>NC_072892.1:156098791-157348791 GCF_027943255.1 Anastrepha obliqua | reverse complement strand
ACAAATGAGTAATGACCGCCATATTGCAACAACAAAATCAGGAACAAAGATAGATGCCGTATTTTCTCGCTTTATCGACACAATCGAGTCAAGATCAAATATATCCTATTTCAGTTACCGCAAACCGATTGTGTCCACTGCTGCTATTGCACCATCAACACAAAATGTACAGACTATTCAAGCACCGACTAATGTAGAAATTTCAGAAATCAATGAGTAGTAATATTATGCACTATTATTGTATGTAATTTTATAAAAAATCATTTCAATCCTCATTAAAATATTTAAATTTAATCCAGAAACTCAGAAGTTTCACTTCAAATATGCGCACATAGTGAGGCTGGCCGTTTTTTTTATTATAATCTTTCAATTTATTTTTGAATATGATATCCGGCATATATTCGCCGCGGCTACGAGTTACACGGCCCATTCAATCAGTCCCATTTTTTTCCAATAAATTTAGCCACTGCTCCACTTCAAGAAATCTAGCGTCACTGGTGGCTTGAATCTTGCAGCAAAACGTTTGTTAAGCGCGCTTTATGACAAATTTCCGTCATGGTGACAATTTGTTGGTTAAAGTGGTGATTCTTCCAGAATCCAACTAGCGCTTCTACTTTGTCGTGGTGTCAATACTCATGTACGTTTTTGACTAGGATCTTTTTAGACACTCGCAATATTTTCTTGATGGTGCCAAACTGGCTCACGGAGAGGCTTGCAAAAGTAAGGCTTCAAACTTTATTTTTTTTGTTTGATCCGAGTTAGTTTTATGACACGATACGCTAAGTTTTTCAATCGTGAAATTATGAAATTTCATTCAAAATGGATGGAAAGTTTTATTCCGCTGCGAAAGAGATTTTATGGGAATGTTTAAATAAAACAAAACAGAGTTAAATTTCAGGCAAATTTATTTTATCTCCTTCAAAATATGACCCGTCTAAAGCACACACATGTGCCAACATTTAACCCAGTCCGCCATGCACCCCTGGAAGGTATCGCCTTCAGCTCCTTCGTTGCATTCTCTTTGATCTCCTCTATCGACTGAAATCTCCTTTCACGAAGTGGTAACTTCGACGTGGGAAACAAAAAGAAATCGCACGGGGTCATATCAGGTGAATACGGTGCTTGCACGATGGTATTAATTGGTGTTTGGTCAAATAATTCAGCACAATTTGGGTTCAGTGCAAAATCATAGAATTGTTTGCCTACATTTTCGGCCATTTGCGATGTACAGCATCTCTCGAACGCTTCAAAACGGATACATAATATTCTTCATTGACCGGCTGGCCCAATGGAAGGTGCTCGTGGTGCACTATGCCTTGGCAATCGAAGAAAATAGTCAACATCACCTTCACGGTACTTTTTGATCATAGAGGATTAGGTAAAATCTAGTATTTATTGCCCATAAAAGAATAAAATATTAAGTTTTATAATAATCAATTTATTTCTTTTATGCTCTCTTATACTCTCCATAGTAGAAAACTTTAGTTTCACTGTCAGTTATGCACCCCTCGAAATAACACACACCACTTCTGAATATAAACTTTTAAACTAACTTTTTTTAGTTAAATTTTTGCTAGATTTTAATAAAGATAGAAGTCAGTTTGCGCGAGTAATGCATGCTGTGAGACTTGGAATTACCTCGATTCCTTTTTGCACTTTATGTATGAAGGATGAAGTGGAATCATCTCAGCACCTTCTCCTTAGCTGCCCTGCTCTGGCGGGGCTAAGATCCATGCATCTTGGTTCTTACTTCTTTGCTACGTCTGCTGATATAGCTGGCGTTGACATTAAAAATCTGATGAATTTCAACAGCTGCACAAATCGTTTAACGCAAACGCAGCACTGGTATCGTTCGTAATCCACACACTCTAAACCCACCCTTCTAACGAACCACCACCTATCCACGCTCTTTCCTTGCATCTCATCGGGTTTTCTCTTTAACTTCACCTCCTTCATAATGGTATCACAAAGAACGAATCCGTTTATCTTCGTCCAAGTGTGCTCATACCTTGGGCAACCATAAGATATAGTTGTTCAAATGAATCAAAAGTTCCAAACTTTCAGAAGATACTTAAATTTCAGAAAAAATTATAAAACTTTCACCAAAATGCCGAACTTTTTAACCAGATTTATGTAAAACTATTGAGTAAGCAACTTTATAGAGTCCATTCAATTTTATTTTCATAAAGGGAAGTTTTGAAGTTCTTTAAAAATCGCATTGATTTTCAAAAATTTTGTGTTTTATTCGGCGAAATTTCGTTCAATGGACTGATTTTTTCCACTGCGGAATAGGTGCGCGACGCGTCGGCAGCGGCAATCACTTTAGAATTTCATTTAAAACTCATAGTAAGCGATTTTCTCCCCCTAAGCAAATTTCTTAGTTAAGCGAATCACAATCAAGCAGATTAGATGCCATACCATATGACGTTGTGGCTGAGTGAAAATATTTGCAAAGGTCTTAGAGCTTTAAAAACTATTTATGTGCTTTTCATGCTTAGATTTGAGTTGTGATAAGGAGGTGTGAACATCACTCGATTATTTGTGCTTACTTTACTTTTGGCAGCATGGAATTTAACAACAATTCTTTTGTTTGCTTAATTGCTGTGACAAATGAGCTTTGGCAATCAGGAAGCCCTTCTGCGTTTATTCAGCGATAATGAAACAATGTTTATAAATACATTATTTTAATTTTTTCTTGCGCAGAAAACATACAAATGTGAGTTGTCTCACGAGCAGGCAAGAAGTCTCATTAAAATAATTACAAATATATTAAAAATTTTGATAATAAATAATACATGGAAATACACAAGAATCTGTATCTACATACATCTGTGTGCAGAATAAAAGAAGCGTGAGAAATTTGAAAGTTTGGATTATTTATTTATTTTTTATATATATTTTTTTACTTTTTCTGGTATTTTTATTATTTATGTGGCACATGGAAAAATTTAGCAAAAAAGTCAGGGGGGTATCGAACATCGCATATTAGCGCCAGGATTAAAAATCTGATTGTCGGTTCAAAAATTATTAACGAAAAAAAAATTTTTCATAAAGGTTGTGTGATAACATGCAGAGAGAAAAAAGAGGTAACTTAGAGGAAAAGGAAAGAGAGAGAGCTATGCCTTACATATATCTTAGATACACTTTAGGCTATTTTTCCTGAGGTTCTCCTTGCGGTTGCTAATTTCTAGTGAGGAATAACACTGCCTGCTTTTTGGCGCTTGTTTGTTGGTGCAAACTTGTAGGAAATATATTTTTGGTGGCTACTTTTTGGCGTTATATTTCCTTGGTGCCTACTGTTTGGGGCGTTTTTTGGTCTCAATTATTTTCGTTTCCTGGCTACTGCTTGTGCGTACTTTAAAGTGCTATCCATTCCGGCGTCGAATGTATTGGTATTGCCTTGTGGTAATTTGTGTCGTTGCTGCGGTCCTAGAATCGCTGTGTTTGTGCGGGTGATAAACGTTCGGAGTAGTGCGCATTGTTGCCACGGTTTGTCTCCGGCGTTTACCTACACCGGTCGACCCTTCTCCGTTTTTTGTATTATAAATTTTGTCTATTTGTATTCTCTGCAATTGTTGTGAATTTATTTAGATATATATGCTTTCTCTCTCTCTCTCTCTCTTTCTCATTCTCTGTCGGGTTTCTTCCTCTTCCTTTATCTGGCTTGAAAGTTTCGCTTCTGTTATGTGTACTACGCTGTACGCACTTTTTTTGTTGGCAGCATTGCTTTCCATATAATGGTAATTCAGCTGTCAATCAATAAAAAAGTTTTCTGATCGGTTGCGTAGTTTTAGTTTGGCGTTCGTTGAAAGATGGAAAATCAGAAGGAACATTTTCGTCATATTTTGTTTTTTTATTTCCGCAAAGGGAAAACCGCTTCGCAAGCTTGTAAAAAGTTGTGTGCTGTTTGTGGTGACGATGCCTTCAAGGAACGGCAATGTAAAAATTGGTTTGCCAAATTTCGTTCTGGTGATTTTTCACTCAAAGATGAAAAACGCTCTGGTCGTCCAGTTGAAGTTGATGACGTCCTAATCAAAGCAATAATCGATTCGGTTTGTCACAGTAAAACATGTGAGATGGCAGAGAAGCTTCATGTATCACATCCATGCATTGAAAATCACTTAAAACAACTTGGCTATGTTCAAAAACTCGATACATGGGTTCCTCACGAAGTGAAAGAAACGCAGCTGCGATTTGTAAATAAATGTAATGAAAATGATCCATTTTTAAAACGACTGATAACTGGCGATGAAAAATGGGTAATTTACAACAATACCAAGCGGAAGAGATTGTGAAGCAGGCCAGGTGAACCAACTCAAACAACATCAAAAGCTGATATTCATCAAAAGAAGGTTTTGTTATCAGTTTGGTGGGATAACAAAGGAAATGTCTACTTTGAACTCTTACCACCTAATCGAATGATCAATCCTGATGTCTACATCGAACAGTTAACGAAATTAAACAATGCAGGCCCGAATTGACAAATCGAAAAATTATTGTATTCCATTATAACAATGCAAGGCCACACACGTTTTTGGCTACTTGGCTTGAAGCTTGGTTGGGATCTTTTGCCACATCCACGATATAGTCCTGATCTTGGGCCATCTGAAATCTTTTTGCTTTGATATTTACAAAACTCCTTGAATGGTAAAAATTTTGCTAATAAAAACCAGAAGTTTTATGAACGTGGAATCATGATGCTGCCTGAAAGATGGGGGTCATTGATCAAAATGGGCAATAGATTACAGAATAAAGTTATTTAGTTCTATGAAAAAATTGTCTTTGATTTTCTAAAAAAAAAATCCGCAATTACTTAGTTGCCAACCCAATACAAGAGATAAGACTCTTATAAATCCACACACGTTTTGAGTCGCTTGCTCTTTATTTGGCAAAAATTCAATGACATACAAAACTTCATACCCAAAATTTTTGTGAAAATTCTGATTAATAAGTTAAAAAAATTTTATGGAAATTTGTTGAATTAAAAAATTTTAATTTTTTTTTTGTTTTTTAATAATTTTAAGTAGTGACTAGTTATAAAATATTTAAAACTAGGGAGGAATTTGTAGTGAGTTTGTAACGAGTTTTTTATTTTTTTTATATTTAATTTTTTTATTTTTTTTTATTTATTTAGTTTTTTATATATAATTTTTATGCGGTTTGAAATTTTATGGACGTGCTATAACACGATTTTTATTATACGAATATTAAATAAAATAATTGTGAAAACTTGCCCATATGTCACGCTGCTATTATTGTGAGCACAAGTGTACAAAAATCGGATGTTCGATTATGAACGCTTGAGCTATGAAATTAAATAAATCAAAAATAAGTCAAATTGATGCTATTCATTTATTAATTTATTTGTGGCTGAATTATATTTTCGCAGTTCTGCTGTTGGGGGCACATCCTTTTCTGGGTTATGCTTGATAATAAGGGAAGCTCAATTTCTTGCAGAACACGAGTTGTGTTAGCCTTTAGGGAGGCAGTCTTCTGTGGGTAGACTGAAAAGAGCTCCGCGGCAAACAGTCGAGCGGCGTTGGATCTCTGTGGCCAGTGAATTCTCATTGAATTCTCCATACAATGGTTTTTATGTTTCTCATGCAGTTTGTCAAGTGACGTCATTTTATTGAAAACCTATGTTTGTGAGATCTACACACTTCATTTAAGGTCACAAAAAGTTAGTTGTTAAGAATTACGCTTGCTTAGGAAGCCAGAAATGAGTGCCACCGCTGAATAAGAGTTTCATCCCGTAATCAGCGCACGGTACTGGTAGTGATCGCAGCACTGATTTTGATAATAAATTTTTATAATTTCAAAACGTTATTGAATCATGTATTGTTACATGACTAAATTTCATGAATAAATAAGTTCTCACGCCAAATATGAAAACTGTCGCCTGGTTGTTGATGTTGTTGTTGAAGTGGTTTCTATTGAAATAATCGTAATTAGAGACTAGCGCCGTTTTACTATCATTGCTGTTGTGTGATGTTTGGTTGATTTTTGTTTTTTTTGTTTTTGTTTTTGGCAACTGCGGCTTTACTCTGTCAAAGTTCGAGAGCAACTATCAAAAAACCCTTTATATTCTATTGATTCAGACTAAACCGGAATCTAACCTGAATGCATGACAAAGTGAGTTGGGAACAAAATAAAAACTTAATAAAATAAAAACTTATAATAATAAAATAAAAACTTAATAAAAATAAAAACTTAATAACTATAAACGACTTTTGTTTCTTTTTCACGTTTTAATCGCACGATTAATGATTGACTATTATCTCCCTGCTTACAGATTATGAATTTATTATTTCCTCGCATCCATTAGTGGGTATTAGTGGCTATAAATAAAATCGTGAAAACGCGTGCTCATTCGCGTTGTCGTAAAATTGTAAAAACACCGCTCAAGCGCTAAGCCAACTTAGTGTATACAATAATTAGCATTATTATAGGGCTGCCAGTGTTGTTTTTTTTCATCCCAGGTTGCAATCAAATACTTTTTATGTGGTGCTAAAATATTCAAATTGCAAATCATTAGCAATCGAGTGCGAGCTGAAATAATTACTATCTCGGCTAATGAATTTTATTTTTAGAATTTCCATTCTATTTATTTACACTTTCCATGGCATTCTGTTTTTATAGTTTATAAAGTAGTTTTTAAACACTTTGTTTTTTTTTGTTTCTTTGTTTAGAAAAATTGATGCATTGTGCTTGTATGCGGCAAAGGGTGCTTGGCGAACGCCATGTGACATTTGAGGGCGCAACAAATGTGAAATATAGGGATGCTGAGGTAAATCCCGAATATGTAGCTTAAAAATAAAACTAAGTACTTTAAAAATTCTCCTTGCGCGCGTTTCGCTAGTATGGGAGTACTCATCTAACCATAGCTGGAAATTATTCAATATATTCTCCGTCAACACCAATGTAAACTCATCCAGTCGAGACCCAAAGCGCCAAATATGTTTTTGCTCATTCTGGTCATTACTTGCATAGTGGCAGTCCTCAAGTCCTCAGAGCATTCTTAGTGATATATAGTAAGGCTTTTCATTAATCATTGCCTCCACTATGCCCGGTACGTAATGGTTAGCAACTATGCAGTTCAGGCTTGCAGGTGATCACAATTCTAGCGACCAATAATTGTTGTGGTTGCCTGAAATGATTTCCATAATTTTTTGGAGAATATGAGTAAAGTGGCAGCAGTTGGCCGGATAAAAATTTTGGTCATTTCGCTAAACGAGCGACCAGTGGTAGGGAAGATTATCTACTGTGGAGCCAGGCTGGAGCTTTACATCCTTATTTTGTAAGCAGGTACGGAGTATTGTTAAAAGAACTAGTCCTTTCCAGCGATTATGAGGCCTATTCTGGTTTTAACAATCAACGAAATTATTTGTTTGGAGCTTTTTCTGGTGCGAAACTATTCAAATATCGCAGCTTTTCTGCCCTTTTACCCTTTGATCAAAAAGTAATGGGAATGTGTAATTTAAACTAACCACGCACGTGGGAATCGGTCCATACTTTTTTCTTACGTTGGTAGGACTGTAAGACATATCTGCCACTTTTTGGCGCTATTGGATTATTAGTGTATGTCTGGCCGGCCGGAAATGTGGGCAAACAATTATCGGATTTTGCATCATGCAATAACGTGCCCTCGCACTGAGCCCAAATTGTGCTGGATTATTTGACCAAATACCAAGTGAATACCATCGTGTAAGCACCATCTTCCCCTGATATGGCCCCGTGCGACTTTTTTTCCACGTTGAAGTTACCACTTCGTGTCCATAGAGAAGATCAAAAAAAATGCGACGAAGGAGCTAAGACTATGCCTTCGTCAGCCTACCAGGGGTGCATGAAGGACTGGGTTAAACGTTGGCACATGTGTCTGCTTCAGACGGGTCATATTTTGCCTGAAATTTAACTCTGTTAGGTTTTATTTAAACTTTCTGGTACTTTTTTTCTCCCTCACATTCGTTTTCGATTTGATTAGTGGGGTGGCTGACTCCTCAATGACTACTCAAGAAAATTAATTTCCATATTCCTCAGCGAAGCTTACGAAATCATGATATTTTCTGGTTAGCGCTGGTTAGAAGTAATTATGATTCCAATGCACCGATTTCTAGAACTTTAAGAGAATTTAAATCGCTGTCAAATCATATTGACCTAGATTTTTTCTTCCACGAAGTACTACTTCAGGTCTTACTAAATGAACTGTTTAAATAAATTATAAGTATTCTCTAATGTTCTTTCTCTGTAAACTATAAGAAATGTTGCATTTTATTTATTCAAGTTAAATAAGTAGATTTTAAATTTAATTTATTTTTGAATTCTCTGCAAGTGCAGACTGCATTTTTAAATTATTAAATAAATAAATATATATTCGTTTTACAGTTACTCGCGCCCTCCACTGCCAACAACGAAATAATACGACCACACTAAAATTATGTTTCTTTAACAGCAATTTTGGGCCTAACGACACAGCTCTAGATCTCCCTGTAGGTTTTGTGGATTTGCCTCAACGGCTCTGTAAATAAAAATACTGAATGCCCTCAAAGTCGGTTATATTTACCCTAACCACTAATAATAAGCACACAACATTAATATTACATTTTTATAAAAATATATTTCACACTTTTTAATTTTTCGAAATTCCATCAAAACTTTCAGCTTTTTAACTAGAATTTTTAAACCTTTTCTGTACATGGAGCACTAATTGAAGCTGATGTAAGGTTCGATCAACTTGAGTTACTTACCAAATCCGTGAAGTTCTCTTGGAAAAGCTACTTTTTATTTTAGAGCAAATTTATAAAAAAAAAAAAAATAACTCAATAATAAAGAAATTAGACTTTTGCTAATAAGTTAGGAGGCAATAATGTTTTGGTTGTGCCGCAAAATGTGAGCAAAAGAGAATGCTGAGTTTGTTTACATCCGAAAAGACAAAATAAAAAGAAAATATGGGGTAAAATCGTGCGATACTGCAGTGAAACCAGGCGAAAAAGTTTGCGTGTATCACTTTTCGGTAACGGATTTCGAGATCAGGTCTGATCGAAAGAGGGCCAAGTTATCTAGTAATGCTCTTCCGATGCCTAACAAAGTTTTGCATAACTGAAATGAGGTTAAAAGGCTGACCGCCCTTTTTGGGGGGCCACTCGGACAAATATTCAAAATTCGTCCGTTGGGATACCATACAGGGGAAAGGAGGAGGGAGAGAAGAAGGGAGAATTTACTTTCGTAATTAGCCACATCAAGCTACTGATGAGCTTCACCAGATGAATGATCCGCAGATGTAGCACAAAAGTAAGAGCTCAAATGCCTAAATCTTTGCCAGACGAGAGCAGAGCAGCTGAGAAGAAGGGAACTGAGATGATTCCACCTCGTCCTTCAGACAGACATCCTCTGCAGAACGGACTTGAGGCAATCCCGGATAATATCAAGTGATTAAACCCACCATATTCGAGAGCTGCAACTTTGTTAGCCTAATAAGTTCTCTCGAGTGCCCCCGATTTACCCGTGGCCAGAAGAATCTCGCGACTTTGCACGTTTGCGCACTCTCTGAGTGGACGCGAGTCTTATCTTTCCAGAAGCAGACCACAGGTCCTCAAGCGAACCCCAGAGGGACACCTCGATGTCCTTAACTACAAATAGTATGAAATGCAGACTCTACTGATCTACATTAACAGTAGGCATGTTGAGCGTACCTTAAACGCCCCCGAGGAATTTCACACCTTATATGCAAATCAATCAGCCTATCAAGGACTTTTAGCAGGAACGAGGAGAGACTGTTTGGTCGGAACTCCTTAGAGGATAAATGTGAGATCTTACCTGCCTTGGGTATGAAAGTGACTCTCACCGCCCTCCAACATCTGGGTATATGCAGCTCGCGTAGATAGGGAGAAATCATGTTGTTGGTTCAGCAGATTTCTGCAGTTGGGCAGGTATAATACCATCGGGTCTAGGAAAAACCTCCGATGGAAAATTCCAAAATATCAGCAGTACTCACCATACTACGAGTTTCCGGTCCATCTCCATCCTGCTAGCAGTACACATTTTGAGACTACTACTGTACTACTGTGAAGGCAATACTATGAGTATAATAAGCAATACAGCTTTTTGAAAAAATATTGAAGCTACAGTTTATTGATGTCTACACTAAGTACTGCTTTAAAAAAAGTATTGCTAACTTCTTAGCGGCGTTCAATCTGTTATGCTGGAACACACTAATGAAAGAAAGCTTACTAATTCTTTTTATACAATTTTTATATATTTTTGAAACTACTATTCGGCCATTTCCATGGCGATAGTCAACATTCTCCCGCAGTACTTTTTGAAATTAAATTACTCACAATTGTATGCCTTGTACTTCCTCATTCAGCAAATGGATATCAAGTACGTAAAAATAAATACATATAATTTATTATGGTAAACAAAAAATTGTTTCAGTGGAAAAGTACAGCCATCGAAAAAACGAAAATAGAAGGATTTTATACGGAGAAATAAAAATCAATGTAAGTGAAACAATGTTGTGTGCGTGGTATGGGGAATCCATTCTTTCAACTGCATTTCTGAGAGTTTATCGTTTCATATATTTAAAAAAAAACCATACTGTAACTGATTTAGTATGAAAACTTAAAAACTTAGTATTCGGTTTGATTTTATTAATATTCCACATAAATTTGGTAATTGTCGCATTCTGGTAATATTCGGAAGGTTTGGCAACATTTTTCAGTAGAAGCAAAGCAATTTTACTGTTCCAAATAAATTTGCAGATACTGGGAAAAAAATATCAACCTTTTCTGTGAGAGAGTAAACATTTTTTGTAGCAAAATGAGTTAAACTAAGGTGAACATATTAAAGGTGGTGTTGGTAAATCAGCTGAGTTGTTTTTTTTCTTTCGCCGTGCCCATGTGGCTGGCTGTCAGCACTGAATGAAGCAAGGCAAACTCATTATTTGTTTTCTAGTTTCTCAATACTTTGCTTTGACAATTAAACGTACAGAACGTTGTTGTTATTGCTCCTTCACAAGTCCGCTTACAAGTCAGTTGTTTTTCAAGTATTGAAACTGGAAACACAAGAATGCCAAGATTAAGTGGAAAACCGAAACTTCTTAAATTATTGTAAATTACAGCGCTGAATGTTGTATTCAATGCCGAATTATTTTGTGAAGACGAAGATATGAGTTTGTGTTAAATCATATTTTATTTCCCGAGTTTAAACTTAGATTTTTCTACAGAAGAGAAAATATGAAAAGGAGATGATGTATTGGAGAAGCTGTTGATTGTATTGGCTGTGGGTGTAGACTGCAGAATGCCATTTATTCCAAATGGTGCACTTAAATGTAAAATATTTTCATGGGAACTAGACGATAGCTGATGCAAGAAGATCATACGTGTCACTTGGAAAAGGCCATCCATTTAGTTTGGAAAATTACTTTTATTCAATTCAAATTAAAAAATTTGTGAAAATAATACAAAATTAAGAATCAATTTTCTTTTGCTCGATATGAATACCTTTTGCCTTGACTATGGGCTTGAGACGATCCAGAAACGAATCGCAAGCTGCCCGAATGTGACTTGCAGATACTTTGGCCTACTCGCGGGCAGTGGCTTTTTTCAGCGCCTCGAGACTGTTGAATCTTTTAGTTCGGACCTTGCTCTCCAAAATGGCCCAAAGAGAATAATCTATCGGATTCGCGCTTAGTGAAATTGAGAGCCATTGTGTGGACATTATGAAGTTCGGAATGTTGTTTTGTGGCTATTATTGGTTCACTCGAGCTTTGTAAGAGGGTGCGGAATCCTATTTGTCTGCCCACGGCTTTAAACCAACTTTCAGAATACTTTCCCGATAATATTTCGTATTTATCTTTATGCCAGGCTCGATGGAAATGATTGGGGAGGGGCCATCTGCGGTTACCAGGGCCAAAACCATTACCTGTGGCGAGTGTTGCCTCCTGGTGGCCAATCGATGACTCTAAATCTTGTAGGAATGATCGGTCAAATAAATCCTATCATTTCGGGAGTGTAGAAATTTCTCAATTTGAAAAATTTTCTTGTCGGAAAACACACATTTCCGAACAGGAAATTTACCGTTTTTGGCTAAGCGGAGGAACTCCTTCGCTCTCTCAAGTATAACTTTTTGTTACTTTGGTGTGAGATTATGCGACTTTTGGACTCTGAGATTATTTTTTAGTATACGAGTACGGCGCTTGCTACGGCCAGATATTTTCAGTTCTTTCGCCAGTTGATTGGCACTTCGTCGGGGATTTTGATGAAGTCGCTTCTTCACTTTTTGAATGTGACTTTTTTCCCCTGACGGTGCAGTCTTTTGATGACCACCTCCATGACGTTTCGCGATGCTACCAGAACCATTGTAACGAGTAATGGTGCGATAAACCAAAACTTTATTTACTTCAAGGTACTCGAGCTCACGAACAATCGCTGGTTGTGATTTTCCACCCAAATATAATACAATCGCACTTTTACGTTTGAAATCCATTATTGATTTTCTTGTTTCGCGTTTCATCTTGGCAAAATACTTCCGTGTGCTTGTAAACAATACTCAGGAATGTCAGACATGCCCGTGCATCAGCCGCGCGAGCGGTCTGAGGTTGGTTGCACTTCGAGAGCCTACAGGTTCCGGCTCATACACATTCTCTTACCACTGTGCGACAATTTAAAAGGTGGCCGATCCAGTTTTGTGTGTCAATTCATCCGAGACCCTCAAG
This sequence comes from Anastrepha obliqua, assembly GCF_027943255.1. Lineage (NCBI taxonomy): Eukaryota > Metazoa > Arthropoda > Insecta > Diptera > Tephritidae > Anastrepha > Anastrepha obliqua. The sequence goes on along the minus strand of NC_072892.1, from coordinate 157,336,079 downwards.
CAGTGCCTCGCTCGAAACATTGTTGAAAGCTCCAGATACGTCAAGGAAGACTCTATTTGCGTATTTGCTGTAATGCATTGCCATTTTTATCTGCAGTACAACTTTATGTAGAGCAGTTCCAGTGGACGTACCTGGCGAGGTGAATCCAGTAGTCTTTCGTAGCTAAACGAGTGGAAGATTGTAGATAGCCCCATTTAGTATTTATATCACAAGTATATTGAATTTCGTAACCAAAAAAGAAAAAACAAAACAAAAACAAAAATTACTTTAAAGTGGAATGCGTTATGTAAATGGCAAAACAAAGTGTTAATTCACAAAATAACTTCACACCAAAGTCGATCAGATAAACTTTTAATGTGAATATATTTTATGTATAAAGAAGAAGATAAACAACTGATAATACCAAATAGTTACGAGTATTTAATTATTTTTTGAGTCCACGAAAGCTTTCAAAATAAATTAGCTTGTCCGTAGTAATTTTCAAATGCCCATATTTTTTTATCAACATTTACAGAGCGGCTTGATAAGATTGCAATAATAAAAATCTGTTTTTGAACTTACATTTCAGGCGTGTGGCGTAATTTATGCTACGGAATATATTACTATCAATTAGCATACATAATCTGCTCGTCGAATAATAACGTTTTAATGCGCGCGCATTTGTAGGTATATTTTGGTGTGCGTACAGTGAACTCGTTGCCGCTAGCCCTGGAATGTTCATTACTTGCCATGAATACAAATTGAGAATGACGTTTTTTTTCTGTTGAATTTATTATTCTTTGAAATGCTGCACTACATGAAATGTATTATAAGAATTATTTGCTATTACCAAAATGATTTGACTCATAAAAACTGAATATTTAAATCGGATAAATTTTTCCACGCACTTATGATGAACCCACTTATTTTCGGTGGAATTTTACGCGCGTATTTACTAGTGCACTGGAGTAGTATAAGTTTTCGGACATGGTTTTTAATCATTTTAGCAATTCATGAAATGTTTGGGTAAAGCGTTCATTGACATATTACGTAGTATCTTTAGTGGAAGATTGAAACTAAATATCACACACCGTTAAAGTTTCATATAAAGAAAAAAAAAAATACCAGTCTAACGGTTAGACGCGATGAAGTGAAACCTTCCGTAAAACAAACTGAGAGAGAATGAGACGAAAGCAGCATTAAGAGCGGGATAATTATAGGTTCATTATAATATTGCTATAAAGTTCATATTTTATTTTCTTCATTTTATTATTATTCATCCTCAATGTTTTCAGTTTCAACAAATGATACGAGTGGCTTATGATAGCTAAAATATGATACAAATATTTTGGTTTCGATGTTGTCAACATATCTTTGAAATACCGCGTCAATTGTTGTTTTTGATCGTGTTGTCGATTTAGTGCGATTGTTACACATTTTTAAATTGAATGTTGTATTGAGAAAGTCAATTAAAGGAACCGCTGTGTCCAATGCAAAATTTACGTTAAAATCGCCACTTAAAATAATTGGAACTTTATCGTAATCTTTTCTAAGTATCCGCGATAGTTCTGGTGCATACTTTATTAAATTTTCGTGAATGAATTCTGTGATGCTATTTATTGATTTTTTTTTGTGTCGATATTCACAACCCTTTTCTGCATTATTTTTCGGCATAATTGCGGTAAATATTTAAAAATGAAAATATTTACGAATATAAAAATACGGACGCAATACAGCACACGCGGTTGCTATTATGAGCGTCGTAACGCATATATTACACAGACGTACTAACATACAAACATACGTATGACGCTTGAACTAAAAACCAAAGCAAGTAATAAGCAGTGTAGTGTACATACTACAATACTCACTATACTAGCGTGGCGCAGCAGTACGCAGCCACACACATATACGTATATCAACATATAACGCTTCGTAGCCAAGAGTGGGGAGGCTACGAAGCACTGCACAAAGAGGAGACGGAGAATAGGGAACGCTGCATAACTGTGTTCTATCTCATTCTCTCGCAGGTTATATATTATAAGATCTATATGTATGTCTCTTTTTAGTGTCGCTTTTTCGTTTCATCGAGTCTCAAATCACTCCCAACGATTCTAAAGAAGTTTTCACTTCCAAAATAAAAGAATCATCAAGCAGTGGGTAAGCATGGTGAGTTGTGTCCTACATCAGGTTAACAGGATTTTGAAGGAATCAGCTGATTAGCTAATGTTCATTACAGCGGTTTGTTTGAAGGATGATAGATTTAGCAGGTTAGCTATGGTAATTTCCCACGTATTCACACACTCACCAAATCTTTCGAACAGATTATTTATTTATTTATTTTATTTATTATATTATTAAAGTCAAACATACAACCACGGGTTACTTTAACAATGATTGACCTTAAGAATAGTTTACATAATTAAATTGTAGATTTTCGTCTTTTGTCGGGACAACTAGCAAGTGCAGCGCTTAGACATTAATTAAGTTCATTGTACTACACTTGGATTCCCTTTTAATTTTCTTTAAATTTACCTGATCTCCGAAGAAATCTGAGTAGATCTTGTGGAGCCAAGGTGGTCGCTTCTTACACTTCAGTGCCAAAGACCTCAAACCTGATTCGAGCGAAGGCGGGGCAGACGCACAGGAAGTGGTCCGCCATCTCATCCTCCTCTTCACAAGCTGGGCAGAGTACACTGTCTGAGATGCCTGCCTTTTCCATGTGCTTCCACACAGAAAGTGGCCCGTCATCAGTCCAACCAGCCGTCTACACTCCCCTCTGCCTAATGACAGAAGGGTTTGCGACTGTCGATCGGACATGACAGGTAACCTCAGTTTAGTCCATCTGCAGCCTCTCTCAGCCTGCCAAGCTCGCTTGTTGGTTGTAGTAACCCATTTGCTAACCGTGGCTTTGATGACCGCAGAAAGTAGTAGCAAAACGGGCTCTTGGCCAAAGAAGTTGGCCTCAGAGCCCATACAAGCTAAGGAGTCAGAGGTTTCGTTACCCACGATAGCCACGTGTCCCGGCACCCATGTTAGCATCAGGCTATTATGTCTATCGACATAGTTTAGCCTGGATTTACAGGACTCGACTACCCCTGATGTGGTTCGGGGGTTGTCTAACGCCATGAGCACAGCTTGGTTGTCGCTGGAGACACATACAGATCTGCCTCTCCATCGATTTTCCGCAACAAAGTTCATCGCTTCTTGAACCGCATACACCTGCGCTTGAAACACAGATGCGTACTTCCAAGAGCAGAGTGTAGTAAGGTAAAAATAGTAGTATTAGGAGTAGGGATTAATTGGAATAGATTGAAATAATGCGAAATCATTTGAGTACATTCCGCAATTTTTGGCAAGCTAGTGAAGCAATTTATGTTTGAAATCTGAACTTTCTTTTATGCGTTTAATTTTATGAGGAAAGGTATTCCAAAGCAATGCTGTTATAAAGAGTGGTTAAGTTTAAAGGGCCGGTGTTGACTTTGAATAAAATACAATTTTTTTAGGAAATTGTTGTCATTTCTCTTTATTATGATAATATTGGTACAGCTCAATTACGTATGGAACAAAATATTGGCCAAATGGCCGCCGGGGCCCCGGCGGCACACCTCCATCCGAAGGTCAAAATTTTCGATGACGCTGAGGCATAATTGAGGTTCTATGCAGTTAATGTGCAGAATTATCTCATCCTTTAGCTCTTAAATCGTTGCTGACTTATCGACGTACACCTTTTATTTCAAATAACCCCAAAGAAAGAAGTCCAACGGTGTCAAATCACATGATCTTGGCGGCCAATTGACATCGCCGCGACGTGAGACAAGTGGCACCGTCCTGTTGAAAACACATATCGTCCACATCAATATCTTTCGATTCGGGCCATAAAAGGTTCGTTATCATCTCACGATAGCGAACACTATTCACAGTAACTGCCTGACCGGCCTCATTTTGGAAAAAATACGGCCTAATGATGCCGCCGGCCCATAAACCGCACCAAACAGTCACTCTTTGTGGGTGCATTGGTTTTTCGGCAATCACTCTTGGATATTTTATTTAAGATCTTTTGTAACAAGCATTTTCGAAACTTTGATGAATACCATCCAGACCGGCCGCATTCGACTTTTTAATCAACGTTTTTTTAAGAGTTAGTCACGCAGTTCTATAGGCCAGTCAATTTTAGCATAGCAAAGTGAAAGCTTGAAGTCGCTCAAGATTTTCTCTGGTTTTTGACAATTTCTTTCTCCGACGATATTTCGCACTTTTCCGTGTATAAAAAAATGCCATGGCGCTTTTGGGGTAATTTCAAGGCTATCATGTAAATTTCTACTTATACAGATCTAGCATTTCCCAGTGGGCTTCGCACCACCATACATAAAATGTTTTTTTTTTCATATTAAGTTTTCTTTATAGAACTCGTAAAATGTTTAAACAGTTGTATTAGTTGATTTTTTTTATTCAACATACTTTCTAAAGATGTCACAATAGCCTCTTCTGTACTTTTTTAAAATTTGATTGTGGTGGTCACCTATATACAGGTAAGGTGAAAGAGCCGATAAAAACTTGTAATTAAATTTTGATTCTTTAATTTCCATTTGAATTTTTTACGCTAAATAAATAATGCTAAAATAAATAAAGTTAGAAATGTTTTTCCAGTTCCTTGAATGCTCCAGTTTTTATTATATTTTCGTCCAAAATTAATATTAACATAATACACTTACAACCACAACAGTACAACAGAAACGCTCATAAGCGGCTGTGTATTTGTTGTTGTTTTTCCCATACAGGCATTTCGTATGAGAGGAAACCATTACTCACATAAAATGTCATAACTCAGGAACGGCTGCACCGATTTCAATCAAACTTCACACAAACCACCTCCTCAAAGATAGAGGAGGTTCTTGAGTTATAAGATTACCAAGGAAATGTAACTTCTTTTTATATATATAGATACCACAGAGTACAGAATACTACATTATTGAAAATCGTGTTGTAAAACTTTCAGGAAATGACCTTTTAAGTTAATGGCTATTCATTTGGGTTATTCAAAATCACTTTTGTTGATATAAAAACAAATAAATACAAGTCAATTAAATAATACTGAAAACACAGCATCAAATCTATAAATACTTTAGTAAGCCCTTGCCAGCCTGCCTGTGCCAAATGGGTCACTTAAATGATTGTAAGTGAAATACTTAATTTTTAATATGCGTATTAGTGGTATTTGCGTATACTTATTGTTTAATACTCAAAAATATTTCATCGTGCGCCTTTTTCACTTAACAATTCACTTTATTTTTTACCATTTATGCCACTTAAGTATCCTTTTAGGTGTACCTTCAGTTAATAATTGTGACACACGAAACCTTTTTGGGAAAGTTTTGAATGGCACATCCACAAAGAGCAGTAGCATAATAAGCGCTTACTTAGTGCGCATGCTAGTTAGGCGTTGTGATATCAAATTCATTTGACATGGAAATCACTGGCATAGAAAAGCTTTTCATTGCCTTTGCAAATCGATTCATACCTACAAAGGTGTAGGGGCGTATGAGTGACACTTAATCCTTTTGACACAAATGCAAGCAGAAAGAAATGCGAAAAATCACAAAATTCTAGTTGAAATAAGCGAAAATAAAAAAACAAAAAAACCTATTAAAGGCTAGCAAAGTGTGGCAAAATATGAATACAAAGTGGTGGGGAAAAAGTAAAAAAAAAAATTAAAACTAACAAATGGACGGTAGAATGGAGGAACAGATGTTGTGAAATATGAGACTGGCAGGGGGATTAAATAGACTTACCTTTTACTTTGTTAACTACTATGAAGTGAAGTTTACAGCACACATATGAGTTCACAAATACCAGCATAAAACGTGCTGATGCCTATTTGTATAAGCTTTGCATTTTTAAGTTCCAGAGTAGATGCCAAAGAAGTATATTTTCCCGGCATAGAAATCCAATAGTACCGAGCTGTCGTGCTTGCAGAGAGCTTGTAGTCTCATGACGAGTTCGAGTGGCTCTTTGCTTTCATATAAATGACTTGTGAATTTTACACCACAATATTTCAACCCTTTGGAGACGGAGCCGCTCGAGGGGCAGGCGTCGCTGAGAACGAGAGGTATTGGAGTTCGCAGTAACGAAAATAAATACGTTTAACGTTATAAAAACTAAGCCTTTATTTAACGCATGAAAAAATTTTCATGTAATCAAAATAAAATTATAAACCAACTGCTATCACTGCTGATGTTGAAATGCCTGATTGGATTCCTTATGACACGGATTTCACTTCCACTTGACGAAGTAATGCCGTCATTTTCCGTCTTATCAGATTCAAAGTAATATTCGTTAAAAGTGTCACTATCTAACGTATCATCTCTAGATCGCTTAGCCTCCGTGCGTAGGATAAAATATAAAATATATAAATAGCCTGCTGGTTCCTTTGGCAGTGACACGGAGAGACTGAATCGAAGAACTGAAATTCGTTCTGACTCTTTCGCCATCTCACATCGTAAGTTTACATTACACTGTGCGACAATTTTGGGGTCATCAAAATCAAACCACACCGGACCTTTTTTTTCTGAATATATACCTATTCAATAGCAAAACCCTCGCTGTGTTTTTAAAAGTTAGCTGGATTTTTTTTTATAGCGTTTTGAAGTTTTCTATTTTCATGAGATTTTGGAGTTTTACCTGTACGCTAAATTTGACTTATAAATCGACCTTTGTTTGATTTAATCGATTTATTTTGTCATAGCTTGATGCAGAAATGTCGTACATGTACAAATAAACTTATTTTGAGAATAACCTATATCTCAATACGCAATTTTGAATACCAAAATTTCGAAAAATTATATGTTTTTACCATTTTTTACTGTAATTATGAAAATAATTAAAATTTCTCACTATTTCTTCTAGCAAAAATGTTGCAAAATGTACTAAAAAAGTCATTTATAAGATAAAAACATAAAACTGAACTTTAAGTTTGTTATTTTCTAAAAAAATAAATTTTTAACAAGATTTTTCTTCATAAAAATAATTTTTTTATACTCTGCTTTAAATTGTTTTTTAAATATCTAAAAACTCTGTAGGTAAAAATATTAAATAGATTAAGTAAAAAGAATATAGACTTGAATTCTTATAATTTTTTTTTTTTTTATTAAAATAAAGAATTTTTACGTACTAAAACCTTAGAGACGAGCTCTTTTCGACAATGATTGAATTTCAACATCATCATTATCAGAGTAATCAGATTCATTAGTAAAGAATTCCATGCCTGTCTCTTCTTCTTCTACCTCATATTCTTTTTCCTCCTGGTTACTCCATTTTCCTTCATTTTCTTCCTGGTCGTATTGAAAAATATGTTTACTCTACCAACATATTTCGGCTAGTATGGCACCTGGAGCTCGTTTTCCTCGGTATCTTGACTCAAATGGCATCGCAGTTTGATGGTAGCGCTCTCCTTGCTCATCTGATTCTGTCGACAATTGTTGACTAAAATAGTCCAAATGTTGGTGAAGAAAGTGAATTTTTAGCGACATATGGACCCTAATTTTGGAAAAAGCATCTAGCATTCGTCGCACAGATTCTTTGTAATTTGGAGAACGATGTTTGCCTAAAAGTCCAACTATTATTTCTTTTAACGATTCCCACGCAACGATTTCATTGTTTATTAGGACCCTGTTAAAGTCTTCAGACTTTACCAATTTGCGAATGTCAGGACCATTTAAAACTCACGATCACATTTTGTTACATCCAATATTCATTGGAAAACCGTATCTGGAAAAAATACTAGCAAAAATAGAAAAATCTGAAAATGTGTATAACGGGTTGTTACGTATAAGATTATTTTCATAATTACAGTAAAAAATGGTAAAAACATACAATTTTTCGAAATTTTGGTATTCAAAATTGCGTATTGGGATATAGGTTGTTCTCAAAATAAGTTTATTTGTACATGTACGACATTTCTGCATCAAGCTATGACAAAATAAATCGATTAAATCAAACAAAGGTCGATTTATAAGTCAAATTTAGCGTACAGGTAAAACTCCAAAATCTCATGAAAATAGAAAACTTCAAAACGCAATAAAAAAAAAATCGAGCTAACTTTTAAAAACCCAGCGAGGGTTTTGCTATTGAATAGGTATATTTTCAGAAAAAAAGGTCCGGTGCGGTTTGATTTTTGATGTCGCACTGTGTTATAAGGGAGATAAGACTTCATCGCTAATGGCCTCTAATGTCTTTTAATGAAAACTTGATTCTTTTACTCTACCTATGCGTATCTTATCGCTCAAAACGACAGACGTCGCGAGCCTTGCAGCTACGAACTAATTTGGGCGGCTTTTTGCTGACACGCGTCCGGAACGGTAAAACGACTTGAGCGGCTATATGCCGACACCTGTCCCCAAAGGGTTAAGACAGATAATGACTAATGTCTTCTATATTCTTTGTTTGATAACTCGGAGTTAGTGCATATTTTAAGAAAATTATATACCCATGAGAAATAATATTGTATTATTTTGTTTCTCATTGTGCTAACTACGCTGCTATAGTTACTAAAGTCGAGTGGGTTAGTATTGAATTTAAAAAAGTTATATACCTGCGAGATAAGATTTATTTTTTAACACCAGAATAAAATTTAATACCAGAATAGAATTTAGAAGGTGTTCTTTTTAGGTGTCTCCATCTCATTCCACAAATTTATTTGTCAACTTTTAAAGAATATTTAAAGTGCAATACCGCTTTGATTAAAAACTCCACAGAAAAAATTTTAAAAATCCAAAATGTAAGTTTATTCCTCAAAAGTGATATAACTGCCTTCAAAGCACTCCTCATCAACTGCAACGCACTTAAGGCAGCGTTTGAGCCAACTTTCCAAACATTTCTGGAACTCTATTTTCGGTATAGCCATCGGAGGCGTCTTCGATTTTTCCATTACTTCTTTTCGGCTGTTTAAAGGCGTTCCTTGTTCCTTTCACTTGATAAACTTAAAAAAAACAAATATCGAAGCTGTTGGAAGGTTGCCGTTTCATTCTTAGTCAAAAATTTACGGTTAATAATGACACTGTGCGACTTTGCTCAAATCCTTTCGTTTTTGCCGATTTGCTTTACGTAAACCTCTCACAACTCCCTAATAACCTTCATCTTCTTCACGTACATAATCCCTCGTGAGATATAGGGCGTAAACCACGGCTGCGCGCCATCTTGTGCGATTCTTGGTAATGCACTTCAATTGGTTTCCGCTCTTTCCGATGCTTCCAGTTTCCCTTTCAACTGTTCGCTTTCAAGTTTCCCTTGGTTTACCAGGCTTGCGTCCAACAGTTGAGAGAGTCACTCAACCATATCGTTCAATTCCGGTATTTTGTGCACTTGGAAGCATACGTCGTCAGCATAACCGAGATGTTGAAGATAGCTCAACATGTCCCCCGCAGTTTCGATACGGTAGCAGGTGAACTTCCAAGACATCATCAGTAACCACCAAAAATAGCGCAGGTGGTGGAATACACGTGGCGAACGCCACTTTGTATACCAAAGGGGTCAGACAGTTTTCCATTCTGTAGCTCGCGGCAGCAAGCATTTTCATATACTGACTGTATTATAGATATAATTTTCACAGGCACATTTCTTCACCCGAATAATAGACCTCATTAACTGTCTGAGCTTCTGGCAAAAATTCGTGATGTACACTAGCGTTGCTATCTATAAAAACCATGAGAATCCCTTTCTTTTCTTGTTTTATGTCTCTAGTACTGAATGTTGGGTCGCCTGATGAAGGCTCAGCCTTGGAAATCATGTCTTTGGTGATTATTTTCCCTGAAATGCAAGTCCTTTGCCACCAACTTTTCAGCAACACGGCCATTAGCAATGTTCAAGCCTTCTGCCAGCTCTCTGATGGCTAATTTGTGGTTATTGATTAACTTTTATTTCACTTTAGTTAAGTTTTCATCAGTTTTCGATGTCGGCGGCCTGTCACTTCTGCCTGCCTGTGATTTTTCCTCATTCTTGATGGACTCAATTTCTCTTCTTAAGCGTTCATGCCACTCGAAAATGGCTGATTTTTTAAGAGTACTATTTCGGAAACAGTTTCCCAAGATTTCTGAAGTTCTCGCATCATCGAATCTATTTTTAACGCAAAATTTAATACAAATCCGTTGTTGTTGCAAGTTCAAACCCATTTTTAAAACTGTAAAAAATCGAAAACTCTGGCATAGGGAGATTGACTCAAGATGGTGTAAAAAAAATAAATAATTGGCGCGTACACTTCTGTTAGGTGTTTGGCCGAGCTCCTCCTCCTATTTGTGGTGTGCGTCTTGATGTTGTCCCACAAATGGAGGGACCTACAGTTTCAAGCCGACTCCGAACGCCAGATATTTTTATGAGGAGCTTTTTCATGGCAGAAATACACTCGGAGGTTTGCCATTGCCTGCCGAGGGGCGACCGCTATTAGAAAAATGTTTTTATTAATTTTGCTTTCACCGAGATTCGAACCAACGACCTCTCTGTGAATTCCGAATGGTAATCACGCACCAACCCATTCGGCTACGGCGGCCGCTTTTAGAAATGTCAAACAATGGCTATAGATGTTAATCACAGATGTGGCAACCTAAGCTTACCCAAAAAAAAAGGAACAGCACTCAAATCTGCTGACTTAGAGCGTCAACTGGCGGTTTTTAAGCGAACTTCTTGATCGAGGTGCTAAATGTGCACAACATCAAAGAACTGTAATACTTGAACTCGTTAATACTTTTTTGTGAAAATATTGTCTATTCTACTACAAAAATCATATAAACCTAATTTGCAAACTTTGAATAAATTAAAAAAAATGATTTTTTAAATTGCACACTTTTTTATTAGAATTACTAGAAAGTAAATGAGTATGCAGTTTTATAGCCCATTAAACCTTAATGCAATAAGGTGTAATAGGTAAGCTAGATCAAGGCTCTGCCATCGCCATGTTGCAGCCCTCTTCTGTTCAACTCCCGTACGGAGGAGATCAAACGCTTTGAATCTGTAGGAAACATTTATCTTATCTGGGTTCCAGGGCACAGGGAATTGATGGAAATGAAATGGCCGATGAGTTTATCGGGAAAGAGTTTTCAGAACCGGTTGTTCCCATCTCAGACGTCGGAGCCACCCTGACCGTTGGTAGAGGGAAACTGCACAATTTCTTTCTTAAAAAAGCGCAAGACAGATGGAGTTCTATCTTATCGTGTGCTATCTCAAACTTTAGCCTTAGTATGACAGAAACAGGACGTTTAAAGTGCTGGGGATCCCAAGCCACTCAATTTCCAAGCTCATTGCGGTGGTCACCGGTCACTGGATGAACGCAACTCATGCGAGAAAGCTTGGACTTCTGTACGATACCCATTACAGAAGAAACGGGGATCCGGTAGACAAAAATACTGTTGAACACTTTCTTTACCAATGTCCCGGTCTGGCGACTAGGCGCTTGAGGTTCCTTGGTGTGTCTTTTGGAGATAGTCTGAGGCAGTTCTTCAGCCTAGATTTCGTTTCTCTCCTCCACTACCTTAGCAGCACAGGATGGCTCTATCAGGTTTTTCTCCCTTAAGTTTTTGATTTTTTTTGCAGTTAGTGGTCTACATTATGGTACTCAAAACGACACCCTAGTGCTACTTGTAGTGATCCCGTGGTACTACCTACCTGCATAAGTTGGAAGTTTGCAGTGGCTCAAAAATCTAATTGATTTTTGAAAATTTTCTTTGCGGACAGTCTTGTGCATTTTCTCCTTATATTTGTTATAAGGAGAAAATGAAAAAAAAAATGCTCGAAGGAGGAAAACAAGCAACGCCATCAGCACAAAAAATGTTTAAAAATCAATGCGATTTTTTACACACTTGAAACTGGCACCTTGTTGCATCAAAATTCTATGGCCCATACAACTGTATACTAAAATTTTTTCTATGTGCATTTTCTCCTTATATTTGTTATAAGGAGAAAATGAAAAAAAATGCTCGAAGGAGGAAAACAAGCAACGCCATCAGCACAAAAAATGTTTAAAAATCAATGCGATTTTTTACACACTTGAAACTGGCACCTTGTTGCATCAAAATTCTATGGCCCATACAACTGTATACTAAAATTTTTTCTATAACTTTTTGAAGTGAAACTTCTTAGGCGTCGATGGACGGCGTTTACCTACACCGGTCGACCCTTCTATTTGTATTCTCTGCAAATTTTGTGAATTTATTTAGATATATATTCTTTCTCTCTCTCATTCTCTCTCGGGTCTCTCCCTCTTTCTTTGTCTGCCTTGAAAGTTTCACTTTTGTTATGTCTACTACGCTACACGCACTTATATTAGCAAGTGTGAGAGCGCAGCTTCAATGCATGGAGTAGAACTCATTCAATCGAACTTTTGCCGCGCAAGTGCTTGCGGGTTCTCAGTGAAACAATAATTTGAAGCAATTTTTATGTACTATTTAGTTGACTAAGTTATGCCGTAAATACGCTTATGTTTGACCGTCTAAGGGTTAATTTAAATTTTTTTTTTGGTCATTAATGGGATAATTTCTCTTTCTTGCTTTTGATTGATTTTTGTTTAGAAAAAGTGGCAATTCATACTACTGTGCACTGGTTACAAAGCGGCTTGCAGCTGGTTGAAATTTCACCAGTCCTGTACCAAAAAAATGTGCAGCAGCACTGCAGGTTTTTCATGCTGGGTTCAAAAGCATGTGCATGCGCTAGTATTCGTGTACTCATATGTATGTATGTATATGTGCATGTGTATGTGCCTTCAAAAAAAAGGACGCAATAAAGACTTCAAGCGAATGACAATGAAATGAAAGCAAGCAAACAGGACGAGAAAGGGTTTAGAAGAAAGAACTTTACAAAAACAAAAAAAGAAAAGAAAAAAACGAACAAACTACATAAAAAACGGAACCAGAAATACTCTTGTTATCAGCTGCACAATGGCTATGTTGGCCAACAAAAACAACAGTGGCCGTAAGCGCGAAACCAGCGAACAATAATAGACATTGTAACAGCAACAATAGCAAGAACAACTATGTCAGTGAACTGCACTTCATTCGACACCGATACAGCAACTACTACTAAGTAGAAAAAATATTGGAATTGCGCACACAAGACGTACCACCAAAATCAGTCAAAAAAAAAAAACACGAAAAAAAGTGAGAAAAAAAATCCAAAACATGCAAACGAAAAAATGTAAAAGGGAAACGGAAATACGTTGGATAAACCAACAGCTTTGTCGCTGTCAGCGAAGCACAGGAAGCACGCACACATGTAAAGATGGAAATGCGAAGCGGAAGTAAAAAAGTGACAAGTAAAACAAGGAAACACACAAAAAAAACAGAAAGTAGACGGAGTAAGAGATATGGCGATGCGCAATCGAGTTGAGCGAGAAATGCAGGACTGAGCTGGTTAGGGCGCTGTAAAAGTACCGTTAGGCATGCGGCCTTTAAAATGAAAAGGACAAATGTTGGCTTTGAAATGAAAAAAAAGTGTCTAAAAAGGCGTAAAAAACAAACTGAAAACTCAAAGCGAAAAAGGTTCGCAATGGAGTGCGAAGAGAAACAATTCAATTTATTTTTCAATTTGAAGCTGCGCAGCCAGTTACTGAAGTTTGCAACTTAAGCTGGCGCTGCTCACTGCGTTTACAGTAAACAAATGCGGTGAATTCAAAAGCATAGAAAGGAGAGATAAAAGGATTTAAATCGTCGGTGGTAGGAATGTTTAACCAACAGAAAAAGGTGGTTGGATGCATAAAATTTGGTAAAAGGAAAAGCAACATGAGAGATAATGATGTGTACGGCTTGGTTAAGACAAAAACAAAAACAAACCGCTTCGCAATGTTTGCATCTCTTTTGCCTTTGCTTTTGGTTAGTGGCTCATTAAAAACTAAATTCGCGATTGCAGTATACAACACAAATTGGTAACAAAGAAACGAAGCGAGACAAAAGTATTAGAAAAAATATATAAGAAAAGGTTAGATGAAAATAAAAAATAAGCAAATATGGAGTAAGTCACAGTGTATACAGAGAGCCAAGTCTGGTACTCCCCAAGCAGCACTAAAGCGCCGTGTTGATTCCATTATGAGTCTTCCAAGACAGACATCTACAGTCAGATAGTCAGAGCTGTTGATGGTAATGGAAAATATTGAAGGGATTTAGGTTGGAGCATTGCCCCAGGTTGTCAAAAAAAGAGCACCGAGTGACCTCAATAGTCTAGCTGCCAAACGTGGACATTTACAGAGAAAATGCACAACAGTCTCCTTCTCTGAAAAATCTCCACAGTTTCTGCAAGAGGGGTTTAATTGTGAACCTAGTTTTTCCGCGTGTGTGTCGTTCGTCTAATCACCAGTAAACGCACTTAGGAGTTTAGAAATTGAATAGCGTGGAACTCTCAGAACATTCTGAGTTTTTGAAATAGCCAATGAAGAAATGGAGGTCCATCTGTTGCCTGAGAAATAAGTTGTGCAATTCCTCTTTAACAAAAGCCAGGGTGATGCTTATGATCGGGTAGGAGGTCTCTAAGCCAATTCTGTCAACCCCTTCCTGGTAAGTTCAATAGCGAATTCATTTCCCTTTATGTCCTTATGTGCTGGAAACCAGATCAGAGAAAATTCACCTGCACACCCAAGAGATTTGATCTCCTTCTACAGGAATTAATTCGTTTGGATTTGCACCATGGCATCGTCAGAGGCTTGATCGTAGTTTGAGTAGCGGAAAGAATGTTTATATCTCCATCGCTCCCACTTTCCCTAAGCATTTTGCATGCCTGCTGATTCGCAAAGACTTCTGCTTGAAAGCCACTAGCAGCATTTGGTAGCTTTTAGGAATTAGGTAAATTGACTGATTTAGAAATAACCCCTGCGCCGACTCCCCATTACATTGGAGCCGTTAGTGAAGACAGAAGTAATAGCTTCGGTGCCGAGTTTCCTCTTGTTCCAATCCTGACTACTTGGAAGGATTGCACTGGCACAACCCTTGAACTCCAGTTTGCGGATAGGGAGTTCTGTCCGAAGTTCAGAAAAATACGGTGTTAAATGCACAAAAATGTCACCGTGTCGCTTGAGAGATTTCCTCCAGAGGCCAACCTCATTTAATCTGATTGCACTTTGAGCAGCAATGGAAATAATGTGAAAGTCGATGTTGCCTCCCTTCTAGATGCTATTGTGATGCCAATACATGCAGTCCATTATGAATGCACTTCCTTCGTAAATAATATTAAGTTGAACTTCTCAAAGAGCTGCAAAATTTAAGAGAACTAAACAACTATTTAAGGTTGATCTTCACTCATGGCCAAATAAGAAAATTAAGAAAACAAAAAAAAAAATTCACTGGAATAGTGAAACCATAAGCTCTGCTATCACTCTAAATGCGGCTGGCCCTAGGGCAGAAAGGCTTGCCACTGCCCTGTCTTTCAATGCTTAACAACTGGTTCCGAACAGAGCCGCTTGAAGCAGGTTTTCCTCAAAGTATCATCCATTTGGTGAGAAATTCGGATCTTAGCTTTCAAGAGAAAATATGTATCTTTCTTGTCCTTTGACGAGATGAATGTGTCAAATTGCTTCCACCTCGATATATTTAGGAAACTTATTCAATTAAATATCAACTCCTAAATTTCTAATGAGATTGGAGGGCTGTGCATCAACCAAAAGAAGGAAAATTTGATCAAACCAAGGGCATAAGTTTTAAATGATATACAAATTTTGGGAAATATATTTTCAGAAATTAGCTGGTACATGATTGGCACTAAACAAAATTTGTGTGGCAAACTATTGGAAAAAGTAGCCATGTCACTATAGACATAGATTTAAAAAGGTCGTTTTGAAAAGCAGAATTCTTTTTCAAATCCAACATTTGAACAAAGTTTTGAGGCAAAAGCACTTCATAAAATGGCTCCGTAAGTTAATAAATCTTATTTCAAATGTATTTTTTACATTATCTTACAAAATTTTGATTGAAATATATTAAATTCTTAGGTACTTTTCGTTTTCTCTGAAATTAAATGAGATTTTGCAATGAAATTTGGTTCACTTGATACTCCGTGGCCTGCCCAGGTTGATACTAATGAAATGGGTGAAATCGGATAAAACTACGCCTGTTTCCCATAATCGTACTTTTTTTAAATTAAAAATGATGTATATACATATATATAAGAAGTAGGTATATATATTTTTTTCCTTGTTCACTCTACTCGGAGGCATAGGACCTCGACAAGACTCAGTCTTGCGTGGATTTCATTAATCTGTTTTGCTTTCCGGCAGGTAGGTGATTGGCTTGCCGCTACCAGTACTAAACAGTGGGAGTGCCCACCTGTCGTTGCTTATGAACAACGCCTTCTAACTGTTTAGAGCGCCATCTATGCTTCACATTTTTCTGTCAGAAGGAGCCCACAGATGGTTGAGGACTTCGCTAAATTTGGTGTGTCTGCGCTGTACCGCGATTGCCCTCTTCCTTTTGTTGGCGCCACTGGTGCAATGTGTAACTGTTTGTTTTAGCTTGTTTTAGCAGCCACAATGCAAGTAATGCATTTTGTGCGGGAGTAAGGATTGGAAGGATAAGGTTGTTTTTTTTTGCGTTGAGAAATGAATTTTATTTATTTTTTTTAAGTACATATTAAAGCCAAATTGCTAAATTGATAAGGTGAGGGAATTTTAAGCAAAAATAACCAAAATGAAACGAAACGGCCGTGGTCCAGCAATCCGCTTAACCGATTTACCCTGAATATAATTCCTGTATTGCTCGAAGACTCTTAACAACTTTATGGAATCAGACAATAAGCACGCTAACTTCCCATATAACGGTATTTTCGAAAGTTGTAAACTCTGTATTATTTCACTATGTAATTAAATTCCTACGTAAGTTGACAAAAATATAGAACTACAAACCCCGCAATTCCAAGACCTTCCATGGCATAATTGTTTCTATCTCCTACGGTAGCCTACTTCAGTCAGTAAAGGCACTTAAGAGTTACTGATTTAGTAAATCTGCGTATGATGCGAAGCGCGCTACTTTCCCATGATTGCGCATTTCAAAATGTTTCATTTTGACTTACAAAACAAACAATGGAGAAAAGTATAAAAAACAAAAGTAAAATAAAAGTACATACAGCAGTTTGTTCGCAGCAAAGGAACAAAGTTTTGGGACAAAAGAAAGAGAAAAAATTATTACTAGAGCAAAAAATAAAAAATTAAAACAAAATCCAGTGAAAACGTGTAGAAAAAGCCAAGAGGTCAAATGTCAAAAGCAAATATCCAAAATTGAGAAGGAGAAGAAAAATCAGGGAAATCTGAAGGAAATTTAAGAACAAAAGAATTTGCATAAAATCAGTTCAGACATAAGTAAGAAGTAACAAAGCGTGTAAAGAATTTTTCAGAAACCGAAGTCAAGAAAAGTCGCTCGTATTGGACTTTTGATTAAAGGAAGATGCTGGGTTAAAAGGCTCTAAGGCCAGTCATTAATTTAGGTAATGGAAGATTTATTTATTTTAAGAATGTCAAAAAAAAAAAAAAATTACTATTCATTCCATGGGGATTTGTCGTCTGGCTTTTCAATCAATTATTTAAACTCTGTTATTAAATAATTTCTATAGCGTAAAGTTGAGTACACAAACCTAAATTTTTTCACAAATTTTCATCGTTTTCTCCATTTAATGCGCTTAGAATTTCTTTTTCTGTTAATCTTGCTTTTTTAAAATAAATATTTATAAACTCAGCGAGTACAGAACATCTTCCAATAAAATGCTTCACACTTCCTTCTGCGTTGAGTTTGCAGAGGCTGCACATTTTTAACATGTTACCAAATTAATTGGCACTTACCATAAGCAGACCATATCGTCTTTGAAAATCATCGAGATATCTTTAATGCGCATTCCTGCTTTTATGTGGGTTGAATCCTTTGACCGATTGACTTGAGCGTAATAGGGAAAACCAATAAAAGATGGTCTCTGACTTCTAAATGAAGGGTCTGCAAAGCGCTCTGGTCACAAATGAATCTTAAAAAGACAAAATGCATGCTTGGATTCAGCAGATCAACTATCAGCGTCCTTACAGGTGTTATAACGGGTCACTGCGCTTTTGGCACCCTAGTGAGCAGAATGGGTGTACCTCACAATGAATTCTGGAAGAGTTGTGGAGATGAATAAAAAATTGTCTCGCTTCAGCAACTCCTCTGTGACTGTGACCTGCCCTTCAAAGAAGCCGTGCCAAATATCTTGGCGAGTATTTTTTTGAAGGTATGGGACATTTGCAAAATGTCTTTCAAAAAGATCTAATTGGTTTAGCCAACTTGTTTAGGGGATGGAAATCAAATGAAGGTATCAGAATGGGCCTTAGGGTAATCAAGTGTCTTGTTTTAGTCCCGCAACCTGGCTAAGTAATAAAGGCTTTGAAAAGAATCTTTACGGCATGTCTTGCGCAGAGTACGCTCTTGGTGTGTTTGCGGACATTGAAAGAGCTTTCGACAATGCTAGCTTTGACTCTATGTGCTCTTCTATCAGAAGTCATGGAGTGGAAGAAATCATTGTCAGATGGATCCACGCTATGCTATCCAAAATACTGCTTACCATGAATAGAGAAAGAGGGTTGAGGTTAAGAAGGGGTGCCCACAAGCAGGTGTACTCTCTCCCCTACTTTTATGCTTCGTGGTGGACTCTCTTTTTAATGATCTGCAGGAAATTGGACACATCCAAGCCTACGCAGACGAAGTGAAAGGGGTAACACTGCAACTGTCTTCTGAGGTTAAATATTTAGGAGTAATCCTAGAAAGCAAACTTACCTGGAAGAAGCACGTCGAGCAGAAGGTCTCTCGAACACAAAAAGTCTGGCAGTGTAAGAGAACCTTTGGCAAGACATGGGGTCTAGGATCGGCGATAGTATACTGGCTGTACATCACCCTGATTAGACCCATTATTACATACGCTTCTGTAGCACATGATTACCTGTACCACAATGATTAATTCCAGAGTAAAACCCCTAAACAGGCTACAGAGAAGTGTGTGCTTGGGTATCACAAGTGCCATGAGTACGACATCTGGTGATGCCCTGAACGCGATTCTGAACTTGCAACTCCTAGATCTTCAAATTCGAAAGGAAGCAATGAAGGCGGCGTACAGGCTCAAGTTAAACGTAGTCTGGGGAAATGAAGTAAGCACTGGCCACTGTCAGATATACCACCAGCTGTCGGGGCGGTGCACATTGTTCTCGATGCCAGTGGACAATTGGGTTGGCTTCGGTAGGAAGTATGACGTTTTGATCTCAGATAGAGATCAATGGTTAAGTCCAGAGAACCTAATAATGGAATATCAGCACACTTTCTACACCGATGGATCCAAAACCAGTGATGGAAGCGGATCTGGATGGTACTTAGACGAAGACACTAAGTACTCCTATGCCACAGGACAGATGGCCACGGTATTCCCTACGGAAGCCTATGCTATCTTGAATGTGTTGTACTGGCTAACTGAGTAAAAGTGGCTGGACAAAAGTATTGGAATTTGTAGAGACCGTCAAGCTGCACTAAAAGCCCTTGCTAACCCACGCTGCTCTTCGAAGTTAATCGGTGAATGTAAGACAAAAAAGGTTGTCTTATTCGGGTGCCTGGACATTGTGGTATTGCAGGGAACGAGTTGGCTAATAAATTGGTAGATGAAGGCTCTGGAAGTATTCCACTAGGCCCTAAACCCTTTCTAGGTGTCAATTCCGCATCGATTCAACTATGGATTGAGGACTTCATGAGGTCTACCCACAGAGGTCGTTGGTCTGAGTTGAACTCGTGCAGAGTAGCCAAGTGCTTTGTGAAAGAACCAAACAGGAAAATAGCGACCTTTCTCCTCAAACGTCTGTGCTCAGCATATGGCTACCATGGGGGTCCTGGACAGCCCGATATGCCTATCCTGCCTTGAGAATGACTACACTGCAGAGCATTTTCTCTGTAGCTGCCCTGCGTTTGCCAGAATCAGACTTAGGATATTGGGTTGCGATACACTGAGTATGGACAAAGTTCATACTCTTCCGGATCTCTTAAAATTCATCAATGAATCCAAGAGATTTGTGGAAGAGTGACCTCAAACTAATCTATCCGTTTTTACCATCCACCTTTTATCTTTCCTATCTCTATTCTTTCTTCTGAAATCTATCCAGGTGTTTATACAATGGTCTCCTGACGGTGTGCTTGGACTTATCTAACCCCCCTGCAAATCTAATATAATCTAATCTAACCTGGCTAACCTAACCTAACCTAAGGCTACAAATAAACCAAATCCCTAAAAGAATTAACGACACTGTCCAAATACCAGGATCACTGCAATTTGAAACGCTCAAAGGCTTCCAAGTGCTTGCTTTTAATGGAAAATATTTTTGATTTAAAATTTGAAATTACATACTCTCTTCTGACTAATATATCGCACCCTAAATACAAAAGGGTCACAACTCAAAATGTACTTCTGCTCAAATATGAACGAGACGTTATCAATAAAACGGTGCGCGGATGACATATGGCAAAAATAAATTTTTTGTTTTTTGGTAGGACTGTTTTAAGCTTACATGGCAAATTTCAGCGTGATATGTCACATAGTTTGTTTTCTGTGCTACTGTAAACAAGTCAAGCTCGAGTGTGGAAAATTTTGAGTTGTGACCCTTTTGTATTTAGGGTGCGATATTATGAGGTTCAGATTCGAGCCAACTGAATCGCCAGAGAATCACGAGCATATAACTCGTTGGGGAGAGATACTGTTTCATGCCATTTCCCATGGATTGTTATCTACTGAATTTAAGTTAGTATCGCAGTTCCTAAATTTAACAGCGTCGGTGGTGTTATCGTGCCGCGAAACGAACGCGCATCCGACGCCGACAGTTTTGTTTGGGCAATCTCTCATTAAAACACGAGCGGCCGGCAGAAGTACGGATCCGCCTAATCAGTTTGCTTCACTATTGACGTTGACAGGCAGTGTTGTTTTAACGGTCCGTGCTGGTTTTTTTGTTTGTGCTGTGTGACTCCTAGCAATGCCGAAACGTAAACGAGTTGTGCTTAGTCTTTCTGACAAACTTTAAATTTTGGAACGATTAAAAAAAGGTGCAAGTGGATCAAGTTTAGCTAGAGAGTTTGGTGTTGGGACTTCAACGATAACTGACATTAAAAAAAAACCGTGAATCTATCACAAAATTTGCTTGCGTGCTGGACAGTGAAGATGGAAGCTTGCATAGAAAAACAATGAAAATGGCAGAAAATCAAAACCTAGACAGTGCAGTTTACTCATGGTTCATGCAGATACGTGCTCAAGGTCAACCAATAAATGGTCCTTTGATTTGCGAAAAGGCATTAGAAATGAACAGAAAGCTTGGGTGTAACAATGATTTTAAAGCATCTAGTGGTTGGCTCAAAAGATTCAAGTCTAGGTACGGAATTAAAGAGCTAGATATTCAAGGGAAATAGCTGTCAGCTGACATTGAAGCTGCTAAAAAGTTCAAAGAAGTTTTAAGAGTTTGTTTGTAAAGCAGTGTCATAAGGACAGTAAGGTCTACAATGCAGGGTTATACTGGAAGAGAATGCCAACCAAATCCCTTGCCTCTAAAAAAGAAATGGCGGCGCCTGGATTCAAAGCAAGCAAATCCCACATAACAGCCATGGTATGTGGAAACAATACGGGCACACATAGACTACCTTTGCTGATCATAGGAAAATTTAAGAATCCAAGATGCTTCAAAGGAATAAAAAACTGTCGCTTATTTACAAAAACCAAAAAAACTCTTGGATGGACACTCAAGTATTTATCGAGTGGTATGATGCTATATTCAATTTCAGAGGTTAAAAAACATCAAAAAGAAACTGGAGATATTGGAAATGTTTTATTAGTGATTGATAATGCTCCAAGTCATCCCTCAAACCTTTCACTTGAGAGAGAAGATGGAAAATTTAACTAACTAAAAAATGTTTAGACATATGTATTTATGTACCGTATGTGCAATCCCTACTTTAATGTGTATGTGTCTATTCATAATATAATATATACTGTACTCTAGTGTATCATTAAAAAGCATTACATACATAATATGTATTCCTAATCCAATGACGTGTTTTATTACCCTACCCTCAACAAAGAACTGGAATTTCGCAAATGTTCGTTTATCCGAACACCCTCTGCACCAATTGTTTCGGATAATCGGCGCTCTACTGTACTTATAAAAGGCCCAATTTTTTAATTTCCAGTTTTCATTGAGCAATGGTCAGTAACGCTCTTAAAGGAAACCGCTTCACTAACTGTACCACTCTGCATCCGTTTTTTTACTAGTTGGAAGGCATTCCCGAAATGCTTAGTACTGTAGTCTGTACTCTTCAAGAGACTGTCGCCGGTTTTTACTGCAAGGCGCATTTATATTATATATATGTATATATGTATATCTATTTAAGGGGTTACGCCACTATAGCTACTGTAAAAAAGCAGTTTTTTAAGGATTTTTTTTACATTGAAAGAAAGGTGCCAGGAAAAAACTTTTTAAGTATATTATTAAGCATGTATTTAAGTATAATTACAAATATTTTTATTGAAAAATATTACAAAATGGCGCCTTTGGAGTGAATCTCTGAACGCGCCCTGCGAAAAAGGCACTTCACGGCAAGCAGTACAACTGACGTAAATGTCCACCTAAACCAAATTAAAAACATTCTTCTCAATCGACGTGAGTATAGCTGTAGAAATACGTACGGGATTTTAGAAATATTGAAATTTGTGTATTTTGCAGATGTTTGAAGTCAAAAGTAGAATTTTTCGTCTAAAATGGAACCGTTAATTGTTTATAAAAATTTTTCTAATTAATTAATAAAAAAATCCGTACGTATTTCAGTGCGGAATAATGTTCTAAAGATCCTTGTACAATTACAAGTGAAAATATTAAAAATTGTTTGTGTTATGCTGCTTGCCGTTTTGAAAAATCACGTTTTGAGATAAACAAGCTTTAAATTTGAATAGTCGGTTCAGAGACGTCAGAGGCGCTCGCGCGAAAGTGCGAAATATTAGAGATAAACATTTTTTTCACGCATAGGACTTTTTGTTTTATATTCTAAAGAGTTTAAAGCATCTTTTAAGCAAAAAAAAAAAATTTCGATATTTTGAAAATCCTAGAGTGGCCTAACCCCTTAAGCAAGGCTGTATATGTATGTATGCACTTTGACATGTATTAACACACCACATCTTCACGAATTCGTTGTGTTGCTCAAAGTGTAAATTCAGATCGCTCGATGCTTTCGTTTCAGCGCTTTTCTGTTATACGTATGATACGTATATGTATGTGTATATATTATATATGCATGCGCACACATGTCGATGTGTGTAAATATGTCTAAGTTTTTATTTGCTTTTCATTTGATTACGCTTGACATTTTGTTTATATTTCATTAATTATATTTCCTTAAGCTCTTCTGGCTTAAAACGTAAATTTTCGTTACAAACCCCTTTTTCGCGCAGTCACACAGGCAGCGCAGGCCACACAGCATATCAACAACAAAGTGCGGCACGTACTAAATACGAACGCTATTTACAAAGCTTTTTCAGTTTTGAAGGCATATTGAGGAAAGTGAAGCCGAACAAGTAAATTGGATTTGCGGTGTGCACTAATTCTTCCTCTTTTACATAATTTCCACATTTATTCGAATTACAAGTGGGTGATGGCTTTTTCGTTTTTCGCCTAATATTTTGTTTCATATTTTCCAAAATTTTGTGTGATGCCTTTTGAGCATAATAATTATTTGTTATGTACATATTTCGTTGAAACCAGATATTAGGCTTATTAGGCTTTGAAGTGCCGCCTTTGCAGGCATATTTTCATAGCAATAATTGGTGCAAAGGATGAGAGTTTGGTGGACTAATAAAAGTGGGAACCTTCAGGTGCTTCATCATGCCGGTCCTAATGCGTATATGGCGTAGAAGTTTAAGCGATGGAAATATTCGATCAGACTTGGGTTTGCGAGAGAAGAATTCTGCTGAAGATTTATGTACCTTTACACTTTGAACACGACGATGATGGAATGATGAAGGAATGCTGAGTTGTGTAAGGTTCTCATCGATGTACATGGAAATTCACTGCGGCGCGACTCACTGACTTATGGACTCATGGTTATGTTGAATGAAGTCATACAAATGTTCCAACACTAAAATATGTTTCAGATGTGACCCCTTCAGTAACTGACAGATGAAGACTATGACAAAATGAAGAAAGAATTGGCTTCACTTGGCCACTTTCTAATTGAATGCGCTCATTGTGAGAAGAATACAATTGAAGTGCTTTGGTGAAATCTCCACTTTACACTTAAAATAACTACCTAAGAAATAAATCGCTTTATATGACAATGGTGCCGAATTCACGATCTTAAACTTAGATGTGAATTGAGATAATGACATTTTTGAAGCATTTCCGAAAAATTCTGATCACTTCTTTAGCAGGATTTCGCAACTAATTTGCGTTAGATGTTCATTTCAGATGTGACCAAGTGAATATAAATTGCAATAACAATATTATAAACAAAATCAAATTTTAAGATAGGTTAGCCAGCTTGCTTGCCTGGCACTTGGTGGCCCTAAGGCCCATTGTAATACCTGCATTTGATTTGCATTCCCTAACTAAGTGGCTTAAATCACTCTGATTATTTTAAGAAGGCTACTAGTCGCTCCAATGAGGCATTTTGTAAACCTCCCTGGCCTTCAAAGAAATAATCACCAAGATATTGGGCACTTTGCTGGGCATTCACAGATGAGGTGTTGCACCGACTCAATTTCTTCTTCATCTCCACAACTTCTGCAGAAGTCCTTGCGAGGTACACCCATTCTACTGACTAGGGTGCAAATAGTTCAGTGACCCATTTTAATGCCTGTGACGACGTTGGTAGTTGATCTGTTAAATCCAATCAGACATTGTGTCCTTTTAAGATTCAGTTTTAACCAGAGCGCTTTGGAGACCCTGGACTACTAACTCTAGACCATCTTCTATTGGTTTTTGCGCTTTCGCTCTAGTCAAGCGCAGTGAATAATTCATTCAGAGGCATGCTTATGCCCTATATCACACTCGCTGAAGTTAAAGCTCAGAGCCTTTCCTTGCGCTCTCATCCGCTCTTTCATTTCTTCCTTTTTTGTTTTCAAGCTAAGTGAACTGTTTTATAATTCATTGAAAATCCGTAAAAAAAATTATATAAGTTAATACCAGCAAACGCGCGTCCGGTCAAACTCTATTCCCACCAATATTGCTGACGATGCATCTGCAGGTTTGCGCGTGATAACAACAACAAATTGCATTCGCGAGTCACGCGGACAATAATGTGCAGCAACTGGTAGGAGAATTAAGAAATCAGGTATTTGGGCGAATCCCAATTTTTTTTTTAAATCTATGGTGTTTTACTAACTTATACAAGATTAAAAAAAACAAGGTTAGGGGGGAAAATATAACGGGTGATTTTTTAGCTATTATCTTTTTAAACAGTTGGTTTAAACAACTGACGCACGTTTCGTGTTTTCTTTCACTGTCAAACATCTTCAGTTTGGTCTATAATTTAACCATGAATCGTCTTAGAAACGAACAACGCTTACAAATCATTGAATTTTATTATAAAAATGCGTGTTCTGTTAAGAAAGTTTATCGCGCGCTTCTCCCATTTTATGGTTCATTTAATCGACGCACTGCTATTCGAGCTATTGTGACTAAATTTAGAACCAAATTTACATTATTGGACATCAAACCACCAACACTCTTACGTAGAGTGCGAACTGAAGAAAATATCGCAGCGGTATCGGCCAGTGTTAATGGTGACCATCCATTATCGATTCGTCGCCATTCGCAGCAATTGGGCCTCTGTTACTCAACAACGTGGAAAATTTCGCGAAAGGATTTGGGTGTGAAGCCTTTCAAAATACAGCTGGTGCAAGAATTGAAGCCGAACGAAATACCGCAATGCAGAATTTCTGGTGAATGGGCTCTTGGAAAGTTGGCCGAAGATCCACTTTTTTATCGAAAAATTGTGTTCAGCGACGAAGTTCATTTTTGGATCAATGGGTACGTAAATAAGCAGAATTGTCGATTTTGGAGTGAAGATCAGGCAGAAGCATTGCAAGAGCTACCAATGTATCCAGAAAAGGTCACAGTTTGGTGCGGTTTATGGGCCGGAGGTGTCATTGGACCGTACTTGTTCAAAGATGCTGCGAATCGTAACGTAACTGTGAATGGTGAGCTCTACCGTGAAATGATATCCGACTTTTTTTTGCCGAAAATGGAAGAGCTTGACTTGCATGACATGTGGTTTCAGCAAGACGGTGCCAGATGCCACACAGCACGCGCAACAATGGACTTGTTCAGAGGAGAGTTCGGTGAACATTTGATTTCACGTTCGGGACCTCTTAATTGGCCACCGAGATAGTGCGATATAACGCCTTTAGATTATTTTTTGTGGGGCTATGGTAAAGCTCATGTCTATTCAGACAAGCCTGCTTCAATTAACGCATTGCAAGACAACATTAAAGCATTTATATGTGAGATACCGGCCGAAATATTGGAAAGAGTATGCCAAAATTTGACTAAGCGGATGGACCATTTGAAGCGCAGTCGCGGTCAACATTCGCGTGAAATAATCTTCAAGCATTAAATTATATGGACTGTACTATCGATTTAAAAAAAAGTTCATGCATTTTTCTGAATTTTACGTGTGTTTTTTGAAAAACTTTCCTATAACTCTTAAAAAATCACCCCTGAAAATTGAAATTTGCATTGGTCGAGCCAATGAGCGCTAAGAGATTTTGTGGCTCTTAAGCTCTGGGAAGATAGTAGAGGAGGAAAGGAGAAGAGTATCAAAGAAAGAGATAGGAAAGAATAGAGACAGAAACAGAGGTAGTTAGTCCAGTGGGAATTCTCCAGATTCTGTGGTGAATCTGTAAATATCCTCCTGTTTTAGAGAACGAATATTACTCATTCTCACGACATCGGAATCCGAAATTCTAGCCTTGCTCTAGCAAAGACAGGACACTCACAAAGAAAGTGCTCAGTGCTATCCCTCTCCTCCAAGCAAGACAGGCAAATCGGCTCCATAACCATTCCCATGGTGATCATATGCTGACCCCATGGGTTGTTTCCTCTAATAATACCGACCATCAACCGAACGTCTTTCCTTCCAAGTTTTAGTAAAAAGTTTGACAGTTTTCTGTTTGGACTTGTCACAAAACACTTTGCAGTTCTGCAGCGTTCTAGATTGTACCATCGCTCTTTATGTAAATTGCACACATAATCTCTGATCCAATTCATGATTCCTGCGGAACTGATTCCGATTATTGGTTCTGGCCCTTGTGGGGGAACAGTCTATTCACGGTTGGCCAATTCATCGGCAATTTCGTTTCCTTGAACACCAGAGTGTCTTGGAACCTTGAAATTTTCGATGGTTACATACATATATTCGAATTTCGATTTTTTTGTGGCATATGTTGGTACTCATGTCTCTCACTCATGCCGACAAGTTCGGTCATTTCGAATGTTCAGTTAATTCTTGACAGCTGCTTTGCTTGCACCTGTTTCGGCTCGTCTTCGATTTTTACCTATTCAAAAATATGGATCCAAGAACCTGTATCAAATTTTGTGTGAAAAACGAAATTAAGTGCGCGGACGCATTCCGAATGTTGGCTGTGTCATACGGAGAAGCTAAGCTAAGCTTTTGGTCAAAGCAACGTTTATTGGTGGTACAAAATGTTCTTAGAAGGCCGAGAAGATGTGAACGAGGAAAAGCATGCCGGACGTACGAAAAGGACTGGGAGGCACGACACGAGCAACTGTTGATCAATCGAATCAAGCGAAAGTTGAAGGAAATCGATATAAGCCCCGTCCAAAACTCAAATCGAGACATTCTCTCTAAGCTACGAAAATTCGAAGACAATGGTCAAATGAGTGTAATCTAAATGTATTTTTAATATGTACCGAATCGACTGAAGTACCAAATAAAAATATTTTTTAATTCAATTGTTTGTTTTCAAATGGCGTATGCCAGAAGTTAGTCTCAATATTTAGTGGACATATGTTACAGTTTATCATGGCCATTGATCCCATCATGGTTTTTGTTTTTTCAAATAAAATCTTGACAGAAATGCTGTTAATAAATAATAATTCACAATTTATGTTCACCCTTCTAATTTATGTTCAGCGTTCCTAAGTCCCTAAAAAGTTTCACCATTTATTTCTTGTTTACCTTTACTTGTTTTTAAGTATAATTTGAGAACTCTAAACGAATAAGAACATCCCTAATAACCTCTTCTAATCCCCATAGATATACATAGATAAACTAAACAAAAATGAGCGCAGTCAGCAAAAAAAATTTAAGTCAAACACAGCGCGGAAAACTGCCAACACCCAATTCTCCTCCTTCTCTCTTTCTGAAAGTATTTTTTATAATTTTCCTCTTCACGCACCATTCGTGAATGTTTGGCATTTTCAATGCTTGGTGGGACAAATTCCATCCACTTTGTGAGTTATTTACCAGTATCTCAGCTTTAACTGCCTTGACTTTTGCTTACTTCTTGTCTGGGTAACCTTTTTATGCAGTTACTTCAAATTTCCATTTAGTTGATTCTTCTTTTTTTTGGTTTTTTTTCTGTACTCTAAAAGATTTTTTAATTTTTACTTGAAGTTTTAATTGCTTTGCATTCGTAAGTATTTAATGTGAAAATAAAAAAAAAAAATAAAAAATATTAATTTAGATGAATAAATGAGTTGAGGAAAAGTTTGTGAAGATAATTTAATGAAGTGGAAAATAAATGTGAAAATAGCATAGAAAGGATAATGTCCTCAGGATATTAAACAATGTTTAATTAACCAACATCCAGCGCATTTGGTGTTTTTTTTTTTTGTTTTTCCTTCTACACTCCTGGATTTGCTTACACAGACATACATTTTGTCAAGAAAGTGATTTTTGAAGCGGGAAAACTGTGTTGTATGCCTTCATTGCTTGCTTTTTATGTTTGGCATTTCCCTTTAATTTATAATAATAATTTAAGTAATAACATCAGCAATAAAATACTAAGAGTTGTGAGTAAAGGTACGATAAAAATATTGTAAAGCAGTACCACTGGGAGACAGTTTTGGCATTTTTGACAGTTCCGAATTATTTTGCCTTGCACTCTCATTTATATTATTTCAGCTTGTTTTTTTTTTGAAAGTGGTATAAATCCGTGGAGAGCTGAAAAATCGGTAATTTTGTCAAATAATTTTAGTAATTATTATTTCATAATAAAATTTAAAACGTGTATAGTGTAAAAAACATCACTCGAATTGATTAGAGTTGGCCAATATTTTTAAATTCATTCAAACGCAAGTCCTTAAATATCTCAGTATATGAAAAAAATGGGCTTATACCACTTTCAAAAACGTCTCTTTTTTGTAGTCTTTATTTATAGCTTTCAAACTTATTTTAAGGGGGAAGTCTACTGTGAATTTTTCAAAAAATCGATTTTTTTTTATTAGCTTAAAAAATACTTTGAACCCTCTTAAATAAGGTACAATATGTGTTACAGCTGGCTAAATTTTTCTTCGTTGAAATTTCGACCTTTTCCCGAAGCGCTCCAAAGCGCGTACCTGCGGCACCTGAAACTTTAAACGCATTTTTCTCGAAACTAAGTTTTTGTATACGGTGTACACGATATCTCGAGTTCTAATAAATGAATCAGCTTAAAAATTTAATTATATATTCTCTGTAATAGTGTCTCTCGTCTGACATAGGATTTTTTTGATATCGTTATTTGTTAAATTGTTATAAACAATAGTAACATCAATTTTAGGCAAAAAAAAAGAAAAAAATTTCAAGAATTTTTTTTTCAACGCCAAAATTTTTTATCGATATAATCCTACGTCAGACGAGAGTCAATACTATGTATATGATAACAATATTTTGTTTTTTTGTTTTAGATCACCGAAACGTAAGATTTCATGTACACCGTTTAGGCACCTAAGAAAAGCGGACCTGCGCTTGCAGAAGTGCCACAGCGGCCATTTTGAATATTTTGACTTAAAATTTTTTTTTCAAAAACTTAAATATATAATAAAGATAAGAGTTTAAATAGATTTTATGTACGAGCAATATTTTGTTAGAAATAAAATCCGGAAAATAAGCCTGTTTTTTCCCTTGTCACAGTAGACTTCCCCCTTAAGCCGTTCAACTTTATAACCTTACCATTTTTCGCCTAAAAGATGCGAGAAAAATGGGCAAATGCAAAATTTTTTTTTAACTCAAATGAAAAACAATAATTGCTCATTTAAGGGGTAATTGTTTTGTATGAGATTGTGAATGATTAAAATGTTATAACTTTTTTATTTATGAATTTAGCAAACAAAAAAGCTCTAAACCACATTTTTACTGAATTTTAAAGTATTTGAGATCTATTAAAGGGTTAGATGTAGTCAGTTCTTTAAAAATATTGGATTTTTTTGCATTTTCTTAAAGAATGATATCTTAAAAATAATGTGTTTAAATTTAAAGTGAATCCGATAAATACTTTTAGAGTTATTCAACGATTAATAAAAGCCGCTCGTGCGCTCCGGCGCCGATAGCAAAACTTTAAAAGCGTTTTTCTTGAAACTATGTTTTTTGAACTGGTGAACTTAAAAACCGCTTGGTAGATTTCCATAAAATTTATATCGCTTTTGGAAAACATAAAAAACTCGTGCCTAATCGAAGGATTTTTTTTTTCAAAATTTCAATTTTTTTTTATTAATTGTTAATTTTTTTTCTCAAAAATCTGAAAAATATTTCCTGCGGCCGCCATATTGTTAATTTGGAAAAAAAGCTTCGATCAGACACAAGATTATCTATTAATAAAACTAATTTCTCTTGTCCGATTGATTTTAGATGAATCTCCAAGGACTTATGATGATCACCACAAGGGACTTCTAGAGAAACAGGCTCCACACAAACCGCAATAACTTTTACTATTATTAAATTTTTTTTGCTTTGTTTTTCGTATTAATGCTATGTTTTTATTTTGGTAAAATAAAGCAATTGACTAGCAAAACACATTAATGAAAATTATAATTTTTTCGGTCCTCTGACTACCCTCAACCTCTTCAACAAAACAGATAGGTTGGTACAACTCTGCGTAACTGAGCCGACTACGAGAAAACGACGTCTCGGCGCTCAAAAGGGCATAAAAACGAAATATAGAAATTCTCAAGATAAGAATAATGGCATATTAAATTTTGAAAATTGATTGTTAAATAACAAAGTAAAATTACAAAACAAAAATATTTTTAATTTTTCTAAAAGCGCAAACATTTTTTTTTATATAGAACCAAAATCTTCTCAATACAATAAATAAAAGGTTGGCGCGTTTACTTCTGTTAGGAGTTTGCCCTAGCTCTTATTCCTATTTGTGGTTAGCGTCTTGATGTTATTCCACAAATGGAGGGACCTACAGTTTTCAGCCGACTCCGTTATTTTGTTTTTTTTTCCTTGTTCACTCCTTTCCTCTTACCCTATAAAATCTTCGAAAAAATCAGAGAAAAACGAAAACTGAGGCAAGAAATTGCCATTCTTTCTATACGTTCACCAGATATTAAAAAAAGGCCGAATATAGCACCAAAAGAAATTGAAGATATATTAAAAGTGGACAAGGCCGTAAAGTTTCAGAAATATATCGCATAACTGAGAGCTAGTAGAGCTGCAAACTATACTTTACACTATGAAAGGCCTGCAAAAAAATCGACAACGCAGTTATGCACCAACCCCTTTTAAGGACAAGGACAAATTCTTGGGCGAAAACTGTTGTTTTTATTGACAGATCGCAAGTGGTGGTTACATCCGATACAAGTTTAAAATTCATGTGCTTTCTTATTAATACTTATGTTCGACAATTCAAACATGAACATTGCTAGGGTTGCTTTTATAAAGTAGCATTTCAACAGCCCTCCTCAATGCAGATGTTCTTACAAAATCATTTGTACATTACATAAGGCTTAACAATTCCAAAAATTCATTGTGTTTCTTTTTTGACAAATTCTTCGTTAATATATCTGCTATAATTTCATTAGTTGATACATATTCTAATTTAATGTCGCCTCTCTCAACAATATTTCTCATTAAGTGATATCTAATATCAATGTGTTTCGTCCTTGCATGGTGCACAGGATTCTTTGCAAGGTGTTGAGCACTGAGGTTGTTTCCAAATAACACAGTTGGTGTGCAGATGACATAGATAAATATTCCGCCTCGGTACTACTTAAGGCGACGCAGTCCTGTTTTTCCGACTTCCAGGATATCGGACCACCGGCCAGAAGGAACACGTAGTCGGTATAAGACCTGCGGTCAACTCTATCGCCCCCCCCCCCCAATTTCAATGGTTGCTTGCATGCACGATAATGTAACTTCATATCGGTCGTAGCTGCTAAATACCGTAACACACAGATAATACCTGCCATATGTTCACTATGCGGATCTTTATTACGCTGCGCCAATTTCGATACTGAGTGAAAGATGTCTGGTCTCGTAGATAACGCTAGCCACATCAGCGCCCCAATTATAGACTGATAAGATGTTCCGTCAACCCTCTTACAGTTTTCGCTGTCACACGCGACCTGGAAACCTGCGTCCAGTGGTGTCGATGCCGGTCTGCATGAATCGATACGATGCTGTCGCAACAAATCTTTGATGTACTGTGATTGTCCAACCGATATATCACCCAGTTCTCCATCTCGCTCAATCTGCATGCCCAAAAACATCTGTACTGAACCTTTGTCGACGCACTCAAACTTTTCGCATATATTAGTTTTGACTTTCATTGTAACTTCTTTTGACTGGCACGCTAGAAGGAGATCATCTACATATACAAGTATTAGGCAAAGATTACCTTCTACATCTTTCTTATAAAGACATCACAACCCCGTAGATATATTCACGCTGCCTTTGCCTGCTGCATGAATGATATTTTCACCAGCCAATGCAATCACCTCGGTATGCTTCTCGAAGTTAGAGAATAAATTGCGATCGCAACACATATGCGCGGTTGCGCCGCTGTCCAAGCACCATTTTCCTCTGTCGAACGTGTCGAAGTCTGTTGCACCCAAAGCAATGAACGAACATTGTTGTTGACGCTTCTTCGCTGAATCTTCTTTCGTTGAATTCATGAATTTGTTTGATTTCGGACAATTGCTTTTTATATGGCTCTTCTGCCCACAACGATAGCATGTAACATTTTTGAAATTAACGTTTTTCTTTTCTCTGTCGCTACCCTGCGTCGACTTCGCTGGAAATGCTTGCTGTAAGTTAATTTCGTTTGATGCATGCTCATGCACGTTACCACGACGCTCACCTTCTTCTAGAACTTTCAATTTCAACACGTCAACCGCTGGAAGATTGTCCCTAGTCTCCATCGCTATCACGAAATTCTCGAATTCTTTTGGAAGACTAGACAATAATATGATGGCAACTAACTCTTGATTTAGCTCTAAGCCCACCTCAGCTAATTTGTCCATGATTGTGGTGAAAACATTTAAGTACGTCGCAACGTTTTCGCCCTCTGTCATTCTTAGGCTCAACAACTTTTTGTAAAGCGAAACTTTTCTTACCGGACCACTTGGTTGATAAATCTCCTTAAGTTTTTTCCACGCTTCCGTCGATGTTTTGCAATGCCGCAAGTAATTCAGTCGCGTTGGCCTTACACTTAAGTTAATTAAAGCAAAATTGAATGTTTGTTGGTGTTTTTTTATTTGATTTTGTCCATTACAATCTGTTTCAACTGCACTTAGAACACAACATCCAACAAATGACCACCTTTACGAGCCACACAATATTGTGCTCTTTTTTTCGAATTTTCCATTACTTTTGCTAGCATTTCGGGTGATATTGCCTCTATTTCAGATCTAATGTTGGTCCTGAGCGCTTCCAATGTAGTGAGCAATAATCGTTGAGTTATTTGCACTTTGTAAGGAAACATGTGAAGATCCTCTTTTAAAATCCTTCTAAGAGTGGTTCCTTTTATGTTTAGCTGCTGGGCACGGTGACGATATGATAGATTTGGGTTTTTCAAAACACTCTGTTTGACAGTTTCAACAATTTCATTGGAGCGTCTTTTACGAACTGAAACACGTTGATGATTTGCTACAGACCTCGATTCTTCAAAATGTTTAGTCAGATTGCGTATGGTGTTATCAGAAGGCACTTTGCGACCGCGGTATTTTCGACGGTATGCACGTTGAGCAAGCACAATTGAACGACCATTTTCCAAATACATGGTCACAATTTCCGCGCGTTCTTTAGGTGTAAAGTTATTCATCGTTAAAATTGTACTGAATTGACGTTTCCGAATTATTTTTTCTCAAGTCCTTCTGACAATGGATAGCAAAGTTATTCAATATTTCTATACCGAAGCTCGAGATGGCGCACCCTGTATCTGTTAATGAAAAGCTATTTAGCATATAGATACTTTTACGTGAAATATAGAGACAAATACTCTAACATTCAACTCATGGAAGCCGGCGTACCTCAGGACAGTGTACTAGGGCCTTTACTATATGTGCTGATATTTCCTTGCCTGCAAGTCTCGACATGATAGCAACTTTTGCAGATGACACCCTCCTATTGGCAACTCATAAAACCTTATAAGCATCAACAAACAAGTTACAACAGATTTTGAACAAAACACTAACATGGTTTAATGCTTAGGGTATACAAATCAATAGTGGCAAAACAATTCATGTAGTTTACTCTAACAAGAAAGTAGGACACAAGAATCTGACAATAAACAACTCACAAATCCCGATAGACACCAAAGCAAGATACCTTGGAGTGACTATTGACTCCAAACTTCTCTGGAAAGAACATATCGTCCCCTTAGTACAACAATAGCCTATGTGCTCATAGGCCATTATTTTTTTATTGAATTTTTGGATTCTCCATCGTCGATTTTATATGTGGTCAAAATTTTGTCAAATTCTAGTTCCACAAAGTGGGTCAAAACGTCAGTAAAAAAATAATAAATATTTACAGACATAACGAGATTTGAGTGAGAGCTACTTTCGACAAAAAGTTTGAAATTCATTTTCTCAAAACATCAAAAAATTTATAGGCTATTTTAATACTAAGGGGACGATATAAGGTTGAAAAGAAATGAGGTAAAAAACAGATTCCAACAATTATACTGGCTACTTGGCAGGCGCTCGAAACTGTCATTGCTGCATAAATCTCTTATATACAAAACTGTGATTGTGCCAATGGGCATACGTCATAGAAATCTGGGGAACTGCAAGTGAAACTAACATTAACATTATTCAACGACTACAATCAAAAATACTCAAAACTATAGTGAATGCCCCTTGGCACGTCTCAAACGAAGATATTCATCGCGACCTCAACATCGATACAGTAGTAGAAATCATCCGCAGACGCAGCACAAACAAATCATATTGTCCGTTTAATGGACCATACAAATACTGATATGCGACAACTCTCATCAGCAGAAAGGGCAAACTCCAGGTGGCTCAAACGATCAACCCAAAACTCAGCTGATAACTAGAATAATTTAAAGCTATGTACATACATACACTTGTTAACTCACACAAAAACTTAACCAAAATATAACATTGATAATGATTAATGTTATGAAATTCAAGCTGTAGAAAGAATTACTTAGTGTCATACGCCAGGTATTATTAATTAGGAGGCAACAAAAAAAAAAAACACAAAAGTCTTCTCGAACTTTTTGCACATTGGTTTCGTTAATCTAGTTGATTTCTGACAGGGTAGATGAATAGCCTGCCGCTGCCAAACTCCGATATTTAGATATCAGATATTTTTTATGAGGAGCTTTTACATGCCAGAAATTCAGTCGGAAGTTTACCATTACCCGCCGACCAGTATTAAAAAAACTTTTCTCCATTTTGTTGTTTCGTGCACAGAGATTGGAACCTACGCACTCTGAATGTCAGTCGTGCACCATCCCATTCGGCTACGGTGGCCTCTCAATATAAGTTTTAAGTACAGGGCTGGGCCGTTATTACTTTTTTTCGACCCATGCACCAGATTTTGTTTTTTTTTTATACATATTAAAAAAATTGGAAATCAGAAATATTTTAAGATAATATTTATTCTTCTATGCCCTGCAAGCGTATACAACTCAAATGAACATATGATAATATTTATATTTCAGTCCTAGAATTTTGTTTACTACATAAATTTAAATTACTTTTAATTCGCGCTTAAATGCTTCATTTGTTTCTTGTGTATGCTTTGCGACTTATTTTAAAAAATATTTTCCGCGCTAATTCGCAGCGTCACAGGTAGAAAATAGTTTTTGTTTAAAAAAAAATGCTAAAGAGTAAAATGCTCTCATATTTTAACAAGTTTTGCATATTTTTTTCTTTTAAATTCAACATATTTTTGTAAACAATTTTAATATCCTCTTAGTCCTCTTTGCGCTTCAATGCGCTTTTCCGCATATTTCATTCGCAACTATTGCAAATTTTTAAACATTCACTACTTTTTATATCAGCAACAATTTATATAAATTTAACCAACAAGATGTTAACACATACATATACACATACGCGAGTAGCGAGTACAAGAATATACATACATCGATATATTTCGCTAGCAACCTGATCGAGTATACGCCCAGGTGGTTTACGCGGCGCAACACGGCAGCTTACCCTGCTCATTAACCAAAACTAATTAACATAGCTAATTTGCTTAATGCTCACTTAGCTTTGAGAAAACTCTAGCGCCACAAACGTTGCTCACTAAATCACTTACTCACCCCTCCAATGCGACGCCGGTAATACTCCTTGCGCTCGATGTGTACAAAGCTTATGAGCGGTCCTATGCGCCTATGCGAAAAAGCAAGAGGTGGCCATGGAGAAGGAAATTAAAGCAACAAAACCATAATCCCAAAAACTGTGGATTGCCATTTACATTTAAGTGAAGTAGAAAAAAAGCAATAGCAACAGTGTTCGCGTGTAGTTCCTGTATTAAATTGGATTTTAGCCGCAGAAAAGATTTGGCAGTTATGCTTTTCCTTTTATTAGGCACTTTTCCTAGCAAAGCCGCAGTAAAATTCTTATGCGCACACATTCAAGTGAACCTGGGTTCAGATGGTATATATACAATGGTTGAACCTTCAATTTGAAGAGGTCCGTCAAAAAATATCCCAAAAATATTTATATATAGTATGCGTGCTATTGCATTTGTTTCCTTATTTCACCCCAACTACTACATAGACACACACCTACTCTCCATTTTCACATCAGTAAACTGCATTCAGTTTTTATCTTTTACGTGGTTATCTGTGTACGTTAGGTTAGATGGTTGAAAGAAGAAAAAAGAAATTATATTTCGTCCATTTTGCTAGCATTGAAAGAAGTAAAGAGGGGGTGAAGAGCGATAAAACGATTTGTAAGGTCGATTATATAAGAGAGTTTCCAGTTTCTGTGTGGCGCAATAACAACATCAGCGTTCACAGAAAAATGAGAATTTTCAAATCCCATGTAATATTGGTTCTACTTTACGTTTGCTGTATATGGAAATCGATCAATCACTACGAGTCTTCAGGCTTTTCTAAATCGCTGCCTGAGGAACATTTTCCACATTTTTTGGTCCAAACCCATTTCGAACTCAGATCTACTGAAAAAGGTGCAAATGGAGCCAGTCGATATGCTCATAAAACGCATTTCCAAAAATGGAAATGGATTTGCCACACTCTACAAAACCACGTTCATGCATTGCACAAAAGGCATTGGAGTGGAACCCTCTCACGAATGTTGGTCGCAAGCCGGGTAGATCAAAGGAAACTTGGAGACTGACAGTTGAAAGGGAAGCTGAAAGCATCGGAAAGAGCTGAAATCAATTGAAGTGCATTACCAAGAATCGCACAAGATGGCGCACAGGCGTGGTTGATGCCATATGCCCCACGATGGATTAAGAACCTGAAGAAGAAGTAGAAAAAGCATCCAGAAAGTAAGGCTGCAAGTGGCATATGACATATGGAAAATTAAAATGCTTTTTTTCTAGAAAAATGTGGCTGATAGTCCCCCTGTTATACTAATATGTATCAGGTATTTTTTTTAAGAGCCTGAAGAGACAAGAATAAAGATCCGGCGGCTACGTTGGCTGGTTCATGTCGTCCGAATGGATGCAAACGCTCCGGCTCTGAAAGTACAGGGTTGGCCATATTAAACTGACCCATGTGATTATTAAAAAAATATGGAAAAAGAAACATTTTTTTGTGTTTCATTGTGAAAAACATTTAATTTAGTTCAAGGAGATTCGTTTACATCACTTTTTAAATATGATATCGCGCAAGTGGTCGCCCTTAGCTCGTATAGCGTAATGTGCCCGTTTTTCGGCGTTTTCCATAGTTTTGGCCAGCGTCTCGGCCGATATGGCGGCTATTTCCCGTCGGATATTGGCCTTAAGTGCGCCTAGTGTCTTTGGCTTGTTGACGTAAACCTTAGATTTCAAATTACAGTAAAAAGTTATAGGGTTACTCAATGGGTCAGTTTAATATGGCCAACCCTGTATTCGACGCGGACCAGCTGGTGGTAGTAGAGGAAGAGGTAGACCTCCTCTGGGTTGGAATGATCAGGTGGAGAAGGACTGGGCTTTACTTGGTGTGTCCAATTGGCGCCGGTTAGCACGAGAAAGAAACGACTGGCGCGCTTTGTTAAACTCGGCTAAAATCGCGTAAGCGTTTATCGCGCCAAGCGTTTATCGCGCCAATTAAGAAGAAGTGTTTATTTAGCGTGGCTACTTATCAGACAATGACCAGTTAATACCCTATCATTTTTCTTATAGCTTCTCTGTTAAATCTTAAAAAGTTTTTTGATCGACCGTTGTTCCATATCGGCTTAGTTCGCATGTTGAGAGGTTTTGCCAACTAGTATTTACCGTATTGATGGCTTCCCTATCTTTCAGTAGCTTACAAGTGGCTAAAGGCATATCCGGTAGATAATTTCATGACATTTATTATTTCAATATTATATCCCGCATATGTCCGCTGTGCCCACGAGTTGCATGGCCCGTTCGATCAGCCCAATTTTTGGACTACTTTTTCCTATAAATCTGGCCGTATGGCGTCTATGGCGGCTTGAACAATGCAATAAATCAATTGTTAAGTGCGCTATTTGGCAGGTTGCGCCGTTTTGTTGGGAAACAAAAGTCGTCAATGTTTTGCTGATTAATTTTTGGAAACAAAAAATCGATCATCATGGCTCGTTAGCGCTCCCCATCCACCCTAACGGCAACTAGTTCTTCATTTCGAAGGAAATATAGTCCGATGATGCCGCCAGTACTCCATGAACTTTGCGAGTAGATTTATTTATTTTTTTCAAAGTGAATTTCCACAATTTGGAAATGTTGTTCTGGCGTTATACGTTTCAGGATGATTTACCAAACTTTAATGAACAAAAATGCAACAAAGTTTGTCATTCTCAGCTGTCACACCATAGTTATCGATACAAACAGTTCCCAACCAGCTTAAAAAAACACCCGTTAATTGACCTCTATTTACTCATATATTAGTTTTACGTATTATGTGAACCACACCTAAACGTCAACGACAACGCTGGACTTCTTTCTTTGGGGTTATTTGGAAGAAAAGGTGTACGTCGATAAGCCAGCAACAATTCAAGAGCTAAAAGATGAAATAATTCGGCACATTAACGGCATAGAACCTCAATTATGCCTTAGTGACATCGAAAATTTGAACCATCGGATGGAGGTGTGCCGCCAATATTTTGTTCCACACATAATTGAACTATATCAGTATTATCATAATGAAGAGAAATGATAATAATTTCCCTAAAAAAATTGTATTTTATTCAAAATCAACACCGGCCCTTAAAACTTAACCATCCTTTACTAAGAAATAAAATTTAAATATTTAAATTAAATCCAATTACTTCATAATTTTAAGGCAAAACTAATAAAGCTACTTCTGAACAATTTTCGTTTCATCGTAAATAATAAACTCGCAAACAGGGCAGAATATATTAAAATATAGAATTTAAAAACACACATCGAAAAAACTTGTACATTGTATATCACGGAATGCTGACAAAGCTTTTATCATATGACGTACAAAACAAAAAAAAAAATCGATGCATTTATTTATGTGACGCCATCCTTTTTTTAGTAACAAATGTTGTGACATCTCCTGCGTATGTTAATTTCCATTTTTTAACTATCAGATAGTTTCACCCATAATTTTTTTTTTAATCTAACCATCTCTCCTGTTGCTCGAAATTTATTAATGTTGTTGCTGACAATCCAGTTTCCTATCTTTCTCATTCGGAAACGCACGTGTCGACTGCCATCTGTTATTTGTGTTTTCAGTTAAACACAAATTGATTTATGTACTTGAATGTGCATATGTATGTGTGCATCTATGGCTATAAATAGCAGCGCCCGTGCAATGCGGGCCTACCTTTTCAATATGCAGCTGTCAAGCTTCACCGCAGTCGACTTGTGCCATCATTTTCTTTTGCTGCCTCCCATAGAAAGAAAGGGCAGCTTACAGCTACCTACTTGATATTAAAAAATAAAAACAAACATAAACATAAGAACAACTTGGTATTAAAAAATAAAAATAAAAACAAAAACAAAAATATTGAGAGGTTCGACCAGCCTAGGTGTACTACACTGATGGCTGTAATTGAACTCAAGGTCAGTTTTGCTCTTACAAGTTAGCATTTTCTCTTATCTCTTTCTTATTAAATATGACGCATTTAAAAAGACGGATTGAGTGGCTCTTCCATCGCTTCTTTGTAGCAGTACTGTATAACTTAGGTACTGAAAGATCTCTGTAGAGTTCCTACTGAGTTGAAACTTGGAAAGACTGAGACAAAACTTAGACAGTGGATCGTTCATTATGCCTATGATGAGCCTATGAGGTCACCATGGAGTTTGCCCCGTAATTAGTCCTATCAGCGATCGTAGCTCACTCCTTATCTGTGTGAGAAGGAGTTTTGCTACCACCCTCTCAGACCTTTTCAGGCAACTTTTGGTTATTTTGCAGGTGCCAGTACTACACCAAAGGTTCTCATCAAATTTATTACTAAGAGCCTTGATGTGCCCGACTGTTCCCATCATGCATGGCGCTAAAATTGGTTCCAGTCCAAATGAACACCACAAGGAACGGCAGTTTACTAATTCATCAGCCAGTTTACTGCCTTGAATACCACAGTATTCCTCCACCTATAAGTACAAACTCATTCCACCTTGCCAAAGAGTTTAGCCTCAACTTACTCTGTTGTGCTATTTTTGAAGAGGTGCGCACGGTTTCTAAATGACAAGGACTACAAAGTGCTTTTATGTTAGTCAATATTTAATTATTTTGATCTGTTTTGGTAAAGGCCTTTTTTAGATTGGTTGGCTTCTAGTTATTACACTCCTCCCCGCAGCTGTCGAAGTCATCACCAAAATATGGACAAAACTCTTATTTCCAAATATTAATGATTTCGAGATCTAATGCATCTACCGATACTCTGCGCTATAGATTGGCTTTTCGCACAGCGCATGAGCGGAGGGGAGACGCCAATTGAAGTAAATTTTAAAGTCAATGATTTGTTTTCAATTGAACGTAGTAGATTTTGGTCATATTGCAATATTCGACATTTACATGATGTCCCAAGGGAAGATTTTATTCGCTCATTGATACGAAGGGTCCGAACAACAATTTCGGTCGTTCATGGAGGGAAAAAGTTCGGCGGCAAACAGCCCATGCTTGAGCCCAGGCGCACGTCGAAAATTGAAATATTGTCAGTCCAAAAACTATTGCACGTGAAATATCGAGGAAAGGTATTAGATTTCACACCCTCAAAATTCAAATCTTGCAGTCACTGAAGAGGTCCCGGTGGTCAAGAGCTCGAAAATTTACGATTTTTCAGGATTTTTTTTACAAAAAAACAATATATGAAAAATGTTATTTAAATTTTTAGGCCTTTTATTTAATTTCTTTTGCATAATATTTAATTTATTTAAAAAAAAATTTTTTATTTTATTTTAAAGGCGCTGAAGTTGACCCTTCCGAAAAATTGGACCTGGACGGTGTTGTCCATTTTAGTCTATTTATCTGAAACACAAAAACCAAAAAAATTATTATTAAATTAAAATATTAATCAGTATGACTGTAGCTGCGCCCTGCTACTAGAATAAAAAAAAATGAGTTTGACACTCTAAAAATCGGGGTTTTTTTCAGTTTTTTAATAAAAAAAAAAACGAAATAATTGAAATAATAATACGATTCTAGTACGAGCCATTGATGTTGTGAATAACATATTAAAATTTCAGATGATTTGGTTGAACAGTTTTTTTCTTTTGACCACACCAGGCTGGAAAATGTCGTTTTGAGATAAACGAGTTTAAAGATCGAGGTGCAGGAGCGCGCGGACCGCTCTCTACCTAGTTAATGGGCTGTAGAAGCTATAATATTCGGAATTTCCGCATGAAATTTTCACAGTATATTTTTGAGGTACAAAAATTTTGAAATATTGAAAAAACATCGATGGATCTATTTCGGACCATGAACACTAATTTTCCATTTACATTTAAGTGGAAGTGTAAATAAAGAAAATTGCCGTCATTGGTCACCTTAAGAACAGAACCCACTAGTAGCAGTAGTAAGTACTAGTAATTGTTTATTTATTTATTTATGCATAATACATTTATACATTTCAATAATTTATACAATAATTTATTTTAATATATGAATACATAGAGAAAGAAATAATAAATTTGTGGCAATAACAATGTTGTCTGTCACAGCTCAAAAATGAATACAAAATTAAACTCTGCAATAAGAAAATCTCTGTAGCGTAAGGCTGAGTATATAAAGCTAGTTAGTCTCTTCCAATTGTGGCCATTAAGTATATCTATTACTTCTGCTTCATTTAGTTCCCTGCTTTTAGGTATCTTGTTCTGATCTCCTTCAGAACCCACTATTAGAATATCAATAGCCACTTCACAGTTCCGATGTGACGGATTGGTGTACATTGACAAGTAGTGGGATAATTGGACCATACTTTTTGAAAATCGTTGACGGCCAGAAATTTCTGTGGCGCTTGTTGAACGAATACTTTTTATTTTCTGCTAGTAATGAGAAAAGATCCTTCCTTCAGTACACACAAATGGTTTTAGCTAGATGGCATCAAACCGCTCAGGGCCACAGAGAACATGGCGATAAAGCGCGATTTCTTTCCTAACAAACTGATAAGCCGTTCTGGTGACATCTTGTGACCAACCAGGCAGTTCGATCTTAACTCAACGAACTTTTTTCTGTGGGAATATCTCAAAGTTAAGCCTATCAAACAAACCCACTGACCATTTTAGCACTAAAGGAAAATATTATTCGCTAGGTTAATGGCATTCCGACATCCCTCCTCCAGCGAGTAGCATGGATAACTGAGACCAGATCTCAAAAATGTTTCCTACGTAACCGTCAACATTTAGAGGAAATATTAAAAAAGAAAACCAAATGAAATTCGCACTTGTCTTCTTTGCCATAGATATTGA
The DNA here is from genome assembly GCF_027943255.1 of Anastrepha obliqua. NCBI lineage: Eukaryota > Metazoa > Arthropoda > Insecta > Diptera > Tephritidae > Anastrepha > Anastrepha obliqua. Next base: position 157,292,622 of record NC_072892.1, on the reverse strand, counting down.
AATAAACGTTTAGCACCAGCAGTTATTTTTTCTCGCTAAGGAGTTTCCGCTAAGAAAATCCAACTCATCAGAGCACTTTACGAGAACTCCAAACTGGCGATACTCAACAACGGCAACATCAGCGACACATTCATAACCCACGCACGCGTAAGGCAAGGTTGCCCCCAGTCACCCCTTCTCTTCGCCATCGTTCTAGACGATGTTATGAGCCAATTGACCGTCCTCAAAAGAGGCATCGTATGGAGTTTCACTACACAACTTGAGGACCTAGACTTCGCTCACAAACTCACTGGCATGCAAGCGAAGGTAGGCAGACTGGTCATACTGGCACGCACTGTCGGACTGCACGTCAACATCGCCAAGACGAAGGCTATGAGAGTCAACCACAATAAAGCAAGATATATAAAAGCGGACGGGTGCCTGGTGGAATTTGTCGAATGCTTTTATTTCCTCGGCTGCACTATCGCGGCAACAGCGGAGCAGATGAAGATGTCAACAGCAGGCTAAACAAAGCAAAGTAGGCGTTCGGGTGAATACATACAGTATGCTCGAGTTCGCAAATCTCCTGGCTCACTAAACTGCGAATGTTCAGCTTATGTGAGAAGTCAGTAATATAGCGTTTTTCAATAGGTGCGCTTCAACTTTTTTCCGATAGGGAGGGCGAACGACGCAATATTTTTTATTTTTCGCTTGTCATTTGTAAACTTCATTAGTATACATTTCATCATGGAACGCTACACACTTGGGCAACGATTGCAAATCGTGCAAATTTTTTATGAAAATAATCATTCTGTTGCTGCTACTTTAAGAGCATTACGGCCATTTTACAGTTCTTCAGTGATGAAGCTCACTTTTGGCTCAATGGCTTTGTCAACAAGCAAAATATGCGTTACTGGGCAGAAAGCAATCCACACGTGATTCATGAGGCACCGTTGCATCCCGAAAAAATCACTGTTTGGTGCGGTTTACATGCCGGCGGCGTAATTGACCCATATTTTTTCGTTGACGAGAACGATCGCCACGTTACTGTGAATGGAAATCGATACCGCGACATGATAAACGATTATTTTTGACCGCAATTGAATGGAATGGACTTAGACGACATGTGGTTTCAACAGGACGGGGCCACAAGCCACACAGCACACGCTACAATTGATTTGTTGAAGAGTAAGTTCGATGAGCGCATTATTTCCAGAAATGGACCGGTCGAATGGCCGCCGCGCTCGTGTGATTTGACGCCTCTAGACTATTTTCTTTGGGGTTATGTGAAGTCATTGGCCTACAGTAATAAGCCGGCGACGATTTGTGAGCTCAGAGCCAATATTGAACACGAAATTGCTGGAATTTCGGCCGATTTATGCAAAAGAGTGGTCGAAAATTGGGTTCAACGATTGGACTTCGTAAAACGTGCACGCGGTGGTCATGCAAAAGAAATCGAATTTCATACTTAAATGTATAAGTTAACAAATAACACTTAGTATAGGATATTTCATAAGTTAAGAAACAGCCCTCGCAATTGCGACATTACATAAGTTGCATCAGCGCGCTATAGCTGCAATGGTCAGCGACGGTAACCGGACACTTTTGTTTTGCTGCAAGAGTTTTCGTTATCGTCAAAGATTTTGCTGAGTCGGCTTGCCGACCATGACATTGTGGCGTGATGCGAGTTTTGGCTTAGCTTAAGTGAAATATTCTATGTATTTAGAAATTAGTTTGAATACAGCGCTCTTCCAATAAGTCGCTTAAATAAATATTCACTCCGGCACTTGGCCGTTAAATAATTTGTTTTATTGTCTGAACCCGAGGCTAGCAATAAGAGGCACAGTTCGCCTCTCAACCTAATCTTCACCCGCAACAGGACCGGAGAATATTAATTTATATGTTCAAACTCGATAATAAAAAAAAATTAGTTAAAAAAGTCAAACCGTTTGTGTTTTATTAAAAAAAAAAGTTGAAGCGCTCTTACTGAAAAACGCTTTATTATACGGAAACATGGCTTGCCGCTAACACCATCATATAAAAGCTACAATCTTTCATCAACAAATGCCCCGCACCATCTGCAGAATATTCTGGCTGAACACCATCAGCATCATCGCATTGTGAAGATCAACGAATGAGGAACCCATTCTATGGTAAATCAAACGCAAAAAGAGGCGATTGATAAGTCACACGCTTAGAAAACCATCAGATAGCATCATGAGAATGGCACTGGACTGGAACCCGCAAGGGAGCAGAGGTCGTGGCCGTCCAAAAAGCACTTGGAGAAGGTCGATGTTGCGCGAACTCGCAGCCGTGCACGATGGAAGAGTCTTGTCGAGGCCCTATGCTCTCGAGCGGAGTGAACAAGGATAAAAATATATTTTCAATTTAGCTTTTAATTCTTAGTTCTGCCATCGGGCACCTTACACAATGATTTCATTCCATGAAAAATTAATCAAAAAGGGACACCAGTGCTTCTTTCAAAAAACCTCAGCATACCAACTAAAGCCAAAACAGTTTTCCCTTTTGCCGTGAGGCTCATAAAAAGTGCCAATACTTTCCAACCAGAATACAAAGAACGAAGGCGCGTCAGTTTCGTTTTCGCATCATTTACATTGTTGTTGGTGTCACATGTGCCGTAGCTGGCGTTTTTGTTGATGTTCCGCAGATGTTATGGCTGTGCTACGCATAACCCATATTTTGATATGTCCCATGGCTAAATGAGTGCGGTTCGGCGACATATATGCATATGCGCACATGTATATTCACATACATACACACGCACACATATACGCACGATTGTAGAAACGTGTTTGAATAGTTGCTGTGCTTGGGCTGCCTCTACGCTGGTCATATCACTGTCATTGCCTGCGTTCATCAATCTGCGACAATGTTGCAATGTACGCACACACACACAGATTGTTAAGTGATGCCAGTGAGTAACGGTGTGCGAGTGTGTACGTGTATGGGCGAGTGTATGAGCGCTACCTCACAACAACCTAATAATCATAATTATATGAGTAACCCTTGAATACTTTTATCGTTTCGACTTCATGCGCAGCTTGGCAGCTCTTCCCGGCATCTGTGGTTTGATGCTTTGCATAAGTGCGCGAATGTGTTGGTATTTACTACAGTTTCACAGCCGAAGAGTTACAATGGCATGACAATGCGAAAAAGTAACAATAACTTCGTGTGCATGTGGGTGGGCGTGTGTGGTGTAGCTGTCGCATCATTACTGCCCAGAAACGGGCCGACGGTATCACGCCATTATGCCTGTCATTAATAACTCGCTAACAGGGTGGCATAGAAGTGGGAATTGCATTTGAGAAGGAGACAATGAAACAGTGGGCAGGCAGAAATGCGCTGTTATCAATTGAAGCAACTGCTGCTGCTTTTATTGTCGAACTCCAATGGAAGTGTGTCACGCAAACGCCACTTCTCTGCTGTCGTTCTTTATGTGAAAAGGACTTTGATGGCTATCAGGCTATATGAGTGTAAGTATAAGTAGATACAGCGGCTGCTGAGTGGATGAGTGCATGACTAGCATTCGGTGTGTTTGAATTCGAAGCCACCGTCGACGTGAAATATGAAATTATGGAACCTATTAAACCACACAATGGGCTCATGTCATTCTCGTTAAATTATTATAAATATTTTTTGTTTCTTAATACTTCTTCTTTTAAATTGTCGGGAAAACCGCTTACGCGATTTTGACGGAACTTAACAAAGCGCGCCAGTCGTTTCTTTCTCGTGCTAACCGGCGCCAGTTGGACACACCAAGTGAAGTCAAGTCCTTTTCCACCTGATCTTTCACACGCAAAGGAGGCCTTCCTCTTCCTCTGCTACCACCAGCTGGTACCGCATCGAATACTTTCAAAGCCGGAGCGTTTGTAGCCATTCGGACGACTTGACCCAGCCAACGTAGCCGCTGGATCTTTATTCGCTGCGCTATGTCTATGCCATCGTAAAGCTCGTACAGCTCATCGTTCGATCGCCTGCGATATTCGTCGCTGCCAACGTGCAAAGTTCCAAAAATCTTTCGCAGAATCTTTCTCTCAAACTCTCCAAGTGTCGCTTCATGGGATGTTGTCATAGTCCACGATTCTGCGCCATACGTTAGGACGCGCATGATGAGAGCATTCTAGAGTCGGAAAAGTAGTTTTGTTCGTCGACAGAGGAATTTACGACTCAGTTGACTGCTTAGTTCAAAGTAGCACTTGTTGACAAGCGAGATTCTATGTTGGAACTCCAGGCTGACATTAGATATTATCGGTGTTAATGCTTTCTTAATACTAGAATAAGTAATTATCAAAATTTGAATATTTTACTTTTATTTGCTACTATAAAACAGAACTCAAAACATACAAAATTCGTTTCACACAGTTAACCGTATGGTTTTTTAGTTCTTCTTCTTCTTATCATCACAGCCCTTGGTAAACCATTGCTTCATTAATAACCTTTCACCACCCGTCTCTATCTAAGGCTACTTCCTTCCACCGCTGCACGTTTAGCTTTAGCGGTCATCTTCAATGCCTTCTCTTGGGTATAGGAATAAGTTTCCGCCTTCGTAAAAGAGGTGTCGCTGCCGATTCTATGTTTGTGTTCGCTGTAGAAATATACTAGTGATTTGTAGGTAGTAGTTGACAGTCGTTTGAAGCGTAAAGATCCTTTTTTATCTGACGTCAAATATGTTTACTTTCGTCCCGAAAAACAGCATTTGCGGGAAGTCATGCTTCATTATTACCTTTCAAAGAAAAGGGCAGCTGAAACTAGTCGTATATTGATCAATATGTACGGTAATCGCGCTCCATCAAATACAACTTGTAAAGAGTGGTTTTGAAGCTTCCAAAGTGGCAATTTCGACGTGAGTGATAAAGATCGCGAAGGGGCACCGATACTCAACGAAGATACTCAACTACAACAATTATTAGATGAAGACGCATGTCGAACCATTGATGATATGTCTAAAGATTTGGATGTTGACAGGTTAAGCGTTGGTAAACGTTTGCACGCGATGGAAATGGTTCAAGAAGCAGGTAACTTTGTGCCACATCAATTGAAGGAGAGTCGAAAGTCGTTTGGCGACGTGTGAGATGCTTCTTGAACTACAGGAAAGAACATGTTTTCTGCATCGCATCGCTACCGAATGCAGCTAATGGTTTTAAATCGAGCTCTCAAAGAAAAGCTGTCGGAATGGAACGGTAGTTAAATTTGTATCGACTGGGGCAAATAGACTCGTTTCGGGCGATTTTTAGGTTATCAGTTGCTTGACGATTTTTCCTATGCCTTTCATTTTCACTATTTTTATTTGGTTATTATTTTTCTGCGTGAGTATTAAAATGAAATTTATTTGGCAAGGATTTTCACTTCACACCTCTTCGCGTCCTATTGTTGCAACTCTTGTACCTTTTGCTCACACTCGAGCTTGACTTGTTTACAGTAGCACAGAAAACATACTATGTGACATATCACGCTGAAATTTGCCATGTAAGCTTATAACAGTCCTACCAAAAAACAAAAAATTTATTTTTGCCATATGTCATCCGCGGACTGTTTTATTGATAACGTCTCGTTCATATTTGAGTAGAAGGTATTATTATTTTTTTATATTGTTTCCAACAATGTATCGTTGGCCGACTTTAAACATATTTTCGCTTTATCTCTATCCATGTATTATAATAAATTAATTATATTTAATAAAATGATGAAAACTCCATTATTTGAAACTTTTTTACTCACACCGATAGTCTGAAATATGGAATTCATTCCGATTTTCTATCAAAAACTATTTTTTATTTAGAAAAACGAGAATATTTTATAAGCTAATTATAATAAAAAGCAATAGCACCTCGCACCATAGCGTACTTTTGTATATTAAACCCTATGGTTTAGGTTGATTGTTAAATACTAAAGAGTTTGCTTTTTAAAGGTATTGAACCGGAAGTTGGGGAAAATAGTTGGGTCATTGGTTTTGAGTTGCTGAAGTTTTGTCTTCTGCAGGCGGAGTGTATTGGACAAAGAAGGAGGATACGGGGTATAGTTAGTGTGATACTTCTAACGTCTGGGTTGCACGTGCATGTGATTCAGTTGGAGTTGGTCCATACCCTACACCTTGTGTAGGGTTTGCCTGCCCAAGATGAAGTCATTTGAAATTTATGACGGCAAGTCGAGTGAACTTATACTTTTTCTTTATAAAGTCGGTTTATGGGTTTTTGTATGGGTTACTTGTTGGTACCAGTCATTAGCAGAATTCCATACATGGTGCTGTTTGCTATTGAATTATTTCCTCAGACGTTTTGTAATGCCAGTAAAGTTGAAGTTCAGTAATGTTAAGTTGAATTTTCTTATTGTCGTAATAGCTTGCTAAACCCTGTCAGTGCGATATAGTTACTAGACGTCTTCGTCTAACTCATCTAGTGGGCTTGATAGGGCTTGTGACTAGGCGGTTAGTGTCGTGCAGTTTGCTGGACATATATGGAGTATGTCGGGGTCGATGCTAGATAAGTACTTGTTTAACCTACTACAACTAAAAAAATATAATTAGGCTAAAGTTTCGTGGGTCTAGCGAGCCAGCTCAAGCTCTTTGTCTGCAATAGGTAGTGACTGCGATTACAGCATTCAGAAGTCGGCAGTTTAGGAAGGTGGTAAGGATCTCCCGATGAATTGCGTTTAGTATTTACCAGTATACTGTCTGGTCCCGATTTCGATCCCGACAACGCCAGGAAACACGATGCTAAGTCAGTCTCGATATATTTAGAGGGACACACAGTCGGTGCACGCGCGTATCGGCACCCACGTCACTGTTGACAGCTAGGTATGCTTTTGAGGTTGTAGTCAGCCCTTATTGGAGAGCGGTTCACTTCTTCCGACAGCATCGCAAACTGGCTCAATGAATGGTTTAAGTCAATAGAACTCGAACTTTTTATCAGAGGCCAACGTCCAATGGCACATTCTTCATACAATAAATAGCGTTGCAATTTGGATGTTAAATAAATGGTGTGGGAAAAGATTTTAACAAATGCATATATCTGGGCAGGGTTGCCGACTGCTCAAGGAAATTAAAATAATAATAAATGAAATAGTATAGTATTTACATTTAATGCGATGCACGAATTATAGATCAATTTTATTCAGAGATTTACAAAAGACAATTTCAATGTGGTCACAGAAATAAGAAGAATAAGAATAAAGAAACAGATGATAAGTAATAACAGATGCCACGCGCAGTGTTGCCAGAAATAACTTCAACAACATTAATTTTCACATACGAGTACTAGTGGGCCGGTAAACAAAAAACAGTTGTTTGAAAAACATAATTATTTCCAAATAGGGTTGCCATCTATCTTCAATAAAATCTTTATTTGCATCTAAGTGAAGCAGATGGTTAAACTTTTATCTAAACACTAGCAAACCCCGCCCCCTTCGCTGGGCACACTAAAATAGAATAGATATGGTTTAGAACAGAAAATATATGGTTTTCATATTATTTATTTCTTTATTCTTTATTCAATCGCTTTGGCATAAACAATATTTTTTGTTTTTCTATTTGTTTTTGAGTAAATATAAAATACAAATTGAAAATCAGGAAAAAAGAAGATTGTTTTTAAATTTCAAATCAACGCAAATGAATAACTAAGAAACAACCGTCTTTTTCCTGATCATCCATGAATTTTTCGTTTCAATTTATATGTTTTATTAAGCATTGGAGCTTTTTTAACCATTATCCATTTATATTTTTCAAAAAAAAAAAAAACGAAAAAAAATTGTTTTTTCCACGAACACATAATTTCATTCGGATTTCACATTAAATTCTCAAATTTCGTAAGAAATTAGTCACTGTTCCAAAATCCACTCCAAAAAAATTCACAAACAATTTTTACATGTTGCACTTACGCTTTTTCCTTATGGCATCCAAATCAGAAAGAAATATTGACACATTGTAACTCACACTGTCAATTTGACAGTTCAGTTCCGCCCCAAGCGTTAAAAAAGTAAGCGACGTTATGGTTGGCTCAAAAGAACGCTGTACCCGTTGCCAGTGCTCCGAATTACAACCAAACTTTACGAAACCCATTTTCAATACTTACTTAACAATGTGCGTAACTTTGGTTTAATTCGGTGCAAAGACACGGCGGGTCCACGTTTTGGCATATATTTCGAGACCCTAGTCATCAATAGGTATGAAAATTACCCCGTATTAAAGCACTTATCAACAGCTTTCATTTGATATCCATATTGTACAAACACATTCTAGGGTCCACGTTTTGGTCTCTATCTCGAGACCCTAGTCACGGAGCGGATGGAAATACTCTGAACTAAAGCATTCACCAACAGCTTCCATTTGATACCCATATTGTACATACACATCCGAAGGTTACCCGGGTCCACGTTTTGACCTATATCTCGAGACCCTATCTACCAATAGGTATCCATACTATACGGAAACCATCTTCAATACCTCCTTAACAATGTGTGTAAGTTTGGTTTAATTCGGTGCAAAGATACGGCGGGTCCACGTTTTGGCATATATTTCCAGACCCTAGTCATCAATAGGTATGAAAATTACCCCGTATTAAAGCACTTATCAACAGCTTTCATTTGATACCCATATTGTACATACACATCCGAAGGTTACCCGGGTCCACGTTTTGACCTATATCTCGAGACCCTATCTACCAATAGGTATCCATACTATACGGAAACCATCTTCAATACCTACTTAACAATGTGTGTAAATTTGGTTTAATTCGGTGCAAAGTCACGGCGGGTCCACGTTTTGGCATATATTTCGAGACCCTAGTCATCAATAGGTATGAAAATTATCCCGTATTAAAGCACTTATCAACAGCTTTCATTTGATATCCATATTGTACAAACACATTCTAGGGTCCACGTTTTGGTCTCTATCTCGAGACCCTAGTCACGGAGCGGAACTAAAGCATTCACCAACAGCTTCCATTTGATACCCATATTGTACATACACATCCGAAGGTTACCCGGGTCCACGTTTTGACCTATATCGCGAGACCCTATCTACCAATAGGTATCCATACTATACGGAAACCATCTTCAATACCTCCTTAACAATGTGTGTAAGTTTGGTTTAATTCGGTTCAAAGACACGGCGGGTCCACGTTTTGGCATATATTTCCAGACCCTAGTCATCAATAGGTATGAAAATTACCCCGTATTAAAGCACTTATCAACAGCTTTCATTTGATACCCATATTGTACATACACAACCAAAGGTTACCCGGGTCCACGTTTTGACCTATATCTCGAGACCCCAGTCACGGAGCGGCATGAAAAATACTCTGTACTAAAGCATTCACCAACAGCTTCAATTTGATATCCATATTGTACAAACACATTCTAGGGTCCACGTTTTGGTCTCTATCTCGAGACCCTAGTCACGGAGCGGCATGAAAGATACTCTGGACTAAAGCATTCACCAACAGCTTCCATTTGATACCCATATTGTACATACACATCCGAAGGTTACCCGGGTCCACGTTTTGACCTATATCTCGAGCCCTATTTCCAAAATAAAATATGATCCATGTTACTCGTGGATGATGTAGCTTTCGAATGGTGAAAGAATTTTTAAAATCGGTCCAGTAGTTTTTGAGCCTATTCGTAACAAACAAACAAACAAAGTTTTCCTCTTTATAATATTAGTATAGATATTTAAGAATCATTCGCCCGTCTGGAAAAACTTAAATTGATTTCATTCGATTATGTTTTGGATTCATACCGGTTAAAAGAACTATATAATAAGTGGCGCAAGATTTATTAATAAATTTTATTTCTAATAACTTTTTCGTTAAATACAGAAACAAAATGATTTTAAGTGACGAAAATATTTATATTGATTCTTATGCGCTTCAAATGCTTGTTTGTCTTTAGACTGAAGCTGTCTTCTTTACAAGTGTCAAATATGATTGACATACGACGCCATGTGAAAAATTATATATCTTCCGATAGCCGGATTAATTTTGCGATCCCTTGCTTTTATCTACTAGGAAAATATAAATATGTAAAAATGCAATCGTAGATGAGCTGAAGTGCTTTTTTTAACACTCACAAACAAATTTCTGTATACATGAAAGCGAATATTTCTTGAGCTTCTTATGATTTTATGAAAATTTTTAAGGATATTGAAGGATAAAAATTTCAATGGATATTTTTCACGTGTTTCAAAAAGGATAATTGGAAACAAACAGTAAATTTTAATATTCTTTCCTATATTTATAATATCCAAGGTACTAATTGAAACTCGGAAGCTCTCTTAAATAAATCCTAGTTTGCTTGTGGTAAACTAAAAACTTATCGATTTCTTCATGGCTTCAAAAAAAGCTTTAATTTGTTGAACAGTTTGTTATTATATTTATTAAATTGCCATTAAAATCATATTTAGTACCGTCAATGCAAATAAAAAATCACCTTTTTGGTGGCTCATTAATCATTTGCTTTGCTAATTTCGTCACATATTGTGGAATATTTGCAGTATCCAACGCTTATCGGCGTTACACATATTTATGTGTATCTATTTGATCAAATCTTTTCGGACTTGAAAACTGTCAAAATGTTTTACTAAGTAACTACTAGAAAAATATACTCTGCAGAAACTCACCTTGACTTGTTGACACATTTCGTGATTAATTTACGACATGGATCCTAGGAGGTATGTGGACTAAAAGAAATTTGATATTAGAACTATCAGCTGCCAGCTAAGGGTGTGAATTAAGGAAAAGAAAAAACAATATATTAAAAAGTTCGAGGGAATAAATGTAGACCGTATATTGACAATAAGTAGTATGTCGTAAGAGATCAAGTTTTATATGGATTATTTCAAAGGAATTTTTCTCATTTGTAAAATGAATGAAGAATTTATGGTCAATATCTGAAGCAAAAAAAACCTTCTAAAAAAATCTGAAAAGAGTGGATTTTTCTTTTGAAATAAATAAAAAATTTAGAGTTCATATCTGAAACAAAAACCAAAACCCCTAAAAAAAAAATCTGAAGCAAAAAAAAACCCCTAAAAAAAATCTGAAAAAAGTGGATTTTTCTTTCGAAATAAATAAAAAATTTAGCTTTCATATCTGAAACAAAAACAAAAACCCCTAAAAAATCTGAAAAGGGTGGTTCTTTTGAAATAAATAAAAAATGTAAAGTTCATACTTGAAGCAAAAAAATAAAAATCAAGCAAAAACAAAAATCTGGAAAAAGTGGATTTTTTTTTAAATAAATAAAAAAATTAGGGTTCATATCTGAAGCAAAAAAAAAAAAAAAAAAAAATCAAGCAAAAACAAAAATCTGAAAAAAGTGGATTTTTCTTTTGAAAAAAATAAAAAATTGAGAGTTTATATCTGAAGCAAAAAAAAACCCTAAAAAAAAATCTGAAAAAATTAGATTTTTCTTTCGAAATAAATAAAAAATTTAGAGTTCATATCTGAAACAAAAAAAAAACCCTAAAAAAATCAGAAAATTTGAAATAAATAAAAAATTTAGAGTTCATATTTGAAGCAAAAAAAATAAAAATGAAGCAAAAAAGAAAATCTGAAAAAGTGGATTTTTTTTTAAATAAATAAAAAATTTAGGGTTCATAACTGAAGCAAAAAAAAAAAATCAAACAAAAAAGAAAAACCTGAAAAAGTGGATTTTTCTTTTGGAACAAATAAAAAAAGGAAAAAAAATCTGAAAAAAGTGGATTTTTCTTTTGAAATACATAAAAAATTTAGAATTCATATCTGAAGCAAACAAAATATCTGGAAAAAGTGGATTTTTTTAAATAAATAAAAAATTTAGAGTTCATAACTGAAGCAAAACAAAAAAAAAAAACCAAGCAATAACAAGAAATCTGAAAAAAGTAGATTTTTTTTTTAATAAATAGAAATTTTAGAGTTGATATCTGAAGCAATAAAAAAACCAAGGAAAAAGAAATCTAAAAAACGTGGACTTTTCTTTTGAAATAAATAAAAAATTTAGAGTTCATATCTGAAGCAAAAGAAAAAAAAGGAAAGCAAAAAAATAAAATCTGAAAAATGTGAATTTTTAGTTAAATAGCGTATTTCATATTCTTATCTCAATGTTAAAATTGGTCCAAAAAGAAGAAAACTCAAAATAATTGACCCAAAACACCGACGATCTCACTCACGGCCTATTAAATTCTTCTGGTAATTACTGACCTGTTTTCATCCTTGAAGAATATTGCTGACGATGGGCTGAAAGGCGGCTTGTTAAAACTCGCGAGGACGTGCATTATGAATTATATAAAATGATATCTTCGACTCCAGATACATAGCACTGGCAACACAATGGACTGCAGGGGTCTAAGTTAGATCGTGTTACAGATCAGCCAGCACTAACCTAACCTAATCTTCTGACTGAATCTCCAAATTTTTGAAGAAAATTTGTTTTTAAATATTTGTCAAATATTTATCTTTTATATATTCAAAATATTTAAATAAAATATTTATTTATTGCACTAGAAAAAACAACACCTTTAGCTAAAGTTAATTTAAGTAGGCTCTGCTTGGCCCAGCCTTTAACACAATTTTAAATGCATAAATTAATTATACTTTTTTTTGGTTTGACTGAAACTATTTTAATCCGCTACAAACCATAAATATGCCCATTTGCCAGTATTTATAAATTTTACCTCGTCTCGCTGCGGCCCAGTAATCCCAATCCTATTATGCCGGATTTTCAATATGCAATAATTAACATCATAAATGATGAAAAATGTGCAATTAACGTCAATATTTATTGTGTTAATAATTTATCGTACTTAATATAAATATTTATGGCAAATCTGCAACACGTATTCCAAACATCCACATTCTACACATGCACATTAGGGTGGGGTATTTATTATTTTTTTAAATAAATTTTCGCAGACCTGCAGAAAGTTGGCTCTCTATCGCAGAAATGAGTGTGCAAAATATTATTTGCCGCGGTATGTGCTAAAAGAGGTAGCTTTAAGGGGGTCCTCTTATCAGTCGGATTCAAAAAATCGATTTTTTTTACTGAATCGATAGATATATTATAGGAGAATATGCTCTCAAAGTTTTACAGGCCTGTGTACCGTCCCTCGTGTGAGTATACTGTCTACCTTCTGAAAACTTTGAAACACATTTTCTCAAAACCATGTTTTTGAAAATGGCGTGCAAGATTAAGAAAAAACGACGAAAGTTATCGTTTCAAACCGATAATCTATATAAAGACAATTAAAATGCGCAACTTATTAACTAACAAAATACAAAAAAAATTAATTTTTTAATGGTATTTAACACCTCTTTTGAAAAAAAAAACATCGAAAAAAAGCACATTTTTTCAATAGTTGTGTGTTAATTTTTTCATATTTTTATACAAAAGTAGTCCATTATATGCGGGAAAGCCTTCTGAATAAGATAATATTTTTCTTTTGTGTTTCAGGTGAAAACTACGACCGCAATCTTTCACGCCGTTTTACTAACGCGAGATCCCTCATATTTCCGCCATTTTATGTTTTTATTTACGTTAAAAAATTGTTTATTACTCTTCAATCATGCCTTCAAATAAATGCAAAAGATTGTTTCTATGTGTAGCTTTTTTCGCCTCGAAAAAAATTGAGAAAGAACACTTTTTTTTGAATCCAGTGATAAGAGTCCCCCCTTAATTTATGAGAAAATGGGAAATTCAAAATTTTTTAATATTTATTTCTTAAAATAGTGCAAGTCGTTTTTTTTTTCGTCAACACGTCGTTGGGTAGATTTTTTGGACTTAAGGGTATTTACAACACAATTTTCTGATCGTCCAAGTACCTCAGCGAGCTTAGCTTCAGCGTTTAGCATGCGTCTGTATCACGTGAGCGATGAGGGCTTGTCTTACAGTGGCGATGGAGGTGATGCTCAAGTTGACACCGCTCCATATAGTCATTAAACAATCAGCTAGGCGTACCCTATTGAGCATTACCAGGGAAGGCGTCAAGAGAGGAAAAGTGATGCCATCTAAAACATGGAAGTGCTAAAGTGGCAGTTCCCAGTCACCCAGCTACACAGAGATGATATTACTAAGGTGACCACCTTAAGAACTTAACTCAACAATAAGCTGAAATGGAGTAGTCCCCCATTTCAATAGACACTCCAGGAGTGCACTCCGCACTAGTACACAGATAGCTCGAAGACCTCAGAAGGAATAGGCGCTGGAATTTATGGCCCCCAGAACCAAACGGTCCCAAACCTATCGTGATGTGAGATCAAATCCTCACTGTTGTTTGAGTGTATCGAGAAATATAATCTATTAAGAATGCACAATTGCAATCGACTAATTTGGGTCACAGGGGTATAACTGGGAACGAAGTAGCTGACGCATTGGCGAGAAAGGCTGCGGCTTCGCCTTTAATAAGACCCGTACATTTCTTTGCCATATGATAACACGCCATCAAGGAGAAGCTCAGGAGTGAAGAGCTAGGGCTAAAGGAGGTCTGCTGGCACCAAACTATGATGCTACGCCTGGCGAAAGCCTTATTGGGAGGGTGCAACCAAAAGAGGTTTCAGAAACCCATAGCCCTCCCCAAGCAGAATCTGGGAATAGTCACGGACATCCTCACAAACCACTGCAGACTGCGAAGTTATTTGCACATGATAGGGTTTTTGGTCTACGGACTCTTGCCGTTTCTGCGACCAATCCCAGGAGAATCCAATGAACCTTCTGCTTAAGTGCACCGCTATAGCGCGGAGGAGGTTGAGCCATCTTGGCCAATTGCAGGCAGACGAATGGCATATACAATCCAAACCAGCTCTATCCTGAGTTTAATAACTAGGAACTGTGCTTGGATGAGGTACTGTGATGAGTAGAGGGCACAAAAAACCAAAAGAGATTGAAGTGTAAACCTCTTTTCTATCTAACTCTGCAATAAATTTGTAGGAGTTTTTTTTAGTTTTCGAATATTCACAACAAGCTTTCGTTCCTCAACTGTGTAATGCTGTGTACGACCCATATTTAAAAGAAATTCATTGAATAATCCGCTACAGACGCTACATTCAATATTTTTCATTATAAAAATTTAAAAAATTATTTTAGAATAATAATTATTTAAAATTTCAATAATTAAAAAAAAATTTTAATCATATTCGTAAATAATTTTTTATTTAATTAGTTACAATAAATAAGCAAAGGACCTATTTTAGTGCTCACGCAAAATAACTAGGTTTGTGCAACCAATAACGCAACTTAATATAACGGGTCTTTTAAACACACAACGAACTAGTGATGCCATTGGTAAAAGAACGAAAAATAGCCTTGTAAAAGCGACGAAAGCAATTCGAGTTGAATTGCATTTGTAAAATATTTATTTATTATAGAGCGTGGTTATATTTCAAGGGCCGATGTTGAATGTAAACCACACCTAAAGGTGAAACTTTTTCTGCATTTCATTTGATATTTTTCGGTCAATTTAATCGTCCAAATGTGTGTACAATCGGAAAAATTGTGCAAAAGTTTGAGCAAACCGGATCTGTAGGAGATGAGGAAACACCAGTGCATGCTCGTACAGCTCGTTCTGCAGAAAATATTGCTGCTGTTCGCGATAGTGTGGTTGAAGAACCGTCCACCTCAACTCGTCGCCATGCCCAACAATTGCACCTCTGCAAGGTGCAATTGACTCAAGAACTAAAGCCTCTTGATCATTTCAAGCGTCGTCAATGGTCAGAATGGTGGCAGAATATGGCAACAATGAATGACCAATTTTCGAAGAAAATCATCTTCAGTGATGAGGCACATTTTCACCTCAGTGGATTCATCAATAAGCAGAATTGCCGCATTTGGGCGAATGATAATTCAAGAGTGCTTGCCGAAAAACCAATGCACCCACAAAGAGTGACTCTTTGGTGCGGTTTACGGGCCGGCGGCATCATTGGGCCGCATTTTTTCCAAAATGACGCCGGTCAGGCCGTTACTGTGAATAGTGTTCGCTATCGTGCATTGGAAGATATGGATGTGGACAATATGTGGTTTCAACAGGGTGGTGCCACTTGTCACACAGCTAACGAAACAATGGCTCTTTTGCGCGAAAAATTTGATGGCTGAATAATCTCTAGTCGCGGCGATGTCAATTGGCCGCCAAGATCATGTGATTTGACACCGTTGGATTTCTTTCTTTGGGGTTATTTGAAAGAAAAGATGTACGTCGATAAGCCAGCAACAATTCAAGAGCTAAAGGATGAGATATTTCGGTACATTAACGGCATAGAACCTTAATTATGCCTCAACGTCATCGAAAATTTGGACCATCGGATGGAGGTGTGTATTTTATTTAAAATCAACACCGGCCCTTGAAACTTAATCACCCTTAATAAATAAATTCAAAAGAAAAAAAATTTAATAATAACAATAAAAAAATAAATCACAGACCATCGCTCCACCTTAATGTGCATTCATAGTTGTACGTACATATGCTTAAGTACATTCATGCATATGCTACATTTCTCGTTCGGACGTAACTTTTGTGTTTTTGTTATGAGCTCTTGGTCAACTCGTGGGTCATCCACATCGCCTCTAGAGTCATGTAATCGTGCACTTTTATTATCCGATTTATTTTTGAAAATTTATTTGTGGCTTTCATTCATAACAGAAAATGAGAACGCAAAAAAATATGTGCAAAAATAAAATATGGAATAAAATATACCGAATGCATATAATAATTAAGTATTATGTGATAAAGTTCTTTCTTTGTGCACTAGTAATTAATTTGATTTAAATATTAGTTCCGGGGGGAAAAAATACATTATTTTCGCTTATATTCTTCAGCGCAGTTGGTTTAAAGCTATTTCAGGGTTGATCTTTAGCTTTTGGGTCATGCTATGACTACTAACATCCGGGTCAACTTCGATTATTTCTGTGATTTGTCGAGTTTTTCGGCATTATCGACATTTCCTTTAACATCAAAAATACCTGAACGGAATCGGCGAGACAAAGATTGCACGTAGCAAAATCGTACGTTACAGCATCGGCACCATAAACTCCATTCATAATTTCAGCGGCCTTATTTGCATTTTCGCCTTTATCAAAGAAAAACTGTAAAACTTACCACATTTTGTCTTTCTTGACTTTCATTGTAAAGACCCTGTAATTTACAAATAAATGAAACAAATAAAAAACAGCAAACGAACTTTTATAGTGCAAATTTATAGCATAAATGAGATATCGATCATTACAGCCATCTAACGAGAAAATAAAGGATTTTTTCCCCCAAACTAATATTTTGAAATTCACCACATTAATTTCGCCAAGTGTCTTCTCCTTAGGTCTTACATCTTTTGTGGTATATCTACACAATTGTCGTCTGAGATCTTTCAGTGAAACTGTGGGCTTTAGAGTTATATTTGATGCAAAGTGCACTTTAGCTATATTAATTACTAGCAAACCCGGCCCCCTTCGCTGGGCACACTAAAATAGAATAGATATGGTTTAGAACAGAAAATATATGATTTTCATATTATTTATTTCTTTATTCTTTATTCAAGCGCTTTGGCATACACAATATTTTTTGTTTTTCTATTTGTTTTTGAGTAAATATAAAATATAAATTGAAAATCAGCAAAAAAGAAGATTGTTTTTAAATTTCAAATCAACGCATATGAATAAACAATCGTCTTTTTTCCTGATCATCCATGAATTTTTCGTTTCAATTTATATGTTTTATTAAGCATTGGAGCTTTTTTAACCATTATCCATTTATATTTTTCAAAAAAAAAACGAAAAAAATTTTTTTTTCCACGAACACATAATTTCATTCGGATTTCACATTAAATTCTCAAATTTCGTAAGAAGTTATTCACTGTTCCAAAATCCACTCCAAAAAAATTCACAAACAATTTTTACATGTGCACTTACGTTTTTTCCTTATGGCATCCAAATCAGAAAGAAATATTGACACATTGTAACTCACACTGTCAATTTGACAGTTCAGTTCCGCCCCAAGCGTTAAAAAAGTAAGCGACATTATGGCTGGTTCAAAAGAACGCTGTACCCGTTGCCAGTGCTCCGAATTACAACCAAACTTTACGAAACCCATTCGAGACCCTAGTCATCAATAGGTATGAAAATTACCCCGTATTAAAGCACTTATCAACAGCTTTCATTTGATACCCATATTGTACATACACAACCAAAGGTTACCCGGGTCCACGTTTTGACCTATATCTCGAGACCACAGTCACGTAGCGGCATGAAAAATACTCTGTACTAAGGCATTCACCAACAGCTTCAATTTGATATCCATATTGTACAAACAAATTCTAGGCTCCACGTTTTGGTCTCTATCTCGAGACCCTAGTCACGGAGCGGCATGAAAAATACTCTGAACTAAAGCATTCACCAACAGCTTCCATTTGATACCCATATTGTACATACACGTCCGAAGGTTACCCGGGTCCACGTTTTGACCTATATCTCGAGACCGTATCTACCAATAGGTATTCAAACTATACGGAAATCATCTTCAATACCTACTTAACAATGTGTGTAAGTTTGGTTTAATTCGGTTCAAAGACACGGCGAGTCCATGTTTTGGCATATATTTCGAGACCCTAGTCATCAATAGGTATGAAAATTACCCCGTATTAAAGCACTTATCAACAGCTTTCATTTGATATCCATATTGTATAAACACATTCTAGGGACCACGTTTTGACCTATATCTCGAGACCCTAGTCACGGAGCGGATGGAAATACTCTGAACTAAAGCATTCACCAACAGCTTCCATTTGATACCCATATTGTACATACACATCCGAAGGTTACCCGGGTCCACGTTTTGACCTATATCTCGAGACCCTATCTACCAATAGGTATCCAAACTATACGGAAACCATCTTCAATACCTCCTTAACAATGTGTGTAAGTTTGGTTTAATTCGGTTTAAAGACACGGCGGGTCCACGTTTTGGCATATATTTCGAGACCCTAGTCATCAATAGGTATGAAAATTACCCCTTATTAAAGCACTTATCAACAGCTTTCATTTGATACCCATATTGTACATACACATCCGAAGGTTACCCGGGTCCACGTTTTGACCTATATCTCGAGACCCCAGTCACGGAGCGGCATGAAAAATACTCTGAACTAAAGCATTCACCAACAGCTTCCATTTGATACCCATATTGTACATACACATCCGAAGGTTACCCGGGTCCACGTTTTGACCTATATCTCGAGACCCTATCTACCAATAGGTATCCAAACTATACGGAAACCATCTTCAATACCTCCTTAACAATGTGTGTAAGTTTGGTTTAATTCGGTGCAGACACGGCCGGTTAGCGAACACACACAAAAAGTTGACTTTATTTTATATATAAGATTTTTTTCAGTTTGTGTCCGAAAAATCCAATTATCTTACGGAACCCTATTTTTTCCCAAAATAAAATGTAATCCATGTTACTCGTGGATAATGTAGTTTTCGAATGGTCAAAGAATTTTTAAAATCGGTCCAGTAGTTTTTGAGCCTATTCGTTACAAACAAACAAACAAACAAAGTTTTCCTCTTTATAATATTAGTATAGATAAAGGGTTTTCCAATAAGAGGTGTTACTTTGATATTCAAAGGAAAATGGTATTTTTTAATATAAATCATCGGATTTGTATTTTTTTATAAAGAGGAAGGTATGCCGTTAATAGTGGAAAATAACATCAGGCAAATGACCACCACGACCACGCTTACAGGACAATATCCTTTTCATAAAATTTTCCATAACCGAACTACAAAGTGGCTGCCCTTTGCCCTCGATAGCCTCACGAATTCCATCTTCGAGGTCTTGAATCGACCCTGGGCTGTTCGCGTAGACCTTCTCTTTCACATGGTCCCAAAGAAAGAAGCCACAAGGTGTTAAATCACAAGATCTCGGTGGCCAATTGTGATCACCTCTTCGAAAGATAACACGGTCCGGAAACTTTTCCCGTAAAAGATCAATGGTTTCGTTGCTTGTGTGGCACGTGGCGCCGTCTTGTTGAAAATAAACGTTGTCCAAATCATTACCATCCAATGCCGGCCATAAAAAATTGTTAATCATCTCTCGTTAGCGATAGATAACACCAGTTATTGGAAAACCTTGTATTAGTATTGATATCTGTGTTGGGTGTTCAGGGCCATGAATTCGATATCGGTGTACAAAACATCTAACAGACCGGAGCGCGCCTGTGTACCTGTGATACCCAAATAAACAATATCTTACCTTATAATCTTCTTCAAAAATATAGCAAATCATCTCATCTGAATCTTGAGAAATTTCGCACCAAATTTACTTCTTGGAACTCTCATCCACCAAAGAGAAGGCTTACAGCGCGCACAAAAAGAAATATCAACGTCGTTGAAAAACTTTACCTAAGAGTATTCATTAACTTTGCGGAGAGGTTTGCTCTGTAAAACAAAGCTACGGCTAACCTCCAACGAAATGAATTCAATAAGTGGACGCTGGAAGAGTCAAAAAACCGCCAAATTTTGTTCAGTGAAGAGAATTCAGCACAGTCCCAAAGCGACAGTCGGGTATGGCGTATGCGTCTACCCGTCGCTTTGAAGTCACATAAATGTTCAATAGGTGCGCTTCAACTTTTTTCCGATAAGGAGGGCGAACGACGCAATATTTTTTATTTTTCGCTTGTCATTTGTAAACTTCATTAGTATACATTTCATCATGGAACGCTACACACTTGAGCAACGATTGCAAATCGTGCAAATTTTTTATGAAAATAATCGTTCTGTTGCTGCTACTTTAAGAGCATTACGGCCATTTTTCGGTCCATTTAACAAGCCGTCCCGTTTTGGGGTTATGCGAAGTCATTGGTCTACAGTAACAAGCAGGCGACGATTTGTGAGCTCAGAGCCAATATTGAACGCGAAATTGCTGGAATTTCGGCCGATTTATGCAAAAGAGTGGTCGAAAATTGGGTTCAACGATTGGACTTCGTAAAACGTGCACGCGGTGGTCATGCAAAAGAAATCGAATTTCATACTTAAATGTATATGTTCAAACTCGATAATAAAAAAAAAAAGTTTGTTAAAAAAGTCAAACCGTTTGTGTTTTATTCAAAAAAGTTTAAAAGTTGAAGCGCTCTTACTGAAAAACCCTATATAAAAAAAAGCTACCGTAACAACGATGAAATAATAGGAGTGGAATACACTAGTATTTTTTTTTATTCTTTCCCGCCATTTAAATAATAGTGCAAAAAAGAAGAGACTCCCTTTGGGTGCAGTGTCTTTGTGCATGAGCAAAATTGTCATATTTGAGCGACTCCAATCCCTCGGCGACTCATAAACTGCCTAAAGATCACCAAAATGCGTTGTCTGGCTCGACTGGAGAGCAATTTTCAAAAATTTTTTGTCTGGCAAATAGTGCTTTTAAGCAGAATAGTGCTGTATGCCCTGCTATCTAGCAGAGTTTACTGATGGCATAACCTCAAGAAATCAATTTGTATACCGGCTTCTATGTAGAAACTTCTAAATTAGTACTTTTTTGTGAGTATACGAGTATTTGGGACCGCAAGTCATCGAAAAAAGCCAGCAGACATTCCACCCTTTTAAATCCACATCTGGCATTCCCGTGGTAATTCGAGTATATAAGCTCAAATGCAGAGTAGTAGTCAACAACTGATGCTTGCCTCAGTTGCTTTATGGTTATTATGTCATTTTCCATTAGGACTGCCATCAAATTTTCTTACCTAGCACTTGTGCTGTTTATTTCAATTTATGCTGGACAAAAACTACAGAAAATATTTGCCCTCGCTGCATTTGAATAACAATTTTGTGCATCATTAAAATACACCAAAGCAGCATGGCGCGCTGCAAGATTATTCACCGCCGGCAAATGCTCGCAATTCAGCTGTTGTCTTTCAACATCCGCTTATGAAATGATATATTTTTATTTCTTATCTTTTTTTCTCTAAAATAAATGACAGAATAGCACCGCTGTTGGTGTCAAAACAGTAATTTATTTTCACACTAGTCAGGCCCTTTAAAGCCCTGTCTTTATCAACTTTTACATGCGCGACCTGCTATGTTTGTCACAGCGATTAGTTGATTAATGTATAAATGTGAATACTTCGTAAATTTGCATGTGTGTGTATGTATGTGTGCTAGACGGAAGCACACACAAATAGCACGTGCGAATTGTGATTAATGGTCAGTAATTAGTGCTGAAACTCAACACAGTTGGCTCACGTCCTATCCTTTCGACAATGGTTGGAAATTTTGATAAAATTCATTAAGCTGGTTATAATAATAGATGCCTGGGACACATCGTTATACACTACGTTGCAATGTGATAAGTATGCAAATACCAACCAACTTAACTGATAGTTTTTACTGTTATTCGGGATTTTATCATACGCAACACAGACACATACTCGTACCGTAAGTAGTTTAATTATGTACAACATCTAAATTTTGACATTTCCGTGTTGGGAAAACCGCAACAAATTAGTTTTGGCCTGCTAATTTTCGAGCTGAACGCAATTAGTGTGGGTCGAACATTGCATATTATGAGAATTTTTGTCCAAAGGTATCATTTGCTAAATTTCATATAATGGACAGTCTACTCAATAAATGAACCGACAAAATAGGAGGTTAGTCCATCGAAACTGAGAGAAAAAGGAAAGTGCGGTAATGTTAATGGATTAAAATGATTTTGTACACAATAATCGTAATGGTATATTCATTAGGTACAAAGCTAAATATACCACAGGGATTCGCACAGTGGTATTAAAAATAGCTTAACAGGCAGTGAACAAATAGACAAAATTAAATTTGATAGAGAAGGAAGAATTTGATATTTGGGTTTTATTAAGAGTTTGTTGGTTTTGGTATTGGTGTAAGCATTGGTACTTGTATTAGTATTGGTATTAGTATTGGAATTAGAACTGGTACTGATATATGTAAGTACTGGGTATTGCTTTTGATAATGGTAAAGGGTGTTTTTGTTTTTTTTAGAGGTTAGGTTTTCAAGTTACCATCTACGGTCTTTTTGACAGCTGTCACTTGATTTATGCTCAGTTTGGTTTGCCATTTCATAATGAATAGACTTACACCTGAACAACGTTTGCAAATCGTACAAATTTATTACGAAAATAATGGTTCGGTTCGCGCGACGCATCACAAGAAAATTTTGTTCAGCGATGAAGCTCACTTTTGGTTGAATGGGTATGTCAATAAGCAAAATTGTCGCAAAAAGTCACTGTTTGGTGTGCTCCATGGGCAGAGGGAATCATTGGTCCATATTTCTTTAAAAATGAGCCGGCCATAATGTTACAGTCAATGGAGAGCGCTATAGAGCCATAATTAGAGATTTTTTCGTGCCTGAATTGGACGATGTTGATGTGGACGACCTTTGGTTCCAACAAGACGGCGCTACATGCCATACAGCCAACGCAACAATCGATTTATTGAAGGAAACTTTTGGTGGGCGCATTATCTCGCGCCGTGGACCAGTGGCGTGGCCTCCAAGATCGTGCGATATAACACTGCTGGACTATTTCTTGTGGGGCTATGTGAAGTCGCTTGTCTACGCAGATAAGCCCGAGACGATTGACGTCTTGGAAGAGAATATTCGGCGCGTTATTGCTGACATACGGCCCCAATTGCTGCGAAAAGTGGTGGAAAATTGGGCCTCTCGGCTGGAATTTATTCGAGCCAGCCGCGGCGGCCACTTGCCCGAAATCATTTTTAAAACATAATGGCAAACCCTTATCTTTATAATAAAGCTAAATTCTTGGCCATAACATTAAATTATATACGTTTTATTTCATCTTGAAAACCTAACCTCTAAAAAAACACCCTTTATTAGTACTGGTATTGGTATTGGTATTGGTATTGGTATTGGTATTGGTACTGGTATTGGTATTGGTATTGGTATTGGTATTGGTACTGGTATTGGTATTGGTATTGGTATTGGTATTGGTATTGGTATTGGTATTGGTATTGGTATTGGTATTGGTATTGGTATTGGTATTGGTATTGGTATTGGTATTGGTATTGGTATTGGTATTGGTATTGGTATTGGTATTGGTATTGGTATTGGTATTGGTATTGGTATTGGTATTGGTATTGGTATTGGTATTGGTATTGGTATTGGTATTGGTATTGGTATTGGTATTGGTATTGGTATTGGTATTGGTATTGGTATTGGTATTGGTATTGGTATTGGTATTGGTATTGGTATTGGTATTGGTATTGGTATTGGTATTGGTATTGGTATTGGTATTGGTATTGGTATTGGTATTGGTATTGGTATCGGTATTGGTATCGGTATTGGTATTGGTATTGGTATTGGTATTGGTATTGGTATTGGTATTGGTATTGGTATTGGTATTGGTATTGGTATTGGTATTGGTATTGGTATTGGTATTGGTATTGGTATTGGTATTGGTATTGGTATTGGTATTGGTATTGGTATTGGTATTGGTATTGGTATTGGTATTGGTATTGGTATTGGTATTGGTATTGGTATTGGTATTGGTATTGGTATTGGTATTGATATTGGTATTGGTATTGGTATTGGTATTGGTATTGGTATTGGTATTGGTATTGGTATTGGTATTGGTATTGGTATTGGTATTGGTATTGGTATTGGTATTGGTATTGGTATTGGTATTGGTATTGGTATTGGTATTGGTATTGGTATTGGTATTGGTATTGGTATTGGTATTGGTATTGGTATTGGTATTGGTATTGGTATTGGTATTGGTATTGGTATTGGTATTGGTATTGGTATTGG
Organism: Anastrepha obliqua; assembly: GCF_027943255.1. Taxonomy (NCBI): domain Eukaryota; kingdom Metazoa; phylum Arthropoda; class Insecta; order Diptera; family Tephritidae; genus Anastrepha; species Anastrepha obliqua. The sequence continues at coordinate 157,267,892 of NC_072892.1, read as the reverse complement.
TATTGGTATTGGTATTGGTATTGGTATTGGTATTGGTATTGGTATTGGTATTGGTATTGGTATTGGTATTGGTATTGGTATTGGTATTGGTATTGGTATTGGTATTTGGTACTGCTACTAGTATTGTTATTGTTATTCCTATTTAATTTAATTTTTATTTATTCTTAACAAATCCTTAAATATGTAATTTCTTGTAGACTACCACAAAACTCCTTAACGTTAATAGTTCATAATTATCTACTATATATATTTCATTCAGTGACAATTAGATAGTTTGTTTGGGAGATGAAAAATCATAGCCAAAGAATTTTAGATTTTATTAAATTCTTTCAATATTCTACCTATGTATCGGAGCATAAGAGCACCTAAACTCTTCTAATCCGCTCCAGGTAAAATACTATAAATCATTATTACGCAGGTTTTTTTGTAGAATGTTAATAATAAATGGTAAAATAAACGATGGAAATTAAAAAAAGGGACAATATAAATATAATTGGCGCTTACTCTCTTTTTGAGTGTTTGGCCGAAATCTTCCTCCCATTTTTGGAGTGCGTCATGATGTTGTTCCACAAATAGGGTGACCTATAGTTTTAATCCGACTCCAAAGGGAAGATATTTGCAGTCAATTACGCCACTCATAATATCAAAGACAAAGACAAAGTAGAGTGAAAAAATACCTCTTCTATTTTGTAAAGACATCAAATTTATAATGAAAAATCTTGCAATACACAAAAAAAAAAAAATCTTTCGAAACCATTCGAGTCTATTAATATGGTGAAGGTGATGCGATGTCCACATAAAGCCACATATTCCAATTTAAGTCGTACAAGTGGGGTAAGTGAAACTTTAGTAGGTTATTAGTAACTTTATATGGACCAGTAAATTCTAAGCCAAAGCGCCAAATAAAGGTAACTGTATAATATGACTTAGCAGATAAATAATTTGAATGTCTCAGAAATCGGAATTTTGCAACAAAAATTATACCCATATCCGAAACTTTATTCACAACGGTGAGATGCGATTCCTTAGTTAAATATAAGGTAGCAAATAAGTGCTTAATTTAAGAAAAAGGTATCTGAAAGCACTTCGTAGAATTTAGGTGAAGGCAATTTTTGTCTCAGCAAGCCAAGATCTGACGAGTTGGAAAAACTTGTTTTTCATTTAAAAATTTGTTAATCGTCTGCATATAAAACAAATTTGGTGAGGATATTTGTATTCACATTAAAATTGGAACTAGTATTAGTGTTGCTTTTGCATTGATGCTGCAGAAAAAGCCATACATATTTCATCACTCACTCGCACCATTCGCCCTCGAATGTTGCGCATACGCGATGTATTTTAATTAAGCAGTGTGCAGATATGAACTTACCTACGCTGCGAGTAATCTGCATAGACCACAACATAAAACTTTACTACTGCATGTGTCATTCTATTAAGAACAACTAGAACGTGTTTGCATAACAGGCATACCACAACAACAATCAAAGCTACACACATACACATGCACATGAACATTGTCATCTGCGGAAAATTGTCATCTGTGAAAGAAACAATGGAAACAATAATCATACAAATTGTGTTAAAGCTGAAGGGTTAAAGGCTACTGGGCACTTTCGTGATGATGCAGGTGGTGGCTGTTCATTAAATAAGAGAATAACTGGCGCCATTAATCAGCAGTGGCACATAATCGGATAATTTATTTTCCCACACGCTTCACACTTGTTTTACTCACATACTCGTATGCTGCTACATACTTCACATTACGGAATTTTAGCCCACTCAATTGTTATTAGGTAGCAGTTATTCAAATGGCAGTTGGTGAGCAGATATACACGAGTATATGGAAAATATTCTGTATTAATAAATGCAGCTCGCAAATGAACTTGCATTTCATACGTACACTTACGCACACCTCTACAGTTACACATATACCCGGGTATGCATATACATAGGTATTTACCAGCCCCATTTCCCTTACTGCAACTGCAACATCATCATTTACAAATGTCTTCCTCTTTTACCAACACTCTGCTCGGTCTGTTGACTTAGCCACAGTGCCATTAAATGTTATGACTGTGCACTCGTTGTTTGCTTACGCTCCTCTGCTTTAGTCCTACGTAGTGGGATGTACTTTATACTGCTGCTACCAAGTCTACACACGGGAGTGCAACGCGTGCGCCAAGTTCTCATAAATGGTGTGTTCGTGGGATCAAATGTCAGCAGATGCAGCCGCAGCGCGTAATTATCTGCTGCCCCCAACAATTACTTGCCGCATACACAAACAACAATCCGACGACTGTTATTGGTGCAGCTTTCATTTCCATTTAATTGTGTGTTTACTTATGTGTTTTTAGTCGCGATGCTTTGTACATTTTGTGTTTTCTATATATTATATTTGTTGCATTTTCATTTTGTTGTTGATACCCGATAAGACACTGCTGAGCATTTTATACACTGCGGTGTTTGTGATTACAACAATGAATCGTGAAGCTTGTAAGCATAAAGACGATTAGTTGCTTGGTCTTTTATGTGAAAATTTTACTGATTTGGATTTGATATAAGAGATAAAAAGATATGATATAAAAAAAAGAAAGTACTCAGTTTTTTCCCAAGGCTATAACAGAAATGAGTAGCTTGCTAAGCACATAAATAAATAAATAAATTAATATAATAAATAAATAAAATAAATATAATAAATATAATAAATAAAATAAAAAAATACATACATGAATTAATAATCAAATAAATAAAGAATAAATAAATAAATAAAATAAATAATTACAAGAAAAAAAATGAAATGAAAAGAGTAAATAAATAATAAAATTTATTAATTAATAAAAAATCAAAACATAAGTAAATAAATATTTAAAAAATAAATAAATGAATAAATAAATAAATAAATAAACTAAAAATATGAATAAGTAGTCCAATAATTAAAATAATAAAAAATAAATAATTAAACAAATAAATAAATAAAATAAATACAAAAAGTGTATAAAAAGCAAAAAAATATAATATATATTTAAAATAAATAAATAAATTACAATAATTAATTAATAAAAAAAAAAATAAACAAAACAAAAAATAAATAAATAAAAAACTAAATAATTAAAAATAAATTAATTAATTAATTAATAAACAAACAAAAAATTAGTAAATATATATTTCAAAAATGAATAAATAAATAAAAAAATTAAAAATAGGAATTAATAGTTAAATAAATAGTCAAAAAAATAATAAGTAAACAAATAAATAAATAAATCAAAAACAAATTAATTAATTATTCAATTGATACGTAATTAATAAATAAATATTTAACAAATAAATAAGTAAATAAATAAAAGAAATACAAATTACAAAAGGAAAACAAAATTAATTAATTTAGTGAACTCAAATTTAAATAAAAAAACTGGGAAAAAATAAATAAGTAAATAAAAATTTAATAAATAAAAACATAATAATTAAGTATTTAAAAAATAAATAAGTAAATAACTAGGGAAGAATGGAAGACAAATCTAACCGAAATCGATGGCCCTCTGATTATATTATATATACAGATGGTTCAAAAGAAGACGGCAAAGTGGGATTTGGAATCTTTTCCAATTCCCCTCACATCAATCTATCATTTAGATTACCCGACTACTGTAGCGTATTCCAAGCGGAAGTATGCGCTATCTGGTATGCTGCGAAAACTCTCTTAGAAAATAGAATATCACTACAGGATATCCGCTTTTTCACCGACAGTCAAGCGGCCGTTCGAGCACTCAGCTCCTCTTATACCCACTCAGATGTGGTTCGATCCTGTCTCTTATCTCTTAACGAGATAAGTGTTCAGAATTCTGTCCAAGTTATCTGGATACCGGGTCACAGTGGATTCGAAGGTAACTGCAAAGCTGATGAGCTCGCAAGAGCTGGAGCTGCGCAATCAAATGTTAGTAACTTACCCACAATCCACATTCCGCTCTCAACATGTAAATTACTCATTGATCGAGAATTTCACAGCATTGCTGCTCGGAGGTGGCGAGTGGAAACTACTTGCGTTACGACTAGACAAATCTGGCCATCCTACAACCTGAAACAGACAAAAACCCTTATAAGTCTTTCGAAACACGAACTAAGGCATATAATATCTTTTATCACCGGCCACTGCCTTTTGGATACTCACGCAAGTCGGCTCGGGGTTCCTCAAAACGACCTGTGCATAAACTGCGAGAAAGAAGATGAGGAAGTATCGAGCAGGTATTTGCTGTGCAGTTGTCCCGGTCTAGCCAGAAGTCGACTCGCTCTTCTAGGCTCTCCAACAATTGACAATCTTTCAGTACTCTCGAACCTGAAAACCGAATCTCTCATCAAATTCTCGAAACGAATTAATATCTTTGACCAAAATCTACAATAAAAAAAATCTCGGTTAGGTGGAGAAATCATATAACATAATGAGCTCTAGGGCAACACAACGGACCCAACTTGCGGTCTATGTGGCACTCCGATGCGGGGTCACCCTTAAACCAACCAACCAACCCAAACAAATAAATAAATAATATAAATACAAAAAAAAAATAAATAAATAAATCAAAAACAAATTAATTAATTAATCAATTGATAATTGATACGTAATTAATAAATAAATATTTAACAAATAAATAAGTAAATAAATAAAATAAATACAAAAACAAAAGGCAAACAAAATTAGTTAATTTAGTGAACTCAAATTTAAATAAAAAACTGGAAAAAAATAAAGAAGTAAATAAAAAATTAATAAATAAAAACATAATAATTAAGTATTTAAAAAGTAAATAAGTAAATAAATGAATAAATAAAAAATAAATAAGAACAAAAATAAAAAAAACTTAATAAAAAACAAATACAAAAATAATTAAAAAAATAAAAATAAATAAATTAAATAAATAAGGTGCACCTATTTTTGTGAAACTAATTTTTTTCTGCTCCACGGGGATTAGAAAAATACCAAGTTGACAGTTTTTGGAAAGTCGAATTATTTCGAAGTTATGCTATTAAGTTTTTCGAAATTGTTTCAATTTAATTATTTTTCGTGGTCGGAAATATCGATTTTGCTTAGTCTTTAAACTTTTTAAATATAGTTGTTTTCTTAGCATTTATATTATCCATTCTGCCATAAAATATTTCTTCGCAGCTTAACTTTCTATTGTTGCACATTCAAAAAAAAAAAAATATTTATTGGGGGAAAAATCAGGAATGCAATCCCATGAAAGCTATTCATATATTTCCCTTCACATGCAATAAAAATAAACATTTTTCTCTAGTATAATCTCCTACTCGAAAATCAGCTGTCTTGCTGGGTAGTCTTTAATCCAAATATACATACAAATAACCCACCTCCAATTGCAGCGGCTCCCGGTGGCCTCTTCCCGTACATACAATTGGCAATTACTGCAATTGCTACTTGTTGTTTTTGTATTACATTGTCGTTCACTTACTAATCTAATACTAGGCATTGTTGTTGGTGCCGCAACAGTTGCTGCTATTGCTGCTGTTTGTTAGTGGTGTCGCTTTTGTTGCAAACTACAGCTGACATTACAAGCGTTTTTGTTTATATGCTTTGAACTTTAAGCGCCTTATGCCAGGCGAGGAATGTGGAAGTGCGCACTAACAATGGCTTGTTTTTATTGCTTTTGCTTTTTGTTATAAAATTAAATTGCTTCTTCCATTAAAATATTACAAAGTGTGCATATGCAAATTCAAGCTTTCTGCTACTTGTTAATATGTTTCAATATTTCTAAGTATGTGTGTGCGTGTGTGTGTGAATAGCGGTTAGTTCAATGTTGATTGTACATTGAATTCTCCTGTCATGCCCATTAGCCACTAATAATTGGAATTTTTATTGTTAATTCTATTTTACAAAATTACTTTTTCTGAGCTAATTATGGGGTTAGTAATAATATCTGTCTTACGATAACGAAGTGCTTGTTTATGGCACTGTTTATTACTTATTAGATAAATATTGGTGCACTGCTGGACTGCGGCCAAGTTATAATTTCGCTTTCGTGTACGCAGAAAAAAAAAAAATAATAATAATAATAATTCGCTGTTTTGTAAACTAATCTGATTCACTTTATTTCTTCAGCATAATAGGCTTTTGATAGGGTCTCTCAGAAAATATTGCTTTAAATAAATTAAATTAGCTTATTTCGGATTCCATTCCACCTTTCAGAGCATCATAATTATCTTCGGCAGTTGCACTGGAAAACACAACTTTCCACCATTTCCAAGTATCTTCTGGTGTTTCTTAGGTGGTATTCTTAGCGGCCTTCTCTTTGTAATTTAAAAAAAAAATTATTCCGTGGCACCATTCACCGCAGTTCCCTGATTTAACTCCCTGTGATTATTCCGTATTCCAAAACTGCATTTGACAATAAAAGCAAAGCGTTATGAATTTATTCTACGGCCGGCCACTGTAGCCGAATGGGTTGATGCGTGACTACCATTCGGAATTCACAGAGAGAACGTAGGTTCAAATTAGGAAAAACATCTAATAGCGGTCGCCCCTTGGCAGGCTATGGTAAAACCAGAGAATGTTAATGCAATGAGAAGGTGCAAATGTTATTGTAAGCTTTTTTTAGTACAATTGAGATCTGAAAGATTTGTAATAAGGTCATTTAGCACACCGAGTTTATAGACACCTCACTGACTTTTGCCCACACAAAAATTAGAAACACCACACATCTTTCACCTCAACACACAACACATTTCTCACCTCGACATTAAACCAATTAAATTTGTACTATTTTCGTATTTTTGAAATAATAAGCGAATACGTAAAATTTATAACATAATTTTTTTTTTCAATTACATAAAAAAAAAAAACGATTTTAAAAAATAAAATTTATAAAAAAAGTTTGCACCGGGAATTGAACTCGAGTCTAACATGTGGCGAGGAAAAATAGGCGGTGCGTTTATTTCTTCGACTGCTTATTTTTTGAACATTTTGTTACTTTTGAAATGATAAGCGGATACATAAAATTTATTAAAAATTTTTTTACGATTACATTAAAAAAAAAAATTTAAAAACGAAAAAAAAAAAATTTGCACCGAGAATTGATGGCGAGTCACGTGGGGAGGATAAATACATTAAACTAATTAAATTTTTACTATTTTCGTATTTTTTGAAATAATAAGCGAATACGTAAAATTTATTACATAATTTTTTTTAATTACATAAAAAAAACGAATTTAAAAAAAAAATTAATAAAAAAAGGTTTGCACTGGGAATTGAAATCGAGTCTAACATGTGGCGAGGAAAAATAGGCGGTGCATTTATTTCTTCGACTGCTTATTTTTTTACCATTTTGTTACTTTTGAAATGATAAGCGGATACATAAAATTTATTAAAAATTTTTTACGATTACATTAAAAAAACACATTTAAAAAAAAAAAAAATTGGCGCCGAGAATTGATGCCGAGTCACATGGGGAGGATAAATACACAGTGCGTTTATTTCTGCGCCTGCGTTGTGAACCAAGGTTTTGTGCATGCGCGCGACGCGAATTAATTTTAATAAAGTTCTGAAAGTAATTCATGAAGTTTTTCATTACATACATTCATAAATGAACGTATACTCTATATGTACATAAATGATGGTATATGACAATATACATACATAATATGTATGTACATGTCAATAGGAGGTATTTGCATTAAGAAAAAAAAAACGGTTTAAGATAAATCAACACTTATTTTATATTGTATGTCAATTTATAGTTTATGTATTCGACAGCATTTACATACATATGTAGGTATGTACATTTGTATATGAAAAACAATAATGCACAAGCGCAAGAACATCATCTTCCTTTCATACATATGTACATATGCATGTATGCCCAAATAACCTTGACTTATGTATGTACACAAGTCACAGCACATCATATTCTTACAAGACAAATACACATACGCACTAGCGAGTTTCTTCCTAACAAGTGCAAAAACAATTCTGCTCTATGTATGTATTATGTCCTAGCATATATACATACATATATACCTACTTGCCTTCTAAACTTCCTACAAAATAATTGTATTCATATGTTACTACATCCATGCACGTTCATACATTCATGCATATACATATGCGCGAGCACAGCGCTCCCTTCTTGCTTCCGTGTACTTTTGTCTTTCACCAGTCGATATTCCTAATATTGTACTTACAAAAACACGATATGTACTTTGATAGACGCAAAAGCAACAGCAAGCGCAACGCCATGGCCGCTTTGCCACCGCACATTCTAAAATGTTCTAGAACACAACAAAAACACATACCTCACATGCGCATGTCGCCCAAAGCTAAAATCTAAGCCTAGCGACTACAAAAACAAAATACATTCGTAGACGCAGTCGCAGCGGCCATTATTCTATCAGCGACGGCGCTGAACAATTTAGAACAAAACAAAAAGTTCATTCATAAGTTAGAGCTCATATTTTAATTTCATTCATAAAACGAGCCGCCCATATGCCAATTTTCGCGACCATTCGAAAATAGTCAATATTGGAATATTTCGCGTGGAATTATTTGCCAATATTTGATAAATCTTAAATTTTTGTCATGTCGAGTGGCCGCGGCTCCGTATGTATGTATGCACCCTTATATGTATGTAAATATGTCTTCTAACTGTGCGACAGTCGCGAGTTAATGCGACTTCCAGCGAATCACACATTGCTGTCCGCAAAGCCGCATATATGTACCTTATGATCAGAAAGTACCGGGAATGTTTAAATTAAACAAAACAGAGTTAAATTTAAGGAAAATTTATATTATCTCCTTCAAAATATGACCCGTCTGAAGGAACACACATGTGCCAACGCTTAACCCAGTCCTCCAAACACTCCCGGCAGGCCGATTTGTATTCTCTTTGACCAGTGCGATGGCGCGTTATTACCATGCAAAATCTGAGAATTGTTTGCTCACATTTCCGGCGGTTTGCAACACACAGCATCTCTCTAAGGTTTCAAAACGAATAAATAATATTCTCTATTGACTGTCTGGCCCGATGGAAGGTACTCATGGTGGACTATGCCTTGGCAATCGAAGGAAACAGTCAACATCACCTTCCCGGTTCTTTTTGCTCATAGGGTATACATATCCCATCTTTTCACTGACGGACAAGAAGACGGTCGCAGTTGTTGTTTTTTATATGCATACATTTTGCGTCCGTTGAAGGTTTGCATATATTTGTATATATATGCGTGTATGCGCGTTTGGCTTTCTGGATGCATCCATGGATATTAGAATATTTTCTCATCAATATGTGTATGTAAGTAGTTCAGATTTGACTGAAGAGATTAAATATAGGAATGCATATTCATATGATTGCGTTTATGGCTGTTTTAAATATAAATTAATTCAAAAGAAGTATGAATAATGTTATATAGAAAATAAATTTCTAAATAACAGGTATTAGAAAAATCTGAATACACTATTTTAAATCAATTCTAATTAAACCAAATATAAAAAATGAAATAAAAATATCGAACAAAAAACCGTGCACAGGATTTGAACCTGAGTCAAATATGAGACGATGTACTGCATATACGACACGTCTTTCACGATTGCGCTAATCTACAATTATTAATGATCTTTTCTAAATCACTCATTTATTCGATTCGCAGTTTTATATGCACATATTCTGCGTTAGTTGAAAGTTTGTATGCGTAATTATATGAATATGCATGTGTGTATGCGCGTTTGGCTTTCTGGACGGATATTAGAATGATATTTTCTCATCAATATAATTTGGATTTGATGAAATAGATTATAGATATATGTACATATTTTCTGTTTTGATTGATTTATGTATATAAAAGTCAGGTCATATCCAGTATGAACTATTTTATACCGAAAAGAAATTTCCATTTATAAAATACAAAAAAAAAAACAGTATTTTAAAGAAATTTTAATTAAAATAAACTCAAAAATTTTACCAAACTTTCCTGGTTTGAATTGTAAAAAAAAAAAAAATGTGCAAGAAAAAAAATATGACTTCAGGACTTGAACCTGAATTAAATACGTGCAAAAACACAAAACGAATAACTCCGCCGACTTTAGCTTCTGCACCACAAACTAACTACCGCGCAGCCTTCTTAATCGCAAATTTATTCGCTTCGATTTCCTTAGTAGTGTGCCGAAAAATCTTATGAACGTCCTCAGTAGTATGGTAAACGCAGAAAATATCTGAATTCTTGGCCTAGCGTGGTAAGTAAATATAGAAACCCTCCACTCGCGTCACTCGCGTGGTAAATATCTGCAATTCCGACCTCTTCAGGAAAGTTGAATTTGAAATGACCTTATTATGAATCTATAAATTAGAACTCGAAAAAAGCTCATTTAACATTTGCTCCTTCTCATTGCATTAACATTCTCTGGTAAAACTCTCTGCCATGAAAAAGCTCCTCATAAAAATATCTGCCGTTCGGAGTCGCCTTATAACTGTAGGTCCCTCCATTTGTGGAACAACATCAAGACGCACGCCACAGATGAGGAGGAGCTCGGCCAAACACCCAAAAAGAGTGTACGGGTCAATTATATATATATATATATATATATATTAGGCCGGGTCGATTTGTGGGGAGGCAAAAAAGTCGCCCATTGCTCTGTGAAAATCATATTCTAGGGATCAAAATAAGAAACTTTGCCGAAGGAACCATACCTCTAAAACGAATTCTGATGTCCCCCCAATTTGGGTCTATATATAATTATATATATATATATATGAATCTATTGAAGCCTCTTAAGCCGCCGCATGGAACTCACGCTCTACAGAACCTCTAAAAATGATGCTTCTTAGAATGACATGGATTGCTCTTTTGGTAGCTCGAAAAAGTGGGATAGTAATTTTGAAATTTTTCTTCGGCAAAATGCCAAGTTTTCGTAGGCTCCTATAAGAGCTGTATGTGACTAATAGTTGTATTCTTTTGTACACCAGTTGCGAAAGAAGATTCTATCCCGGCTAACTCAACTATGGAAACACTGTTCTAAGCTGTTATTGATTCACAAGACTAAACAAACAGAGAGCAAAACAAAAAGGCGTTTGAATGGAAATTTTCCTTTCATGATCAATAACAATAGTGCCAAAATTGAACTCACATCAAGTTGTATGGCTTTATAAGAGTAGAATCTTGGCTAATATGAGTTGTGTTATTGCTTCGCATGTAAATCGATATTTAAGGGGTTATGTACAGTTAGAAGGCCGAAAAAAAGTGAATTTTTCAGAAAAAACTTTTAAATTTATTGATCTAAAAATTTGTACACTTTTTATGTTATCTTTTGACTGTATTTTAAGACTTAGTATTAGTAAAAATATTTATTTGCAAAGGAGCTACACCTGATCTCCGGGAGCTCCTCTCAAAAAAGACACTTTGCGGTGACTACTATAACTCTGAACTGGATCTTCTGAAATTAATAAACCAAAGAGATTTCGTTAAACTAATGTTAAATCTTGCAATTAATCGAAGGAATAAGGAAAATACATTTTTTTAACAAAATGGTGATTTCTTAAAAAAAAATTGATTTTTGACCAAAATTTCGGCCTTAAATTGTTTAAAAAAAAATATTTATCGGTGTGAAAAAAATCTTGATTTAATTACTTAAAAAAAATAATATTTAAGTAGCTCGTGTCTAAATTTGAGACTAATCGGCTTAGTATCCCTTTTCGAGTAATGTGGTCACGGAAAACACCATTTGAGAAAAATGCGTTTAAAGTTTGAAAAGCATAAAAGGGACAGCGTTCCAGGTAAGCGCTGCCGCTCCGGCCTTGCACTTTTAAGCACTCTGAAACGCCTTTTCAAATTTGCGTGTTACTTCGAAAATATTCACCGGAACGATATTAAATTTTCTGTGTGTATTCTTAAATATATGTACATTAAGAAAATAAAATAAAATAAAACAAATCGATTTTTTTTTATTCTAACTGTTTATAACCCCCTAAACGAATGTTATTTTTATACTCGTGTACACAAGAATACGGCTTATATCGCGTGATTGGGTGGAGAAGGATAAGACTTGGTTAAATAAAGCTTGGTACTTGCATTGCTGAAAAAAACCCAGTACTTGGACCCAAATTTTGTTTTGTTTTATTTTTGGCATTGTCAAAGTGTATACAAAAAACTCAAAATAGCAACTCCAGCTGTATCCCTAAACTACCACTCTGTGATGCCACGACAGGCGGTTATACACTACCGCAACGATTATTAGGAAATGTTTATGTTGCTACGCCAATCACAACAACTTCCAAACTAATAGTTTTTCATCACTATTGCTTTTTTGTAGTTTTTTATTTACACACTTCGTTCGACCCAAAATTTTAAACTCATGTGTTCTTTAGCAAAATTTAGGAAATTTATTCCACCACTGGTACACCAGTTTTAATTGAAATTTAAAAAAAATTACTTCAAATTAGAAATGCCATAGCCATTTATCGTTACGAAGTTCTATTTTTGTGTAAAGTTTGAGAATGGGATTGACATGGTGTTTTTTATTAGGCAAAAGAATTGTTATTTAAAAAAACAACACACAAAAAAAAATTACATTCGAAAAAAAAACAGAGGTTGTCTGTAAAGTCGGTTTACTGACGATAGTTTAACGTGACAACGTCATAAGAAAATATTGATGGAATTTTCAAAACAAAATTTTAATTTTATTTGTTTGATATTGTATATATTTTGTATGGACATAGAGGAGGAGGTAAATGGAATTGCAATGGAATAGGTCAAGTTACATTTACACAAACGTGAAAAATGACGAAACATTTATCAAATTCATTAAAGATATCTTCAATTTCGATTGTGCATCAGACGTTAATAAGTCAACAACACTAAGAGGCACCATCATCGATTTGCCTTTTTCAAGACACTTTACACTCGAAACACTCCCTTTCATTTTCTACTTTTTCTATCATCGTCCTATTCTCAACAGAGAAATGGTTCATTACCATGCACACAGGAAGAAGGCATATGCAAATACAAGTATGTGAATTTATATACGTACATATGCGCATATACATACATATATATGCTCACTCAAGTAGGACAGAGCCAGATGTCGAACGTTGCCGAACGCGGGGGCCGATTGTGCTCTTTGTCGTTCGTTCCGCGCTCTCGCTTGCAGTTCAAGCACATTAGCTTACATTTGCTTGCGTACGGAATAGATTCGTATATTTGATATGTCCATATGACTTGTATGCATCTTTACATATAGATTTGTTCTTTTTGAAAATTGATCGAAATTGTATATGTATATTTATATACATATATTAGTATACAACATATCTTATAAGGTATGTGGTAAATAATAATTAATAATAATAACATTAAAGCAACATGTATTATTAACAAACTTGGTTTTATTTTAAATTCTTCAAGTAAATCAAATTATATTAATAATAATCAATAAGAATGCATATGCAAATACAAATACGTGAATTTATATATGTACATATGCGCATATACATACATATATACGCTCACTTAAGTAGGAGAGAGCAAGACAACGTTGCCGTTCGTTTGCTTTGTTTGCTTTGTCGTTCGATCCGCGCTTTCGCTTGCAGTTCATTCAAAGTAACGGCAATGAGCAAGGTAACGACAAATGAGCAAGATAACGACAAATGAACAAGGTAACGACACATTTTTTCGTGCGTGCAGCCGGCTAAATCGAATTATAAGACGTTATCACGTCAAAAAAAAAACTAAAAAAGAAAAGTTTGCAAATTTGTTCAAAATAATGGTGTAATTTCGTTTATCAAGTGCAAGATATGAAGTAGAGATTTAGGTTAAGATAGCGGCATAGCGGCAGTGTCCTGAAGCTATGAAACTCAACTTAAAAAAAAAAATGCAAAACTTTCAAAGCCAATTTTTACATCAAACCCTCCTAACTCACGGCAATTTTATTATAATTTTGCTTATAAATCAATAATTTAATTGCAGTACACATTTGTCAATGGGTACATTTGATTTTTAGCACCCATATTCACTCGTTCGTATTCAATTTCATTTATTTCTTATTTCAATGCGGCATTAAAAGTTTGTTATTACGCAAATTCAGCTACCTACATGCATACATACGTACATATGTTTACATTCATATCTACATGACAAGTTGACATTACAATTGATATAACAAATTGGAAATTAAATGGTTATTTTCGCACCGCACAGTGGTTAATTATTAACAGAATTGCCAGTACGCATCGAGAAATTTTAATTAACTACGCTGGCCCACACAACCACATCTATGCATGTCTGTTGTATAAATAATAACAATTTCGTGAAGTACCATTACACATTTATCTTAGATGGGGATGTGTGTACCGTCGGCGCTTGTAATGTCCCTACAGTTAAACCAACTGGTGGTGAACTACCCTAGTACCAGTTTGCTTTGTAGCTGAAGTACTTCGTTTTTTATTTTTCTTCAATGCTAACAATTTGTTCGTTTTTTAGTGGTAATACGCTATGAAATCTCAGTTATCAGCTCCTGCATTTGCATTTTATCATCTAGTGAACTGGTAGCCCCATGAATATGTGTTTTATCATTTAACGAGTTAGTTCTTTATAGACTAAAAAAAATTAATTGGGGAAAATCATCGGTTTTGGCGGAGTTGAACAGAAAATGATAATTGATAGAAGAAAATTGGAAAAATATTTTATTATTAATTAAAGTAATACCGAAAATTGTTACTCTACTTCAAGTTTTTCATTCCACTTAGTACAATTTTGTTTAAAAAAAATACGCATTTCATGAAATTAAAATAAAAATTCTTTTATAGGCTTTAATTACACACTAGGTTTAGTTTTTGGTTTTTATTTTTATTTAATTTGTTTAATAGTTCGATCCTAACACAGCAGGGATAAACTAATTATTAGTGCTAGTCAAAATAGGTTGCAATTTTCATAGTATAATTTACAAAAATATATTAAATTACAAAGAGAAACAGATCAGGTTAATATTACTTAAGAATTAAATTAAAATTATCTCTCTTAGTGTAAAAAACATTCCTCTGAAGTTACCTTCTAAACACGTTCACACAACTTATACTTCTGCTCAAATTTCCCGTTTCCCAAGCTCAAGTTGCCGCTCCGTGGAAAACATTTTGATACAATTGAAGTCATAAAAGAGAATTCGAAGAACACACTCGAGCTTGACTTGTTTACAGTAGCACAGAAAACAAACTATGTGACATATCACGCTGAAATTTGCCATGTAAGCTTATAACAGTCCTACCAAAAAACAAAAAAATTATTTTTGCCATATGTCATCCGCGGACCGTTTTATTGATAACGTCTCGTTCATATTTGAGTAGAAGGTAGATACTAAATTTTGGGGAAGAGAATTCCAAGGCCGAGTCACATACACCAAAAAATGTCTTTTCGACGTTAGTGTTTTGTATCTAGCAGCGAGAATTTAGAGTTTCTCACTGACTTCGTGGTTTGTCTTTCGACTGATTGCCTGGACAATCTTTGAAGTACTGATCAAGGACCGTAATTGTTATTTTTTTTCAAAAGAGTCAATCAATAAGTAACTGTTATTTTCTCACCGATATGTATTTAGTCGAAAAAAGTTACCTCTTGGCTATTATTTTCCAGTCAAAAACAAAAATATTACCTTTTACTTTTGAACTGAAAATATAAAGTTAAATTAAGTTCAGATAAGTCAAATTAAGTTAAGTTAAGTTAAGCTCAGTTCGGCCACAACAACCTCCAAAGTGGTGGAACAAAGTAGGAATAGCCTCACCATCTTGAGTGAAAACCATAAAGTTACCTTAATCTGGGTCCCGGAACATCGGAACATTGAAGGTAACGAAAAAGCAGATGAACTGGCAAGAGGGGGATCTGCCATGAATAACGCTCTTGCAGAATCGGTACTCACACCATTAGGTGCAGTCAAGAGCACAATTTCCCAAAAATATATTATATCCGAATCGCAGACTGTAGGTGGAAAGTCCAGACGAAATGCAAAATTAGCAGAACGTTATGGCCCACCTACAACCTTAAGCAATCGTCGGCATTAATAAGAATGAAACGACGGGACGCCTGGAGACTAACGGTAGTCATAACTGGCTTTTGGACTATCGGAGAACAAGCAGCCAAAATGGGTATCCCTCACAATACATACTGTCACAGTTGTAAACAACCGGAGAAAAAAGAAACAATCTTCCAAGGGGCGAACGACGCTATATTTTTTGTTTTTCGCTTGTCATTTGTAAACTTCATTAGTATACATTTCATCATGGAACGCTACACATTTGAGCAACGATTGCAAATCGTGCAAATTTTTTATGAAAATAATCGTTCTGTTGCTGCTACTTTAAGAGCATTACGGCCATTTTTCGGTCCATTTAACAAGCCGTCCCGTTTTGGGGTTATGCGAAGTCATTGGTCTACAGTAACAAGCCGGCGACGATTTGTGAGCTCAGAGCCAATATTGAACGCGAAATTGCTGGAATTTCGGCCGATTTATGCAAAAGAGTGGTCGAAAATTGGGTTCAACGATTGGACTTCGTAAAACGTGCACGCGGTGGTCATGCAAAAGAAATCGAATTTCATACTTAAATGTATATGTTCAAACTCGATAATAAAAAAAAAATTAGTTAAAAAAGTCAAACCGTTTGTGTTTTATTCAAAAAAGTTCAAAAGTTGAAGCGCTCTTACTGAGAAACCCTATACATAGCTAAATATTCCAATGGGCTGCCGTTATATGGAAGAAACTGTCACAAAATTGTAATAAAATGTAACAAAGCCAAGATTTGTTGCTGCGTATAAGCTCGAAATAATATTTCATGATTTGCCTTATCATTATTTTGCTAAGGTGGCAATAGAAGAATGCCTATTTTGCATAAACCTCTAATTGGTAATTTTGTAACTGGTCCAATTGTGATCACTCTCGAACCAGTGTTATTTATTCGATCAAATAGCAATCCGAGAACTGAGTATAAAGTCTGCTTTGTAATTTGGCTTTTCATTGTTGGAATGTAGTAAATGTAATAAACAAATACTACCTACTTAATAAAATATTAATTCTAATTGCTTTTCTACTTTGCTTTTATTTTGTTGTTGTTGAAAAATATGTATAACAAAAATGGTAACAATGTGGTGAATACAGCTGTGTTCACAATAATAGTGGCGACCCTTATAGTTTTGACTATTTTTTTTATAATTTTTGTTTTAAACTATAGATCATACTACAAAAACAAATGTATAATTTAAAGCTTGAAGGTTTCTTCAAAATTTTGAGTATGCTGTTTTTTTTGGTACAATACATTTTTGTATAATAAAGTATAAGTCCAAAGTGGCTAAAAAATTGGATTTATTTATTTTAGAAATTTTTTTGGCGGTTTTGCTGTTTTTGATCATAAGAAAACTTATTGATACATATTCATTTGGGTGTTTGGCTGAGCTTCCCTTCCTATTTGTGGCGTGCCTCTTGATGTTGTTCCACAAATGGAGGGTCCTACAGTTTTAAGCCGATTCCGAACGGCAGATGGTTTTCTATTAGGAAATTTTCATAACAAAAATTCACTTGGAGATTTCACATTGCCTGCCGAGGAAAGACCGCTTTGGAACCCAACTTTTTGGAATTTGTGTCATTCCGAATGATGGTCATGCGCCTACCCATTCGGCTACAGCGGCCGTCAACAAAAAAAAAAAAATTACCAAAAATCACCCGAACTTAGCGCCACACAAAACTTGTATTTTGCCATACTAGAATTTAACGGGCTACAAAACTGCAGACCCAGAATTTTTCTAAAAACTCAAACAAAAAATAAAATTTTTTTGAAAATTTTTGAAATGTTCTACAAGGTGGGCCATATAGCGTTTGCTTTTTGAACCACCTATTTTTGAGAATGGTAACACAAATGACATGTCAAATGTGTTCATAATTTACTTAAAGGTTTGACATTTACGAAATGGGACGCTATAAGCTTGAACAAAATTGGGAAATATTTCCAAAATGGTGAGTCTTCTTCTTCTTTTCTAATTTTCACATCGGTGGCTACGTCAATAAGCAAAATTGACGGATTTGGAGCTCAGAAAATCCACACGTTACTGTAGAGAAGCAAATGCATCCACAACGAGTCACTGTTTGGTGCGGTTTTTGGTCTGGCGGCATCATCGGGCCATTTTTTTTCGAAAATGAGCGAGAAGCCGCGGTTACAGTAAATGGCGAGCGTTACCGTGACATGCCCAACGAGTTGTTTCCAAAAATTGAAGAGGAAGACATGGACGTCATTTGGTTTCAACAGGACGGTACAACTTGTCACACTGCCAAAGTTACACTCGAACTTTTGGCTACCGTTTTTGAAAACCGAATAATCAGCCGAAATTCCGATATCAATTGGCCGCCTCGGAGCTGTGATTTAAGCCCGTTGAACTATTTTTTGTGGGGAGCCGTTAAGAACAAATGCTATGCGAACCATCCAGAGACGATTGATGCTTTAAAACACGAAATCGAAGTTGCCATTTATGAAATTCGAGCCCAAAAAATAGAAAATGTGCTTAAAAACTAGGTTGATCGAATGGCCTACTGTAAAGCCAGTCGCGGCAATCATTTGAACGATATTATTTTCATAAATGACAATGTTCAATGTTGAAAATAAAAAAAAAAAAGTTTGAAAAAATATTTATTAGTTTTTTTTTATAGCCGATTCAAAAAGCAAATTTTACATGGCCCACCCTATACAAGGAATGGAATTTGTATAATTATATGCTAATTAATATTAAGTAAGAGTGAACTAATAAGTAAATTGTCAATATGTGGTGTCTTTATAACAATTGCGGGTGGCGTATTTTCAATGTACAATAGTATATTTTGTATTTTTGTAAGACAAAAAAAAAAAAATTTACAAAAAAAATACTTTTACAATAAATATTGACGTATACTGCTATTATTTTGAGCATAGGTGTACATACATACATACTGGTGCTTAGACCATACTTCTTTTCCGATTTGCATTGTGCGCCTTAATAGTTTTTCTATTAACCCTTTCCGACCGTGTACGCACAATTGTGCATGTAAGTTTAAATCCTAATACTTCCGAAAATATTTGCGCTAGTGCAATTTAACCTGATATACACAATTGTGCGAGCTATTTTCTTAATAAAGTTCTAAACCCCTTCAAAATAATTTTTTCTACTCTACCAATGCTTGATCACTAGTAGGGAAAAACCTTTTCTTCCACCACGCCTCTCTATACCAGCCTTCCCAGTTTCACCTTTCCCACAAATTGCTAATATGCCACCCCCAAGCGCACTCAGTTGCGCTGTCTGTAGTTGCTGGTTCATAATAAATAGTTTCAGATTGTATTTACATTTTATTGGGAATGTTTAATTATGAATAAACAGATGTATGTACATATGTAAATGTACTTAGATATGTATTTGGCATACCTATATGCCGCATAAATTTTATTGACTTTTGTTGACGGAAGCATTTAGCTAACGCTGTTGAATTCGAAATTACTCGAGTGATGTTTGCTATTGCACCTGTTGTTATTGGAAGTTTATTATCAATTTGCTAAGTCCTCGATGTTTATTTGCTAACACCCATGTAAAACCGTTTTATTTGCGAGCGCTTGAACAGCTGAAGTGCATTGAGTACTTATTCGAGAGCACTCCATAAATCGTTTGCAACTAATTTGCATAAAAATGTAGCTAAAAATATATTTCATATGAGTTTTATTTAGAATATTAATAATTTTGTAACGTTGCTAGTACTTTGCTAAGTCACAGATATGATAATTCAGTTAGGGAGTTCACACAGTTGAAGGGAATGAAACGAATATACAAATAACGAATATATGGATTTTTTTTTATTTTATGCGGAAAAAATCCGAAACAGCGTCAAAAATGATCGAAAATCAACGAAACTTTTGGCGACCTCAAACTTGCACTTTGTTATAGTAAAACTCAATAGGCTACAAAGCTTCGAAGCCAAATGCCAAAATTTCAATTATTATAAGAATTTTATTTTATATTAATCCAAATTTCAAACTTTATGCAAGATTTATAAAAATTCAGCGAATTTTTATTAAAATTTTAAATTTTTTCCTCAGAGCTTTAGAAAAATTTTGGGTATGCAGTTTTATAGATTATTGAGTTTTGATGTAATAAAAAGTGACTTTCAAGTAGATCAAAAACTTCACTGATTTTTGAGAATTTTTTTTGACGCCTCCTTCACATTTTTTTATAAGGAAGAATACATCCAACACCGTTAGCAGAAAAAATTGTCAAAAATAATTTTAAAACCACTGGAAACTTTCACTTCAACCTCACACATCAAAATTCATTGATATTTAATATTGCATATCGAAAATTGTTCTAAAAATTCTGATAGAAAAGTTTGAAATGTTGATGGAAATTTGCCCAATTTGTACAAATTTAATACAAAGTTCGAAACTTCGCTTTATATGACTCTCACTCTTGGAGCAGTGGCAAGTTTTTTATTAAAATGAACGGAATCAATTCCAATGTAAATTATCCCAATGAGCTAAAGATTCCAAAGGAGGGGTGTAAATAGGATCTGTGTAAAATTTCGCACACTTCTTCCATTTATTTATGTTGTTGTTTGTGGTATGCGTCATAATATAATATATGTAATAGACAAAGTGTTGGGTTATTGCGCTCAAAAAATAAACAAAAAATTCTCAAAACTTTGCCGTTTTTGAAAAATTTGCCAAAATTCAACCAAATTTTTGAACCCTTTGAAACTCGCATCTAAATTCAATGATCTTTAAAGCTGCTTACGCGGCAGTCGCTTCTACGTTATCGAAAGACTCAAGTTTATATCCGGCCAAGGACTATCACTGAAGCAATTCAAGATGGATTGCGGCGTCGGCGCCGGTGCATATTCAAAAGTCCTCGAAACTTTCAAGTCTTTTCACCTGAGGAATCGGAATAGTATTTTTCAAGCAGATGTTCTAGGGATAAGGGCAGCTTGCGGGATAATTAAAAACCATCCACATAACTATCGGATGTAAGTATTTCTTCGGATAGCCAAGCAGCCATCTTTGCTTTAAAGTCACTTACAACGAATTCAAAGATCGTCAGACAATGCAAAGAAGAACTTATTGCTTTAGCGCGCACGACAGGCATCACTCCCATCTGGGTACCTCACCATAGGAGCATAGAAAGTAATGAAAAAGTTGATGAACTGGCAAGACAGAGCGCATCCTATAACAAATCCTAAGTGGTAAATATAGGCTGCTCCCACGGCATGCTCAAAAGAGAGATCTTCACCCTATTCCAGAAGCAGGGCGTTGATAGATGGACTAGCACAGAAACCTACAAAACAACTAAAGAAACGTGACCCAATTTGTACAAATCCATCATGAGTGGTTTAGAAAGCCACGAGCAGACATATTCAGAATTACGTCAACAATAACCGGCCATTGGATTTAGGCAATCATGCCAGGAAGATGAGGGTGAGCCTACAAAAATAGATGTAGCAGCTGCAATCAACAAGAATCCAAGGAAACAGTCTTTCACTATCTGAGTGAGTGCCCAAGTCAGAGTGCTCGCCAATATAGAATGCTGGATGAATTCTCGGTGGTTAACTTGAAAGAAATTGCGGAAAAGAAAATAGGCAACATAGGCAGATTCATAGTCAAATTAAACTGGTTTCACTAATAAAAAGCAGTGGTTCTACATATATCAAATGTTGGTGGTGTATGGAAATGGTAACTTTTGTGCTAATTGGGTCTGGGCTGTGTCACTGCCGAAACCAAAATCTCCCCGAACACTAGAATCACTTAAACAATATATCCCGTACATGTATGGGGAATTTTCATGCTGTTACAACAACAAAAACAAGGGTAAACTTACATACATACATAGCTGAGCTGCGACATGAACGAGTGCTTACTAGTCATACTCGACGGAGAAGCAGATTATTTTTTCTTTTTTCAAAATGAAATGAGGGATTTGATACCAGTATTCAGAGACTACAGTCAAGCTGCACTGAAAGCCCTTGCTAACCCACGCTGCTCTTCGAAGTTAGTCGCTGAATGTAAGACAAAACTGAACAGTGTTGTAAAACACCACCAAGTTAGTCTTATTTGGGTGCCTGGACATTGCGGCATGACAGGGAACGAGTTGACTGATAAACTGGATAATGAACCTGAACCCTTTCTAGGTGTCAATTCCGCATCGATTCAACTATGGATTGACGCGTTCATGAGGTCTACCCACAGAAGACGTTGGTCTGAGTTGAGTTCTTGCAGGGTAGTCAAACGCTTTGTGAAAGAACGAAACAGGAAACTAGCGATCTATCTCCTAAAACTTAGTAGGAAAGACCTGAAAGTACTGGTGGGTGTACTCACAGGGCACAAGCCCGGTAGTCAGCAAATGACTGCCATCATAATCTTTGGCGGCCCAATATGCCTCTTCCTATCGGAAGATCATTTTCTCTGTAGCTATTCGGCGTTTTCTAGAATCAGATTTACGCTGTTGGGTTGCGATGTACTGAGTATAAAGTTCATACTCTTCCTATTCCGGATCTCTTAAGATTCGTCAGTGAATCCAAGAGATTTGTGGAAGAGTGACCTTAAACTAATTTATCCGTCTTACCACCCACATTTTAACTTTCCTATCTCTATTCTTTCTACTGGCATCTATCCGGGTGAAGTACAATGGTCTCCTGACTGAGTGCTTGGACTTGTCCAACCCCTCACAAATCTAATCTAATCTAATCTAACTACAAGTTTACAAAATTTTAGACCAAAAAAGAAAAAAAAAGTTGAAGAAATATTCACACAAAGTTCGCCGTTTTTTGGTGTAAGCCGAACCGAAGCCAAACTGAAAAAAAAAAATACAAGAAATATTCGCCGAAAGTTCGCCTTATTTTGGAGGAGGCCGAACCGAAGCCAAACCGAAGATTTTACGCCGAAGCTAATATGCTTCGATTCTGCTTTTATTCTCTAGTTAATACACTAAATAACGCTGCAGTAAAAATATTTAAATAAAGGTATCTAGAGGTAAGTTATTTACTTGCACATATTCATTTTGCCTTGGCTGATATTATATTTCAATTTCTGAATTGTGTTTAAACTAATCAACTACAAAATAAAAAAAAAACCAAGTAAAACAAAACCAATAGCAATAGCTCCGATGTATTTATGGTGCGTGAGCACTAGCGATTGATAATAATTTCATTAAATTCAAATCAGAATTACAACAATAAGCTGACCAAGCACACAAGCGGCCACAAGAGACTTCAAGTCTAAATACCCAAATAGGAGTATTGTAAATAAATTTGTGACATTCCAGTAATCGTCGTAAGACTGGCCCAATAAATTGCCACATTTTATGAATATTGACAGTTGAGCTTTGTGTGCTGGTAGTGAACAAATAGAAGCAGCAGCGTTAAATTATAGGTGACATAAAACTCGAACTCGATTATAAATACTCGCATATGACTTTTGGGTTGAAAAATGCGCCAAAAGTCTGATTTTAAATTTCTAAACTTTTTATTATGACTGATTTTAAACTTTTTATTGTGACTAAGTGCGTGTGTATGTATGCGAAAATAGCCAACATAATGTTTAAAAATTTCCACTTATTGTTATCAAACCTTTCTTTCGCCCAAAAATAAATATATCACCTTGCTAATAATTGAGCGCATGAATAATTGCCGCGATTGTGTGTTATCGCTTCACGCTGGCGTCAAGTGACCTCTGTTAGCCTATTTATTTATTTTTTATTTATTACGTAAACCACCCACTTCGGTTGTTTGCTTGGGCTATGATTTGTTGCCTAGCGATATGAAATATGTGAGAATTTGTAGCTAAAGCAGTTATTGTATGTATTTTGTTGTATTTTTGTAAATGTGAGGCGCGAGCAGAAAAAATTAAATTTAACTTTTCACAAAATGATTTATCCCTCAACCGTGCATTTACTTCTGTTGTTGTAGTAGTTGTTGTTTTTTTAGTTAAAAGCTTTTGTTTGTTCTTCTAAGATTGTTTATCTTTATTCTTTTGTTGTTTATTTGTTAAATATTTCTTTGATTCGCTCTTTGTTGCGGCGTAATCAATTTTAAACGATTTATTCATTCAAATGGTGTGAGTTATGCTCTTTGCTTTTTACTATTTGCTGCTATTGTTATTATTGTTGTACTGCTCAATGCATGCCATATGTAGGTGCCCTGTAGGGAAAAATGCAGGTTGTGCACTAGAAACCTACCAGTTCACTCCTCAGCGCAACCAGTTCGTGTTCTATCTTTTTTCAATGTTGGCAGATCGCGTCGACTTCTTACGAACTGTCAAAGGTCCGATCATGCATCAAAATGCATAATACCAGTGTGATAAGTTAGATTTAAATATAAACAAGAGTTTTTTTACGTTTCTCATAATAAATTTTGTTCTATTATACCCACTTTCTACCACGTAGGTGGTTCAAGATTATCCAATCGAAGTGAAAATATTGATATTGATGTGGTATTTGACTTTAACACTAGAAGGGTCGCGTATCTAACTATACCTTCAAAGACCGCAGCCGTCAATTTGACGGTATTAGAGATTCAATCAGAATGCACATGAAATTATTGTATATTTCGCTTCGAAATTAAACAGAAATATTTAAAATTTTATTTTTATTAGTAGTTACAAATTAAGGATAGCACTTAAGTCGAGTAACATTTGTAACAAATAATATTATTTTTAAATCTATACATTTACCACAAACAGCTTTTTTACATATTGTGCAGTTTTCACATGTTCTATTTTTTTTTACAATTATGATTGACTTAACATTGCCGCCTCTTATTGTTTGTAGTAGATTGTTCACTTGTTTCAAAATTACTTTCTTGCCTTTGAGTCGTAGCTGAAGTAGTTCTTTTTATCAAATACTCTGCACGTAGATCGTTCACTAATTGTAAGATGAAATCATGCCGAGAAATATTTATTCCCGTAACTTTTCGGTACAGAATCCATGAGTTTATAGCTGCTAAATCAAGTATATTGTAAAAAACCTGAACGGGCCATCTTCGTGTTCCAGCTCTTACGGTGTACTTTCGTGCCATTTGGTCAATGATGTCAACACCAAACTTCATTTCATTATAAAATTTTACTGGCCCGGGAAGCTTTTTTCGATCAACTCCTATGCTCACATTTGAGTGCAAAGTGCTCAAAATAATAACATTTTTTCCTGGTTTTCCTTGATAGACAGTAAGAGTTGTATTAGTCTCTGATTTCAGTATAAACGATTTATATCGTGTGGTATGAATATTTTTACAAATTGGTGGTACTTCTCGTCTTGCACGCCGCATTGTTCCAACAATACTAGTCTTTTCGACCATTAGTTTTTTAGCCAGATTTATCGACGTGAAAAAGTTATCAGTGATCCTGAGATTTATCTAAGTATATTTTGCTGACTGCAACGTCCCACTTAAAAGGGTTCGGCGAAATACAAGTCCATTCTGTGCCGTCACTTGCTATCTGTAATATACCGACTTCTGCCCCGAAGTTGTCCTAGATGGACATCCACCGCGCCCTGTTCGTCCGCCACTAATTGATCTACGAGAAACCCCTCGACCTCTGCGCAAATTTACAGTAAAAGTGTTACCTGTATTAGGGAAATCTTAGTTCGTAGAAAGCATTGTTTTCTACTATTATCGCTGCCGTCAAATTGACGGTATGCGGTCTTATTAGGTATTTCTAAAGGAATTTCATAAACCACATATATACTAAAAGTTTTCTATAGTTATTTGAGCAAACAATAACAAATTAGGAAAAGTAATAAAATATGAAAATGAACAAAAAAATATTTTGCAAAATATTTAAGAATGAAATCGTGATGCCGTCAAATTGACGGCTTTGGTCTTTCTAGTGTTAAATACTCGTTTCCAAGACATTTTACTTACACCATTGCAAAGTCATATTCTGTATTTGCTTTTATTCGACGTTTTACAGGGTCCGGCACTCGAAGTGTAACCGACTTCAGACCGCTCCTGCAGCTGATGCACGCGCAGCTGTCTGTTAGTCGGCTAAATGACAGTCCACAGTATTGTTTACAAGCGCATGGAAGCCGAGAGTAAACGCGAATAAAGAAAATCAGTAATGGATTTCAAAAGTAATAAATCCATCGATTGTTCGTGAGCTCGAGTACCTTAAAGTAAATACAGTTTTTGTTTATTGCATCATTACTCGTTACAATGATACTGGATGCATTGCGAAACGTCAAGGAGGTGGTCATCAGAAGACTGCAACGTCACGTGAAATGGTTCAAAAAGTGAAGAAGCGACTTGAGCGAAATCGCCGACGAAGTGCCAATCAATTGGCGAAAGAACCGTAGCAATCGCCGTGTACTGAAAAATGATCTCAAAGTTTAGCCTTACAATATCCAAAAGGAGTATGATTTTACCTCAAAGCAGCCACACGACAGACTTGAGAGAGCGCAGGAGTTGGTTCGCTTGGTCGAAAGCGGTCAATTTCCGAACATTGTGTTTTTTGACGAGTACATTTTTCAAATTGAGCAATTCGTAAACTCCCAAAACAATAGAGTTTATATGACCGACCGTTCATACAAGAATTTGAGTAATCGATTGGCCACCAGGAGCCAGCACCCGCCACAGGTAATGGTTTGGACCGCTGTAACCGCAGATGGGCGCTCTCCAATCGTTTTCATCGAGCCCTTCGTCAAGTTAAATGTGAAATATTATCCGGAAAATAATCTGGAGGTTGCTTTGAAGCCGTGGGCAGACAAACGTTTCGGTGGTAGACCATGGACGTTTCTCACAAAGCACGAGTGAACCAATAATGGCTAAAAAATAACGTTCGAACTTCATAACGTCCACACAATGGCTCTGAAATTCACCAGACGTGAATCCGATTGATTATTCTCTTTGTGCTATTTTGAAGAGCAAAGTCCGAACTAAAAGATTCACCTTTCCCGAGGCGTTAAAAAAAGCCATTGTCTGCGAGTGTAGCAAAATACTTGCAAGTCACATTCGGGCAGCTTTCGATTCGTTTCTGAACCGTCTCAAGGCCATAGTCAAGGCAAAAGGTGGTCATATCGAGCTGAAGTAAATTCATACTTAACTCTGTATTATTTTCACACATTTTTTACTTTGAATTGAATAAAAGTAATATTCCAAATTAATTGTATGGCCTTTTTAATTGGTAACACTTCGAGTACCGTACCCTGTAGTTCGGACTTTGCTGATCCATTTATTCCAGAGCTGCTATATACCTCTGTGGTGCATTCGAAGCTGGAATACGTTGTCTTTATTTGGAGGTCACTTTGATGCTAGTCATAATAGTAGGCTTGAACGTGTCCAGTAAGCCTTTGTGCCCTATGTTTTGCGTTTTTTGAATTTCACTGATCTAATGCCATCCTGTTAATGTCGGTGCTTGCCCAATGGCAATGTCAGAATATACAAAACATGCGCGGGGCCTATTCTGACATACTGAAAACTGAGACGTGAGCGCATATGAAAATAACCGAGGAGGCAATATCAAGTACTGAAATGCGCTATAGCAGGCATCATTCGCCGAGACATGATGCGCAATGAAGAGATACGACAAATATGTATGTACATACAAAGTGTTATCAGATAGAGCAGAAAGAGGCGAAAGGAAGGGTAAGCATGCACAGAGAATGGCCGACCAACGACTGACAAAAATATCTACGATAGAAAAGCCTTCAAAGAGATGGCGAGAATGTTGGACTTCAAGCGCAACCGATATATGATTTTAATAAAGCGCAGATATTTATTATAATTTTTATATCTGTTATGTTGTATGCATTTTTAATCTGTATACTGTTGTAATATATATATATTTTCCCATAGTTCCCAGATGAAACGTAGCGCCCCATATTGTGGTAAAACAGGATTTAATCCTAAATTAAGGATGAAGAAGAAGAAGAATAAAAGTGTAACAAATATACAACCTTTCCTCTAATCTCACTGGCTTGTAATACGAGTGAATAAATTCCATGTAAATCTTTTTAATTCTTGCGTTTATTTCATAAACTTGTATGCAGTATTTCTCAAATAAATGTTGTCATCAGTATCTACTTTCTTGCACTTAAACCTTCTTATCTAAAAAGAAAATATCAACTAATTTGCAGATGAATCTTATATTTGCCACTGGTATTATTCTAATCAATGAATAACTAATCGAATCCCTTCTATTAAGCACCAGTATCTGAATTACAATATTTCCATATTAGCTTAACGTTCCCTACTGGGTATATCACAAAGAGGTACACATACAAACGTACAATTATTTATCTAACAAATATATGACGCTCGACTTCCCATCTTATCGTAAGCGCCGCGGCCAGCTAAATACTGATATGCCGCATTAACTCAAACGAATTTTTTACTTTCAACGTATCGGTATGCACTCTTTCTCCCTACTCCTCTGTCCCTCTTCCCCACCCTAGCCTTGCTTTACCTATCACTTCTGGCTTCTGGTAATACTTGAAGGTCGAGTGGTTGCTTCTGCGGCATTTTGTGTGCACTTGTATGTGCGCTTGTGTGTGCATGCGCTGATGTGCATGTCTTTATTGCCTGCATTCCACTCAGCTTTGGGGTGGGGCGAAAAGAACTCAAGTGTAGCTAATTAATTAATTAAAACACGTTTCTTGCATTTTTCCGATAAAAAGTTTTTCTTTCTTCCACTGCATTCATTTCAACTGAGAATAGCTCCTGTATGTTAAGTTTTCGAGCTACTCAGGCTTGAGATCACAAAATTGCTATTTTGGCTATATTTGCAGTTATTTAACGTCATGGATAATTTTGTTTAAAAATTCGCAAAATTATCTCCAACTCAAAATTTTCTATTATACTTTCAAACTCATGTTGATATGCAAAAGACTTTTGTTTGTCTTTGAAACTTCGTCTGTTGCACTTGCGGTGTTAGATTCGCTTAAAGTGACTCATCAAATAATCCGTAAAAAAGTAAGTAAATAAACGCTGTAAATTCTGTACATCCTCCATTAAAGAATATTTAAATTTATTGCATATTTGCACGTCGACTTCATGACCTTTTGAACCATCTACTCATCACAGTGCCTCATTTAGGCCCAGCTCCTATTTTAAATTTCAGATAGAACTGGGTTGGACAGAACGTCTGTGCCTTTCTTCTGGCTGCCGAGATGTCTCAACTACAATCGGCAGGAAGGCGCTACAATCAAGGGGAAGGTGCATCGGAGTCTCCTGGAATTGGTCGCAGAAACGACAAGAGTTAGTTGACCATATCCCAATCATGTGCAGATGACTGCGCAGACTGCAAAGGCCAGTGAGAACGCCCGTGAGCATTCTCAGTTTATCCTTGGGGAGGGTTATGAGTCTCTTAAACCTCTTTTGGTTGGACCACCACAGAAAGGATTTCTTCTGGCGCAGCCTTAAAGATTGGTGTCAGATAGAATTTTTGTTAACGAAAAGAACTGTATTCTTTTAGGTTGCACATCTCAAGAATGTGACGAGTAGCGGCTGTTCTAAAGTCAAAGCAGACTACCCTCGGAATATGGCAGTCCAGCTCAAGGTTCTGAAAGTCAGTAAAATTTAGCCAATTTGCATAAGCTTTTAAAGGTGTGAAAGTGATAACTTGCCGTAGGAAAATTCATTAGTAATATTTCTCTATTTTTTAATTTTCTGAGTAAATTTTAAATATTTTTGTAAACTGTTGATATCGGCGAAGGCGTTAAAAATTTCAAATGAAAAATTCAAATAATCTCTTTTTTTCTAATTTTTTAATACATTTTTATACATAAATAAGTAGTAAATTTTACATTTTTTCCACACAATGACATAAAGAAATAACAAAAAATATGCCTTTACATATATGCATACACCGCGCGATAAAAGTTTAGCGCGCCAACATTTTGACCTGCTTAGGCTATTTTTATTTTATTTTTTTTTGAATTTGTTTTTTTTTTTTGAATTTGTTTTTTTTGGAATTTTTTTTAGTGTTAATTTTTTTTGTATGCAAACATAGCTAAATGCCTAGAAAAAGTCATGTAACCCAATTTTAAAATTTTATAAAAGAATTACAAAAATTCGACAAAATTTGCATCACAATTCTACCGTTTTTAATTAGAATTTCCAGAAAAAATTTTCGATATGCAGTTTTTTACGATAAAAAGGGCTAGTTTCAATTATACTTTTAATTTTTATAATGAAAAAAAAAAAACAAAAAAAAGAATAGAAATATGATTTGATTTAGAAAAAAGTTAGAAAATAAATTTCCTAAAAATTAAAATCCAAATAATTTTTATTAAAACAATATTTTTAAGTATATATTATCCTAAAAAATTTCATAATTTTAAAAAATCGAAGATATTCCACATTTTAAAACTAGAAAAAACCGAAATTTTCAGCACTGAATAAATTTCGAAATTATATAATTTTGTTGTTACCAAAGTGGATCATATTAATGAAAAATAGCTTTGCTAAAATTTATTTATTTTACTTCATGTTTAACTTATAAAATAATTTGTTTGTTTTATTTATTAAATTTAATTTATTTAATTTATACATTTAATTTTGTTTATTTTATTTTGTTTTATTTTATTTTATTTTATTTTATTTTATTTTATTTTATTTTATTTTATTTTATTTTATTTTATTTTATTTTATTTTATTTTATTTTATTTTATTTTATTTTATTTTATTTTATTTTATTTTATTTTATTTTATTTTATTTTATTTTATTTTATTTTATTTTATTTTATTTTATTTTATTTTATTTTATTTTATTTTATTTTATTTTATTTTATTTTATTTTATTTTATTTTATTTTATTTTATTTTATTTTATTTTATTTTATTTTATTTTATTTTATTTTATTTTATTTTATTTTATTTTATTTTATTTTATTTTATTTTATTTTATTTTATTTTATTTTATTTTATTTTATTTTATTTTATTTTATTTTATTTTATTTTATTTTATTTTATTTTGTTTTATTTTATTTTATTTTGTTTTATTTTATTTTATTTTGTTTTATTTTATTTTTATTTATTTTTTTTTTTTGAGCTTAATCCATCTCGGCTATTGCCGGAGATTACACATCCCGGATAAAATTTTCAAGGGATTGTGCTCTGGTGGAGCGTAGTCCAAGTTCTACGCCCATGCGATTACTATTGCTTAAATATTTAAAAATCTACGAACTATTGCTCATGTGTCCAGTATGGTCGACTTCTGCATGTCTTCTAAAAGGTGTTGGCAGTCATACTTCTTCAAGTTTTTTATTAAATGCTTAGGCACTAATCCAGTGGACGATATAATTATTGGGATTATATTCACTTCCCTCGCTTTGTACATTCGTTTCAGTTCTATGGTCAAAGCTGCATACTTCGATACTTTGGTGGAGTATGTGCTTTAGATGTTGCGATTAAGGGGCACCGCTATATCGATTACTTCGATTGTTTTATTTATCTTGTCGAACAAGATGATGTCAGGTTTGTTGGCAGCTGCGGTTTGATCTGTGCAAAAAAATCTGTCCCAGTACAGTTTAAAATTTGCATTTTCCAATATTGCCTTTGGTTCATATTTAAAATACAAGACTTCTGCTTGTAAGAGACCGTGTTTGATCGCAAGTTGTTGGTGGAGGATCTTTCCTATATTGTTATGTCTCATGACATATTCACGGGGGGTCAAGTACGCTACATCCAGCAATTATATGGTCGATTGTTTCACCGTAAATGCCGCATCTTCGGCATCTATCTTCTATTGCCTCGCCATGTATCGACCTTCGGAAATTCCTCGTTGGGATAACTCGGTCTTGGATAGCGATTGCGAAACCTTCTGTTTCAGAAAATAGCTTTCCTCTTTCCAACCATAAATTGGATGATTGTGCGTCTATCCATTCCATTTCGAGATCATGGGGATGGGCACCGTGTATTGTTTTTGCCTTCCATGCTGCGATCATTTCTGCTGGGGATTTAACCCCCTCAGGTACTGGGAAATCCTGCTCCATCAGACTTATTTTATTTTATTTTATTTTATTTTATTTTATTTATTTATTCAATTTAATTTATTTTATCTACTTCATTTGTTTAATTTTATTTATTTAATTTATCTATTTTTTATCAGTCAACAAATGGGATGCTTACAGATTATATGAAAAATTGTTGAAATGGATAATATATCACAAATTGGCATCACCTATATTACCCAGACTAAATGTCAATTATGTCAATTCATTGAATACACATGTTTTCACTTCCTGTTTCATCAAATAAACGAGAACACGTTTCAACAAGACTCTGCGATTCAATACATATTTTTAATAAAAATACATACGTATACACCTTACCTTATGAAAAGATTCGAAATCAAAGTTTAAGGAAGAAAAAAAGCATTGAATTCATCTAGCGTCCTTCTAAAGAGAGCATTCATCCTATAAACTGTTGTAGCAATACCCACAAAAAACAATTCATTACAACGGCAAATGCATGAGAGAACATTAAATGTATTTCCTTGAGCAGATACCGTCAATCTATTGAGCTCGTACAAATATCAAAGACAAAACACATCGACGACGCCTAGACTCTAAGGACATGAGACTTATTAGTGAGCAACGGGAGGGAGGAATAAGACGGAAAGCGCACAAAAACTCTCTGAACAGATTCTAATCTATTAATATAAACATGCAACGGTTTCCAAACGAATACCGAGTACTCTAACCTGGACCGAACTAAAGACGAGAGCAGCAGTTTGAGAATATAGAGATCAGAACATGAAGAACAATTTGGCCAACATTTGGAGCAATAGCTTTGGTTTCGAGTATTTGCTTAGCTTCATATGCAAGAAAATGTATTTCAGCATTTACTGCATTCAAAAGTCAGCACTTGCCCAGATTCATATGCATAAAAGACATAAATGCTTGGGTGTTTGCTGGGAAGATTCTGAGTGCAATATCTAGCTGACAACTTTATTTCAGGGCTAACAATTTTTAGAACTTTTTCTTATTTAAAAATTCCACTACTACCTCTGTAGGGCTTTTATACATATATGTATATATATTATTATATAACAGACACTTTCTTTGTTCAATTGCCGAAGTACTTTTCCTATTTGTGGTGTGCCTCTTGATGATTTTTCACATATGAAGAGAGCTATAGTTTCTGACTATAAATGGGGTCCAAAACAGAGAAGGAGTATTACTAACTAGATATTTACTAGGTAGACTTAATTAAACTAATTTATTTGTTGAGTTTTAAATGCACAACCACAAGTGAAGAAATATTTTTTTATTGCCAATTGACGTCAAAGGAAAAGCCAATATTCACATCGAATTTTCAATTTTATTTTTATTTTTATTATTATTTATAGAGGATATATATGAAGTATAACCCTAACTTAATTAGCACACTGGTTTTTACTCATAAATCTCAAAATTATAATTTTTGCTTTTCATTTTTTCAATTCACTTCTTATTATTTTCAGGCCTACAAATAAGCAAATTTTCGTACAAATTGACGGAAATTCTCAAAGTACTTTTATCACTAGACGTAGAATCGCCCCTCCTTCAAAATTTAAGTCTCAAATCTAGAAAACAAAAGTAATTATATTTGGTACACTAATATTCAGCTCCGATTTTTCTTATCTTTCAGGTGACATATGGATTCCACGTCGGATAAATTTCATACCTTTTGATGTTATCCATCAATCAACCAAATTCTGGGTAAGTAAAAAAGTGATTCACTCATTCATAAGGTTTCGACTGGAAAAGTAATATGTATTATATTATCAGTAGTATTCGAGCAAAGCACTGTCTGTTGGAGAGATGTTCAATCTTATTGAAATTCCTACTGAGTTTCTTGCCAACTTCTATAAAAGAGATATGCTAGAGAGAAGAAGATGTACCGATTGCCTGTGCGTCAGTTTTTAATTATTTTTTCCACTATAAAACCTATAAAAATTGAAAAATAAGTCGAATATCTTTTCATATATCGATAACTTCTTGTCTTATTTGTCTACAGAGTGCATCACACAGTTTTATGCATCGCATATGCCCAACACTTGATTGACACATCTTTCGTGGTTCTCAATTATTTAATGCCCGAAACGGAGATGGTACACACCATATTCCGATTATTTGTCTATGTGGTAAACACAAACACAATTACACACCACCACGGCAGCCATACACTTTGTGGTAAATGCGTTAAACTATGACCGCTGGGAAAAGCCAAACTATATATTAGTTCAGATAGTGGTATTTGCGCCGTGATTCAGCCATCGGTAAACACGAATTATGAATGATTCGCTGGAGCACTTCGGTCGGAATATCGTGAATAGTTTTAGGAATGTTGGCTTCCAATGCCTCATTTGAAGCTGTTTTATCCGCAAAGCATTTAGACTTTGCATACTCCCACAAGCAAAAGTTTATAGGGGTGATATCACAGCATAAGGTCAGTTGCTCACCGAAACGACGAGGCAGTGAATCCATTTTTCACGGGCAATTGGTGTCGCCTTGTTGGAGCAAAATGTAGGAGAGATCACAGGTTTCATCAAAAAGTTGTTTATCATGGCGCGATAGTGTTCGCTATTCACTGTTACATTGGCGCCAGCCTCATCTTTGAAGAAATATGGAGCGATGATTCCTCCAGCCCATAGGTCGCAGCAAACGGTTGTTTTCAATGGATGTTAAGGCTGCTGCTGAATAGCTTCTGGTTGCTCTTCTGCCCAAATATGGCAATTTGGTTGAATTTGAATTTGAATTTGAAGAGGTCGAGCCAAGGAGCACCAGGAGATTTGGTGGCTCCTAAAACACTCAGGCTAAAAAGCCCATTGTATTTAAAGCTCTGGAAAGGGGGTAGATAGTCAAGGAGGGAGGGAGAAAAGTATCAGAGAAAGAGATAAGAAAGAGTAGAGACAGAGATAGAGATAGTTAGTCCGGTGAGAACTTTGATCGGAACCCAAAACTCGTAGTCGCGCTCTAGCAAAGGCAGGACACTCACAGAGAAAGTGCTCAGTGCTATCCGCCTCCTCCAAGCATGTCAGGCATACCGGGTCCTCGATCATTCCAATGGTGGTCATATGCTGACCCTATGGGTTGTGTCCTGTAATGATGCCGACCATCAACCAAATATCTTTCCTTCTAAGTTTTAGTAGAAAGTTTGACAGTTTTCTGTTTGGACTTGTCACAAAACACTTTGCAGTTCTGCAGCGTTCCAGACCGGACAATTGCTCTTTATGTACATTGCATGCATAATCGCTGATCAAATTCATGATTCTGATTATAGACTGGCCATTGTGGGGGAACCGTAGTTGGCCAATTCATCGGCAATTTCTTTGCATTGAACCCCTTAGTGTCCTCGAACCCATATAAGTACAAGCCTGTTTTGTCTTGCGACAGAATTGAGCTTCTTCTTACATTCTTGAACAATCTTTGAGGTTTGCTTCGCGTTCTGCAGGGCCTTCAATGCAGCCTGACTGTCACTGAAAACTTTAATCTGTTTCCCGCTCCATTTCCTCTCTATTACCCATTCGGCTACTTTTAGGATGGCAAAAACTTCTGTTTGGAAAACAGTTGCCATTCCCCCCATAGCATAGTGATACTTATTACTATCGTTTAAGTACCATCCGGCTCCAGTCCCTATTTCATTCTTGGACTCATCGGTAAAGAAAATATCCGTCAAACCTCCCTGCATGCATTCTGGATTTCTCCATCGCTCACGCAATGGAAATCTGACATCAAATTTCCTTCCCAATGAAACTGTGGGTATCAGGTCATCTTTAGGTGCCAAAAACAGTGGATACTGCTCCGACAGCAACTTAAAGATTTCTCTGTGTCCCGAAGTTCCATCTTCGTGCCAGAAACCATATTTATGGCTTCCAGCCCAGCTTCAATCTTGCTAACAAGATCGTGTAAGGCTGATTCACATGATTTTCCACTCTGGTTAGCGTGTTGATTTCTACTAAGTGGACTTCTCGGCAATACCCCCACTCGAATATGTTTCTCCACCTCTGGTTCCAGACTTTTCAACATGAACGATGTCAAACTGATTGGTCTACAACTTTTTGCTAGGGAATAGTCATCTTTTTCTGGTTTCGGAATAAATATAATACTACTCTTACGCGTCGCCATTGGGATGGTATATAACCAAATGCAAGACAGGCTGTGAAGATCCTTTTCAGGGCCTCAATCAGCCTGTCTCCTACTTTTTTAAGCATTGCTGGATATATTCCGTCAGGTCCAGGGGACTTAAAGTTCTCAAAGGAAGATAAGGAAAACCTTATCGATTCCTTTGTCACTATCCGACTAGCAATATACCAGCTGTACTTAGAGGTTCCACCGTTGCCAACGTCATTGTTCATGCCACTCTCAGCTTCAGAGAGAGTTCTACTACCCGGAAAATGGGTTTCGAGTAGAGCATTAAGCGTTTCCGATTTGGAAATGGTGTATGAACCATCAGGTTTTCGAATGGAATCCAGCCTTACTGAGCGGTCTAAATGAAGGACCTTATAAAGTCTCGCTGTTTCCCTCATTTCTTCGACGTTACTGCAGAAATTTCTATAGGATTCAAGTTTGGCTTGCCGTACTTTTTTCTTATATTCTCTCTGTGTAAGTCGATGATTGGCCCAGTCCTCTTCTGTTTTGGTCTTCAAGGCCTTATTAAGAAGTTTCCTGGACCGGCAATTTGGTTACTGACGTAGTCATTAAGTCAAAAATGAGCCTCGTCGCTGTACACCATAAGTTGAGCTGTACACCACACCTGAGCGCGCGATGAACACTTTCAACAGAGCGACGATTTTCGTAATACTATTGCACGATTTGTAAACGTTGAGGTGGTACTCTTTCCATGATTTTGGAAAAAGATCACTCTTTATGAGCTGGTATTTTGCCAAATGCCAAATGACATTTCGCAGTACATCGCCGTGCAAAAAAGACCACTAGCCTATATGGAAAAAATATAGAGCACGAACTGGTTGACGAAAATATATTCTCTACAGGGGTATAATCATGTACAGATATATATTTGCATTTAGTAAATATATATCTACTTAATGTATGTGCATATGGAATTTGCTAATGAGGTCAGCTATTAAATTTTCGCACTCTAGCAAATGCGACCACTACTCGAGGTGACATTCTTCACACGCACCCAACGACGACAAGAAATTAATTTGTATGCAGACAGAGAAGAATTAATGGTGTGAAATTCACTTTCATCAAATACAGACTTTGTGTAACGCAAAAATAGAAGCAACGCCAACGAAAGAGGAATAGAGCAAAAGGAAGAATAAGCGAAGACAGCGTAAGCATTAAATTAGCAACACCACTTACCGCCCTCCAGCCAGTCTTATGTTGTAAACGAGCAAATGACTGACAGCCGCAACTTCTGCAAATTAGAGGACTCATTTCGTGTTTACCTCAGCGTTCATGTATGAAACACATGCCACTAAGTGTGTGTGCGCGTTCAGCCGCCGCACCTGCCTCGCCCCTTACCTAGTTTGGCTTGTTGCTTTCTGTTTTTTCTGAACGAAAATGCCAAAGGTAGTCAGTCTGTAAGAGCTGTGATAATGATTTGGAGGGAGGCGGATTGTGTGGTTGTGTTTTTCTACCACAAAAACTCGGCTTAGCTTGTGGAAGCGCATAAAAATTCACGCGATTCTATGACGCTGATGGGTCGCACGTTTACATTGACAACTAAGCAGATTTTTCCTGTTTTTTTCGTGCTTTTATTCAGCGCTCGGTATTATTGCCTGACAACTTGGTTTGATCGATTCCATGCTGAAAATAATAATTTGATTTTTCGTAATTATTTGTGCTAATTTTCTCCGCCTTCTTTCATTATCACCTTTTGACGTCCATGCGTAGGCGATATCGGCGACTACTGAGAACTCAACACCAACGCCCAGAATTTGATAGGCACATATGTAGTCTCGTAGAGGAAAAATTGAGAAACTTGTTAGACATGTTGCCCTTTGCCTCGTAGTGTACCTAAGTTTGTTGTCTTGTCTTCCAGTTCTGGCTGCTTTTTGGTTAGTTGTTTAATCGAAAGTAGCCAATATAAATCTCATTTAAGGAAAAGTGAATTGTAAAAATTTATTAGGAAAGCCGTGATAGTCATTCGATTCAGGTTGTTACTAACTTATATATACAGGGTGGCCCATATAGTGTTTTGCTTTTAACTATATGTTATTTTGGGAATGACAGCTCTTTCGTGCTGGGCGTGTGAACTGAAGTCCGTCGCGGAAGGAAATGCGCCACTTTAATCTGCTCAGCAAAGAGATCCAAATGAACTACGATTTTGCTCGGAAATCATATTTTCTAACGAGGCGCATTTTCGTCTTGGCGGTCATGTTAACAAGCTAAACTGCCGCATCTGGCGTTTGAAAAACTCGTATGTAATTATCGAGTATCCAATGCAACCTCAGGGTATACATCTTGGTGTGGTGGTATCACTGGCCCACTTTTTTCCTTAAAAATTGCACTGGAAATAGCTTTTCGGTCATCGGTGAGCTTTGTAAAGGTATGCTAAACGATGTCTTGTGCCTTATATTGAAAACATGAACTTGAACGATCTTTGGTTTTAGTAGAACGGCGCATAGTCCATGCTCAAATTCATGTTTTGCCCGCCAATTTCGGTAACTGTGTTATCAGCCGATATAGATATTTGTGAGTTTCCGTGACAAGCCGATGTTGTGCAAATAATCTGTTAACAACTTAGGTCAATTATTTTATTTATTTATTTAATTATTTCTTGAACCAATTAAAATAAGATATTCTTATAGGCTAAGTAGATATATTTTAAACTTTATGGGCATTAAAAACAAGAGAGTACAGATAAACTATTTTTAATAAATATTCAAAAATTCCAAGCGATCTTTTGAACATTTCAAATATACCTCAACAAATTTAGATGTTTTAGTTGAATATTAAGCAACTCTTGGCGCGATAGACCCAAATACCGTCACTAAGGTCTTGGAAAACTTGGTTAATAGGATGCACTACTGACAAGCGAAAAACTTAATAATATAAATTAAATTTTAAAATTTTTTTTTGTAATATAATTTTTTTTCCTAAGTAAGTTTTAGTTAAATGTTTCTTTTTGAATGATAATTAGTTATGGAATCATCTCGAAATCTTTTTTTTGAGATACAATTTTTTTACCTAAGTAAATTATAATTCACGAAACTTTTTAAAGTATTTTGTTAGGAATGTTTTCTAATAATAATTAATCAAGAAATAATTGGTTTGAGTCTTAATTTGCTTGAGATTTCATTTAATGATAGGTAGTTAAGAAATCATTTTGATATTTTATTTTGTGACACATTTGGTTTTACCTGAGTAAGTTCTAAATACGAAAAGTTTTTTAAGTATGTTTTAATAATAATTAGTAAAGAATCAATTCAATATTTTGTTTTTTTGGATACATTCTTTTACCAGTTCTAACCAAAATTTTTTTTTCAATCCTTTTAAGTATTTTTTTAATTATAATTATTGAAAAATTTTATTATTTAAATTTTTTTTTTTATGAATAATTTTTTTGTCTAAGTAAGTTTTAGCTAATAAAAATTTTTTAAGTACTTTTTTTTAATGATAATTAGTTAAGGAATCAATTTAATATTTTTTTGTTGAAAAAATTTTTTACTTAAAAAGTTATTTTGAGCTTTTTTCAATGATAGTTAGTTAACTAATCATTCCGATATTTTTTGATACATTTTTTTACCGAAGGAAGTTTTAACTAAAATTTTTTATTAGTATTTTTCTTTTAAATTTTTTAAGTATTTTTTAGTTATAATTATTCAAATAATTATTTCAAAAATTTGTTTTTTACAAAAATTTCACAAAAAAAAAAAATTTTTTGTACATAAATTTCATAAACAAAAATTTTTTGTCTGAGTAAGTTTTAACTAAAAAATTTTTTAAGTATTTTTTTTTAATGATAATTACTTAAGGAATCATTTCAAGATTTATTTGTGACACAATTTTTTTTACTTAAACATTTTGTTTTAGTTTTTTTCAATGATAATTATGAGCATTCTGATATTTTGCTGATACAATTTTTTACCGAAAAAAGTTTTAATTAAAAACTTTAAACATAAAATAATTTGGTTTTAATTAAAAACTTTTTTTAAGAATTTTTTTTAATTTTTTTAAGTACTGTTTAATGATAATTATTCAAGGAATTATTTCAAAACACTTTTTTGTGATAAATTTTTTTATCTAACTAAATTTTACCTAAAAAAGGTTTTCAAGTATTTTTTATCAATAATTAGTTAAGGAAGCATTTCAATATTTTAGATAAAGTTTTTTAATTAAATGGTTTTCAGTTAATTTAAAAAAAAAACACCTTTCGCTAGACACAACTGCTGTTTTTATTAGAAAAATGCTTCCAAACCAGAATCAAGGTTAAACCAAATTATTTTATATTTAAAGTCGAATTCGTCGAATAAAAATTTCAATTTCCCCAAAACAAATTAATAAAAAACACAATTTTGCATATCAGTTTCGAAGTGGTACTGTTTTTATTCTGACATAAGTGAAGTTGGAGCTTTAAAATACGATCTTGGCATTGGCTCATAATTTTCATCATAGCGGTATGGTGGTGGTGGATGATGAATAAGGTGTTATATGTTGTATATTTTCGCATGGCTCCTAAGTGGAAAATAGATCCTGAAAGGTGTAGGCGAGAAAGATTTATGTGAGACTCATATTTGTTAGAAATTGTTTCGGACTATACATATAATTGGCGCTTACACACTTTTTTGTGAGTTTGGCAGAGCTTCTCCTCCTATTGGTGGCGAGTGTCTTTATGTTTTTCTACAAATAGAGATACTTACAGTTTTATGCCACAAGTTTTACGCCATCTCCGAGCAGCAGACAGTTTTTATGAGGTGTTTTTTTATGGCAGAAATACACTCCAAGGTTTGTCATTGTCTGCCGACAGTTTCTTAAAAGATAAATAATTTCTTGTGAAATCATGACTTTATTTAATGAAAATTACTTTCGCGTCCTATAAATTTATCTCAATGCGCCACTATTCCTGTGTACAGCGCGTCTATAGTTGGTGTCATTTGTCACACACCGCCGGGAGTGCTATGCACGCAACACTTGAGTCACAACAACATTTCAGCGCTTCGCTACTTTAGTAAAAATTACGCGCTTTGCGGCACATAAATTGGATGCTTAAAGTATTGTGCACGCACTTATGGGTCGCGCAGCTGCTCGCCACTGCAGTACTTGCGAAACCTGTATGTACGCACATCTGTGTAGGTATATTTGCATATGTAGTTTAAAGCGCAAAGGATATTTGGCGCAAGCAGTTGACTGCCACACCGCACGCTACGAGTACGCACACACATTTGAATTTACACGAACGTTAAATGTTGCTCATACGCCATGTGCACATGCAAGCGCAGGCTCATAAGTGCGACGCTTATGGTGCTTAGGCACTAAGTATGCATGCATATAAATCAAGACTGTTTGCAGGTTTAGCGGCGCGTATTTGTCATCGGCTTATGGGCTTGACTTGACTTCATTTCATTTTAGTTTATTTTGTATTTCAGTTAATTTTTAATAATATTTATCTGCCATTTTAGAGCTTGCCTTCGCGTGCAGTGTTGAAATTAAATGTTTGCCCTTATTTTATTTATTGCTACTTTTTATTGCTGTCTATGGAAAACTTGTACTTGTACAGTGGCACTGACTTTAGAATGTAGTAGGCTGCAGAAACCTGGTTACCTTGAAGTGTCTGTGGCTGAGTCAGTTTTGTTGTAGCTGCTGTAGAAGTTGTTAAACTTTACGCCTTTCTATGTTTATAAATGTGCCCATTTACCCATACAACAGCGCAAACAAACACTGTTAAGCACTGCGATACTCAAGGTCATAGCCTTGCCACATGAACTTGGTAATTATTTGCATTAACCAACTGGCACTTAAAGTTGGCTTTTGCCCATGGTGTAAGGCGAATGCAGGCCACACTCTGGTCACTGAACGCAACGGAAATGCGCACATAAAATGGAAATGAGCATTTAAATGACTGAATGCAAAAATTGTGTACACTTTTATTGATTTTTTCGTCTTTATTTCCCTTTGGCGCCTTGTTCTGTGCCATGTGTTTATTTTCTAATCGGCCGAGTGCTCGCCTGTCTATCCGTCTAGGCGCTTCTTTGTGCCCACCACACTGCATTTTCGTCGTCGACATGCAACTGTTCCATGTTTTGTACTAAATGAAAATCAAATTCTTTCAACAGTATTCGTTCGTTCGTGCTGCTCAGTGACAATCCGAGAAATTCCCTTCTGTGAATTCATGCCAACTGGCAATTTGGTAGGAGCGAGCATTGAACGCTTGGCTGGCGTTGCACATTTTGCAATATTTTTATCTGCTGTATTTGTATTCTATTTATATCTTTTTACATCGTTGAAAGCTGAGCTGTTTGTTTGACGTGACCTTATTGGGTTGCGCAGCAAACGATTTTTAACTTCGATTTGACTTTTTTTTTAACAAGTTTATAAAAATATTTACGTTTTATTTTAGTCATTTGTTATTTTTAGTGTGCTGCAACTGTCTTATCTGCGCCGTTTTGATCTGATCGATATAATTAATTGTTGAATAATGCAGAATGCACTAAAACTATTTTTATATAAGCTAATCCTTTTGCGACTTACTTTAACTAATTTCCCAAAAATTATATTTATTTTACACAGAGGAAGTTGTTGTGGAGGCAACGTAGTTCGTAGTAAATACTGTTCACAATGTTGTATTTCTCTTTTTATCGTTCTCAATAAAGTAACTCCGATATATGGCTAAGACTTCTGCC
The DNA here is from genome assembly GCF_027943255.1 of Anastrepha obliqua. Lineage (NCBI taxonomy): Eukaryota > Metazoa > Arthropoda > Insecta > Diptera > Tephritidae > Anastrepha > Anastrepha obliqua. Next base: position 157,225,153 of record NC_072892.1, on the reverse strand, counting down.
TGGTAGACACTACAGTAGTTCGGAAGTCGGATAGATATTCTAGTCCTAATTTTTTTGAAAAAAAACTCCATAGCCTACTTGACTTTCTTGCTTGTATGCATCCGTGTAGAAATTTATTTCCCTCTTCTCGATGGTCTTTGAGTTTGCCACTCTTTTCTTGACGGAATCTTAGTTTTGAGGAGCCTATTGAAGATGTGTTTAAGGAAAAAGCAGTCGATTTCTTGATTGAAACTATCCATAGTAAGTAATATATAAGCGGGGCCGAGCCCCCGGTCTTCCATAGCACCATACCATTAAGTGTAAGCGCTGAAGCGGCGGCCACGTGTTCTCCTACCAGATTTAGAGCAGGCAAGTTGTACTTGAGTACTTTACTTGGCTTGGTCCGTAAAGCGCCGGTGATGCAAAGAAACGCAGTTCTTTGGGCTTTGCTCAGCAGTTTCATATTAGTTGCGTTTTGAGTTGATGACCACCCCCCAAATATTCCATATAGCAAAATAGGCCCAACTACCGAAGTGCAGAGCCAATGTGTAATACGAGGTGTTAATTTCCATTTTATTCCGACCGCTTTGTTGCTTGTGGGCAATGCAATGTTGGCCTGTTGAAGCATATTCTCAATGCTTGAAACTTAGGTGTACGGGAGTTTTGAGGGAGAATGAACTGTATTTTTGTTTAAAAAAATTATGAAAGTTAAAAGAAAAGCAAATGAGTTTTCAAAACCTGCCGATAAGTCCTCGTGCTACAATTATTTAATGGAGTAGATATTCAGAATTGCTTATCAATATTTTTTTCTAAGAAAATTTTTAAGTAAATGTTTATTTTCGGTTGCTCCACCTACGCGGTATGGGAATGAAGCACCCACCCATTCAATTATGATGAGCAAATATAAATTTAAGTTAATAAATTGAACAAAATATGCCTACAAAATGAGGAAGTTGTCCTCCGAATTAGTATTTAAATAAAAACAAACAAAAAGTGAAAATAAATTTATACCTAAATTTGTTTTCCAGCTTGTTCACCGATATTTCTCCTGGCACGTGCACATTATATTTGATGTTGAGTGCTTAGCTGACTTTTTGTTTGTTTCTTGTTTGTAATGAGTCATCATTTTAGGCTATGCAAGTTGGTATGGGCTCAAGATATGCAAACAACAACCAAAAAACAAAACACAAATCACCCAAACAAATGAAACCAAAATGTTCGCGCTTGCACACAAGTGCTTCTATGGCCAAATTTAACGAGTCATATCTGGACAAAGCTAAATACAGCTTTATTTATTATCCTCTCACCATGCACGGCATATTATATGTCTCATAAGCGTAGAGGAGGACAACAAGATTTATCGCTTTTGTTTTGATGCGTAGGTGTACAATAGCCGTAAAACCGTAAGGGCCTAGTGAGTGGAACCTGAATGAGCTTAAGACTGGCAATTGTCAAAAGAACAAATGACTGAATGCTTGCATGAGCTCGACAAAATTCGCCCTAATACCACAACATAATAATGTAATATACACAAGTAATTGTTAGTTGCTCATTTGAAGAGCTGTAAATATTATTTCCACAGCACAGTAAATAGCAGTGGCTACAAGCTATTGAGAGGGGCAGGGATGAGGTGCTGAGTGTTTCGAATTTTCTCACAACAGTTCTTCCGCGTTTAGGTTTTTATCTTCAAGTATAAGTGACAATAATTTTTCTTGGCTACGCGAATATTTTGATTGATTTTCATTCTAATCAAACGCTGATATTTACAAAAGAAAAATAAAATCCAATGAATATTTTAACGCTGAATCATTGAAGCAAACTGGTAATCCTCCAAAAAAATTACAACATGACAAGTTTTTGTGTTTCTTCAAAATAATGAGTTCAACTGAGGATACTAAGAATTGAATTGAATTGAATTGAATTTGCTGATAGCTCTTAGCGCATGGATGGAGGAAAGCAAAGCTCAGAGAAAGAAGTGAGGGGGCATTCGACTAGAGTTGATCCTCCGAGAAACCAATGGATTTCACAGTACACTGCTTTTAAAGCTGCTGCTAGAGGAGCTCCGTAGTTAGTTAATGTTTTTACATGAGGGTGGGGATATTTAGAAAACCTTTGTGCAGCGCATGAATATTATGCTAGAAAATATTTGATTAGAAAATTTAGCAGATTAATTTTTTTTAAACGGTATCAGGTGATGGTATATAAATTGAAACAACAATATTGTAATTAAAATCATCAACCATAAACCAATACTTCTATATATATACAAGGTGGCGCATACAATTTTGATATTGAATAACTTTTTTACTAACTTTTTTACTTTTGAGCTTTATGCACTCCATTACCAAAATTATACAACTTCCAAAAGAGTGATTAATTTTGTGCCACCTTGTAAAATATAAATAAAAAGGAGAAAAAATTACCACATGTTCAAAGTAAAATGCATTTTAAATCAAAATTATTGTTAAATACGATGTTGATTGTAAAAAAAATTCTGATTAGAAAAAACAGCTTTCAAAAATTACAAAAAAGTTAAAAAAAAATTTTTTATTGTATATAATTTCAAATATTACAAAAAACTTTTTATTTTAAAATTTAATTTGTTTCTATTCTTCTGCAATTTTACTTTCATTTACACATAGAAAATCTATATGGCCACTTTTCCTATTTTTCATCACTCAAAATAATTTTTTTATTTGGTAAAATTCCCTCAAAAATAATATTGGGTGATTAATTTTGCGCCACTTTGTATGATATAGAAAGCAGAAAAAACCACAACCTGTTAAAACGAAGATCATTCTAAATATTGTTGATTGTACAAAAAATATGATTAAAAACAAAAGTTAAAAAAAAATTACAAGCAGCTTCTGGCGGCTCATCAAAGATGAGTGAGGACGAGCATTGTCCTGGTGGAACACAATACCATTTCTATTGACCAATTCTGGCCGCTTCTGGTCAATCGCCTGCTTCAAACGGTCAAGTTGCTCACAGTAGAGGATCGAATGAAGGATCTGGCCATAGTTGAGCAGCTCATAGTGGATAATTCCCTTTCAATCCCACCAAACACACAGCAAAACCTTCCTGGAGGTCAATCCGGGTTTGGAAATGGTTTGGGCCAGCTCGCCGCTTCTCGACCACGATCTTTTTCGCTTGGCGTTGTTATAGGTGATCCACTTTTTATCGCCAGTCACCATCCGCTTCAAAAATGGGTCAAATTCTTTCCGTTTTAGCAGAGAATCGCAAGCGTTGATTCGGTCCAAGAGATTTTTTTGCGTCTACACGTGTGGCACCCAAACATCCAGCTTGTTTTGGAGTCTAATCATCTGCAAATGGTTCCAAACGGTTTTGTGGTCTACACCTAGTTCCTTCCTAATCGAGCGAATGCTCACATGCCACACATGCTCTTTGGATAATTTCAACGATTTTATCAGTCTCTACGACGATTGGCGTACCAGTACGGGGTGCATCTTCGACATCTTCTACACCAGAACGAAATCGATCGAACCAACGCTGTGCTGTGAATTGTCACAGTATCAGGCCCATAAACTTCACAAATTCCTTCGTTGCATTTTTACCTCTAAGGTAGTAAAAACGTAAAATATGACGAATTTCTTGCTTGGTGGACTCCATCTTTGAGGCGCTATAACTTAAGACTGAAACGTACGATCATAACACTGTCAAAGAGATACATGTAGTACAGATTGCCATTTTCAAATTGCCGTTTAGTATGACCCGATGCAATAAGTACAACGCAATATATGTTTAAATATCGCGCTCAATTGACAAAATACGACATTGCTTTTTCCCCAACCCAATATATAATTTATGATTAATAAATAAATAAATTAATTTTGTTTTTGAATAGCTTTTTTACCAAATAGAAACATAAAATTTTTTGCAGTGATGGAAATTTTCATTCTGACTATTACGCGCTCCATTGCTTGCCCATTGGTTTACTGCAGCTATCTAGTACTCAAGAGTCAAATATAAATTTTCCAATAGGGGGACTAATTCTGCCCCACTTTGTATTTTACAACGTTGTCTTAATTCGTTGGATGTTTCATGTGATGCTTTTTTGGAGTTATGTAAATATTTAATATTTAGGTTAACTTCAAAATACATTTGTATGTTGGCGAACCATTTAAAAACACAGTATTTGCAATTATGCCTCAAATATTTTAAATGAGATTTACGTCCGGATTTTTGGCTAGCTAGAAGAAAAGAGTTTCTTTAACTTTCTGGAAGCGTTGATACTGGCATTGCCCTTGAAAATATAAACTCAGCACACGCGTTCTCTTCGAATTAGTCAATGAGCACATCATTTAACATTTCAATATATTTTTCAGAGTTAATTTTTTTCATAATGAAGCATAATTTTAGTTTTCCATGGCTTGCTTTCCCATTTCATGATGGAAGCGCCTTCTAAATTCCGACTCAATTTACGTGTGTTATTTTGGCGAAAATCATACCAGTGGTAACTCAAACCATCAGGTCCATCAAAATTTAACTTATTTTCATATGAAAAATCAAATTGCACCAGTTTTCATTCCAAATGATTTGTTCTTTAGTAAATTTTAGTTTAGCCACTTGATTTGATTGACTAAGTTGGGGTATTTTTAAGGGTTTCTGAAATTTTATATTTTGGTCTGCATATAAAATTTCTGAACTCTTTGTTTCCCTATTGGAAGTCGTGATTTTTCACTTTTTGTGAAGCACTAAGTCGATTCTTAGTGGTTCTTCTTTAATAACATTGCATTGCCATCGGAATATTTCTGTATTCTTCTTCAATTTTTTGGGAGAAATCCCATATTTCTCTCATAGTTTCAATAATTTTTCACAACCTTTTCCGGTCGACTGATTTGACGGCAGATTTTCTATCCGAAGCACCATTTATCTTCGAAATTTTCATATAGTAATTTTCAACATTATTCAAAAACTTGTTTCTCGCCCTTATTAAATGAGACCTGCACATATTCACATAAAATAGTAAAGTGAACTTAACCGTAAGAGATATGCACAAAAGCACTCAAGGGTAATCGATAACTTAACACCAGAACAAATAAAACAAGACTGCAGCTAATCAAATCATTTATCAGTTAGGTTGTTATTTGGACTAATACTTGCACTCCCTGTTGATCACTTACTAACACGCTTTATAAAAATAAAAACAATTTTATGCTTTTTTTCTTCTTCTGCGATCGCGACTAAAAAAGTTTTGCTCATTTCTCTATATTTCGGTTTCTACAAAGAACTTTTTGGAACAACTTTTTGACTTCTTCAAGGTGAAAGCTCTGATCAGCCAGAGCGCATGCCACCGATCAAAATAAATAATAAACAGAAAGCGCAACATCAGCAGAGTACTTTGGATGAGCTAGAGTTCCCATTCCAGTATTTCTAAATATGTATTAACCTGTCAGCGCTATGAGGTCTAGTATTATCACGTTGAAGGATAATTTTGTCACATTTCGTTTGCTACTGTGACCACTTTTCCTTCACCGCTCAGTTTAAACACTTTAATTTTGTTCGAAACTGGTTCTCTGCGATGGTTTTAGTCGGTTTTAATATCTCATAACAAATCACACCTAGTTTGTCCTTTTAAGTACAACACACGAGAAATGGCAACCTTTAACATCAACAGTCAAAGTCATCAGCTTTGAAGCGTTTATATCACTTACCACGCCTTTCCTCACCATTTAGTCTCAATCTAGCCATACAAAATTGAGAGCAATCAATGCGCCTGAGTCGAAGTTTTCTTTGAATTTAAGTCTGAAGTTAAAACATTCCATAGTTCTTTATGAGGTTTGCACTACGACCTCATGGCGTTTTGTGCCCTCTACTCCTGATCCAGACCCAGTTCACTTATTAAACTCAGAATAGAGCTGGGTTGGATTGAGCGTATGCGCCTGGGTGGGCCATATAGCGTTTGCTTTTTGAACCACCTATTTTTGAGAATGGTAACACAAATGACATGTCAAATGTGTTCATAATTTACTTAAAGGTTTGACATTTACGAAATGGGATGCTATAAGCTTGAACAAAATTGGGAAATATTGAAAACCTATTTCCAAAATGGTGAGTCTTCTTCTCTTCTGATTTTCACATCGGTGGCTACGTCAATAAGCAAAATTGACGGATTTGGGGCTCAGAAAATCCACACGTTACTGTAGAGAAGCAAATGCATCCACAACGAGTCACTGTTTGGTGCGGTTTTTGGTCTGGCGGCATCATCGGGCCATTTTTTTTCGAAAATGAGCGAGGAGCCGCGGTTACAGTAAATGGCGAGCGTTACCGTGACATGCTCAACGAGTTGTTTCCAAAAATTGAAGAGTATGACATGGACGACATTTGGTTTCAACAGGACGGTGCAACTTGTCACACTGCCAAAGTTACACTCGAACTTTTGGCTACCGCTTTTGAAAACCGAACAATCAGCCGAAATTCCGATATCAATTGGTCGCCTCGGAGCTGTGATTTAAGCCCGTTGGACTATTTTTTGTGGGGAGCCGTTAAGGACAAATGCTATGCGAACCATCCAAACAATCGAAAATGTGCTTAAAAATTGGGTTGATCGAATGGCCTACTGTAAAGCCAGTCGTGGCAGTAATTTGAACGATATTATTTTTCATTCATAAATGACAATGTTCAATCTTCAAAATAAAAAAAAGAAGTTTGAAAAAATACTGATTAGTTTTTTTTTTTTTATAGCCGATTCAAAAAGCAAATTTTACATGGCCCATCCTGTATAAGAAATTGCAAAAAAAAACTTATATTATTGACCGGGAATAAATTTATGAAGAAACATAAATGCGTTAATTCGGTGTTGCATTTTAATATAATATACAGATATCCAAAATTATAGCAAAATATTTAGTTAAAGCGGTCTTCGACATCTAATCAAAGTCACAACCCTTGAAGTATTCGTATTACTTACCCACTGCTCTTTTACCATTTAATTTCAGTCTCAACATAAGTATTTGAAAGCATTCGATTCGCCTGAGCCGCAGTTTTCTTCGAATGTTAGTCTGAAGTTCTAACTTCCCGTATAGTAGAATTTGGCACAAAGAGAAAAACGAATTCTTTAATACGGTGTTGTAGTTGTGCATTATTTTCAAATACCCAAAGTAACTGCGAAATTTTTTAAATCGGTTTCTTTCGACTAACGTTTACCACGGCAGCCATCTATAGAAGAATGAGTGAGGCAGAGTTGGTCGCCTATTTATGGATCATTGATAGACAGCTCTGGATTCAAGATAAAAATTTTATAATATTTACTTATTTATTTATTTGTTTATTTATTTACTTATTCATTTATTCATTGTGTATTCCTCTTTCTAATTTGATTAAAATTAATTCCTTCCTAAGGTGAATGCTCATTTGTAGTTCCACACTGCATTCGCCGTTGATTTTTATGCTAAGTTTTCTCACCATGCACACGAAGTGCCGCTACCCATGGCCAACTGGTTGCCATACATGAAGCTAAGTATGACACAACTGGCGCATTTGCTCTCTGTTGTCTTTTAAATTCTTGAATTCGCAAACAACAGCCATCGACATGTCTCCCTTGCGTACACAACATTTATTGATTCAAGTTATGTTGTCCGACGCAGGACAAATAAGAACAGCGCAAATATTGTTTGACCCAATAATTTTTGGTGTGTTCACTTTGTTTGTAAATATTTACTCTGGCAAGAAATCCATAACAGCCTATTTATTTTTCTATTTCACCGAACTAAATTCACAAGGGTAAGAACAGTGTTATTCAGCTTGTCCAAATATCTGCTATCAAATATCTACTTGTTGGTAAAGTAATCGAAGTGCGTCTAACTAAATTGGAGAAGGCTTTAATGCGCAGCTAACAATTATTTTAACAAGCTTAAGTGAAGTAATTTAGTGGGAGCAAATCTTCAGCTCTCACGTGTGCAGTTAAGTAATAATTGGCTGCAGTAAAAGTGTCTTGGAATAAATACAACGGCCAAGACGTAGTAGGGTAGTAGGGGCGTACTTGGTAAAGTGGGGCACAGTAATTTGGTAAGAAGAGAATTTTGGTACATAGTTTTTATTTTTAATGGTTAATGGTTAATGGTAGCAATGGGCCTTTAGCACTGCGACCATATTGATCTTTTGTGCACCCTATGCTGTCTATTGACTGCTAAGTATACTTATGAATTGTACCAGCTCCTTCTGAGGGAGTGATTGTAGGTCTTCATCTATAAGAACAAACTTGTTTAAAAACTTTTTCCTTCTATGCGTCAACCCCGGACATTCGATGATGAGATGTTCTATAAACTCCTCATCTTCGCAGCAAAATCTGCAGGCGCTGGTGTTAGTTAAGCCCAATTTATGTAAGTGTTTGCTGCAGGTGAAGTGACCCGTGAGGGCGCCTGTGAGAGTACGAATGCTCTTCGATGAAATTTACATCTAGCCTTTTTTTGGCTTGAAAGTCTGCCTTTTCGTTGCCGTCATATCCCTCATGTCCTGGTACCCAAATTAATGAGACATTGTTTTTGGATGCCAGGTTATTGAGTGCCTTGTGGCATTCTAAGAGAGTTTTTGAGTTGCTGATATAGTCATTTAAAGCTTTTAAAACTGATTGGCTGTCCGAGAGTATTCTTATCTTTACTCTCTTATGGTTTCGGCGTTGCGTGATGTTTGCTGCTTCCATTATTGCGTATAATTCGGCTTGGAAAATGGTGGTGTCCCTGGCGAGAGTGTATGATTTGTGGATTCTGGGCCCCAAAACACCTGCTCCTACACCATAAGGTGTTTTTAATCTATCAATGTAACATTTTTGTGAATCATCATTCATCCATTTGGGTTTGCTATAATAGAAAAGAAATATTTTTTTAGGATATTTTTTTGGTTTTTCGTACTTTTTTTGTATTTTTTTTTGTTAATTATGACTGCTGGAAAGTTTCCCTTCTTAATTGGCGCGATAGCCGATTTTGGCCGAAAGTTTAGTCCGCTATTTTTTTCTTAGCATGCCAGTCGTGGGAGGAGCTAAGCTTCTGATTAGTTTAGTTAGTATTCTCTATAAAATTCAAAGGTTTTAGGTTAGTTGACATTCATATGAAGTTTTTCAACTGTGCGTTGAATAACTTTAGCATTGGGACTTATTGACAAGTTTTGGCAATTTACTTGTTTCTCATTTTATTTTCATAATTTTTTTAGAAAAATATAGTTCATTCTCCTGCATAAAACCATACAAATACAAGATTCAAGAATTGTGAAAAAGATTGTAAAAATTATCATAAAAAACTCAAACTTTTTAATTAAAATTTTTTAAAAAAATTTAGGTATGTAGTTTATGGCCCATTTACTATTGAAAGTACAAGTTGAATTTTAAACATTTTAATCAACATTTTTTTAAAAATTTCGGGCATCCAGTCCGTTGAATTTTGAAAGTGCATTAAAAGAGAAAGTTTGAGGTGGTTCAAAAAGTGTACAAATTTACATAAAAATTTGAAACATTTTAATCGGAATCTTTTTCGGGTATGCAGTTTTATGGTCCATTGACTGTTGAAAGTGCTAGTTTAAGGTGATTAAAAAAGTGTCTAAATTTACATAAAAATTTAAATTTTTTAATCAGTATTTTTAATAAAATTTTGGGCATGCAGTTGTATAGTCCATTGAATCTTGAAAATGCATTAAAAGGGAAAGTTTGAGGGGGTTCAGATAGTGTAAAAATTCGCAAAAAAGTTCAATAATTTTAATAAGAGTTTTTTGAAAATTTTTGGGTAAGCTGAAGTGATTCAAAAACGATATAAATTTATATAAAAACTTCAAATTTTTTAATCAGAGTTTTTTTTAATTTTGGTATGCATTTTTATACCCCGTTGAATTTTGAAAGTGCAAGTTCGGCGTGGCTCAAATATTGAGCTGAATTACAAAAAAAAAATTTGCTGGTGGTCTCGTGTTTCTTCTCCATATATCGAATTGTTTTTTATATGTTTGAAATTTTTGAAAACTCCGAATACTAAGTTTGAAATTTTAATTTGCACGAAGTTTCAAATTTGAATGATTTTTCTTAAATTCCGATTACTAAATTTGATATATATTTTTTTTGTAATATGCACAAAATATGCAATTTAACCCTGTTTTTAATCCATATGAAGTTAAATTTGATGTTTAAGGTTTTTGTAATTTCCGATTACTAACGTTAAAATTTAAAATTTTTCTTTTATTTGCAAAAAAATTTGAAATTTGGTCTTTTTTTTAATTTGAATGCTTTTTTTGTTATTTACATAACGTTCGAAATTTTAATAATTTTTCGTAATTTCTGATTACTAACTTTGAAATTTATTATTTTTTTTAATTTGCAACAAAATTTGAAATTTAATGTGAAATTTTAATTTTTTTAATTTGCATAAAGTTCACTATTTGAATGATTTTTAATAAATTCCGGTACCATAATTTGAGAGTTTGATGTTTTTTGTTAATTTGCACAAACTTTAAAACTTTTCTTAAATTTTTTTATATGCATAAAGTTTGAAATGATTTTGCGTAACTTCCGATTACAAATTTTTAAATTTTTATTTTGTTTTTCTTAATTTACACAAAGTTTGAAATTTGATCGAGTTTTTTGTAAGGTTCGATTGCTAAATTTGAATATTAATTTTTTTTTTAATTAATGCAAAGTTTGAAATTTTTGTAAATTCTGATTGCAAAGTTTGAAATTTTTATTTTGTTTTTTAATTTCCTATTATATATAATTGGAGCGTACACCCTTTTGGGGTGTTTGGCTGAGCTCCTCCTCCTATTTGTGGTGGTGTCGTATTGATGTTGTTACACAAATGGAGAGCTCTTTCCGATTACTAACTTTAAAATTTAGAATTTTTTTTATTTTGCATAAAGTTTGAATTTTAAATGAATTTTCGTAAACACAGATTTCGTAAATTCGGATTTGCTTAAAGTTGGAAATATGATTTGAATTTTTTGATTCGCTTGAAGTTTGTAATTTTTGTTTTAATTTGCTTAAAGCTTAAAATTTGAATGATTTTTTGTACATTAGAATAATTTTTTGTACATTCAGATTACTAAGATTGAAATTTTTTATTTTTCTTTAATATGCAGAAGGCTGGAAATTTGAATTTTATATGACTTTCATATGAAAATGCACCAGGCACCGTAAAAATTTACTAAAATTAAATAAAAAATACTTTAGTTGCCAAAACTTACCACTGAATGTACTCCATATTACCACGCAATAAAAAACATTCTTTCTACAGCTGCCTGTGGATGTGTTAGAATTCGCACAAATTAAATAAAAATACTAAATTTAAAGTAAAAACAAATCGGAAAATTACAAACAAAATAATTACTTCAAGTTCTCCCCCCATCACAGTCTTCACAATATCACAAACGAGTAGGGAGGTTCCCGCTTGCAGCTGAGAACCCTCCGAAGATCTACTCCCTTTTTTGTTTACGTAAAGTAAACTGGAAAATTAGGATATCTTCCAATTTACATGATGTTGATGTTAACATAAGACGCCCCACACGCCAACGCACATAATCTCATGCATATGCACATATGTATGTGTACGCACTCATATATATTTAATATATGTTCTTACATAAACAATCGCACACTAAATTCAATTAACTCCATTAACAGAAACATTTTGCCAATGTCACATGAATGTTACGCATACGCCCAGTTGTCCTGAAAAGCCCTCGTACACACGTACGCATTTACTTGCTCAATTTGACCGGCAGTCGTATGTGAATTCGGTAAAATGTCGATAGTGAATAAATATGAGTACGTGTTGTACTTGAAGGTAAATAAATGCGGCAAACAGAAAATAATGTAACAAAATTACGCAACATAATTGACAGAAGATAACAGAGAGTGCTGGGAAAGGAAAATACTCGTGGTAGTTTTTACGATTGTATAATGGAGATACTAGTGCTAGGGTGGCATATATAGGTTTATGTATGATTCCGCGTCAAGTGAACCATGTATTTTGAATATATCCGTAAATTCTTCTAAAAATTTTTTTATTTGTATGCTTGAGCATGATAGGAAGCGAACTGAAATATTTAGAAAAAAAAGTAATAATAATTTTGATATTAAGTCTTTTAAAGTGAACTGAACTGAACTGAAGATATTATTTCTAACATGAAACTTTGTTTTTGTAATTTTGTATGAAAAAAAAAATAAATTTTTAAAATTTTTTTTGCTTTATTATTTATCTTTCAAAAGTTTAGGGTGAACTATCATAGTTTGCGTACTTACTTACTTACTTAGCTGGCAACTACAACCGATAATCGGTCTTGGCCGCTGTCTTGACCAAAATGTTGCGCTCTCGAAACCTCCTAAGAACTGCCCATTGCTGTTCGTGAATATCTGGGACTGAGCTTCTTATAGCAAGACCGGGAGGATGACAGATTGCTACCTTTTTTCTGGTGCATCGGGAGAGGATTCTGCTTTTGAATTTCCTACCCAAACTAATGTAGCACCTGTTGGCAAGAGTTATTCTTCGCAGGATCTCTTGGCTGACGTTGGTGGTGATATTAATGGTGGTTCACAGATAGACAAAGTCCTTGACTACGCCAAAGTCGTAATTGTCAATCGCAACCTGCTGTCCAATAGGCGTAAGCTTTTTAGTTGTTGACACAAGTACTCGACGAGAATCTTTTGAAACCTAAAAAAAGTTGACTGACTGCCCCCTGAATAATGTCAGCAATGTTGATATCATCAGTATAAGCGAGCTGCATGACACTTTTATTGAAAATAGTACCGATGTTGGCGGCGCGATAAATTTTCTGCACCATCAAATTGGAAAAGTCGCATGATAAGGAATCGTCGTGTCTGAAACCCCGCTTCGTTTCAAATGGCTCAGAAAGAGCTTTGCCAAGTCTCACTGCGCGGTGGTGATTCTTATGGCCATCGTGCAAAGCCAGAGAAGCTTTGCGAGAATGCCAATTTCAGACATGACGTCATAGAGGGGATCCCTTATCGTACAGTCGATGCAGCTTTGCAAGCAATCTGCTTCTCTTGGGTCTTCTCCAGCATTTGGCGTAATGTGAAAACTTGGTCGATGGTAGATTTACCAGGCCTGAAACCGCACTAATAAGGCCCAATTAATTTGCTGACAAGGAACTTCAGCCTTTCACAAAGTATGGCGATACTAAGGAAGCTTATCACATGCTAGTTGTTCCAGTTCGTGGAGTCAACTTTCTTATGAATTGGACAGAGAATGCACAGATGAATTGGACAGAGAATGCCGGTCACTGGGCACGCTTTCATCCGACCACATTTTCCCTATGAGTACTTGCATGCTTTTCGTTAGCTCAACACTTCCGGCACTTTCTATGGCTGAAGCACAAGGAAAAGGTAGGCATCTAACAGCGCACTTTGCCCAGCATGTGGAGAGGAGGATGAGACGGTGGACCACTTTCTGTGCGACTGCCCGGCCTTCGCTCGAAGAAGGGATGGGGTCTTTGGCACTGATGTGCTAAAAAGCGACCACCTTGGCAAAGATCTACTCACATTTCTCCGGGATTGAGTATGTTTAAAGAGAATTAAAAGGGAATCCGAGTGCAGTACAATGAACTTAATGTTGTCTGAGTGCTGTACTTGCTAATTTGTCCCAACAAAATCAAAAAAAGCCGGGCAATAGCTTTCAAGACCTCTTCATAGCCAGGCGGTGGAACGCAGACGCCGACAAGACGCGTATAACTAGAAAAGTTGTGTGAGTCCCGCTATGAAACTTGCATGACTTATATATAACACGCAAGAAGGGCTATTTTTTGTTAAAATGACAAAAACAAATTTACAAAAATTTAAAAAATTATCTGTTTTCCAAAATTTGGTTTTAAGTATTATATATTTTTGCTAAAAAATCAAAAATTAATTTTTTCATGTATGCTTTTGTCCTAGAAAATTAATAAGAAAAATTTGTAAAAATTTTGGAAGGAATACAAATGAGAAAATAAAGAAATAATTGACTTCAGAAAACTCTATCCAAAACTTCAACATGGAATAATTATCAAAATTACACTTTTTTTCAAAATACTTTTTACGATACTCGGTATAAAAGGTTCCCTCCACATGACTTCTGCCACACCTGCAGGAAGAATGAGGAGGTGAAGAGCATTAGAGGCTCCTACTTTTTCCGCTTTTGCCAGAATGCAATATCGCTGTCTAAATTCTTACTTCTTACTTACTTTACCAGCAGGCTTGGAATCGTCAGCCATCCACAGTATTTTAACGTTTATTCAAGATACGATATGATTTCACCACGCTGGGAGTAAGAGAGAGAACTTGAGCCCAAGCAAGTGATATTGCAGTGGACCCCCAAGTCCAAGTGGATCCCCTCTACACAATTATGGAGAGTAAAAACTGCTAAAACCTAGGTTAACTTGGATGTTTATAAAATCGGTCGTTATTCGCTTGAAAAAGATTGATAAATATTGAAAGTGAATATCAAATAAAATATATAGAAAAATCAGCTGAAACGGTGATGATAGCTGGTTGTCTGAAATTAACTACAACTGCGGCTTGACACCATCTGCGATTTGCCTCTATTATTGAAATTTTTTGTGGATCGCTGTTAAGTATCAGTGCTGGTCCAGTCATTCAGGGACGATTAAAGAGTTGGCATTGAAATTTCCACTGATGAAATAAAAAGTAAAACTCCCAAAAATCTGGTGGACAAAATAGGGTAGCCGGAAAAGTTTCCTATACAGGTAGCCGTGGAGGTAGTTTGATTGAAATTTTGTCTCAAGGTTAACAGCAAAGTTTGCACTTTCCAATAAAAAAATTGTTAAAAAGTTAGCCAAAATGTGCTGAAAAACGGAAGGGCTTGCTATACAGGCGGTCGTAGAAGTAGTTTGATTGAAATTTTGTCCAAGGTTAATAGCAAAATTTTTAGCTTTTCAATACAAAAAAATCGTCAAAAATATTCATGCCTCTTTTAGTTATAACCGAATTAGTTCTCTACCAGCCTGTGTTCTCCTACTTTTGTACATATCTGTAGACAAATCCAACCAGTGACAGCACACAATGACAAGAAAATGCACAAGAATATTACATAAGCCCTAAGCCAAGAGACAAAACAGGCCAATGCCAAAAATAACTCAACACAAGGAAAGCAAGAGGACAGCATAAGTAAAGTGCAGGATAGCGAAAAGCGGAGGCGGTATTCGTAACAAGGTAAAGTCATTGTGAAATGACTAAGAACATAAATGAGTAGGAGCATAATTGACTAAGAGCGTGCACATCAGAAGATAGTGAGACATTTTCAAACACAAATAATAACGTATATTAGTGCAGCCCTACGCAGCATAGGCACATATGAAGCCATGCACGTAAGCACACCCTATAATGACAGTTCTGATCAGCCACTCAATGAAATGTGCGCGCCAAAACACAATTTCAGGGAATAGTGGGTAAGAAAGTGAGTGCGAGGGCAAGCATGGCAAGCAGCAACATCGATGACTAATGGCGTGACTTTTCATAGTCTGCGGTGCGCACGCACAGTGTGACATTTTGTGGTAATGGGGAAAAAAATGTTGGTAGTGTTTTGAGTCATACCAGTCATTAAGCATTTTAGGCACATTTTTTTTGTAAGAAAAAAAAAATATATTTATCACATCAACAAAAACCGGTGGTGATGATGATGGTGAAGAAGCTTGGTTCTGTGATTTGAGGTTAAACGTCTTTATGATTTCTTTGACAAAACTTGCTTGGCGAAATTGTGCAGTGTCATTAGGGAAAATTATTTTGTGTTGGCTATTTTTGTATTTTGCGTTACTTTTAGTGTCAGGCACGATTCAATGCGATTAATTGTTGGTGATAGAAGCCGCAAGATAGACATAGATTACATTTGTGTAACACAAACTAAATCCGATTGGCTATTAAAGAATGAGGCAGAAGCTGCTGTAGAGGAAGTTTGCATGCACCAAACGCCAGCTGCTGTCAGTTGTTTAGCGCGTGAGCTGATTTTTCGAATGCAATGACTTTTGCTTCTGTGCAAAAATCAGAAGATACTGAGTAAATATGACAATGAAATTGAGGAGATTGGTTGATAAAATATGGAACTGGATCGGGAGTGCCCTCGGAACAATTATCGTTAAGGTATTAGTCTGGTCAAATACTCATTTTTTATAGATATTTTTTAGGAATTTTTTTTTAAGAAAATAAAATGCAACTTTCCAAAAGTCCGGCATTTTGTTGTTTTTTCAAAAAAAATTTTCATTTGTAGCATCTGCAAAAATGACAAGCATACAGAATAATAATCAGTTAAACTTTTTCGTTTCAGATGTCCTGAAGAATTCTGTTGACAAGTCACCTAACGTTTTTTAAGACGCTTACTTTGGTGCCACTCTACTACAAAAACATATGTCAAAAAAAAAATTGTTTTTGTATACTATTTGATGTCAATAATAACATACTAAAATCAAAACGATCGCATTTTATTTTCTTAAAAAAAAATTCCCAAAAAATATCTCCTTTCAATTCTCAGACCAGTGTAGCGTCTTTCAAGCTGAGATCTACGCTATAGAGAAAGTAGACTAATACCCGTAGACTCACCTCGGCAAATCTTACCATTTAGTTGATAGTCAAGCAGCGATCAAGGCACTGGCCTCAGCGCGCAGCAATTCAAGATGTGTTAAAGAATGTAGAAGGTCGTTCTCGCTTATCGAAGAACCCCACACTTTGTTGGGTCTCCGACCACTCTGAAGTAGAGGGAAATGAAAGAACAAATGAGTGGGCAAGAAAAGGCCCTGATCTTGACCTTCTGCGAGTATTAGGGGGCATTAGCACTCCTCTAAACGAACTATGCACTGCGATTGACTTGTGCGTAATCGCGGACCCCAAAAGATGGTGCTCTCTGACTACTAACCGCAGGATCTCCAAATCTCCAAAATATCTGCTTGGATTCAATAGACTTACCACCAGTATCCTCAGAGGTGTCATAACCGGTCACTGCACTATTGGCATCCTCACCTGTAGAAGTCACAATGACTTCTGCAGGAGTTGTGGAGATGAAGAAATAATGAAAAGATGAAAGAAATTGAGACGGTACAAGACCTCCTCTGTGAATCTTGTGCACTTTAAAGAAGTTACGCCCAATATCTTGGTGATTATTTCTTTGAAGACGTGGAAAATTTACAAAATGTCTCACTCTAGTGGCTGGTTGCTATCCTAAAAAAACTAAGTGGTTCAAGCAACTTAGTTAGGTGATGGAAATCAATTGCAGGTATCACAATGGGCCTTAGGGCCACTAAGTGTTTTGACTTAGACAAGCAACCTGACTCACCTTATCTTACTTAGCCTTCATCATAGTCTGCTTCTAACACCGCTGCCACGATTGCAAGCGCGCTTTGTAATAATCTGAATTTCACCTATTCAGCACTGCCGTGATAACTTTTTTGACGATGTCACGAGGTGTTCTTTTGAGATGCGAGAAATAAGAGAAAAATCGCAAAGCGTCACTTCTGTTCTAAAATGGGATTCGGCAATGTCGGTTACCTTTTTTCAACAAAAACTCTTGTTAGTCGCTTAGAACTTGCACTTGTTTTATTAAAATTTCATGAGTTTTGCTACTGCAGATCCAAACATTTTCTGAAAATTCTTGTTGAATTTTTTCTTTCATTTTATGTTATTATTATTATAATTGGAGGATATTTACTGGAGGATATTTACAGATTTACCAAAGAATCTGGAAAATTCTCGCAGGACTAACTACCTCTGTCTCCGTCTCTATCTAATACTTTTCTCGTTTCCTCCTTGACTATCTACCCTTTCACTTTCCCGAGCTCTAAATAGAATAGGCTTTGTTAGCCTGAGTGTTTTAAGAGCCACCAAATCTCTTGATGCTGCTTAGCTCGACCAATTCAAAGTTCAATTTCAATTATAATTGACATGTTCCAAAATCACAATCAACATCACAATTAAGAACTTAGTCCATCTACAAAAGATTACTACAATTCAGGGTTTCTGGCTACATATTTTACTTCGTTGAATATTTTACTGGTCTCCTTGTTAATAAATCTTCCCCAAGTCAATTTAGACCGGTGCCTATTTCAAGCGTCATTTGGACTCCACTGCAATGCCTTATGAGCTATTTCGTTCAGGTATTTTCGAACCGCATAATGCGCATAATTCCCTTTTCAATTAGTTTTTGTTTGGTTAATTGCCGCCGTAGCCGAATGGGTTGGTGCGTGATCACCATTCGGAATTCACTGAGAGGTCGTTGGTTCGAATCTCGGTGAAAGCAAAATTAATAAAAACATTTTTCTAATAGCGGTCGCCCCTCGGCAGGCAATGGCAAACCTCCGAGTATATTTCTGCCATGAAAAAACTCCTCATAAAAATATCTGCCGTTCGGAGTCGGCTTGAAACTGTAGGTCCCTCCATTTGTGAAACAACACCAAGACGCACACCACAAATAGGAGGAGGAGCTCGGCCAAACACCTAACAGAAGTGTACGCGCCAATTATTTATTTTTTTATTTTTAATTGCCACAGACATTGATTACAAATGGTTCGAGATCACCAAATGCCATAAATGCGACGCAAACATTTGCTTACAAATGATTACAGTTTTCTTGCCGATTCTTGATTTAAGGGCCACGGTTCGCTCCCTGCACTGAGTGGTACTGATTTTACACAAGCCTCGAAATGACTTTATGTTTTAATCGCTTTGTTAGACCTCATTCGAGACAGCCCGGCAAACGTCCTCGCCACTTTGGATATCCTTCGCTGAATAATGTTAGACCGTCTGAGATCAAGGTGCTGCTGAGGTGCTGAAATTCGCTTACATCCTCCACTATTTCTCAAACTATTTCGGGCTGCGTTTTGTTGCTTACTTTTATCTACTTTCTTTGTGTTGCCTTTTAAGCCAATTTTTAAGCAGCTGCTTGTCACATTTGGCAACCTTTCTTTCATTTCGATGAAGCTATTACTAACAAAAACAACGTCGTCACCGTATGACAGGTCACCTAGTTTTTGAGGCATCTCCAACTGCTGTAAGCTGTCAAAACTATGTCCAAAGCTGTTATGAAAAGCAAGGGGGAGAGAGGGCAGTCCTGCTTCAAGTCAGATGCTGTCGTGTATAACTCAGCAGTGACTCATCGTACATAGTTTTTTTCCGTCTTGCGTTGGTTTCGTTAATCTATTTTGATCTCTGACAGGGTAGGTGATTAGCCTGCCGCTACCAGTCCTAAATAGTGGGAATGCCTCCCTGTCGTTGCGTAGGAATAGCGCCTTCTTACTGCTTGGAGCGCCATCTGTGTTTCACATTTTTCTGGCAGAAGGATCACACAGATGGTTGAGAACTTCGCTGAATTTGGTTTGTCTGCGCTATTACCGCAGTTGGCCGCTTTCTCTTGCTGGCGCCCATGAGCAATGTGTAACTCTGTGTTTTTCCTTGCTTTTTTTTCAGCAGCCACGATGCAAGTAAAGCGCCAAATTTCGTGTGGGAGTAAGGATTAGAAGGACAAGGTTTTGGGGTTGAGGAACGAGATCTTTTTTTTTCTTGAGAAGCAGGGAAAGTAGGTAAATTTGGAAAAGTGCGCGGACCGTAATTTACGTGGATTTCGAACCCATAACCTCTGGGATGGCAGGCTAGTGCAATAATGGAAGACTACCGAGGCTGTTGGGAATACCTCTAGCTAATTTTATATAAAGTTTTGAAATTTGACTTATATATTGTAGTTTATGTTAAAAAAAAAATTCCCACGACATTGTAAATAGTTATAAAAATATTTATAGTACATAGTTACCTTCCGTTTGCCTAGGATGAGTACATCGAATATATATCTCTCACTCTCACTTTTGAAGACGGAACTAGACGAGGAACTATTTGTGTATTTATTGATGCTGACCAAAGAATGACTGAGTTACGGTGGTGTTTGCCGCTTTGTACTGCTGATGCAGTTCATCAGGTTTTTAATATCAAGGTCTGCTATATTAGCGGGCAATGCAAAGAGATGAGAGCAAAGATATATCCTGCCCTCGCGAAAGCAGGGCAGCTAAGGAGGAGGTATTGAGATGATTTAACCTTATACTCCATACAACTGATGGAAACAGGACTCGAAGTAATGCCGAGTCTCACAGTGTGTACATCTCGCGGCCAATGCCCTGTGAGGACACACACGAAATTTGAGAGCTGAGATTTTGTTAACCTCAGAAGATCTCTCGAGCGCCTGCGATCCACACGTTGCCAGCGCTCATTGAGTTGACGCAAAGTCCACATTTCTGGCAACAAATCGCAGATAGTCCACGGGATTCCAATCCTATCATTTCGTAAGGAAACTGTCTCACAGGTCCTCTATCCGGGAAGCTCATCCGCAGCTTACGGCAATGTCGCTACAACCTGGCCCCAGATGAGATCGAAGAATTCGGATGCGATCGAAATTGAAGTCTGGCATTCCGCAACCATCATCGAGCCCATGGGCTTAGTTGCGACGAGATTTAATTTACTGAAACAGTGAAGGAATGTCAGTAGATGCTATGCAGGAGCTGACAATCGATTTTCACCACCGTTTCGAACAGTTGGCAGATTCGCTTGAAGTATTGTAGTAACAGTGGAGAAGTGGTAAAATGTAAATATTTATAACCTCATTATTTAAAAACTTGGAAACTTAGCGCAAGGGAAATTGCATTATTTGAAAGAAACTTTTTACCTATAAGCGATATTTATGAGAAAATTTCGTATTCAGAGGTTCACACTTAGTCAATTAGTATCAATAAGAAACGCAGATTTTCATACTATGTCTATCTCTTCATTAAACCCAAAAATAACCATTTTTTCCGGAATTTTTTACTTCATCCATTTTCTCTAAAATCGCCTGACTTGTATTTCGCACAGGTTCTCAAATTGTAACCAATCACATTTGAACAAGTCTGCGTACAAGTTTATGTAAACAAGCCGATAAGGATTTGCTTCTCGGTGCCGGCTTCAAATTTTTCCACTCCATTATACCGCATTAGAAGGCAGCAATGTGTAGTGAAATGTGCCAATGTTAGAAAGGCAAACGACAAAAGACAACTGGCAAAAAGCATCCAACAGAACAAAAACACTAAGTAGCATAGGCGCCTATCTACATGAACATACAAACTTACAAAGCATGACGATGGCTTTTTGAGTGGACTGTGCTTTGGACATATGCGCAGATGTAATTGTATATATGCGTGTGTTGGTGTGTGCTTGTATGCGACAAAAACATTTTTCAGCTAACTGCCTTGACACAACATGGCTTGAGTGCTCGCTTTGATGGCATAGTGAGGAATCAATGTTGTTAGGCTTAAATGGTAAGAGGGTTACACGCCGAGCAGAAGTAGAAAAGGGCAAAAAACAAAAAAAAAAAAAAGGAAATTGTATACGTTGAGAAAAGTGCCTAAATAAAGTATAACCAGATATGTACGTATGCTCACATTAGGATGGCTGAGATTTTTAATAGACTTATGCTGTTAGATTATTCAATTTAATCGAAGAGTAATTCCAAAAGGAAAAAGTTTGTGTCTGAGCATTCCACACACTTTTATTCTACATATCCATATCTGAGTATTTTTCTAGATCAATTTTTAGTGCTAAATATATTTCTTAAATTCGACCAACAAAATATTTCTTTTTTTTAGCTAACTTATTTTATTCTAATATTCAATTAATAAAAATGTCAGTTTTTTATTTTAGCTTTATACGTACAGTACTTTTTGCTTACACCGTACTCGGCTTCGAGCTTCCGTCCACGACGAACTAAATCAACAAGTACCGGCTGAATTTCGGATAAAAAATACACATACTTTCCGTTGCTTAAGAGGTTAGGGGTAGTCAGAGGCCCAAAAAAAAATACTGATTTTCAACAATTTTTTTTTTGCTAGTCAATTGCTCTATTGCCTTGACTTGACTTTAGCAAAATTTCAAAAAAGAAATTAGTAATTGTATGTAAAAGTTTCGCTGTTTGTGTGGAGCCCGTTTCTCCAGTCCCTTACGGTGATCATCTCAAGTGCTTAGAGATTCATGTAAAATCAATCAGACAGGAGAAATTAGTTTTATTAATAAATAATCTTGTGTCTGATCGAAACTTTTTTTGTTTTGTTTTTTTTTTTTTCAAAATTATTTTTTTTGCAGATTTTCGAGAAAAAAGCCGACCTTTGATTGATTAAAAAAAAAATCGAAATTTTTGAAAAAAAAATCCTTCTATCAGGCACGAGTTTTTTATGTTTTTCAAAAGCAGTGTAAATTTTATTGAAATCTACCAAGCGGTTTTTAAGTTTCAGTGATCACCAGTTCAAAAAACATAGTTTTGAGAAGTATGCATTTAAAGTTTTGCTATCGATTTATGTACAGCCCGAGTGCCCTTTGTTAATTGTTGAATAACTCGAAAAGTATTTGTCGGTTTCACTTCAAATTTTCAAAGAATATTTTTCAAATACTATACTTTGAGAAAATGCAAAAAAAAAACAATTTTTTTGAAAATTCTGACTACCTCTAATGTTAATACGACGGTTGTCTTTTTTATTTTGCGCCCATTAAAGAAAACATAGTAAAATATTTTCCTTGAAAATCAATACATTTCAAGAATTCGCTTGAATCAATTTTCAAAGCACTTTCGTCACTCAGAAGTTTATACGAGCTGTTTAAAAGCATCAAACTGCTTCAAACGTTGAAAAAAGTTGACCTTGCTTTTTATTTTTGATGTTCAGGAACAAAAAAGAAAATGGTGCCAAATCAGGGCTTTTAGGCGAATAGTTCATTGATTCGATCTCTTGAGTGCTGTGCGTGAGAGCTCGCATTTTCTTGGTGAAGGATTATTCGTTTTCGGCTATTGGCTTTCCTAAATTCTCCTTCTGGAAATCAATGGTTCTGTACCACTAAAAATTGACTATGTTAAGTTTTACTAGTGGAATTATTGCGATAAGACTTCGACAAGATTTTTCGAATAAACTAGCCACATTTTGCTTTGAGGTGCTACTTCCGCGAACAACTTTTTATGAATTAGGGGCTCGCCTTGATATACCCAACCTGTCAATTGCAGTTTTGTTTCTGATTCATATGCATAGATCCAAAGTTAGCTACCTGTAACGTTTACATAAAATGGTGTTAAACTACCGCAACTGAATTTCTTCAATATGTTGTTTTTACACCAATCGACACGAGTGGTTTTGCGGGCAATTGTCAAAACCTGCGCTATCCAATGAGAACAAACTTTCTTGACAATCAAAGATTCATATAATATTGAACGTAAGCTGGTCCTCCTAATGCCCAAGGATACATCTATCTATCGATATTTCAAATGCGATCTTGCGTTATCAATTGAGCTACATCATCGATTGTTTCTGGCACAACAATCCTTTTGGACGGCTAGTACAAAATTTATTCTGGAAGGGTCGACGGCCATGCTTGAACCAGCGGTTAATAGTAGCTAAATATGTTGCTTCAACGCCAAAGTTCAAAGCCAGTTGATCAATGCATTCTTGTCTCGATAGCCCACGTCGAAAATCGTAATAAATCATCGCATGACCATTTTCCAGAGTTAATTCCATCTAGTGGGCGAAATGAAATTTTTTACTTTTCACTCACTGAAAACAAAAAAATAAAAAAAAGATCGTAAAGGCAAACGGTGTATGTAAGTTATTGCTAAAAAATACCAAAATTTTCGATAAAAATATCAAGTTATCGCAGTATTTCAAAGATCGCTCCAAGTCATTAACACGTTCTCGACCCTCTTTGAAGTCTTTGTACCACTTATAAAGATTTTTCTGCGACATGGTCGAATCACAAATGCCTTCTGCATGCTAAACGTTTCCGCAGCCGAAATTTCATTCCGCAAACAAAATTCGATGGCACTTCTCTGCTCATTGGTCGTTTGGTAAACACAAGCGTAAATATATTACTGATAATGACATTCACATGAAAGTTGGCCCAGATGTTATTAACAGTGCTGCCAACTCATGAAAAAAATAACTAGAGCAAAATTTTAATCCCGCGAAGTTTGACAAATAAATTCACCTTACTTTTTGCCCACAATAGTATATGCCCAATTCTGGCATTGAGTAACTAAATTTCTACTGATATTGCTTCAATTACTTTACGTTTTCCAGTCTTGATTCATTTTTTTGAAACTTAAAGATTATAATAAAATTAATGGAATTTAAAAATGTATTATATGTATGTTCATTGACTTTAGCTTTACTTTTTGATTTGTTTTAAAATTTCGCGACTCCACACGTGATGGATTTAACTAAAAATAATAAACACCATTAACAAAAGTTTACCAGAAAATTTAACCAACTACGTAGAATATGACAAAATTATATAAAATAAATATTCTGTTCACTCTATTGCAGCCGTTTAAGATTCAAAAACCAGTCTAAAGTCATTAAATTTTCAAACTGAAAATTCGTAACCCACCTAGGCTAGTAGGTATCTGCACCAAATTCTACCCTCAGCGCTTCAATCTTCGGCGTGTCTAGTTGCTTTTGGTTTGATGTTTTTTCTTTTGGTTTTTTTCATGCCCTCGGCAGAAGTTTAATTTTGGCTGATGGCACTAAAGCGCATTGGATGTCCCTGGTGCATGTTACGATATTCCCTTTTGGCACGCACACCGACCGCATTGACATAGCGAGAATGCAAAGCCGCACATGAATTTATTGCTGCAACTGTATGTAAACGTATGAAGGCCACCAAACACCGATCTCCTCACTTATACATACTTTTACGTATGTATATGTGCACGTGTACAGTTAGTTACTCAGCTGAATGAGTTGTGTAGCAGTGACAACAAAGAAGACGAAATGGCATATTTTGGTACTTTCCCAGCTGCGTGTACACAAACTTAAGCGCTTACATATAACAGGAAAAACCTTTTCAACCATTCCCTAAGTACGATTGTTGTTGTAGCAGCCATATGGGGAAGATATTGTGCGCAGCGGCTCTGAAATGATAGCCGAAATCCCCTTTTAGGAGCTGCCTATCAAGCATAAAATCTATTACAAGCAGTTCATTCAACCATATCACTGGTCAAATTTCTGCAATAACTCTTTTTAAATCTCCTCAAATCTCTTTTGCGTGATCCTATTTCTACTGTCATCTGACAAGCCCTACTGTCACTTTTTTTTATTTATTTTGCTCGTCTTCGACAAATGTCCCTTGAGTGAGTTAGTTGCGCTTCTACGACTTACATCACATTTCTCTATACTTTTGTGTTTTTTTTTGGTTTCTCTTCTCTGGCTGCATTATTCGTATCTTATTTGTGCGATTTACTATTTTCGTAAGCGCATAATTCTAGGTGTATATGTAGGTCAGTTGTACACACACTCATACATATACATTTGTACGCAATGTCTGTAGGCTACCAACAACTTCCAACACATTGATTGCTCTTCACCAGTTTGCTGCCGATCCATTTCTACTTGGCTTGCCTTGAAATCAATTTACGACTTGTCACTTCATTTAAGAATTAAGAGTATTGAAAGGTTTAAGAGTTTGTCAAAGCTGGCTACACTAAAACGTATGTGCCAAGCAATGTGTGGCTTCGTTTATCTTGGCAATTCGCTAAGAGTCCCTATCGTTTGCCCTGAAGGACAGTTTCAAACAATGAAACAGGTCCAAGCTCGTAAAAATGCCACTTCATTATCGTAGGTAATGTAATTAAGTATGTAATGTGTGGCGATAATGCACTTTAGTATCTCTCTTGATTGAGGAGATTGAAGTGTCTACGACAAGGATTATTTAGCCTGCAAGTTCTACTTCCCTCCCTTGGGAAATGGATAAGTATTTGGGTGCTATTTTCTTAAGTTGAATAGTGTTATAGGATACCTTTAATGCTAGTGGCTGAATATGTACACCCTTGTTGAGTGTTTGGCCGAGCATATACTGAGCTATCAAAACTAAACAAAAAATATATACGATATATGTATAAAATGTAAATAATATATGCATATAAATATTTATATATATAATATATGTCTATATAATAGGACTATGAATAAGTTCGTGCGGTTTTTTTTCGAAATTTGAAACTTTATTGACGTAAAATGGTTACAAATTTAATATTCAAAGTATTGTCCATCGCTTACTACTACTTTTTCCCATCTTTCTGGCAATTCACGGATTCCCTTTGTGAAAAATTCGGTCGGTTTTGCCGCAATCCACGAATCGATCCATTTTTTGACTTCATCGTAATTACGGAAGTGCTGGTCAGCCAGGCCATGTTGCATCGATCGGAAGAGATAGTAATCGGATGGCGCAAGGTCTGGACTATACGGCGGGTGGGGTAGGACATCCCATTTGAGCGTTTCTAAGTATGTTTTGACCACTTGTGCAACATGTGGCCGAGCATTGTCATGTTGCAAAATAACTTTGTCGTGTCTATCGGCGTATTGCGGCCGTTTTTCTCGCAGTGCTCGGCTCAAACGCATCAATTGTCGTCGGTAGACATCCCCCGTAATCGTTTCATTCGGTTTCAGTAGCTCATAATACACAACACCCAGCTGGTCCCACCAGATACACAGCATAACCTTCAGGCCATGAATATTCTGCGCCGACGTCGATGTTGAAGCATGGCCAGGGTATCCATATGTTGCCCGACGTTTTGGATTGTCGTAATGGACCCACTTTTCATCGCCAGTCACAATTCGATGCAAAAAACCCTTTCTTTTGTGCCGTTGAGGCAGTTGTTCGCATGCCATAAAACGGCGTTCAACGTCTCTTGGCTTCAATTCATACGGCACCCAATGGCCTACCTTTCGGATCATTCCCATGGCTTTTAAACGTTTGGAAATGGTTGATTGATCAACTCCCAAAGTTTTTGCAACCTCTTCTTGCGTTTGAGCCGGATCTTGATCGAGCAATTCCTCCAATTCGGTATCCATGAACTTTGGCGGCGCACCCTCGCGTTCTTCGTCTTCCAAGCCAAAATCACCACTTTTAAAGCGTGCAAACCACTTCTGGCACGTTCGCTCAGCTAGAGCATGCTCACCATAAACTTCCACCAAGATACGATGACTTTCGGCTGCTTTTTTCTTCATATTAAAATAATGAAGAAGAATTCCCCGCAAAAACACATTATTTGGCACGAAATTCGACATTTTCAAGTGTGGTAAAAATATTGTTGTTTACGCTTCAAATAAAAAACGTATACTGACGTTTGTGCCTTACGACAGTAGCTCTCCAATGAATGTTTGGAAATGTGGATCGATGGAATAATAATCAAGTTACGCCATCTGTTGTAAAACCGCAAGGAACTTATTCATAGTCCTATTATATATGTATGCTCACTACGCAACTTCATTGTTCCTGCTGAAAAACAAAAAAACAAAATTTTAAATCTTTCCTTCTTTAAAATAAAGTACACGCATTGGAAGCTATAAAATATCTATTTTTCTCCTAACGGAAAGTAAAAAAATGGGCTCTTTAATAGCTGAATATATCTTATTGTCCTTCAGTATTCACATGAATATCATTAAATAAGTTTAAGTATTTAAAACAATTTTTTTGAAAATTTAGTCTTTTAGAAATGGAGTGTCGAAAAATTAAAAACTCATTAGACAACATCATTGTATAAAATCTATAGTTTCACGTTCAAGTGAGGTCTTATCTGGATAACAAAAATTTGTTTTTTTTATATTTTTTTCTCACGGTTTAGAATGAAAAAAATGAATTATCAACGCCTGAAAACTCTGTAGAGACTACTAACTTATTGCTATATTTATGGTCTTCCAGCTCAAGAGCGCAAACGGAGATGGGAGGCGAAAAATTTGTGAAATTCCAAGACCATGATTAATCAACATTAGAATTCAAACGCTCACACTTGAGAAAATCAGATGGAATTCTGAGCAGTACAGTAGATGGACAGCGAGACTACCAAAGAAAGCACGGTAAGGTTAACTATTACCTCACTCAGTGTTTTTCCGGACATGCGTCTTTTCGCAAGTATTTGTGACAAATTGAAGAGGTGAATGCTGTGGAGCACACCTTCTTCAAATGCGAAAGGTGGAACACAGAGGAAACAGCTCTGCAACGAGATATTGGTGATAGAGAAAATGATGATAGACGAAGACAAATGGATTGAGGATATCGTCCAAAAATTGAAGCGTGAAATGGAAACTTATGCTGAAAAGCATTAAGCAAATGTTTTTCAAGAAAGCCGACCCTGGACGCAGGGAGAGTAAGTGAATGTGTCCTTGTTAGGACACCGTCTTAGACCCCTACCTTGAAGTAACCCAGAAGCAGTCCCGGTGGGGGTAAACACAAATAGAAAAGGAGGCAGGTTTTTAGTGAAATCATCACAGGCGTAATAACGAAAGTTACTACATATATGGTGCAGAAGGCATTTTTAACCCCACAGCCAAAAAAAAACCGAAAAACACGGCACCCTACTAATTATTTACTACTCTCTATTGACTATTAATTTCTGGCTGTTGATTATTGTCTATTAATGAACCATTTGCAACTGATGATTATTGATTACCTCCTATTGACTCCTAGGTGTTGACTAATGACCATTGACCACTGACCACTGACTACTGACTACTGACTACTGACTACTGACTACTGACTACTGACTACTGACTACTGACTGTTGACTTTTGACTACTAACTACTATTTTTTGATATTTGAAAGGTCGAGCCAAGAAGCAACGATAGATTTGGTAGCTCCTAAAACACTCAGGCTAAAAAGCCCATTGTATTTAAAGCCCTGGAAACTGAAAGGGTAGATAGTGAAGGAGGAAAGGAGAGAAGTAACAGAAGGAAAATGATAAGATAGAATAGAGAAGAGAGGTAGTTAGACCTGTGAGAATTTTCCAAATTCTTTGATAAATCTGAAAATATCCTCCAAAAAGCAGCAACTCACAACGAAAATGCTCAGAGCTATCCACTTCCTCTATCAACCGAACGTACTTTCTTCCCAGTTTTAGAAGAAAGTCCGACAGTTTTCTGTTCGGGCTTGTCACAAAATACTTGGCAGTTCTGCAGCGTTCCAGGCGGGACAATCGCTCTTTATGTAAATTGCATAGATAATCGCTGATCAAATTCATGAGTTGTGTACAACTGATTCCGATTGTTGGCTCTGGTTTCTGTGGGTGAACCGCTTTACTGTTGATCTATTGATTACAGTCTGTGAACTATTAGGTATTTAGTTCATGACTGACTTCTGACTTTTGACGACTAATTGCTGATTAAAGACTATTGATTATTATGCAATAACTATTGGTTATTGATTTTTAACTACTGACTACTGACTAATGATTATTGAATATTTACTATCTGCTGACTATTGACTATTGACTATTGACTATTGACTATTGACTATTGACTATTGACTATTGACTATTGACTATTGACTATTGACTATTGACTATTGACTATTGACTATTGACTATTGACTATTGACTATTGACTATTGACTATTGACTTTTGACTATTGACTATTGACTATTGACTATTGACTATTGCCTACTGACTATTGACTATTAACTATTGACTACTGACTATTGACTATTGACTATTGACTATTGACTATTGACTATTGACTATTGACTATTGACTATTGACTATTGACTATTGACTATTGACTATTGACTATTGACTATTGACTATTGACTATTGACTATTGACTATTGACTATTGACTATTGACTATTGACTATTGACTATTGACTATTGACTAGTGACTAGTGACTAGTGACTATTGACTATTGACTACTGACTATTGACTATTGCAGATTTTTGATTATTGTCTATTAACTACAGGCTATTGGCTCTAAGGAATCGACTAAGCACTACTGTCTGTTGACTACTAACTAATAACTGCGGACTGTTGATTATTGTCCCTTTCGGTTTCAAACTGCGGACAGACAAGCCAAACTTTGTTCTGCATCTTTAGTAATGCCATTTGCACACAGTATGGGTCGTCTTCATGTCCGAATTTATATAAATAAAATTTTAAGCAAGCGAGTGCTGTTAATATATTGGGTAACTTTGTATAGAAGAAATCAAGCGATAGGTCAAATGTACCCATTCGGTTAATTGCTCTACCGACTCTGCCTTTTCTGCCAACAACTCTCCTTCACATCTAGACGATTCACCGTACTTTGTGAAGATTCAGCCAACTCCCACGCCAAATTTCTATTGGGCCAAGCCCAGATATTGCAACTGCTGCTTCCTTTAATCTAGTTCGGAATGCACTACATACTCTTATACCGCAAAGCCGGTACATGGATCTCATTTCGCGTGCGTATGAGGTTTTATCCAACGCATCAGACCAGATGGTGGTGCTCCGTACAGAAGAACACTTCTTTCTACATTTGTCAACACCAGCCTATGATGTTGTCTGGACCCTACCGAGTTCACCATGAGCCGAGGTAGCGCCACTGCTACTTTTTCAGCATTGTGTACTGCACACCCAATATGTGGCTTCAATGTTAGCGTAGAATTAAAGATAATGTACATATATTTAAGAGCAGTTTTTTAGAGACGCTTTCATGTCCCACGATTGTGATATTAGTAACCGCATGCGCCTTTCTGCTGCTTATTAAGGCTGCCTTCGTTTTATTTTGCGTTAACTCGAGGTCCGCTTCCGTCAGCCATGTCAGGATTTGCGAAATTACTACGTTTGCCAATTCTATCACCTCCTTTATGCATACGCCTACGACTACCATAGTTATGTCACCCGCAAAGCCAAAAGGTTATTTGGATTAGGAATTCGCAATGGCATAATGCCATGGTGTATTACTTTCCAGAGTGACGGGTTTAGGATTGATCATTGTGGCATGCCTCCAGAGACTTTATATTCCTTGACACCTTTCTTCATTTGCACTCTAACTTCCAAGTAGCTACTTAAAGTTTAAACTCAAGTACGTTGAAATTTCAAAACCACGGAGAGCTTCGTCAATTTTTCCCCAGTTTGAGTTACTCAAAGCATTTTTAGCGTCTGAGGTAATCATTATTTAGGTGGCATTTTGCATTTGCACATTAAATCCCTTCTTTCTTTGCACTGCATACATATTTTTGGAGCACTTTTTCATCATTCTTATATTTAGATATATTTGAAAAGTATTATTTATGTAGCCACGTGCGAATGAACCTTTACAAGCATAACATAACTTCTTTGTGTGCTATAAAGCGTGACTTTCTACTAAAGACTAATGAGAGAAAAGGTGTGAAGTGTACTAAGTAAGCGCCATGTGAAAGTTTTAAAAATATGAATTCTTTTGCCCATTAAAGCAACATCCACGCGAAACAATTAAGCCAATGCCAACATGCTTTTAAACCATAACAGATATCACCATATTACATATGCACTAACACATGCACAAGCAAACTTGCATAGTCGCACACAAATGCATGAGTTGAATATACATAGAAGCGCTGCTTGTTTTACACGCTGACAATTGTACGCGAAACAAAGCTTTTTTACTGCTTTATTTGTGCATGTGTATGTGTGCACGTGCGATTGCATTTGTGCAGCGGAATAACAGACATAACACCTACATAAATGTCTGCCGGCCAACCACAACCAGCGTGGCTTATACCCCGGCCATAGCGGCGAGAGCGAAGGAGAGTGTCTGTATGTCGCGTAATTACGGCGCTTGCATGTCGTTGACAGGCTAGGGTGTCAAGTGTCATTAGCAGTAGCGACAGCAAAGCAAAAAAAAAAAAAAAAACACAAAAACAAAAAACTAAAAATAATACAGCAAGCAAACACACGCACGCATCCTTAGCTACCCTGCAGGGCAGAGCAAGTTTATATTACAAAAAAGAAAAAAAGCTTAATATTAGTGCTATTTTCTTTAACTCATGTTTGATGCGTTTTCATTTATAGCAATGCACAGCAAAAGGTCAATTGTGGCTACCTCTGGACTAGTTGGCAACTAGTTTTTTGGGGTTCTTTGTTTTTTGGTGAATTTTTTGTGGCGGTGAGTTAGGGTAGCAACCGTTGTGGTGTGCCACTAAAACAATCCCTCCTCTTCCTCTCCTGGATGTTTCTATTGCTCCGGAACTACGTTAGCATTTCATCGTATCCAGAAAAGATCCAAGTAGGCATTACGATAAAGACCGCCTCTTCTAAACTCTCTGCGTCCAGGCTTGCCAGTTTTGGAGCCAGCATCATGCAATCGGCTCATCTTCTGATTAGAGAGGTACGTTAAGGTTAGCACGCCGGTAAATCATCTCTGTCCATGGCAAGTTTTTCAGCACACAGGACTCGCTCTATGTACGTGTCCATAAGTTGCCAATTTTCTGCACTCTTTACCATTTTTTCTAAGATGTTGTCTACCCTTAAGCGACTTCGACTACTTTGCGATCTAATTTCCCACTCTCACATTTGAAGAATGTGTGATCTGTATCATCAATCTCCGTAGATGTATTCAGTGGCTTCCGTCTTCGCTATTTTGTTTAGATATTTTCGAAAATACCCATGCCCAGATAGCATCTGAGTAATATAGAAGTTCACCTCTCCCAACTGTCGGTCATACCCTTTATCTAACCATTTGTCTTACGTCGTTTATGACTATGAGGATGGATGGTCGGGAAAAGTGATTTATGCTGCACGCTTTTCCTATACTCTTCACAACATCCTCGATTAGCTCATTCTACAATAAGTATCACATAAATCTAATCCTCCATTTTATACAGAATAAACCAAAAAATAGGATATAAACTGTTGGATCACCCTAATGGCATTCACAACGAACATTAAAGTACTCAAATATTCACTCATAATGTAAACTGAAGCAGTATATGACATTTGTGAGTTATACACTTTAAGGTTTGTCAGCACTTGTTATTTGTGAAAATAAGTTGGCTCTGTTTTTCTGTACAAATAAGTAGGCTTTGATTGAACAATTTTTTGTATATAAAGGGGAACATTTTTGTAAATGGATGGAATAAATTGTAAATCGTAAATTGAAGTGAATAAATTAACTGATATTTTTTGTCGGCGTTTCGTCTGGAGCTGCAGGATTTTGGTTTCCTTAAGGATTTGGCTTTGTACTCATTTCGTCTCAGGCTACAGGATTTTGTCGTCATTTCGTCGCAAACAACAGGATTTTGGTTCAACAGCAGGATTGTGGCTTCCTAAGTTTTGTGCTGCCTTGGAAAATAATCCTTGGTTCAACACACAGTTTTATAGCCCATTAAATAAAATAAGGTTTATTTTTGATATTATTTTCCTCTGTTGGTGTTGCCATTTTCTCCTTATAATGAATGAACGAATATTTTTTAAGAGGTTAGGTGTAGTCAGAATTAAAAAAAAATTGGATTTTTTTTTGCATTTTCTTAAAGTAGAGTATTTTAAAAATATTTTGTGAAAATTTGAAGTGAATCCGACAAATACTTTTCGAGTTATTCAACAATTAACAAAGGGCGTTCGGGCGTCCCTGTAATCGAAAGCAAAACTTTAAATGCCTTTTTCTCAAAACTATGTTTTTTGAAATGTAACTTAAAAGCTGCTTGGTAGATTTCAATAAAACTGATACTGCTTTTGAAAAATATAAAAAAAACTCGTGCCTGATCAAAGGATTTTTTTTTTTAATTAAAATTTTTTTTCAAACAATTAATGTTCGATTTTTTCGAAAATCTGAAAAATATTTCCTGAGGCCGCCACATTGTTAACTTTTAAAAAAGAAGCTCCGATCAGGCACAAGATTATCTATTAATAAAACTAATTTCTCTTTTCCGATTGATTTTCAATGAATATCCACGTACTTGTGATGATCATCGCAAGGGACTTTTGGAGAAACAGGCTCCACATAAACAGCGATAAATTTTACAATTATAATTTTTTTTTTGTGAAATTTTGTTAAATTCAAGTCCCAACATGATGTATTAATGCTACGTTTTTATTTTTGTAAAATAAAGCAATTGACTACCAAAAAAAAAAAAAAATATTGAAAATCATCATTTTTTCGGACCTGTGACTGCCCCTAACTCCTTAAGAAAATTAAAAAAACAAGGATAGTCAAAATGGGTCAAACTAATTATTTTCCCCGTATGTGCATGAGAGTAACTAGGTAATAATTAACTATTTGCGATCAAAAAGTAATCGATCGGTGCTGGCAGTGCTGGCCTTGGTAGTTTGAACGCGACATACGAGCGCTTACAATAATCATCGGGAATAACTTAATTTTTATGTTCTTTCAAATTATATTTGCCTATTTATAATTTTGCTACTTCCATCCTTTTCTCTTTCCGTTTCACCCAAATTTCACAAAATAAAAGTTCGTAATTCTCCATCACCTCTTCCATAGTTGTGTCTTAAGTTGCTTCCATGCGACAGCTGATTTTTGACATTGCCACTGATCTGGCCTCCGTTGCTTTTTTCAGCAAATGATTGGTTGCAGGGCGTCATGCACAACTGAAACCCAGCCTCTGGCGTTAAACAGAGGTTGAGAACTACAAAGCATCCAGTAAATTCAAATGCTCAGCTGTGTGTGTGTGTGGCAAATGCAGTGGGAAAAAGTGCTATGATTCAGTAGTCAACGCAAGCCACACCTGTCGTGCTGACTCGTATTTATTTTTAAACACGTACATATGTATGTGTGTATATATAGTAGATGTATGCATGCAAATGCACATATTTATATAGTCCAAGTACTTAAGCATGCTGTGGCATAAACAAGTCAAAATAGTGGGCGATGCTGTGCTTGTGCCTTGTGCATCATTGCAGACGCCACCAAAGCAATACAGTGATGCGCTTCTGCATAATTTTCAAATATTATTTTTGCAAAGTATGCAGAAGAAATGATGAGTCCGTAGTGGTTGTAAATGTGACCATTTGATTTTACTAGAAAGCTCGCGAAAATATGCTCAGAAATTTAGTTGGCGAAACGGGCTATTGACAAGCCAGCCATGGAATAGCTAAGAATAGAAAAGTTCTAAAATTGTTTCACTAGGTATGCCATTCACGCTCTTTATTGGAATGGTGGGATGCTTGATTAAAAAATGTAGGTGCCTTCAGTAGGTATTGCACAGTCTGTTGACATTAGAAATACGGGGGCAAATTTCATTGGTTGTGTTTAGTCTGGACATTGTCATGAGTCATGTCAATTGCCATTTCTTGCTTCAGCTAATTCTTTTCAATTGTCATGCTCGGGATATTCGATTCTCTGACATGTTTGATGTACCTTAGCGCAATACCAATTTTGTGATTCATGAATCGTTTACACCTTGTGTGAGGTGGTTTGTAATCTGCTTGTAATGTCTATGTGTGTTATTGCGACAGCCATCCCACCTACCTACCTACTTACCTACCTTGACTGCTTGTAAATATTTAGATGTATTCTCCACTTTCTTTTTGAGGTTTATGCGTCCGTTGATGCTTATGTCTGCTCAGAACGGATTTACCAATTTTTCGGCTTTTTTATATACAAAAGTTCGGAACTACTAAGATTTTGGATACCTAAAAAGAAATTATTGTTTGGGAAGTAATTTTCAGAATAGTTCCATACAAAATGTTGTTCTTGTAACCATTTGAAATCGTAAACACTTTATGTTAAAACTTAAAATTCGTAAATTTAAAACTTTTTCAAGCAGCCATCT
The DNA here is from genome assembly GCF_027943255.1 of Anastrepha obliqua. NCBI lineage: Eukaryota > Metazoa > Arthropoda > Insecta > Diptera > Tephritidae > Anastrepha > Anastrepha obliqua. The sequence continues at coordinate 157,189,681 of NC_072892.1, read as the reverse complement.
TTAACTTTCATGGTTTGATGAAAATTTTATTCAAGAATTTTGTTAACTGGCAAATCCTTCAACTAAAAATGGCAATACTGATACCTGGCATATCCTTCGGATCCTTGAACTAACATTTAAAGAAAAGTGAACGAAAAACCAAAAAAAAAAAGTATTTCTTTAAATAATCTTTAGAATCGAACATCTCGAACACGATTAACCCTCTGCGACTGATGTGACTTAATTTTGACAATTCCACTGACATTGTAGTCTATCAATACCATTTCGACGACTTGCCTTTACTAAGTTCCGGCTTGTAAAGATGGTGAAACTATTTTAATTTTTTGCTTAAAGATCTTTACCGAGAACCCTGTTTATCGTCATTTTTAGTTGTCTTGGCAATCCTTCATTATAGACCCGAAATTTCATGTGATATAACGCAAGTTCTCTTGCCAGATTGAGTAAAAGAGGTTTTCTTCTCATTTTATCATCACTGTCTGAACACATTTGATACAAAACAAATCTATTAATAACAATTATATCTATTCGTCTTTGGAAAACTGCCATAGGCCAACAACGAGTTTTACGGCTGCTTGAATATGTCGAACATTTTTTGTCAACTTCGTCGACTCCTCCTATGGTATGGTTGTAATCTGCTATCATAACTGGTTTTTTTTCAGCATCCATTTCTTGATTGTAAGTACGTTGTTGTTCAGCGATGGACCTGACTTGACTTGAAACAATAAGTTCTTCATCTGCTTCATCATTTGAAACTTCATCGTTTTCTAAAAGTTCAGTTTCTGGGTGAAAATTGGGGTCAGTGCCTTCGTCATCAAAATCGCTGAACTCATGCGTTTCTTCCTCCAACCACTGTTGTATCTCCTCGTCACGGCTTTTAAAAGTTCCAGATGATGTTCTCTTGGAAGATTGTATCCTCTGATTTGTATTTAACTGCTCCATCAAATCAAAACTAAAAAAAATTTAAGGTAGTGAAACAATTTCACTGATACGTTATTCAAGAGACACTTCGAAAATATAACAAAAGTACTGAGGTGATTGTTTCTCTGACACCTACGTCAACACTGATGTGGTTGACTTGTATACACTTTTTCACTCACACCGACGCGGGTGCTCACTTTAACCGCGTTTTATACACTAACGTACTGATGAGCACATAATAAGAAGCTACTAAAAATTCGAGAGTATCTGCTTATAAAAGATCGGAGCAAAATAGTGTTTTGTAGTATTTGGTGTATGTTATATACCACGTCAGTTGCAGAGGGTTAAGTTCCTGACATATAACCAAATTAACCAGGAAGTACCTAAGTAATAATGTCCTCAATTATATAGAACATCTTTCTCAGCAACTCTGCATAAATATGGATTATTAAGTGAGGTAAAAAAGCTATTGGCTCCGGTAGTGAAATATGTAAATAAAACACACTTTGCCCTAACTCCACGTATGTATATCTATACATTCTATAAAATAAAGGACCCCCCGGAGTCGATTCTCGTTCTGTGTAAACGTGAAATAAAAAGTTTTTTTTTGACTTATTTTTCATTACATTTTCGATTCGCGTTCCATGAAACAATGAACGTCAAAATATTTTCATATGAAAATTTCCTTTTGACTGCCAATTTTAGTGTGCAAAAATGGAGAGAGAGCTCCGTTGGGAGTGTGCAAGTGCGAGTATAGTTGCGTGTCTACAAAACTGTTTATACCCAAAAAGTTTATAGAAATTTTGTTGGAAAAATTGAAGAATTTAATGAAAATTTTAGGTGTTCTTTTAACTTGCACAAAGTTTCAAACTAGGATGCATATGGTTGTTGTTGTAGAATGAACTCTACTTTTATCAAAGGCAATATCAAGTCGAATACGCGATCTACTTGTGTTTGCGACTTGATTTTTAAAGGGTCGCGCTGATCTAGAGTTCCAAAATTTAGGGTATTTTGAGGATTTTTTTTTATAGTAAAAAAATGAAAAACGGTATTTAAATTTATTAAGATTTTTATTTAACTTCTTTTACGTACAAAAATGAACTTTTTTTTTAATTTTAAACATTTAATGGCGCTGTAGTTGACCCTCCCGAAAAATTGGACCAGGACGGTGTTGCCCATTTCGGCTCTTCTATTTATCTGAAACATGAAAACCACAAGCATTACTAATTAGTATGACTGTAGTTATGCCCAGGTCTATATAGAATAAAAAGAAATAAAAATATAACAAAATGGCACGGTTTAGATTTTGACACTCTAAAAGTTGGGTTTTTTTCAGTTTTTTAATCAAAAAAAGAAATACGAAGTAATTGAAATGATAAATTGATTCTAGTACGGCCGATAGTCATTGATGTTGTGAACAACATTCAAATTTCAGATGATTCCGTTGACTATTTTTTATTTTTATTTTTGTTTTGACAGCATTAGGCCGAAAAAAGTAGCTTTTGAGATAATTGAGTTTAAAGATTTGAGAGTGACCGCGTGACGAATCTGACTCTACCTGCTAAAACGGCTGCAGAATCGAAAATACTAGAAATATTATTTCAAAAATTTGACAGTATATGCTTTACAGCCCATACTTTCGAAATATCAAAAAAAAATTCTTAAATTAAACTGCCTCTTTTTAATTAACACTTTTTGTTCCTTTCGAATTAGAGTTTTTTTTCTGTATTTGTTTGAAAACTGTCATAGATTTTATGATATTTTCAAAAATAATTTTCAGATTTTTATAGTTAGAAAATCACTAAAGTTACAAATCACATAGCCTACATTTTTTTGAGCAGTTTTTCGGGTTATGTTGCAGCTTTTATTAGTGGGTATGTGCCCCTTTTGCCGTTAATTTACTTTAAAATTGTACACGAAGAAGGCGTCTATATGTAATTTTAAATTTTAATTACATATAGACGCAATTTTCGTGTACAGTTAATATTTCGTACCAAAGGAAAAGAACTTTTTATTCAAGTGTAAATATTTTGGTGCAATTGAAATAGCTTTAAACAATAGTTTTAAACAAATTTAGCTTATGAACAAACGTTTTTGTTAAAAAACGAATGGAGAAAAATTTATTAATATGAATAAATTTTATAATTGAATGTTATTCATAAAATTATCTTCCACTATTTGCAAAAATTTGCAACAAATTCTTATAAATATAAAATTATTTTCAAAATAAGATTCAATTTACTAAAAATCGTTATCTCACCTTTCCTCATCACCAACTTTTTGCTCCAAATCAACTAAATCAATTATTTGCGGTATATTTTCTTCAAATTTTGCTTAGCTTCAAAACAAATGACATTTGAGTTTTGAATTTCACACTTGCTACAGTTTCAAGGCTACAGTGGAAACGAAACACTTTTAGCAAAGGCACAACCAGGACTCGCGAAATAATTGTTTCTCAAAAGGCGGAGTGAAAAGTGTCGATAATTAAAACTTTTTTTCGCTTCTAGTTTACACAGAACGAGGATCGACCCCCGGAAATACGTATTAACTTCGCACACAATGCTCCGATTTTCACGTTATTTTTGTTTGCATTTTGTAGCTTAGCTATGCGGGAAGGTTCATTTTAATATAATTTTCAAGAGCCTATAAAAGGAGCGTGCCAACATGCAAGCTTGTGGTAAAAAATAGTCAATCAGCTATAACAAACAAAACGAATCAATCGATGGAATTATTTCTTCTTTGTAGACAAACCTCAAAATGTTTGCTTTCGTTCTGCATCAGTAAAAGAAGTTCATTGTTTTCTAATATAAACAAATTTTTTGAACAAAATTGATACTTTTTCGCATAAAAGCTGTTTATGTGTATGTGTGTGTTCGCTTCGTGCCAAATGAGGCGAGCTGCATTCAGCGAGCAGAAGCGGACAAAGCAAAGATGAGAAAAGATGCGCCAATAAAAAATAACTTGGTAGCAGTTTGCTCATTTTCAATTGAGAATGTCATTTAAATGTACATACATATAATTTAACAAGAAATAATAATAATAAAATAATAACAAAAAAAAAAAGGTAGTATAAAAAGGGTCTTGCAAAAGACGCGTCTAGATGTTGTTTTATAATGAAACATATAAAAATTCCGACTCTTTCAGGTTTGACTATTCTTATGCAACGGCTCTTAATAATTATATGTGAAAGGTGTATAGTTTAAATGTCCAGCATCAGCACGTCTACAAGCTCCGTAACTTCGATTCGAATGCTGTGTTTCAGCTCTGGTATTGTCATTTGCTTATTAACATTGACTTCTCTTTTCGAAAAACCCCCATTCTGATCTGCCAGTCCTTTTTTATCCTCGATAGAACCAGTTTTATGAAATTTTTCCACCAGCATAAACTTTACTTTTTTCAAAACTACACTGAAAGCAGTCTACTGGTGTTAGATCGTATCATCTAAGTAGCCAGTTTATGTCAATTATAGCCAATTTATGGAATTATCGACCGGGAGGCTTAGAATGCAATAATGCAATATTTTCCCGTGTTGTGTGACTTGTGGTTCCATCCTCTTGCAAATAGAGATATTTTATGTTTTCAAGCTCAGGTCACAATCGTTCCCTACAGCGATGCCCATTGGCAGTAACAGTTCTTTCATGTTGAAGGTTGTTAAGCATGACTTTGCGCTATAGCAGCAATATTTTCAAGAGTAGGTCGGTCCTCGACTGAACCAGTTTCATGAAATTTCTTCAGCAGCCTTTGAATTGCCGACTCATTCGAGTGAATGATTTTCTTCCAAAAATATCACGAATTTGCTCACGATATGTTGCTCTTAAAGATCGATCATTTTCAACCTAAGATTCAAAGGTTTTAAAGAATTTTTCTATTATGTAATAGTTTGCATCTGTCTACTTGGCAAATATCAGAGATGACATAAGAAATAGATACCCATCAGGAATTATGCGCTACTGGCACCTAAGCGTCACTGTTGAAAGTCCCTTTATATGTGAATATACAACTCATAATTTAATTAAATTTAATTCTGAATGATATGAGCCACTTAACATAGACAAATATTCGCTCAGCTACAACTTCTTGCAAAGTCTTACAGAATAATTCTAATTTGGTTTTGGGGTGCACTTTGCAACGTAGCAAACGGCATTCTCATCTAATTTAGGCTTAAGTCAACTTAAGCACTTCTTCAAATTCAGAACAAATTTGCCGCCGTCATCATGATGAATAGAAGCATTTACGCCAGCATTCATACAAATATTTAAGAATTTTTCTTTTCTCAAAATAAATATAAATAAATAAAAGCGCAGCTTCGTATGTATGTGTGTGTTTGTTTGGCCTGTCAGCCAAGGACAGTTTGATAGACATTCAGCTCAGGATGGCTCAGTGTCTGCTTGTGTGTATGTTGGCGCACACTTTTGCTGCCATTGAATGTTGACATGAACTGTGCGAACTGAACGTTAACCGAAGCGCCCCCAAGCAAAGTGCTGAACTTGCTAAATATTTTTGTGGTTTTTATTTAATTCTTCTCTTGAATTCCGATTTTTTATTTTCTCTATGCTTTTTATGCTTTTATTTTTAAAATATACTGTGTCCTTTATATTTTTTGATGCTCCTAATATATTATGGAGATTACAATGCGATACAGCTGTTGGCCTCAGGAATCATTAGGCTGGCGTCTGCATGCAGGCACCACTATGCATATACACACATACATATGTGCGTATCTGTGAGTGGGTATAAAAATATATTTCGTATGAAAAAATCGTATGCTTAATTACATATATAAACACACACATCTGAATAGATAGAGACTTTGCATTGAAAGCGAATTGAATGCGTATTCCGCTGCGAGTTCTTCAAAGCTGGTTGTGTTGCATGAAAAGAAAATTTAGTACATTTCGGTTTCTTCTTCTTCCATATCTACTTAAATCTGCATCTCGTTCTGCCGTGTCTGCAAAATATTTTAAATTTACGCGTACGCTCTTCATATTTTATACGCATGTGTATGTATGTATGTGTGTATGTATGTATGTAAACTTAAACACATTAAAGAGCTGCCAGTCTTGTCAATGATACCTAGTGCTAAATTTTGTACGGCGCGACGAGCCTCTTAATTTTAATTACTTTTTTGTATTGAATTTTTTGTATGCTTTTATAAATGTAAATTGCGTTCTGTAATAATGAACCATCAAAACCTTTAAGGTTCAAAATTGCTACAAAATTCCAAAAAAAGATGAAATTTTCAACTTTTTATTCAAAGTTTTTAGAAAAATTTCGGGTACTAAGTTTTATACCCCTTTGAATATTAGTCCAACAAAGTGTAAATTTCAAGTGCCGCGAAATTCTCCTTGATTTTTAACACTTTTTTCCCCTGAGGCATTGCCTATTTTCTTCCATGTAAAATACTTCCGAATATGCAAAAAATCAAACCACTTTTTGAGTGTTTTTTGGATAATATAAAATATAACATATTTCAAAAACAAAAAACATATTCAAATTTCTAATTTGTTATTCAGAGCTTTTAGAAAAATTTCCGGGTAAATGCCTTTCAATATTAGTCTAACAAAATGTAAATTTTAAGTGCCGCAAAGTTCTCCTTGATTTTTAACACTTTTTTCACCTGAGGCGTTGCCTATTTTCTTCCATCTAAAAGACTTCCGAATAAGTGCTTCACTAATATATGAAAAAAAATTTCAACATTGTACGCAAACAAAATCGCGAAAAATCAAATAAATTTTTTAGTGTTTTCAGATTATATTAAATATAACAAATTTAAAAACACAAAAACAAAAAACATGAAAATTTCAAATTTGTTATTCAAAGCTTTTGAAAAAGTTTCGGATACACAGTATTATAACCCTTTCAATATTAGTCTAATAAAGTGCAAATTTCTCCCTAGTTTTTGCCAATTTTTTTTCGCTGAGGCGATGCTTATTTTCTTCCATATAAAAGACTTCTGAAATGTGCTATACTTGTATATGGAAGAAACGTGTCAACATCGTACGCAAAAAAAAATGTCAACATTCAAGGAAATGTTTTAGTGCTTACTGATTTACACTTTTATATGAAAATGTAATGGACGTTTATATGAAAATAAACGGCTCAACTTGAAGTTTTCTAAAAAAATTGATCAAAATGTAGAACATTTTTATGAATTCTCAAAATTTTATGAATTTTGCTCGAAGTTCGGCGCTTTGACTTATATGGTTTTTATTGTAGAATGAAAATTAGTTTTATAAAATATTATATTTATATGATTTTTTTATAAAATATAAAAAAATAACAAAAAAAAAAAATTAGAAGAGTTGGAAACTACTTTCGCTCCTATTATTTTGAGCTGCACATGTAACTGGCTTCTCTTCTTCTTAATTGGCGCTATAACCGCTTACGCGATTTTGGCCGAGTTTAACAAAGCGCGCCAGTCGTTTCTTTCTCGTGCTAACCGGCGCCAGTTGGACACACCCAGTGAAGCCAAGTCCTTCTCCACCTGATATTTCCAACGCAGAGGAGGCCTCCCTCTTCCTCTGCTACCACCAGCTGGTACCGCATCGAATACTTTCAAAGCCGGAGCGTTTGTAACTGGCTATCCACAAGAAAAATAAGAGCAGAATATAAACCTGCATACAGGCATAGGTAGGTGTGTCTCTAGATGACTGTCCTTATTATTTTCCTTTTATTTTTTAATATCTAAAAATGTGTCTGTAAATTTATTTGTTTTATTCGAAAGTGTCCCTTACATTTAAACCTAATCGAATGATGATATATATTGATGGCTTACACTGAAGAAAACACATTTTTTTCTAACTCAACTTTCATTTCTTTACATACTATTTTTTATTGCTAACACAATTTGGAGACGTCTGGCACTCAATGACCCTACTTAATCCGTCAAGGAAAAACGTCACTACGTGAGTTGCTTTGATTACAGGCCACTGTCTTCTGGGTCGACATGCTAAAAATTCAATATATCTCATTTTGAATATTGCAAATTCTGCAAGAACGGGGAGGAGGAAGAGTCTGCCAGTTCTTTCCACTGTTCTGCGTGACATGCTACTGAGTTCAGGTACTTTGGCGCATCATTCTCGAATGGTACTGCTGACCTTAGAGACGTAAATTTCAGCCAGATCATTTGGCTTGCACTTAAAACAAAATGGTTCAACGAGAAGTAGTAAGTCAAATGCTACTGTGCGCATCACAATGGATCGCCAATTACCTAAGTGAGTTGGTCTAGATCAACTTGATTCGGTTACACTTAGGGGCGGCAGTGCTTGAATACTCCGACGAGATCAAATACTGAGAATACGAATGTTCAGGCTACGAATGTTATGCTCTATAAGAAACATAGGCTGTGTGCGAGTTCGTTTAAATTGTTACCAAAATAGAGGAAAGTCCTAAATTGTTGTGCAGTGTAGGTAATGCAGTGAATAGAAACCATTTCTTTTTCTTGATTTGCGCCATAACCTCTTATGCGATTTCGGCCTTAGAAACCATTTAAACAAAAAAAAATTTAATTAAATATTAGAAAACCAAAACCAAAAGAAAACTTATAATAATAATAAAAAAAAATATACAAAAAAAAACAAAATACATAAAAATTTTATAAAGAAAAGAAAGGATATTTGGCTCAAAAAATTACATCCAAAGAAAAAATTAAGAATATTTAAAAAAAAAAAAAAAATAAAATAAAAAAGTTAATATTAAAAAACTTAAATATAAAAAAATAAAAATAAAAAAAATTAGAAATGCATACAAATTTTATAGAGCAAGGAAAGAAAATTAGATATTTGACTTAAAGAAATTACATATCAAAGAAAATTTAAGTAAATAAAATAAGGAAATTAAAAACACAAAAAAAAAAAATAAATAAAATAAAAAATTAAATATTAAAAAAACCAAAACAATCAAAAAAAAAAATTTATAAAGAAAAGATGATATTTGGCTTAAAAAAATTACATACCAAACAAAAAATATTTTCTTTAAGTATATTTTAAATATAAAAATAAAATAAAAAAGTTAATATTATATTAAAAAATGAAATATAAAAAAAAAAAATAAATAAATTAGAAATGTATACAAATTTTATAGAGAAAGGAAAGAAAATTAGATATTTGACTTAAAGAAACTACATAATACAGTTTCCAACATTGAATTTAAGTCAAAATTATTAAATTTGAATTTAAATTAAGTTTGAATCTTTTTAAATTTAATGCCACACTATAAACCAATTTTCAAAAAAATTTTTAAGGCCATTCCAAAATACTTATTCACTTCATATGGAATCGCTCATCTGTAGTTCGGAGTCACCCCGAAACCGTCGAGCCTCTAATTGTAGGACAACATCAAAACACACACCACACAATGCGATGCTTTGCGAAAGATAGGATGCACTCGCCAATTGTATATATGGAATATATGGTACATATAGTACATATACATATATACATAAAATTTATCCATATATATATTATATAATATATAAGTTTGTTGCAAAAAATTTTAATTTCATAAGTTGTGTTAATAGAGAGAAAAATTCAGCAAACAAACTAAAAAGTGCAATGAGCTTCCAAAAAATTCAATATGATTGACCTAAAATTGTTTCAGTAAATTTATTTTATGCATATCTTGAAATTCTAAAATTAAAAATAACAGCTCGCATAATTTCACAGTGAGTTAAATTTTGAAATAAAATGTAGGCGTGCGAATGACAGCATTTGATTGCAGTTACATAGTATCTACGAACACAAATGTTTATATTTCGCTTGATATTCCAATTCTATGCGAAATTTTATCAGACTCTGCATAAAAATTTCAGCGTCACTTTGGCCAAGCATAATTGTTGATATTATAGATAGGAGTGTACGAGGGTGGACTAGGAAGTCTTAATGAAGAGTAAACATTTTTCGAGTGTGCCGCTCAAACCAAACGTCACTTATGCGAAAAATATTTCAATAATTTTAGAAAAATATATTAGAAAAAACCACAGAAAATACGCACGCTATTTGCCATAATATTGACAACCTGCTTCCCATGTAACCCAAATAGTCAGCTTTGCGCCACTTATCGCCAAGCTTGCCAGGGACTAAATCTTATTGAGAATGATGCACATTGGGACACTGCATATTGAAGACATGTGCTTGACAATCGTTAACAAGGCACTGGCGCAACTGGGAACGCCTGCTTTTCGATCGTGATTTGTAACGAGAAACACACTATGATTCTCACGAGCTGGGGACATTCGTTAGAGTAAATCTTCCGCATTTGATGCCAGAACAACGCATTGCGTTTGACAGAATTATGCGTGCAATCACAGCGGTGGACTGTTTTTCATAGATGCGCTTGGATGTACCAGCAAAACTTTTCTTCTTTCACTAATTTTAGCCACCATACGATCACAAAATAATATTGCACTAGAATTGCGGCAACTCTTTTGGATGGTACCCGAACAGCGCACTCAGCATTGAAACTGCCGTTGAATTTGCTAAACACTGGGGCACCAACATGCAACATTAGCAAAAACTCTGGAAGGGGAAAAGTACTCCAAACGTGTCAAATTATCATATGGAACGAATTTACAATGGCTCACAAGAAAGCATTGGAAGCGTTTGATCGGACACTGCGAGATAAAAAGAAACAGACGGATGGCGCACTCATTTTATTGTCTGGTGATTTTCGACAAACACTACCCAACACCCGCTGATGAACTTAATGCATGCCTTAAATCATCAGTTCTATGGCGTCATTTACAGAAATTGACTTTGAAAACTAACATGCGTGTACAACTATCATACAACGGGATGCATCGGCTGGAAATTTTTCAAAACAATTATTGGACATTGGAAATGGGCGAATGGAAATTGATGATTCTACACAATGTGTCACGCTGCCAGCAAACTTCTGTAAGATCACAGAAAGCATCGACGAATTGGTACAAAAAGTTTTCCTAAACATTGCACACAACTACAAAAACCATCAGTGGCTCAGTACGCATGCTATATTAGCAGCCAAAAACATCGCTGTCAATTCCATCAACTTCACTATTCAGCATGGAATACCCAGTGAAACGACAACATATAATATTAGTTCGTCGATACTGTGGAGAATCAAGACAAAGTTGTCAACTATCCAACTGAATTCTTGAATTCGCTTGATTTGCCAGGCATGCCGCCGCACGTTCTTACACTGAAAATTGGCGTACCCAACATTCTTTTTCGAAACATTAATCCATCACGTCTTTGCAACGGAATCAGACTCTCAGTCAAGAAAATGATGAACAATGTTATCGAGGCAACAATTTTGACTGGAAAATTCAAAGGTGAAGACGTACTGTTGCTACGTATCCCAATGATCCCGACAGATATGCCATTTGAATTCCAACGTTCACAGTTCCCGGCGCGACTCGCTTTCGCAATGACTATTAACAAAGCAAAGGACAATTGCTACAAGTGAGTGGATTAAATTTGGAGAATCCATGCTTCTCACATGAACAGTTCTATGTGGGTTGCTCACGTGTCGGAAAACCTTCTGATTTATTCGTCTACGCACCAGATGGAAAAACAAGAAATACTGTGTATCCCACAGCACTTCAATAAACATCGAATTGAAACTAAACTTTGTAATGTCACAATTTTTTCGAAATAAAAAAATCAATAAAATGGTTTAGAATGAATTGAATATTTGTGTACTGATTTTTTTTTTAAGTTATTTTTCTTAAATTTATTGTAGTTCTTGGCGTAGCAACGCGCACCGGGTACAGCTAGTATTATGATATATTGACGCCATACGGCCAGCTTTATTGGAAAAAGTAGTCCAAAATTGGGCTGATCGAATGCACCATGTAACTCATAGCCACAGCGACATAAGCGGCATATAATACTGAAATAATAAATGCCATGAAATTATCTAACAGATTATAATAAAAAAAAAAATCATTTCTTTTCCTTCCACTTTTGTTTCGTATTATCAGTTTTAGTTCTGAAGCTCTTGAAAAATACCGCTACATATAAATCTTCTGAGAATGATTAATGCCGGATAATCGAAAAATCAGTCGATTCGGTATAAGTATAAAAGTAAAAGTATAAATAAAGTTGAAGTCAGTATTTTAAATATCTGCCTTATATTTTCGTAACACGCATTAGAGAGATAATAATAAGCAGGACTCGATTGTGAAATCTTTTAGCAGACCGAAAATACAATAAAAAAATGGGAAAATGCCCAAATGTGGACAAAATAAAGTAATTTAGGGAAGAGAAACGAAAGAAAAAAGTATTCGGCTGGAATATACATATACTCCAATACACACACCTGTACATACACAAATACACAATTATAAGCTGATTAATTTACTAATACATGTACATTTATGTATGTCTGGCAACGCTATGAGTAATCAAGTCAAATGAATAGCTGCTTGTTTCTCTTCACATTCATATTTCCCACATATTTACTTACAAGCAAAGCATCATTAAGGCTTCTCATATCAAATTAATAATAAAGTCTTCTTTTTTTTCTTTTTCAGACAAAAACTGACAGTTTGATTATGCCACTCTGACATTTTGCACAAAGGTAAGACCTTTTTTAATTTATTTGTGGGTTTTTCGAAATTTCTTTCTTGCTTTCTCATTTTTTATCGTCTTTGTTTGCTACCTGTTGTTTTTATTGATAATCGCCGGGCAAGTGCTCTGAAATTCTCTTGTCGCTGTCTGATATATCGGTGACCGGTGCAGACAATCAATCGATGGATGAGTAGTTGGTTTGATGATTACTTTAGGCGGTGCGCATTATTGCCTGTGTATGCATTGTGTGTATGTGTGTGTGTTTGTGTTATTCGGCGTTCGCAATTATTAAATATGTCCGTGCATTTCTGTCTCTGTATATGTGTACTGTTACTTTTGTTGTGCTTTGTTTAATTTCTTGTGGCGCTGTTGTGAAATAATGGACTATTTTTGGCAAACAATAAATTAAATTTGGCATTGGCTTTGTTTTAATGAACAAAACTGATTACAGATACAGATATATAAATAAAGCCGCAATAAGATTAAGTAGCGGAAAAAAATTAAATCAACGCAAGCAAAGAAGCAAATGCAAATATCAATTAAAATATGGGAATATTCAATTTGGGAATACCAGGGAGAAAAATATAATTAAATTTAGCCAAAAACCACACTGAACAACAGAAACAAATTGTGGTTTTGCCAAGCGCATGTTTTGTATACAGCTCGAGAAGTTAAGTCTTTTTTTTTCTCTTCTTGATTGGCGCGATAACCGCAAACGCGATTTTGGCCGACTTTAACAAAGCGCGCTAGTCATTCCTTTCTCGTGCTAACTGGCGTCAGTTGAACACAGCAAGCGAAGCCAACTCCTTCTCCACCTGATCTTTTCAACGCAGAGGAGGCCTTCTTCTTCCCCTCTTGAGATCCGGGAGCCGGAGCGCTTGTATCCTTTCCGACGACGGAATAATTAGATATATTCAAAAACTTGATGTAAAATCGGAAGCCCAGATGCTAGAAAGAATTGATTTTAAGCGGTAAGAATACTGCCAGAATAATATTAAAGTTTATGTACGTATGTATGTGTGTATGTTCCTTGTTGCAGCATAAGTCAATGATAAGAATGGATCGCACATTTCTTTATTTATTGATTCATTTAACCAAATGAACAAAATCTCTACTGACTATAGAACAAAATTAATTTGATTCAGTTAGTTTGTACCAGCTATCCACTATGAGACACACTTAGACGCACAACTCATTCTACTACCGCTTGAAAGACTTATCCTGAAACCCATAAATCGAAAAAGAACTTTTCAAAAGCTTCAGAAGATCACTGACTTCAAATAGTTCACAGATGATTCGAAAACAAATACTGGAGGCGCTGCGGAGATCTATGGTCCAAACGCCAAATCAATGGGTAAACGGCAAAGCGTCTTTCGGGCTGAAATTCAAGCAATTTTAAACTGTTCGAGAATAAATCTTAGCAGAAGCAACAAGGATGCGCTTGATGCTATACACTCGGAGAGTCAAGCTGCCTTAGAAGCAGCAGCTTCGCATTCTGTGGAACCGAAATACTGTACGAATGCCTTATCAACTTAATACAATAAATAGAATTGTACTTTGCTGCGTTCCGGAACACTCTGGAATAAAAGATAATGCGTTTGCTGATGAACTCGCTAGGGTGGGGTCGGTCTAGAACCATGGTAATGGTAATGCTAATAGTTGTACGAGTTAAGCTACTGCTCTTATGCACCTCGACCGGGATAATCTATTGTGCGCCCCTAATTACTTAATTATAATTATTTAGTGCACCGAGGAATCGAACCAACTCCTTAGGAGAGAGCAGTTCTAGATCTTCCTCTTCTAGTACGTAGGAGCCCAGGATTCTGTGTCTGCTCTGGCCTAATGCCTCACAGTTGGTGATTAAGAGTTCCATAGACTCCTCTTCATCACGGCAGAACCTGCATGATCTTGTGCTAGATAATCCTATTGTGTTGAAGTGTTTATTATAGGCAAAGTGACTTCTAAGTGCTCCACAGAGTAATCTGATACCCTCTTGGTCTAGGGTTAGAACAGATTTTGCTCTGTTGGCATTGAAGTTCAAGAACTTTTTGGATTGATTAGGACCGCTTTTACCATGCCAGTGTTCCCTGATTTTAGTTTGGATCCATTTTTTGGTTTCCTGTTTTATATTTATTGTCTTTGTTCAAGCCGAAAATGAGGTTGGCCCAATAAATAGCCCTTCTGCCCCTGTTTTGGCATAAAAGCTCGCGTTCTCGTTTCCTTCGTGTCCCTCATGTCCTGGTACCCAAATCAGTGAGACCTGGTTATGAGTGGCCAGTTTGTTAAGTCCATTGTTACAGTGTATTAGGACTTTTGACTTGAATGTAAAGCTATTCAAGGCATTGAAAACCGTTCGGCTGTCCGAAAGTATTCCAATTTTTACTTTCTCGAACCCTTTTTCACATATGGTTTCCCCAGTTTCGATTATAGCGAAGAGCACCGCATGAAAAATCGTAATATTTGTATTTAGTGTTGGGGATTTGTGTGCTCTAGGCCCCACTATTGCTGCTCCTACTCCTTGAACCGTTTTGGAACCATCTGTGTACCATTTTTGTGAATCATCCTTTAGTCATGTTGGGTTAGTGTTCCACTTCTTCCTAGACGGGAAGATAACCTAGTATCTCTTTATAAAATTGAGTACGGATTTCGTGTAGTTCGCTTGGATTATGCATACTGCATAACCAAACTGAGGTATCAACTGGGTAGAAGCTATATGCAGGGTAAATAACTCTGTCAAGCCAAAAGGCTTATAAGACCTTTTATCTACAATAGAAAATAGTTGGTTTTCTGACAGTTCACTATTAATTAAACTACCATCTCCTAAAAATTCACATTGGGAATGTGACAGAGTGTAGACTCTTTCTTGAGGATGATGAAACCGCAGATCATATCTTGTGTAACTGTATTGCCTTTGACGAGAAAACACCAAAGACGAAACTGCACATCTTTCATCGAAACCAAATGGATCTGAATAAAATCAAGAATGCTCCTGTTACAGATATTCTGAAATAAGACCGTAAGGCGGAAAATTTACTGAAAGAGTTTGGTTTTCAACCGATTCCCAACCCAGGGAACAGTTAAGTTATGGTAGTAGTGCCAGACAAAAGAACTGGTATTAACTACTTCCAAAGCATGTTATTATTATTGTTGAAGTGGTTGAGTATTTCTCTGAAAGCATCCTAATTAACGACTAGCGTCGTGTTACTAGCACTGTTCTCGTGTGATTTCTTGGGTTTTTTTGTTTTTTTTTGTTTTTGGAGACAGCTCCATTTCGTGAGATCCAAGTAGTATAACAGCGAACTTTTTATTTATGAGTCTGAGATATCATTCATTTGCTGGTGGTTGCTGGCTTATCAAAAGAGCGAAGTCCTGCTCTAGCTAGACCTGGAAAATACTTTCTTGCACCCCCTCTGCTTGACAGCTTCTGATGATGGGATTGAAAAGAAGGTTAAGTCTGACTGTAAGATCCGCTACGAGTCAGTGACCTGTAAGGGTTGCAGTGATATGTGATATGCATGGGAGGGAGCATTCTGACAGGTAGTTCGTTCTCTGAATGTTGTATCACGGCAATATTTTTCTTGCTGTAGTGCATGTAGTTAATTGCTTCCACCTTCTTTCGACTAAATCCTAGTAGTGTAAAGCAATGGATATTTTTATTGTATTGGATGGGGTAGCAACTGCCACCGCCTCTACTATGTATGACTAGTGTCGAATCTTTTTTTGCTAGCTCATCTGCTATCTCAATGCCCTCTATATTCCTATGACCGGTAACCCATATCGGAGTAACTTGAAGCCGATGGCCAAACAATTCTAGTTCTTCTCTACACTGTAAAATTATTTTGGATGAAACGGAATTGGACTCTAAGGCCTTGAAAGCTGCTTGACTGCCTGAAAATATAGCCTCTCTTGCACCAACTTCTTTGTAGTGTTTGAGTGATTTACCTGCTTCTTTGATAGCTGGATCACGCTGAAATACGTTGGCATAGTCAGGAGGTTGCATTGGTTTGGATAAGTTGAATGGTTCCGAATAGAGCCCAGCTCCCACACCACAGTTCGTGTTAGAACGGTCAGTGTGGATTTCAATGTCGAACCTACCAATCAATTTCCCTTTCCCCCATTGACTCTTAGTGGAAAACGTACCGTAAAATCTTTCTCGATGTTAGGGTTGGGGACGGCGAAGTCTGATTTGGTATTAAGCTGAGATGTCTAAGTCTGATGGTGAAAGATGTGTTAGTTCCTTAAACGCTTTAGTAGGACCGGTGCCACCAGACTAATTGCGCATATGTAAGTATCGGTTTTACAATGGCTGTGTAGGACCAGTTGGATAGGTTTGGGTGAATGCCCCATATTTTTTCATCCTTCTCTTACCCGAGCAAAGTGCTATATTAGCTTTCTTTACCCTGTATTCTACGTTTGGCCTTCAGCTGGATTTGAGATATAGGAATAGTGAGTATTGTTTGTATTCTGTCCTTCTCTTAATCGTACTCACAACCTCATGAAGAGCTGCCTCCCTTGATTTTCCTATGGGATATGAATGGTGAGATGTTGAAGTTATTGTACTTGAAACTTGTCTCTAAAGTAAGCATCGAGCAATCGTTCAAGGGTTTCAAGGATAAAAGAGGAATAGTGATGAGTCTAACATCTTCCGCGTCTACCAGCTTTAGGGATACAAATCATTTAATGTATCGGCCAAGGATTTTGTTCATTTCACGTTGTCTTTCCCAAAGAAATAAGGACAGAAGTGTTCTTGGGATAAAAGCTTACCTTATCTGGACGTATCTCTGCTTGATTAAATGGAACTATTAGAAATCTCTCCAAGCCTCAGTCTGAGCTTCGCTGATTGCTTTCCTGTATTCCCTAAAACAATTTTTGTTGTGTTCAAACGACTTATATTTGTAGCAAATGTTGAAGATTACTCTTATTATTTTCCTGACTTAAATTTTCACTCAAATTTGTGGAATATGTGGTTTTGCCATACGTGACAGGGCATGAAGCTTGAAATCCTTTCGTTAACGAAATTTTCAAAGCTTTTACGTTCTCACCTAAGTAAAAGGAGCACAAAGAGATTTGGTGGCTCCTTTAATACTCAGACTAAAAAGCCCAAGGTATTTAAAGCTCTAGAAAGAGGTTAGATAGTCAAGGAGGGAGGGAGAAAAGTGTCAAAGAAAGATATAGGAAAGAATATAGACAGAGACATAGGAAGTTAGTCCTGTGAGAACTTTGATCGGAACTCAAAACTCGTAGCCTTGCTCTAGCAAAGGCAGAAAGTGCTCAGTGATACCCGCCTCCTCCAGGCAAGACAGGCACATTGGGTCCTTAATAATTCCAATAGAAAGTTTGACAGTTTTCTGTTTGGACTTGTCACAAAACAATTTGCAGTTCAGCAGTGTTCTAGACCGGACCATTGCTCTTTATGTAAATTTATGTAAAAAATTTAAGTCATTAATTGACGTTATGATTTTATTGATATGGTGAAGTTAAGATCGGGCTTCTCTGTTGAATATGGACCAATTTGCTCTTTTTGAGTTTCTATTGGCGGTCCATTTCTCAAGCTTCAGATTGATATTGAAGAGCATCAAACTATGCTCCGAACAGGATTTCTTTTTAAAGGATTTCTTACACTTCCCTAAAAATAAAAAACTATAGTGAAAAATAAATTTGTATACAGAATATTAGTTCCAGATTTTATTGTCTTTTCAGAATTAAATACCCAGAACTATAACTCAAAGGGATTTGGGTGACCTAAAATTTGTTTCACATTTTCTCCACAACTTTTACCCTGCAGAATATTGTGATGCTGTATTTATTACCGCTACCATCCCATCCAATTTCGCTCTTATGACCTGACTAAGTCGCACTTTAATTTAAAAAAAGAAAATGCCCGAAACTTGGATAAGCACAAACGATAAGTCAACATTCGACATTTTATTTATGGAATTTTTAATAAAGCATTAACTTTTACTAAAATATAGCGGCGGCTTATTAAGGCTACAAACTAGAATTTACTAATGCATAAATGCATGCATAATTAAGCAATGGTCATATGTTTTTTTTTTTTTTTTGTTTTGGCTCTCTAGTTTTCTATATAACCATTGTTGCGTTTATAAATTATTCATTTCCGCTTTTTGTGCCATAAATTTTTCAGTCATAAAATATGAATTTGCTAAATATTTACAAAAATTTTCCCAATAATTCTAATGGCTTAGGCGCCTTAGAGTGGTAAATTATTTCCTACACACACACGCGCGCCCACACATATATATATATATATACACAAAATTGCCGTCAAAATAGCTGATTCTATCTCTAACATATGTATGTATACGGTTTTACTACCCAGCGAACCATTTTGCCTGATATGAAATTTAGATGCATTTGTTATGAAATGAATTTCTGAAATCTCCAAAGTTAACTCTCTCAAAGGCATGTCATGAAGCGAATTGTAGTGTTCTCGACTTGAAAGGCACTTTTTAAGACATGAAAATTTTCCTAGATATCAAATTGAGAAATAAGTGATACTTATCAATTTGAAATCTCTGCATTTTTGGCGATCTACTTATCAGCTAAAAATTTTGTGTCGAGGTATTGATATGTACTAAAGATTTCTCGTATTTTACTAACCTTCCGAAGATGATTCCATTTGGTTTTGTTCAATTTACTCCTTTACAAAATCTTTCAAATGTGTACAACTTTCACTATTCATCGACAGTAATACGATGCTCAAACGAAGGCCACGTTGCGACTGAAAATACAGAGGATACTTAGGGTACAGGACGTTGCTATGAACGGTTTTCACTACTCAAGGCATTACTGTAGCCAACCCAAAGACAAAAAAACTCTATCTAGAAACTTTTTTTTTCGACTTTTGGCCAGCTTTTTGGGAATCGGCCGCACTGTGCGTCGGTTAGCAGCGCCAGTTGGAAACACCAATTAAAGTTAAGTCCCTCTCCACCTGATCTTTTCAACACAGAGGAGGTCTTCCTCTTCCTCTGCTACCTCCAGCTGGTTCCGCGTCGAATATTTTCAGAGCCGGACCGTTTGTATCCATTCGGTCGAGCCAGAGTAGTGGCTGGATCTCTATAGTAAAGCTCATAAGCTCATCATTCCATCGTCTGCGATATTCGTCTTTGCCAACGTGCAAAGGTCCAAAAATCTTGCGCAGAATCTTTCTCTCAAACACTCCAAGCGTCACTTCATCGGATGTTGCCATCGTCCACGCTTCTGCGCCATACGTTAGGACCGGCATGATGAGAGTCTTGTAGAGTGTTAGTTATGTTCGTCGAGAAATGACTGAACTACTCAGTTGCCTACTAAGTCCAAAGTAGCACTTGTTGGCAAAAGAGATTCTCCGTTGGATTTCCAGGCTGACATTCTTATTGGTGTTAATGTCGATTCCTAAATAAACAATCTCGAAACTGTCAACAGTGACGTGGGTGCCGATACTCGAGTGCGTCGACTGTTTGTTTGATGACAGGAAGTACTTCGTTTTGTCCTCGTTCACCACCAGACCCATTCGCTTTCCCTCTTTATCCAGTTTGGAGAAGGCAGAACTAACAGCGCGGTTGTTAAGGCCGATGGTGCCAATATCACCGGTATACGCCAACAATTGTACGCTCTTATAAAATATTGTGTCTGGGCGATTAGGTTCTGCGGCTCGTACGATGCTCTCCAACATCAGGTTAAAGAAGTCACACGACAGCGAGTCACCCTGCCTGAAATCTCGTTTGGTATCAAACGGCTCGGTGTGGTCCTTCCCAATTCTTACGACGCTGCTGGTATTTAACAACGGCATTTCGCATAGACGTATTCGTTTTGTGGGGATACAAAACTCATACATTATGGCATAAGGGCAACTCCTTTTCGTACCGTGTATCGTAATGTGTATCGATTCTCCTTTCATGGTTTTCATGGGTATTTTTCAAGACTTGGCGTATTGTGAATATCTGGTCGTTGGTGAATTATCCCGGTCTAAAACCACAATGATCAGATCCAATAGGTTTATTGATGGTGGACTTCAGCCTTTTACACAATGCGCTCTCCAGAACCTTATAGGCGATATTTAGAAGACTATTCTCTCAAAAATTGCAATCAAAAATTGCAATATCACGCTGCCTGTGGATTGCATAGGCGCTGCATACACATTACCAGCTCCTCGCCGCCTCCCGCCCGCGCCCACGGTTTTATTGTTCTTTAGTCGCGTTATCACGGACGGTTCAAAAAACTTACTTGGGAACATTGAAATCCGAAGTCTTATCTAAAACACTAGAAACGTCTCTTCCATCTATCACAACATGAAAGATTTGGTTTCGCGTTTTTCGATCAGGAAAGATTATGCTGAAATCTAGTGCATCAGACTACCATGTTTCGAGCTCTTCGAACGAAGTCGATGAGCCTCTCTCCGTTACCGGATGCTCTTTGCGCACACTGACAGTAAAGTCTTTGCTTACATTGCCTTTTTCTTCCGTAGGGGCGTGGGCACAAATTAGCGATATGTTGAAGAATTACGCTTTGATGCAGATTTTTGAGAGACGATCGTCCAACGTAGCGAACGACAGTGCTTGGCGACGAAATCTCTCTCCGACTATAAGTCCAACACCGAATTTGCGCTCCTTTACATGGAAGCTGTAATAAACGTATGATTTTCTTGCCTTGCCCCGTCCATTGCATCTCTTGAATGCCAGTGATGCCAGCCTTTACGTCAACCAGCCGAGCAAAGGCGCCTTCTCCATTACGGGATCGGACATTCCAAGTGCATGCCCTGAAATTATAGTCCTTAGTTCCTTTGCAGGGGTCGTCATCAGTACAGGATGTTCTCATCCGAAACTTTGTTCGTGCTTTGATGGTGGAATGATTTTCACGTGGCGGGTCACAAACTCAGCGCACAACCAGATATCCTCGGTTCATGCGCCTTCTCACGGATATAACCGAATACGAGTATCAAATGATGCGAAGCGCTGAAACTCAACTTGAGTACTAAAAGTTTACCGAACATTAGCGAAAGCCATATCTTGTGTTTGCTGGGTACCCAGCGAGAGGTTTCTTGCGCCTGTATGTGAGTGCGCGTGACCACAACAATAAATTGTGCAAATTTAAATCAACAAATGGATTTAATTTCATTTGTATACACATATAATAAACATTTGTGGTTGTGGATTGCAAATGTCACATGCAATAGCACACACACACACACACGTACTCACGCACGCGTATTCTTGTGTGTGTACACTGTGGATTTAAGCATTGTTTGAAATGTTCGTTGATATGGAAAACGATTATATTAATCCAATATTTACAGTAATTAAAAAGAAATCAATTGAAATTTCAGTTGTTGCTTTACTGGCCGGCTTAAAAATTATCCATGCGTACACAAGCGAAAGACAGTCGCAAATAAATAAATATTACAAAAACAAAAAAACTTAATATTTACACTGCCATATGTTAGTACTTTTATCGCATACTCCCATTTGCATAAACGATTATTCGCCTTACGAGAGAAGAGTTATTTTGGATGATTTACTCCAAGAGCTGCATTCGTCAGACGTTGGTTTCTTTTGCCGATTTGTGATTTTGTTCTTAACCCTCTAGTACCCAAAATTGTATGTAAGCATGAAAAATTTAAACATTTCTGTTAATCACCGCCTTTCCTACTGGCAGCCCAGTTTTCTGGTTGTAAATAGAAAAGTGTGTCACTTTTTAAATAAAAAATACCAGTTTTGTGTGCATTGCAGACAAAAGTATGATTGAGCTTGGCTAACTACAAAATTTGGCGCAAAAAATGCAAAAGATATTAGGTTTGGAATTGTGTCCGCAGTTCTTCTTGTTCTCCCATAATTACTGCTTATATGTATTTAAAGAAGAAAAACTTCTGGTACAAGACTCTGATAATCTCTTTTAGAAAAATGAAAAACAAACAAAACAAACAAATGGCCGTGGCCTTTAACAAAAATAATATTAAAATGCCATGCCGCGCGGAATATACTTAATCTTGCCATAAGTTCTGTTACAAGTTAAGCCCGTTATAGATAGGACTTTTTTTAAGAAAAACTTTATTCAACCATGTAAACATTAAAAACATTTTTATTGTAATTTTTATACGAAACGATCACCACTTGCTTTTACACAAGCCTTCAAACGATTAGGTCATTCAGTTATTGCAGCACGCACGGTTTCCATGGAAATTGACGTCGCTGCTCGAACCGAAGATTGTTTGAGACTCTCCAAATTTATGTGAAGTCTTCGACAGGGCATGTTCTCCAATTCTGAGCTCAAACTATAGTTCAATAGATTCGGATCTGAACTTTCAGATGTTCAATCTTCTGCGGTTATGAACCCTGGAATATTTGTGTTTTAGTCAGTGCTGGTTGGTTTTTGCTTTATGGGATGGAGCAGAGTCTTGTTGGAAAATCCAATGCTCTCCATTGAAGAGAGTGCTGTTCAATTGCTTCACCGCTTCTTCCAAGACATCCTCCTGGTACACTTTTGCATCGGTCTTAACCCCTTTTTCCGCAGAAATGAAGAGATGTAACGACTTTGCAAGACACTCCTCATCAAACCACTACGGAGGCTGGATGGTGGCCATGCTGAACCCTTGGAACAACATTTTTGCGTCTTTAAAAGTTTTAGCATAGATTTTGTCGTTTTGCTTATTAAAAACTTGTTCAACAGTGAAAGTTTTCTCATCTGTGAACAAAAATATTTTCATGGCCGTTGACCGCGTGCCACCGAAGAAGCTACTGCATCTGTCGAGTTTTATTTTCTTCAAGTGCGTTGTCAAGAGATGACGAGTTGAGCGACAGAAGGCCTTTATGTGGAGATCATCTCGGGAGATCATCATTAGTCTGGACATAAATCTGGTCAACACATTCATTGCGTATTAAATATGATTTCCTGCTAAGGAGATTTCAGCGAATTCTTCCTCGAACGGCTTTCATAGCTGCGCTGGTTGGAACTACGCGAAGACGACTATTTCTTTTTCTCTCTAACACTTCAGACGTTTGGGAAAAGCGATTGATCGTGTGGTAAACAAACATCGTCGAACTATTCAGTTTTTTCAGCAACTCGTAAATCTCACTTGCACCTGTGTATAATTTATTATTAGACAACGAAAAAAAGAAAAAATAAAGATCCTTTTGCTGCGAATTTGTTTTCGCCGTTGGCATTGGCCCCTATTATGAGTTGGATTCGATCTTCGATATTCGCTGGTTGTCGAAGATCGATAACCGAATGTCAATTTAGTATTATGAGCGGTGCAACCCTGTCGAAATTTTCGTTGTATACCGAATTTAGAGTCGAATGCGATTTTGCCTTCGATTGTGTAGCGTATTGTGGGAAAATTTGTTAAAATGTAAGTTGTTTGCGATTATTTATTGTTTTATAGTAATCAAATAATAAACATATACTAATTGTTTTAATTTTATGTCGGTCGAAAGTGGCGAGTACCAAACAGCAATTAGAAAGTCTGGTTGCATTAATGGAAGAGAATCCACAATTCGCAAAAGGGATTTGCACCAAAGTTCAATAATTTGTGTTGCAACAAAAATCTAAATCGGGTTTTCAAGACTCCAATTGTTCTCTCAATGATACTTCTCGCTTTAGTATGTTGTTTGTTGTATGTCCTTTGTGGAGACCCTTCCTCAGAGTTTCTGAACGGCGTCAATAAATATGGTTTTAGAGCGTATCCAGCATCATCTGAGGCAGACAAAAATATTAAAATCGGAATTTCAATAGGTGTTTATTATATACCGAGGAGCCAAGAATTGCGACGGCCATTGAGTTGTTGCTCCTCTAAATGCGCTTTCAATGGCGACATGTTGAAAGCCATAGAATCCTGAGTAGCTCCTGGATTTTTCGCATTTATGTAAGTTATTTTCATTGTATGATCACGAACCTAAAATTTACATTATTCGCATTGGGATGAATCGTCAAACCATAACTCCGTTGTACTTATTTTCACAAAAAATACTTTTTTTAACTTTTAAAAACGTTGTTAACAAAGTATTTCAATACAATCGCTTTTTCTTTTATTTTGATTTGCTGCATCAGTTGAGAAAAAATTATCTATTGTAAATTCTACAGCGAATGAGCACCATAATACCAAATGAAAATTCGTTCGATCAGCACTTTCGACTACAATCGAAGATCGAATTTTGTTCATAATAAGGGCCATTGTCAAATTTGTCACAGAATTTATGGCAAAACTAAGTATAAGTATTTTCATCAACCAATCTAATAAATCTTCTTCAATAAATATAACCTTTTTTATTGTATTAATAAAGCGAATTGGCAATAAATATTTTTTCCATTAAAAACTGCTTCCATTCCCAAATAAAATTATCGAACTTTTAAATTTCAATATTGATCACCTTTAACATTATTCACTTCGAACAATTCCCGTTAACTAAATATTGCCCCGAAATATGAGTATTCAAATTTATTGTAGCATGAAATGTAATAAATATCAATTCAATATTTTTCTTAAGCACTTTCTTTATTATGCGCATGAAATATGTATGCGTGCTTGTGCCTGTGCATTTGTATGCGAACTTACGTCCAATTAACCCACGAGTGTCTACTGTTACATTTACGGTGCTGGGTGAATGAAGGATGATTTTGCGTATCTCAATGAGAGTGTCCCATTTATTAGAATGGAAAAATTAAGTTCTTTTTACTTTTAATTTTAAGGCAGTTACTTTTTGTGTAAGGTCAAGTTTTTTAGAAGTGGCAAAGGGTGATATGACGCCGGAACTAAGGCAGCAAGCGTTATTAATACAATGAGAAATAATTTGGGGTAAAAGTTTTAATGAAAAGATAATGTATATTAAATGTAGAGAGTAAATTATTAAGATATAAGAAAAATATATCTCGCTGGCGTAGTAATAATAAATAAATAAATAAATCACTACATAAATAGCAGAAATCACTACATATATAAAAGGTCTCACACTAATGACCCGCCAGTACTTTTGCTTGTTTTAAGCATCGCCCGTTAGCACTAATGCATTATGTATTAAAAGCTTTTCTCAATTATTTTTTTAATAAATGTACTTGCTCGACTTTGGAGTAATCAAGAAATTTGCGTAAAGAGTTGATGTCATATGATGCTGGGGAAAAGATCATCCGACCGAGTTAACAACTGGTGACGCTCGGCGCTAGATTTGCTGAAATCGAGTATATGTGATATTAATGAGCCCATGATATAATATTTTCTAAATTCATTCAAATAGGAACAGCTTTTGATCTTGAAGTTATCTAGAAATGAACGTTAGATCACATCATATGATATCATCATAACATCAAGTCACATGATATCTTCGTATGATTTAATCACATGATTTCATCATGTGATCTTATGGTATGACATCATCGTGTGATCTGATCATATGATGTTATCATATGTTTCATTACATGTCGAATATATTACATATCAATAAAAATATGTTTCAAATGGATCGTTATACTCTTTTGCAAGAATTACATCCAGGAAAACATATAACAGACACCATATGGGGCTGGCATCAGTGACGCGATCATATGATGCGATTCAAAGTACATTTCAAGACAGCTTCGAAGGGAACCACTTTTCTTAAATGGACTTAAGCGAATATAATCATCATGTTTAACAATCCTAACCTGAAAGCTATGTGCTCCGAAAGTCATATTATATAATTAGAAATTATTGGTTGACATTTGAGCGATTACGTACATGTCAAGTGATCCAATTATTTTGGACATTATCGCAAATTTTTCTGAAAATTCATTTATTTGTGTGCTAGAATATAATAAAAAGTAGACTCAACAGATTTTGAAAAAAAAATTTAATAAATTTGAAGATTATTAAATGTTGGAAAATTTATTATAAAGTTCTTTAACGTGAAATTCTTCGTTTTTTTCCACATTTTTATAAATATCTTTCTCTCAAATTCGGTAATATAAAATGTACTATATAAAAATATATATAAAAATATAATACAAAAAATTTTTTTAGTCCACTATTTTTTGTTGCATTTTTCAGATTTCCAGACTTAAATTTTCAGACTAAAATTTTCAGACTTAGATTCAGAATAGCGCCGACTATACTCAGTAATTCCAGTAATTAGATTCAAAAATACCGTGCATCTGTGTACTAATGTACGTAGAGGCGCTTCGATCGATTTGTGCAAATGGGTGTAATACGAGGTGTTTTCAAAAAGTATCGCGAATTTTGTGTTTTTTTTTTAATTTGTTTTATTCATAAATATCTATTTTGTCCCTTCGAAGTAGTCCCCGTGAGATATTATGCACTTGTGCCAATGTTTTTTCCAATCTTCGCAGCACTTCAAAAATCATTTTTTTTTATCTTGTTCAGCTCCTCCTTCGATGCCGTCTTTATCTCGTCAATCGTAGCGTAGCGTCGTCTTTTCATGGCCTCTTCAGTTTCGGGAAAAAGAAAAATTCATAGGGGGCCAGATATGGGAAATATGGTGGCTGTGGCATCATTAGTGTGTTGTTTTTGGCCAAACAGTCGCGCACAAGCAACAATGTGGGACCAGGGGTGTTTTCGAGATGCAAGAGCCAATTTTTTCCTTCCACAAATACGGACGTATCTGGCGGATTGATTCTTGCAAAGTGCGCATAACTTGCAGGTAATATTCCTTATTGACCGGTTCTGTGGCCAGAACTCATGATGCACAACGCTCCTGTAATCGAAGAAAACGGTAAGCAAAACTTTTACATTCGACCGAACTTGTCGCGCTTTTTTCGGTCTTGTTTCGTGCGGCAGCTTCCATTGAGATGATTGAGCTTTGGTTTCCACGTCATAACCATAAACCCACGATTTGTCACGACTCTCTGGAGCAAATCTGGGTCGTCGCGGACAGAGTCCAACATCTCATTAGCAATGTTCATGCGATGCTGCTTTTGGTCGAAGTTGAGCAGTTTTGGTACGAATTTTGCGGCGACCTTTCTCATGCTTAAGTTTTTGAAAAAATATCGAATGGTCCTCAGCAACTTCTCTAACGGTGATTCAACGATTGGCCAATACCATTTTCTTCACTTCATCAATTTGTTCGTCTGTTGTTGAAGTGCTCGGGCGTCCGGCTTTCGGCGATGCTTTTCGTCGTTCACATCTTCTCGGCCTTCTGAGAACATTTTGTACCACCGATAAACGTTGCTTTGGTCCAAAGTAGCTTCTCCGTATGACACAGTCAGCATTCGGAATGCATCCGCGCACTTTATTTCGTTCTTCACACAAAATTTTATACAGGTTCTTTGATCCATCTTATTGAATAGGGAAAAATCGAAGACGAGCCGAAACACGTGAAGCAAAGCAGCTGTCAACAATTAACTGAACATTCACAATGGTCGAACTCGTCGGCATGAGTGAGAGACATGAGTACCAACATATCGCCACAGAAAATTCAAAATTCGCGATACTACTTACACATCTCTTATATGAGTACGTATGCTAGCGCTTCGGTCGAGCAGTATTTTGCATTGATATTCAACTGGTTGCCCTGTACGAATTTTAATATAACTTTGAAAAGGTATGAGAATCGCACCATGAAACATTCAAATAAATATAACTAAGCATAACTTCTGCTACTAACGAAAAAATTCTGAGAGGAGTGTTTCTTAAACGACAAAAACAAGTTTATTCCAAAACTTATGAACAAAAACTAAAATTAAAAAAAAAAAAAATATTTACTCAAAAGAAGAATAAATACGTATAATGTAATAAAAAAAATGTTTCTCGGAAAGAAAAAAAATAATATTTTTTTCCAAAAAAAAAAACAAATGTCAGTTATATTTTTTTCCAAAATCAGTTTTTTGTTTGGAAGTATATTTTATATTAAATAATCTAAAAAAGGTAATTTATGTACTTGTTTTGATCAGTTTGTAGTCTTGTAGGCGTAGGTTTTTTAACACCAACAGCGTTGCCTTATTTTAGTTTAAACATTTTTATTTTTATTTTTCTATTTCCCTTGAATACATTTCCCTAAATCAAAACTTCCAACTCATTCTCATCGGCGTAGACGTGTGTGGGTTAAACTTGATTTTATGTGCGCATACATTTTCGAGATTGGCAGAATGTTGCAAACATCTCAGCTGGCTGGTAGGCGTGCCAAGAATAAACCAATAAGCTGAGATTTTATTAGTCACGTTTCTTCACACAGACGGTTCGTTGAAGCCAAATCATTTTGCTAACTTTTACGGGTATAAACAAATGTACGGATTTAGCCTACACTGGTAAGGGTAGACAACATAAAGCGCTTTGCTGGCAATAAACTCTCAGACTAATAAGAAATCGTTTACGCAACATTTTTGGCTTGTCTTATTCAGTCATAAAATTTTATTATAATTATTATTATTTTACTTAGAAAAAAATTACAGTTTATGAATATTTCAGAGATAATTGAAAAACCTTACAGCATATGGCTCTTACTGGAAACCTTTATGCACATATTTTCCCGAGGAGCGGGAGCAATGTTGAAATTAGTGGTTTTATTAAAAAGAAAACCAGTCTTACGATTCATTTATACGCAAATTGAAAGATGGATGTTTAAAACATAAAGATATACTCCTTGACTTTAAACATTTTTTCTCGATAATAGCTCGAGTTTTGACAATAATGCTGTACTAAATATAAAAAAAACTCTTATTTTTATAGTGATGACTAAGTCGGAACTTTAAGGAAGTTGAGATGGGATGAAATCTTTGGCGTAAAATAATCTGCAATATGTAGCTCGCAGAAAGGCCAAAAATAAATTTAAACGCCACTGATATACCCCGAAAAACTCTTTTTGGCCGAGCTCCTCCTCCTAATTGTTGCGTGCGTGTTGATGCTGTTCCACAAATGGGAGAATCTACAGCTTTAAGCCGACTCCGAACGGCAGATGGTTTTTTTATGAGGAGCCTTTTCATGGAAGAAATATGATACAATACACTCAGAGATTTGCCATTGTCTGCCCAGGGGCGACTGCTATGAAAGAGAAACTTTTTCTATTGTATCATTTGGTGTTTCATGAACGTAGCTTCCGTAGCCACGCACTAACCTTCTCGGCCCCGGCAGCCGCCGAAAAGATACACTGCCGATCATATGTACGTGCATAAATAGTTTATTAACTACTCTAGCAACGCTCCCATAACACGGATGAAATAAAAATTATATGAGAAAAAGATAAAAAAAAAAATTCCTTAATTCATGCGAATGTTAGTTTCCCCATTTCTTTAAACTACATAAATCACTTTATGACTCCATACTAAATAAATTATTTGTAAGTAATTTTAAAAAGTGATGGACAGACACATTATTAAATAAAACAAATAGTAGTCGATAACCAAAACGTGTTTTTAGCTAGACCTTTTTTATGAGGACTTAATAAAGTGATTAAAAAATTAAATCAAGTGAATAAAAAATTATCACTTTTCCCGAAATTAGGGTTTAATTTAAAACTAATAACGAGAGAAACGTATTTTTAGCAACCACTTTTTTTAGCGTATAATTAAATTATTGGCAGAAATAATTGTGTTTTTGTCTGAAAAATAAGTTTTACATAGAAACAAGTTAAAAATATTTGTCTTTAATCAAGTGAGAGGAGGAATGTGTTGCAGAAGTACGATGCCACAGAGCGGTTGAATAGCGCAGCACATCTTTTTGCCTATAGAGACTCAAACTCTTACGGTGGAAAGAATTTTCAAATTTTTTTTTTTTGAAGAAAAGAGACTAGTTGAAATCAGATTATAGTCTTTCATTTTATTTTTATATTTTTTCATGTGTTTAAATGTCTGTATTTGTGAAAAAAGAGTGTTTTTGTGTTGTATTGTTACAGATTGTTTTTTTTTTGGAACTCTGAGGTAAAAAGTTCTGGTTTCGCGCCTGGAGACACGGAGTTTAAGTTAAAATAATTTATGTCAAGCTAAGTTGCATTGAGTTAAGTTAAAATAATTTATGTCAAGCTAAGTTGCATTGAGTTAAGTTAAGTTAAGTTAAGTTAAGTTAAGTTAAGTTAAGTTAAGTTAAGTTAAGTTAAGTTAAGTTAAGTTAAGTTAAGTTAAGTTAAGTTAAGTTAAGTTAAGTTAAGTTAAGTTAAGTTAAGTTAAGTTAAGTTAAGTTAAGTTAAGTTAAGTTAAGTTAAGTTAAGTTAAGTTAAGTTAAGTTAAGTTAAGTTAAGTTAAGTTAAGTTAAGTTAAGTTAAGTTAAGTTAAGTTAAGTTAAGTTAAGTTAAGTTAAGTTAAGTTAAGTTAAGTTAAGTTAAGTTAAGTTAAGTTAAGTTATCTCCTCCATCCAACCCAAAAAATATAACTTACAGATGCATGCTTTGCGGTTATCACCTCATATAACCAAAAAAATATAATTGATAGCTGAATACTTGTAAAAACAAAAACAAAATCCATTCGTCAATTTAAATCATTTTTCACTTGCAAATTAATTAAAGCAATCATTTTTGTATCAGCAACTCTGATTAACGATCGCAAACCTAATTTCTTATGTCGGACAAATCGCAATGATAAAGCACCAAGCACAATAACTACATAATTATAAATTGTGAGCAATTTATTAGAAAGTTTTCCTTTCTTTATTTGCGAAAAATATAAAATCTGCCAAAGAAGCAAAGGAGACTTCACAAAAACTTGCAGTAGGCCGCAACAAAAGCGTAATAAATTGCGCGTGAAAAATCGAGTTTATTTAGGAAAATTAATTTATTTTATCACCAGCAAGTAAATATAAATTTGCATATATAGCTACTTATGTAAATGTGTATGTATGTGTGTGTGTGTGTGGCAAGCGTATTGTAGAGGACAATATTTTACGAAAATATAATACTCGATTTTCGCAGAAGTTAAAGGTTATGGCTGCTTGGCTAAATGAGTTAGCAATATTTTGTTGCTGCTGGTCTCGGTTTCTCCTTATCCAGCAAAATACGTACACAAGTAAGGCATTGCATGAGAAGTTTATATTTAGCCTGCATATACAAATAATTAATACGATGGCATGGCAATTGAGAAAGTTATCTTGTTGATGATAAATTTGAATATTTTGATATAGTGAGGGTACAAATTACTTGGATTAAATTAATTGAGATAGTAGCAATATGGTTTAATATTTATTAAAATTTTTTATTCGTTATTATCTCGAAAGTAGGGGAGGATGACATTATATCATATTACCAGGTAATTTATGACCGATCCAAAAAGCTGAAATTAAATTAGCTGTAGACAAAAATTAAGCTGCTGCATTAAATAGTTACAGCAACTAATTTTGGTTCGGATTCCTCATCGCTCTTTGATGGAGTGAGAGGTGTTGTTTGCACGTCATGTAATTGATTTATTTTGCCACCGCCAAAATAACTGTTTTGCTTATCGTCTTTTATTGAAATTGAATAATTTTTTTAAATCCTAGCAGAGTTTCGTGAGTGACAAATCAATAGCCA
The DNA here is from genome assembly GCF_027943255.1 of Anastrepha obliqua. Taxonomy (NCBI): domain Eukaryota; kingdom Metazoa; phylum Arthropoda; class Insecta; order Diptera; family Tephritidae; genus Anastrepha; species Anastrepha obliqua. The sequence goes on along the minus strand of NC_072892.1, from coordinate 157,157,805 downwards.
CAAGCAGTTACAAATATCGAGGTTTTTTCTGAATGGATGTCCATACAGCCGCTTTTAATAATTGAGTTCAAAAGCACTAAATATCGGCACTCTCTATGGGCTCTTTCAATAGCGTTTCACAAAATTAGTTATATAATACAATTTTAATTTCACAATTTGCTGAAATCTGAAATTTAATTTTTTGGTTTTTTTTTTCGTTTTCTGTTTTTTGGAACTTGAATAAAATCATAGCTCATTCCGTTCATTGCATTATCGGGTGATTCCCAGGGTAATATTAATGATTTATATAAAATCTTAACTACTCAAAATTTATTTGGAATGCTGATAACTTGAAAAGCTGTGAGACTAAATCAATCTTATAAATAGATTAAATTGAAATATAAATAACTTTTTTTCATATCTTCTACTATAAATCTTGTTCCGTTATCCCTATTTCTTATCGAACAGGTGGCTCTAGTATTGCTAAAATATGTGATTTCTATGTAATATCTGACTCTCAGATCTTATTTCAAAGCCATTTAACTACGCCATCATCAATTTTCCTTCATTTGCAAGTTTAGCTTAGATTTTATTGATACTTTTTATACTTAGAAATTACTACTTACTGCTCTCTTACGGATTTCATATTAATGCAGTTGAGGAAAACCAAAAACGTTTTCCACGCTATTCTTTACGTTCTGTTAATTTTACTTATTCAATTCCCTCCTACATACAATGCAGGATGTTTGCTTACCAAGCTTAAGTTTTAATTATATTATTTCCTCACTTTTACTTTAGACATAATTATTGAAAAACTATGCATAAAGATTAAAAAAATCTACTAATATATATATACACTAGCGGACATGAAATCAAGATACTAAGCTTAGTAGGCTTAAAATTTTGTTTTTCCACTCAGTTCACCTACTTTTTTTCATTATTTGAGTGTACGGTTGGTAAGCCGTGCAAAAAGTGGAAAAGTACTGCACCGCAAAAAACTGAGCATATTTTATAAAACTAAAATGTTAAAATGTTAATTTTACTTCAAAAAAACTACACCCTTTGCGAAATTAGTACTAAAAGTGGATTTAGTAAGGACATAATTTTTCTTCGAACTAATTTCCACTTCCAGGCAGCATAAATATTACCTAACAAATACTTTGATGGAAAGCTTTTAAAAACTGGTTTAATAAATAAATTACAATTTCCAACTCAGCTAAGGCATATAAATCCATTCTTAAAATTTGTTTCAACAAAGACTTCAGGTGTGCAAAAACATAATAAAAATTGTCTAGATTTTCGAGTGCCCAAATTTCAGTGTCCGCGATGTAAATACAAATTTTTGCAAATAGCGTCGTACGACACTCATATTTCACACTTATGAACTAGACAGCAGCAGTCTAATAACAAACAAACGAAGCGCGCTAAGTTCAAAATAAGGATTTCCATCACTAAAAATTATTCTTTTTTATGTATGGTAGTAAAACAAAATTGTAGTAAAAGAGTTATTCAAAAACAAAATTGGATTATTAATTTTGCGCCACCTTGTATAAATGAAAATTTCGAAATCAAAAATTATGCACCGCATTCGCGAAAGTGTATATGGAAGGGAAACATATACGGTATACAAGGTGGCGCAAAATTAATCACCCTATCGGAAGATTTATAATTTTTGCGAATGGCGTCGTACAAAAATCACATTCAAGCAATGGAGTGCGTAAAAATTATAATAAAGACTTTCATTATTCAAAATCAGTCTTTTTTTTATTTGGCAAAAAAAAAATCGTAAAATAGATTCCACAATATATCGTCCCCTTAGTATTAAAATAGCCTATACATTTTTTGATGTTTTGAGAAAATGAATTTCAATCTTTTTGTCGAAAGTAGCTCTCACTCAAATCTCGTTATGTCTGTAAATATTTATTATTTTTTGACTGACATTTTGACCCACTTTGTGGAGCTAGAATTCGACAAAATTTGGACCACATATACAATCGACGATGGAGAATCCAAAAATTCAATAAAAAAATAATAGCCTATGAGCACATAGGCTATTGTTATACTAAGGGGACGATATAGTCTCTTCAGCAGAGTGTATTTCAAAGCGAGATTTCGAAGCTAGGTATTTTATATTGTTTTTAAGAAAGCAATGCAAAATCTAGCATAATTTAATGTGTCACGCGACTATGTACTCTGTGAGAAGCTCGCAGTTCGCTCCATGTTTTGCAATTTGTGGTACCAGGTTATACGTTTTCTTACTAAATGCGATTCCATAATTTATTTAGAAGAAAATGGGTTGTAGAAAAGCATTTAATCCAGTGGAAAAGGCTAATTACTGAGCAGGAGGTAAGTTTGGCAGGAATTAGTACGGGAAAACTTTTGTCTTGGCTTTCACGTTGTTGAAGTTTACTATAACAAAAATAAATCTGTGCGCGAAGTTCATAGAGTACTTCGTTAATTTTACGTGTGGTCTAAATGCTACCGGCATCACCGGCCCTTATTTCATGCCGGATGTATTCATATTCATCTTAGTTGGCGCGATAGCCGCTCATGCGATTTGGTTAAGTTTAACAAAGCGCACCAGTCGTTTCTTTCTCGTGATAACCGGCGCCAGTTCGATACACCAACGCCGGCTATCATATTTAAATAAATTAGAGGCCATGAAATTATCGAATTGCTGAAAAAAGTTAATATTTCGAAAATTTGTTTTTACCGCACGATCAATCGTTTTTCCCAAACATCTGAAGTGACAGACAGAAAGGGAAGGGGTCGTCCTCGCGTAGTAGAAACCAGTGCAGCCAGAAAAGCCGTTCGAGAAAGAATTCGGAGAAGTCCACTTAGCAGAAAATCATGTGTATGGAAGTGAATGTATCGACCAGATCCATGCCTAGGCTTATTAGAGATGATCTCCACATGAACGCCTGCCGTCGCTCAACTGGCCATCTTTTGACAATGCGCTTGAAGATAATTAGACTCGACAGATACAAGTGGCTTCTTCGATGGCACGCGGTCAACGGCCATGAAAATATTTTTGCTCACAGATGGGAAAATGTTCACTGTTGAAGAATTTTTTAATAAGCAAAACGACAAAATCTATGTTAAAACTTTTAAAGACGCAAACATGTTGTTCCAAAAGTTCAGTGTGGCCACCTTCCACCCTAAGTAATGGTTTAGTGGGGAGTGTTTTGTAAAGGCGCTACATCTCTTCATGTCTGCGTAAGAAGGGGTTAAGACCGGGGCAAAAGTGTACCAGGAGGGTGTTTTAGAAGGCGCGGTGAAGCAGTTGAGCAGTGATCTTTTCAATGGAAGCGTTGGATCTTCCAGCAAGATGCCGCTCCAGCCCTTAAGGGGACCCGGTGGTCTAGAAATTTCAAAAAATCGATTTTTTATTTTTTCGATATTTCGAAAGCATAGCATCTTAAGAATATACTGTGAGATTTTCATGCTCAAACTCCCAATATTATAAGTACTACAGTCCGTTAACTAGGTAGAGAGTGGTCCGCGTGCTCCTGTACCTCCAACTTTAAACTCATTTATCTCGAAACGACTTTTTTCGGCACGGCGGGGATGAAAACAAAAAAACTATTCAACCGAATCACTTGAAATTTGGATATGTTGTTCACAACATGTATCGCTATCGGCGGAACTAGAATCATAATTTTATTTAAATAATTTCTTATTTTAAAACTAAAAAAACTAGTGAAAAAACCCCGATTTTACGAAGTTTTTTTTCAAAAGTGCGCTATTTTGTTAATTTTTCATTTTTTTCGATTTTTTCTAGTTCCGACCATAACTGCACTCTTTCTGATTAAGAATCTTCTTGAATTTTGTGTTTCAGATGAGTAGAAGTCTCGAAATCATCTACGCCGTCCGGGTTCGATTTTTCGAGAGGGTCATCAATATAATAAATATTGTTTCAGAAGTAATTTTTTGTATGCTCAATAAACGTACTAATAAGCCTGAAAAATTGAAACATCGTTTTTTAAATTTTTAATGGCAAAAAAAAAAATCGTGAAAATAGGTGAAATTTTCGTGCTCTAGACCACCGGGTACCCTTAAAGCAAAAACGACTCAGTACTGGCTAAAAAATAATATTACTGGGTTCATAACCGCAGAAGATTGGACATGTGGAAGAGCAAATCTGAATCTATTGAACTACAGTTTGTGCTCAGAACTGGAGAACATGACCTGTCAAAGGCCTCACACAAATTTGGAAGGTCTCAAACAATCTTTGGTTCGAACAGCGGCGACAATGTCCATGGAAACCGTACGCGCTGCAATAACTGAATGACCTAATCGTTTCAAGGCTTGTGTAAAAGCAAATGGGGACCATTTCCTATCAAAATTACAATAAAATTTGTTTTTGATGTTTACATCAAACGTATGGCGCAGAAGCTTGGGCGATGACAACATCCGATGAAGCGACGCTAGGAGTGTTTTAGAGAAAGATTCTGCGTAAGATATTTGGACCTTTGCACGTTGGCAACGGCGAATATCGCAGGCGATGGAACGATGGAACGAGGTGTATGAGCTTTACGACGACATAGACATAGCACAGCGAATAAAGATCCAGCGGCTACGTTGGCTGGCCCATGTCGTCCGAATGGATACAAACGCTCCGGCTCTGAAAGTATTCGATGCGGTACCAACTGGTGGCAGTAGAGGAAGAGGAAGGCCTTCTCTGCGTTGGAAAGATCAGGTGGAGAAGGACTTGGCTTCACTTGGTGTATCCAATTGGCGTCGGTTAGCACGAGAAAGAAACGACTGTTGCGCTTTTTTAAACTCGGCCAAAATCGCGTAAGCGGTTATCGCGCCAATTAAGAAGAAGAAGAAATGCATTAAGAAAATTATTACAATTTCATATCTCTAACGTACTTAACTTGTAACAGAGCTTATGGCTGGTCTAATTACATGATTTTGTTCAATAAACTTTACTACTCTTTTTTATATATTTTCAAAAACGGCAATTGCTATATGTATTCCAGTAAACACGTTTAAATAAAAAAATTATTTTTTCACAATATACTTTTTTTCTTGTGTATCTTTTAATTTGTTGTGTATAACCTAGCAAAAAAACTGGTCTTTTGCATGCATTCTCCAATTAACTTTAGTGCCGGACGCCATGCGAATTTAAGTTATCAGCTCGATTAGCGCATTGAACATTTTCAGTCTATTTTTGTTTTTTTTTGTAAACAAAAGTTCTTTACAAAACGATTTGAAATCGAATAAAAAGTATTACACTTTGAGCACTTCCTGCTGTGAAAACGTGGGTACACACATACATTTCGATTTAAAGTGTTCGCTCGCACGTCGTAGGTATACCTAAATATACATATTTAAGTATCATAGCTCAGCAGCGGAGCGCCTATGCCACACACACACACACACATGTCGATACATAAAAGTAGATTAAACAAAAATTAGAAGCTGAGCACTCATTTGTGTGGAAATGTTAAAAACTAGCAAATAAATAAGTAAACATTTTTAATCGCAGGTCAAATGAAATCCAAAGCACATCGTTTAATGAGTCAGTCACATACACATGCACATGCACACACAGTTGCGAGCGTTAAGCTACGGAGACTAAACAAATTGCAGTGGTTGTTTTGTTTCTTTTTTATTTGCGGGATTTTTTTATGATTATTTTCGTGTTTTTCTTTTTAATGAAATAAGACTACGATAAATAAATTGTTGCTTTGAATAAATAATTTCTATACGAGGTGAGTTAAAAAAGTATTGCGAATTTTGAATTTTCGCAGGTTACGTAGATTCGAATTTCGATTTTTTTGTGGGGATATGTTGGTACTCATATCTCTCAGTCATGCCGACGAGTTCGGCCATTTTGAATGTTCAGTTAATTGCTAACAGCTGCTTTGCTTGCACGTGTTTCGGCTCGATGGAACAAAGAACCTGTATAAAATTTTGTGTGAAAAACGAAATTAAGCGCGCGGATGCATTCCGAATGTTGGCTGTACCATACGGAGAAGCTGCTTTGGACCAAAGTAACGTTTATCGGTGGTACAAAATGTTCTCAGACGGCCGAGAAGATGTGAACGACGAAAAGCATCGCCGAAAGCCGGACGCCCGAGCACTTCCACAACAGATGAAAAAATTGATGAAGTGAAGAAAATGGTATTGGCTAATTGTCGGATCACCGTTAGAGAAGTTGGTGGGGACCATTCGATTTTTTTTCAAAAACTTAAGCATGAGAAGGGTCGCCGCAAAATTCATACCAAAACTGCTCAATTTCGACCAAAAGTAGCATCGCATGAACATTGCTAATGAGATGTTGGACTCTGTCCGAGACGACCCAAATTTGCTCCAGAGGGTCATAACAGGTGACGAATCGTCGCTTTATGGTTATGACGTGGAAACCAAAGCTCAATCATCTCAATGGAAGCTGCCGCACGAAACAAGACCGAAAAAAGCGCGTCAAGTGCGGTCGAATGTAAAAGTTTTGCTTACCGTTTTCTTCGATTGTAGGGAAGTTGTGCATCATGAGTTCTTACCACAGGGTAAAATGGTCTATAAGGAATATTACCTGCAAGTTATGTGTAATTTGCGCAAAAATTGGCTCTTGCATCTCGAAAACACCCCTGCTCGCACATCGTTGCTTGTGCGCGACTTTTTCGCCAAAAACAAAACACTAATGATGCCACAACCACCGTATTCCCCAGATCTGGCCCCCTGTGGCTTTTTGTTGTTCCCGAAACTGAAGAGACTCTTGAAAGGACGACGCTACGTTACGATTGACGAGATAAAGACGGCATCGAAGGAGGAGCTGAACAAGAGAAAAAAAAATGATTTTCTGAAGTGCTTCGAAGATTGGAAAAAACGTTGGCACAAGTGCATAATATCTCACGGGGATTACTTTGAAGGGACAAAGTAGATATTAATGAATAAATAAATAATTAAAAAGAAGCACAAAATTCGCGATACGTTCTTAACACACCTCGTATATGTATTTTTAATTGAGCGTGAAGATGAGCTAATTTTATTAAAATAATTTTCCCAAAAAACAAAGATCTATAATTTTCACTAAAAAGTATTTAACATTGCAAATGAATGCTAATACATGGTGGCTCAAAATTAATCACTCTAACGGAGGATTTATAATTTTTGCAATGGCATCGAACGCCAACCTTGTTGTTGTAGTTATTGTTGTTATTATATTTTTTGTTGTTGTAGCAGTATACTTATCCCTCTTAGTGCTTTGTAGATCACTGGTCGTCTTCTTCTAGCTCATCTATCAGTAGGCCCAGGAAACTTGCTGTTTCGACAGGTTGGGTGCAGAGGGAAGGGGGGGTTAGATGATTGGGTTTGATGGGGCATGTGAAAAGATGGTTAGTGACGCATACAGTGTCTTCACATGCTGGACATTTGTGTTTAGTATGTCGCCATCGATTCTGGATAAGTAAGAGTGTAACCTGCTACAGTATCCAGAACGAAATTGTGCCAAGGTTATGCGGGACTTTCGGGGTAGCTGGAGCTCTTCGTCTGCTATGGGTGATGGTTGTACTCGATAACGCCATTCGGTGGTCGGGAGCTTAAGAAGTGGTGGTAAGTGTCTCCCGATGAATGTCGTTTATAGTCTGTTTGTACACTGTTCCGTTCAGTAATAGTCGACCTGTTTTGTGCTTGGAGGCAATAGCGATTGTGTGCGCAGAGAAGGAGAGCAAATTGTCGAAGGTAACTCTCTCAGTTTGACCTCCTTTTTCAAGGTGGTAAAGAGGGTCACCGTGGACTTCGTGGAAGAAAGTTGTAGATTCCCCGCAGTGAAGGAGCGAGATAGGCAGGTGAGGTAGTCGTTCGCTTTGGTGCACAGGCCATAAATGTCAGTGCCCGACGCCATTATCGTGCAGTCATTGGCGTAGGAGACCAGGGAGACTCTCTCTGGTAGCTTCGAGTTATAGAAGTTGAAAAGCAAGGGTGAAAGGTGCGGAACTCCTTGCTTTATCTTCCTCTGTTTAGAGATTTGGTCCCGAAATATTACAGACGAATGTCGACCACTCAGATAGTTCGCGGACCACCTCTTCAGCACTGGCGGGAGTCTCGACTGTAAAATACCATCTAGTAGCGTGGAGTGGCTGACAGTGTCGAAAGCCTTCTTTAGGTCCATCGCTACTAGGACAGTCCTCTCGCAGGGGCGGTTTGGTTAAGCCCGCGGTTGATCTGGGTGTTTATGGCGGTGAGTGTGGTGGTACTGTGCGCTCTTCGCCACATGCCATGCTGATGTGTGATTGGGGTCAGATGTTTCGTGTAGAGTGGGAGTAGGAGTAGGAGGACTTGAAGAGTCGTCACTACTGGGGAAAGGAGATTTATCGACCGATAAGAATCCCCTTGGTTGGCAAGTTTACGTCAACCATATTTAATACTTGTGAAACAGACAGCTATAGTATTATATGTTTACAAACAAATATCCAATGGAGCGCGTAAAGATCAAAATTAAAGTTTCCATAACTCAAAATTATTATTTTTTTATTTAGTAAAAAGTCATTGAAAAACAAAATTGGCTGACTAATTTTCCGCTACCTTGTATTATAATTTCATTCATTTTTTGTCCGCCATTCTTCAGCTTGAACAGTGTTTCTTCACATCCTAAACGGTTCACAGCCAAACCCGACTACCTTTTCTGCATCTCAAACGACTGCACGACAACACACCTCCTCGATACCGGCCTAGGCTTGGAATGCACTTGAACTGCAATTTATCCTAATTATTCTTTTAAGTAAATAAAAAATAAAAATAAAACACAAGCAAAATAAGTTGCGAGCCGCATTTTATTATCGAATTTCACAATAGTTGCCCTAAAACTCCGAACAACGACGTATTCTGCTATGTTAAATAATGCTTCGGAATTATCCGGTTCAGTATCGCTGAACCTTTCTACTGTATGCCAATATGAAAAGTTGTACTTGAACATTGACATCATAGAGAAGAAACTCGATTTACTCTAACAACGAGCCCATACGCAACAAAGCGATGATACCTTCAGTACGGGAAGAGATACAACGATTCAGTGACAAATACAGGAGTCATTTATTGAGTCACTCCACGTATTAGCCAGAGCCATAATTCTGCCAAGCATCCACGCACCGCGCCTAAAACGTGGTACACCTCGTCAAATCATATACAAAAAATATATAAAGGGTGGTTAAATTTTAAGGGTCGATGCTGGATGTGAACCACACCTAAACATTAAGTCCTTTTCTGCATTTTCTTTGACATTTTTCAATTTCAAATGCATTTAATTTAAACCATGGAAAGATACACAATTAAGCGACGCGTTAAAGTTATTCAGGCTTATTATGAAAACGGGCGCTCAAATCAAAATGCATATCGCGCACTTCGTGATTTCACACATTTCACATTTTCATCTCGGTGGATTTGTCAATAAGCAGAGTAGCCGCATTTGGGCAAATGATAAACCAAGAGTGATTGCCGAAAAATCAAAGCTCCCACAAAGAGCGACTGTTTGGTGCGGTTACTGTGAATAGTGTGCGCTATAGTGAGATGATAACGAACTTTTTATGGCCCGAATGGCCCGGAAGACATGGATGTGGACGATATGTGGTTTCAACATGACGGTGCCACTTGTCACACAGGTAAAGAAATAATGGCTCTTTTTTCGCCAAAAATTTGATGGCCGAATAATCTCACGTCGCGGCGATGTCAATTGGCCGCCAAGATCATGTGGTTTGACACCGTTGGACTTCTTTCTTTGGGGTTATTTGAAAGAAAAGATGTACGTCGACAAGCCAGCAACAATTCAAGAGGATGAGATAATTCGATATGCCTCAGCGTCATCGAAAATTTTGAGCATCGGATGGTGGTGTGCCGCCGAGACCGCGGCAGCTATTTGGCCGATATTTTGTTCTGTAAGTAATTGAGCTATACTAATATTATCATAATAAAGACAAATGATAATAATTTAAAAAAAAATTTATATTTTATTCAAAATCAACACCAGCCCTTGAAACTTAGCCACCCTTTATAAAATCAGCCTCAAAATGTCAAGGTTCTCACTTCATGTTCACTAAGTTATTTAAACTATTGGATTGCAACAGCCCGAACATCCCGAAAACCTAAAAAACGTTCATCTCTAATACTGAAATATCCAGGTCTCATCTCCAGTGACTGACTATCCAGCTAATCCTAACTCTATCATCGCTCTGAATGCGTAGCACAAACTTAATCGCAGATCGATTCTCAATGTGACTCTCCCATTTTCAAGAAACTAGTAAAAAAATTACTGCCACATTTCGACATGCACTAAAGGAAGATCTCGCGAACAACTAAATTATTAACCTCCTATTTTAACAAATTTCTGTAACAAAGCTTTGATGAAAATCGATAAAATCTTAAGTCTTCTCTAACTGCCAGTTGTGCCTTAAAATTTATGTACTTATTTATAAAAGCGCACTTTAAGGCATCTTTTGTCAAGTAGTGTTGACTAAAATTAGCTACTTAATTAAAGTATAGAACCTGAAGTCACACATCAAGTTTAATGTCTTTTCAGCACAACATTAGCGGCCTATGTGGGCGATTGAAATGTGGCAGAGGAGAAAAAAAGTGACAAACATTCCATGTCTGTATGAGAACGTGTGTGTGTGTTAGTGTGTGCTTGAGTTGCGAACCCACCTCGCTCTACTCATAACTAATAATAATCGCTTTCGAAGGCAGATCAACATCAGCGATGGCAATAGCAACAACAAACCAAACCATCAGCATCAAGGCTTGGAAAAAGTACTGAAAGCATCCACTGAGGAATAAACTTATCAATGAATCTGTGAGCATGATTGATGATGATTAAGCGAAAATAAACACAATACAAAACTGCTATATCTTCTGGGTGTAGGGATACGTATACAAATGTACGTAATTACATGAAAATGCGTTTAGGAAAGAGGTTGTGTGCCTCTGATAAGCTGTGCATCCTACGGTATTTACCTACTTAATGACAGAAAATTTCGCTTTTACTTATTTTTTATTTTTCTATATTGCATTTTTTGAGTGAGATAACTTCGCTTATTGGATGTACGAGTACACTATGTTAAATAATTATAGCACTAGGACGTACTGACAAGTTTATGGCAGTTCATACGTTCATTTTTTTTTTCAATTATAGTAAATTTTTTGTGAAAATATCACTAATTCTATTGGAAGAATCATATAAATCTAAGTCTCAAGTTTGAAAAGAAATCGGGAAATTTTCATTAAAGTTTCAAACTTTTTAGTCAACATTTTGGTAGTTTCGAATTGGACGGAAGAGTTCTTGGGGGAGGGAGTATTCTGCGAGGAGTTCCACAACAAGCTCAAATTTAGGCTTCCGGACCAAGCGGAGGTTGTCACAATTAAGGAAACAGAGGCTGTTTACTGTAAAGGATATAAATATTTACCGTTACAACCAAGCGGCAATTAGGGTCTTGTGCTCGTTGTTTGTACGTTCGAAATTAGTCGGGCAATGCTTGACTTCTCTCTCGACTGCATCGGAATACTTCGATATAAGGCTCATTTGGATGCCCGGTCACAGCGGTATAGAGGAAAATTGCTGGGATGATGAGCTGGCTAGACAGGTCCATTGTCAACGGGTTCATCGCAAAACAAGGGGATTGGGGTTGCCTTGAGAACCTTTGGTTAACTTCTAGAAGGATGGGCCTCACGTCAACCCAGCGAGCGCTGAGTCTGTGCGCAAACTTGCAGGGTCACGAGATCCTGCTGGCAATGAGTAAATCGAAGGTGCTCGAATGAGCTTCTGAGGCTGACATAGCCACAGCTCTCGAATGTTGTGAATATCCTTACCAGACATTGTCTACTAGGTATCCATGCGATAAGACTTGGTTTTGGTGTCAGTCCTTTCTGCAACAGCGGTCTGGAGGATGAAGAGTGGAATCATCTTATTACCTTCTTCTCAGCTGCCCTGCTCTCAAAGATTTATGCATCTGGGCTCTCACTTTTTCACTACACCGGCGGATATTGCGGGTTTGAATAGCACACATCTGCTGAAATGCATCAATAGCTTGAAGCGGTTAATATGAACATAAATCGCACTTGTTGGTCGCCTTCTTCTAATCCAAAGCGGGCTTAAATGTCACACATCTGGTAAAATGCATCAATAGCTTGAAGCGGCAAATACGAATGTAAATCGCCTTTGTTGGTCGCCTTCTTCTAATTCAAAGCCCATCTTTCCTTTTCTTCCGCCTGTTTGGTTCGTTCCCTTCTCCATTTCCCCTCTCGTTCCCCTGTATGGTATCACAACTGAAAAATTTTCAATTTTTTTTCAAGGGTGCTCCGCGCAAGGGTAGCCATTTAACCTAACTTAGGCAGAATTTTCAGAAAAAAAATACACAAAAGAAAAATTGTAAAATGAAATAAAATCAAAAACATGAAATTTTTTTTAATTTTGTCCAATTAAAAGTACCTCATAACTCAATTTGAATTCTCTGCATTGTTTGTTCGAGGATGCTGTTTTTCATAATGCGAATGCTCGACATTTATTTGTTTGGAAGAACAACCTTGAAAAGACTTCAGCGAAAAAATTGCCAAAAATCGGAAATATTGAAATTTCTCTAACAATTCTGATAAAAAAAGTTGATATTTTGATGAATTTTTTTTAATCTTTTTAAATCTGCAAAAAGTTCAAGGCTCCGATTTATGCGGCTTTTTATTATAAAATGAACTATTATATTATATTATTTTTATTATAACTGTTTGCTTAAGCGCCGATTATGATTCGCAAAGGTTAACAGTCAATGACTTTCACTTTCTTCTATCGTTGGCTATTTGCTACATTTGCCTCCAAATACGATTGTTGCTGGGTAAATTCTCGTGAAGGCTGCGTCGCCAGCATCTTTTGGATCATCCTCTGGGCCTATAAATTTGAGAATTGCACTCTAAAGCCAGCGCTGATATTTCTTGCACTGGTTTTCTAAGAGTTGGTCCGATCCAGGCCCACTTCCTCATACAGATTTCAATATTGATTGCGATCAGATTGCATGGTGTATGAGTAAATCAATGTTTGGTATCCAGTTTACTAACCACCAAGCGCGTAATTTTGTACAGAATCATCGATTTACAAAAGTTTGCAGTTTGGATGATATTTCCTTTGTTAGCCCGCACTCACAGCAGTATATAAAACAGATTTAACATTTGAGTTAAAAACACGTATATCAGTCTTTTCGGTAAGGTGTTTGGAGTACCAGTCGATTTTAGGCATCGCAAAGGCTGATTTTGCTTTACTTAATAATCTAGCTGATATAATGGACAAGACGTTCTTGCCTACAAAGATTTATAAACTTCTGCACCTCGATGTTTTGTAGGTGAGTAACGGTGATATTATATATATTCCTAGATTTTCTTTTCGTCAAATTGATCTATAATCTCTTTTTTTAATATTTATTACACGCATTATATTCAATAAAATTTATAGTCAGCACCATTAGCTATAGTGACTTTACATCTTTGGCTCCACATCTTTGTATTCATTTCTGCGCTAGTTTTGGAGGCATCGACTCCAACTCAGCAGAATTTGTCTTGATAACTGACAGCTCCAAGCACGAACTTTAACTGGGTGCTTAGCAGTTCGTTCAGGCTGTTGATTATCAGCAGTACACCAAGGCCGACGTATGCAACTATTCGCTCAAAGGAAAAGCAAGATTCATCCGTGATTATTACGTTTGCTCAATTCCGTTCTGAATTTGCATTAGCCCATGCGAGTATTTTTTCAATGTGTTTCGAAATTTGAGGTCTTCTGCATGTAAACATCCTCAAATCGTGTCTTGGCATACATTAACATAAAACTACTTCAGTTTCACATAATGATAAGTTCGGCTTTATACCAAGAAAACAATGATCTTCTGATCTAACTTTGGAGAAGTCGGGCCTAGGGTCTCGCCTGGGCAAGTCGTTAACGTTTCTAACTCCAGTGTAGCATGTTTTTATGAACGTCTTCGACTTCTTCAAATATTTTGCTGCAGATGCGCGTGACTTTTTGGACCTTCGCGGTCCTTGTCAGCAAAGTTGCCCCGAGCGGTAGCACGGATGTAGACATACGCTCCCGAACCGAAAAAGTCAGAGTGGTTTTCTGGATGTTGTATGCTGTATGGCGGCAATAACTAGATGGTATACAACAACTAGAGTTCCAGTTTAAAGGTTAGGGTCTTCAAGTCGAATATGCTGTCGGCACTGCTGTACAGCAGACCTACCTGAAAAGTCACCACCGCTACAACCAGTCGCTTACAAGTTTATGTCAACCGCTGTCTAAGGATTACATTCCGAATTTCCTGAGTACAAATAATACCAAACAAGGAGTCGCTCGAAAAAGGAAACATGGAGCCGCTTGACATTTGGATTAGAAGGCAGAAGTAGAAGTGGATTAGTCGCACTTTGCGGAAAGGCGAAGAAGGCCATGGAATGGTACTCACTCACAACCAGAGGAAGAGCGCCTGGCAGGCCAAGGAAAATCTGAAAAAGAACTGAGGATCGTGAGACGGCTCAACTCGGGTTTAGCTGGAAGCAGGTGAAGACGTTAATCAGTAATCGGACGAGATGGCGTGTAGGTGTTGTTGATGCTCTATGTCTCACTAGGGATTCGCGAAAACAATGATGAATTATGAGGGCGTGTATATAGGAACACTACTTCAAATCGTTTTTCCTAAGCGGCACTCATTTTGTACCAATAATGGACGCTTTGTAAATCTCTCACAAAAATAATAAATTACGAAACGCCTTTTGCGAAAGAGATAGACTCACTTAGCAGTATTAAAATTTTTTTAGCAGTATTTTTTTTTTTTTATTTGGTCGATGATATTATCAAGATATCTCACAAATACAGCATCTATTGTTGTTCCATATTTGGTCGTAGATTCTCTTGGATTGTTGTTGATTTGCAATTGAAATTCTTTTTGAAGTGTGCTTTGAGTGCTGAAATTTTTTGAATTTTCAGGTGGCGCAAAATTAATCATCCAGATTTGTATTTGAAAATTATTAAATAAAATTAAAAAAATAATAAATAAAGAAGTTATATTGAGTGATGACTTTTGACCTTTACGCCCGCCATTGCTTGTCTTTTTTATACAGCAGCTCTACACTTCACAAATTTCAATTATGATTGACGTACTGCACTATTTGTAAAAATATAAATAATCCGATAGCATGATTAATTTTGTGTCACTTTGTATGATAATCAAAATGTGTCTTTAAAATATGCCTTCCTCCATAGGCTTAAACTTTTTATTCAATTTCAACTTCTGCTCATTACGAGCTGGCATATCTCGAATTTTCTATTTAATAAGTTTGCACTTTTCATTTCGAATTAATAAAGCAATAAATTACAAAATAGTTCCACTTGGTTTAAATAATTGAATAATGAAACTTCTTTCTGTTGTAGCTCTGCTTTCTGTGACCTTTTGATATTTTTCAACTCGAACACTGACCTTCGTCACTTCTTCGCACAGAGAGCGCGCCTCAAAGGTGCCCAATATAGCCAGCCTTCCAGTTTCCCATGAATTCTCTGTAATCGAAATCCTATTATCTACATAGCAAATTACCGAACACATTCAAAAACCCATAACGCACCAACATTTACTAAGCACTCACGAGCATCCAACTTGCCGCTCTTTAGCAACTCTACATTTGTCTCTTTAACATGGCACACATACTAACACACTTTAACACACATTATTTGTGAGTTGTTCCTTTGAAATTGGCTTAGCACTTCTCATACTACTACACATAAAATATATATACCTATGTATGCCACGGCAAGCGTCGCCACGCCAACGATTCGGTTTACAAGTGAGCCTATAGATGTTTCACATCAAAAGACGCACCAAGCTAGCTCTTCACTGTATAGACTACAACCATCATTATTCCAGAATCAACGCAACCCGGACCAACCTACTCCGAAGGATTTAAAACCGTCCATACTTTCCGGACAGCTGATAGCAAGTGCTGTATGACAGCCCAGTTTATATAATAGTTATTAAAATTGTATAAGCTTAGTTAAAATAAAATAAAAAAATCTGTGGCAGCTCTGAAAATTTATTTATTTTTTTTTTGATTTTGTTGCCTAGTCTTATTAATGAATGAAAAGAGAGAGCAACATATTCCGTTTACCACGTCTGAGTGCTGCCTTTCACTTGTAGCCTATCTATGATGCGATGATGAGCCTTTGCTAAGCACCTTAATCAGCTAACTTATCAGTTGCCCCTGGTGCATGAAATTTGCCTTAGCGCAGCAGCTGGAGGTGCGGAAGATTATAAAGAAATTTTCAATATGCCTAAATGGCTCGGCTAGGATTATTGAAGAAAGCTCGTGTGAATAAGAAACTGAGTGTAGATATGTTTAAGTTTACATGTACAAATTTTATGTGAACGTATGTGTCGCTGCAAGCGGGCGTGTGCATCCAAATTACTTAAGTATTATAAAATTTAAAAAAAGAAAAAAAAATCATCTCCTTTCAAGGACATTGAGTGGATGAAAACTTGTAGGCAAAGGAAATGGTGACGAATCACTTTATGGCAATTGGCTTTCCTGGCCATTAACTAATGAACAAAAAACTAAGCACTACAATGCCAACATGAACCTGCAAATACATAAACGTACACACATTGCTAAATTTACACAAAAACTCAATTCAACAGATTGGCCTCCATGCGCCCTGCAGTCCCTTTTGGCACTGCGATTGATTGAATGCCTACTTTGCCGAAAAATGTTTATGCTCCTCTTATGTGTGAAAATTTATTCAGCAACATTTTGCTATAGATTGCCTAGCTTATTTTTTGCTAAAGCCACCTACGCTGCTGCTTCCTGGATTTCATGGTAATTCATCAAAACCGATAACAAAAAAGCCAAAAGTAAAACTTCTGAAACTTTAGAACTCTTAGGTTTGGTTCATTGAAAACTCACTGTGGCCCAGCTGCGTTGCTATATACTTAAGCACGAATTTCGCCAGATCAATCACCTGCGGATTAAAAAGTTCATATTCGCTGCATTACCTACTCCATTATTTATTTTTCTTCGATTTCGCGTACGCTAAGGCCTTGGATGGGGCAGTGAAAAAGTGCGTAGAAGCGAATGAAATTGTTTTTTTTTTTTACTTTTCGCTGCTTGGCAACTCAATTCAACAATAAATACTAAGTTGCAGTGCAATAGGCGTAGGACTTTTTGAGATGTTGCCGCGTAATCAACAGGGGAGAACAAAAAGGATTGCCCCACGACAATTAGTTCTACGTTACTAGAACGACCCGGATTTATAACCAGTCAAGGACTATCACTACAGCAGCATTCTTTGCACATGTATGGGGAATGTTTATGCTGCTACAACAACAAAAACAATAAAAATAGCTATGTGGAAAGTTCGGGTTCTTGCATAGTTTCCCACTGTGCAAGGTAAAGCTACACCGACCGCTATGGAAGATATGTAAGCTGTCTACAGAAAACCTTACATCCTAGATAGACAACGCCGTTGCAGTTAGATAGGTAGGTACATTTGGCAACCGCATCGTACATAGTAACAGCGATACTCACAAAATCAGTCCGTTGGGAGCCGCTGAGGATGGGCTACATTTCCCTTACAGATTGAACTATCCCGGACAAAGCGTAAAAGGTTGTTGATACCTGAAGTGTATAGAATGTAGATATTCTTCAAAAAGTAGGATCTTGTATATCAGTTTCCGCTTCTGGCTGCTGCAAAAAATTTATTGAATTGTTTTCAACTCTTGCCCATTTCTACAGCTACGACAGAAATCATGCATGTAAACGCCTAATCTCATTGCGTGATTTCCTATGAGGCAATGCCCAGCGAGCGCCCCTACTAAGGTCGTAATTTGAAGTCTACTCAATTTTATAATATTCTTGGACAGAGCTAGACTTAGCTTTGGCCATGTTTTCCTCGCCTATTTCACAGGTATTGGCACTAATCCAGCTTTGATTTACAGAACTGATTAGTGCGTCCATAACAAGAAGCTTACAAGTTGCGAGAGGTACCCCCATAAAAATATTTATGTTTGGAATACAGGAGGCTTATCTTGCAAGTTGGTCAGCCCTGCAGTTCTCTGGTATATGTCTGAGGCCTGGAAGACAGCAGAGGATAATACCTTAGTGTTAAGCTGCCCCATTAAGAGATTGGCGACAACGTAAGACACTTCTTGATGTTATTTGGAATGCTTGGGCAGCTTGGCTGTCTGATAGAATGCTGATATCTTTTGATGATATTCTGTTTATCTTTAACCATTTTAAGGATTCATCAAAATCGCGTTTATTTCCGCTTGAAAAACACTACAGTGATCCGGTGGTCTAAAGGATTCACTGATAAAAAGCTCTCCGCAATATAACCCCGATTATACACCGGTATCCTTTTTAGATCCGTCCGCGTAGATCTCAACGGGTGCGTTGGGTGATGGATCTTCTTCAAGCCATTATCGGCGCAGCTAATTCTGATTAAAATTGTAGTGTGACGGACGGTTGATACGCAGATTAGTGTACAGCGTATTTGCTTATTGGATAGTTTTGTGAGTAAAATATGTACCACAGACAGCAAATACGGGTATTAGCCCTACCCTGATACTAAAAAATAATTACTTATTTAAAAACATCTTAAATTACAATTTCTCAAGCAGCCCCGAAATATCAAAACAATTAATGTAATTTCGCAGGTGTTAGTGCAAACTAGCGATGCATCCAATCTTTCTTGTTGTTCTCTTAAAAAGTTTCATTATTTTTCATTCACAAAAGAAACTAACTGTCATTTCTCGGCCATTTTTGTCATCCAAAATTGCCCTAATCCGCTTGAATTATGAAAATTAAGTCTAGTTGTCAATCCGCATTAGTTGCACTTATTTCCTGAGATTATTCCGAACTAATTCGTTAATCCCGATTAACGTCATCTTCTGTCTACTACCTAGTTGAAAATATTGACTGGTGAGTAGTGGATTCTATTCAAGCAATGAAGAGTGAAAGAATTGCAGATAATCAGCACTCAAGTGGTCTCCGACATTGCGGAAAAGTTGGAAAACTGTGTTCCGAAAGATGCATCTTTGGAAATGGAAAAAATTGCACAAATAGCTGGAATATCACTAACCACATCTCAACTAAGCCAAAATTAGTATAGTATTAACATAGCATAGTGATTTGCGTTATAACAAACCTGCCCCTGCAGAAGCTTTCTAAATGAGGAAGTGGACGAGACGATCTCGGAGCTTCTCTGTCATTGTCCTTTTATATTCAAACGTAGATTCGCACCTTTTTTAATTCAGTTGGAACATCTCATCATCTTGGCGTTACAGTCCGTAGTGGACCATTGCCTCCTCTACAATACGCCTTCATTCTTTTCGTCAGTCCGTTTTCGCTCTATGTTGTGAGATTTTCATCTTTCGTATATCATCTTCTATGTCTTGCAGCCATCGCCTCCTTGGTCGGCCTCTCCTTCTTGCTCCTTCAGGGTTTGCATTAAATACTTTTTTGGTCGTTCGTTCGCTGCTCATTCTTAAAACGTGTCCGTACCACCGTAATCTTTGGGACTTTATAAACCGCGTTACATTTCCTCCCGCGACTAAAACCCATACCCATACGGTATGTACCGTCTTCTAATCGTATAGGGCCGAATATTCTTCTAATAATTTTTCTTTCAAATCGTATCAGTAAATTCACGTCTTAACTTTAAAGACCTATGCTTTACATCCGTAGATGATAACCGGTCTTATTATAGATTTCTACATCTGGAGGTCTTGTTTCTTTGATATCAATGAATACTACATAAGTTTGATATGGCCAAAGTATGCACCGTTAGCTACTTGAATATGGTATTTTATAGATAAGGACATATTCTTATTTATGCTGAATACTACGCTTAAGTATTTAAAGTCTTGCATGGACACAGAAACATAGCTTCCGATTCTGATGTGACTATTATGAAGGATCGTATCATGTACTTCGCCTTTTCTGCGTTTATATTGTGGTCCAAGAAAAGACGAGGTAGATGACACGATCCTTTCCTATATTTGAGTTTATGCAAGAGTTTAAATTGGAAGATTTCAGTACTGTGAAAATCAATAACCTTCTAAAAATTTCTAAAAGTTTGCGCTGCTGTGCCACTGTCCTGCTCCATCTCGACTTAGATTCACCACTGTAGGTAGACAATTTTTTAATTAAGCTGGAAGATTTCAGTACTGCGGATATCCATGACTCCCTGAAATTTAAAAAAAAGTTCACACTGGTTTTAGATCAAGTTCGATCACAACCGACTACAAGCCTGAGTGTATCCCATAGTCCCATATCCTAACCTAACCTTCCCTTACAATTATCCCCTTACAATTATTTTGCACATTCTTCATGATCATCGTAGGTATACCTGATGGTAACAAAAAATGTTTTCGCCGAGAATACTCACACCACTTCAGGAGTGGTAGCGCGTCGGGTATTCATGCGAAAACATTGCTGTAGCGAAAACAGGTATTAATTTTTGTTAATTAAAGTAAGAACTTCGGTCAAAGAGTAACACAAAACCGCTGCAGTACCGTCTAGAAATTCAGCTGATACGATCAAACTGAAATCATTTACAATAATTTAGTTTTTTTTTTTTAAATAATTTTATTGTATTGTACTAGGTTGTTCAACAAGTTTTGTAGTTCGATAAGAGATGGCGTTCCTGTTAGTCTAAACTTTTGTGTGTTATAATTGGTACACTCTTCATATGAAGGTATATGAAGTTTCATTTGAATATGTCAATTCATTTTTTGTTTACAAGCTATTTAGTATTGACGTGTCACGGTATTTTCTACAGTGGAAAGTATCGCGCAGTGATTAAATTTTTATTTTTGGAGGGATTAAAAGCAAAAGGAATTTATGAACGAATGTTGAATGCCAATAAGGACTTTTCATCATCGATTAGTACCATAAAAAGAAGGGGTGCTGAATTTAAACGTGGTCGTACAAGCCTTGAAGATGATCTACGTCAAGACCCTTCAAAAACAGCAACAACGCCAGAAATCGTAGAAAAAATACAGGACATCGTATTGGAAAATCATTGAGTGGATGAGAGAGTTTTAGTAGAAGCTCTGTGCATTGGGCAGTGTAAGAAATATTTTTACTGAAGTATTGTGTTTCAGAAAGCTATGACACATTCGAAATTCCGCTAACAATGGAACAAAAACACATTCGAATGCGACTTCCCAGCAACATTTATAATGTTTTCGAAAGGTTAAAATGGATTTATTGCATCGATTACGTATGAGACTTGGGTCTATCATCAAGATCCATACAAGAGGCTAAAGAGTGGTGTGAACCTGGTTCATCGGCTCCGAAATGAGTTCGTATCAAGAATTCGGCCAATAACGCTCGACCTCCAAGCGGATAAGATGCTGATAACCATGCCTGTAGACTACTTATAGATAGGAAAACCATCAATAAGGTAAATACAAGTTGGCAAAACCTCTCAACATGCGAACTAAGCGGACAGACATGACCGAAATAGAACAGCGGTCGATCAAAAAGCTTGTTAAGATTTAACAGAGAAACTATAAGGAAAATGATACGGGTATTAACTGGCCATTGCCCACTTCGATTTCTGTAGAAGCTGTCTTATTACAGAAGAAGAGGAAACAGTCAGAACCCTTTTATGTGAGTGTGAAAGCTTAGCTATGAGGAGGCTGCGCACTCTTGACATGGCATTTTTAATTGATGTACCGGACATAGCGCACCTAAAACTAACGAAGCTTTGCTCGTTTATTAAAGTTTAAGGATTGTTTGAAAAGGAACCCATAGGGTAAGGATAAGTTCCGGTGGTATCACAATGGACCTACGAATGGTCTAAGTGTGTCATTGCGACAGCCACACCCCTACCTACCTACCTAAGAATTTGGCCAAGAAGTTACTAGCATCAGATTTTTGGGATACCAAAGGAATTTTGTTTATGGTTTACTTGCAAACTGCTGAACAAATAAATTCTGAAAATTATTGCAACCTTTCAGATAAGCTGAACAAATTTCGAGAGAAAAGACCAAAAAATTATTTTTCATCAGGACAATGTAGAACAATTTGGCAATGGCTAAAGTCCATGAATTTAAGTTCGAGTTATTGGAGCAACTACCACCGTATTCATCAGATTTGGCTCTAGCGACTTTTATTTGTTTCCAGACCTAAAAAAATTCATGCGTTCATTAGGGGTAAGCGTTTTTCATCAAATGCTGAGGTCAGAACAGCTGTGGAAGCGTATTTTGCAGTCCTTCCCTTTGCAACTTCAGGGATGGAATTCATAAATTAAAATCTCGTTCGAACAAGTTTATTGATGTTTCCGGAGGCTAAATGGTTTTTTTCTTAACGCACCGCAAAACTTATTGAAAAACCTTGTATTGAACGACTTGAAGTTTTATTACATACAGCAAATAGCTGGATTAAATAACGTTGCCGGAATTTTCTTTAACATAGAAATGGTATGCCAATAAAAGTAATTTTCATATCTGGTAATTCTATGCAGCCAATAAGGACGCTAATCCATGCAAAAAGCTTACTAACTGTATGGCTTATCATTTTCAATTATAATTTAATTGACACTGGAGTAATCGCATTTCTATGGCTGCATATTTGGAAATGTGCATCAGTTTGAATCCATGGAAGTACTTTTTATTAGCTGTCTTACACACACACTGCGCATATGTATGTATTTGCGTATGCGGATATGTGGATATGCAAACTTAAAAGCAAATTCCGAGGAAATCCACAAAGTATTAATACATTTTGGTTGCTTTCGTTTCATTGCAACTGGACTTCAATTCAATTGCTTCAGATGTCGTAGCTTTCCCTGCAGGGAAATCAAATAGCATCAAATTAGTGTACCTTTAGCAGATTCGTAGTATTCAGTTTGATACTTATATTTAGCCATTTCATATGAAATGTGACAAAATGTGGTAACTTCTTGCATGATGGCCTTCGATTTCACTTATGAGTTAAATTCATTCTCAAACTGACGGAAATGGATTTAATAAAAATTCTAATTTTTTTTCGCGAAAGTTATAGAGCTGGCAATTGAGGTGGCAGTTGGAATCAGAAAAGTTATATTAGTCCAAGTTTTCTGATTAATATTTCATTCGGATTATCTTCATCAGTTTTTTTTTTACAAAATATTTCTTTAAATTGCTTTTCTTTTTAACCTTCCAAATTTCGCTCCATATTCCACTTGCAATCTCTATTACAGTCTTGCTTTAAGCACTGTTGGCACAGACGCTACATAGCTTTGATTAAAGTCCCAAATGATGTTGAGCAGTTCACATCCGAGGCTTAATTGTCGTTTTCATTGGGGAACAATTTTAAAGTGGCGGGTCCCAAACCCAGCGCACAACCAGATATCCTGGGATCCTTCGCCTTCTCACATTAGTTCGCAAGGAACTGTATGTTCATTTTTTATAAGTAATTAATAAATTGGAAAGTTCGAGAATCTTGCCTAAATTCATGGGAAATGCGATAAAAAGACACAAATGTGTATCAATACTGGCGACAGACATCTGACGAATATCATCTCCTCTAGTATGGAAAAAAAGAAAGTAAATATGCAAGGTGGCGCAAAATAAATCACTCAAATTTGGTTTTGAAAAATTTGTTGCTAATTTAAAAAAAAAACGAAAAACAATTTTTTTAATTAACTAAGTGATGACTGAGTGATGGAAATCTCTATTTTGACCTATACGCTCTCCATTGCTTCTCTGTTTGTATACTGCAGCTGTCTATTCTCGACCCCGATCTCTGGACTCTGAGCTACGACGAGATATTGAGCATAGAATTGCCAGAAGATACATATCTAGTGGGATACGCGGACGATATAGCGGCGGTCATACCAGCTCGGGACACTGAGGACGCTAGAAGGAAGCAGAACTAAGTTTTGATAAGGACGCAAATATGGCTTGAGGACCACAGCCTGGAAGTCGCCAAACATAAAACCGAAGTCACCCTTATGACACGAAATCACATGCCACTCGAGGTCAGCATGCAAATAGGCGACACGTCCTTAGTGACGCAAAAAGTAGTGAAATACTTAGGTATTCAACTTGACTGCAGGCTTACTTTCTGCGTCCAGATACGGCATGCGGATACCAAAGCAGCAAAGGTATGCTAAGTAGATTAATGGCAAACATCGGTGGGCCAAACCAGAGCAAACGAAAGCTGATTATGGCGGCCACAAGCTCAATTCTCCTGTACGACAGCGAAGTATGGGGAATTGTGCTAAACTGCAAAGGCAACCGCAAAGCACTGGAGACTGTGCAATGAACAGCGGCACTCAGAGTTGCCTTAGCCTACCTACCGCACTGTCTCAGGTGAAGCAAAAAGCGGGCAGATACCCGTCGACCTCATGGTCCGGGAATGAATGGATGCGTGGGACTCCAAGAAGAAACACGTCATTACTAGTTTTTCAAAGCGGAGATGCCAAACCACGCTGCGTTGGCAAAGCTGAACCGAGTGGCAGATGGACGGCGAAACTTATTGCATCAATTGCGTCCAAAGGAACTTCGGGAAAGTGAACTACTTTTTAACTCAGTTACACTTAACTCGGGCCACGGATATTCTGGAGATAGTTATACCACATGGGCAAGGTAACCGATACCAAGTGCATATACTGCGAAGCGCTGAGCGATGACGCTGAACACACGTTTTTTAGTTGTAACAGATAGCTCGCGGAAATAAAATGCACTGAGGGAGCAGATTGGCGACAACGTGCCGAGCAACATAATTAACAAACTGCTCGAACGTGAAGGCAGTTGGAACGCGGTAAGGAAATACATCGAGAACGTACTACGAAAAAGAACGATTGACCTCGACACAGTGCAACAAAGGGAAGCCGCTCAGATAGAGACACAAGAGATGAGCCTATAGCATGCAAGCTGACTAGAAATATGGTGGACCCAGACGTGGGTGAATAGAATTTGTCCTTTATGGATGGCATTCTGGGCCCTCCCGAAGTAATTTAGAAAACAGTCTCGGGAAGAGTGCCTCCCTAGAAGGAGAGGAGGGATCGTTTTAGTGGCCACACCACCCGACGCATTAGACGACGGTCGCTGTAAGTGCGAAGGCATTTTGTAGGGCTCCAAAAAAAGAAAAATACAGCAGCTGTCTAGTTCATAAGAGTCAAATATGATTGGCGTACGTCGCCATTTATAAAAATTATAAATCTTTCTATAGAGTGATTAATTGTGCGCCACCTTTTATATTTTCTAACTCCAGCTGAGTCACCAAAATGTTTATATGTGACGCAACCAATCTTAATGCTACTAGTCTACGATACCATTTTTTTTAACTTTTTGTTTTTACATTTTAAATTACCTGTAAATGGTCTTACCCAATTATGAAGATGATCAAACGCAAACGCAATTATTAGGATAATAATAACGTCTGTCTTACTATATAAACATATCCAATCATATTCCATTTCTCATATTCTGCTAATTAATTTTGATTGCTTTAATGAAATATTTATACTTTTCCTGAATTTAAATCAAATACTGGCCTTAGTACTGCTTACGAACATTTCTATGTGGCTGCACACATTCACCTATTACTTATATGCATATATGTAAATATGTGTACATTTGTATTTGCACATTCATTATTTATAGAAAACTTCATTCGTAGCAATTGCTGGTAATTGGTTGGAAGCGTATAATTTGCTTTATTACCTTGGCGTGTTGACGTTTATTATTCTAATACAATTCACACGCACACACAAACAGAGGCTTTACGGCAAACATTTGAATTTGTAACAAATTTTTCAGCGCCACTACTTGAGATATTTAGAAACACGCTAGTGTGGATTTGATTAGATAGATTCGTTATTTTATTACAACAAATAATTGTGAATTCACTTTTCTTACTGGAACCACCAATCGGAATATTCAAATAGGAAGTACGAGATTTCCAGCTGAGGCCACTAACAGTCTATTAAGTCTTTGCATCACGAACGAGACATAAAGACAAGTGTCACGTTAGCTGAATTTGATATCCTTCAAAACTTATAAGGCTGTGTATTAGGCCGATTCGATTTGTGGGGAGGCAAAAAAATCGCCCATTGCTTTATGAAAATCATATTCTAGGGATCAAAATAAGAAATTTTGCCGAAGGAACCGTACCTCTAAAACGATGTCCCCCAATTTGGGTCGAACTTTTTAGTTTCTTTTCTCATGTAAAGGCCAAAAATGGTGATAGTTTGAAATGATTGTATGGGGAACCCCCCAGGGGAGTTCCAGGGGGTGTGCCACTGGCATGGGTGGATCGGCCGTCCAAAGTTAGTGGGGGGCGGTCATACATTTGGACTCGATTGGAACACTCTAAATGGGTCAAAGTGGGATTTTTCGTTCGACCCAAATGGGGGGACATCAGAATTCGTTTTAGAGGTATGGTTCCTTTGGCAAAGTTTCTTATTTTGATCCCTAGAATACGATTTTCACAAAGCAATGAGCGATTTTTTAATCGACCCGCCCTACTGTGTATGGTGTAACCAAATTCAGCAAATACCACGAGATCCTTCCGAGAGGAAATAATACAAATGAGCTTTCAGACTCGCTCCTTTTTGACTCCTGGTCGTGTGACATTTCCAATTAGATGCTGAAAAAGATTGCTCAAGTCGCTTTTTTGAAACAGCCTACAGAACTGAAGCGCACAGCTGTGCAGGTGAAGGAGGATAAGCCAGCGCATTGCAATTGAAATCTGTCGGAGAATCTGCATAAAAGTACGCCCCTGGCTTGATCTGACATTTGGATACTAAAGTCCAGCTTTGCCGAAAAAAATTACACTTCATAAGTCTTGATTATGCCCGTCTTATTTTATGGCACTGTAGGATGGATCATGCCAACATGGGTTAGGTGGTCCTTGAAGCGCCTTGAACGACGGCATCTAAATCATACGATGGCAAGTTAGTTGAGGCAGTTGAAAAAGAAAACCTTCTTACGTTCGAAGCATTGACAGAAAAGTATTGGTATTTATAATTGACGCAAATTTGTACGAGAAAAAGCCCACCAAATGCGACATGTTTTGAACTTTGTTTGGACTTTTTAGTAATTTGAATTCAAACTTTTTAATACCAAATAATGGCCTGTGGCGTAATGTATATTAGAAAAAATGTTCGTGTATAGGTCAAAGACACGGCCGACGTAGCTGAATGGATTGGTGCGTGACTACCCTTAAAGGTCCCGGTGGTCTAGAAATTTCAAAAAATCGTTTTTTTTAATATTTCGAAAATATAGTTTCTTAAAAATATATTGTGAAATTTTCATGCGGAAATTTCCAGTATTGTAGCTTCTACAACCCATTAACTAGACAGAGAGCGGCCCGCGCGCTCCTGTACCTCAAACTTCAAACTCATTTATCTCGAAACGACTTTTTCGGCCTGGTGTTGTCAAAAAAAAAACAAACAGAATCGTCTGAAATTTTGAAATGTTGTTCACAGCATCATCGTCCGTAGTAGAATCGTATTATTATTCCAATTATTTCGTATTATTTTGATTAAAAAACTGAAAAAACCCCGATTTTTAGAGTGTCAAATTCAGAACCGCGCTATTTTGTCAATTTTTTTTTTATTCTAGTGCGGGATATAGGTACAGCCATACCGATTTCTAGTTTTGTTTGGTGTTTCTGTTACAAATAAATATAAGAGCCAAAATTGACAACACTGTCTAGGTCGAATTTTTCAGGAGAATCAACTTCAGCGCCATTTTAAAAACTATTAAAATTAAAAAACAATGCTTTTTTTCATTTTGTATGCAAAAAAAGTTAAAAAAAGCCTAAACAGTTTTATATGCCGTTTTGCACTTGTTTTATTGTAAAAAAAATTCCTAAAAATACTCTAAATTTTTGAGCTCTAGACCACCGGTTTCCCTCAATGATAGAAAAGAAGTTTTTCTATTAGCTGTCGCTCGACGGCAAATCTTCAGGAGTATTTCTGCCATAGAAAATCTTTTCACGAAAAACTATCTGCGTTTCGGAATTTGCCTAAATCTGTAGGTCCTTCCCTTTGAGGAGCCACATCATGACGCTTACCACAAATAAGAGGAGAAGCTGGACCAAGTACGCAAAAAACAGCTATTATATATTTATATATATTGAGGTATAAGTTAAAGATAGTTCAGAATGCTTTCTCAACCCGAAAAACTCTTAACGAAGACTTAGTCAATCGCGGTTTTTCTTCTTGCTTACCTGGCTTACCTTATACCATAAACTCTCTTGTTCGTGTTTCTCTTGTCACTATTCGTCAGATGTCTGGGAAGACAGTATAGGCGTTGGACAGTCGATGACATATTTTGTTTTAGTTCCGATCAAAAATCATCGTTAAACCGAAATAATTAATCCATCGTCTGTTGCGCATTTTTTACTACCATTACCCGTCGCATGGGGTCCTTTATGACCTCATATTTAAATAAATTGCATTTGAAACATTTTACAACTTTGTCTAACAGAAACTTGATTTACATATATTTGAAATAAAAAACACATTTAGTTGCTTAAAAAAATATATTTATTTACATTTAAATCAAATGTACAAAAGTCTCTATAAATTATGTTAAATCTTTGATTGTTTTAGTAAACTACATAAAAAGTTCAGAGGTAACGAATTCATGTATATATACTGTGAGCAAAAAGTAAGGTGAATTTGGTTGTAAAATGAAAAATCTTTACTTATTCTTGTAAATCAATTTCATCCCCTTCAAAATAATCCCCTCTCGATGAAATATACTTATGCCAACGATTTTTCCAATTCCCGAAACATGCCAAATAGTCCATTTCCGGTATAGCCATCAGCACCTGCTTCGATTCAGCTTTTATCTCCTCAATCGACTCGAAACGCGTTCCCCGGAGTGGTCTCTTGAGTTTTGGGAATAGCCAGAAGTCACACGGAGCCAAATCAGGCGAATACGGTGGTTGCGGAACGATATGCGTGGAATTTTTGGCGAAATGGTCACAAACAACGAGTGCAGTGTGAGACGGTGCATTATCGTGATGCAAAAACCAAGAGTTGTTGACCCATAATTCTGGTCTTTTTAGACGAATTGCTTCAAATAATATTCCTTATTAACAGTTTGGTCAGGTGGTGGAAGGAATTCATAGTGCACCACACCACGAAAATCGAAAAAAACTGTCATCATGACCCTTATTTTTGAACGGCTTTGACGTGCTCTTTTCGGTCTGGCCTCGCCTTTAGCACGATATTCGCTTGATTGGTCGGTTGTTTCAGGGTCGTAAGCATAAATCCAAGTCTCATCTCCCGTAATGATGCGTTTGAGCTTGTCCTGATAGTCTGAAAGCATTGTTTCACACACGTCAACGCGACGACTTTTTTCCAAGAAATTGAGAGTTTTCGGTACCAAACGATATTTGACTTTTCGCCCAAATGGTCTTTCAAAATGGTTTTCACAGATCCTTCTGATATTCCGATCATATCAGTAAGGTCTTTAACAGTCAACCGACGATTTTCGAGCACTAACTCCTTCACTTCATTGACGTGTTGGTCATATGTTGACGTCGATGGTCGTCCGGAGCGCTCCAAGTCATCAACACGTTCTCGACCCTCTTTGAAGTCTTTGTACAACTTATAAACATTTTGCGATATGGTTGAATCACCAAATGCCTTCTGCAACAAGCTAAACGTTTCCGCAGCCGAAATTTCATTCCGCAAACAAAATTTGATGGCACTTCTCTGCTCAATCAAATCAGACATTGTAAAAATCGAAAAATGCACTCTTGGTCGTTTGGTAAACACAAGCGTAAATATATTACTGATAATGACATTCCCATGAAAGTTGGCCAAGATGTTATTAACAGTGCTGCCAACTCATGAAAAAAATAACTAGAGCGAAATTTTAATACCTCAAATTTTGACAAATAAATTCACCTTACTTTACAAATAAATTCACCTTACTTTACCTACATGTTAAGTATTTTACTTCTATACAAAACATTCCAGATAGCAACTGCAAAAATATATATTCCAAGAACATTTTTACTCTACGCATTCCATGAAAATGTATTGGCAGTAACTTGGGCAAATAGTTTTTTTCGAAGCGCACATGGTTTTCTTCATTTTCTATCTAAATTTCGAGGATAGATTCACCTCTGTCCTTTGTTTGTTCTGGTTCTGGGATAATTTTCTGTGTGTGAGAGCATTGTGTAGGTCGCTGAATGGGAAACCCCAACTCTCGAAGCAATGTTTTAATTGTGCTTCGCCAAGCAAGATGAGCTTCAATTAGGAAAAATGCCAACGACTTAATTACATCCTTGCCTTTTACATTCTGCTCCATATGAAAAGTACCAGATATGGTATCAGCTTTTATACAACCAATATCGAACATTGATAGAATGAGCGAAGTGGGCACCTGAAGCAAGAACGGACTACTGAATATTTCGATTCCAGTCTATCGACAACTTCACCACCATCTTCAGTAAGATTGTAAAATTAAATAATTTCTGGAAGCTTTTTAATGCGACGATGTGTTTACAGCATCGTTGTTACGAAAGGTTGAGAGTAGTAGATTGGGAATTTTCACTGCCATTTTCTGCGGGTGAAATTATGAAATACCTTCAACTCCTTGCCACCAATCGGTGCCGTCAATTATTTCGTTTCCTTTTCCTCCTCCAACCACTGCAAAGTGCGAGCTTCTTGTTGTCAAAACATAAACCGTCGAGTGGGGGAAAAAATACCCTATGAAATGTATGAATTGTAAATGAAATTCCAAACTTTATACGATATTCATAAAAGTTCACAAATTAAAAAAAAAGGCCATCAAAATCTTAAACTTTTTGGTCAGCCTTTGGCAGTAAGCCAGTTTAGAGCTGCTTTTGTGATATCCATTCCATCCAATCTATTTCCACTTTCGCCATCAGTTTTCAAGATGGACGAATATCTGTTTAGTCCATGCCCAGAGGCCGGTGTTAGTGATGGTATCAGGCCAGAAAAAGCTCACAAGGAAGTGGCAACGAAATGGTGCGGAAGCGCTAGTTCAAACAAAGAACCAAGTTATCCGTCGTTTCATGTTCAGTGTAAATGAAGCTTCGTGTACTTAATTTATGCGGCTTGGAAAAAAAAAATATATTTTTCCCCCCGAATATTTCCACTTTATTTGCCTCTTCACAAGCAGTATTGGACTCAAGAAATCCCATAGAAAATTACACACGAAATTTTTTTTTCCAAAAAACAGTGCCCAATAACTTTCAGCTCATAGTACGGCTTAACTCTGTCACACATATTTATAATATGCACATGCCAGGGCTGCATATCAAACACAAATCGCCCACCGATGCAATTTCGATCTCGATATAAATGCAATATCATCAATATTGGATTTTGCGGAGAATTGCACGTAATTACGCCAGCCAAGTAAGCCTGTCGTAGGCGCATAAACAGAGGCATATACGAGTAGATATGCAAGGATGTGTGTGCTTGTGTGCTTGGAAATGCATTCAAATTCCATGTTGGCTAGCTAACAAGTCAAACTGTAATGAGGAACCCGAAGGTGGGCGCCTGCATTCATAAATAATGATAATCCACATAATTGGCACTTCAAGTACAACGCCAGAGGCGTAGGAGGAGTAAAGAAAATTAAAAATTGTGTCACTGGTGTTAGACCTAAGTGACGTCACTGATACACTCTTCAACTTGGGTTAGCAATCAGAAATACAAAACCGCATTGGAAACAATTACATGCAATGGAAAATAATTTTAAAAATAAGTGGCGGCGTATAAAATACAAAAAAGGATGTGAAATGAAATTGCAGGAGTGTGAAGAGTATACGCAATTGCTCGTATGTATGTGTACATGTGTGTGTGTTTTGCTTATCACTGCGCTGGCATCGATGGCGAGCGGAAATGAATGGCTGGCTGTTTTGTTTTGAGTTTTGTGTTTTTTTTCGCTTTACTATTCTTTTTCTTTCGCTCTTATTTCTATTCGACCGGTCAACGCACGAAGCCCGCATGTCGAAGGTGTTGGCTCAAATTGTTGTTACGCCAATGTTGTTGTTGTTGTTTCACTTCACCATTTGAATATGGTTTTTTTTCTGTGTTTTGTGTTTATGATTTTTTTATTATTGCATTTGTTTTGCGCTGCACTCAACGCTTGTAATTATGAAAATTGCAAATCAGAGTGCATAATTACGTCGAACATGCCAGCGGCGATATGTGCAACAAACTACGGCAACTAACTACCAACAAAGTGTGCCACCTTCGTCAAGCCAGCCAGCCATTAGTTCATGTTGCCAATTGTAACTTCATCATATTCAGTTGAAAGCCAGCCGAACAATATAAACTTTACAACGCTAACAACTGTGAAATAACCAACAACAACTGAAATAAGTGGCAAGCCATGCGTGTATGTATGGGTGTACGAGTGCATCAAGAGTAACAACAGTAATAAAATTTATTACCATTCCGGCAAAACAAGTTTGCCTCAACACATGGCCACCGCCATTTACTATCAACAAACAGCAGCCAAAAGGATTCAGACTTGTGTGTGTGTGTGTGTGCATGATACACATGTGTGTGTGTAAAATGTGTAGGTGTGTGTGTACAGCACGCGACAAAACGATAACCTCTCAATATTTTCATCAATTTCAATTATTTTTGTTTTTTATTGTTCATAAATTTTTTTTGTTTTTTTTTATTAAAAGTTTCGTTGTCTAACAAATATAATATGAATGCGAATTTCGGATTTAAAAAAATAGTAGTAATAAAAATTAAAAAAATGTATCAAAAATGCACGCAATTTGTTTTTATATGGAGAAAATGCGGAACACCGTCAACGGAAAGAGTTATAAAAAATTTATTATAAAATTAATATCTTAGCAAAAAAACAAAAAAAAAATATGATAAAAAATTATGTTATCAAAGCACACTAGAAAACAAACCAGAAAAAGTGAAAAATGCTATGAAAATGAAATGCATAATATTTCCGAAATGAACATCATTTAATACAATTTTATTAAAACTTTTCCTGCATTCAGGATTTATAATATTAAAAGTCTTTTTTCTTCTCTATTGGCGCAGTAATCGCTTAAGCGATTTTGGCCGAGTTCAACAAAACACGCCAGTCGTTTCTATCAGGCTCTAATCGACGCCAATTAAAATGCCTAGTGACGCCAAGTCCTTCTCTACTTGGTACTTCCCAAGCAGTGGGGGTCTTTCTCTTCCTCTGCTTTCATCACTTTCGAGCAACGTATTGAATACTTTCAGAGCCGGTGTGCTTGTGCGCATGCGTATGACATGACCTAGCCAGCGAAGCCGCTGAATATTAATCTAATCTACAGCTCATCATTACATCGTCTTTATCGTATTCACCGTGGCCAAGCGCACAAAGATCCATAAATTCTCCGCAGAGTATTGCTCTGGAACTCACTAAGTGCCATCGCAGGGGATGTTGTGATCGTCCAAGCTTCTGCGCCCTACAGTAGAAAGATCATAATGTCAATTGTCTAGCTAGGTAAGCAGATAGAAGTGCCAGTTCCTCTTTAAATTAACCTACTAAGACCATTGCCGACCCGTTGTGATATCACAGCCGGAGTTTACTTGCTACTTCTTGTTAACCCATTTTTTTTAAGTGCAAACCCATTGATTTGGCTGACATTTATATCTCTAAGGTCATCAGTACCATTCGAGAACGATGAGCCAAAGTCTCTAAACCTACTGGCATGCCACGCAGGGCAGTGAAAAGAAGAAGACTGACAGACTCTTCCGCCTCCACATTCTTAGAGCTCCTGCAATAGTCAAAATGAGCTTCGTGCAATCTTTGTCGATCCGATCCGATCTTGTCGATCTAGAAGACAGTGTTCTGTGATCAAAACAACTGACATAGCGATGTTTTTTCTTGGCCGATAAAGAAGCCGCTTTGAACGCCTGACATCCAATTCAGGCCAAAGTCTTTTTATAGCCAGATTATTTAAGAGCTATGAGCTTAATAATCTACCTCAATAAAACGAGACGCCATAACCGAATGGGTAGGTGCGTGACCACCATTGTGATCCATTTATAGAACAACATCAAGACGCATGCCACAAATAGAAGGAGGAGCTCGGCCAAACAATCAAAAAAGGTGTTCGCGTCAATTATA
This sequence comes from Anastrepha obliqua, assembly GCF_027943255.1. Taxonomy (NCBI): domain Eukaryota; kingdom Metazoa; phylum Arthropoda; class Insecta; order Diptera; family Tephritidae; genus Anastrepha; species Anastrepha obliqua. The sequence goes on along the minus strand of NC_072892.1, from coordinate 157,123,756 downwards.
GTAAAGCGAGACATATAAATGTGGACGAGCACCTGGTGAAATTTGTTCAAATTTATGCTACCTTGATTGCACTATAACGGCAGACGACAGTATATGAAGATGCCAACCGTAGCCTAAACAAAGCGAGGACGGCGTCTGGGGGAATGTATACAGTAAGTGAGAGTCCCCAAACCTCCACGCGCTTTAAACTGCAAATATACAGCTCGTATGTGAAGTCAGTGATGTTGTACGAAAGTGAAACATTGCTGGACTCTAACACCATCACATAAAAGCTCCAATCTTTCATCAACAAATGCCTCCGCAACATCTGCAGAATATTCTGGCCAAACACCATCAACAACGAGGCGCTGTGAAGATCAACGAATGAGGAACCCATCCTATGGCAAATCAAATGCAGAAAGAGGCAATGGATAAGTAAAACGATTAGAAAGCCACCAGATAGCATCACGAGAACAGCACTGGACTGGAACCCACAAGGGAGCAAATGTCGCGACCAGCCAAAGTATACTTGGGGAAGGTTGATGTTGCACGAGCTAGCAGATGGATACATCAAATGGGATGGCGCAGAAACAACAGTCCAGAACCGTGTACGATGGAAGAGTTTAATCATGATCTTATGCTCACGAGCGGACTGAATAAGTAAAAAAAGAACAAGTCAGACTATCAACCCATCTCGTGTTGGCTTGCAACTTCAGCTACACGCAGCTTTTAAGTTGAGGGGTATACTTACAATCTTCATAAAAAGAGGGAGGCAGTAGTAGTTTTCTCTCAGGCTAATTTGTCTGGTTTACAATTCCTTGGTATGTCACTATGCCTTGGCACCCATATTAAATGGACCCGAAATTATTCTGTCACCTCGTTAAGAGATGCTCGGCATTTGCAAGTAATGCTGTTTTTAGTCTCGGCCCCATCAAGAGATTTAATCGCCGTTTGACTATCAGAATTCCTAGAGTTCCAGTGTGGTACATAGTGCCACAACGAATTTCTTCCATTCGCGTCTGTTTTGCCCCAATGATAAACTTCGTTCCAGCTAAGCTGAGTGGTGTAGGTTTCTGACTTCAGCAGTCGTCTCCATGCATTCGCTGGTCTTCCACGTCTGCGGCTTGCTTGGGGGTTCCACTCAATGGCAGCCTTTGCTAAGTCACCATTTGCTGTGCGTAGGATATGACCAATCCAGCCCATTTTCTATTTCGGATCTCTAATAGTTTTGGCTTTTGCTTTGTTCTAACAAATAAGTTAACATTTGAGATAATATTTGGCCAGAATATTTAGAGAATTTTTCGAAGGCATCTGTTTAAAAAAGACTTGTAATGAGCTTGTATCAGCTGATGTCACATTCCACGTTTCACAAGCATAAAGTAAAGTCGCCTTTACTTTGGAGTTAAAAATTCGCAGTTTTGTGCTCCGTGAAATATGGGATGCTTTCCAAATTCCTTGCAGAGAGCCAAATGCCGCGACAGCAAAGATCGATAAACGCTGCAGAGAGATTGTTCATGTTCTAGATCGATAGCATAAATTGATAAATTTTGCGGATTTTCAAACGCTCCGGCTCTGAAAGTATTTGATGCGGTACCAGCTGGTGGTAGCAAAGGAAGAGAAAGGCCTCCTCTGCGTTGGAAAGATCAGGTGGCGAAGGACTTGGCTTCATTTGGTGCTTCCAACTGGCGCTGCTAACCGGCACCAGAAAGAAATGACTAGCGCGCTTTGTTAAACTCGGCCAAAATCGCGTAAGCGGTTGTAACGCCAATTAAGAAGAAGAAGATGTCAAGATCCGCTGGGCGCCCTTGCTGCCCCCTGGAAATACTGCCTCCGGATGACGACGCGTTTTTCATGACAACATCCAAAACGATGTTAATGGCTAGAATTTGAGCCTAAAATACGCTACAGTGATTAGGAAGATGAGCAGAAACTCTTACTTTCGGCTTCTTACAGTAGACGACAAAACCAAATTTATCGGCAATCTTTGAGTCATCAGTGAAGAAGCGTAGGCAGGTTTTCCTACCAGATATATTGTCAACCCGCTCACGCTCAGCAGGAAATCTAGTACTAAATAACCTATTTAAATATGGCTCATCCAAACAATAGTCAACAGGATTAGTTGGACCCAGACCGAGAGTTAGGGTCGAGTGTTCTTCTTTTTTTTATGTGGCGTTGGTTTTGGCCGATTCCAAATAGTACGCCAGCTGCTTCTGCCCGGCGGTCGTTGGTGCTAGTTGGAAATCTCGTGGAAAGACAGGCCCCGCAGCACTTAGTCCTTCCAATGGAGATGTGATCTTTCTCTTCCACGTTTTCCTTTTTGGAGTACCGTGTCGTAAAGTCGCTTTGCTGGAGCGACTTCTTTTATACGTGTGTATTTTTACACGTTTAACTATGCCCAAGTCCCTATATAGCTCATAAAGCTCACTGCTCCATCGTACACGGCGCTCTTCACTAATGCGAAGGGGCCTAAGATCTGTATAGAATTTTACTCTCGAAGGATTCCAAAACTTTATCATCTGCTATTGTTGTTGCTTTGGGAACGGTAATGACGAGCGTTTGATCCTTAGAGAGAGAGCTACACTTCTCAATTGCCTATTGCGCCCAAAGTAACACCTGTTGGCAAGAGTTATTCTTCGTTTGATCTCCAGGCTGACGTTCTTTCTATTGTTAATGCTGGTTTCAAGGTAGACAGAGTACTTCATAGCTTCGAATTGTTGGTTGTAAGGCCTGACATCTAAGAGTATGCCCCATGAATACAACAAAACTAAGCTGAACAAGATACAAAGAACAGCGTGTATCCTCACTACAGGAGCGCTTAGCACCAGTCCTACTGAAGCGCTCAATGTACTAACTCGCCTGCTACCATTAGACTGGCCCATTAAAACAATCGCTACTTGCAGCACGGCGAGACTCAGAGACATAGAAAGCTGGACAACAAGGTCGTACGGTCACAGTAAGACCCTCCTATAAGAACCCCCGCTGCTCAAAACCTTAACTTCAAGAAAGACTTTACGGTACGTTTTCCACCGAGAGCCGAATGGAGCAGAGGGGAGATGATTGGAAGATACGATATCGAAATCTATACCGACGGTTCTAAGATGAACTGTGGTGTGGGAGCTGGCTTCGATTCGGAGCCGCTCAACCTATCTCAGCCAATTCGTCTTCGTGACTATGCCAGCGTGTTCCAGGTAGAACTGTTAGCGAACAGAGAAGCATGCAAATCACTGAAACTACAAGGGAGTTGGTGCAAGGGTAGCTATCTGCTCAGACAGTCGAGTAGCTATAAAGGCCCTAGACTCCAACTCCGTTTCATCCAAACTACAGTGTAGAGAGGAGCTGGAAATGGTTAGTCATTGGCTTGAAACCACTCGGATATTGGTTCCCGGTCACAGGAACATACGGGGTAATGAGATAGCTGATGAGCTAGCAAGAATAGGTTAGACACTAGAAATAGCAGAGGAGGTAGTCTCCACCCCACTCAACACATTAAAAGCATCCATTGCTTCACACTATCATGCTTTAGCCGAAAGAAGATGGAAGCAACTAACTATGATATATGTATTACAACAAAAAACACATGGCCGTCATTCAAAGTCCAAAGGACGAATGATCTGTTAGGATGCTCCCGGCCACTGCAACCCTTACAGGTCATTGGAAAGTAGGGGCTCATGCAGCTAGACTCAACCTACTCTTCAATCCTATCTGCAAAAGCTGTCAAGCGGAAGGAGCGAAGGAAAGACTTTTTCACTACTTATGTGAATGTCCATGGTTAGCTAGGGCACAACTCCGCTTCTTTGGTAAGCCTTTCTTGCAGCAAATTAATGAGATCTCAGACAATGAGATAAAGAATTTGTTATACTTGGACCTCACTAAATATCATTATACGACGACTGTGGTAATAAAACGGTGCTGGTCACTAATTAGGATTATTTCCGTGGAAATACTCAACCACTTCAACAACAACAACAACATGCCCAGCATACAGCGCGTTTGGTTTTGCCGATAATGTCGATGTCATCGGCATATGCTGGTAGCTTGGTACCCTTATGAGTGGGTCCAAGTGTCCACCAGCTACATCGCGCTATTGATTAGTTGCGACAAACCAAGCAGCAGTGGTACCTGCATTCTGTTTATCAACCAAGTCAAGTAAGGGAGGTATAATGAAAAACGGATTCAGAGCATTAGAGGTTGTGGTTCTAAGAGCGCCGTTGGTACGTAAATATAAGCGCCATACATTTAACTTTCTCAAGCCTGTTTCTAATCGTATTGACAGACTACATAGAATAACAGTATTTGCAACAAATAAATGTAGATATTTCACGACTATTGAAAAATGTATTGATTGAGAATTTGAAGGTTGATTTTGAAGATGAACAATGAAAGGCCAAAGAACTTGAAAAGAACTAATCAAAAATCGTTCTAGAAATTCTAATCAAAAACCGTGGAATTTGGTCAAACAATTTGAGAAATATTCCCAGTTTTCGTATTAAGTTTCAAACTGGGATTTACATGATTTTTGTTAGGCAATAAGTCATGCTTTTATACAAAAATAATAAATATTAAAAATAAAAATCAAATCTCTCCAAAATGTTTAGGTGCTATCTTATGTTGTGTGCTGTGTTTGTTTGTATAGTCAACAACCAACAATGAGAATATTGTGAAGCCAAAAACTCGGGCAGTAGGAAGGCAGGACCATAATTGCAACTTGAAATTCGCACAGATTTCGTTGTAATTGTATTAAATTCGTACAGGTGTGGGCGTGGGTGTGTATGTGTGAGTGGGTGTGTGCATGAGGATGTGCATGTGCGTATGCAAAGGCTTTTATGCAACTGTACACAATCTCTTACAAATTTAACACACACTCACACATTTATCTTCCCTGCAATTTTGCTGAAATTTTGTTTCCTCTGCATACTTAATATTTGTGCTTTTTTCTGAGTAAACAGGTCATTTGAAAATTCATCCAAAACTCACATTTATCAAAAATTATTTTCTCTAGAAAGGCATGTTGGTCGAATGTGAGGAATATTAAAACGAACTTTTAATTGAGTTCTCCCTAAAAAGAGAAAATATACGACTTACTCGTAATAGCAAGGCATTTGAGTAGCAATTCATTAATGAATCAAAAATCGACTTTACTCTGTCGAATGTTTGCACTGCTGCGTAAATGAATCTAAATATGTAAAGTAGGTCAGTTCAGAGGTCCTTTATCAGATAATTTTCTAAAATCTAGGCAACTTCAAAATTTTGATAACATTCTTCTTTCATTTCATAAATTTTTACAAATTTCGTGAAAGTTTGCCACTTTGATTTATGGGTTTTGTTATAAAATTAACCTTATTTTATCAAATCTAACGGAAAAGCTCTTGGCCAAAGACCTCAGAATAAGTAATGAGCAAAGAAATATTATACCACTGATCAAGAATCACAGATAAACTCACACTTGGAAACGCCATTGCGAAGAAAAGATATGCTTTGCCATCTCTCTGGCCGTGTCTCAAGCTTTTGTCAAAGTAAGCCACACTGGCCTTTTTAACAAAATAAAAATAATATTCTAAAATCGTACCTATCGGATAAACTTTTCCGAACAAAACACGAAGACACAAATTTCGAACTTAAGGAAATAAAAGCTAGCATTGCACAGAGCAGCGTGCTGGGGCCCATTCTCTATATTAATAGGACTATGAATAAGTTCGTGCGGTTTTTTTCGAAATTTGAAACTTTATTGACGTAAAATGGTTACAAATTTAATATTCAAAGTATTGTCCATCGCTTGCTACTACTTTTTCCCATCTTTCTGGCAATTCACGGATTCCCTTTGTGAAAAATTCGGTCGGTTTTGCCGCAATCCACGAATCGATCCATTTTTTGACTTCATCGTAATTACGGAAGTGCTGGTCAGCCAGGCCATGTTGCATCGATCGGAAGAGATAGTAATCGGATGGCGCAAGGTCTGGACTATACGGCGGGTGGGGTAGGACATCCCATTTGAGCGTTTCTAAGTATGTTTTGACCACTTGTGCAACATGTGGCCGAGCATTGTCATGTTGCAAAATAACTTTGTCGTGTCTATCGGCGTATTGCGGCCGTTTTTCTCGCAGTGCTCGGCTCAAACGCATCAATTGTCGTCGGTAGACATCCCCCGTAATCGTTTCATTCGGTTTCAGTAGCTCATAATACACAACACCCAGCTGGTCCCACCAGATACACAGCATAACCTTCAGGCCATGAATATTCTGCGCCGACGTCGATGTTGAAGCATGGCCAGGGTATCCATACGTTGCCCGACGTTTTGGATTGTCGTAATGGACCCACTTTTCATCGCCAGTCACAATTCGATGCAAAAAACCCTTTCTTTTGTGCCGTTGAAGCAGTTGTTCGCATGCCATAAAACGGCGTTCAACGTCTCTTGGCTTCAATTCATACGGCACCCAATGGCCTACCTTTCGGATCATTCCCATGGCTTTTAAACGTTTGGAAATGGTTGATTGATCAACTCCCAAAGTTTTTGCAACCTCTTCTTGCGTTTGAGCCGGATCTTGATCGAGCAATTCCTCCAATTCGGTATCCATGAACTTTGGCGGCGCACCCTCGCGTTCTTCGTCTTCCAAGCCAAAATCACCACTTTTAAAGCGTGCAAACCACTTCTGGCACGTTCGCTCAGCTAGAGCATGCTCACCATAAACTTCCACCAAGATACGATGACTTTCGGCTGCTTTTTTCTTCATATTAAAATAATGAAGAAGAATTCCCCGCAAAAACACATTATTTGGCACGAAATTCGACATTTTCAAGTGTGGTAAAAATATTGTTGTTTACGCTTCAAATAAAAAACTTATACTGACGTTTGTGCCTTACGACAGTAGCTCTCCAATGAATGTTTGGAAATGTGGATCGATGGAATAATAATCAAGTTACGCCATTTCACATGTGACCTGCCTAACGACACAATTTGTCCCTTAGCAACTTTTGCTGACGACACAGCCATGTTGGCAGTTGGAGAAGATAAGATTGACTCAATCGAAAAACTTAAAATTTATTTAAATAAAATCGCTGGATGGACTACTAAATGGCACACAAAAGTAAACGAAACAAAAACGGTACATATGCACTTCACACCTAAGAAGATCAAATATCTACCACTACAAATATACGGCGTGTAAATCCCGCCAAATACTTAGGAATGAAACTAGATTTCAATGTTCACGTTAAAAAGAAAAAAGAAGACTTAGAAATGAGATTTACAAATATGTATTGTCAACCAATGGCCATAAGGATAATCACATACTGTGAACTGCTCTTGTATACGCAGGCGCTTAAATTAATTTGGATCTATGGGATCCCACTATGAGGCTGCTCAAGCTCCATTTGGATTAATATCAATGCAAAGATTCCAAAAAAGTAATGCAAATGTTAATGCACCTTGGTACGTTCGCAACACCGATCTCGAATGCGACCACGGCATCAAACAAGTTGCCACTTCGAACAGAAACGCTAAATCTTATATCGAAAGATGACCCCACCATGTAGCGAAGCCTTAGCCTAATTGACCCAGGTAAATGGTAAGAAAGACTGGAAAGAAATACTGAAACGAAAATAAACCGCAAGTTTTGTGCATAGCTTTATAAAATTTATTTGTATTAATCAAAATTAAATTCAAATTGTTTGTTAGTTTATAATTGAGCGAAGTTCCTGACGAAGTGTCAATTAAATGGCGAAAGAATTGAAAATATCCGACCGTAGCACTCGCGCATACTGAAAAATATCTCAAAGTCAAGCTCTACAAGATCCAAAAGGCGCATGATCGCACACCAAAGCAACAACAAGTCAGACTTGAGAGAGCAAAGGAGTTGCTTCGCTTCAACGAATCCGGTCAATTTCCGAACATAGTGTTTTCTGACGAGAAAATTTTTCAAATTGATGAATTCGTAGACTCCCAAAACGTTAGGGTTTATTTGACCAACCGTTTATATGAGAATTTGAGTCATCGATTGGCCACCAGGAGGGAACACCCGCCACAGGTAATGGTTTGGGTCGCTTTAACCCCAGATGGGCGCTCTCTAATCGTTTTCATCGAGCCTGGCGTCAAGGTAATTGTGAAATATTATTGGGGCAGTATTCCGGAGGTTGCTTTGAAGCCGTGGGCAGACAAACATTTCGGTGGCAGGACATGGACGTTTCAACAGGAACCGGCACCGTGCCACCGTCTCCCAAAGCTCGAATGAACCAAGAATGGCTAAAAAACAATCTTCCAAACTTCATAACGTCCACACAATGGGTCTCAAATTCACCAGACGCTAGTCCGATGGATTATTCTCTTTGAGCCATTTCGTAGAACAAAGTCCGATCTAAGATTACAAGATTTACGAGTCTCGAGGCGCTGAAAAAAGCCACTGTCCACAAGTGGGCCAAAATACCTGCAAGTCACATTCGGACAGCTTTCGATTCGTTTCTGGACCGTCTCAAGGCTATAGTCAAGGCAAAAGGTTATCTAATCGAACAAAAGAAAATTGATTCTTAATTTTGTACTATTTTCACATATTATTTCTTTGAATCGAATAAAAGTAATTTTCCGAACTAAATTTATGGCCTTTTTAATTCGTTACATTTCGAGTGCCGGGCCCTGGAAATGCGAGAGCATGTCTTTGCACATGCAGCGGTACCTATTTGTGAAAATTGATAGCTTTTAGTTCAAATGAAAGCCGACTGATGCAGCTAATCCCGATGTATCCCCGAGATGCTGCCAGGCGTGCCAGACCCCGGAGTAGCCGTTCTGCAGAGAATATTGCTGCTGTAGCCGAAGATGTCATGGAAGCGCCGTCGACATCGACCAGACGACGTGCCACGCAAATGGGTATCAGTCGACGGTCTTTACTTGTACAGCGAATTTAGGTGCAACATTTGAAGATGTTTCCGTACAAAGTCCAGACGGTGCATCAGCTGTTAGCTGCTGACCGCCAATCGCGTCTAACATACGCTCAAGCCATCCTTAATCACCACCAAGAGGAATATGATTTTTCATCAAAAATAATCATGAGTGATGAGGCCCATTTCCATCTTAGCGGGTACGTAAATAAGCAAAATTTACGCTTCTGGGGCACTGAAAATCCGCGTGTAACCCACGAAGAGCCATTACACCCGCTCAAAGTCACTGTATGGTGTGCTGTTTTCGCTGGAGTCATCGGACCCTTTTTCTTCGAAGACGTCGCGGGCCAAATGGTTACTGTGAATGGTGAACGCTACGGAGCAATGATCAACGAGTTCTTTTTGCCGCAACTTGATGAATTGGGATTGGAAAACATGTGGTTCCAACAGGACGTGCAAAGGCACACACTGCACGTGCCACAACCGATATGCTGAAGGATGCATTTCCCGGGCGCCTAATCTTCCGTTTTGGCGATTTGCACTGGCCAGCAGGATCGCCTGGTTTGACCGCTCCAGACTTCTTTTTGTGAGGCTTTTTGAAGTCGCGGGTTTATGTCAACAAGCCTCAGACTCTTGCAGCTCTTAAAGACAATGTCTGTCAAGAATGTGAGGACCTATCGCCGGAAGTTTTGGCCAAAGTGATGGAAAATGCCATAAAAAGGGCTCAAATGGCAATCAACTGTGGCGGTGGCCATTTACATGACATCATATTCTCGACTTGATGTAAAAAAAAATTAAAAGACCAAATAAAAGTAATCCACAAGAAGAATCAAAGTTTTTCATTTTTTTTTAAATTACACCCAATAAACATCGGAAGGTTACTTTTGCGCCACCTGTTATATACGACCAAAGCAAATTAAATGTACGATAGAAATCAATAAATTCAAGAAAGAATGTGTATAGAGGGTTTTTCAGTAAGAAGTGTTATTTAGATATTCAAAGAAAAATGCAACTTTTTAATATAAATCATCGAATTTGTATTTTTTTATAAAGAGGAAGGTATGCCATTAATAGTTGAAAATAACTTCAGGCAAATGACCCCCACGACCACGCTTACACGACAATATCCTTTTCATGAAATTTTCCATAACCGAATTGCAATGTGGCTACCCTATGTCCCCAATTGCCTCACGAATTACATCGCTGAGGTCTTGAATCGGCCCTGGGCTGTCGACGTATAACTTCTCTTTCACGTGGCCCCAAAGAAAAAAGTCACAAGGTGTTAAATCACAAGATCTCGGTGGCCAATTGTGATCACCTCTTCGAGAGATAACACGGTCCGGAAACTTTTCCCGTAAAAGATCAATGGTTTCGTTGCTAGTGTGGCACGTGGCGCCGTCTTGTTGAAAATAAACGTTGTCCAGATCAATACCAACCAATTCCGGCCATAAAAAATCGTTAATCATCTCTCGATAGTGCAATCCATAAACCAATAACACCTGTCATTGGAAAACCCTATACATAAATGCATATTTCTTTCTGTGTTGTTCTACAACTACCACAAACGGAAAAAATATTGGATGCATAATTTTCCGGTTGTGAATTCACGGAAATAATTCTATTCCTTAGACGATAAGTTTCATAATTCGCATTTGTAGAGAAAATTTTCTAAATATCAGATTTCTGTATTCGGTCATAATTTCCTTCAAGCGCTGGCAGGGACAATTGCTTGATACAGAGCAAAACATCAGTAAATCCAGTGATTTGCCTTAAGTTGAAAGATCTATAACAGAAGAGCGAAATTATACGATATTTTCTAAGTGCCATACTGGGTTCTGTGAAATCTCAGTTCTTCATTACCCTTTATTATTCCAGCACAAAACAAATACTTAACGTATAAAAAATTCCTTTTTATTTTGATTTCTGTCGCATTGAATATTACAATGGACATTACAGACGAAAATGCGGACAAATAAAGCGAAAAAGGGAGAGAGAGGGAGAGAGAAAAAGGAAAATGATAACAACCTTTGAGTATTGAGGCGATATTGAAATATACATGCGTTGGAGACGCACTGAGCGCCTTCTGTGAAACACGAGTTGCATGTAAATGTAAGAATAAAATATAAATGAGTGCCGTGCAATATTTACGACAGCTTCTTTGTGCTTGCAATTCCGTGCGATACTTCATTGCGAGTATATCAGAATTTTTTTTTTGTTTTCCACACAGATTCATTCACTTCATTTTACACTGACTAATGATTGTGTGCAAACAAAAGGACGCTTGTTGGATGTATATATGTACGTATGTATGTATGTATGTATGTATAATATGTATGTATGTATGTTCGTATGTATGTGTGTATGTATGCCGCATATTGCATATTTTTTCATCCATCAGCTTAGTCCGTCTTCGTTTGGCGTAATTCCAACTGCATCAGCAACAGAAGTTGCAATGCCAACGACAACTTAACAAATGCTTCTGTTTGCCGAGTAAAGTGGATTTATGCAAGTGCAATTTGCAATCTGCATAAAAATGTATCTGCTTGCATTCGTTTGTTTGTACGCTAGTCATTCGTGCAGGAAACTGAAGTATTCGTATCTGGTACTTAACGCTTTAGTAATCCAATCTCGAAAAGTTGCTTTTATTTTTAATTTGAAATACTGTCTTTCTCTCTCTTCCTCTCTCTCTCTTTCTCTCTCTCTCCATCACTTTGCCTGTCAATCTCTCTATCTGCGCATTTTGCGAGCTTATTTCGTTTTTCTTTTAAAATTTTCATTCCCTTTCCTTTAACACTCTGTGCCATCTTAAGCGTCGAACTAAAGTATAATTGCCTTGCGATCAGCGCATCGAATTGAAAATTGAATTTACTTTGCAGTAAGCCAGCAAACATAACTGTGTTTTCTATTCATTTTACAGCTCCTTTTCTAACACTCTGTTGTACTTAGCTATATTTTTTTTCATTACTTTGCATTAGCTGGAATTCATATTAGCGGATTTGCGCTGATGGTGAGAGTTCAGAAATATGCAGACATTTATTCTTGCGTCCCTCAACTTTTTCTTTGTCTTTTATTTATTCAACTTTCTGTATTGCGATAGAAAAAGGTTGGATTCTGAAGCGAATTTCGTTAGAAGCACCAGCTTATGTAAACTTTGCTAATGCGTGAGTAATCGAAAATTCGTGATTTTTTACTTCAGTAGATAGCGTCAAGGAGTGCTAGAAGGCGATACGAGTACTCAATGATTAAAGAGCTATTCCATGTGAAGCATCCAAGCATATGATCCTGAATTTTCTGAAAGTTGGTTTATTTACAGAAAGTATATACTTGAGTAGAAATGTTATAATTTAGAGGTTTATTCAACGTTAAAATTGTCTAAGAGTTTTGAGAAGCTTATTTTGACAAAAAGAAGATTCAATTAAAACCAATTAGAGATAATTTTAGAATAAAAAAACAAAAAATAAAAATAAAAAAAAATTATAATAATAATAAAATAAAAATAAAAATTATTAAAAAAATTAAAAAAAATATTTTACAAAAATAATTAAATAAAAACACAAATTTATAATTTTTTATGACCACATATTCTTTTTACAAAAAATTAGTTCGCAAAAATTTTATAATTTAGAGGTTTATTCAATGTTGAAAATTTTCTAAGAGTTTTTGAGAAGTTATTTTAGGCATAAAAACGTTTAATTGAAACTAAGTAAAAAAAAAATTTTAAATAAAAACAACTGAATAAAGAAATTCAAAAAATGAAGTATTAAAAAAATTAAAAACACAAGTTTATAATTTTTAATAAACAAATATACTTAATACAAAAAATTAGAAAAAATTATAATAAAAATGTGATTAAAAAATTAAAAAAATAAAATTATTAAAAAATTAAAAAAATATTAAAAAAAATTGTATATAAAAATATTTATATTAAAACACAAATTTATAATTGTTAATGATCAAATATACTTCTTCCAAAAATTTAGTTCGTAGAAATTTTATAATTTAGAGGTTTGTTAAATGTTAAAATTTTCTAAGAGTTTTGAGAAGTGTTTTAGACAAAAAGAAGGTTCAATTAAAACCAATTAAGAAAAATTTTAAAATAAAAAAATTATTTTAAAAAAATTACATATGTATAATAAAAATGTTCTTAAAAGAAGAAAATAAAATGTTATTAAAAAAATTTCAAAATAAAAAGTCAAATTTATAATTTTTTATGATCAAATATGCTTCTTACAAACAATTGGTGGGTAAAAATTTTATAATTTTAAGATTCTTTTGAGTAGGAAGTTATTAATGAGTAGAAAAATCAACTTCGCTCTATCGAATGTTTGCCCTGCTACGTAAATGAATTCATTTGTGGTAAGAGAATTAAGAGTTATTCCTTATTTAACTAAAATTGAATGTAAATACTATCAAACTGCATAACCAAAAATGTTCTAAATATTTTGGTTAAAATACAGAAAATTGTGATAACTTTTTTTAAATTTCTTAGTGTTTTAAGTGATATATTTTATTCGAAAAAAATTAAAAAGAGTTTTTAAATGTTCAAAAAAACGGAAGACAGTTTACTTCAATAAACTCGATACCAAATTTTCAACATTGAATAAATCTGAAGTTTTTTTCAAAATTTTTTAAAGTTTCCGTCTTATAGTGTTGGGAAGGGAATAATCTCATTAGAGGGGAATAATCCACTATGAGCTATACTCGTTATGCTCCTCATTTTTGTTGGGATCTCCGTCCCAAAAAATATGCCTTTTGAGTCACCTTGTAAATAAACACTTTTGACTTTGAACATGCTTACATTGCTTTATGAAATATTATTACTTTTTTATTATTATAGTTCTATTTTAAGACACCGTTCAAAGAAAAACTGCTGTAGTAAACACCTTTTTTGTATTTTTCGTTATAGAAAATCTTTTTCTGAATAAAAAAAAAAAAAAATTGAGTGCTTTTTCAAATCATCGTCATCATGCATTATACTACAGCTCGGTGTAAACCTTAGCATTTTCAAATAGACCAACTATTTTCCCGAAATACATTTAAGTAAAATTAATTAGAAAGCGAGGCAAATTTTGTCTCTCACAAAAATGACAGCAATTCATAGTGACAATTAAGTGTTGGCTAACACGCAATCAAAAGCCAGACATAAAAGCAAATAGAAATTTTAATATTTTCTCCTCATTAGGGAAAATTAACATATTTTTCATTTAGTTTAACGCTTTCGCCTTCCATGAAATTTTTGAGTGACGGTATGAAAAAAATTAACAAAAATTGCCAGAAATTGTGTGGAAATTTTATAAAATTAATTAAAATTTTTTTTTGTTTGGTTCACTTATCAAATATTTGGTTAAACGTATTTAATTGAATGTAGTTTGTATTAATTCCAAGAAGGCACGTTTGCATAATATTCTGCTGCTTATCTCGCTTACTGCTATTTAGAATATTACTCATACGCCATGACATCCATTAAATTGTGCGGCCATTGCACACGCACACATCTCATGGCTGGCTGCTTATAGGCATACATATGTGCGATTAATCTCATCAAACTGCTATCAGTCTAGACTGCTTGACTGCTTATTTCACACTCAAAGCATTCAAATTTCGAAGGAGGTCTGAATTTAAATTTCCCAAAGGTATTTTATTTTAATTTTTTTATGAGCAACACTTTTTAAATTATGTTACTTGCCTTATGAGTGGTAGAGCGTGATTTGCAGTCTCAAATGGAATGTTATATTATGGAATGAGGAATGATAATGACTTAGTATTTTTTGTTTTGCTTGTTTTGCTTGTTTTGGAAATTTGGTATATATTTCATACATTTTAAACACAAAAAATAAAAAAAAATAAAAATAAAAAAAAAGGATTTCCCATGAAATAAGATATACGCAGTGGTTACAATAAAAAATCGGTATATCTAGTCTTTCGAAACTTTAAAGTACTTTAAAAAATTAAATTGATGAAAAAATGCTGTAAAAAAGTATTAAAAAAAGTGCATGTAGCGTAGTATACATAACAAAAGTGAAACTTGCAAGGCAGACAAAAAAAGAGGGAGAGATCCGAGAGAGAATGAGAGAGAGAGAGAGAGAGAGAGAGAGAGAGAGAGAGAGAAAGTATATATATTCAAATAAATTCACAACATTTGCTGAGAATATAAATAGGAAAAATTTACAAAAACGGAGATGGGTCGACCGGTGTAGGTAAACGCCGGAGACAAACCGTGGCAACAACGCGCCCTACTCTGAGCGTTTATCACCCAGGTAAACGCTGCGATTCCAGGACCGCAGCAACGACACAAATTACCGCAAGGCAATACCAATAAATCCGACGCCGGAATGGATAGCACTTTAAAGTACGCACAAGCACTAGCCAGGTAACGGAAATAAGCGCCAAAAAGTAGGCACCAAAAAAACAAAACGACAAAAAAATTGGGACCAAAAAACGCCCCAAACAGTAGGCACCAAGGAAATATAACGGCAAAAAGTAGGCACTAAAAATATATTTCCGGCAAGTTTGCACTAACAAACAAGCGCCAAAAAGCAGTCAGTGTTATTTCTCACTAGAAATTAGCTACCACAAGGAAAAACTCAGGAAAAATATTAAGATATATATAAGGTATAGCTCTCTCTCTCTCCTTTCCCTCTACGTTATATCTTTTTTCTCTCTCGCGGAACGAAAATGCATGGCCTTGAAATTTTACTCTCCATTCTCGCTCATCCATCGAAGTTTGACTTCAATAAAATCAATAGTTTCACTTGCATACGTAATTTTTCGTGGTAAACAACAGAAGTTGATTTTGGATATTGAAAAATTAGACTTCACGGAAGAATATTTTACAATAGCGGTTAATACTTAATAGGTAACGTACTGGCCGTGCTCGGCAATAAAAAAACGCCAGGCTTACACCAGGATCAAGCAAGTCTCCTAAGAGTAAAAATTAATTCAAAGCAAATCAAGAAAACACAATGTAGAATCTCATCGTAAATGTGCGAGTGTTTCATATGCCGTACTATTAAAAATTCTTATCAGAAACGTACCTTCTGCTGCAACTTTCCTGTCATTCGTGCTCTGCTATATGACGTTCTGCTTAAGTTGTTTCAAGTTTTCAATTGTGTTCTTCAATCCAACTGAATTGGATTTGTGTTGTGCTGCAAATTTCAAAGCGAAATTTTTATTTGTTTTCCTAATTTCGCATTCTTTGCTTCGATGTTATTGTTTGATGTGAGTTTTCCATGAATGTTTTGGTTGTAATTTTTCTTTCTTCTTTGTTCAGTGTTTCATCTGTTTTTGGTGCTATAAATTTTTCATTTTATTGACAAAAAACTTCTACATCATAATAAGTTTGATGCTGCTTGTTTGGCGCGCAATTAGGTTACACACTTTGTGTTTGAAATTTAAAAATATTTCGCTTGCCTTTTTCACATTGATTATATTCACGAACACATGGCATAAATGAAGCGGGGTTGAAGTGTGGTGTCAAATGCTCCAGTGAAGTGTAAAAGTATATTTTTTGAGCAAAATAGGCAGGAAGTGAAATTTATGCAGCAGCGAGCTCGGTACATTAAACTCACAATAATGAATTCTATTAGCTTTCACATTGTTTTGAGTTATTGAATTTTTATGTTTCCTGATTTGAACAGATCTGGGCTGGCGAGCTCAAATAAGTAGGCCGTGAGCTAACTGAACTCGGGATTGCGGAACAGTTTTAGTTTAATCTTGGGATTGGTCGCAATCTTGTGATTTCAGTAAAACTTTAATAACACTTTGGACTTTGCTAAACAATTAGACGAATTTTAATATGACATGTAAGTATTTACAAAAAATTTCTGGGAAAAAAGAAAAGAAAAAATTCAGAAAATCCGGAAAATTCCCTGAAAAAACGTAAAAAAGTAAACAAAATAAAACTTAAAATGAAAAAAAGTAAAATAAATTAAGATGAAACAAAGCAAATGAAGTGAAAGTGAAGAATAATAAAAAACAGAAAACATTTAATTTAAAAAAATTAAACAATAAAAAATCATAACCAATTAATTCAATTAAAATATATAAACAAAAGCTAAAACAATATTAAATCAAGTAAAAAATTAAAAAAAAATTTACCGAAAAAAAATTAAGTAAATTGAGCAAAAAAAAGATGGAATAAATAAAATAGAATAAAACTAAAAAATCAACAAAATAGAAGGAAAAAAATAAAAACAAGTTTAAAATAAAATGAAGGAAACGAATGAAAAGAAGCAAACATAATATAATTTAAACTAAAAAAAATAGAGATTAAATAAATAAAAGAAATAGAGTCAAATAAAATAAAATACACCAAAAAAATTAAATAAGGTAAAGTAAAAAACAGAAAACAAATATAGGACTGAAAATTAATTAAAATAAAATAATACAAAATTAATTGAATCTAATTAAAAAAAAAAAAAAACAGGAGCAAATGAAATAGAATATCGTGAAAATTAAAAGAAACCTAAATGAAAAAAATAAACAAATAAATAAAATAAAGTAAAAATTAAAAGAAACTTAAAAAAATAAAAGAAATGAATGTAAAAGTAAAAAAATTAATAAAATAAAATAAAATAAAATAAAATAAAATGAATTGAATTTTATATACCTAATAAATAAGACAAAGTAAAAACTAAAAGAAAACTAGAGGAGATAGATTAAGTTAAAAAAAAATTAAAATAAATAGAAATAAACTAAAAATTAAAGAAGCCTGAAAAAAGTGAAATATAATTTAAAAAGATTAATAAAATAAAACGAAATAATAAACAAAATAAAATGAATTGAATTTAATATGAATAACAAAATAAAGTAAAATTTAAAAGAAAACTAAAGAAAATAGAGTAAAAAAAAATTGAATAAAATGAACCAGTGAAATATAATTAAAAAATCTTATAAAATAAAATAACTAAGTCAAAATCAAATAAGCTAACTAATTAAAGTAAAATAAAACAAAACAGATCAAATGAAAAAACAAATTTAAAAAAGTAAAAAATAAAAATTATAACTAAGAGTAACAATATTAACGAAAAAAGAAGTTAATAACTAGGTAAAATGAAATAATATAAAAATGCGTTTAAGTAAAACTAATCAAACATAAAACGTTTTATGAGAATTAACTAATTTAAGTAAAAACTTAATTTAATACATTTTCAATTAACGGATAACACCGGACACGAATTTTGAGTCATGTTCCAGATTTTAAGATGAAATTTTTCGATTCCATCTTACTCAGCTTAATTAAATTTTCGCAGTATTATCTATTGCATTTTGCTTAGATATCATTGAAAAATGTATTCAAATTTTCTATATTTATTTGCGGAAAAATCTTTAAAATGGAAAATTGGAGCTGCTAATATATTTCTCGAGAACAACATCGGTTCGAATTTCGGTTCGAATCTCGGTGAAAAATCAAAAACTAAGAAAAAGTTTTTTTTAATAGCGGTCGCCCCACGGCAGGCAATGGCAAACCTCCGAGTGTATTTCTGCCATGAAAAAGCTCCTCATAAAAAATATTTGCTGTTCGGAGTCGGCTTGAACCTGTAGGTCCCTCCATTTGTGGAATAACATCGAAACGCACACCACAAATAGGAGGAGGAG
Organism: Anastrepha obliqua; assembly: GCF_027943255.1. Lineage (NCBI taxonomy): Eukaryota > Metazoa > Arthropoda > Insecta > Diptera > Tephritidae > Anastrepha > Anastrepha obliqua. The sequence goes on along the minus strand of NC_072892.1, from coordinate 157,105,315 downwards.
CTCGGCCAAACACCCAAAAAGGGTGTATTTTTCTTTCAGACTTTAAGTGTTAAAATATTAATTAAAAAATAAATGAACTCATTTTAAAAAAGTATTGCAAAGGATTTGATAATCGTCGAACTCCTTAAATTTGACAACCTTTCATGTTGCTTTCATGTTTACTCTTTACGTATACGAATTTATTCCCCCCATTTCAGCGCCATATCACTTGCCATTCACAGCCGTGCCTATTTCGCATCTGCATTGAATCTGTATTCTTAGTACTTATGTACATGCACAGGAAAAATACTTTATACTATAAAATTTTCTAAAAATTATTCATTTTTTGTGCAAAATAAATTCGCGCAAGCATTCATCTGGTCTTTGACTTTGTTTCCATGCTACGGTTCGGTGCGCTTCAACGCAGTTGGACATTTGCCCTCGCAATCCATGCCCACCCACCCAAACATTCACTCAATTTCACACACTTGAAATCAGAAAAGTATGCAAAAGTTGGAAATTATTTTGAAAACAAATAGAAAACAATTTGTATAATAAATTAAAAGCAGCAACTTTGCCAGCGCTAAGTATCAATGTGCCGTCCATCAGCAGAGACAGCAAAATATTCACTTGTTTTTTAAGTTTCTAAATTATGTTTTTGCTGCTTTGGTGGAACCAGAGCACATTTTTTGGATATACACGAACAAATACGTGTGCACGTTGTTTGCTTGCGTAACTCACTCAACATATTTGTACATACTAAAGTATAAAATAAAACATACAAACATATGTTTAGTTGGACTTATTATGAATCGGACCGTTTTTTGAGGCGCATCAATATTTAATTACTTTCGCCCCATATACGCCCCGAAGCATTGTTAGCTGTTGTATTATATGAATGGCTATGCCGCTCCACAGAGGTTAGTGGCTGGGTGTTGCTTCACGAAATTTGAAGTGACAGGAAAAACAACAATGCCTTAACTCACGGAAAATAAACCGATTTATATTTAGACACACTTGTTTGCCTTGCTATATTTGCATCTCTTTTTACCATCTCTTCTAAAAAACAGCATATTTGGGTGCCTAAGCCTTGGCATTTCCCAGAGCTTAGCAAATAATAAACGAATTTACTTCATTTAGTATTTATATTCATTAACAAATGAAATACAAAGGAAACATTTGGCTTCTGTTACTCGGGATTTTGCAATGTACACAAAAATGTACGTAGAAATATACATAAATATACACAGAAGAAGAAACAGAAATGAGAAATGTTGAATGGGTGAATAAATTGGGATTTGCACAGAGCATTTCGCATACAAATTTTCTTCTTTTTCTTTTCGATTGGCGTAGTAACCGCGTAAGCGCTTTTGCGTAAATTCCAAAAAGCTGTTAAATGAACAGCAAACATCTGGCTACAGTTCCGAATTTATAGGGCTTTCCCTTCATTAGTGCATATAAAAAGAATTAAAGTAAATATATAAAGAATCAATGAATCGGATATTTGATTAATTTTGAAAATAAAACAATATTTTTTTTTTGCTTCGATTTTTCCAAATACTAACCCAGAAGTAACTGCTCTAATTAATAGTATTCTTAGTCTTAAGTATTAAAGAGGGAGTACGTAGCAAGAAGAAACTAATAGCGAGTAAGTAGTAAATAATCACAGCTCAGTGGTATCTGATAAGTGATTTTTGGTTGCCTGCTTATTTTATTGCAAAAGCCAATAAACTAGAAAGGCTATCACTGACTAAAACAGTAATCTCGATTAAAATATTTTGAAGAAAATACTAAATTAACAAATTTTTTGGCAAACAAAAATCAAGCCAATAGAATTCAAATGTCGTTTAGTCCTCAAAGTAAGCTACTGGGCCTTGATTGCATAATTCGTATTGAGTCTCCTGATATAAAAAGATAGTAAGAACCAAAGTTGTGGTTGGAATAACGAACTGAAAAGTACGTAAAAGTGAGTGGAAATAAATGAGATATTGCATTCATTTAATAAGTCGACTATTGTAAAAGCACAAAATGAGTGGCAAAAGTGCTTCGACAATTGGTTCAAACGCATGCAAAAGTGTATAGATCTTCATGGAGAATATTTGGAAAACAATAAAGTGATTTTCGATGATTAAAATTTGTTTTTGTTCTCGAGTCCCGACATATAAAAGGCACCCCTCTTATTCAGGTCACTGATGCCGATGCTACATTACCCGCCGATTGAGAAGCCCCGCTGCGACCTTCCTGGATGAATTGAGTGTACATCCGCCATTTTAAATAATTAAAATAAAAATAAAAATTTGCATATTATTTTAATGTATAAATAAACTGTGTACCAATTTTGAAAAGAATATATTACCTTCTTCATTTTAAATAATTTTAATGAAAATCAGGGAAAATATGGCCGTTTAAAGGTATCTGTCTCCTTAACACAAAAAGTTAAGAATATCCCAAAGTTTTCACGTCAATTATTCACTTAAAACACAAAATGACGGGGCTGAAGCGGCTCTGTTTTTGTAGAAAAAAATAAAATAAATACAAAAAAAAGTGTGTGTGCACATATATCGATTTTCAGGTAAACTTCAATGAAAGGCATTATTGAAAGCACTGCGAGAAAAAACCAATTTGTTGTGTAAAAAGATTTACGTTTTCTTCCTATCTTTTTTGCCTTCTTAACTCCCACACCGCCGTTTATTTTTTTATAACTAGCAATATTTTATGCAAATTCTAAATAAAATCTATTTGTGTTTCCTTTGCTATCAATTCAGAGTTACTATCCAGAAATACCATACGGAACTAATGTTTTTTCTCTTTCTTTTTTTTTCTCTTTTCCAGGTGATAACAACTAAATATTTAAAGCGAAAATTAAGAAGTAAGAGTAAGTGATACTTTTCGCCATAAAAAATGTAACTGACTTTAAAATTGAAGCAATCATTCAGGTAAATTTTAAAATTGAAAGCTAAAGAAAGCAAAATTACAACATCAAGTGATCTAATGTGTGAAATTTTGGACACATATAATACTAACGTCAATTGATCTGAAAATTGTTTTATTTGTAAGCTTTGTTATAATTAAAATAAAACTTAAAAACATAAAAAAAAATTTTGTTACTATTTTATTATATTTTAAGGGTTAGTCAGCGGTCCGAAAAATGATGATTTTCAATAACTTTTTTTCTAGTGAATTACTTTATTTTACAAAAATATGTTTCGACTTGACTTAAGCAAAATTAAAAAAAAATATATATTTCCTAGAAGTTGGCACCAATAAACAACCGCCAAAAATTAGGCAGTGTTATTTGTCTCTAGGAATTAGCAACCACAAGGAAAAACTCAGGAAAAATAGCCTAAAGTGTATCTAAGATATATGAAGTATATCTCTCTCTCTCCTTTTCCTCTACGTTACATCTTTTTTCTCTCTCGCGGAACGAAAATGCCCAACACGTTGCATAGCCCTGAAATTTTACTCTCCATTCTCGCTCGTCCATTGACACGTAAGAAGTTTCACTTCAAAAATTAATAATTGTAAAAGTTATCGCTGTTTGTGTGGAGCCCGTTTCCCCAGAATTCCCTTGCGGTAGTCATCACAAGTCCTTCATCTAAATCAATCGGACCAGAAAAATTAGTTTTATTAATAGATATTCTTGTGCCTGATCGAAGCTTTGTTTCCAAAATTAACAACATGTTGGCCGCAGGAAATATTTTTTTGATTTTCGACAAAAAAATTTAAATTTATGAAAAAAAAAATCGATCAGGCACGAGTTATTTATGTATTTCAAAAGCAGTATAAATTTTATAAATCCACCAAGCGGTTTTTAAGTTCACCAGTTCAAAAAGCATGGTTTTGAGAAAAACGCATTTAAAGTTTTGCTATTGGCTTCGGAGTTCCCGAGCGCCCTTTGTTAATTGTTGAATAACTCGAAAAGTATTTGTCGGAATCACTTCGAATTTACAGACGATATTTTAAAGATATTATACTTTAATAGGATGCAAAAAAATGCCCTTTTTTTGAAAATTTTGATTACCCCTAACCCCTTAATTAATTTATTATATAATATTTAAATATTTTATTAATTAGATTATTTTGCTTGTTGACTTGAGTATAATTAAATGAAAATTTAAAAATATTTTTAAAAATTTTAATATAATTATATTTTCTTATTCTTTTTATTAATTTATTAATAATTAATATAATTTTGATATTTTATTTCTTCAATATTGAAAATTTTGGTTTATAGGTATAATTTTTAATTGAAGTATCGTATCGTAGGCAATTTTTAAAGTGCACATATCTTATATATGACTGTCTCCGTATGTATGCATTTACGCTGGAGGTGAGCAAGAGGGCTTTGTTTTATTGATTCAATGTATGATAGGTATTTATCTCCAAAAGATATGAGAATCCCATTATGGAATTTACAGAGTTTTGTATCGAAGCTATTACTAAAAAAATATGGAACAAATGGTAGAAGCAGTGACGAAAGAAATTTTTATCGAAAAATGTTAACGTTTTTTTTTTAAAAGCTTTTTTTTTGAAAATTAAAATAAAATAAAAAATTAAATAAAACCTAATATTTTTCAATTACCAATTATTAAAAAATTTCAATATTGAATAAATCTTAAAATTCGGAAATTTTAACGACTTTTTTTTTTGAAAAAGTAAAAAAAAAATTAAGTGGAACTAAATATCATCATCATCTTTTGGCTCTACAGCTCTTTGTGAGCTTTGGCCTGCTGCACGTGGGACCTCCGTACGTTTCGAATGCTTGCGACTTTTTTCCAGTTCGTTATCCTAAGTCTCTTGATGTCGTCCTCTAGTTCGTCGGTCCATCTTGTTCTCAGCCTTTCTTTTGCTCTACAGTGTTGAACGCTCTGGCTTCTACGATTTTATTCTGCGCCCTCGTACCGTCCATTCTTGTAATATGACCCAGCCATCTTAACCGCTGCGCTTTGATGAAACGTATAACATTTTCGCCCTTTATCAGTTGATCTAGCTCGTCGTTCCATCTTATCCGCCACTCGCCGTGATCTTTGATTGCTCCAAAAATTCTTCTGAGTACTTTTCGTTCGAAGGCTTGCAGTTTAGTTTTATCTGCTTCAATTAGCGTCCACGATTCAGCTGCATAGCATAATACTGGTCTAATGATGGTTTTATACAGAGTCAATTTGCATTGTCTGTTTAGTAGTTTTAATTTGAAGAGTTTCGTTAACTACGCATACGATCTATTCGCTGCTAGAATTCTCTCATCGATGGTGAGGCTCATTGAATTGTCTCTACTCAGTTTGAAGCCTAAATAGGTAAAGGATTCAACGATTTCAAAAGAAAAATCGCCAATTTTCAGTTTGCCTGATGTTGGTTTATTTTGTCTGGACATCATCATATATTTCGTCTTATCTTCGTTAATTTTAAGACCAATTTTACTAGCAGCAATTTCAATATCAGCAAAGGTTTTGGTTAGGGCGTGGATATTTTTGCTGACAATTACTATGTCATCTGCGTATGCGAATAATTGGGTAGTTCTGTTTAAAATATGTCCAGTCCTTTTTGCGTCACTTACTTCCTCGATGGCACAGCATAGCATAAGGTTGAAGATTGTTGATGAGAGCGTATCCCCTTGTTTTACTCCAGTTTTAATTCTGAAGGGATCGGATTTTTTATCTTGTATCACCACCACTTTGGATACAGTTCTTTTCAGAGTCATTATCACTATTCTGGTTAGTTTGTTTGGGATTTTGTATTTATGAAATATTGTGGGGATAGTTCTCCTGTTGATGCTATCGAAAGCTTGCTTGAAATCAACAAACAGCATCTGCATCCCAATGTTATGCTCAAAAAATTTCTCCATGGACTGTATGAGCGAAAAAATTTGGTCTATTGTTGACCTTTCAGGTCGAAATTCGCATTGATACTCTGGAACTAGTCTTTCCGAGTGGCCTATAAGTCTTTTGTTAACAATTCTTGTGAAGATTTTATACGTGGTGTTAAGTAGAGAAATCCCGCGATAGTTTATGCAGTTTAATTTATCGCCTTTCTTGTGAATGGGGAGTATTATTTCTGTGTTCCATTCGCCTGGCAGTGTTTCATTGTTCCAGATCAATGTGGTCAGGTGATGCATTCTTTCAATGTAACTAGTACTTGCATTTTTTAGGAGCTCAGCTGTTATATTGTCTTCTCCAGGCGCTTTGAAGTTTTTCACATAGTTGACTGCATATTTTCGTATTTCTTGTAATGTAGGTGGTTGTTCGTCAGGGTGGTCTAGAACTGTGTTGTTGTTCGCATGAAATATGTTAATATCTGTAAGAGCACCAATTTCACCAGCATTCAGTAGCTCTCTAAAGTACTCGACCCACCTTTCTACTATCTAAACTAACTAAATAATATATTTCACCTTAAATTACCAGATTTGTGAATGCCAGTCTGGAGTAGGAGACGGAGATTTATGGGTTCCGAATTTTTTGAGGATTTAAATCACAAACTTATAAGTAAGGAAAATGGCAATTGCTCAGATTTGTCAACTCTGCGCATTGCTTCAAATATGAAAATAAGTCCAGGTTTGAGCCTAGTGTTGTACGGTATAAGCCTATCGGTAGTCACTCAAATCTAATAACACTTTTTTTTTATATTTTGCTCAAAATGTCATATATTACTTTTTCGTGCAAGGTCATAAAATATTTATTCTATTTTGCCACATTTTCTGCTTGAATTATTCTCAGAAAATCTTTACTAAATTTTTCCATACCATTTGACGCAAACTTTTTACACAGAAAAATAGTGAAAAGTGGTTGCAGAAACTTTTCTCAGCAACTCGGTGAAAACATAAATTCTAAACTTAAACAATTATACGCATGCAAGCCACTGTGAAGTGTGGTTAAAGTTTACGCATTTGTTGTTGTCAGGTTTTTGGAGGATTTCCAACCTCATTGCCACCTTTTTTTTTTTGTTTTTTGGTCTAAAGAGGGTTTGAGTGGAGAAAATGTTCATAGTTTTCTGCTGTCTCACTAGACTTTTTTCTGATGGCGAATGAATGCACCAAATGGTAGGGGAGTGCGAAACTGCAATTGCCAACGATTCATTGCAGGACGCGCTTATATGGTAGAATTATTTTATAACAAGATTTTTAATGTATATTCAAATGTATGAAGAAATTCTTTTCAATAAAATGTGAAGCTGAAATTTATGAATTAACACTAAATTTAATTCCGTGACACGTTGTACAAGGCAACCAAATGTCAGAAAATAAACAGGGAACTTTATACTTCACATTTATTATTCTGCCATACAAATGCCCATATGTAAGTATGTGTACCAACGCTTGGAAAAATAAATATGACATATGCATTAGGAAACACGCTGTCACTTTAGTATTTCTTTGATTTTTGTGCTTGTCACAAGCAAAATAAACAAATCCAAGCATACATACATACATGGATATGACTGCCAGCATCGCTCAAACGGCAACCAAATTTAGTAAACAATTTATAAAACACCAAGAGAAAAAATTATAAAAATAAAATATAATTCCATTTTCATATCATTCGTGGAGGCCTGTTTTTCGACTTGGCAGCACTACTTCGGTCAGTATGACAGCTGACAGCTGGTTTGTGCTTAGTATGTATGTGTGCCACCATGAATAGACATATGCACGCCAAAAAGAGGCCAGAAAATAGTCAAAATAAATAAAAATATAACTCAATTTAATATACTGATGAACAAAATACACACATTCATACAAACATGCAAATGCATACATCTTCAAATGAAATCTTATTTGATGTGCTCTTTAAATGTGTTATTAGGTGCGAAGTGAAGTAATGTAATTTGTTTTTCTTTGTCAAATTAAGCCTAACAGTAAGCTTTCAAATAATAAGCTACTACTTATACGAGTATCCAACTGACAGAATGTTGAACCGGAACGTAACCGGGTATGCATCCGATTCATGGCATTCATGGATTCAAGGCACATAGAAAATGAAGAACTTTCAGGATTTCTACTTGATTTTGTGGCCATTTTGCATCCCAATGTCATTGAGTGATAATTTTATACTCAACTTAAACGGCTAGTCCAATACAGATCCATTCTAGCCACATGACTTTCGTTGTATTCCAGTTGTCATTTCGTTTTAGTCTTGAGATGGTATTTTTGGGAAATTTTTTTCTCTGAATCAGTTTGCAAGTGGCAAGCAGGATCTGTATTCAATTACAGGATCTCGAAAGTGGAGCGGAAATGCTCTTTCTTTCAAGTTTGTGTGATACTTTGTTGCCTAATATATTTTTATGTCCGCTTATGCGTGCTAGATGAGAGCAAAGTGCTGGGTATTGAGGTTGTTGAATAGTGTCGATTTGGCAACTCTGCAATCTAAACGCATCTCTAATTATCTCTCTTTTGCCGTTCTCTCCTTTTTGACCTTTATAACGACTTGACATAGAATTAAGCGATCACTCAAATAAATTCTGTAACTGAATCCGGTTGCCCTTTTCGTTTTGCGCGAGCTCGGTCATAAATATTCGTGGGACCTTTTAACGGAGGAATACTAGTTCTTGAGGAAATGAGAGATGTACCTGTCCAAATATAGCTTACTGCTACTATGTGCATGAACTTGATCCTCGGCTTGGCTTGGCTTAATACTGTGTACTCACCACTCACGCCAGGTAGACTTGTAACTGGCAGCCAAAACTGCAACGGAACACTCTCTTGCGTGCTGTTAGACATAGGCGGTCACAGTGAGTCACAATAGTCGCCGTTTCGAGCAGTCAGTAAATATTCGTTATACAGAACAGCTGCTACTTCTCCAGAAACCAACAATATCCATAGTAACTAAAGTTTAAAATTTAAATAAATAAAATGAAATGTAATTACAGTTTATCAATCAAATAAAGTAAAATGTAAGGGTTACTGTAACCTATTCAGCATGACGGACACTTCAACTGTCGGGCAGATGGAACAAATTTTTAATTATTGGCTCTTCTGAATAAATTCCCCCTCGACTGCAGTGTATGAAATAACTACAGCACAAGAACTTTTGACAATTTATTTGTTTCTTACTTAATTTTTTTGAAACCTTATCTCATTTTCTTACAAAAATCATCTTAGTCTTAAAAATTAAAAAAAAAACTCAACAAATTCTTACCGAAATTTCAAACTTTTTAAAAAGAATTTCGGTTATGCATTCGTATAGCTAATCGAATTTTTATATAAAAAACTGCAAGTTTCAAATTCCTCAAAAAACTCGTGTAGTTTTACCCTTTGTTTTCTTTTTGCTGACGATCCTTAGATATTTTCTACCCATATATGTCACAGTACACTACGCTACCCAATTTATTAATCAGCTTTCTAGTAAAGTGTGTAATTTGTAAAATATTTATAAAAATTCGAAGAATTTCCATCAAAAGTTTTAAATTAAAAAAAATTAAGAAGACTTAAACAATTAAAAAAATTTTTACAAAATTTATAAAAATTCGAAGAGTTTCTATTAATAGTTTAAAATTAAAAAAAATTCAAATTAAAAAAAATATATAAAAAAAATGTGTACAAAATGTATAAAATCAATAAATTAAAACAGCTTAAAAAAATTTCAAAATTTTAATTTAAAATAAAAAAAAACGTGTAACTAGTTTCTCAGAATTCGAAGAATTCCCATTAATAGTTCAAAGTTGAAAAAAAAAGTTAAATTTAAGAAAATTCACAAAATTAAAGAAAAACCGACAAGTGTCAATAGTCTTAAATTAAAACAAAAAAATAATAAAAAATATAAAAAAAATTATAAAAATTTAAAAAATTTAAAAAATTTCCATAAATTCATAGTTTAAAATTAAAAACAAAAATATTAATTAAAAATAATTAAGAAAATTTGTACAAAATTTATAAAAATTCGAAGAATTTCCATCAATAGTTCGAAATTTAAAATAAAAATTATATTTAAGAAAACTAAAAAAAATGTTTACAAAATTTAAAAAAAACTGACAAGTGTCAATAGTTTAAAATTAAAAAAAAATAATAAAAAATAAAAAAAAAATTTATAAAAATTTAAAAAATTTCCATAAACACATAGCTTAAAATTAAAAAAAAAAACAATAATTAAAAAAAAATTAAAAAAATGTGTACAAAATTTATAAAAATTCGAAGAATTTCCATCAATAGTTCAAAATTTAAAAAAAAATGTATATTTAAGAAATAAAAAAAATTGTTTACAAAATTAAAAAAAAACTGACAAGTTTCAATAGTTTAAAATTAAAAAAAATATTTTTTAAATTTGTAGAAAATTTATAAAAATTCTAAAAATGTCTATCATAGTTTAAAATTTACCAAAAATTTTAAAAATTAACCAAATTTATATTTAAAAAAAGTAAAGAAAAACTGCACAAAATTTATAAAAATGTCAAAACTTCCCATCAATACTTAAAATTAAAAAAAAATTTAATTTTAACTTAAAACTACAAAAAAAAGGTGGTTACTCACTTTACAGGGCCGTTGAGGTAAATCCGGAATGTTGAACTTAAAAACAAAACTATTGGATATTTACTCAAAAATAATTTTATTTGCACTTAACTTTGCACAATGTGAGTACACACATCATAGTTGAAAATTATTCAATGTAACCTCCATCTCGTCCAATTACCTGCTCCAGCCGGGACCTGAAGCGCCCACATGCGCGAGCTACCTCCTCTTTGTCCATTGTGGTCATCACACCTTCGATGGTTGTCTTCAGAGCGTCCTTAGTGTTATGAGGCTTCACGTCTGGTGACCAGTGGTAGGGTAGGTTATTCTGGAGCCAAGCCTGAGTCTTCTTTGCCTTGTGAGCAGCTGTGGAGTCCTGCTGAAATACATATTCTCTTCCAGCAGCCACGCTGTCCATCCAGGGATGAGTTTTTTTGTAGCCAAACCACTCAATTATCTCTTTAGGGCTTTTTCCGGCGCGAAGTAACTCTAGTATCGCAGCTCTTCTGTCCTGCTCTCAACTCATCGATTCACTAGCACTTACTCCGGCACTCCAATGTCAGTCAGGAAACAATACACTATGTCCCTTTATCAGCGGTTTTAGACTTAACGCTACTGCTCCAGACCTTTCGAAATGTTTTCCGGATTTACCTCGACGGCCCTGTATATGATACTTCATTAAATTCTAATATAACAAAATGAGACTTTCAAGTATGTAGCGCAAAATTCGTGCTGAGCTTTGATAACTTTTTTCGCCGAGGTATTTGCGCATTTTCTCAGTGCATAGAATACAGATTTTTGTTTTGTATGGAATAGGTGGTTTTCCTGTTGGCCAGCCTCTCTCAAGCCTCTCGTTTCTCTCTTCCTTTTTCAGCTTTCCGTAGCGATCCCAAATGGCTCGCATGTCGCCCTATCGCAGCGTGGCTTTATAGGCCTCATCCTGCCTTTGCGCGGCAGCATGAAATTCCTCGTCGTACCAACTGTTTTTTGGGACTCGCCGAAATCCAATTTCTCCTTCGGTGGCTGTATGTAAAGAACGAGAAGTGCTGCTCCATTCCTCCTTCATTACAAATACGGATAACAAATTTGGTGCAAATAATTTTTTATGGTTTTTATTACACTGCTTTTATTAAAATCACTGAAAGTTTTAAATAAATGCAATTCCGAAGTCACAATCAAATCACGTTTACGGAATTATTATTATTACGGAATTGAAATCTTAGAACGCACACCTTTACATTTCGCACTTACATTTTCGCACACCTTTACAATCAGATTCCGAAGACGGCTCACCCCTCTCATAAATTGTTCTTAACAAAATTCCGGCAAAAATCACTTCAAATTCATGCTATTTTCAGAAGTTTTTGTTTGGTGGGTAGAAATTAGTATTGCGCCCAAAAGCCGAATTTGCTGAAATTGGCTCGACGGCTAACAACCATTAAAAATAACCTCAGTTATGCTTTGTATGTGTAACCGGCACCATGAACATAACTCCAAAAGCGGCAAAAGAATGAGAGAATGAGAATTTCAGCCAAAATATCCGCACTAAGACTAAGGATGACTGGACAATTCTCACAAAGATTTCGGTCACCGCAACATACAGCACATAAACGGATGGTCAGACTACGTTATTCCCCAAGTAAACTATGGCAAGAGGCGTGGTTTTGTAATAGAACGGAATGGTTGGCAGAAGAGCTTAGGATCCGAGCACTACGCGTACAATTTCCTTACGGATGGATTTAAAATGACGGAAGGCGTATTGGCGGTTGTCTTCTGTCCGCAGTTTAATCTTCAAATGCATTTAAGGCTTCTCACTGTAGCACATTTCAAGCGGAGATCTATGATGTAACCAAAGCCGCGGAATAAGTATTGAAGTTTACTCCGCTCGACACTCGCACAAACATCTTCATCGATATTCAAACTGCTTTTAAAGGAATAATGGCTGTAATGACTAGCTCGGAATGCGTGCAACAATGCAGATCCAAAATGGATGAGCTCTGCGAGGATAGGCAGTCACAATTTACTGGGTACCCAAAAGGAATAGAGGGAAATGAGAAAGTTGATAAGCTTGATAAGGCAGGGTCTCGCTTGCCTAGGATGAGTACGTCGAACTTATATTCCTCACATAGTTAAATTTCGGGTAAATTTATTTTATCTCCTTCGAAATATGACCTTTCCGAAGCAGCACATATATGCTAACGTTGAACACAGTCCTCCACGGACCCCCGCAGACTTTCAGCTCCTTCATCGCATTATCTTTGATCTCCTCTATCGACTTAAATGTCCTTCCACAAAGTAGTAACATCAACTTGGGAAACAAAAAGAAGTCGCACGGGGCCATATCAGGAAAATATGGTGCTTGCACGATGGTAGTTACTTGGTGTTTGGTCAAATAATCCAGCACAATTTGGGCTCGGTGCGATGGCTCGTTATCATCATGCAAAATCCAAGAATTGTTTGCCCACGTTTCCGGCCGTTTGTGACGTACAGCATCTCTCAAACGCTTCAAAACGGACAAATAATATTCTTTATTGACTGCCTGGCCCGATGGAAGGTGCTTGTGTTGCAATCGAAGAAAACAGTCAACATCACCTTCCCGGTACTTTTTGATCATAAAGTATAGGGAAGCCTCGACCTCCCACAAAATTGCCAAAATGATACTACGAACTTGCAACACGAAAACAACCAACTTTAATCTATCAGTCTTAAGGAAGGAGTATCAAATATTGGCTGGAGTATGGACGGGACATTGTCTCATTCCATATCACGCAGCTAAAATGGGATTAGTCCAGAACGACGCATGTAACTTATGCGAAGAAGCAATGGGTACGTTAGAACAATTGGTGAGATCGGTATACGAGTAACTTTCATCTCTGAAGAATATTGCTGAAAAAAGTTTAAACTGTTTATTAAAACACGCCAAGACAGGTATCACGAGCTATCATATGTTTAACACGACTCAAACAACACTGGTAGCATTACAAACCCTTGTGGTATATATGAGATCTATTCCGATCAGCCAGATATACCTAACCTATCCTTCTAGTAAAGTAAAAGTCTTTGAAGAAATTTTGAACTATTTTTCTTCTTATTATAGAAATCAATCGGCGACCTACCCTTTATACACATGCTTTGTTCATAAAAAAAAATATTGGCCTCAATTACAGAGAAAATCACTTTTCACTACGAAATTAGATTACCGCAAACTATTTTAATTGCATTCGCACTACGCACAAACTTATAGAAAAAAAATGTAGATATAATTAAATTTCCATACACACAACCATACGAATACTGGCGTGCATTTTTATATTGTGCGATGTGCGCGCTTGTGTATGTATGTGACAAAAGCGGTTCATTTTTTACAAATACACAACTTTTACTGAATTTTTTTTTTCTCTTGGTTGAGTTAATTCTTTTTTTGTGTGTTTATATTATAATAGTAATTTTGTTCACATTAAGGTTGTGCGTATGGTAACAGCATAGGGAAGCTGAGATGAAATGTCAGACATATATAAGTACTTATAATTTCGGCATATATGGCCCAGGTTGGCTGTTTTTATGCATTTAATGCATCTTAGTAACTTTCTTTCACTATTAACTCTTCGAGCTACTGAAAATACGGATGGGCCATGGAATTTTTAGTAGTCTCTTGAGTATTCACATTTCGAATGTTCCTATGCGATTCATAACAGAAACTTTCATCGGCCAAATTCCCATGCCATATAACAGTCCTGGCAAAACATAAAATCTCACAAAGTGTAGTTTTAGATTTGAATTTAAATCATGGTTTCTTAAGGCTCTGCTGTACTTATAAAAAGCAACTCTGGTCATTTCTATGCGGCGTTTAATTTCAATTCAATCATTGTATTTAGCAGCTAAGGTATTTATATTTTAAATTAAACCCGAGTTAGATTTTAAATGCTTTTAAAGGGTTACATACGCCCAGCAGCGCCAAAAATGCGCTGTTTTTAGAAGAGATAACAATAGAAATAAATATAAAAAAATTGTATACATTGTTGGTAATGGTAACGGTAATGGTTGTACGGGTTAGGCTAAGGCCTTTTTGCGCCCCTAAATACTTAAATATAATTATTTAGTATACTGAGGAGTTGAACCAACTCCTTCTTCGTCTTCTTAATTTGCGCGATAACCGCTTACGCGATTTTGGCCGAGTTTAACAAAGCGCGCCAGTCGTTTCTTTCTCGTGCTAACCGGCGCCAATTGGACACACCAAATGAGGCCAAGTCCTTCTCCACCTGATCTTTCCAACGCAGAGGAGGCCGCCCTCTTCCTCTACTACCACCAGCTGGTACCGTATCGAATACCTTCAAAACCGGAGCGTTTGTATCCATTCCGACGACATGACCCATCCAACGTAGCCGCTGGATCTTTGTTCGCTGCGCCATGTCTATGTTGTCGTAAAGGTCATACAGCTCATCGTTTCATCGCCTGCGATATTCGCCGTTGCCAACGTGCAAAGGTACAAAAATCTTACGCAGAATCTTCCTCTCGAACACTCCAAGCGTCGCTTCATCGGATGTTGTTATCGTTCAAGCTTCCTCGCCATACGTTAGGACGGGCATGATGAGAGTCTTGTAGAGTGTTACTTTTGTTCATCGAGAGAGGACTTTACTACTCAATTGGCTACTTAGTCCAAAGTAGCACTTGTTGGGAAGAGAGAGATTCTACGTTATATTTCAAGGTTGACGTTATTATCGGTGTTAATGCTGATTCCTACAAAACGAAGTCCTTTACAACATCGAAATTATAATTGTCAACAGTGACGTGGGTGTCGATACGCGAGTGCGCCGACTGTTTCTTTGAAGACAGGAGGTACTTAGTTTTGTCCTCGTTCACCACCAGACCCATTCGCTTTGCCTCTTTATCCAGTTTGGAGAAGGCAGAACTAACAGCGCGGTTGTTAAGGCCGATGATGTCAATATCATCGGCATACGCCAGCAATTGTACGCTATTATAAAAAATTGTGCCTGAGCGATTAAGTTCTGCGGCTCGTACGATGCTCTCCAACATCAGGTTAAAGAAGTCACACGACAGCGAGTCACCCTGTCTAAACCTCGTTTGGTACCAAACGGGTCCGAGTGGTCCTTGATGATGATGAAAATACAACTTTATTCTGAAAAAAATGGTTACAAGTGAATCATTGAAAGTATTGCCCATCGCTGACTACTACTTTTTCCTATCTTTCTGGTAGATTTCGTATATCGTCGCGGTAAAACTGTTCATCTTTTGAGGTTATCCACGGATCAAGTTTTTGGTGAATGGAACTTCTGGTCAGCTGGACAGCTAGACCATGCGCCAACGATCGGAACAGGTGATAATCGGACGGCGCAATATCTGGATAATAGGGCGGGTGGGGTAGGATTTCCCATTTCAGTGTTTCCAGGTAGGTTTTAACGGGTTTGGCAACGTGAGGCCGAGCGTTGTCATGCTGCAGAATCACTTTTTCATGCTCTTGGCGTATTGCGGCCGCTTCTCTCGCAGTGCCGGCTCAATCGCATCAATTGAAGTCGATACCGATCCCCAGCGACGGTTTCGCTTGGTTTTAACAGTTCATAATAAAGAACACCAACTTGGTTCCACCAAATACATAGCATAATATTCGCAGCGTGAATATTCGGCCGAGGCGATGATGTAGAAGCATGACCGGGCAGTCTCCATGACATTCCTCTCTTTGGATTGCTATAATAAATCCATTTTTCATGACCCGTCACGATGCGATGAAGAAAACCCTTCCTCCCTTCCTTTTTCGCTGGAGCAGTTGTTCACGGGAGAAAAACGACGTTCAACATCCCTTGGTTCTAACTCATAACTAACCCAGGTCCCCTGAATCAGTTTCTGAATCATTCCCAAAGTATGCAATCGCTTGGAAATGGATTGGCGGGTAACTCCTAATACTGAAGCAAGCTCTTTTTGCGTTTGACAGGGATTCTCATTGAGCAATGCCTCGAATGCAGCTTCTTTGAAGGTTTTTGGCCTTCCTTCACGCGGACAGTCGTCAACATTAAAATCACCGTCTTTGAAGCGACAGAACCAATCTCGGCACGGTGCTTCACTTAAAGTAGCATCTCCATAAACTTTTTGTAGCTCTGAATGCGCTTCAGCCGCCTTTTTTTTCAAATGAAAGAGGAAAATCAACACTTCCCACAAATGACGATTATTTGGCACGATATCAGACGTTTTCACGAAACCAAAAGTATATGATACCAAAACAAAGTCACTAATGTAACGAAGCTGTTTGTTTACCATATGTTAAACCTTGGTTTATGACGTTTAGGTTATGTTAGAATCGACTAGCGCACACTGCTGGCGGCATTGACAAACAGCGGGAACTTAGTTGCACACCTAACAATTTTCTTAAGTTTTGTTTAAAGCTTGCCAGCCTTTAGTTAAGGCTTCAACAAAATAAAAAAAAATTTAACCCCAAAAGCATTGTAAATATAAAAACAAACAAAACTCCGCGCATCGCCAACGTACATCGAATAGCCGATTGTGAAAAGTTGCACAAAGTGAAACAAAATTCAAATCGAAACTTCAACTATTTGCCAACAATCAAATTACAATGCACAGGCGTTCAATCAATTCGCAGGAAATTGAATATATTCATTAACTAGAACGTCAAGGATGAACACTCAGCAATCGCACCTCCGCAACAACAACTACAGCTCGCACGCCACACAATACCGGAGTGTTTCTAAACAACTTTTACAACAATTAAAGCACTTCGCACGCAATCAATCGAGGGATTAAGTAATTCAGCCTACGCTGTACAAAAGGTACAGCCTTTTGGAGAATGGAGTGGAGGCCACTGAAGCTACTGAACATTGACTAATTTACAAGTGGGAATGGAAGTGGACGATGGAGAAAGCAGGCGATTCGCTGCGCAATTGGACGGTGTTTACATGGACAAATACATACATGCATGCATACATACATATATACATACATACATGCATATCAACACATATACATACAAACATACACTGGTTGGAGCCAGTAACTCAATCGTTTCTAGCGCCACAAAAGTCATGAATGCACGTGTGTGTGTTTGTATGTTTCTATGTGTGTATGTGGTTACGTTTGTGCTGTTAGCTGGTAGTCGTTTAAGTTTGCTTTGTTGTGAGTTGAGGATCAGTGTTGCACTGTTGTGAATTTTAGAACTAGGCTTTGTCTATTGTTATTAGCCTCGCTCGGTTGGATTTGGCCACTTTTGTCTCTTGACTAATTGGCACCTGAGAGTTGGCCGTCGTAGTTGGTTGCCAAGTTGGTTGTTAAGCTGGTTGGTTGGCTGGTTGCTCGGTTGGTTAGTTATTAAAGTACGCTAACCCTCACCTTTAAGTGCTGTTGTTGTTTTTAGTAGCAGTGGTGTGGCTTATTTGGCTTGTGTTTTCTTTTGTTGACGAAGAGTTTATCATCGGGCTTATCCTGACAGGATACTTTAGTTTACCGCTCATTATAACAATTAAAGTTCATTTTTTCACTTTAAGTTTACTCTGCATTTTATACGCTGCTGCTGCAAAGTTTATTTATTTAAATTTTTTGGTTAATTTTAATTTCAATTTTAATTTTAATTTATCATGAAAACAGAATATCGACCCTTTAGAACCTTAGGTGTGATTAGAGCGAGGTTTTATAAATTTTGTTTAGCTTTTTTATTTTTTTTCTGCAAATGAGCTGAGAAGTATTATAATTGAAAGGCGCTCAAGGATTTCCCTTTTCTTGGTTAAGCAGAAAGGCTAATAAAGCAAGAAAATAAAATATTTTTATATGGAAAATGAGTTTTACGTTAGAAATATTAAGGAAAAAAAGAAAATCTGAAAATTAGATGAAGCATTCATTGAGACTAGAAGTTTTCTCCCGAGAATATTGTAGAAGTTTTAGGTATGAGGAAGAGTAAGAGACAGTTGAGCAATTCTTCCGCAATTGTCCAGTTCTACCTAAAAACACCGCAGGTTTCCTAGGTAGATACTTTTTCAATTCTCTTACGGAACTGTCCGTCGTGGGGATTGGACAAATCCGGCGCCCTTGTGGATCTTATACAAAATGGTTTCATGGAGATAAATAAATGAGGTTTCCATTTCGCACAGTGATTTCACAACGGACTTGTATGATCTGAGTGAGTTGGTCCTACAGACCGAGTACCACCATAACTTAACCAACCCCTGACATTCGTCAAATGTACAGATGTACAATTTTGCATAATAGAAAAACGCGTTAAAATTATTGAAACTTATTATAAAAATAGGTGATCTTTAAGGGCAACATATCGCAAAATTCCGAATTCGGAAATAGTCAGCCGAAAGAATCGAATGAGTGGAAATAATCATCTGAATGAGTCGACACTTCAAAGGTTGGTCAAAAAATGTCAAGAAACTGCTTCTGTTGATGATAAAAAAAGACTTCTTCTTCTTAATTGGTGCGATAACCGCTTACGAGATTTTCGCCGAGTTTAACAAAGCGCGCCAATCGTTTCTTTCTCGTGCTAACCGGCGCCAATTGGACACACCAAGTGAAGCCAAGTCCTTCTTCACCTGATCTTTCCAACGCAGAGGAGGCCGCCCTCTTCCTCTACTACCACCAGCTGGTACCGCATCGAATACTTTCAAAGCCGGAGCGTTTGTATCCATTCGGACAACATGACCCAGCCAACGTGGCCGCTGGATCTTTATTCGCTGCGCTATGTCTATGTCGTCGTAAAGCTCATACAGCTCATCGTTCAATCGTCTGCGATATTCGCCGTTGCCAACGTGCAAAGGTCCAAAAATCTTACGCAGAGTCTTTCTCTCAAACACTCCAAACGTTGCTTCATCGGATGTTGTTATCGTCCGAGCTTCTGCGCCATACGTTAGGACGGGCATGATGAGAGCCTTGTAGAGTGTTAGTTTCGTTCGTCGAGACAGGACTTTACTGCTCAGTTGCCTACTTAGTCCAAAGTAACACTTGTTGACAAGAGAGATTCTACGTTGGATTTCAAGGCTGACATTATTTTCGGTGTTGATGCTGGTTCCTAAATAAACGAAGTCTTTTACAACCTCGAAATTATAACTGACGTGGGTGCCGATACGCGAGTGCGCCGACTGTTTGTTTGATGACAGGAGGTACTTCGTTTTGTCCTCGTTCACCACCAGACCCATTCGCTTTCCCTCTTTATCCAGCTTGGAGAAGGCAGAACTAACAGCGCGGTTGTTAAGGCCGATGATGTCAATATCATCGGCATACGCCAGCAATTGTACGCTCTTATAAAATATTGTGCCTGAGCGATTAAGTTCTGCGGCTCGTACGATGCTCTCCAACATCAGGTTAAAGAAGTCACACGACAGCGAGTCACCCTGTTTGAAACCTCGTTTGGTATCAAACGGCTCGGAGAGGTCCTTCCCAATTCTGACGGCGCTGCTGGTGTTGAGCAACGTCATCTTACATAGCCGTATTAGTTTTGCGGGGATACCAAATTCAGACATCGCGGCATACAGGTAACTCCTTTCCGTACTGTCGAAACAGCTTTGAAGTCGACGAAAAGAGGGTGTGTGTCGATTCTCCTTTCATGGGTCTTTTCGAAGATTTGGCGCATTGTGAATATATGGTCGATGGTAGACTTTCCAGGTCTGAAGCCACACGGATAAGGTCCAATCAGTTGGTTGACGGTGGGCTTCAGCCTTTCTCACAATACGCTCGCTAGAACCTTATAGGCGATATTTAGAAGACTAATCCCGCGGTAAATGGCACAACTTACAGGGTCGCCCTTCTTATGGATTGGGCAGAGCACACTTAAATTCCAATCGGCAGGCATGCTTTCATCCGACCATATTTTGCATAGGAGCTGATGCATGCACCTTACCAGCTCCTCGCGGCCATGTTTGAATAGCTCAGCCGACAGTCCGTCGGCGCCCGCGGCTTTGTTGGTCTTTAGCCGTGATATTGCTATTCTCACCTCATCATGGTCGGGTAACGGAACGACAATTCCGTCGTCAATGATTGGGGTATCGGGATCTTCACATTCTCTGTGACATGCGCAGCTGTCACTATTTAGTAGGTTCGAGAAGTGTTCCCTCCATAATTTAAGATTGTTCAGTCACCAGATCGCCGTCTTTGTTCTTACAGGAAAACGCCCCGGTCTTAAAACCTTCTGTAAGCCGCCGAACTTTCTGGTAGAATTTTCGGGCGTTGTTCCTATTGGCCAGCATCTCAAGCTCCTCGCACTCACGTATTTCGGCCTCTGGTTTCTTCTGTCGGATAATACGTGTCTCTTCCTTTTTCAGCTCTCTGTAGCGATCCCACATGGCTCGCGTTGCGCCCGATCGCAGCGTGGCTCTGTAGGCAGCATCCTTGCTTTGATAAAAAAAGACTGGCATACCGAAAAATATTACAATACGTTCTATGGAAAAAATTGCAGCTGTATCGCAAAGTGTTACTGAAGCACCTTCAGCATGAAAGAGCTGTTATTGTCAAAGAACATCGCCTTAGGAATCGATTGGAGCTTGAAGACATATGAAGTCATTATTTTCGACAGGATGGAGCTACAAGTCACCCCACACGGAACATTTCATTATTGCGATCTTAGCCTACTGGTTGACTACTTTCACGTAATAGTGAAATAAACTGGCCACCCAGATCATGCGACTTAACTCCACTAGACAACTTTTGGTCAAAACCAACATTTTCGATATCTGCTCTTCTTTGCTCTTTATTGAGTCCAAAAAGCTGCCGAAACAACCCGAGACATTCGTGACGTGTAAGATGTCATAGGCGAGTCTACAGGACGGAAATGGTTTGCAAAGCTCAAACATGGCGACTTTGACGCCGATGACACCTTCCGCAGCGTAAGGCCTTCTAAATTCGAGGAAGCACTTC
Source organism: Anastrepha obliqua (assembly GCF_027943255.1). NCBI lineage: Eukaryota > Metazoa > Arthropoda > Insecta > Diptera > Tephritidae > Anastrepha > Anastrepha obliqua. Next base: position 157,084,035 of record NC_072892.1, on the reverse strand, counting down.
TCAAATCACTTTTGAAGGCGAGCGGTCGCCAAACCAGTCGTGAATTGGCGGAAAAACTGCAATCTGTATTGCTATCATAAAACGATTCTGAATCACCTTCATTCAATGGGATTTACCGAAAAATTGTGAGTCAGAGTGTCGCACGAGTCCAACGAAAAAAGCAAAGAAAATCGCCTTCAAATTGCTTCTCAGCATCTCGCTCGCCATCGAGCAACATGCGGTCATAAATAGCTCTTTTTGTACCGAATCGTCATAGGAGATGAAAAATGGTGCCCTCACATCAATATGAAGCAAAGAAAAGAGTGGATGCCTCCAGGAGATACGTCAAAGCCGAGAGTCAAGTCGGATCTTCATCCAACGAGGGATGTTGGTGCAACTGAAGGGTTTGGTGTACTGGGAAATGCTTGAAAAGAATGCCACGGTCAACGAGAAGCTCTATATTGGCCAGCTACACTCCGACGACTGAAAAGACCTGATCGACATAGTCAAACCATACTCTTTTCAGACAACGCCAGGATCCATATTGCGCAAGTCGTCAAATCCGTACTCCAAGAGCTCAAATGGGGGGTCCTTCAGCATCCGCCGTTTGCTTCGGTAATTCGCACCGGCTGATAGCCATCTTTTCCGGTCCCTGTCAAACCATATGAAGGACGTTAACTTTGATGACAAAGAGGTCCTTAAGAACTGGACCACAATAACTTCTTTGACATCAGACCGGGCAATTTTTGGTGGAACGGCATGAACACATTGGTTGAGAGGTGGTAAGGGGTCGTAAATAGGACAGAATGGTTGGCAGAATGCGAGCACTACGCGTACAATTTCCTTACGGATGGATTCAAATAGATGGAAGGAGTAGGAACGGTTGTCTTCTGACCGCAGTTTGATCTCCAAGAGTATTTAAGGCTTTCTAATCACTGTAGCACATTTAAAGCGGAGATCTATGTGGTAACTAAAGCCGCGGAATAAGTGTTGAAGTTTACTCCGCTCGACACTCGCATCTTCATCGATATTCAAGCTACTTTTAAAGCAATACCAGCTCCAATGACTGGCTCGGAATGCGTGCAACAATGCAGATCCAAAATGGATGAGCTCTGTGAGAATAGATAAGTTACAATTTACTGGCTACCAGGGCACAAAGAAATAGGGGGATATGAGAGAGTTGACGAGCTTGCTAAGGTAGGCAGCCGTTAGCCTAGGATGAATACGTCGAACTTATATTCCTCACTCTCAGTTTTGAAGACGGAACTAGACGAGGAACATACTCTGGAAGCACAGTCTACAAGTATATGGGATGCAACACGAAAATAAACAACTTTATTCTATAAGTCTTAAGGAAGGAATATAAAATGTTGGTTGGAGTATTGACGGGAAATTTTCCCACTCCATATCACGCAGCTGAAACGGGACTAGTCCAGAACGATGCATGTAACTTATGCGAAGAAGCAGTAGATACGTTGGAACACCTCTTTTTCCACTGCCCTGTTCTAAGCAGAATTCCTTCAATTACACGGTGCTACGAAATAAAAAAAATGGAAAGAACTCTTCAAATGATATAGTGCACGTTTTAGGTCAAGACCAGTGGAACAAAAAACTGTGTTAAGAAAATTCAAAACACCCTGAAATGTTTTATTTATTGTTCAAAAACCGATTTAGTGTGTGTTTTTGATGAAGTAAAAATACATAACTAACCCATTTTTCGACCGATTTTTTATTTCAATATGGTCTCGAGAAGGGGAGTGTATGTGCGTTATGAATGTATATTATTCTAAGATTGACCGATTGACGTTCAAAAGGAAATTTGAATAACAAGCTCTGATTTGTGCAATTTTTTTTTCATAATCCACAACCCGTTTTTACTGCGTACCCCATTAGATCCAGAAAAAGTCACCGTTCTCATATGAAATGCAGGTATTAATGCCACAAAATTATCTTCCAAATAAAGTGAATTTAATGGATATTAAATCATTTTTCCTTAAGCTTTTCAGCATCTAAAAAATTAATTCGCTTTATAGCATAAGCGCCTTATTATTCTTGTTGCTTTTGTTACTTTTTATTTTAATTTTCTTGCACTTCTGTCTTCCGCTTTTCATCTTGATTTCTAAAGTGCTCGGTTTCTTCTTGCGCTACACTTCACTTTTCATTCATTCCTCTTTAGTTCCTTTTTTTTTTGTTTTGTTTGCTACGTTTTTGTGTTTTTCATTATTATTATTGCAATTTTGTATGCAGTGTGATGCCGTTTGTACCTGCTTCATTCTTTATGTTTTTATTTATTATTTGGTTTACTTCCACTCTGCTCAATGACCGCTTACAAGTGTTGTACAAGGACCCTCCAATACTTTATTAGTATTCTTTCATTATTAATGAGTATTCGAGCGGATTTGCTGGGCAGTGGTGGAGATTCGCCCTCACCTGCGCAAAGTATACGGAAAGCATTCGAATATACACACATACATACAGCCACTTGCATTTTGTAACGTTTCTGTGTATTACTGGCTAACTTTGTTTGAGCAAGTTTTCTGCAATGTCTGCTGCTAAGATAAAAGGAAGATTAGTAGATAAAAAGTCAGTGCGAGTGGTGAACTTTGAGCAGATTACATACATACAAACATTTCTTCTATTGTTTTTCTTTAAGGATTTCTGTAACTTTTAGATGAATCATCAAAGTATGTAGGTATGCGTGAATCTATGTAACAATGAGGCAAAAATATTTATATTTTTACATACAAATCGGACATCCACGTTTGCGTCTTCTATGCGGCTACAAATGGAATTCTCAGAAGTTCGATCGCTTCGTGGTATTGTTGGAGCTGGTTACTCTTTAAAGATGCTAGGAAAATGGCTTTGATATTTTTTTTGATAATTATTAAATAAAATAAAAAAATGAAATAAAATTTTTATTTCATCAGAAAGAAAACTTCTTTTAATTAATTCCGGCTTTTAATTTAATATAAATGGCTACACCAGATGGCCCTACAGTAGCTTTACGAGTATTAGCTCAAATTTAGCAGCATACAGGGTGCGCCATCTTGTACATATGTCGGTATGAAAACATTGAATAACTTTGAAAAAAAAAAAACTGATTTGTATAAGTGAGGTATTTTTATTTGGTTGGTTATTTAAAATTTTTTAAAACTATTTTTTGAATACAACATCAATCAAGTGGTCGGTCACCTTTATAAGCAATCACAAACTTCGATCTTCTCTCTGCGTTTGTCATCACCTTCTCAAGCATTTCGGGTTTTATAACGTCGATTTCGGCACGAATGTTTGCCTTAAGCTGGTCAATAGTTCGCGGCTTGTTGGCGTATGCCTTACTTTTCAGATAACCCCACAAAAAGAACTCCGCGAAGGTTAAGTCAGGTGATCTGGGGGCCAGTCGATGTCGCCTCTTTTTGATACTAGACGACCCAAGAATTTTCGTTGCAGAAATTCCATTGTTGCAGTGTGGCATGACGCACCGTCTTGTTGAAACCAGTAACCGACTAAAGCTTTCTCACGTATTTGCGGGCAGACATAATAAGCCAACATCCATCGGTATCGGTTTCCATCGACCGCTCCGCTTTCTCGGTAAAAATATGGTCCAGTGATGGTTTTGCCGGCCCAAACAGTTTCTTTCCAGTCATGCAATGCCGCTTTGTAGATCTCGTGTGGATTCTCAGTCCCCCAAATGCGGCAATTTTTATGTATTCACGCTGCGAGAGAGGTTAAAATGTGCCTCGTCAGTCATTAAAATTTGCTTCCAAAAATTGGGTTCAGTGTCGACCATTCGAGCGACTGTTTGGACGTATTCCAAGCGACGTGAATGGTCTGTCGGCAATATTCTTTGTGTCAATTTCAGCTCGTTGCTTCGGTGTAAAGCGATCCATGGTTAAAATTGCACTGAATTGACGTATCGAAAACATTTATGTTGAAGTCGATCGGTTGGTAAATGACGAAGTTATGCAGCGTTCACATACCGACATAAAAGATGGCGCACCCTGTATTTGCAATAGTTTCAGCAAAAGCGGAAGCTAACTTGTGTTTAAGTGCCCTCATATTTTCTGTTTGTTGTTAGCCCAAAATCGGTCTATACCGGTCACATGTAATCGGAAAGACCTATGCGATATTTCAGTGACTCAAAACCCCCATTAATTAAAAAACTAAGCTAAATTACAATTAAAAAGAAAAACTTCAAATTTAAAAGAAACAGAATTATAAATTAAATTAATATAAATTAGGTTTTTCTTATCATAAAGTAATTTAAGTAATTCAAATTCACGCAAAATTCAGGCAAAACCCAATTCAGGCAAACTCCCGCTCCGTTGGTGCTCTCTAACGAGGTGAAGTACCTAGGCCTAATCCGTGACAATAAGCTAACGTGGAAGCCTAACATTGAGAAGAGGGTATGGAAGGCAACAATAGCCTTGTATGGATGCAAGGGCGCTGGCAAAAGATGGGGCTTTTCGCTAGAGTTGTATTTTGGCTCTATTAAACCATTATATAGTCGATTTTGTTATATGGAGTCATAGTCTGGTGGACTCAACTCAACTATACTTAAAAACCTCGTATTCATCGCCCTGACAACAGATCAGTGTATATCCTCATTTAGGTAGGTAGGGAGGTGAAATAGTTTAAGTGCCTGTCTGGTACTCCTCAAGTAGCACCGAAGCGCCGTTTTGATACCATTATGAGACCTCCAACAGGCAGATATCTACAGCCACCCTGAGCTGTTGATATAATGGAGAAGACTGATGGGATTTAGGTTGGTGCACTGCTCCAGACAGTCAAAGAAAGGAGCATCCAGTGACTTTAATCGTCTAGCTGCCACACCCGCACATTTACAGAGAAATTACTCAACAGTCTCCTTCTCTGAAAGGTCCTCACAGCTTCTTCTGATAACGCTAGCTATTACGCGTGTATTCCGATCGTCCAGTGACCGGTAAACACAGCTACGAGTTTGGAAAGTGAATTGCGAGGAGTCCAATGGGCTTTCTGAGTCCTTCGTATTATGTACTCGGGCCAAAGGGCTTTCGAAATAGCACATGAAGAAATGGAGCTCCATATTTTCTGCGCTCTCCTGAAAATAGTTTGTGCAGTTCCCCTATAACAACTGTCAGGGGGATGCCGATGATAGTGTAGGAGGTCTCTGAGGCCAATTCAGTCCCCTTTCTGGCAAACTCGTCAGCAATTTCATTTCCCTCTATGTTCCTTTGTCCTGAAACCCAGATCAGAAAAATGTTACCTACATACCCAAGAGATTTGATCTCCTCTTTACAGGAGTGTTTCGTTCTGCACCATGGTGTCGTTAGAATTTTGATTGTGGCTTGACTATCTGAAAGTTGTTAATATCTCCCTCAGTCCCGTGTTTCTTAAGCATTATGCCTGCCCGCAAGATCGCAAAGACCTTTAGCAGTATTCGGCAGTTTAAAGGAAATTGATAAATTTGGTGATTTAGAGAAAACCCTTGCTCCGACTCCCAATTCCTTCTTCGAACTGTCAGTGAAGATAGAGATGCAAGTTCGGTGCAGATTTTCCCCTCGATCTCAAACTCTAGTTTGCGGATAGAGAGATATGTTCGAAGTTCGGAGAAATACGGTGTTAACTGCCCGAAAATATTACCATGTCCCTTGAGAGACTACCCCCAGAAGCCAATCTGTTTTAACCTGATTGCACATTGAGCAGCGATGGAAATAATGTAAAAGTCGATGCGAAGTAAGTGCAAAACGACATTCTCCCGCTTAGTACACGCGGAACACTCTTCACCCATATTTCATCAAGGGAGGAGTGGACTGGATGCGAACAGGGCTTGATGAACCTGTTCATGGATGCCTCAGAGTCAAACTGAAATTTAGTTTGCCGAATCACTGCAGTATGTTCCAACCAGAGGTAGGCGCAATCAAAGAAGCAGCTGGCTGGCTACTTGTTTGCGTACTAACTGTCAAGAAAGTAAATATTTACTCCGATAGCTAGCGGAAATTATGTAGAGCCCTCTGATTAATGATGCTGCATTCGAAAGTGGTCAGGAAATGCCTCCAAATTCTTTGACAGAAGACTCATCTGGCTACCAGGTCATAGCAGCATTGCAGGAAACTATGAGGCGGATGAGCTGGCCAGATAGGGAACTTGTGAGGTAGTTTCCACGCAAAATGATAGGATCGGGAACGATCTACTCCTAGAATGATGGGTCTCGCGTCAACTAAGCGAGTGCTGGACAAGTAACACAAACTTGTAAAGTCGCGTAATCTTTCCGGCTACGTGTGGATCGGAGGCGTTCAAGGTATATACTGAGGATGACAACCCCTCAGCTCTCAAATTTCGTGTGTATCCTCACGGGGCACTATACGCGAGGTGTGCATGCCGTGAGAGTTGGAATTATTTCGAAACCTTTTTGCGTTAGCTTCATGTAGGATGAGGTGGAATCATTTCAGCACCTTCTTCTTAGCTGCCCCGCTCTCGCGGGACCAAGATTTAAGCATATTGCTTCTCACTGCTGATGATGAAAAACTGATGAACTTCATCAGCAGCATAAACGTCTAACAAAACCGCAATTTAGTCACCGTTCGTCATCCACAAATACTCAACCCACTCCTCTTTACGAGTTTGAAGTTTCACTACATTGGGTCTGGGTCTTTCGTCCAGAGCAGAAATTATTGCAAGCCAAAAATGCTGTTGCACTATGTTTTTTCACAGGCCAATATCAGCAAATGTGAAAATACACCGTAGTAGTGCAGTAAAATTTTTTAGGTTATTATTCGTGCAGCATAGAAAACACTTATTGACCAACTCAGAACATACCGACATACAAATTTATTTTCTTCCAACCTTTTTTTTTTACTTTTTGTGTTTTTGCAATTAAATTAGGCCACCCTGTATAAGTATTCACCTGCAATAGGTACTACCTAAATCTCTCCGCAAATACTTTGTATACACCGAGAATAAATATTTTATGAGGCAGAAAATCGTTTACTGCGCGCAGCCACAAAACGGTCAAGATTCAATTAAAATTTTGTTCACGAAATTACTTTTAAATCAACTTACAAATAAAAAGCTTTAGCAACAGATCCATCAATGCATGACTCAACAAAAAACAAACAAAAAATATTTGACTTCCGGTAAATAAAGGCAGCAACACAAACCAGCAATCAACAGCCACAAACGACACATCTGCGAAAATTCAAGCAAAACGCGTGCGCTCAGACAATTCTGAACCAACAAAATAATCGGATTACGAAAATGTTGCCAATTTATTGCCTGGCAAACATAAAGTAAATTGTCGGAGGAAAAAATGCAAAGGAAAAAAAGCAAAACGTCACAATTACCTGGAAAGTCATTCGCGCGCTCTTTGACTCACAAACTCACCGGCGAATCAAGCAACCAACTCGCCAGCCATTTCATTGGAACTATGCAGTCAACAATTCATTTATGTTTCGTTTTTTTTTTTTTTTGCTATAACTGAAACAAACAAATAATGGACTTACCAACTATCACTCTCAGCTGTTGGCAGTAGCTGAAAAAAGGAAGCAGCGGCCAATAGAGCCCGAGACATGGCGTCTGAAAAGTGCAGAATCGCTTGAAATTAATTCCACGCGGAAAGCTACGCTGTAGGAAAGTTACAAATTGAAGGTGCAAGTGAAAATATTTGATAGTGAAATATTTTCTGCAAATAAAATGGGTTTATTCAAAATGTCGAAGAAAAATTTTGTAATTTCAGTTTGGTTTTGCTTTGGCACCATTTTAATGCAGCGATCTCTCATCTTTCAGTTGAAAAGGTTTGTCATATCCCTCAATTGTGGCAAATAATTAAAGCTAATACATATAATGAACGGAAATTATTTCCATACGCTAGAAACTCCAATTTGGGAGGAAAACAAAAATAAAGAAGTAATCTATTCTGAGAGTACTTTTCTAAACTAATCTAATCATCTGAAGAATATTAAGCGACTAGCGGCAGGTTAATCACCTACCCTGTCAGAAATCAAATAGATTAACGAAACCAATGCAAGACAACAGTTTTGTGGAGGCCCTATGCTCCCGAAAGGAATGAACAAGGAAACAAAAAAAAAATGTAGCACTTTGCAAGCCATTGGCTGGCTAATTGGGTGAATAAGATGAATGAATGCAAAAATTTACCAAAAATTGGGGGAAAAAATTGCTAATTTACTAGAATTTTGTTCATAAAATAAAATACTCAAATGGTAATAAATTTCGATTTTAAATATTTTTTTTTCTTTGTAATATTTCTAGAGTCAGTCTGGGGAGTGAGTGACTTGAATTCAAAATGAAAGCAGTAGATTCGTACACTAGAACCCTAAAGCTGTTTGCAGTTTCGGGCCATTTTTGCTATGAGCCAATCTGTTTTGTTTTTTTTTTCTTTCGCTGTGCCCATGTGACTGTTAGCACAGAATGAGACAAGGCAGACCAATTTTTTGTTTTCTACTTGTCCAATACTTTGCCGTAGCAATGAAACCTACAAAACATTGTTGTTGGTCTAGTTCCACTACCTTTAATAAGTGCGCCGTGCTATGAGCTGATTGAATTTTCAAGTACTTACGTGAGTTTTTTCAAGAAAATAGAAAAACTGGTTGGGAGGATTGTTCAATACGTCTGTAGGTAAAGATAGCAATTTCGGTTTCGGAATGATTTCTTTCTTCTTCTTCTTAATTGGCGCGATAACCGCTTACGCGATTTTGGCCGAGATTAACAAAGCGCGCCAGTCGTTTCTTTCTCGTGCTAACCGGCGCCAATTGGACACACCAAGTGAAGCCAAGTCCTTCTCCACCTGATCTTTCCAACGCAGAGGAGGCCTTCCTCTTCCTCTACTACCACCAGCTGGTACCGCATCGAATACTTTCAAAGCCGGAGCGTTTGTATCCATTCGGACGACATGACCCAGCCAACGAAGCCGCTGGATCTTTATTCGTTGCGCTATGTCTATGTCGTCGTAAAGCTCATACAGCTCATCGTTCCATAGACTGCGATATTCGCCGTTGCCAACGTGCAAAGGTCCAAAAATCTTACGCAGAATCTTTCTCTCGAACACTCCAAGCGTCGCTTCATCGGATGTTGTCATCGTCCAAGCTTCTGCGCCATACGTTAGGACGGGCATGATGAGAGTCTTGTAGAGTGTTACTTTTGTTCGTCGACAGAGGACTTTACTACTCAATTGCCTACTTAGTCCAAAGTAGCACTTGTTGGCAAGAGAGATTCTACGTTGGATTTTAAGGCTGACATTGTTATCGGTGTTAATGCTGGTTCCTAAATACACGAAGTCTTTTACAACCTCAAAATTATAACTGTCAACAGTGACGTGGGTGCCGATACGCGAGTGCGCCGACTGTTTGTTTGAAGACAGGAGGTACTTCGTTTTGTCCTCGTTCACCACCAAACCCATTCGCTTTGCCTCTTTATCCAGTTTGGAGAAGGCAGAACTAACAGCGCGGTTGTTAAGGCCGATGATGTCAATATCATCGGCATACGCCAGCAATTGCACGCTCTTATAAAAAATTGTGCCTGAGCGATTAAGTTCTGCGGCTCGTACGATGCTCTCCAACATCAGGTTAAAAAAGTCACACGACAGCGAGTCAGCCTGATGTCTTTGCGCCTATATTTATTTGAGCTTGATAGTTCGTAATGCCCATTGGAGCACATGAATTTTGTGTGGTAACTGTATTTTGTGTTTGGCTGAGTTTCTCCGCCTATTTGCGGTTTGCGTCTCGCTGCTGTTCCACAAAAGGACAGAGTTACAGTTTCATGCCGACTCTGAACAGCAGACGATTTTCTAAATCAGAAATCAGATTTTTTATGGCAGAAATATACTCGAAGATTTGCTATTGTTTATCGATGGTAGTCATGCACCAACCCATTCGACCACGGCGGCTTCTATTTCGCTATGAAAATTAATAATTGATAAGTTAAGCTTTCACTTCCGTCGGCAGTTCATATGCCAGCCCACGTCTATGTGTGGTTTTTTTGTTTTTGTAGGAAGGCTTAACATTTAATATATGTTTTTAGGCCACCTTCATATGCGATTCCCGCCCGTTGAGTCAGAAGCGACAATGGTTACTTGCATTTGCAATCTGTTTAAGTACTCATTTTTTTACGTTAATGCTTAAAAATATATTTTTTAGGCCTGTCGAAACCCCTCTCTATGGCGTGGTTCATTTAATCTTTGGATTTTGAACTACCGATTTTTTTCTTTGACTTTGTTAGCTACATATTTCTTGTCTGTTGTCTGTACATATTTCTTTGTTATTTTTTTTTGTTTTATGCTGTTTTTATTATTTATTGAATCTAATTAATTAACACCGTATTTCTCTAAACTTCGAACATATCTCTCTACCCGCAAACTAGAGTTTGAGGGTCGTGCTAGGGCAATCTTTCCAAATAGGCAAGACTGGATCGAGGGGGAATCTGTACCGAAGCTTGCACCTCTGTCTTCGCTGACGGTTCCAAGATGGAATTGGGAGTCGGAGCAGAGGTTTTCTTTTAATTAGCCAATTTATCTATCTCATTTAAGCTGCCGAACACTGCTAGTGTTTTTCAAGCAGAAGTCTTTGCGATCCTGCAGGCATGCAAAATGCTTAGGAAACGCGGGAACGAAAGGGATATTCAAATTTTGTCCGATAGTCAAGCCGAGATCAAGGCTCTGACACAGCCATGGTTTGCCTTCAAACTAGTCAAACCCTGTAAGAAGGAGATCAAATCTCTTGGGTGTGCAGGTAATATTTCTCTGATCTGGGTGCCAGGACATAGGAACATAGAGGAAAATAAAATTTCTGATCAGCTTGCCAGGAAGAGGACTGATTTGTACTTAGAGACCTCCAACCCGGTCATCGACATTCCCCTGACAATTGTTAAAGGGGAACTTTACAAATTGTTTCTCAGGAAAGCGCAGAAAAGATGGAGCTCCATTTCTTCATGTGCTATTTAGAAAACCCTTTGGCAACAGTACACTATATGCGAAGGACTCAGAAAGTCCTGGAGACTCCTCGCCATTCAATTTCCACACTCGTTGCTGTGTTAACCGGTCACTGAACGATCGGCCCACACACGGAAAGCTTGGTTTGCTATTTAACCCACAGTGAAGAAGCTGTGGGGACCTTTCAGAGAAGGAGACTGTTGAGCATTTCCTTTTTCAATGTCTGGGCTTTGCTGCTAGAAGATTTAGGACACTGGGTCGTCCTTTCTTCTGGGGCAGTGCGCCAACTTAAATCCCATCAATCTTCTCCATTACATCTCCAGCTCTGGCTGGCTGTAGATATCTGCCTGTTGGAGGTCTCATAATGGTGTCAAAACGGCGCTTGAGTGCCACTTGAGGTGTGCCAGACTGGCACTTCAACCATTTCGCCTACCTACCTATCAACCAGATTAATTACAAAAATATTCATTCCAACAAAATTTTCGTTTTGTACTATTTAGTTTAAGTTCTCAAGCGCTTTAAAAACATCCGGTACGCTTAATTTAGCTACATCACCGATATTTGCGTAAGAATTAAGAAAACCTGACAAAATCAGTATATCATCCATTTTTCTAAAACTCACTTTTATTTTACCATTCACAATCACTGCAATCTGTAATTAGTTTTGTGCCAGAGGTATACGTTTTGCGTACGAGAAATGTAAATTGCAACCAGTTTTTGACTTCGAATTTCGTCAAACTCAAATAAATTCCCGAAATAATACAGAATTTGTTGGCAAATGATAAACGATCTGTTAATTAATACAGAAAGTGGAGATACAAAAAGCATACGCATCAAATGCCAAGCATTAAAACGGCAAAAAACGTACACCAAAATCCGCGCAATCGAAAAAGAAATAATGCGATTCAGTAACCACTGGCCCGCGTCATTTGGATTGACCGCAAAGCCACCATAATACGTGCAGCCAAATGCGAAAAGGTAAATGTGACGGAGGAATTATCACAGCGCCAGTGCAGTGCAATGGAGGCGACCGCTCGCCTAAAACTCAGACAAATCCTCACCCTACAGGCGTACGTGGGCGCGCATAAGTGACGCGAAATCAGTCGCTTTGGGTTGGCAATTAAAAGCTCTTAATGCGACATTTGAGATTTATATAAAACTATATTCAACTGGCTGGCTTTGTTACCCTTGTCGTAGAGCGGAATTTTCGAAGCGACATGCGAAAGTATAATTTAGCCATATGGCTATGATGATTATGCGGCAGCAAACAAAAACCACAAAAAAACAATACAAAAAATAACACAAAAAAAGGAAAAACACAAAGATAAATTATAATAAGTAAATCAAAAAGCAAAAGCAGAACTGGAAAAAATGTTTAGCTGTTTCATTCAATTAAGAACAAAGGCAACAAAAGGATTAACCTAAAAGAGTTGTATCCTTTGAATGTGTGAAACGAGGCCCTGATTTGCCTCAAAGCCGCTAATGTTCGCGTGGGATTTTGTAATATTTTAATTGGTTGGGTTTGCTTGCGGCACACCATTTTATGTTTAGCCTTCTCTGCGTGTGCTTTATGATTTATTGTTTTAATTTTTGGTATCTATTCTTTGCACATAAACTTTTTGTATGGCATCTTTCACGCGCTGTTAGTTTTTTATGCCCCGACGAGTTGTTTGACATCCTTGGTCTTTTCGCTCTTTTCTAGTGTTCTCAAGACACCTTTGCGTTTATTTTGCTTTTGTTGCTTCATCTTAATTAATTCCACCAACTTTGCACTTCGTTATTCATTTCATAATTACACACACACACACACACACACACACACACACACACACACACACAAACAAACGCACGTTGAAACAATGCAACAGGGTTTTTGTTCACGAACAATGCGCATCGTGCATGCTTTTTGTATGGAAAGAGTTGTTCTAAAATAAAAGTTTTCAGCAGGTGCTGGATTTTATTTTGAAGCGATGGGTTAACTGAATATTTTGAATAATTTGAAAAATATTATGCGGTGAGAGCAGCCAAAATGCCTTAGTGATAAAGCTGTTGTAACCCTCATCGTCAGATTACCTGCCAGAGAGGAGTTATTGTTAAGACGTGATTAAATTTTCTCAAAATACAACACGAAAAATTAATGAGATGCCAAGTGTAATACAAACTTAGGTTGCAAATTTTGTGTCATTCAAGGGTTGCTAACCATTTTTAACCGCCAGTGCACTCTGCCCAGGATGTGAAGAGGAGGATGAGACGGCGACCACTTTCTGTGCATCTGCTTAGCCTTCGCTCGAATCAGGCTTGAGGTCCTCGGCACTGCTGTGTTAAAACGCGACCACCTTGGCTCTTTGGCACCACAAGATCTGCTTAGAATTCTTCGGAGGTCGGGTAGATATAAAGAAAATCAAAAAAAGGCACCCAAGTTCAGTACAATGGATCTAATGTTGTCTGAGTGCTGTCCTCGCTAGTCTGTCCCGACAAAAAAAAACCATTTTGCATGAATGCGTCTTATAAGGACTACTTGATAAAATTTGGTACTACTTTTTTTAGCGCAGCCCCTTTTATCTCGCTAATATCGACTGAAATTATCGAGAGCTGCTGTCTTTCAGTTCCTATCGTTTTGTTAAAAAGCAAAGAGCAGTAACAAGTTTTTTCCAAGTTGCCCTTTCGTTTGTATGTGTATTGATCTCGTTCCAACTTAGCTGGAAGTTCTTCATTTCCATTTCGAGCTGCCTTCTCCAGCTGCCTTCTCCAGATCGGCTGGTCTTTAACTACGTCTGCTGCCTTGTGGGTTCCATGTATTGGCTCGTCTAGCGATTTCGTCGGGTGGTTTAAGTAGCTTACGTTTACTTACGTTTTACAATTTCTGTATTGATCGGTTTGCTGTTGTGTGAAGTGCCACAGGTTGTCATTTTTTACTGTATTGAGCCAGAAGATTTTGATGATTTGAGGTTTGTAGTTTCTGCGTAATGCCTTTCGACACCAGCCGCGCTTCACTACCTTATAAGAGTGTGGATTTTACGCATGAGCTAAATACTCTTGTTTTAGTTTTCTGCGAGATTTTTCTATTCTTCCAAATTGGCTGTAACCGTTCAAATGCTGATCTAGCTTTACGCAGACGGTTTTCTGCGTCTTCTTCAGCTCCACCAAACGTTGAAATTATACTACCGAGATAACAGAAACTTTCAACATCCTGCACCGCTTCTCTCTCGATTACAATATTGGTGGGATTTGTATTGTTGATTCACATTCCTACCGTTTTCTTGTTGGTTATTTCCAGACCAATGTCTCGTGCAGCGGTGACTCGAAAATCTAATTTGGTCTGCATGTCGGAATGTCTGTGTGAAAGCAGGCAAATATCGTCAGCATAGTCGAGGTCGTGTAGTGGGCGGGAGAGCGTTCAAGTGATGCCTTAGCTCCTGTTTTAAACATACTGCATCACTTCGTCAAGTGTGACCGCGAAAAGAAGTGGCGAAAGTGGGCAGCCCTGTTTCACTTCGGATGTTGTTCTAAATGGAGTGCTTGTGGCACCATTGTGGAGAACTGTTAGCTCTGCAGTAAAGTAGAATGCCTTTGTAATCAGCACATTTTTGTAGGAACTCCTTTTTTTCCAAGATAAGACCATATGACAGTGCGTTTGATGGTATCAAAAGCCTTTTGGAAATCAATGAACACCATATAAAGTGGGGTGTTCCATTCTGAAGATTGTTCAATAATTATCCTCAGAGTATTCGATTGTTCCACGCAACGCCGGTGGGGACGGAAGCCTGCTTGTTCCTCGCATAATGACGTTTCGACCGGTTGAAGTCTGTCCAAAATAATAGTTGCGACTATTTTATAAGCAGTGTTGACCAATGCCTCTCTAATTGCTGCATTCCCGAAGGTCGCCTTTTTTGGCACCTTGATCACAATGCCTTTCGTCAAAAAGACGTCGGGAAGTTTTTGCTCTCCCACACTGCAGCGATGTGCGGATGTAGAATCGACGCGCTAACGTCTGTAGCGGTGAGGAAAAGTTCAGCCGGAGTCCCGTCATCACCTGCCGCTTTGCTTCGTTTGAGTTTATTAATTACAGCTTGGAGCCTAAATAACAAAAGCGGTATACATTTTCCAAAGACTTATTGTGGATAAAAAAGTGCTCTTCCCATTGGGATGGCTTTACTTTGGTCAACGTTTATTCATATTCCTATTCTCGTTGGCAAATTAACCACCAATTCGATTTTCCTATTCATGTCTGCAGCGGTACGGCTTAAAAGGCCAAAGTCAATGCCAGGCCTAGCTAGGGCACGACTCCGCTCCTTCGGTAAGTCTTTCTTATAATATTATAAATTAATGAGATCTCCGACATCGCGATAAAGTATTTGCTGCTATACTTGGACCTCACTAAATGGATCTGACTTGGAACAAAAAAAAAGACATCATCCCACGAGGACAGTGGTAGTAAAACGGGTGCTGGTTACTATTTAGGATTATTTCAGGGGAAATACTCAACCACTCCAATAACAACAACATTTTGAGCCACTCAGTTAGGCCCCCTCTGGAATGCCTCTCTTTTCCTTAGTAGCCTTAAGCAACTCAGTGTCCAATACAGCATTAAAAAGTAATGGTGATGAAATACAGCCTCGTCTCATGCCACAGTTATCAGCTATTTTGTCACCAAGTCGATTTTCATGAAGAATGCGGTAAATTATCTGAGCATGCAATGCTTTGACAAGCGATATCATCTTTCTTGGTATTCCTTTGTACGTCAGCATTTTCCAAATGGCGCCATTCTCTAAGATGTGGAAGGCCTTTTCAAAGTCAATAAATACCATGTAAAGCGGAGATTTCCATTCCACCGATGATTCGTAAGCTGTTGACATGGTCCACAGATGATTTGTGGGGCCAGAACCCGGCTTGCTCTTTCCTCTTATTCGGCAATATCACTGCGACTAAACGCCTGTTCAGAATATCCGCCATAATTTTGTTGACCACACTTATAAGCTCATCTGAAAGTACCTCTGTTTTCCAAACAATTGCGATGATTGGCTGTAGTAGCTCTGCGATTGATAAGCGGTCAGTGTGTAATAGTTCAGAGGCGATATTATCGGAGATAAGTGACCAATAAATAATGACTAATGACTAGTGACTAATGACTTATGACTAATGACTTATGACTAATGACTACTGACTAGTGACGAGTTACTAACGCACAATCCTTCCACGCAGGTTGTTTCTGCTTCCTTCCAGCTGATCGTAATTTTATTCTCAAGCTAAAGTGAACTCTACTGCATCGCAAAGTTTAGTAGGGCTTCGAGGGAGATTATACATTTTTCTTATTTTTTTGTAAAAAAAATTGGCTTTTCTATGGTCTTCAATCCCCTTGTTTTAATTCGTTTCGTAATTTCGCAATACTATTTTTTACCAGAATAATTTGTTTTCCAGAATAAGTTTACGATTTCGATGCTTGTTGTTGGGCAGCATTTGCCTTAGCATTCTCCGTTTTTTTTTTTCTTTTTTTTTGTCGGGAGAGACTAGCAAATACAGCACTCAGACACAGTTATGTGCATTTTACTGCACGCGGATTCCCTTTTAAATTTTTTTTAAATCTACCAAGGTGGTCTGGCTTCTTAACACATCAGTGCCAAAGACCTTAAGCCTGATACGAGCGAATGCTGGACAGACGCACAGAAAATGGTCCGCCTTCTCATCCCCCTCTCCACATGCTGCGACAGTCGGTCGGACATGACAGGTAAGATCAGTTTCGTCAATCTATGACACATTGCAAAAGTCGGAAACTTGGAAAAACCTTTGCAAACTATGAATTTTATATGAGAGGTATCCGATCGGACGTCGTAGTCCCAACCCATTCGTTGGTCCATGACTACCATTCGGAAGTGCGCGAGCTCGAATCTCCGAGCATGAAACACTAAAATGATAGAAAAAAACTAAGAAAGAACTTCTCATAGAAAATATCTGCGATCGAAGTCGGCTGAAAACTGTACGTCCCTCTATTTGTGGAACAACATCAATAGGTACGCCTTAAATAGGGTCGGAGCTCGGCCAGACTAACAAAAAGATGTATAAACACCTATTTTGAAAACAAAAAATATTCCAAATTTAAGGCATGCAGTTTGAACAAAAATTCTCAGTTTTATTGCCTTTAAAATTTGTATGAATATTTTTTGCTAGAATTTGCCGTTAAGGAGAGATTTTTTTTTCTAAATGGTGTTATTATAGTTGTTATTGTTTAAATGGCTATCTTACCTAAGCCAAATACACCTAATTAGCAAATGGTTTCGTTTTAATACCACATCCCCCTATTATTTTAGTGGTTGAGTTTTGAAAGATGCTATTTTCTATATCCACTTTATTTTGTCTAAAAAGAAGAGACCAAGAATAAAGAAATACTGAACTTCTTCAATGTTGTTGAGGGTTGATTTGCGAAAATTTGTAAGCTCTTCATAAGACCGATCAATTGCAAAGATACCGAACAGTACTTTCCTTCTCACCCACTTCACCTCAACTGTGCCACTCTCGTATATTATCTTGTGAGAACCAGTGCCTTGTGAGAACCGCGATTAGTCTTACGATGTCGGGTCGACCATACTCAGGCAGTTTTTTGGCCGTTGATACGTTATAGTCAGCTCATGTTTTCCTACACATCACACAGGTTGGAAGACCCTTCCATTTCCTACTTGCAATACAGTAATAGTGAGACTCTAGTTCTGCCTTAATCCGACTGAAAGAAACTTCTACTATTCCGCTTTGCTCGAGCTTAAGGAAGGGTCTAGCCTAACAAGTTAATCCGCCTTTTCGTTGCCCTTGATGTTATTGTGGCCTTGAAACCATACTAGATCGATGTATAACCTTTGACTGAGCAATCTGAATTCCTCTTAGCACACATTACAAGATCGGAGCCAGCTTGTATGCGCTTGGCTCTCCATTAAGGGAGATGGCTTTGTGGGCTTCCCGGATTGTTAGCAATTCTGATGGATTACGCTAGCTTTGTCTCAAAGATGCATTATCTTGGACAGTTGGAGGGATGCAGAAAATAATTCTAGCCCAACGCCGCAGTCCCCCGTGGATCCGTCAGTGTTGATTTCTGCATCAAAGTCGCTAGTGATTCGCCTCTTTTTTGAATCTCCTATATACGGGGAAAAAAATAAATAGTTGGCGCCTACACTTCTGTTCGGTGTTTGGACGAGCTCCGCACCCTATTTGTGGTGTGCGTCTTGATGTTGGTCTACAAACGGAGAAACCTACAGTTTTAAGCCAGTTCCGCAAAGCAGATTTTTTTGTTTTTTTGGAGGGGATTTTTCATTTCAGAAATACACTGGAAACTTTACCATTGTCTGCCGAGGAGCGACAGGTATAAGGGAAAACTTTTTCTATCATTAGCTGTTTCATGCACGGAGATTCGAAGGTTTGCACTTAACACAGAAATATTCAATAAGGTCAAGGCTCGGTGAAAGGTAGTTGATAGTGGTGTCAGCAGAATTTGGTCTTGGCAGGAGGGTATTGCTGTGACCAGACGTTCTAGTGGTTCATCTTCCTATTTATGAACTCTAATGCACTGAAAACTATTTTCTTCTTTTTTAAATCCGCAAAGGCTTAAATCCATCGGCCACATACCTCTAGATGTGCCGGGTAAAAAAGGCCAGCGGTATATTGAGTAACCGAGCTGAGAAATTCAGCTAAAGTAAAAGTTCATCGTGCGAGTAAAATGAGGTGTGTCAATCTTTTATCGAGGAAAAACAATATAATTTTATTAACGGTCGAGAGAGCGTCCGACATACCAAAAGTGCCTTGTCATGTTGTTCGAAATAATTCGCTTAGTTCACAATTTGTGTTATATGGTTACACTTCTTGGTTGGCTGTTGATTATGGCACTCAAAAAGCTATTCCACAATGTAATAAAAACAAATTATAAAATTTATTGTAGCATTTTATTGTTTGTTTATTTGGTTTCACCCCATCAGTTGAATGGGTCGCAGATAATCCAACAAAATTTAAACAAATATTTGCTTCAGTGATTACCGAATCAAGTGACCGCCCAACCTACATGACAATCATTGATTTTTCTGACCCAAACTAGGAGACTCCGTGTCCTTAGATGATTTTATGCGAATTTAAGTCCCATACTAAGCACAAGTGCTCATATACCAAATGCGAGTGCCATCCACCTTTATGACATTATTTTATTATTATTGTGGCGGCCATCAAGCAATAATTGACACCGTGAAAAACACCCCCCCATTCAAATACATGCAGGTACACTATCATTTACGTGTGAATATCCTTACATAGACTTGTATTTGTACACACAATAAATAACGACAACCAACAGCCATAAAGTGCCTATCCAAGGTCTTGTGGCACCCGCCACGGCGCCGACACGAATGCTTGTCTGTGTCTAAAGTAGAGTTTAGGGGAAGAAGCAACCGGTACGCAATATTCCAACACATTACAATTACACATGTGAGCCATGCAGGAAAAATAGTAGTTGTGAACTAAAATAACAGCAGTTCACTTTAAGCTCAATGAGGAATTTTTAACACTGTTGCGCATGAGGAGAAATACCGGTTGATATAACAATTCATATTAGCCATAACGAATTCTAATCCAATATGTGCCCAGAATAACCAGTTGAGGATCAGTTAACATGTACAATAAAAAAATCCGTTCCGTTTCCATTCCAACCTTTTAGAATATTCTATTTCAAATGAAAGGAATATGCAGACTTTTTTATATTAATTAAGTGCAACTTCTTTCAGTAAAGTACAGGTTATTCAATAAATTTTTCTGTTCAATAAGAAAAACACAATTTTACGGTTTGAAATATACTTTATTATTCAGTATAGACTCCCCGAACACCAATCCACTTGTTCCAACGAGATTCAAATTTATAAATTTCATCTCTGAATTGAGAAGCTGGAAGTGCTGCAAATACGCTTCCACAGCTGTACTGAGCTCATCATTTGATGAAAAACAGTTTCCATCCATGCATTCTTTTCGGTCTGGAAACAGATGGAAGTCACCAGGGGCCAAATCTGGGGAATGCGGTGAATGCTTCAACAATTCGAACTTCCATTCAAGGATTTTAGTCATTGTCAAAATGTCCTGGGAAAGTTGGATTCGAAAAGTGTAAGCTTCCACAAATATGGTTTCTGGCATGAAGACGCAACTTCGGGACACAGAAAAATCCTTAAGATGCTTTCGAAGCAATATCCATTGCTTTTAGCACCTTTGGATGACCTTTTACCCATAGTTTCATTTGGAACGAAATTCGTTGTCAAATTTCCATTGTGTGAGCAGTGGAGCATTCAGAGTGCATTCAAAGAAATTTGACGGATATTTTCTTTACCGTTCGAACCAAGAATGAAATAGCTTTTGGACCTGGTGGTACTTAAACGATAGTAATAAGCATCGTTACGTAATTGGAAAATGACAACTGTTTCCCAGAGGAAGTTTTTGCTATTCTGAAAGTAGCAGAATGGATAATTTGGAGAAGATGGAGCGTTCAAGAATGTGAGAAGAAGCTTAATTCTGTTGCAAGACGGAATCAGCTTGTACTTTTATGTGTTCCAGGACACTAAGGGGTTCAATGCAAAGAAATTGTCTATGAATTGGCCAACTGCGCATCAACGGTTACCACACAGAGACCAGAGTCAATAATCGGAATCAGTTCCGCAGGAATCATGAACTGGATCATCGACTAGGTATGCATTTTACATAAAGAGCAATGGTCTAGTACAGAAAGCTGCAGAACTGCAAAGCGTTTTGTGACAAGCCCGTACAGAAAACGGTTGAACTTTCCTCTAAAACTTAGAAGGGAAGACGTTCTGTTGATGGTTGCTATTATTGGGGATCCGATTTCCCTGTCTCGCTTAGAGGAGGCGAATAGCACTAAGCATTAGAAAACACTGGCCACTGTCAGATATACCACCAGTTGTCGGAGCGGTGCACACTGTTCTCGATACCGGTGGACAATCGGGTGCCTGTGGTTGGGTTCGGTAGGAAGTGTGATGTTTCGATCACAGATAGAGATCAATGGTTAAGTCCAGAAAACTTATTAATGGGATATCAGCACACTTTCTACACCGACGGATCCAAAACCAGTGACGGAAGCGGATCTGGATGGTACTTAGACGAAGACACTAAGTACTTCTATGCCACAGGACAGATGGCCACGGTATTCCTTACGGAAGTCTATGTCATCTTTAATGTAGCGTACTGGCTAATTGAGAAAAAGTGGAGGGGCAACAGTACTGGAATTTGCAGAGACAATCAAGCTGCACTGAAAGCCCTTGCTAACCCACGCTGCTCTTCGAAGTTAGTCGGTGAATGTTAGACAAAACTGAACAGTGTTGCAAAACACAACAAAGTTAGTCTTATTTGGGTGCCTGCACATTGTGGTATTACAGGGAACGAGTTAGCTGATAAATTGACAATTCCACATTGATTCAACTATGGATTGACGACTTCATGAGGTCTACCTACCTAGGACGTTGTTCTGACCTGAGTAGCCAAGTGCTTTGTGAAAGAACCAAACAGTAAAATAGCGACCTTTCTCTTAAAACTCAGCAGAAAGGACCTGAGAGTTCTGGTGTGGGTAATCACAAGGCACAACGTCTGTGGTCAGCATATGGCTACCATGGGGGTCGTGGACAGCCCGATATGCCTATGCTGTCTTGAGAATGACGACACTGCAGAGCATTTTCTCTGTAGCTGTCCTGCATTTTCCAGAATTAGGCTTAGAATATTGGGTTGCAATACACTGAGTATGGACAAAGTTCATACTCTTCCTCTTCCGGATCTCTTAAGATTTATTAATGAATCCAAGAGATTTGTTACAAGAGTGACCTCAAACTAGTTTTTCCGTCTTACCACCCACTTTTTATCTTTCCTATCTCTATTATTTCTACTGATATCTATCCGGGTGTAGTACAATGGTCTACTGACTGAGTGCTTAGACCTGTCCAATCCCCCACAAATCTAATCTAATCTAATCTTTCTCCTTCCGTTACTTTTCTCCTTTTCTTTATGACTATCTACCCTTTTACTTTCCAGAGCTTCGAATAAAACGGCTTCTTCGCCTGAGTTTTAGGAGTTACCAAATCTCTCGGTGCTTCTTGGCTGTTTCAAATTTCTTTTTCAAATTGTTTTTCCCAAATTTCTTTTTCAAATTTTAATTTCAATCATCGCGAAGCATTTTCGCGTCTAAGATCGAGTCTTAACCATTCTTACCAAAAACAAAAAATCAACTAATTGTTCAGTTTACAAGTCAAATTGTTTAGTCACAAATATTATTCTAACCAGTGAGGTACAAGTACCCAGACAACAAGGTAGCGCAAAATTAATCACCCCATCGGAAGATCTATAAGTTTTGCAAATGGCGTCGTACGCCAATAATATTTGGCACCTATGAACTGGACAGCTGCAGCAAACAAACAGACAAACATCGGGCCGCATAAAGATCAAAATACAGATTTCCATCACTCAAAATAACTTTTTTAATAAATACTTCAAAAACAAAATTGAATGATTAATTTTGCGCCATCTTCTAGAATCCTGGCTTTTCCCTACAGGGCATCTATAGTAGCCCACTACAGTGTACGCACGTGTGTGTGTGTTTGTATGCATTTGCGATTACGCACTAGGGAGTCACGGTGGCAATGTCAAAGTGCCAAGTGCAAAGTGACAGTGGCAGTGACAGTGATTGCGAACAATATTCGTACGCTTAAGCGTGGAGGTGATGCCATATAGAGCAGGAAGTGAAGGGAGCGTTTATTTGTATTTTGTATCCCTATGGAGGGAGGAGGAGTGTGCGCGTGTATGTGGGGCAATGAAGGGCAGGTGTCATAAAAGTGAAGTCACACACAATCAGCGTATGTAGATAAAATGAAAGAATAGAAAAAGTATTTAAATAAAGTGTGAAATATGACAGCAACGAAGGACAGGGAAGGAGGTGAAAATCCAAGCACAATAAGAGGTAAATTGAAAATATTGACAAACACAAACAGCTGGTGGGGGAACAAAAAAACAAGAAACTATGGATTGACGACTTCATGAGGTCTACCTACCTAGGACGTTGTTCTGACCTGAGTAGCCAAGTGCTTTGTGAAAGAACCAAACAGTAAAATAGCGACCTTTCTCTTAAAACTCAGCAGAAAGGACCTGAGAGTTCTGGTGTGGGTAATCACAAGGCACAACGTCTGTGGTCAGCATATGGCTACCATGGGGGTCGTGGACAGCCCGATATGCCTATGCTGTCTTGAGAATGACGACACTGCAGAGCATTTTCTCTGTAGCTGTCCTGCATTTTCCAGAATTAGGCTTAGAATATTGGGTTGCAATACACTGAGTATGGACAAAGTTCATACTCTTCCTCTTCCGGATCTCTTAAGATTTATTAATGAATCCAAGAGATTTGTTACAAGAGTGACCTCAAACTAGTTTTTCCGTCTTACCACCCACTTTTTATCTTTCCTATCTCTATTATTTCTACTGATATCTATCCGGGTGTAGTACAATGGTCTACTGACTGAGTGCTTAGACCTGTCCAATCCCCCACAAATCTAATCTAATCTAATCTTTCTCCTTCCGTTACTTTTCTCCTTTTCTTTATGACTATCTACCCTTTTACTTTCCAGAGCTTCGAATAAAACGGCTTCTTCGCCTGAGTTTTAGGAGTTACCAAATCTCTCGGTGCTTCTTGGCTGTTTCAAATTTCTTTTTCAAATTGTTTTTCCCAAATTTCTTTTTCAAATTTTAATTTCAATCATCGCGAAGCATTTTCGCGTCTAAGATCGAGTCTTAACCATTCTTACCAAAAACAAAAAATCAACTAATTGTTCAGTTTACAAGTCAAATTGTTTAGTCACAAATATTATTCTAACCAGTGAGGTACAAGTACCCAGACAACAAGGTAGCGCAAAATTAATCACCCCATCGGAAGATCTATAAGTTTTGCAAATGGCGTCGTACGCCAATAATATTTGGCACCTATGAACTGGACAGCTGCAGCAAACAAACAGACAAACATCGGGCCGCATAAAGATCAAAATACAGATTTCCATCACTCAAAATAACTTTTTTAATAAATACTTCAAAAACAAAATTGAATGATTAATTTTGCGCCATCTTCTAGAATCCTGGCTTTTCCCTACAGGGCATCTATAGTAGCCCACTACAGTGTACGCACGTGTGTGTGTGTTTGTATGCATTTGCGATTACGCACTAGGGAGTCACGGTGGCAATGTCAAAGTGCCAAGTGCAAAGTGACAGTGGCAGTGACAGTGATTGCGAACAATATTCGTACGCTTAAGCGTGGAGGTGATGCCATATAGAGCAGGAAGTGAAGGGAGCGTTTATTTGTATTTTGTATCCCTATGGAGGGAGGAGGAGTGTGCGCGTGTATGTGGGGCAATGAAGGGCAGGTGTCATAAAAGTGAAGTCACACACAATCAGCGTATGTAGATAAAATGAAAGAATAGAAAAAGTATTTAAATAAAGTGTGAAATATGACAGCAACGAAGGACAGGGAAGGAGGTGAAAATCCAAGCACAATAAGAGGTAAATTGAAAATATTGACAAACACAAACAGCTGGTGGGGGTACAAAAAAACAAGATGTACGTCATTTAGCTTGCGAGCAGCGCACGGAAGCTTAGGAAAATTTTAATATCGTAGAAAATATGCTTAAACTATTAAAATTTTAATTTCGTATTATAAAAGCTGATATGCATTATCCAACTCTTGAATGTGTGCGTGTATTGGAAGATTATAACGGTTTTAGTGCTTGCAATTTGCTACTTGCAAATTATAATATTATTTTAAATCATTATTATGGCAGCCATGAAAAGGCTATTAAATTTCACAGCAAAATAAATGGCGCTAACTTCTAAGTGCGCGCTGCCAGGATGTGGATACTACGCCAGTGTTGGTGGTGGTAGGGAAAGGCAATTGCGCTTAACTACGGCACCGGTGAAGATGAAAATACGAAGTGGAAAATTTAAGGAGCAAATACATTTTTATGTACTGATAAGTTTTGAGCGTTTCGCGCTTTGATATTTTAACAAAGTATCTACACTAGTTAACCAAGATTGTGACCTGACGAGGCTTGACTCGTATTCCTTGGGAAAAATTTGCTCCTGAATCTGAGTTCTTGGGTTATACTTATAATTTCTACAAAAAATCGTCTAGCCTTAGTTTGAGATACACATAAATTTATATAAATAAATAATAAATTTTGCGCAACAAATTTTCTCCATTTAAGTATTTACTAAGCAAATTATTTGCCTATAATTTCTTTTTTGTCAAAAATTTATCACTAAAATTTTGTTTCCTTATTCTCAAATTTTATTCGCGAAAATAGTTACTAAGCAAGAATTTAAAAGAACTTTTTTCAAAAAATTTTTTTTTACAAAATAAATTTTATTCACTAAAATTTTCGCTAAACAAATTTTTTTAAATAAAACATTTCTTTTAACAAAACTTGTTTCATTAATTAAACAATTTTAGCTTAATAAATTTATTTTACCAATTTTTTTTTTAATAAATCATTTCCTTCAATACATTTTTTAGTTAATTCTAAAAATTTTAGTTAAAGAAATTTTTTTACTCATATTTTTGTGAATAAAAGAAATTTTTTCAACGAAGATTATTTGTCTATAATGTTTTTTTCAAATCACTAAAACTTTTTCTAAAAAAAATTTTTTTTAATGTTTTCGCTAAAAATTCACTATTCATTTATTCACTGAAATGGTTACTAAGCAAGAATTTATTACAATTCGAAAATTTTTTTTTTTTCGTATAAAGGAATCAAAAATTTGACAAAATAAATTTTATTCATTGAAATTTTAGCTAAACAAGGGTTCACTAACATTTTTTATTAGGTGCGCAACTAAGTTCTCGCTGTTTTTTTGATGAAAATAAAACTTTATTCTGAAAATAAAAATGGTTACAAGTGAATCATTGAAAGCATTTCCCATTGCTGGCTACTACTTTTTCCCATCTTTCTGGTAGATCTCGTATACCGTCGCGGTAAAACTGTTTATCTTTTGAGGCTATCCATGGATCAAGCCATTTTTTGATGTCTTCATATGAATGGAACTGCTGTTCAGCTAGACCATGTGCCATCGATCGGAGCAGGTGATAATCGGACGGCGCAATATATGGACAATATGGCGGGTGGGGTAGGATTTCCCATTTCAGTGTTTTCATGTAGGTTTTAACGGGCTTAGCACCGTGAGAACGAGCGTTGTCATGCTGTAGAATTACTTTTCATACCTCTCTGCGTATTGCGACCGCTTCTCGTGCATGCTCGGCTCAATCGCATCAATTGAAGTCGATACCGATCCCCAGTGATGGTTATGCTTGGTTTTAATGGTTCATAGTAAATAACACCAACTTGGTTCCACCAAATACATAGCATAACCTTCGCAGCGTGAATATTTGGCCGAGGCGACAACGTAGAAGCATGACCGGGTAGTCCCCATGACTTTATTTTCCTTGGATTGCTGTAATGAATCCATTTTTCATTACCCGTCACGATGCGATGAAGAAAACCCTTCATTTACCCTTTTTTGCCGCTGGAGCAGTTGTTCACAGGCGAAAAAACGACGTTCAACATCCCTTGGTTTTAACTTATAAGGAACTCAAGTCCCCTGTTTCTGAGTCATTCCCAAAGCATGCAATCGCTTGAAAATGGATTGGCGGGTAACTCCTAATACTGAAGTAAGATCTTTTTGCGTTTGACACGGATTCTCATTGAGCAATGCCTCCAATTCAGCGTCTTCCATACACTTTTTGTAGCTCTCGATGCGCTTCAGCCGCCGTTTTTTTCGAATGAAAGAGTAAAATCAACACTTCCCGCAAATGACGATTATTCGGCACAAAATCTGACATTTTGACAAAACCAAAAGTATATGATACCAAAATAAAATCACTAATGTGTCGAAGCAGTTTGTTTACCATATGTCTAAGCTTGGTTTACGACGTTTAGGTTATGTTAGAATCGACTAGCACACACTACTGGCGACATATATTGACTAATATTATTACAATATGATTTCTCAGCAGGCAAGGTTCCGTAACAGTTGTCACTCTTTTAAAAACTCTTTACTTGTCTTATTTCACAGATCCGTTATACTCGCTCTGTAGCAGGTAGTCCGAAAGAAAAAACAAAAAGAAAGTAATAGTAAAATGACTACTTCATTTCTATTTGTGCCTTAATTTCTTAAATATCTTTCTTCTTATACGGCATTGCAGCGCGGGGCGTCAAAGCTTCCTTCAAAGTACTTCTCTAAAGCGGTCGATCTTCAGCTTTTGCTTCGTAGTTACGTACTCGCAAATCCTTGATATCGTTTTTCACTGCGCCTGTTCATCGATTTCCCGGTCTGCCTTTAACCTTTACGCCAATTATATAGATTTCCTGTAATGGCTTTCTTAACGGCACAGTCAGCAGGCATACGGTCAACATAACTTATGCGCATAAGATGGCATAACAAAACGCACAGCTCGTTCTGAGTGAGACCATTTTGTTCGGAATACTACCGGATTTTATAGGTACTATCATCCATTCTTATTCGGCCAAAAATCTTTCTTAAAATTTTCCTTCTCATGCTAGCAATGAGCGCGCGGTCAGCAACTTTGAGAGTCCATACCTCACATCCGTACGTTAAGATTGGTCGGATAAGGGTATTGTACACAGTTAACTTTCTGGTTTCAGATAAGCGTCCCGGCGTCCCTTTGAACAAGTTAAAGAGGCCACAATACGTTGTGTTGGCGGCGTTAATGCGATCCTTGACTGTAGAACTTGAATCACCGCTACATGCGAACATAAATCCCGAATACTTAAAATGTTGCACTGCTTCAAAAATATAGACTCCCAATTAAAATTTTGCACCTGTATAGGCCGCCTCGACATCAGTAAATATGTGGTTTCTCTCTCGTTTACAAACAGACCAACACCGTTCTTAAGAATTAGACTTCTCCTTGGAAAGATCCCTGCGTTGATGCCCGGCCACGTGAATTTTCTCCCAACAAAACCCTTCTCCAATAAAGCAAACTATCTTAAGCTCTTTACCACAGAGGCGTTTGGACTCACCAACGGTAACTTCATCTCTCAAAGCTAAAAGGGTCACGAGCTCACATCTGATAGAGATAACACATATTTTTATTTCACACTTTTTTTTTGAACGCAGCTGTTCCTACGCCTTAATATATTTGTGCAAAGAGCTTCCCACTAAATCGAACGCATTCAAAAATCCATTAAATTTGGTTAAAAGATATCTGCGATAATAATAGCCGTAATATAATATGCGGCAGGATGTATGCCAGAGAAAAATGAAGATAGCAAAGCCAAGAGCAACTGCAACGGATTAACCAAAGCAGCAGACAGTTAAGCGAAGCAATTTAGCGGCACTTAGGCGAGACAAACAAGCGCACACATAAACACACACACATACAGTTTCAAAAATATATTCTTATGCATATGTGCCCAAGCAGGCAAACAGAAATTTTGGGCAGAAAGAACGGTACAAAATTGAAGACGGCAAATGTTTTCCGCAGTAGTTGGCGCAGTAGTTTTTATATGGAAATATTTATTGCTAACTGATGTTAGTCGGTTGTGAAGGAAATCTTAAATTAAATTTTAATTACTCGCACGATAAGATGGCGCAAAATGAATCATCTAATCTGTTTTTAAATAACTTTTTACTAAGAAAAACAAAAAATGATTTTGAGTGATTGAAATCTTTATTTGACCTTTATGCACTTCATTTCTTGTCTGTATGTATACTGCAGCTGTCATTTGCCATTTGCAAAAATTATAAATCTTCCGATAGGATGATAAATTTTGCGCCACTTTGTAAATAAAAGTTAAGCATTCTGCACATATCGCTCAAACTATTGGGTTGGCAATTAAGTAATTGCGGATTTTTTTAGAAAACCAAAGGCAATTTTTTCATGGAACTAAATAACTTTATTCTGTAATGTATTGCCCATTTTGATCAATGACCTTTTGCCATCTTTCAGGCAGCATCGTAATTCCACGTTCATAAAACTTGTGGTTTTTATTTGCAAAAAACTCAATCAAGTACGCTTTGACATCATCATCATTATTGAAATTTTTACCATTCAAGCAGTTTTGTAAAGATCGAAACAAAAGAAATCAGATGGCGCAAGGTCAGAACTATATGGTGGATGTGGCAAAACAGCCCAACCAAAGATGTGTGTGGCCTTGCATTGTCATGATGGAATACAATACCTTTTCGATTTGTCATTCGGGCTGCTTTTCTTCAACCCCATTTTTTAATTTCGTTAGTTGCTCGATGTAGACATCAGAAATGATCGTTCGGTTGGGTGGTAAGTGCTCGAATTAGGCAATTCTTTTGTAATCCCACCAAACTGACAACAAAACCTTCTTTTGATGAATATCAGATTTTGATGTTGTTTGAGTTGGTTCACCTTGTCTGTTCCACGATCTTTTCCGTTTGGTATTGTTGTAAACAACCCATTATTTATCGCCAGTTATCAGTCGTTTTAAAAGTGGTTGCAATTTTCAAAACAAAATTTTAATTTTATTTGTTTGATAGATATTTTGTATGGATATAGAGGAGGAGGTAAATGGAATCGCAATGGAATAGGTCAAGTTACATTTACACAAACGTGAAAAATGATGAAACATTTATAAAATTCATGAAAGATATCTTCAATTTCGATTGTGCATCAGACGTTAATAAGTCAACAACACTAAGAGGCAACATCATCGATTTGCCTTTTTCAAGACACTTTACACTCGAAACACTCCCTTTCATTTCCTACTTTTTCTATCATCGTACTATTCTCAACAGAGAAATGGTTCATCACTATGCACACAGGAAGAAGGCATATGCAAATGCAAGTATGTGAATTTATGCTCACTCAAGTAGGAGAGAGCCAGATGTCGAACGTTGCCGAACGCGGTGGCCGATTGTGCTCTTTGTCGTTCGTTCCGCGCTCTCGCTTACAGTTAAAGCAAGGTAACGACGAATGAGCAAGGTAAGGACGAATGAGCAAGGTAACGACGAATGAGCAAGATAACGACGATTGAGCAAGATAACGACACATTTTTTCGTGCGTGCAGCCGGCTAAATCGAATTGTAAGACGTTATCACGTCAAAACTTTTTCTTTATTTTAGTGTTTCACGGAGATTCGACCCTACATTCTGTTCGAATTCCGAATGGTAGTCACGCACCAACCCATTTGGCTACGGTGGCCGCCACTTCGCTAAAAATTATGGATTGCCATACATTATCCCAGATATTAAGATTATCGGTGAACTCGAGTCTGGCTGCTTTGTGATTCGGTTAAGCTTCGGTTTAGCTGGTTTATTTTATATTTTGTTAGCGCTGATGTTTTTATTGGCAGCCAACTGTCTAATCTCGCGCTTATACCTGTCGTCAATCTTAGGCTTTGGACCATTTTTTTTCTTAATTTTTCCAAATAGATCAGAATTTTTCAAAAGTGGTGGATGTTTTTTTAGTTCGATATACTTTTATAAGTATACTTTAAGTTTTCACCAGGAAGTTATATTTGCACCATATGGAGGAGCGTTCCAAACTTTATCCGAATCGTCAATAAAGTGGAAACTGATTTTTTGACACCTAAGCCCCTTCTAAGCATATAGGAGTAACCAACACATTCGCAAATATTAATTACTAGGTTGTTCAATAAGTTGTGCGGTTCGATAAGAAAAACACAATTGTGTAGTTTGGGATTGGATTAGATTAGATTAGATTTTTGGGGGATTGGACAAGTCCAAGCACTCAGTCAGTAGACCATTGTACTACACCCGGATATAGGTCAGTAGAAAGAATAGAGATAGGAAACATAAAAAGTGGATATTAACACGGATAAATTAGTTTGAGGTCACTCATTCACAAATCTCTTGGATTCATTGATGAATTTTAACAGATCCGGAAGAGGAAGAGTATGAACTTTGTCCATACTCAGTGTATCGCAACCCAATATTCTAAGTCTGATTCTGGAAAACCCCGGGCAGCTACGGAAAAAATGATCTGCAGTGTCGTTATTCTCAAGACAGGTTGGCATATCGGGCTGTCCATGACCCCCATGGTAGCCATTTGCTGACTACAGACGTTGTGCCCTGTGATTACACCCACCAGTACTCTCAGGTCCTTCCTTCTGAGTTTTAGGAGGAAGGTCGCTGTTTTCTTGTTTGGTTCTTTCACAAAGCACTTGGCTACTCTGCACGAGTTCAACTCAGACCAACGACTTCTTTGGGTAGACCTCATGAAGTCGTCAATCCATAGTTGAATCGATGCGGTATTGACACCTAGAGAGGGTTCAGGGCCTAGTGGCATATTTGCAGAGCCTTCACTTGCTCCAACGAGATTTCAATTTAAAAATTTCATCTCTGAAGTGAGAAGCTGGAAGGCCTGCAAAATATGCTTTCATCGCTGTTCTGACCTTATCATTTGATGTAAAACGCTTACCACGCATGGTTTTTTTATATTTGGAAACAGATAGAAGTCATTAGAGGTCAAATCTGGTGATTGCGGTGGATGATTCAACAATTTGGGCTTTAATTCATTGGTCCTAATGAAAAATAGTTTTCCTTTTTTTGCACACTGAGTCTTTTTTCGGGAATTTTTTCATTCAGCTGGTCTGAAAGGCTACAAAAATATTTAGAATTTGTCGGTTTACCAGTTTGCAAGTAAATCACAAACACAATTCCTTTTGCATCCCAAAAAATTGATGGTAACACCTGCTTGGCCCATTTTTAGACACGAACGCGTTTTGGACCCAAAGAACCAGGTTCTTTAGCTTCTTTTTTGACTTAGAAGCATGTTGATAGAGCCAAGCCTCATCCACAGTGAAGGCTAGACACACATATACACGTTATGCTTTCGAAAGGATAGCCAAATGTTTGTTCTTTTTTGATAATTTCTTTCTCTTCTTTTTAGTAAATTTTTTCATTGATGATGTTACGCCTCATCAAATCTGATGCATTAGTTATATTGAGAAAATTAGCAACACATTCAGGGAATAGCGATGCTCTCGCTCCAGTTAGTTCACTATAAATTGCTCTTTGAGGTTAAAAAAAACAACAATTATTAATTAACTCTTAACAAACTTCTCCGGGCAATTCGAAATAAGATAAGTTTCACACAAAAAAAGGTGCTTTAATTATTAACAGCAAATAGCAAAAAAAAAGTTTAAAGCTTTTAAATACATAGTTTCGAAATTATTTCCTCCGGGGTGCACGCAACAACACAATCACAAAGCACTTTAGCTATCATCGATGCCATTAAATGACTTGATGTTCGTATTTGCTCATTTATAGACATACATACATACATACATATGTATGTCTGTATTGTGCAGTGTCACTCACTTGGGATATATTAGTTTTTATGTATGTATGTTAGAATGCAATAGCATTTACGCGTAGGCGCCTCTGCCATTGAAGGCACCATTAGTGCACAACCACCAACATCGCCACTAACTACTACTCCAATGCCAACAAATTGCACACCACTCGGCGGCGCATTGTTACTCGGCGGTTGCTCGTTTGCTCGCAGTAATGGCACTGGCAATGACTGCCGTCTCTCATCATCAACACACATACCCACATATCTATTCATAACTAGAGCGCCAAGTGCACAGTACGACGGGTTGAGCGAGGAGCTGATGGGTTATAATGGAGAAAACGCCTAGTTATTGCCTGTGCGTGTGTGTGTGTGTGGATAAGACTTGTTTTTGTTTGAACTAAAGTGTGCGTGCGAAGAAACATCAATCTGCACAAATATACTCACAAAACAATTTACACTCACCCGCGTATATACATATATGGACATACATATATATTTATGCGATAAACGTTTTGCCTCTGTTGAACCTTACGTTGGTGTTGCGTTTGTTGGAATTTATAACTAAAAATGCGTAGTCACAATAATTTTTTGCCATTCTGATTTCATTTGCTGTTAAATGTTCGATAAAAATTGAATTGATGTTTTTTCATTGGCAGCAAGTGAAATGAGTAAAGGCAGTGAGAGGGTCTACAAGCTGTTTTGGTATTTTATAAATTGCCGGCTTTTAGGTTTTCCCCATTCATTTTACTTTGGCTGTCATTTATGTAATTTGTTTTCTTAAATTATGTCTTGCAATATATTTTATGTAAGTTGGTGGCTCGTTGGTAGAAATGGTGATTTTTGACAAGAAAAATATGGACATTTCCTACGATAATCTTCATCGCTTGTCCAGGAAAATATCAAAATAAATGCGAAGTTCGAAATACGTTCGGTCAAAAAAGTACCGCAAATTTGCTATTTAAAGCGAACAATGAAAAAAGTTATATTAAAGTTTACAACTATGTAGACAGTCAAATGGTAAACCAATAATCTGTTAAATCAATAATCGATTAAAATTTGTGGAAAATAAAGTGATGAAATTTGCACCGCAATAAGGTGCAATCTGACAAGGTATTTTTGTAAATCAATTTCTGGCCAAAATCTGAAAAAATATAACTCAGCAAAAAATTCACCTGATAGGTTCGGAAACTCAAACCCATAGACACCTATTTTTGAGTTGGGGTGATTGACTTTTCTTCGGGCATAAGTGTATTATTAGGTGAAGTAAAAATTTCTGAGCGAACATCTTCAGTGAGCCACGAATGTAGACATTCCATTGACTTATGTTATAGGTGTGTCTTATAGCGTTCCCCACTGATGGTAAACATAGACAAAACCCCATTTGTTTTTTAGTATAGCTACAGCTGAGGAGAAAAGGCGAGTGCTTACAGTATTTTAGGACAACTTGAGAGTATAACGAATGATCTTTTATTTGAACAAAAGCTAATGAAACTTCACGATTTTTTTCGCAACATTAACTTATTAAATATGTATAAAATCTTTTATACAAATTTTCATTAGCTATAAAGCCTCCTCGATTTTGGTTCAAAAACGAATGCATGCCCGAATCAAATGATCCATATTCATATTGACCATAACGGTATTAATTACAGCTTTCAGAGAAGAAATGATGTTATGACGTAACATATGTTATGTTATGTTATGTTATGTTATGTTATGTTATGTTATGTTATGTT
Organism: Anastrepha obliqua; assembly: GCF_027943255.1. NCBI lineage: Eukaryota > Metazoa > Arthropoda > Insecta > Diptera > Tephritidae > Anastrepha > Anastrepha obliqua. Next base: position 157,050,047 of record NC_072892.1, on the reverse strand, counting down.
GTGTTATGTTATGTTATGTTATGTTATGTTATGTTATGTTATGTTATGTTATGTTATGTTATGTTATGTTATGTTATGTTATGTTATGTTATGTTATGTTATGTTATGTTATGTTATGTTATGTTATGTTATGTTATGTTATGTTATGTTATGTTATGTTATGTTATGTTGTGTTGTGTTGTGTTATGTTATGTTATGTTATGTTATGTTATGTTATGTTATGTTATGTTATGTTATGTTATGTTATGTTATGTTATGTTATGTTATGTTATGTTATGTTATGTTATGTTATGTTATGTTATGTTATGTTATGTTATGTTATGTTATGTTATGTTATGTTATGTTATGTTATGTTATGTTATGTTATGTTGTGTTATGTTATGTTATGTTATGTTATGTTATGTTATGTTATGTTATGTTATGTTATGTTATGTTATGTTATGTTATGTTATGTTATGTTATGTTATGTTATGTTATGTTATGTTATGTTATGTTACGTTATGTTATGTTATGTTATGTTATGTTATGTTATGTTATGTTATGTTATGTTATGTTATGTTATGTTATGTTATGTTATGTTATGTTATGTTATGTTATGTTATGTTATGTTATGTTATGTTATGTTATGTTATGTTATGTTGTGTTATGTTACATTAAGTTATGTTATGTCAACTACGCCTGATACGCCAGGGGATTAAGATCTCGAAATTTAGGCGACCATAAATTCGGTGATATGTGGTCATGGAAATTTTCCGCCATCCAATCTAGCAAAGCAAGGATCAGAATCTTGCTGAAAAATACATATAAGGACTGTCACCGTGTACACTATCAATCCGGGGTTCTACTGCTGTCTCTAGAGCCTTGATATATGCAGCAGAATTCGCTCGAAATGCTTGAGTAAAGAAGTTTGACATACCCTTTGTTGCTCACAACACCTAAAACTATTACAGTGGCTGAAAACTTCGTGTGTATGACACTAAAAACCTGATTGGAACATAGCCACATGTCATTTCCGCGGTTGGTTTTTTTGCCTTGGAGACAACTTTTTTCGTCAGAAAAAAACCATAACATCTCAGGCGCTTGAGAGTATTTAATTTTGTTTAGAAGGCATTTAGATCGGATAATTCGCTCCTGTCGTGTTTGCTCCAATATAAACTCTCTTCCGGCTCAGAGCAGGTGAAAATTTTTCATGGATATGACGAACTCGATTCTTCTATACAGATGCGAAATATGGGCAGATTCGCAAAGGGTTAAGTGCCGACGAAAAACTCTGCAATTGGTGCAACGCGCCGGCGCTTTCAGAGTGGCTTCCTCATACAGAACTATATGAGCGGCAGCGGTTTAGCTATCAGCGGAACCATCCTTATAAATATTCTAGCGCAAGACCGTACCATGCTTCGAGGACCATACTTCGCTGATATTAGAATTCAAACGCTTACACTTTAGCAAGATGGAACTCCAAGCAGTACAGTAGATGGACAGTGAGAGTAATGTCCGATTTAAAAAAAGTGGGTAGAGAAAAGGCCCATTTTAATTATTACCTCGCACAGTTTTTGTCCGGATGTCGGTCCTTTCGCAAGTATAATACGGATAATATCCCCAGAAACATTCAGCTTTCTCACTGCCTTGAAGGGTTCTCGTCAATGATCCGCTGCACTTGTTGAATAAATTTCGCAGGTCGGACAGAATGTTCCTCGTGTTATCGCATTTTGCAACAGATTTTGTATCATCGACTGATGTTTCCGATTCACAGCGAACCCTATGAATGAATGTACGGACGCACTTAAGGATATGATAGATTTCTGAATTGTTGGGATTTGCACAAATAGGGACGATAAGTGTCTCTTCATGTCTTGAGTTAAATTGTAGTCCTTCTTGTCTTAGCTGAAAAAAGAGCAAAAAGAAAAATAATGGCTTCGGGAAGCCACATATATGAATGTCCTCAGCTACTATACGCACCCTCTGTTTTAAAATTTTTTAAAATTCGCCAAATTTTCTGCTAAATTTGAAACTTTTTTGTTAGAATTTTCAAATTTTCAAAATTTCTGTGCAAGCTGTTTTATAGCTCATCTAATTTTAGTATAAGAAAGTGCATGTTTCCGGTTGATCAACAGTCGCATTGATTTTAGGCATTTCATAAAAAAATATCATACATTCATTATATGAAGAAAATGCGCAACTGCTCAGCAAAAGAAAAAAATTTTTAAAATCAAGAAAAATGCTGAGTCATTTGAAACGGAGGCCATGTTATACTAAAATTTAATACGCTATGAAACCGCATACTTGGAACTTTTCTAAAATTCCTGAGAGATTGAGACATCCTTGGGCAATAGCTAATGAGAAGCAATACGATTTTGCATGAACACCTGGTGAAAAAAGCTGTGGTCACGTTGGATTGCCCACAATTCAAAAAAAAAGAACAACACACCCGAAACACGTAACTGAACAAATTGCTTCAAAATTGCAAAAATGTATTGATCATCATGATTGAAAATCAATTTTGAAAAAAAACGTAAGTTATTTTCAACCACCAAAGTTCATTTTTCCATTCTTCGGAGTACAGATAGCTACCCTTGTATGCATAGATTTTTTATTATTATTATCAGTATTTTAATTTTTACTATTATTTTTATTATCACTATTACTGCGTCATACGTTTTATGCATTACTTGGGAATTTAACATTTTAGTGAGTCTTCAGAGGCAAAATATTCCATAGGCTTCACAGAAATTACGCCATAATACTTTCTAATAACTAACTCTGATTTTCTTAAGCTTCGCAAAGCAATACGAATTCTCAGCTTTCTGTGCCTAAATTGCTCAATACAAGTCAAAGATGTCTGTCTGTTATAACCAACCTTGCGTCAGATATTAAATAACCATCTTCTGCCTATCACACAGAGTTTATTTCGGTGTTTGTGTGTGTTCTCTTCACGTAAGTGTGTGCAGGATTTTGGGAATAATTCTAAATGGTATTTTGTAGTCAAGTTAAGTGAGTATTGCCTTCATAAATGTTGTCCGAATTGATTGGGTATGATTGGGAAATGTTTACACCTATATACACAAATATACGCATACATACACACATTAAACACATACATATGTATATGTTCCTATGGACTTGGGCATGTATCATATTTGACCTTTTTTTCCTCTATTCAATATCCTGCAGAGAAATCCACTGGTGCCGAACTGGTGCGCTGCAGAATTTCATTTATTGATATAAATTTATTCTATAAAATACAAGTTTCTTGCAGACCAGAGGCAAGTAAAAGGTTTATTACTAAAATCAATAAAAATTAATTATAAAAACTTTGAAAAGTAAGAGATTAATAATAACAGTTTAAAATATTGGGTAGTCGAAAAAGTCTTTTCGTATTTCTAATCAAACTTCAAATCATTTTTTTTATATTTACAATGAACTTTATTAAACCAAATATGTACCATTTTGGTCGACCACCTTTTGCCATTTTTCTTCTAGAGACATTATTCCATCAGTGTAAAACTTTTGTGGTTTCTCGGCGAAAAACTGCGACAAGTAATTTTCACAGGCTTTTCTTGAAGCCAACTTTACTCCATTAAGGGAGTTCTGCATTGACCGAAACAAATGGTAGTGCGATGGTGAAAGGTCAGGGCTATATGGTGGATGCATCAAAACTTCCCAGCCAAGCTCTCCCAGTTTTTGCCGAGTCATCAAAGCTGTGTATGGCCTAGCGTTGTCATGATGGAAGACGACGCCCTTTCTGCTGATCAGTTTTGGCCGTTTTTTTTCGATTGCTTGCTTCAATCTCATCAGTTGTTGACAGTAAAGTGTAGAATCAATCGTTCGAGCAGGCTGGAGCAGCTCATACGAGTAGTGTATACAATCCCACCAAACACACAGCATAACCTTTAGAGGCGTCAATCGCCTTTGCGACCATTTGTTGAGCTTCACCACCCTTGCACCATGATCTTTTTCGCACATTATTGTCGTATTTCATCCACTTTTCGTCTCCTGTTACCATTCGCTTCAGAATTTGTTCGATTTCATTTCGTTTCAGCAAAGAATCCCAGATGTTAATTCGATCCACTAAATTTTCACAGACAATTTATGTGGTACCCAAACATCGAGCTTATTTTTGTAACCCGCCTTTTTTAAATGGTTCAAAACCGTTTGATGATGAATGTTTAGTGCCTTGGCGATGTCACGGCTGCTTATTTGACGGTCCTGGCCAATCTTTTCCATAATTTCATTGACTTTTTCAACGATAGATCGACCGGAGCGAGGTGCATCTCTCACATCGAAATTTCCAGAACGGAAGCGAGCGAACCATTATTGTGCTACACGAACTGATACAGCATCGTCTCCGTAAACTTCACAAATTTCATTGCTGGCTTGCGTGGCATTCTTCTCTTTTTTATACAAATATTTCTAAATATAGCGAATTTCTTCATTATTTTCACTCATTTTTGAACAGCTATAACTTTTTTCAACTTCTGCGAATTTAAAGTTTTTTTGGTTAAATAAAGCTTAATATGTCACCTTTCTAACACCATATGATATGAAACAATGTGATTGGTAGCACTGGAGATAGATAACTCCAACGACATCTATTGACAAAATACGAAAAGATTTTTTCGACTACCCAATATTAACGAGTTTCTCTAAAGAAAAATCAATTCATGTGGAACTGGAGATCTTATTTAATTCACTAAGTGCACGCGATGTTGGGGCATGCCTGGATTTGCAATCAGCAATATAAAAAGGGAGTAGTAAACGTAGTTTTTTTTATGGAAAAATAAAATCGATACGATATAGTACAATATAAAGAGCCACTAAGCCACAGTGAGAGTACAGTCCTCCTAGCTTCCAAGGTCTTAAGGTAAAAAAAATCGACTTTTTTTTTGCTTAAATTGTTAGTATAACTACTCAAGAAAATGTGGTAAAAATTTTAGAGCGAAATTCGCTTTATGCCCGATTCTATGTGCACTTAAGTGAGCGCCCGTCGGTTCGGCCCCGTAGCGCTTACGATACGATGCTTTATTTCAAACGCGTTTTTCTCGAAACGGCTTTTTTTGATACGTTGGCAACGATTTCTCGAAGACTAATGAACCGATTTTAATTTTATTTCTTTCAAAATGTTTGTTATCGCGTTGGCTATCGTTGTACGTAGGCGATTTTCAAAATTTTGAAAATATCTATTTTTTTGGGCCTGTTGAAAATCAAAACAGTGGTGAAAAACACACATCGAAATTCAAATCACCACCATTTTGTCAAAAAAAAAAAAAAAAAAAAAAAAAAACCGGCTACGTACAACGATAGCCACTATTGTGTAGATTAATAAATTTTTTGGTTTTTTGATTTCAGATGATTATTCATTGCTGTATCGCTGCCACTAAATGACGTAATTTTTTTTTAACTCGTTACGTTTATTTACATAAATTTGTCCATTTTCAATATTTTTTAATAAAAATTTACATCAACATAGTTTAATATATATGTAATAAATTGCCTTTTTCCGATCCTCGAATAATCATTCTTTGGTTCGTTTGGTGGGTTTTTGTGGTGAATCATCCAGAATCCAACTAGCGCTTCCGCACCATCTTTTTGCCACATCCTAGTTACCAACATGTTTAACGGTAATTTACAGCATGACTTTATCCACTCTGTGCAGTTTAAGAACCTTATTAGGTCGTTGACGTCTAAGCCAGACAGTTGTTCGAGATTCTCGAACAGCGGTCGGACCAGGGTTAACATTCTGTCCTTCCATAGGGTAGAGCATTCTCAGAGGAAATGGAAGATTGTTTCCTTTTTATCCGATTGTTTACAACTGTGACAGTATGTATTGAGAGGGATACCCATTTTGGCTATTTGTTCTCCGATAGACCAAAAGCCAGTTATGACTGCCGTTAGTCTCCAGGCGTCCCGTCGTTTCATGTCTAACAATATTGACGATTGTTTGAGGTTGTAGGTGGGCCTTAACGTCCTGCTGATTTTGCATTTCGTCTAGTCTCTCCATCTACAATCTGCGATTCGAAGGTATTTTAGGGAAAGCTTTACAAGCTTCTCCAATTGCCAGTACTTCCGCCTGAAAGACACTGCAAGCATTAAGGAGATGCACAGATCTTTCAATTTTAAGCCTATGAGAATATATACCAGCTCCAACACCACAATTCATTTTACTGTCGAACTGGTTTAGTGTGAATCCCTTATTTCTTTCTTTCCGAGATGGAAAGAGATTGACTGGAATAAAAAACAATTTTTTAGATCAGTAATCAGTCATCTACTCAGATCACCAGGAGCAAGAGTTCAAATTTACGCAGCAGCTGAAGTCTAGCGTTTGACCCCAACCCGAAAAAAGCGAAGCGTAACCTACTTTTTGTGGTAAAATTACGTGGAATTAAAAATGAATTCAAAGTCCTTAATTAAATAAACAAGTTTAGGTCGTTACCAATATTTGTTGCTAAGCAATATTTTCACCTACGGTTGACTGTTAGCATTTTTCTGAACTGTATCTCATAATGTGGAAGAAAAGTTATTTCTGTTGCCGCAAATCCACAAGCTTCACTAGTTTCCCTGATTTTCCCTCCTGGGTCGGTATAAAAATACACACATACATATGTACAATTTGTGTGTGTGCGTTTTACTTTTCTATGCTATCCTTTTGTTGGCTTAAGCTAATGGATTTATTCATTTTGTTGTATAAATAAATTAATTTTGCTACAAAATTTGAAACGTGACTTAAGTTCACCGAAGCTACCTATCACTTTTGTGTTTTTCAACTTTTCAGAGTAAAATGTGTAATATATAATATAAGAATTTGTGTGTGTGTGCGTGTGAAAGTGAATGGCGTCTAAGTGAGTATAATATTTCAAATACTGATAGGCAATTGTGCACTTGCCAAAGTCACACTCACATTTTATTTCATTCCTCATCTCGAACTTTTCCAATCTGCCCCAATTAGGGTTTCTCAAACAATTTATTTGGGATTTGCAAACAAAAGCCAAATAGGCATTTAAGGTATCAAATTTTACAAGATTGACTGAGTTATCACCCTTCCAATACACCTATCCATTGTCAAAGTTTATCCTTCTCAACGCTCACTCCAGCTTGCCGTCCATTTGATTTTGCTGTGCGTATTTATCCATTTTTGTTGTGCACACATACACACATTTACATATGTATGTGTGTGTGATTGTGGCATTTATTCTGCAAAAGGACAATCTGATTGATGGTTCCACATGCACGTTTGTAAATATTCTTAATTGTGGTTAGCTGTTTTCCATTTTCGAAACATGGCATTTGGATTTGCTGGCACTGGGGCTGTTGCTTGTTGTTAAAGTCGGTTGGCGAAATAATGGATTTACTTAAAATAAGTAGCTTCTAAGAGCACTTAAGCCTTCCACGTAAGCAGTTTCTGCACTTTAGAGAAGTGCAACACTCGTTTCTAACGAGTAATGGAGAGGATTACGTCACCTGCTTCGCGTTTTCAGTGAAGACATTAAAAATTCTGGTAAGTTCAAAAAATAGCTTAGAGCTCTTCTGCAATTTTGTTTTGAAAAATCTCTTGCAACTCGAATTGGAAAATGCTCGTTCTTCCAACGGTGAATTAATCTTAGTAGTAAACAAAGAAATTAATACGAAAAGGAAGAGGAAGTCTAGAGGTTTTCTATCCATTGAGCGGTAAAACCTACAAAAACCACATAAATTTAAGTCTTAAACTAAGCGCAAATTAACAAACAAGTTCAAGGAAAAAAATTGAGCATTTTTTCCCAAATTTTAGATTTTTTTGCAAAATGTTAGATTTGGGTTTTTTTGGTTGATAGAAAAATCGATTTGGTGTTTTTTGTTGATAGAAACACCTGCGCACTTGGTTGGGCATCACAAAATTTATAAAGTGGCTTATAAGTATAGTAAATGTTTAACATGGGAAACAAATTAATAAAAAATATTAAAAAAAAACACATACAAAAAAATTGGAAAACTTGTTAATAAAAATTTTGGTTAAAAAAATTTAATTAAAAAAATTCGGAATGCAATTTGTTTAAAACAAAAATTAGAAACGTGCCTAAAAAAAGTTTTGTTTAAAATACAATTTTAATATATTAAAAAATTTGAAAAAATTTAAAAAAAATTCCGTTTAAGAAATTTCCAAAAAAAATGAAAGAAAAGTTCGCAAAATTTTATTTTAAAAAATTTTGGTAAAAAAATTGGAAAACATATTAACAGAAATTTGGTTTAAAAAAAGGTAGATAAAAAAATTGGGGAAAAGTTAATAAAGTTGTATTTAAAAAAAAAAAATTAAAAAATATATGAATACAAATTTTGCCTGAAAAAATTGAAAAAATGTTAAAAACATTTTATCTTAAAAAATCTGTATAAAAAGATTGAAAATATTTTATTAAAAAAAGAGGTTGTCTTCAAAGTCGGTTTACTGACGATAGTTTAATACTAATGGAATGGTTGCATTTTTTAAAAGAAAATTTTTATTTTATTTGTTTGATAGATATTTTGTATGGATATAGAGAAGAAGGTAAATGGAATCGCAATGGAATTGATCAAGTTACATTTACACAAACGTGAAAAATGACGAAACATTTATCAAATTCATGAAAGATATGTTCAATTTCGATTGTGCATCAGACGTTAATAAGTCAACAACACTAAGAGGCATCATCATCGATTTGCCTTTTTCAAGACACTTTACACTCGAAACACTCTTTTTCATTTCCTACTTTTTCTATCATCGTCCTATTCTCAACAGAGAAATGGTTCATTACCATGCACACAGGAAGAAGGCATATGCAAATACAAGTATGTGAATTTATATACAAATGCGCATATACATGCATATATATGCTCACTCAAGTATATAGGAGAGAGCCAGATGTCGAACGTTGCCGAACGCGATGGCCGATTTTGCCTCTTTGTCGTTCGTTCCGCGCGCTCAAGCAAGGTAACGCCGCATTTTTGGTACGTGCAGCCGGCTACATCGAATTATAGGACATTATCATGTAAAAAATTGGAAAAGATATTAACAGAAAATTTGTTTAAAAGAATGTAGATAAAAAAATAGGGGAAAAGTTAATCAAGTTGTATATAAAAAAATTAGAAAACATGTCAATGAAAAAATTGGAAAAATGTAAATAATAAATTTTATTTAATAAAATTTTATTTTATTTAATAAAATTTATGTAAAAAAGTTTGAAAACAATTTAATAAAAATGTTGCATCAACCAATTTAGATAAAAAAGTTAAATAATATTTTATATGCAAAAACTTTAATTCAGAAAAAGTGGGAAAAAGGTAATAAAATTTTAATTAAAACAGGTTTTATAAAATAAATGGTGAAACAATTTTCAAAAAATTGGGTTAAAAAAATGTATATAAAAAACTTAGAAAACAGTTTAAATAAAAAAAATTTAGAAAAGTTAGTAAAATTGTGTTAAAAAAAAAACTTAGAAAACATGCCCTTCCGAAGGTCTTTCCACCAAACACGTCATCAATACGTTAAATTTGGCAGAACTCTTACATTGTACATCCAAAGCACGACCTGTCCACATTTTTGCCGAACTTAGATTTGCAGGAGTAGAAAACTAGACTGTCCTTCTTTATCCAATTTTCAATCTGGAGCTACCAATAGAGTTTGGACTCAAATATCCTCCATGATACCTAACTTCCGACGAGAGCGGGAGAACGTGGTTGTTTAATTTGGGAAGCTTAAAGTGTAGAGGTTAAATTTTCTGGTAAATAACAGTTTTGTCAGAGTTAACTCTGAGGACGCAAATGGCAGCCAAGCGACTGAGAACAACCATTGACCTTTCCAAATCTCAGTCATGACAATATCATTAGCACCACGTTTTCGGCGTATGCTATTACCTTAACCTCACTCCCATTTAAACGAGTTACCACTATGCACAATTTTAATGATTCTCTTACCTCCCGCTACTGCATAAATTTCTCCACTGCCTTGCAGGGATGAGATCCAGAGACAGATAGGTCTTTATATCTCTAGTCTATTTAGTGCAGTGACAACTGACACAGCTCCAACATTATTCAAAGTGCCTTCTATGTCTATAAAGGCCGTCAAAGTGAATTGCTTCCCTTCTAGCGATTTCTCCACAGTTCCTACTACTTCATGTAAAGCTGTTTCGGTAGATTTACCTTTCAGCTAGACATGTTGAGCTGGAAATAATTTGGTTTCAGCGTGCTCTCGAATGTGATAGTCGATCACTCGCTCCCTCTTTGGTTACTTATTTTTAATAAAATTAAATACATTTAATCTGGCGAAATTGATACTAAGTATCTACCGAAAATTCAATTAAATTTAGTGAAAAACTGTAGAATAGAAAGGCCATGGAAAGTAAATACAGCCACGGAAGTCATTAGAATGAAAGTTTTTGTCACGTTTAATACTAGCAGTAAAGTTAACTACTCTTCCATGAAAAAAATACGTTTAAAAATATTTACTAAAAATATCTAAAAAACGGTGATAAAAAATACATAAGCTTGTGCTCTTGTCAGGTAGTAAAATGTGAAAAAATAAACAAATTATATCGATGAAGTAAGTAAAATAAATCATATCAGTAAAATCTAAAAATTGTATTAGTTATTACAGCCAAAGCGTGTAAGCATATGCAGCACAACTACAATTAAATCACCCTATAAAATAAATATTTTCAAAATAAGCATTTTTTGATTGAATTTAAAACTAGCCGTTGATATTTACGACTTATTTTACACATTTTCTCTAACATTTTGATATCACGAGAAAAAATCAAATTTACGTGCAAACATGGATTGTTTTTTCGTTTTGTCCGAAGCGCACAGTTTGTACATTCGTACATTTATGAATAAATTACTATATACAATATTTTTTCACATATAGCAACTAAGTATGTTTGTATGCGCATGTATGTATGTAGTGGTGCAAAGTAAATGGTTCTACATGGCTTCTAAGCTCATCGCTTCGTGGACACAAAACTTTAAAACTACTTTCATAAATGTCATAAAATACAGGCATACATATTTGCATACACACATACATACATACATACATACATATTTATGTGCACTGCAGGAAAATCGATGGGTACCGCAACTCATCAAAAAATTGTCCACCCAGAATAGTAAACATGCCTCTGGATAGAGCAGGACAGTGGCACAGTAGGTGCGAGATTGTCTCTTCCTCGTCCTCATCTAGACAACTTCTACAGAAGTCATGTGTTTGCACTCTCATCCTTTGGGCGTGTCTATTTATTAGGTAGTGCCCCGTTATGACTGAGATCAATGTGCGAAGACTGTGATTATCTTGGCTTAGCAGAGATTCCGGGCGTACTCGGTAGATTTGGTGCCGAGTCTCGCTAGTTCATCGGCTCTACAGTTACCCTCAATGTCGCGATGGTTAGTAACCCCTGTTACCTTCTAGGTGAAACGACTCAGACATCTCGTTAAGAGATGTGCGGCATTTCATGGCTACCTTGGAGGTTGTCGACTGTTTTCTGAGGGATTTTATCGCCGCTTGGCTATCAGTGAAAATGTAGATATCATTTCCGGATATCGCATCACACTGCATCAGTGTCGCAGCTTTTATTATTGCCATCAGTTCAGCCTGAAAGACACTACAGTAGTCGGGGAGCCGAAAACTGAAGGAGATCCCCAGATGCTCGGAATGTTCACTGAAGTCAGTTGCAGTATAGCCAGCAAAATGGTTCCAAATTGATGAAATCGCACTAATTTTCAATCAGAAATTCAATTCACCAGCTCAAACTATCTCTACAGGGCATAAATGTCAGCACAGCAAAATTGTTGCCCTACCAACAGGAAGTGAATAAAAAATTCCAAACTAAATTTGCATAGAAATTGTATATGAATTTTTTAGTTTGGAAAGTAAAGAAAATAAAAATAACAATAAAAAATTGCAAATAAATCCCAGAGCAACAATGAAAACACATAAATAATAATATGTTGCATGCAGATTGGGCAAACTAAAACACAAAAAATAAAAGAAAAATACAAAAAAAAAATGCAAAAATATATAAAAAAACGGAAAAACCTAACACAAAATCAAATTTATGTAAAACGACAGGAATCCACTTGGTTGGCATTGCTCAAAAACTGCAGCACACACTTACATACCATATACACACACCTACATATACATGCAAACATACATATACATCTGCATTGCTGTTGATGGCAAAACGATGATTTCAGCGACATTCATTCTAAAAAGCCATAAATATTTATCAACCGTCATGGGGCGCACGCTGGAAAGGGCTACTTTTGCTGCTGCATCCAAATGCAAAAATTTCCTATCTTTGTATGCAATGTAATGGAAAAAATCTACTTTATATGAGGGTGTGTGTGTGGGGCCTGCTCTTTTGCCAATACCAGCTGGCAATAGCATAAATATGGCAGAGAGCCATTGCGAATGACTAAAGCTTTGTAGCGAATTGAGTGGAGTTGAGTTGAGTTGAGAAATTTCACACTTCGGATTTATGTGTGTACTTGGCTATGAGCAATGAAATATTGATGGAAAATAAAATTTTCAGCAGAAAACGAAAGAGATTAGAACGATTTTTTGATTGTAGAATAGTAGAAAGCAAATTAATTTTCGATTTTTTTGAAATTTTATACTCACGTTTTCTTGCCCATTTTCATGTAAAAATAATTTACAAAATTAAAAGGATTTCCAGGTACAGTAAGTAAATTGTAAAACGGTAAAACGGTCAATTGATAATCGATGGTAATATGAAGTGCAAAAAAATGCCTGGTAGCGGCAGGCTAATCATCTACCCTATCATAAAGCAAAATATATTAACGTACCCGACGCATGATTGAGTCTTGTCGAGGCCCTGTGCTCCGGAGTAGAGTGAATAAGGAAAAAAAAATGGGAAATAAGATTTAAGTAAAGGGTTTTCCAATAACAGGTGTTAGGTGTTAAACAAGAGAGATAATTGACGATTTTTTATGGCCGGAATTGTAGGGTATTGATCTGGACAACGTTTATTTTCAACAAGACGGCGCTACGTGTCACACAAGCAACGGAACCATTGAAAAGTTTCCGGACCGTATTATCTTTCGAAGAGGTGATCACAATTGGCCACCCAGATCTTGTAATTTGACACCTTGTGACTTTTTTCTTTGAGGTCACAGGAAAGAGAAGGTATACGCTAACAGCCCAGGGTCGATTCAAGGCCTCAAAGACGGAATTCGTGAGGCTATCGAGGACGTAGGACAGCCACTTTGCAATTCGTTCATGGAAATTTTCATGAAAAGTGTTATAAATTCACTTATATGTAAGTTGTTATGCAACACTGCTTACACCTTATTACTTAGGTACCACTTGCTAACATAAATTATGCAACTCTGTATAGAATTTGGATAAAATAAAGCAGTGCAGTTTTACATGGAAAACGCGTCGGTCTCCTTTACTACAACTGGCGACGAGGAAAACAAAAATGTCGAACGACAGTATTTTGTTTGAATAGAACCTTTTTCCCGCCAGCCATCACTTAAAATTGGGGGAAAAATAGTAGTACGCACCATGCGACGGAGCCATATCTAGAGCATAGGGTGGATGTGAAGTGAGTTGGTTTCCTATTTCAAGTATTTCATAAAGTAATGTTTCAGCACCAAACGAAATTCTTTTTTCGTGAATTTTTTGAAAATCACTCGACTTCTACGACTCAAACGAATGCCAAACCTAAATAGGCCGTTCTGCCTGAAACTTGGTGTGTATTCTTCCAAGAGATGCTACTAACGACAGATGATCCCGATACGCGCGATACAGTAGTGCGATTCTCTAACTTTGCACGCATCTTTCAAACGACCCTCGCAAACATAAAATATTAAATTTTATCACAGAATTTATTGCACGAACTGGCAGAAAATGAAAAGAAGACTCACGCAAAATGAAATGCAATGCAACCACTCGTACTTACCAGTGCACCGCTTGTACGCATGTAAGTTTTATATTTATGTACATATCTATGGGTCCTCCAGTATAATATGCAACGAAATAAAAAATTAATCAAAGACAATACGAAGCGTTTTTCACTCTGTAACTCAAAACTCAAACAGCCAGACGGAAGCAGCGAGTGATAGAGCAAAGTCATCCTGACTGGTGTCAGTCTTCTGGGGCAGAGGTAAAATCTATACGATGGCTGTTTAACAGACAGACGGAGGCGATTTGTTTGAATGAAAAAGTACGGAAAGAAAACTCAAGAACGAATAATTGAAGTAAAATTTGAAATACCTCAACGTAACTCTTCACACGAAGCAAGTGGGCAGCGTAATAAAAATTTTGCTAGCAAAATGAGAATAAGAAACAAATGAGTGGCTGCAATTCTGCCAGTCAAGCAAATAAATCAAAAGAAATAAAACAAAGAACAAAGAGTGAGCTTATCATGCAATAAAAGAAAGGGAGACCGAAATATAAAGAACAAAAGAATTATAGCACTGCCACTGAGGGAGATTGGAAAGTAACTTTAGCTGAATGGAAGTGAGAAAAGTTTCCTTAGAGGAGTTTTGCGGGTATCCAGTTTGTATGTAGTGTGGCTGAGACCTCTGAGAAATGTAAATTAAAGACGAAAAGAAATAAATTCTACATTATGACATAATTTTAATGATTCAAGTCAGATTGTTTTGAAGTAATGAAAAACCTCTGCCTAGAATTTTTCATACATCATTTCCACTAAGGATGGATAGAAGGGCAGACAAATAAGTTTAAATCAATTCCCTCGCTTGTTCAGAAAATGTTGATAAGATACCTCTCTAATTCCGAGTATGATGAAATGACTTCTTCTCGCGGATAAACGATAAAATACTGTGAATGACTGGTCTACTCCAAGTATGCCAGACATCCACAAGAGTAAGAGTTTCGGCAGCGATATAGCGTTCTCCAAAGAGCGCGACAGTGACAAATATAAACTTTAATATTCTTCAGTCCCACATTGTTCCTGCAGCTGTGATAGAAGTTACTTGAGGGAAACCCCATGCGTTTCTCATATATTCCCATTAGGCAGTGCCCGGTGATAACACCATCTAATGGAAGGTTGATCGAATTAGATGAGGGACCCATATGTCGATAAGTTTAGAGTCCTTAAGGAAATTTTTTTTTCCTTGTTCACTCCACTCGGGAGCATAGGACCTCGACAAGACTCAGTCTTGCGTTGGCTTCATTAATTTATTTTGCTTTCTGGCAGGGTAGGTGATTAGCCTGCCGCTACCAGTGCTAAACAGTGGGAATGCCCACCTGCCATTGCCTAGGAACAACCTTCTAAGTGCTTAGAGCGCCATCTGTGTTTCATATTTTTCTGCCTTAACGAATCACACCGATGGTTGAGAAATTTGCTAAATTTGGTGTGTCCACGCTATTACCGTGATTTCCCGCTTCCTCTTTCTGGCGCCACTGATGCCATGTGTAACTGTGTGTGTTTCTTTGCTTTTGTTGTTTTAGCAACCACCATGCAAATAATACGCTGACTATTGTGGTGGAGTAAGGATGAAAAGGATAAGGTTTTGGGGTTAAGAAACTGGGAAAGTAGGTAAATTTGGAAAAGTGCCAGGACCGTGCTTTACGTGGCACTCGAATCTGCAACCTCTCGGATAGCAGGCTAGTGCACTTGCGCTAGACTACCGAGACCGAGGAGAATTGCACATCTTATTTCTCAAAAAAGCACTGATCTGATGAAGTTCCGTTTCTTCGTGTGCTATTTCGAAAATCTTATGGACCTAGTAGAATAGACGCAGGACGCAGATAGCCCTGGGGACTCCACGCCATTAAATTTCGAAACTCATAGCTGTTTTTACCGGTCATTGGACGATCGGCACACACGCAAAAAAGCGAGGTTTACCATTTAACCCCCATTGCTCCGAAAAAATCTGAGTAGAACTTGTGGGGCCAAGGAGCCACGGGCAGCCTCTTCACAAGCTAGACAGAGCACACTGTTTGAGATGCTTATCTTTTACATGTGCTTCGCCTATCTGCAGCCTCTCTCAGCTTATCAAGCTCCCTTGTGGGTTGTAGTAACCCATTTGCTAACCGTGGCTTTGATGGCTGCCGAAGGGAGTGGCAGAACGGCCTCCGGGCCAAAGAAGTTGGCCTAAGAGCCCTTCCTAGCTAAGGAGCGAAAGGTCTCGTTGCCCACGATACTCACGTGTCTCGAGACCCATGTTAGCAACAGGACATTATGTCTACCGATATAGTTCAGCCTAGATTTAAGGGTACTGGACGAGTAAGGTTCCTGGCTGCCCCTTTCTTCGACAGCCTGGTGCAGTGTACCAACCTAAATTCCATCAATCTTCTCCGATATCAACAGCTCTAGTTGGCTGTAAATATCTGTTCGTTGGAAGTCTCATATTGGTATCAAAACGGCGCTTTATTGCTACTCGTGGAGCGCAAGTCTGGCACTTCAATAATTTCAACTGCATACTTACCATCACAAACGAACCGTATGGCGTATTATAATTCCCTAATAAAATATTTTATTCAAAATAGCAACCACTCTCAACCACAAGACGAAGCTCATCCTATTGATGAGAAAATAAAAAATTCCCTGAGCACAACTCCTCTCAATAGGCGGCACTCCGTTGGTGCTTTCTGACAAAGTGAAATACCTCGGTCTAATCGTTTGTAGGAAGCTAAAGAAGAAGCCCAAAACTAAAGACAGAATAAGGAAATCAGCAGTCGCCTTGTATGTAGGGCGCTTTTTCCAAAAGGTTTCTTGCTTAAGCTTTATAATACTATTCTAAAGCCCACTTTGTTGAACAAATGTCGTATCTGGTAGCATTCCCTGAAGAGGAGGATGTTACTGAAGAAGCTGGAGAGAGTTCAAAGGCCCTCACTCATTGAACTATTCCTACACTAACGCTTAATGCAATATTAAATATGGTACCGCAGGCAAGACTGTCCTTAAATCTACCGCAATCGGGCTGAAAGTCTTGAGATACAGACTTGAACTCACTAGCGGACAATGAAGTATCCTCAGATACTTTGAATCCAGCATTCCTGGCGACTGATCGATACAGACTATCACTTAGTTCACGTGGGACATTCTCTACTCACATTCCATCAATAGAAGAATGAATGGGATGCTGAATCGGACACACGGACGGGCGTGCTTGTTCACGCATCAAAGTGCAATAAAACTCTTGATGGAATAGTATCCTGTAACAAGCTTAATAATAGTTTCAAGTTTAAGTTACCGAAACGGGTCGGGGAGTGCTTGACCTTACTTTCATTCGTATGCGAATTTTTTAATATTATGTTCATCTGGGTAGGTAGTCACAGAGGCAGTGCAGGAAACTGCGAAGCGGAAAAGCTAGCTAGAGAGAAAGGCGGGAGACCTAGCTAGAGTTCTTGTTAGACAGTTTCTTTGCGAAATGAGAAGATTACAGGAGGACCTGTGATCTGCTCCTGTAAAGCTGTGCTTCTCGTCAATTCAGCAAGCCTTAGGAAAGTATAAAAACTTATATGGTCGCGAAATCATTCCAGTCATGGGTAGACCGGAAGTGTTCGAGGATGCTTCTAAGTTTTCTAAGGTCAGCTCAGCTCTCGAATTTTGTGGTCGCCCTTACAGGACATTGTCAGCGAAGGAAGCCTGCTTTGAGAATCGGCATTACTTTGCTGTCCTGCTTTGGCGAAGCTAAGAGTAAGGCGTTTTCTGTTCATGTTCGTATTGACTATGATATTGGCTTGCTACTGCAGTATAGTTCGCTACGTAGAGATATAGTATTATTTATTTTAAACAGTTCCCGACAACCAAAAAAAATATTATATAAAATCGAAAACAGTGTTTCACTTAAAAGCTATTTGAAATATTTTGAAATTCCAAAATGGAATGAAGATTACTATAATAAGTAGTTAACTACTTAAATTCATTTAAAATCCTATCGGATATACATATGTATGCATATATACAAGGTGCAGTCCAAAATAAACAAGACTGGCGTCATAAAAATGTGTTTGATGAGTTAGTACGTTGTAAGCTACATCCCCAGCTGACTTACAGTGAAAGCTTGGTGACATTCGGTTCAGTGGAAGCGAAGTTATTGCGTTTAAAGTGTCAGTATGTTTGAGTCATCGGTACAAAAATGAGTTTCGAACAAAGATCTAATAATAAATTTTGTTTTAAAATCGGTAAATCGTTTACCGAAACATTTGAATTGATGAAAAAATACGATTGTCTATCTCCTGGCAGAGTTCATGAATGGTTTACACGTTTCAGAGATGGTTGTGAGGAATGGTAATGAGCCACCCAGAATCAGTAATCACCGAAAACTCCATCGAAATTATTTGTAAATTTATCAAAAATGAACCGAAATCATCATTGAAACTCATGGAATCGGAGTTGAGTATCTCCAAAACATCGTTTTTAGCATTTTAACGGATAATTTGGGCATACGAAAGCTCTGTGCGCGTTTTATTCCGCACAAGTAAACTGAGAACCAAAAGTTGCTCAGAACTCAACATTCGAAAGACCTCATTAAAGAGGCGAGAAAACACGAGAACTTCCTTTACAACATTGTAACTGGTAATAAAATGTGGTGTTTCCAACATGAATCTGAAACTAAGCGTCAAAAAGCTGAATGGAAGGCCCCAGACGAGCCACCTACCAAAAAAATCACATTTGGAGAAGTCCAAAAGCAAGTCGATGCTCATTTGTTTTAACGTTTTAAAGGAAATTGTCCACAAAGAGCTCGTGCCAATGGGCCAAACCGTCAATGCAATTTTCTATCTTGGCATTTTGAAGCGTTTGTGGCATCGCATTCGTCTAATTCGCCCTGAATACCGCGAAGGAGGAAGCTGGCGCTTATTGCATGAAAATGCACCTCCTCATCGATCTACTCTTGTGACTGATTTTGTGACTAGAAATCGCATTTTAACCAGCAATAACTCACCGTATTCGCCTGATATGGCTCCCTGTGACTTCTACCTATTCGAAAAATTGCATTTGGCCATGGAAGGAAAACATTTTACGTACGTAGAGGCCATCCAAAAGGCTTGTACCGACATACTGAAGAACATTCCGGATTCCGGGCAGTGTACTGAAACACTCTTTCGAAAAGCTTTTAGATCACGCAAAACAGTGTTTCAATAGGCCAGAGGGGACTGTTTTGAAGAAATAAACTCGAAGTTATCAGAACAAAGATGCTGTCGTTTCTATTTTAGCTCATTCTTGTTTATTTTGGACTTCACCTTGTAGGTTCGAAATAAATCAACCAATTTTCTTTGTGAATTATTTTTTTACTGAATAACAAAATAATTTGAGTGCTAGAAATCTTTATTTGACCTTCACATGCTTCAAAATGATAAATTTTCCAATAAGGTGGTTCATTTTGCGCCACCTTGTATATGTTTGAATTTATGTGCAAGTATGTTAACATATGCTTGTGTCGACTTCAGAATATTTTACAAATGCAATGTGCTGGAATGCTGACTGCATCTGTATAAGTCCCTTACGTGCTGTAAAAAATTAATACAGCAATCAATTCAAGGTAATTTAGCAAAGTACAAAATTATATGCCCAAGTATGTGCCATATATCTGTGCGCTTATGTAAACATAGGAATGCATATGAGTTCAGGATGCAATGCAAATATTTTATTATCCCTTTGAAATGAGTATTCTTGAAATATTTGCCACGAAGGTGCAGTGAAACAGCTTTCAGTCCATTGGCCATAAATTGTAAAGGATTTTGATATAATAACTGGAAATGTATGGACAGCTGTGGTCATAATAATATTGCAGAGCTTTAATCACTTATTTAGTGTCAAGTTAATATTTCAAATTTTTTTTTTTTTTTAATATATTTCATTCTAATGCAATAAGCATATAAATCCATGTTTCAAACTTTGGGCACACTTACGAAAAATTCAGAAAATTTTAATCAAAGTTTTCAACCTTTAAAACAGAATTTCGGGGAAGTTTCAAGTAAGTTGAAGTTTGCATTATAAAGTATGGATTCGAAGTAGCCCAGAAATTGATTTGATTTTTAATTATTTTTTTGTCTTATGGTCTTATTTGTTTTCTCCACATAAAAAATCTTCAGAACTCATTATACGGAGGAATATTCAAAACACACAAAAAAAAAAACAAAAATTACAATATCAAAAATCAACGCGAGTTTGAAGGCACTGCAAACTTCTATTTTGTTGGAACGAAACTTAATGGGCTACAAAACTGGACATCTGATATTTTTATAACTTTTTTCAATAAAAAGTTTGAAGTTTTGAATTTTGTTATTTTTTTTTTTTTTAATTTTGCTTAAGTTTGAAACTTTAAGTTTTATGGTTTTTACTGTAGTATGAACTATAATTTTATAAAAAGACAAAAAAAAATAAACACAAATGTAGTTTATAGGGTTAATAAGTTATTTCCTAAACCCCAGTCCTGCCTTTGCTAGAGCACGTCTACGAGTTTTGGGTTCCGACGTCATGAGAGTGAGTCATTTTCGTTCTCTAAAACTGGAGCATATTTTCAGATGCACCAAAGAATTTGGAAAATTCTCACAGAACTAACTACTTTCCTCTCTCTCTGTGTCTCTATTCATTCCAATTTCTTTCTCCGATACTTTTCTTTGTCCCTTCTAGGGTAGATCTATTTCCAGAGCTTTAAATACAATGGACTTTTTAGCCTGAGTGTTTTAGGAGCCACCAAATCTCGTGGCTCTCCTTGGCTCGACCTTTTCAAATTTCAATTTCAAACCCATTCTCTTCAGGAACTTCCAAGTTCTTATTAATGAACGTACGGCCTGGCAAAATTATTCTATCAACTTCAAACTTGGCTCCCAGAAGTGGTTTACTTCTCTCCCTCTTCTTAATTGGCGCAATAACCGCTTACGCGATCTTCGCCAAATTTAACAAAGTGAAGCCAAGTCCTTCTTCATCTAATCTTCCCTTCCTCTTCCTCTGATATGGTTTACCGATGGATTTAAATTAGAAGATATCAGAACAGGGGCGGGAATCCATGAGCCTAAAGCAGAACAGGGGCGGGAATGAATGAGCCTAAATTCGAAACATTCATTCCAATAGGTATTTACCGAACAATCTTCCAGGCAGCTTTGTATGCCATTGAGACATGTTTGAGGCAATGTCTACGTAGAAAAAAAAGGCGAACCTATATTTACATAGCCATGCGGCTTCGAAAGACCTTCTACAAACTAGAATCACCTCAAAAATGGTATATGACTAACTGAGCCTTCTTCACACTTTAGGAAACAACAGCACAGAATTATTAGCTGGGTTCCTGGAGCCGAGGGATATGAATTAAATGAAATAGCCAAGAAAAGGCAAACACGGCTCAAATTGGTCTTGAGTCCTTCTGTGAACGTGTAAAAGTTCATATTACCGAATTTCTCAAAAAGTGAGAGAACAAGAAATTCCTTTAACCCATTCGCTTTACTTCCTTATCCAGTTATATCTTTTTCATATACACCAGCAAAATTAGAATAGAAAGTGCGAAAAATACGTTTCAGTAAGTAATTATGCCTTCGAAATCTAAATCGGCCAATGTTTGGTTGAGTTGCGCAAGGCTTTCTTAAGCTCGTATTCCAAAAGTCGAACTAGTTGGGATGCGCGGATACAACTTTTTAAAATTCTTACGCACACTTTTTATGTTCAGTCTTCTTTAATGTCGGAGGCTACTTCTTGGAAAATCTATTATACTATAAAAACTAAATTTATTCTTAAAAAATGCATTAGTTTCTTAAAAAAATTAAGCTTTTGAAAATATTTTAAAATTAGTTCAGTTCACGTAAATCTTCATATTCTTTCAAAATACTTTGGCATAAGTCTTCATATCTAACAGATTTTAGAAATCCGTTGGGAAATCAGCAACCTTGTTCTGCGTACGCAGAGGAAGTAGGTACGACATTGGGAGGGCCATAAGGAGATTCATTTCGTCTCTCTGTGATATATGAAGTGTGGCTATGAAAAACTTATACTCTCGTTGTAATATATTTCATTTGGGTTGCAACCCTTTTCTACCCTTACAATAGTCAAGATGGATTCGCCTCTGCCCAAAACAGTCTGCTTTTGTCAATATCTTTCGAACGCATGCCACTTTCTCCTTCACAGCTTGGGGGACCCGGTGGTCTAGAATTTCAAAAAATTTATTTTTTGATTTTGCGATATTTCAAAAGTATAGTATCTTAAGAATATACTGTGAAATTTTCATGCGGAAATTCCCAATATTATAGCTTCTACAGCCCTCTAACGAGGTAGAGAGCGGCCCGCGCGCTCCTGTACCTTAAACTTTAAACTTATTTATCTCGAAACGTCTTTTTTCGCCTGGTGTTGTCAAAAAAAAAAAAAAAAAAACAAAAAATCAGCAGGATCAACTTCAACGCCATTTTTTAAGTTATTAAAATTTTGTATGTAAAAGAAGTTAAATAAAATACCTAAAAAATTTCAATATGATTTTTCATTTTTTTTATTGTAAAAAAATTCCTGAAAATGCCTTACATTTTCGAGCTCTAGACCACCGGGACCCTTTAAGCGAATATAAATTTTGTTAATTTTATACAGATTTCATCAACAGCCTGAAGCAGTTAATTCAAATGTAATTAGCCACTGTTAGTCGGCAGCCGCCAATACAAAGCCCTTCTTCCTTTTTTCCACCAGTTTGGTTCATTTCCTGCTGTTTCCCCTCTATTTGGTAGCACAAGGGCCGAATTTTGTTTATTTGTCCAAGTGGGCACCGCGCATGGGAAGTTACTCATCCTGATGCAGATTTCACCTCGCTCGGAACAAATTCGCCAATTAGGCAAATAATTTAACCCTACGATGCCAACATACATAGCTAAAATTATCAGCCTTTAGATGAGGTGTTGAAGAAAGGAGCTCGCGCACGACGTTACATGCGAATCAAATTCAACAAGTCTATCATCGAAATAATAATTCTAGTGAAGATCGGTGAGTGTAAAGGCGTCTACGACGGATACAAAAAAAGATGGTATGATGAGCTGTGTGAAACTTTGAAAGACGTGAATAGAGAAAACTGCACGCGAAGTGTGACTCATAAATTGAACTGCTACCAGCGATCACTACCTATGTAGAATGTAAGCTTCCCGTTCGAGGTCAGTACTTCGCGCTTCTTTTTGTGAATGTTGAGGGTAACAATAAAGCAATGAGTTGTTATTTGATTCAAAAAATTGAAGAAACTGCTTTTTCCACGGGATTCTTAAATATTAATATAAGATTTTCTTAAACAGATTACTTTATTCTCATTGAGAGACGAAACGAAACTCCATACGAAGTAGGGTTTCTCATTTCCCGTCACATAATGATTCCCGGGAAACGAGAATATTTCGAAAATATTCCCGGGATTCCCGGGAAAATCGAGTTTTTATATTTACTAATTAAAATAAATTTATTAATTTAAAAACAATTAAAAAATTCATTTTCACATATTTTATTCATATTCACAAAACAAAAAAATTCATATTTATTCAAATTCATAAAACAAAAAAAAAAAGTTATTTATTAGAAGAGTTTTTAAAATGAGTTCTGAGACAAACTAGCGCATTAACTGAATTGTCGTTGAGTCTTGTCCTAATTTTGGTGACAAAAAGGCCAGCAGTCGAAAATACTCTTTCACTTTCCACTGAAGTTGATTTAATGCAAAGAAGAGCATCTAAGAGTATTTTCAAATTTTTGGTTAACTTTCCACTAGCTTCAAATAAATTAAATTCTTTTAATATAGTCTTATATTCTGTATCTCCAGTACTTTGTTTTTTGGCGCTCATACTATTTATAGCACTTTCAAGCTTTCGTTTCAAAACATTCGCGGGCATTTCTGCTTCTATATTGTTTTCCGTTTCGGAAATCAATACGCTTTCTTCATTTTCAAGTACAGTGGTGTCTTCAAGGATATTAACTGGAAATAGGCGGTGTAACAATTCTTTAGATAATTTAACCATTTCAGACTTCGACCACATTTCAAAAAATATATCATCTTGATTGGAGTACAATAAACTTGAATTATTTAGGTACTTTACCAATGAAATTAAAATTTTGGATCTTCGAGTTGTCATACGGAATTTAAAATTTTGTATTCTCGAGTTATTGTATTCTCGAGATATTGAATTATCTAACGCATTTAACGTTTCTACATATTAGGAACGATAGTATTCCCTCACTCTTTATTAAATCCATATCACGTCGACATAATGCATCGGACGCTAATTTTACTGGACGTAAACAAGTAATTAATGTGCTTACAATTTGGAACAGCTGATCTTCCTTTTCAAGTAGATGTGTAGCATTAACTTCGCATAGACTTTTTTAATCGGAATTCTTATTTGCTCAAATCTTTTCAACATATCTAATAAGCTATTCCACCTTGTCGTACAGTCTAATGATAGGTTTAATTCTTACCATATTCTAATTTGACATTTTGCTGAAGAATTGTGTTACGTACTGGCGGTTTTCTGAAAAATGATGCTATCTTGCGGATTTGTTTTATTGCATCCTGGATATGAGGTTTTAGATCTTTGAATTTAAGGTCACTTATATTTGTATCATGTTCATATGACATCCCTTCAAATGTTGTATTTTCGTCTTTGTCAAGACAATCATAATTATCAATGTCGCTATCATCATCTGAATCTAATAATTGGTCTACTTGGTGCTGCTGATTTTTTTGCAATAATAATTCTGTCTTAGTAGAACCAAAAAGGGTATCCAGAACAGCCAAATGAATCCCATGTGTGTAGCATTGTAAATGGAAGGCAGGAGCTAACTTTCCAAATTTCACCATAACGGCTGCTCCATCAGTTATGATTGCAATAATATCTGTAGATAAATTCAAGTTAAATTCCTTTAACCACTCATTAACTAAATCTAATGTTTTTTCAGCTCCACAACTTCCTTCAATTCTTATTAATCCCAAATTTTCAAATATCCCACCATTGGACATAACATTGATATTCATGTATCTACGATTACGGCTGCTTGTCCACTCATCTACAGTTAAGCAAAATTTTTGATTTGCATTTAGAATAGTTGAAAATCTATATTTAAGTTTTGATTTAACTTCGGCATAATAGTTGAATATAAGATTCATTATGTGTGAAGGATTTTTAGGAAGAAAATATCCTTTCGCACAAATAGATTCACGAATGAACGTACTTTTCGAAATAACGTTGATGGAAATTCCATCTACAGCTGCTAGTTTTGCAAGAATTTCTTCCAATGATTGTTTCTTTACATATTTTAAAATGGAATTTTGATTTCCTGAAATTGATTTATCAGATTTGTCCGGCGATGAAGTACTTGGAGCGTCGAATTTATTGTTCTTGGTAACCAAATCTATTCCATGTTGGATTTGCATATGACGATTTATTCCACTTGTGGAACCTCCCTTTCTCATAATCACTTGATTACATTTATTGCATTTTGCTTTGTCCTTATTAGTAGAATCAATGGTAAAATAAAATCTCCAATTTCTTTCTGACGACATTCGTATTTTTTAATAACCCTTTAATTTTAATATTTAAAATATCAGTGGAATAATAACTAATTGTTATTAAAATTCAATTAAACTTACTTTAATTCACAAAGAAATCTTTTAACCACTTTTAATATATAACTTATGACTATGACTTTTCAAATATTTGTGTTGCACAGCTGTATAATCACGAAAACAAGAAAGTCAATGCTTGCTTAGCTTACTTTGTTTTTGAATATTTTTAAATAAAAAAAGTAATTTGAATTTTTCATTTTAAATGATAATAAATGTTAAATAATCCCGGGAATTTACGTTTTTTTTCGGGAAATCGGGAATAGATATTTTTGCGGATTACCCGGGATATCGGGAACGGGAAATCCCGGGAGAGAAACACTAATACGAAGATAGTCAAATAGTCAAGTCATGGCTTTTAACCCAAACAAATACCAAATCATTCCTTCAAGTATAGAATCACAACTTTCTAGTAAAGCCTCACAACTTTTTATCATTCGAGATCACGGGCCCAAGTTCAAAAGTAGCTGTATGCACTGCAAAGGTTAGCGCGTACTACAATATTTTTTATCAAACCGCCAAACAGAGCCACATAAGAAGAAGCAGCAGCAGTACTATATAAAACGCTCTCGCCTTGCTTAGTAAAATAAACGCAATTAAAATAACTCAATCGCTTAGAAAGTGCAAAACACGCAAGAACCACCAGATGATTAACTTTTAAAACAGAAGCAGCTGCAAATGTCGAAAATGGAAGTCGCAACCCACAAAGTTACACACAAAAGTACTTTTGCCAAAGTGATAGGATTAAGCCAACAGGAAAATACAAACACACATACATATACCTATACATATGCATACATATGAGCTGACTCATGCACTACTGCAAGAATGCGAAAATTTGAAATTGTGCTGCGAATTGGCGTTGCTGAAGGATGTGATGAGAAGACTGACTGCAATTCCTACCGTCGCTCATTCACAGCATCAGCATGCAACGAAGGTGACTTAAAGAAGCCGCAAGCGCTTCCACTAAGAAAGCTTTGAGTGTACGCAGCTTATTTTCATTTGTAAACACCAAACTTGGCCTTGTGCGAATGCGCATTTACGCGCCTTTTCGTGCTGTTACTGCACATTTGCTGCCACACTACACTGCCACCCCCACCGCAGCCAATTGCACTGGTTGCCACTCTGTTGGGTAATTGCATTTCGCTGTTTTATAATTGCTCACCGCTACGTCCGCTTTGGTTATGTAACAGTTGTGTAATGCTTGGCTTGTGTGTGTGTGTGCGTGTGGGTGTGTGTGTGAGTGCTGTATCCTGCTATGCTGTGGATTGCTCATACGCCGTGGCAATTGGTTTGCTCTGTGGTCGGTTGTTGGTTGTTGAGTGTTTGGTCGCTGGTAGCAAATGTCAGCAGTCGCACTATCGGAATTGTAAATGTAAATTAAAAAGTGTAATTACATTGCAAATAAAGTTACATTCGTGCCATGTGAAATGAAAAATGCGTAATTTACTCAAACACGCTCATACAAACCTACAAATGGAAGTGCATGAATATTTTTATGGGTTTTTGTTATGTGCCATTGCGTTGACAGGAATTTCATTTTCACTGTCGTCATAAACATTTTGATTGAATTAATGCTTTTTCACTTTTTTTGACGTTGATTGGAATAAACGTAATTAGTTATATGAAGTAATTCGTGTGACATCTCAGCGAAAAATCGGGCATTGCTTCTGGAAGACTGGGACTTATAACGACTTACAGCGATATCACTCCTTCAAGATATTGTTGGTGCATGCATAGTGGAGTGGGCATACTCGTATCAATTTTGTAGACATTTTTTTTTTATATATTTTACCTAGTTACTACACCGCACAGTGGGATGGTTTCATATAGTTTTTGGCAAAAAATAGAAGTAGTATATATATTCGGCGGGTCGATTTAAAAATCGTTCATTGCTCTGTGAAAATCATATTCTAGGGATCAAAATAAGAAACTTTGCCGAAGGAACCATACCTCTAAAACGAATTCTGATGTCCCCCAATTTGGGTCGAACGAAAAATCCCACTTTGACCCATTTAGAGTGCTCCAATCGAGTCCAAATGTATGACCGACCCCCACTAACTTTGGACGACCGATCCACCCATGCCAGTGGCACACCCCCGGGAAATCCCCTGGGGGGTTCCCCATACAATCATTTCAAAATATCCCCATTTTTGGCCTTTACATGAGAAAATAAACTAAAAAGTTCGACCCAAATTGGGGGACATCAGAATTCGTTTTAGAGGTATGGTTCCTTCGGCAAAGTTTCTTATTTTGATCCCTAGAATATGATTTTCACAGAGCAATGGGAGATTTTTTTGCCTCCGCACAAATCGACCGGCCTAATATATATCTATATATATAATTGGCGCGTACAACCTTTTTGGGTGTTTGGCCGAACTCGTCCTCTTATTTGTAGTGTGCGCCTCGATGTTGTTCCACAAATGGAGGGACCTACACTTTCAAGCGGACTCCGAACGTCAGATATTTTTATGAGGAGCTTTTTCATGGCAGAAATACACTCGGAGGTTTGCCATAGCCTGCCGAGGGGCGACCGCTATTAGAAAAATGTTTTTCTTAATTTTGGTGTTTCATCGAGATTCGAACTCTCTGTGAACTCCGAATGGTAGTCAGGCACCAACCCATTCGGCTACGGCGGCCACCGTAGTAGTAGTGCTTGTAGGATAATGAAGTTGTTGCAATTGATAACTTCTTGGAGCAATAGTAAAAATTTTCATTTTCATATTTTAAATTAGGCATAAAAAAGCAGACGTCTTACCGAATAGTCGGTACTTAAGCTACTCTTATAAAAAATGAGACTGCAACCTCGCCTACTTCTGACGCATTGGTATTTTTCAAAACCACAAGAGATAAGGCATTTCAATAATTAGAAACGAGAAATTGATCAAATTCTATATTCGCATTGACTTCCGAGATCCCAATAGGACTATGAGGAAGTTATGAAAAAAGCAGCTTGGCATCATAAGAAGGTATGGTTTCATTAGTTTTGAAAATAATTATGAAATTTTGAATGCAAATGGGGCGCTTGAAGTGTTTGAGATAAAGATTCTGCGGAAGATTTTTTGAATATCGCTGTTGATGGAACAGTGAGCTGTACCAAACTCGTGGCTACCCAAACTTGCCTACTGGCCAAAATGTGGTTATAAACCAGTACCGTATGTGGAGGAGAAGTCATAGAATCAACAAATAACCCCTGATAAAGTACTACAAGAGTATTTGGACAAGTACTCGAGTGGCACCGATCAGAAGTTAAGTGACTGCTGCCATGCTGAGAACGGTGAAATGCCTTCTTCCCCGGATTAGAAAGAATGTCGGTGTACATGCAAGAATTACAAGATATGCGCGCAGTTCCGAATACACAAGTTGCGGAAGATATCTTCCAGTCCCCAAAATCGCCAGAGGAACTCGGACAAGTTTGTGGAAAAAGCGAGCCTGAGGAAATGTTCAACGTATGCAAGACGAGTTACCAAGGATTGTCGGCCATATCTAACTCGCGTGCATTCGGAGCTCAGGGATTTGTATGACACAAAAAACGGACAATATAAACCATTTCAGCAAAATGAAAGATATGGGAAAGAATTGCGGGTCAGGGGGAATTGAAAGGAAGCACGAACAATGAGATATGAAAGCGGAGAAGCAAAAGCAAGATATCTAGGAAAGCGATGAAACACCCGGACAAAAGAAAAAAGGTCAAACAAAAACGGGGTCGACTGGCAAAGAACCTGCGAAAAGAGATAAGAAAGCGTAGGTTAACCAATTACTAATGCAAACAGGCTGGTAATAATTTTTTTTACAGGTTTTCTTATGGTGGCGATCGTTTCTTTCCCAAAGATGATCGTCACCAGAAATGTGCTAATGGATTCTCCATCGGTAAAACGAATGTGCCGCATAATATGGAATAGTTATGGAATTTGGATACTAGTGGCAAACGACGGGGTCGGGCAGCCAAGATCCATATGCAAGCCCATCAAAGAGATAATGAGATTCCTTTTAAAAGACTTTCCAGCCAATACGATACGTGTCTCGCAATACGCCTATCGCAATCAAGGCAAAGGTAATGGGATGGAATCGGAGGAAGAGATGGTACAGCACCCACACTGCACATCTGTAAAAAGAATGATGAGTATTTCATGACTCTGCGCCCACTTAAGGATGCAAAGGCGCTGAAGGACTGTGGTGATGCGTATCACAACATGAAACCTATACAATTTAAAATAACGAAAAACTCTTTAGTGGTAGAAATGAGCTAGATGGAGGGTTGCCTTAAAGATATGGACTTTGCCATAAACCGGTGATTGAGTGTTTTTCTCAGGGTTACATGGTGCACCAAATTAAGATCCAGTAGCTTCGTTGGTTGGCAGTACGACATGCTGGGGGTATTCGATGCGATATCAGCTAGTGGTAGCAGAGAAAGAGGAAGACCACCTGTAGGTAGAAAAGACACCTTGAGGTTAGTTGCTGGTTAGCATAGGAAAGAAACGAGGGGCGCGCTTTGTTAATCCCGGCCAAATTCGTAAAATTGTAAGCGTCAGTCAAGAAGAAGAAGTGTGAAAAAATTTATTTCATTCTTTATGGCTTTATAGTAAAAATTATGGCACTGGGAGCCTTCACAAGGTTTTTTTTCTTATTTAAATTTAATATTTTGTAATGAAAATATAGTCCATCCTCATACAAAAGCCTTATAATATCAAGTTTCAACCTTTGCACAATCAAAAAAAATTTATGAATTTTCATAAGTAAAATAAAAAATAAAAAAATAAAAAAATAATGAATTTTCGTTAATAAATAATAAAAAAAAAATAAAAATTAAATTTATGAATTTTGATAAATAAAATAAAACAAAATAAAAATTAAATTTATGAATTTTCATAAATCAAATAAAAAAAAATTTCACAAATAAAATATTGTACAAAAAAAATAAAAAAAAATGTATGATATTTCATAAATAAAATAAAAAAATATAAAAAAAAATTTATGAATTTTCATAAGTAAAGTAAAAAATAATAATAATAATATATTATGAATTTTCATTTGTTTTTTCTTTTTTTCTATACAGAAGAAGGGTGCCATCAGCAAGGAAAATTGTCAAAATAAAACCCGATTTCTGGCCCATATGAAAGCTGCACTTTATTTTACCAAACTCCAATGGACTATAAAACTGTATACCTGAAATGTTACTAGAAACTCTGATTGAACAGTGTGACATTTTTAATTTAACTTTTTTCATAAATTTGCTAAATTCGAAAGTTGCATTTATATTATATAAAAAAAAATATTAAAATAAATAAAGACACAAATGAATTGTCAAAACTTGTCAATAAGGCCCTGTGATATAGTTATTTAGCGCTTTATATGTATATCAACTACAATTCACATCTCCTGGTTCTGACGATATATTGCCTGTGATGCTTCAGAAAACAGGTAACTCCGTGGTTCCTGTCTTGCAAGATATCTCTTGGCGTGTATCGCTCTTAATCACCAAGGACTTTAGGCCTATAAGTCTTACCTCATTTATGCTAAAAGTCGTAGGGACTGTGGAAAAATCTCGAGAAGGCAAACAATTCACTTTGACGGCCTTCATCGATATAGAAAGTGCTTTTAATAACATCAGGGCGGAGTCAATTATCACTGCGTTAGATAGACTAGAGGTGGAAAGACCTATCTGTCTCTGGATCTCGTCCCTGCTTGGCTGCAGGGAAATTAATACGGTCGCAAGAGGGGCTAAAGTCACTAGATTCGTTCACAGGGGGACGCCCCAGGGAGGTGTCCTTTCGCCCCTACTTTGGCTAGTTGCAATTGACGAAGTTCTGATAATGCTAAATAAGGGTGGGGTAAAGGTAGTAGCATACGCCGATGCCTTGGTACTGATGGTATCGGGACCCTTTCCCTCACTCATGGCTGAGATTTTGGAAAGATCTCTGGCTGAATTCAGTCGCTGGGCTACCCCTTGTGGCCTTCGAGCCAACTCTGCCAAAACGAAGCTGGTGCTACTAACCAGAAAATATAAACCTCCACCCTTTCGACTTTTCAAATCAAACTACCACGTTTTTCCGCTCTCACCGCTACACATTGAAAATCGGGTAAAGAAGGCTAGTAGAGTCTTCTACTCCTGCAAATCTATGTTCGGAAAAAAATGGGGACTCAAGCCATTTGGTGGGAAGCTCTTCGAAAGGGCTATAATATCACTAAACTGAGGAGGGTGCAAAGGACTGCATGCATTGGCATCACCGGAGTATGTAAAACTTGACCCAGTGCTGCCCTGAATGTCCTTTTGCCCTTACTTCCCATCGACTTTTGCGTCATTTCCATCGCAGCTCAAAGTGTAATCAGGTTAAAGGAGATTGGCCCTGGAGACAATCCCTCAAGGGACACGGTAGCATTTTCGGGATGTTAACACCGTATTTCTCCGTACTTCGAACAGATCTCTCTATAAAGTTTGAGGGTCGTGCTAGAGCAGTCTTTCCAAATAGGCAGGATTTGATCGAAAATCTGCACCGAAGCTTGCACCTATGTCTTCACTGACGGTTCCTAGAAGGAATCGGTAGTCTAAACAGGGGGACTTTCTCTAAATTAGCCAATTTATCTATCTTCTTTAAAAACTGCTAGAGTTTTTCAAGCAGAAGTGTTTGCGATCTTGCAGGCATGCAAAATGATTAGGGAACGCGGGAGCGAGGGGATATTAACATTTTCTGCCATAGTCAAGCCGCGGTTAAGGCTCTGACGACGCCATGGTTCAGTACCAAATTAGTAAACTCCTGCAAAGAAGAGATCAAATATATTGGGTGCGCAGGTAACATTTCTCTGAGCTGAGTTCCAGGATATAAGAACATAGAGGGAAATGAAATTGCTGATGAACTTACCAGGAATGGTACTGAATTGGCCTCAGATATCTCCGACCCGGTCATCGGCTTTCCTTTCGCAGTTGTTAAAGGGGAACTGCACAACCTATTTCTCAGGAAAGCGCAGAAAAGATGGAGCTCCATTTCTTCATGCGCCATTTCGAAAACCCTTTGGCTCCAGTACAATAGACGGAGAACACGGTCCTGGGGACTCCAAGCCATTCAATTTTCCAAACTCGTAGCTGTGTTTAACGGTCACTGGACAATCGGCACACACGCGGAAAAGCTAGGGTTACCATTTCATCCACCAATGCAGAAGCTGTGGGGACCTTTCTGAGAAGAAGACTGTTGTGCATTTTGTCTGTAAATATCCGGGCTTGGCAGCTAGAAGACTAAGGTCACTGGATGATCTTTTCCTAAATCCCATCAATCTTCTCCGTTACATCAACAGCTCTGGTTGGCTGTAGATATCTGACTCTTGGAGGTCTTAAAATGGTATCAAAACGGCGCTTTAGTGCTACTTGAGGAGTGCTAAACCCATTTCACCTACCTACCTATCATTTTCCATTTCGACTTTTTTGTGACATCTAAGTTGAAATTTGAACTTTCGTGTATGAAGAGGCTTAAAGCAGAATTTTACAGCAAATACTTTTTCGCACATTTCTACCCGCTATAACCCTCCATTGTGAGTATTCCTGGCACTTTTCCGCACAAGTGAAGAAAGTACTGATCTATTGCGGAGTTAGAGGGTTAAAGTTCTCCACAAAAATGCTCACCGTTATTTTCTGCCTAGAACTGCTGAATACATCGTAAGTCTAAAATTGCTGCTTGCACTCTTTTTGGCTGTTTGAGCGAGCTCCTCTTCCTATTTGTGATGAGCGTCTTGATGTTGTTCCACAAATGAAGGGACCTATAGCTTTAAGCCGACTGCGAACGGCAGAAATTTTTTAGTAGGAACTTTCGGAGGTTTGCCATTGCCGATTTTGCCACATAGTTTGTTATGCCGATTTACCATAAGAATGTACAAGGAATGGAAGCTGAAAGCCCCTCTAAAAAAAATCCGATGTAAACTTTCAAATCAGCGTTACAAGTAAAGTTTTTTTGTTGTCCTTGCTAACATAATCCATTGTCGGAAGCTGGTTATTTTATTATTCTTTTTTTTTTAGTTGAACAGTATAATAATTCGCAGAAAACACTTGTGACTACATTTCAATATTCACCCAGCTCTCGCATACTCTATTACAGCACTAAATTATTACATTTCTCAAGGCAAGTGCGAGCTACTGCTGAACCAGATGAAATATGCAGAATAAATGAATTGAAAGTGAGAATGAAAGAAAGAGATTTTCTTACTGAAAAATGTATTTACATGTATGTGCATCTATGTGTGTGTGTAAAAATATATGCATGTATGTGAGGGCAAACATTTATAAATAAGCTGTAGGAAAAATACTAAAGAAAGTTTTATGTACCTCAAGAATGAACACTACACCAGGGATTCGGTGGCGCGCAGCGGATGAAAAAGGAAGGAACATTAAAGCGAAAGAATGACATGGCCGCAGAGAATATCAATGAAAAATATGAAGTCAGCCACGAGTAGAATAAGCAAGTTATTACAATAAAAAGCGAGACAGTGTTGCAGCCACACAGAAGTTGCCTAAGCAAATGTAGTTTAAGATGCTTTGTTTGCATGTGCGCGTCTGTAACTTGTAACCAAATCTTTAGCCATATATGTATGGAAGTGTGCATTTTTCACACAAAATAAAAGAACGATGAAGCGCATGCCATAGGTTATGAAGCAAAAATGGCAGGACCAACAATGCATAGCTCAATGTGGCGCAGCCACGACGATAGCAAGCGCTATGAAGCAGCCAGCACTAGCAGCCAGCTGGAGGTGGCAAGTGGCAAGTGGCAAGTGGCCGTATCAGTGGATGCTATAAAGTGCAGTAAAAATAAGGCAAAGCTGCCGTGGTTGCTATTGTGTGTAACTTTGTTACCAAGGATTTATTACGCAGCTCCTACCCATTGGCGTCGCTGCGGTGCGCTGTTGATGCGTCGTCTTGTCGTCCTGCCGTCTTGTGGCCTTTTGTTGTTCTAGACAATAAATTTTCAATTGCTTTTAAATAGTTGTGGGTAGCGCATATACATATATAGTTGCATATGCATGAGTATGTGTGTGGAAGATGTGAAGTGTCCCTGCAGGAAATGAAACTAACCTGGAAATTAATTATTAATGGTTTGGTGGTGGTTGATGAGTTTAAGTACTTAGGTCAAAATAAATGTAAAGTACAAATATAGTTGGTGAATTGGTGAACCTGACATTATTAGTTGAAAAAAAATTAGTCCTGTGAGAACTTTCCCGATTCTTTGACAAATCTTTAAATATCCTCCAGTTTTAGAGACCGAATATTACTCATTATCCCGACATCGGAACCCAAAACTCGTAGCCCTGTTCTAGCAAAGGCAGGACGCTCACAGAGAAAGAACTCAGTGCTATCCGTCTCCCCATTTTTTACTCAATAAAAAATTATTTTGAGTAATGGAAATTTCTATCCATTGCTTGTCTGCTTGCGAATTGCAGCTGTCTAATTTACAAGTGTCAAATACGATTAACGTACGACGCCATTTGCAAAAATGATAAGTTTTTCGATAGGATGATTAATTTTACGCATTTATATTTCAAGTAGTATGAACTTTTTAAAGTTGCAGTTAGATAAATTATTTCGTATAGAATTTGGAGTTTTAATAGAGCAATAATAACAGACACGAACGGAACAAGACCGCAGACTTTTATGCCAAAGAAAGTGGTAGAAGAGCCATTTATTGAAGCAACCCCATTTTTCAGCTTTAAAAACAACCCAAATCGGAAAATCGAAAAATGGATCAAAATAAAAACCAGGGATACTGGAACGACACAAACAACCTTAATCAGTTCAACCTAAAAAGTTCTTCTACTTGATTGGCGCGATAAGTTTAATACCAACAGAGCAAAACCTGCTTTAACCGTAGATAAAAAGGGCCTAAGCTTACTCTGAGAAGCACTTAAAGACCACTTTGGATTAGTTTATGCAGATTTTGCTGTGATGAAGTGGAGTCTAAGAAACACTTAATCACCATGTGTGAAGTATTAGGTCACAGCAGACACAGAATCTTGGGCTCGTACCTAATATACTTTGAATGAAAACTTAAAAATACTCTCTCCAAACGAGCTGGTTCGCTTACTCGCATTACTAAATGACGAGAATTAAGCACTTAAGGGCGCACAACACATCAATCTGGTCGCAGTGCATAAAGGCCTTTACCTAACTCGTATAGCCATTACCCTTACTGCTACTATTACCACAACCATTACCGTTACTATTACCACAACCATTACCGTTACTATTACCACAACCATTACCATTACCATTACCATTACCATTAACATTACCATTACCATTACCATTACCATTACCATTACCATTACCATTACCATTACCATTACCATTACCATTACTATTACTATTATCATTACCATTACCATTACCATTACCATTACCATTACCATTACCATCACCATCACCATCACCATTGCCATTACCTTTACCTTTACCATTACCATCACCATCACCATCAAGATTACCATTACCATTACCATTACCATTACCATTACCATTACCATTACCATTACCATTACCATTACCATTACCATTACCATTACCATAACCATTACCATTACCATTACCATTACCATTACCGTTACCATTACCAACAATATACAGTATCAATTAAAATCCCATTGGATTGTTGTTATGCTTCAGTTAAACATTCAAGATTATCGTTCAACTTTTGTTAGGGAAACGAATGAGGAAAAGTTTTGCGTTTTATGGCAGAAACTCGCACTAATCAACACCGCGTCGTCTAAGACATCTGTTAAGTTGAAATGTCTGGAATATCTGAAATTCAACAAATTTTCTTCAAATTCTCACACTTTTTAAAATTTCAACTATGCAATTTTATTCATATTCCAATAAATACTGGCTATCTTGAACAATTTTTATTGTCATATAATGAACACTTGATATTTTTTATATAAAAGAAAACACCGGCAGTACAAAAAACAAAAATTCCCAAACATCAACGTGATTTTTTAACCACATTAAACTTGCACTTTTTATAGGGAAAATTTTTTCTTATTCCTTGATTCTACAATAGTAGTGAGGTGTATTTACGCATATTCACTTAAAATATGGGTTGAGAAGTTTTGGGCTTTAAAAAGAAAAAACTTTTTTTTTGTTCAAAATTAGTTTTATTCATCAACGTTTTTACCAAGAATAAAGCAATTATTCCAGCGTCGCACACTGGGGATTTTTGTACAGAGATGCGGAAAAAAGTATACATCCCAAAAAATATTTACATTTTTACTAATATACTAACGAAGTTGTATATGTTTGTGTATGAAAAGAACATGTTTAAAAACTATTTTTTAAAAAAATTTAAAAAAACAATTTTTTTTTTAATTAATAAATTTTAATTTTTTTTTTTTTTATTAATATAAGCCAGCAAATATTTACGCACAGGATACATGTAAGTTCATAATTCTGAATTACCCTCAAAATGTCAAAACAAAATTAAAAGTGTTTCGTTTTCGTTATGCACACACTAGAAAGCGTTTAGTTATTATCATTGCCAAAAAATAATCAGTGGCGCCTGGTGGCACCTGGTGGCACCTGCAATTGATTAAAACTGAAGCAACACGTTGATACTATTAAGCAACACGTTGATACTAGTTTCTGACCCTAGGTAAATGTAGCTCAACTTGCAGATCCAAGAATATGAAGGAATATGATTTTTTTTTTTTCGTAAAATTAATTATAAATAGATAATCAAATGCTTCACAGCATTTGTTCTTCCGGCTAGAATATATAAAAATATCGTACCCTAAATGAACAATAAAAAATTGGAAGTCTGCTCAAGCAAAAGAAAAAAAAAACCACCTTGCGCTTTGAAATTTTTTCTTAGTCAGTTCAATACTATAAAAAAATTATACTTTTGACATATCTATAAAAAAAACTGTAGGTCGGAGTTTAGTAATTCTTTTTTTGTTGGTTCTATTCTGGAATTTAGAAATACCATTAAACAATGCGTAGGTGGTATGTTGCAAATTTGACTTTCTTCCGCTAAATCCCCAGTATGCGTCGCTCTAACATTTCAATACCACTTTGTGGAACGATTTACCTCTTACCACAAAATAGGCCTCAGTTTCATCGATAACCTCCAGCGCAATTTCTAACCGGCGAGCATTTTTTTACGTCTGCGATCAACCCGTAATTGTTGGGAGCCAAATCTAGTCATTACGGTGGATGTGGAAGCAATTCAAAGTTCAATTCACGTCCGTTTTCATTGTTTTGATTAGCCTGTGACACGGTGCGTTGTTTTGACGAAACAGTGAGTAAACGCAGCACTCACTTTGAACAGATCTTTCTGATAGTCAAATTTGATATCTTTACGATGTCAGCTAACTTACGCAACTTCACTTTTCAAAATGATTTAGTGAATTTTTTAATACTATGATTCACGATCTAATGAATGGAATATCATGAAATTTTAACAGCTGTCTTTTTAAGTTTAGTGCTAACTGAAAGGAGAGGATTGCAATAAAATTAGTGCCATCTATATGTTAGAGCCGGGACTTTTCGGCCCATGTGTTATCTCGTCAATAAGTCCTAGTGAGTCTAGCGATTTCATAAGAATACTGGTTTGTACTAGCGTTCATCAGCTAACTTACATTTTTTGTTTTAAAGCTGGACGTATTTTTCTTTACCAATTAATCAGCTTTGCCACTATCGTCTAGGCTCACATTTGACATGGGCCACCTCATTTAAAGAGCAAAACTCTAAAGCAGGAGAGGTTCTTAAAGCGAACAAACTGTATATAGTAATGTAGTAAATAACCATGAAAGAAATTTGTGGCGAGGATGCGGCAACAAAATAGTGTGGAAGCGCTAGTTGGGCTCTAGATAAATCGCCACTTTAATCAACCAACCAAAGCGGCGGACAAAAAAACACTTTTTTGCATTTTTCTTAAATTTTCCTAAAGTAACAGTGGAATAAATAAAAATTCTGAAAAACTGCGTTTATTTTATGTACATGTCATAACTGATTGAACCATGCTTTTTTCAAAGTAATATCAACGAAGATTTCGACTAAACATCTATTTTGCCTTGGAGCTCGCGAAGCAGAACTAATTTTAATTATTTGGGGATCAGAAAAATAAAAAAACAAATTGTAACAACGAAACATGGGAAAGAATTAAGAAGGATTCTTTTGATATATCGCTTTTTGCAAAAAGTATGCGTTAAAAAAAAGAAATTAAGAAACAAAATTTTATTTTTAATTTCAAATAAAAATTCTTTTCATTTAGAAACAATGCATCCGTAAATCCTTGCAGAATACAGGGTAGGCGTTTATATATATAGCGTTTGCTTTTTGAACCACCTATGTTTTTGAGAATGGTAACACAAATGACATGTCAAATGTGTTCATAATTTACTTAAAGGTTTGACATTTACGTAATGGGACGCTTGAACAAAATTGGGAAATATTGAAAACCTATTTCCAAAATGGTGAGTCTTCTTCTTCTTTTCTGATTTTCACATCAATAAGCAAAATTATCGGATTTGGGGTTCAGAAAATCCACACGTTACTGTAGAGAAGCAAATGCATCCACAACGAGTCACTGTTTGGTGCAGTTTTTGGTCTGGCGGCATCATCGGGCCATTTTTTTTCGAAAATGAGCGAGGAGCCGCGGTTACAGTAAATGGCGAGCGTTACCGTGACATGCTCAACGAGTTGTTTCCAAAAATTGAAGAGGATGACATGGACGACATTTGGTTTCAACAGGACGGTGCAGCTTGTCACACTGCCAAAGTTACACTCGAACTTTTGGATACCGTTTTTGAATTCCGATATCAATTGGCCGCCTCGGAGCTGTGATTTAAGCCCGTTGGGCTATTTTTTGTGGGGAGCCGTTAAGGACAAATGCTAGGCGAACCATCCAGAGACGAGTGATGCTTTAAAACACGAAATCGAAGTTGCCATTCATGAAATTGGAGCCCAAACAGTCGAAAATGTGCTTAAAAATTGGGTTGATCGAATGGCCTACTGTAAAGCCAGTCGTGGCAGTCATTTGAACGATATTATTTTGTATTCATAAACGACAATTTTAAATCTTCATAATAAAAAAAAAGTTTGAAAAAATATAGATTAGTTTTTTTTTTATAGCCGATTCAAAAAACAAATTTTACATGACCCACCCTATATAATTCATGATTTGCAGTAACATTATTTGGTGTGAGAATAGAGGTAGAGACTCTAGTACACCAATTTATCTTATTTAAGTTGAAATCACCGAATACACATAAATGATTGTCATTTAGATTATTTAAGACTAGATATACAATGTTGTCCACATGCGCCTTATGCAGCTCGTATGAACTTTCAGGCGGCAAATACGAGACAAGTAGATATAAAGAGCCTTGTGAATTGGGACAACTTATGCAGACGCAGATTTGATCCAACAGAGAGTCACCGTTCATGAGGGGGCACAAAAATGCGTTTAAGTGACACTTAATAGCAATAAGAATGCCTTACTGAGAAGTCGCCTAGAACGTTGCTCGTTTATATGGAATTTATACTATGAAATCCATTCTAAAAAAATAGAAGAAGCACAAACAATTTTTACCAAAATCGCCTTGGATTTACTGGCCAAACGGTCGTCCTCATTACAGTTATTGTCTGAAAAAAGAATCTACTTCGCATTAATTTTCGTTTGTAATGTTTTTGTAATGTTATCAATAGCAGGACTAACTGCAATAAGTTGACCAATCTGTTCCAAGCTCATAGCTCGCCGCATAGTCCTAGAAATAACCGCTTGTTTGTTCATTCAACTAACAAAACCAATTATTTACTGAATTAGCCTATTATGCGATGTGCCCGATTATGTAATAAATACAACAATATTATAGACTTCTAAGGAATTAAGAAATTTAAACTTAATCTTTTTGCAAAATTTAATAAAATTGATTAGACTGTAAGAAATCTCTCTGTAGACTGAAATAATTAAATAAAAGCAAAAGCAGGTAAAAAATACTAGTGTAGGCATCGTTGTTCATATAATTTTTGAGTGACCAGAGATTTCAACAATTCAGAAATTAAATTTTTTGAAGGCAGAGGACTTCGCGCCGTTAACTTTCGAAACTCATAGCTGTTTTTACCGGTCATTGGCCGAACGGCACATACACGGAAAAGCTTGGTTTGGCATTTAACCCCCATTGCAGAAGCTGTGGGGACCTTTCAGAGATGGAGGCTGTTGAACATTTTCTCTGTAAATGACCGGGTTTGGCAGCCAGACGATTAAAATCACTGGGTCATCCTTTCTTCGACTGTCTGGGGTGGTGTACCAACTTAAATCTCATGAATCTTCTCCATTACAGCGTCAGCTCTGGCTGGCTGTAGAAATCTGCCTGTTGAAGGTGTCATAATGGTATCAAAATGGCGCTTTAGTGGTACTTGGGGAGTGCCAGAATGGTACTTCAACCATTTCACCTCCAAACCTTCCTAAAGTCGCAGTAGAGACAATCTCTCATGCTTTTAGAACAAGAAGTGACAAATGCAAAAATCCGTTCGGCGTTAATTTTTATACAATAACCCCTGAAAGTGTCATCAAAATGAGCTCTGCCATTTTAGACGCCGAGGCGAAGAGACAAAAATGAAAAATTGTCATTATATGAGCTTAAAGCTTAAAAAAGCTCCGACAGATTCTCCAATTTTATTTATATCTAAACATAGATGCCATTAACACAAGAATGCTAGAAAGAAGATTGCGCCCATCAGAGAGTGCGTGACGTCACGTTTTTCCGAGTTGTGCAGTATTGCCAACCATTTGCTCTTCGCAAAGGGCTTCTTTATACCCACAACGCGAAAATTTTGAAGTTTCGTGCTTGTTTCTTTTTTTGAATTTAAAGCTAACGAAATTTTAAGTTAAAAAAAACTGTATTATTATATAAAAGAAGGTTAAAAAAGGCCACTCTGAGAAGATTTTTGTGCTAATGAAAATTAGTTGATTCTTATAAAATTTGATATTTTGAAAGTGCAAATTTAATTTTTTGCTCCTTTTAAGGTTATGCAAGAATATTAAATGTCCCTCTCTCAACCCTTCTTAAGATTCAAAACCTTTTTATATATTTTAAAAGGCGTTTGAATTTACTGAATGCGAATTAAAACCATAGAGATGTAATCGTTTCTTCCGGTCATCAATCCTTAGTGGGACATAAGGCATTAAGATGTGTATTCATAGTAAAAATAAGCAAAAAAAATACCAGGAAATACTAAAGAAACCATACTGACATTTTTACAAAAAGAGTACCTTATTTAGTAACATAACCTCAAATATACAATAGCAATAAAGTCTTTCCCTCAACAAAAGAGTCTCGCTTAACAAAAAAAAACTTATAAATTAAATTGTACATAAGCAAAACACATTTATTTAAAAAAAAACGCACATTCTAAAGACAATTTGTCACGCATACAAAGTTCTTTAAGTAAAAATTTGGTGTTTTATTTTCTTTAAATGGGCATTTTAGTGCGTTTTTATATCCAAATCTAGGCAACATTGCAGTAGCGAGAGAGAGATTTGACTGCCGAAAGCAGAAGAACACCAACAACAACTGCAATCGCGGGCAATGCTACCAGATGTTAAAAAAAGTAAAGCTAAATAAAACTGAGTGAATTATTGAACTAATTAAAAAAAATGTATATTTTACAAAATTATAAACATTACATTTGAATTAGAACAGGCTAGAAAAATATCATGAAGAAAGAACTAAAACTCCGAGACTAAATAACGAAAAAAAAAGCAAAATCAAGTTACGAAAATGGTAATCTGGCCATACTGGAGCTATAACCACGTAACTCGTTGTCAAATTCGTGAGGGGAAAGTAACGGGACCACGATAGGCGCCATCTCATTATTCTTTCCATCATGAATAGATGCCACTAACCGTCTTCTCTTTCAAATTTACTTTTTACGTTTCTCTCGTGTGACAGCCGATTTTTTTAAATTCACTTTTCAACTAATTTGTAATTAGCAATTCCTAAGTTGATTGGCATAACAAATTCTTTAAAAGTTATGCCTTTTATTAGTAGTTAACATCTTTTTACTACCGGGAATAAACACTTGCAATCTTCTATGTATTAGTGTATGTGTGTAAGCTCATGAATAGGTTATCGTCTTTCAGTCCCTTTACGCCTTCGGCAACATTTCTTTTCTGTTCAACGCTTCACTCGCTGCCTAATGTCGCGACTGCTTCCCAATATAAAAAGATTGATGGCGTTTTATGTCGGTGTGTGTACGAGTGCATCGGTGTGTACGCAAGCGCGTATGTGATCAAATCTGTATGCAAATAAAGTGAGCGAAGCTACAAAGTCAACGAAAGTGTGCAATGAAGCAAAAGCAACAATGACTTCGCATTATTCAATATGTGTTGATCGAAAGTTGTTGTGTGCGACCACACATTCACATATATGATAAATTTGGCGGGAATATTTTGCATTACTCAAATTTCGATAATCAGGTTCAAATGTTTGCGCACAATCACATTTACATACACATGTGCTGCTTATGTGGTAGTGAATGTATAATGCTCATGTATGTCTAAGTGCACACATATATATGAATGTATATTTAAATACGTTCACTCCCACATAAAAGTGCTTTTATACAATACGCTGAGCTGTATGAAAAATTTGCTTAGCCATGCAATCCTTAACTCTCCCATTCAATTCTTGCTGAACTTAAAATTTGTTCGTGCATTTTTATATTTATTTGCATGGAATAGCAGTTATGGCGTTGCGATGCTTCGCTTTGAATGGGTAGCAACCAAAGCAAAAGAAAAATATGACTTTAG
This sequence comes from Anastrepha obliqua, assembly GCF_027943255.1. Taxonomy (NCBI): domain Eukaryota; kingdom Metazoa; phylum Arthropoda; class Insecta; order Diptera; family Tephritidae; genus Anastrepha; species Anastrepha obliqua. Next base: position 157,006,758 of record NC_072892.1, on the reverse strand, counting down.
TGGCTGAGAGCGGAGCAAGGTAAAAAAATTGATAGCATTCGGTGAAAATATTTTCCTACTTAAATTTAATATTTTCTTTGGCTTTAGCAAACGTATCGGTATACTAGTAAAAAGCGGGAAAATGCGATGCTTGTACTCCCAGATTACTTAAGAAAGACAATAAAATCGACAAAACTCCATATGAATGAAGTTTATGTAACTCATTTGATTAAGAAAATACAGAAAGTTGCGATGCAATGGTACCGGCACTCGAATCTTATTGGATTTAATCAGTTATTCATGTGATTTAATTGAATAGTTTCAATTGCATATGTTTTAATTTTTTTTGTTAACTAAAACTTTTTTCAAAGCAAAAACAACAAGTTATAAGTAAAGATTCACAGTTAAGAGTAACTTAAACAAAATTTAAAAATTTAGAACCTCAATAAATAAAAAAATTCAGAGTTGCAACCCTACTGCTGCTACCAGTTTAATGTTGCATGGGATGTACTCATACATATAAATCGTACATTTACTAAGATCTGATACACAAATATGGAAACACAATGTAATCTAAAGGGTGGTTAAGTTTCAAGGGCTGATGTTGATTTTGAATAAAATACAATTTTTTTAGGAAATTATTTTCATTTCTCTTTATTGTGATAATATTGGTATAGCTCTATTACGGCCAAATGGCCGCCGCGGCCTCGGCGGCATACCTCCATCCGATGGTCCAAATTTTCGATGACGCTGAGGCATAATTGAGGTTATATGCCGTTAATGTGCCGAATTATCTCCTCCTTTAGCTCTTGAATTGTTGCTGGCTTATCGACGTACACCTTTTCTTTCAAATAACTCCAAAGAAAGAAGTCAAGCGGTGTCGTTGACGTTTAGGTGTGGTTCACATTCAACATCGGCGCTTGAAATTTGACCACCCTTTATAATACTTATGTAAGATGCAAACTCTGTTGTAATATTAAAGCCTCAGTCCAACCATGCAAACCTTTATTAAAATAAACTTGGTTGACCTCTGATCGCTGTTGAAATATACTCTAAACTGTGTTTTAGTACCATAAAAGCTTATATCAAAACGTTTTTCAACAATTCCAGTGCCGCTCTAACATTTCAATGCCACTTTTGTGAAATGATTTAGCTTTTACCTCAAAATAGCCCTGAGGGGCCTCTTCATTGGAGCGTATTTTTCTACCGGTCTGCAAATAACCAGTAGTTGCTGGGAGCTAAATCTGGCGTATACAAATCTGATGGATGTTGGAGCACTTCGAAGTGGAATTCATATAATTTTGCCATTGTTTTGATTGACTTGTGACTGACTTGTTTTTAGTCAGCAGTGAGCAATGGCGTCACCCACTTTGAAGAGAGCTTTCTCATAGTCAAGTGATCATACAATATAAAGCCAAGACGTTCTTTTGATATCTCGACTTTGTCAGCTAACTCACGCAAGCTCACTCTTTGATCATTCAAAACGATTTTGTGGATTTTTTTGATCATTTCTGGTGTTACTGCTTCATTTGGACGTCTTCTGCGTGGTGCATCATCGGTATCTCTACGACCAGGTTTTAGGTCAGCAAACAATCGTTGTTGTTTCTAATGGAATGACGTCCCCATAAGACTTTTCAAGCTATTGCTTCACGTGAACGGTAATTTTTTCCATGAGAAGCAGTGTAAAATTAAAATACGAAATTCTTCTTGATCCATTCTTTTGAAAATAACAAAAGTAGCGTCGCTCTTAGCACAATGGCTCACGAACTAATGAATAGAATATCATGAAATTTTAACAGCTGTCTTTTTAGGGTTAGTATTAACTGAAAAGAAGGTGGATGAAAAATAGTGCCATCTATGTGTTAGGCGCAGTACTTTTCAGTTCAGGACTTTCGTGTAAAAAATACCGTCTATTTACTTATTTATTCATAAATTATTGGTATTCAGCGAGTTGGCAGTCAACAAATCTTTCGCAAGACAAAATTAGTGCCAAAGTAGCATAAAGTTAATATTCCTGAAAGCTTAACGCAACCAAAATTTTTTGGCAAATTTTTGAGGTTATACGAAATTTTTTTTCAAGGCTAACTTGATTGTCCCGCTGATAAAGGACTAACTAATTTTTTTTGTTTTAATTTTAATGAAAATGTTTAATAAAAAATATATAATATAATGTATATATTTTTAATTACAATTTTTTTTTGTAATTTTTAATAAATTCTTGTTTTATTTTTAATAACAGTTTTTTTTTATTTTTAATATTTTTTTTTATTTAATATTTTTAATAAACTTTTTTTGTTATTTTTTTTATTTAATTTTTTTTAACTTTAACGAAAATGTTTAATAAAAACATGTATATAATGTTAACTAAAATTTTTAAGTACAACAGTTTTTTTCAATAATTTTTTTTTGTAATTTTTAATATTTTTTTTTATTTTTTATAAAAGTTTTTTTTTTTTAACTTTTAATAAATTTTTTATATTTAATATTTTTAATACAAAATTTTTGTTTTTTTTAACTAAATTTTTTTGTTTTAATTTAATTGAAAATGTTTAATAAAAAAATATATAATGTAATATAATATTTTTAGTTGGAATTTATTTTTAGTTTTTAATACAGATATTAAATATTTAATACGAATTTTTAACACATTTGTTTTTGTAATGTAAAAAAAAAACATTAAAAAAAATTCTGTTTTTATGTAATTTTTAATAAACTTGTTTTCTTTGTTTTTTCAAATTAATTTTTTTTTAAATTTGAATGAAAATGTTTAATAGAAAAATATATAATGCAATGTAATACTTTAAATAACAATTTTTTTTAGTTCTTAATACAAATTTTTATTCAACTGTTTTTTACTTTTCAACAAAAATTTTGAATGAACATTTTTTTTTAATTTTGCTTTAATTATTAAACTTTTTTTTTCTTTCACTTTAAGTCTCTGATAAAAAACCAACATTATTTATAGTTATATAATTGTAGTTGTATTGTATTGCATAGATTTGGAGTGAACTTATTTTTGTAAGCTAAGACTTCTACATCAAAAAATTTCACCTTTTTAGACACACCTTGGTAGGAACACCAGATGTAAATAAAAGAAAAAACGGCATTTCGAACGTTTGTATTGGGTCACCCTCTTCAAGTCTCTTTCGCTATGAAATTATACACTAAATGTAGCCCTTAAGTATTTGTAGTCAGTAACAAAACACCCTGTATACACATACTGTGAGCGTTAAAACAAAGTGCACACCTAAATTCAGTGTGATTTTTTGTTATACTTGAAATTTACACTTTTTCATACCAAAAATTCGATGAGCTATAAAACTTCATACCCACTATTTTTCTAAAAATGCTCAGAAGAAGTTTGAATTTTGATGAGAGAGTATTTTTTTGAAAATTTCACTAATTTCTAAAAGACTTAAACAAAGTTCAAAACTTTGCTTTATATGTTTATTGTTGTAGTGTCAATTTTGTTTTTATTAAAAATAATTGAAATTACGAACAAAATAATGCATAGTCAAACACATCAATATTTGATGTACACTTTCTTCTGACGTTGACTGTAGATTCTAGAGAATATTTTGCATGGCTTGCCTTTTTTCCTACTTATATGCATTTGTGCTGGCACTTGAGTCCGTTCTTCAGCATATTGCGCTGGAGTGCTCTTAGCTTGCACTTGTGCACATATATGTGCGTGCATACATACCTACCCATGTACTCTCCCATAAAAATGTACCTACCATAGCATTTGTAGGCTTATGCATATTGGGCATTACTTGAAAACATTTCAATATTTTGTGGTTCACTTTCGAGCGAGTAATAATTTGAAATTACTTTTCTTTCTTTGCAGATAATCTTAACGAGAAAGTTGCAGTCGCTGCTTGTTGTTTAAAGTTTCGAAAGGTAATTTTATTGCTTAAAATCTTTCACTTATATTTCTAGTTTTAAGTCAGTGGTTTCTCTCTAAAAACATTTCTAATCGATTTGCATATTTCTTTTAATTTCGAAATTTCTTTGTTATCTTGACACATACACGTTTTGAGTAATTTTTATTTAAAAGGCTACATGGGTCTTGTGGGTACAAAAAATTTATTTTCTGTTTTTAGGCTTATTAATTTCTAAAACATCACAAGAATATTATCGTAAATTTTCAAGTCGATCCGAATAACAGTTAGGGAGATACAGCCTTTGGAAGGTGTGCGCTCCAAGCCACTTTTATTGTTACTCAAAACTTTAAACGCGTTTTTCTCGGAACCGTGTTTTCAAAGTCGATTGTCAAATATTCTCGAAAACTACTCAACCGATCTTGATGAAATTTTGCACAGGCTTTCGAAATACAATTTACTCGTGCTTGAACGAAGGATTTTGTTTTTTTTTTTTTTGAATTACAACTATTTAAAAAAAACAAAATGTCAAGCAAATTTCACCAAAATTCTCATTTTTTTGGAAAAATCTGCGAAAATTCCAATTTGTACTTTTTTTCTTTCCTTCGTTCAAGCACGAGTTTATGGTCTTAACTGAAACACTTATTTTTGTTTTTTCAACGCGGATGCACCTTTTTTTCGAGGGTCACCGAAAATGTCGTCACAATGGAGGAGTTTTAATTTTTTAAAAATTTCAGAAATGATTCTTTAAATATGTATCTATAAGACAGAGAAAGGTTTAAATTAAATAAATAATTTTTTACATAGAAAAAAAAAATATTGAAAATAGGCCTTTTTTTACCCGACGAAACTCATGTAACCCCTTAAAGTAATGTTTAATGAGCAGCTTTTTCAGGTTCTAACACTAAAGCACTGTGATTTATTGACAAGTTTGGACAATTTGTTTGTTTCATACTTAATTTTCATAATTTTGTCATAAGAATATATATTACATTATTTTTCTTTAACCAAAACTAAAAACCAAGTCAATTTATGTTTCAAACTTTTTTGCAAATTGTAAAAAATGTAGGATTTTTCATCAAAATTTCTCAAGTTTTGTCAACGTCTGTATTTTTCATAAAAACGAACATGCACTAGAAAGATTGGTTATGAACTTCAAAATTCATATAACGGATGTTTTACGCTGCTCGCCTTTTGAATTGGACTCTTTACTGATGAGCAGTTGATCAAAATATTTTCTGAAGTGCAGTCCATTTGTTTTTCAGTGGTATTAATGGTATTTTTTAGCAAATGATTATCTTTATAGCGCCAAAGTTCAGATAGAATTTTTAGCATTTTTTTAATGCGGTAAGAAACTCTTTTTAAATTATTTAAACAAAAGTTTGTAATACTTTTTTCTTGTAAGTGGTACAGTGGCTAATGTGGGCTAGTCAGCGTCGGGTATTGTGAACTAGTAGCCCACATTACTCCCTTAGTATTTTCCTAATTCTCGTTAATTTTCCTGTTTTGTATTTCCCAACTATACATATTTAGACTAGTCAAAAATGGAGAAATAAGGAAATGGCACCTCGGTGTGGTGAAAAAACCCATTGTGGCTGTTAGAAATGAGGAGATGGGCACACTTCTTGTATCAAAGACCTCTGATGTGCAGCGTTTCACCTTGCAAAGAATGGCAAGGAGTAACGCATCCCGTAGGCTGCCTTTAAAAACCACACTTGGACGTTAGCCAATACTGGATGAAGCCACAGAAAAAGAGCTTGTAAAATGTACATTAGAAATGGAATCAAAACTTTGCGGCCTCACAGGACACGATATTCGTTTCCTGGCGTTTCAAATGACCGAAAGAAATAAAGAGCCAAACAAATTTTCGGTCCTTAAGCAATTTGCAGGGAATTTGCTGCATGGATTCCAGCGCAGGCACAAAAACTGAGTTTATTTTTTTTGCTCTCCAATGGGATGGACTTTTAATATAGCAATGGATTTCACAAAAGAAAATGTAAAGATGTTTTTCGATTTACTTGAGCAAGAGTATGAGAAAGACAAATTTCCACCATCTGCTATACAGAATGAGGATTTATATTTACCTAAGTTTAATCTTTTTTTTTTTCAAATCAACCAAGTAGGTCATTAATTAAATAAAAAAAAATATATGAATAATTTCATTGACTTATAATGTTTTTGGTGATATTATCTAGTAGCCCACTTTACCCGAATACTCTGGACCAAATTACCCACTATTTTTCTTTTAATCAACTTTTAAGGTGGTTTCAGTTTTTCTATATTATCAGACGAAAACGGTTATATTAGGATATATTTGGCAATAAAATGTGAAGATAATTCAATATCTGTTCAATATCTTGAAAAAAAGATCGGGTTTTCATTACGATTATATGGCAGAAATTAATATCAAGGTAAAATGGTGCCCGCAGTACTCGACTTTACTCTAGCATTCCCATGGTAGCCGGTTCTACGTTACCGGAATCATTCAGGTTTTTCCCGACCAAGGGCTGCCGTCCCAGTAAACTAGCCCTGTCTAGTGTACCGTATCCCACTTTACTCTAGTTTATTCTTTTTCAAGAACCAAGTAAATTCAAGTTTCAAACTTTGTGCAAATTCTAAAAAATATATTCAACTGTAATCAAAATTTCACACCTTTCAACTAGAACTTCTACAAAAATTGCCGGTGTGCAATTTTGTAGCCGGTTGAGTTCTAATATAATAAAATGCAAGTTTGAAGTGTCTCAAAATTCGTGTTGATTTTCAACAATTTTTTCTGGCTTCATATAATATATGGAGGGAAAAATATTATAAAAAATTGTAAAAACGCGATTTTGGGCCTACTTGAAACTTGCACTTTATTATTTATATTAAAACTCAACCGGCTACAAAATGAATTTTTTTTGGGGAATTTTTGTAAAAGTTCTGCTTGAAAGGTGAGATTTTGACTCCATATTTTTCTGAAAAATGTGAAAATTTGCATACTTAAAATTTTACTAAAAATTCTGATTGAAAAGTGTGAAAGTTTGCTAATTTTTTTTTTTAATTTGCACAAATTTCGAAACTTTGATTTAAATAGTTTTTGTAAGAGAATGAACTTTATTTTCACGAAAAACTGTTAAAATGAAAAGAGAAACGAATAAACTGTCAAAAGGTCTCTTGTTATATTATATTTATTTAACGTAGTGTATATGTACATATGTATGTATGTATCATATATGCTTGAGTGTTCGCATAGGACTGAAATAGGAAGCCTAGAAAGTAGCCACCTTGTCGTTAGCCTGTGGATAATTTTTACATAGGAAACTACGCAATTTCCTCTACAAAATCCAATTGCGCTTTTACGCCGGGTTGTCTTTTAACAGGTTCGCCTTCACAACACTAAGTCTCATGAGCTGCAATAGGATATTTGCAACTAAAATTTTGATACATTTAAGCATAAACTTAAATATAACATTTTCACATACAAGCTTTATTTGCTCCTCTTTTCATTGAGTTGAAAAATGTGTCTCGCCCAAAAGATGGTATTATGTAATTCCTGAAAATTTTCGTGCAATGATTTACTACGATTTTCGATGCAAATGATCGAGCAAGACATGCACTGAAGAAATTACCATACATACTTCGACTTTTGGCCATGAAGCACCACATTTATAATATATATATATATATAATTGGCGCTTACACCCTTTTTGGGTGTTTGGCCGAGCTCCTCCTCCTATTCGTGGTGTGCGTCTTGATGTTGTTCCACAAATGGAGGGACCTACAGTTTCAAGCCGACTCCGAACGGTAGATATTTTTATGAGGAGCTTTTCCATTGCCATTGCCTGCCGAGGGGCGACCGCTGTTAGAAAAATATTTTTATTAATTTTGCTTTCACCGATATTCGAACCAACGACTTCTCTGGGAATTCCGAATGGTAGTCACGCACCAACCCATTCGGCGACGGCGGCCGCACTGTAAGATGCTGGTACTGGTACAATGAGTTCCAGTGTGTCCGTAGATCTTTGGAGGATGAATTTAGTGAAGACCGTCCACAACGATTGTTGTGCTAGAATCAAGCGATGCTGTGATAATTGACAACTGATAACGCAAGTTAATCATGCATGTCACATCATATGTATCGCGAGAGGTATCCCTGAGCATTAGTAGAATCAGCATACCAGCAAAAATTCAATGCTGGATAAGCATTTGGTGGACAAGGAGATTTGTTAGCATTGCATGCGGCATAATTAGACATCATCATCATCATCTTCATAGCATCACAGTTCGGGGTGACCCATTCCTCTGTTAGACTTCACCTGCTCGTTACTCGGCTTTCAGCCTTTCTTTTGGCATCACATATGCCCATAGTTCGTATGCCTTCTTCTATGTCATCTCTTCATCTTTTTCTCAGCCGACCTCTTCTTCTATTGCATAATTTGCGAAACAGGACTCCCTTCTATTGGTGTAAAGAAATGCTGCAGAAACTCAGCCGCGGTGGTTAAAATTAGTTTATAACAGCGTGACAGGTGAGGCATCTGAGATCGATGCATATGAGCTGGAAATAATACAGCAATTGACAGTATAGGCGTTCCAAGATGACCTTAATCCAACAAAGGTTGTTCGCTGAAGAAGCACCTAAAAGCAATGGTCGTCTGTTTTTTTTTCAGAAAATTTGATCATTTTGAAACTGTAACACCAGCGAAACAGTAAATTTTTAGCGATACATAGCCATTTGTTTCCCAAAAGCTTGCGGAGAACTAAGGAAACCCAAGTGCCAAAGACAAGCCATACTTCAGAAAGTCATTACGAGCGCTCACTTATCGGCTCATACAAGCGAGTTCTGGAGCACTAAAAAGATCGAATTAATAGATCATCAGTCTTATAGGGCCAATTTGGCACCTAATTTTTTTTTGTTGCCGAATATCGAAAATAAAATGCGAGGCCAACATTTTTCAACGACTGAAATAGCTGCTGAACTTTTTAAACAGCTCGTTTTGGAGGTATCCACTGCTGAGTGAGTGGAAAAAGTGCTTTGATGGGTTGAATGGGTTCAAGCGAATGCAGAAGTGTATTGATTGCGAAAGGGAATATTTTGATGGAATTTCTTTAAATTTTGTACAGAGTTCGAAGTATTGAGTTATGTGGATTTCGGGGTATTTACAAGGGTGTCGTAAGTGTCGAATTGTTGTATGTCGTAAACCTTAATCGGCTAATAATGTATTTAGGTAGCTTCCAAGGCAACGAACAAGCCATTTTAGGAATTCTCATATAGCTGATTTTGGTTGGGAGTTTCCTAAATATTTACTTAACTGAAATTCTATTAAAACCTGTTGGACTTTAGTACTACCTGGACTAATAAAGGCTTTTCTAATAACAGCTGTTATTTCGGTAGATGTCTCTTTTCAAGCTGTCATTTTTTGATATTTGACAAGTGGAAACTACGCCATTAATAAAAATGGAAAATTACTAAAATTCACTATAAAAATGGTGAAAATTTGGCAGAGACGGTTCGCAAAACTCGAACATTTTTGGATCATCGTGAAACACCTTGTCGGACCACAATACAGAAATTGGTGAAAAAATTCGAGCTGTTGGGACAAGTTAGTGATGTAAAGAATGAAACCCGTGCACGTCGCTCAAGAAAAGCCGAAAATATTGCTGTTGTAGCCGAAAGTGTTGAAGAAAACCCAGGTTTGTCCATTCGCCGTCGTTCTATGGAATTAAGCATTCCACAAACGTCATTACACCGTATTTTGCATAAATATTTGGGTCTTAAGGCTTACAAAGTCCAGTTAACACAAGAACTCAACCCAGCCGATCATGATCAACGTCGCGACTTTGGTGATTGGGTCGTTGAAATGCATGAAAGTAGTCCGGAACTCCATCGAAAAATTATCTTGAGTGATGAGACCCATTTCCACCTCGGTGGCTTCGTCAAAAAGCAAAATTGTCGGATCTGGGGCTCAGAAAATCCAAGAGTTATTGTTGTAAAGCCTCTCTATCCTCAACGTCTGACTGTTTGGTGCGGTTTATGGTCCGACGGAGTCATTGGAACTTCCTTTTTCGAAAATGAAGCTGGAGCAACAGTTACGGTGAAAAGATTGCGCTATCGAGAGATGATTAAAGATTTTTTATGGCTGGAATTGGATGGTATTAATCTGGACAACGTTTATTTTCAACACATAATTTTTTCTGTGCCTATTCACCTGTGAGTATGCGCCAAATTGCCTTTTGTGTTCATGATCTCATTTGCTAAGCGAATCGCTGCATTTCTCAAACGAAATATGGAAATACCTATGGTCTGCCAGTTCCTCGTCTGGTTTACCCTGAAAAATGGCATACTTAAAGTAAAGGGTATGTCGAAAGGCACGCTGTTTTAAAAGAAAACAAGTAAAAACCCAGAATCTTTCAGGTTTCAATATTTTTATTCAAAGTACGGCTATTTACTAATGTAAATACAAAATTACATCCTTGAAATGTCCACCACGAGTAGGCCTACAGATGAAATCTCTTAAACAGTCGATTCTTTTTTTTTTTGAGTTTTTTTTTTCTATTTATTGTCCATTTATTTATAACATTTAACTATATTTGTTCTAAGATACTCATTGAGGCATACGTGGAAAGCACCCAGTGGTGAAACCACTTCTTTTTAGCATAGACCTCATATTATTGGTTTCCTCTTCAATCTGGTAAAACAAATGGGATAGGTCCTAATGACTGTTATTAAGTGGCTTGGGTGCGATTGAAGTGTTTTGTTGAGTGATTAAGCATGCTTTTTGATTTCTTGAGCTATTGTGAGAACCTTGAGATCGCAGTGAATTTGGGTATTTGTGATGAATTTGGGTATTTGTGTGTGCATCTTCGGTCATTCTGCGAGTTTTCGATTGGAGTCTTTGGAGTATTTCGATGTTGGAGTTAGTTGCGGTGCTCCAGTTTTTAGTTTAGCTGAGCTGGTTTTAGGATAGGTGAGTACAGTGAGAGCTTACAGGGTTTGATTGAAAAGTAATGAGCCTTATTTTTTTAAGCAGTTTTATTAAACCTTTTGGCTTATAAAACTAATATTCTTCAAAATAGGACCCTTGAACGTCAATACACCGCTGGTAGCGGTCCTTCTACTGCAGGAAAAATTTTCTAAACTCATCCGCCGAAATCGTGTTCAATTCGACTGTCACAGTTTTTTGGATCGCCTCGATGGAGTCGAAACGCCTCCCCTTCAGCTTTCTTTTCAGGTGCGAGAACAAGAAGAAGTCCGAAGGGGACAGGTCTGGGCTGTAGGGAGGGTGGGGAAGCACCGGAACCCCCATCTTGGCCAATGCAGAGGTGCAGAGGAAGGCGGTGTGCGACGGCGCATTGTCGTGATGAAGGGTCCAATTGTTGACGAGGTCGGGCCGAACAAGGGCGACGCGGTGTTTCAGATGATGAAGCACTTCTTTGTAAAATGCCGCGTTTACAGTGCTTCCTGGTACAGGTACAAACTCCTTGTGGACGATGCCTTGAGAGTCGAAAAAGATGATCAGCATGGTTTTGACCTTGGACGTCACTGCAAAATCCTAACACACTTTTAAGACAGCTTTCACGCGCGGAGCGATGTTGACTGCACCGCTGTTGCCAGCGAACTGGGACCGGTTTCTAGTGGAAGGGGAAGGTTCAACGATAATTTTCCCCCACCAGCCGATTCGGTTGATCGCTTGGCACACGCTCCGCGTGGGAAGGCTCATTACTTTTCAATCAAACCCTGTATTTTCGAGGGAAACATGGGAATTGCGCTTCAGCAGCCCAAAAATACATTCTGCAACAAAAATATCGGGAATTTTTCATTTAAAAAGCGCGCGTTAAGAATGTGTCTAAATATTTTTTTGCTGAAATGTTGGTGCAACTGTCTTCTATAGTGTTGCAGAGTTTAAGCGAGATCTGTCAATTAGCTTGTTTTTGGCATTTAATTATATAAGTCAACCGCAGGTGTGCTCTGCGATTTTCACTATGGATAAAAATGTCGAACAAAAAATTTGTCTAAATTTTTGTGTTTTGAATGAGTTTTCCTATGCCGAATCATTGAAAATGTTGCAGAAAGCCTATGACGAGTGTGCTTTATCAAAAACACGGTACACGGGTCTACGAGTGGTATAAGGCTTTGCAGAGGGCCGAGAAGTCGTGGACAATTTGCCTCGATCTGGTCGCCCAGCAACATCTTAAACGGATGAAAACGACGACAAAGTCAGGGAAACGGTGCTGAAAAACCATAATTTCAGTTTGAAAGAGGTAGCTTATGACCTTAGCGTGTTTCACGAATCAATTCGCAACATTTTACACCATCAATTGGGCATGAGACGCGTGGTTGCTCGACTCGTTCCAAGAGAAATGATTGTCCTTCAAAATAATCATCGGAAGAAGGTGGCTGAAGACATGATTGAGCAAGTGAATGCGGACCCAATTTTTATCCAGCGCATCATAACAGGTGATAAGGCGTGGTTATATGAGTTAGACATGCAAACTAGTCAACAGGTGGCTGAATGGCGTTATCCACATGAGCCGAAACCCAAAAAATCACGTCAAAGTCGGTCAAAAGTGAAAGTCTTGCTGCCCGTTTTCTTTGAATATCATGGAGTTGTGCATTCGGAATTCATCCAAATGGTTCTACGTTAAATTGAGAGTATTACTCGGATTATTTGGAAGGTAGGCGACGTTTGAGAGAGAATGTGTGTAGGAAACGGCCCAATTTGTGAAAAGAAACCCCATGGATCCTGCATCATGGCAACGTACCGTCTCACAAGACGCATATTGTGAACAATTTTTTGACCAAAAACTCGACAATTATCATCGAACAAACACCCTTTTCACCGGATTTAGCCCTCTGTAACTTTTTCTTTTATCCAAAACGTAAATGCCACTCCGCGGACGCCGCTTTGAGCCGATAGAGGCCATTAAGGAGAATTCACTGAAGGATCTGGAGAAGATCTCTTCAAACGCGAGGTGCTTTGATAACTGGACTAATCGTTGGCATATGTGTTTTGCTTCGAATGGAGCCTATTTTGAAGGCGACAAAATAAATATTGATGATTGAACAATTATTTTGCGTTTTATTGAACGATTTCGGGTATTTTTTTGAGAGAATTGACTTCGCAGTTTGATTCCGAGTGACTTGCGTTTAATAAAAATATGGGTTTTCAAGATGCATTCCGAGATATTTGTAATTCATGAATAAGAATGTCTACCCTGACATGCTAAAGATTTTCCAGCGAAACTTTAAGCTACAGCAGCAATATTTCCAATAGAACGGCCAGTTTTTGGTCTGCTAGTCCCTTTTTCTATCCTCGAGAGAACCAGTTTCTTGAAATTTCTTCACCAACCTTTGAATTGTCGACTTATTCAGTTGATTATTTCCGTAAAAAACTGTCACGAATTTTACGATTTGTTATCCTTAGAGGCCGATGAATTTCATAATAAGTCTCAATATGCATTACTTTTGAACGACCCTTTATATTGATTTGACTCTTTATATTCTCATTGTGAAACACAAATAAAGCTACCATACTAATCTTCGTTTTGCTGTATTTTCATTACTGGGCGCAAAGTGTAAAGGGCAGCCCTCGTATTGACTTGATCCATAAATTTAAGTAACAGCAAACACCTGTAGAAAGGGCGTGGGACTCACAAAAGAAAACATTTCTATGGCCCCATGGGGATGGGGCGCCCTCCCTCCCACTTGTGTGCGTATTTTTATCGTTATGTGCTTTCATTTTATTTATCAGCTATTTTTGTCACATAAAGAATAAAATAAATTGCCTCATTCTTCAAAGGAATTCAAATTTATTGGTGTGTAGATGCGAGGCTGTGTTATTATTTATTATAAAATGTTATGGTTGCCGTGAAACAGAAAATGGGTATTTTCACAAAAACACTAAAGTATCGCACAAACCTAAGAGGTACACAACTGTACAAAAGCATTTATTCATTTATTGGATTTTTTGAAAGTGGTTTTAGTCGAAAATTGTTTTATACGCTGCACGACGAAAACAAGCTGCAATAACTGAAAAATATTCTTTATAGCAAAATCAAATTATTATTTGCAAAAAATGTGCTCAATTATTCTCTCACTCTTCTCTTTGCACTCTTTCCCGCCAGCTGGGAGGCACTTCACTATAAACAATAAAAAACTGCCGATATTAAAGTCTCTTCAGAAAATATGATATCGTCTGCCTTAAGGAGATATGTACGTGTATTTTTGTACTCATGTGGGTGTGTATTGAATGGCGTGAGTGTGTGTAAACTTATATGAGGCATGCCCTTGTTTGCGTTATTATATACTTTTTTATTCTTTACTTACACACAAAACTGCTTAACAGCAAATGTGCGTACACATATGTAAATGTGTGTGTGTGTGTGTAAGGATATCGATGCATGTTTGTACTTGCACAAATTAAACCTTTAAATATATTAAGGTATTTTATTATAAAGGCAGCTTTAAAAATGTCACCGTCCGCATGCCAGCCGAAGTGATGATTCAAAGGTGTCCGCAGCTGAACAAAGATTTCTGCTTTCCTTTCGTTGAGCTGCTTGGGTGGTTTGGTTTGCAGTCCTTTGTCGTAGTGTGATTTATTTGAATGGCTTGTTTGCGCAACTTATCATATTCATTACTCATTTTCAATTGCATTGACACACAAGTAAGGGAGTGCTAGATTCGGTTCAGGCAGAAAAAAACACAAATTTTACTATATAAAAATGTGATTTTAGTAAAATATAAATTGGACGCGCTGTTAATTTATCACTGTTAATATCGGATGGCTGGACTTAGTCTTAATATATATTGTATGTATAATATGGCTGGACTTAGTCTTAATATATATGGACGTGGTTTTGTACGATATCAAGACGATGCTACAATGAAAATGAACTTTCTAAGTGGCCTAGTAAAAAGCCTAGAGGTAAACTCTTTGTACAAAATATCATATTTTTATAACCTTTTATGAATTTACTCATAATTAACGTTGTTTATAGGTTAACGTTAAATGTATATGGTATCTTGTAAAACTGTAAAAAAAAATTTACCAAAGCTCAAAAAAAATTTTTTTTAAATTTAAAATTTTTTTAAATTTAATTTTTTTTTTTAATTTGAAAATTTAAAAAATTTTTTTTTTTAGCAGATTTTTAAATTAAAAAAAATTTTAATATATTTTTTTTGATCTTTGGTAATTTTTTTTCTACAATTAAAAAAAAAAATTACAAAGCTGAAAAAAAAAATTTTAATATTTAAAATGTACAAAAAATTAAAAAATTTTAAATTTAAAAAAATTTTAAATAATTTTTTTTGAGCTTTGGTAAATTTTTTTCTACAATTTTACAAAAAGTAAACTGTAAAGTAAGTGAGTAAATGCATAAAAGGTTACGAAAATATGATATTTTGTACAAAGAGGTAAAATAGGATTTTTACTACGCCACTTAGAAAGTTTATTTTTTTTAATTTAAATTTTTTTATTATAAGTTTTTTTTTGAGCTTTGGTAAATTTTTTTCCACAATTTGTCAAGAAACCATGTACCTTTAAGTCATTATTTTATATTTTTATTTTTTTTGGCTTGGTAAAGTTTTTTTCAAAAATTTAAAAACAATTTTTTTAATTCAACCTGATTGCATATTTCTTTCGCATATTCAAATGGCAAAATTCACTATTGATTAAAAAACCTAAAAACATTTTTCTTTTCAAACACGTTTTAAAACTTAAAATTTCGCAAAAATTAAAGAAACTAAAGTTTATTTTGTGGGTGAGACCAGGAAAATTTTTTGTGAACTGCTCGACCAGATCTATATATTATTTCCACAAGGTTACTTATAAATTTGGATTCAATTTTTTATGTTTGTGTTATATCTACTGTGCAATACAAGGTGGTGCAAAATTAATCACTCTATCGGAAGATTTATAATTGGAGTGCATAAAGGTCAATATAAAGATTTCCATCTCTCAATCACCAATAATTGGAATCAGTTCATAAATTGGATCAGCAATTATGTATTCGTATTCGTATTCGTATTCGCATTCGTATTCGTATTCGTATTCGTATTCGTATTCGTATTCGTATTCGTATTCGTATTCGTATTCGTATTCGTATTCGTATTCGTATTCGTATTCGTATTCGTATTCGTATTCGTATTCGTATTCACCAATAATTGGAATCAGTTCATAAATTGGATCAGCAATTATGTATTCGTATTCGTATTCGTATTCGTATTCGTATTCGTATTCGTATTCGTATTCGTATTCGTATTCGTATTCGTATTCGTATTCGTATTCGTATTCGTATTCGTATTCGTATTCGTATTCGTATTCGTATTCGTATTCGTATTCGTATTCGTATTCGTATTCGTATTCGTATTCGTATTCGTATTCGTATTCGTATTCGTATTCGTATTCGTATTCGTATTCATATTCGTATTCGCATTCGTATTCGTATTCGTATTCGTATTCGTATTCGTATTCGTATTCGTATTCGTATTCGTATTCGTATTCGTATTCGTATTCGTATTCGTATTCGTATTCGTATTCGTATTCGTATTCGTATTCGTATTCGTATTCGTATTCGTATTCGTATTCGTATTCGTATTCGTATTCGTATTCGTATTCGTATTCGTATTCGTATTCGTATTCGTATTCGCATTTGTATTCGTATTTTGAGGAAACGACAGGTAAAAATACTCAAAATCATGTTTTTATGAATTCTATCTCCGGGTGTTCAGCGTACAAAAATACATCGAAAACCAGCCTCATATAAAGATGTCTATTCGGCAGGGTTGTGTTATTAAAAGCAAATACCCAAAATATCTGAAGTAAATTGCTCTTGAGCCACATATTTCAAATCGAGAGGTCATAAAAGCCTTACTAAATCAACCATATTTCCAGAAAACCAACCTCAAAAACACAAATTTCTGCGACGCGCAGTTATCGAGGTTTATAAAGCAATAGTATTTGAATGGCATTACATGCATCTCCAATATTTCCAGAGATAAAAATAATCAAATTAACACTATAAAGGGATCTTCTTGCATATACCTTTATTTTCCGCTTGACTTTGTGCCCTCAGTTTAATGATACTTTTTAAAAATTGATAATCAAATATTCACATCCCAAGGGTATGAAATCAGGAATTTTATAGTGTAATTATACGTGTTTATGTGTGCATAATTTATGTGCGCATATGCACATATGTATATGTTATGCTTGTATATATACATATACTACTTATGTCCTCACAAATGTTTGTAAAGCTTTACGACTTTGTCCGCGAATGGGTGCGCCACAAAACATTTGTCAACGGCCTTTCGTACGCGACGCTTGCACAGGCACATGCGGCTCAAATTGTATTATTATGCTCAGCATGGCAGTCTTAGTGTATCCGATTACGTGCGTATGTGATTTTGTTATTTTGGTTTATGACATTACAACATTGTTAGCGCCGCGCATAGGAGACGCCATGGCGTATGAGTATGCCAGTGTGTATGGCTGCCTCTACTCTTGTATGGTAGCTGCTCGCTGCTTTTGTGACATAACGGATTTTCAGTTAAATCAATTTGAGGCAATTTGTGTGCGAATTTAAGTGATTTTGCTACTACTCATGCAGGCATACATATATATAAAATGAGCAAATATATCCTTCGAGGGAGACGCGAGGTCATTATATTTTATTATTGTTCCTCCTTGATATAATTTGTTATGTTTTATTCGATTTTTTTAAGCAATTTGTTTGTTAGGAAAGTCATTAAATGCAGTGGTGCCCACTTATGTGAATGTATGCAGGGGTTGATAATGTATTTGTGGTATGCATACATGCATGTTAATATCTACACATGCATATATGCATGTATGTAATATGCGCATGTAGTTATGTGCAGTGCGAAATTGCTATTTAGTCATTTATTCGAAAGTAGCGCTTTTACCCTTTAGCTAGGAATTGCCATAGGCAATAAAAATATTTGGGAAAAAGGCTATGCAAGCAATAAAATGAAATATATTTGCTATTTTAGGAAATGAAAAAGCTATTTTGTGCATTTAGTCAACATGCTCGCAAGCTATTTCCTTTGAGTGAATCAAAAATGGAGCTTGCACTGAAAAAGATATAGCTTCAGACAACTAAAACTTGCTGAATCTCGATTAGGTTACACTATAAAAGCTGGCTAAATGTGGGTTAATGCACGAAGGCTTAATATACAATGTATATCAAACGATAGTAGATATAAATAAGCTTTAAAAAATGCTTGTTCACTTTTCTCTAGAACAAATATAGATTTATGGTACCCATGGCGCATACTTTATTTCACAGGAGGAAAATTCAACTATTTTTTATTGCGTTTTTATAAAGCAACCAGACGAAGTTGAAAAGTAAGCACATATTTTTTTTTTTGATAACTGGTTATATCTTCTTTCGCCTGATATCCGTATTAATATCATCGAGTGAGAGTATCCCAAACCATTTTTCGAAAGTTTAGCCTTTTGAAACTTTAAAGTGCTTTAAACAATTAGGTCGACGAGATATGAAAAACGGAGGCTTATTTTTATCCTGAAATGCCTATTTCTAATGAAACAAGAGCACGGCCTGGGTAGTCTAGAGTCTAGTGCACTTACTGTAGCCATCCCAGAGGTTGTGGGTTCGAATCCCACGTAAAGCACGGTCCTCGCACTTTTCCAAATTTACCTACTCTTCCTGTTTCTAAAAAAAAAAAATCCCAATCCTCAACCCCAAAACCTTATCCTTTTCATCCTTACTCCAGCACAATATTCAGCTTATTATTTGCATGGTGGTTGCTAAACCAAGCAAAAACAAAGAAAAAACACACAGTTATACCTTGCATCAGTGGCGCCAGCAAGAGGAAACGGGTAACCCCGATAAATGCGCAGACCCACCAAAAATTTAGCGAAGTCCTCAACCATTGATGCGATCCTTCTGGCAGAAAAATGTGAAACACAGATGGCGCTCCAAGCAGTAAGAAGGCATTGTTCGTAAGCAACAACAGGTGGGCATTTCCACCACTTAAGACTGGTAGCGGGAGGCTAATCACCTACCCTATCAGAAATCTAAATATATTAATGAAACCAACGTAATATTGAGTCTTGTCGAGGCCCTATGCTCCCGAGAGGAGTGAACAAGGAAAAAAGAAAAAAAAAAACAAAAAAGACACTAGAGGTTCCTGCTTCCAAGTGCCACCCCAGTTGGCGTATGGAGACTTTACGCCCTGGTATCCACTCCGTTCAAAAGCGGTTGTGGAAGAAATGAAACATCGGAAATGTGTCCAATGCTTATAAACTATGGTCTTCACTTCTATTTGATGCTGTAGTTTGTGATTGACTGAAACTACTGTATCTGTCGTCGGTCTGTCTGAAACAGTTAATCTCCTCTGCTGAAGTTGCAAGTGCTACTGTCGTTTTTCGTTTCTGAGCTTTTACGACTGTTGCCGCAAACGTTTTACGGTGTCTGATTTAGCGATGGACGAGACATATCTGGACATATCCAGAATAAATCTTGTTTGTGATGACGGATGTTCGAATGTCTTCCTCAGAGCTGATCGTTCTTCACTAAAACGTTTGCAGCGAAAGTGTTCTGCGCTCTGAACTTTATTCGAGCAACTGGGCAAAAAGGGATCTCAGCCAAATGAAAACGGTGTAGGTATTCCCAGAAGCAGTCGAGTCTGGTGAGAATCTGAGTTGGGTAGTAGTCGATATCGCCATGCTTCCTACTCATCCATCCTTCAAGATTTGGTATGAGTTTGTATGTCCACCGACCTTTGGTTCACTCAACCCATCTTCTATGTCATTCGGCCATCGATCGCGCCCTTTCTGTTGTTTTTTATGCTGCCATTGGTTTAACAACTTTCGCTCCATATAGGTGATAAAGCACCGATACAGTTCTATAAGCGCATACAGTACGAAGTTCGCTGAATGTATGAGTACGGACCATAGCATATAGCTATGTTTGGTCTCAATCCATATCGGTGCTGCGTATAACACGAAGTCACAGATGAGACATCTCCTTTCTCCTTGTGGGCCACCTATATTAGGGTAAATTCTTGCGAGTGCACTATTGACAGCCGCTGCTTTACAATTAGCTGCTGCCAGATGATGCTTTTGTTTGTTTTTTTGTCGGGACAACTAGCAAGTACATCACCAGACAGCATTAAATCCATTGAACTAAACTCGGGTTCTTTTTTAATTTTTTTTTAAATCTACCCGACCTCCAAAGAAATCTGAGTAGATTTTATGGTGCCAAGGAGCCAAGTTGGTCGCTTCTTAATACATCAGCGCCAAACACCTCAAGCCTGATTCGCGCGAAGACCGGGCAGACGCACAGAAAGTGGTTCGCTGTCTCATCGTCCTCTCCACATGCTAGACAGAGTGTACTGTGTGAGATACCTACCTTTTCCATGTGCTTTTCCCATAGAGTGTGACCGTTGCTTGTGGGTTGAAGTAACCCGTTTGCTAACCGTGGCTTTGATGGTTACAGAAGGGAGGGGCAAAAAGGGCTCCGGGCCAATGAAGTTGGCTTCAGAGCTCATCCTAGCTAAAGAGTCAGAGGCCTCGCTATCCACGATACCCACGAGTCCCAGAAACTATGTTAGCATCAGGATATTATGTCTACCGACATAGTTTAACCTGAATTTACGTGACTCAACTACTCCTGAAATGGTTGAAGGGCTCTCCAAGGCCATAAATGCAGCTATGCTGTCGCTGCAGACACATACAGATCTGCTTCTCTACCTGTTTTCCACAACAGAGTTCATTGCGTCTTGAGCAGCATACACCTCCGCTTACTCCAATTTGTTGTGTGCGCTTTATGATGACCCCGAACGCCAGATGGTTTCCATACGCAGTTGTTTCCCACAGAGGCTCTTTCTGGGCGACGAATTCAATCTAACCTAACCGAGGGACGAACGGTATTAGAAAAATAAGTGCGTTTAGGGTAGTACACATAACAGAAGTGAAAATTTCAAGGCAGACAAAGAAAGAAGGGAGACCTGAGAGGGAATGAGAGAGAGAGAGAGAGAAGGAAAGAATATATACAATATGTAAATAAATTCACAACATTTGCAGGGAATACAAATAGACAAAATTTACAAAAAACGGAGGAGGGTCGACCGGTGTAGGTAAGCGCCGGAGACAAACCGTGGCCACAACGCGCACTGCTCCGAGCGTTTATCACCCGCACAAACGAGGTGATTCCAGGACTGCAGCAACGGCAAAAATTACCGCAAGGCAATACCAATAAATCCGATGACGGAATGGATAGCACTTTATAGTACGCATAAGCACTAGCCAGGAAACGGAAATAAGCGCCAAAAGGTAGGCACCAAAAAAACGCCAAAAAAATTTGGACCAAAAAACGCCCCAAACAGTAGGCACCAAGGAAATATAACGCCAAAAAGTAGGCACTAAAAATATATTTCCTACAAGTTTGCACCAACAAACAAGCGCCAAAAAGTAGGCACTGTTATTTCTTATTAGAAATTAGCAACCTCAAGAAAAACTCAGGAAAAATAGCCTAAAGTGTATCTAAGATATATATAAGGTATAGCTCTCTCTCTCTCATTTTCGTCTACGTTATATCTTTTTTCTCTCTCGCGGAACGAAAATGCCCAAAACGTTGCATGGCCTTCAAATTTTACTCTCCATTATCGCTCGTCCATCAACGCCTAAAAGGTTTCACTTCAAAAACTTGGTATATCACTTGCGGTTCCACGCCGTCAGAATCTTTTCGACTGTAGCGCCCTCCTATTGGTACTATGGGCATGGTTTTATCATGTCAAGGAGCCTGTGATAGTTTTGAGTTGTTCAATCGCTGGATAATTGTGATTCTTTACCGGCTTTTACCAACATATAGTCGTATATATACTCGTATACAGAGACTCATATCGAAGTTCTGAACAACACACCAAAATATGGATTCATCATACTTTTGAGTAAAAAATTTGTTATCTAGATATAAAAGTTCCATTTGCGAAAGAAACGCAATAACGACTAATGAGCTATAGATATTAAATAAATTATTATTTGTTTTTCTCTCTTCAATATGCTCGCTTTGTCTCATCCCATTAACTGATTGCATTACTCTACGTTTTACCCGCAGCTTTTCTCTATAAATTTAAAACACTCACTTTCCGATCAAACATTTTTAGTTAATTTGTTCAGCAAAAGTGTTTTTCTTGAATTTTTGGTTATCCACAATTATTTTTTTTTTTTGAATTCCGAAAATTTCCACAGCATTCAGCTTAAACGATGTAGTTGCTTGAAGAAAAACAACAACAACAAACAAATACCATTTTTTGCATTTCACTATAGGAACCTCCGCACTCGGCAAAGACTTTGGGAAAATTTCGTATGCATCATCAGAAAATTTAAGCACGAAAGAAGAAATAAAAAGAAATACAAGAGTAAGTGAAGAATGCTGCAGTTTGCATGCAAAACATTTCACCGCTTAACCGCATAGCCGCATAGTCGTTTATACTGGTGGCAAAATAACCAGAATCACTGCTTAAAATATATCTACTCCTATATACTCGTAGACTTGCATATAACTATGCACACACATACAAACACCAGACTCTTAAGAGTGGGGCGCAAGCCTGCGGGTGAGCTGTTTTCACTTTGCAAGCGTTTTGCTGTTTTTCGCTGCAGTATAAAGTGAAGACCAACACCGTGGGAGGCATCATTGATATTGACATGACAAACAGTGTCGGTTGTCAGCTGCAAGCAAATACTAAAGTGCGCGAATTTTTCACTGTGCGGCAATACAGGGTGGATCATTGGCTGGTTTCTTTTTAAATGGACACTTAATATTTTTCCATGATTTTTGCTTAGGTGGAGTAACACTTAGAAATATGTCTTGTGGATTATTAATTTAATAAAATTGCTACGTCGACTGATTTTACAGCAGTGTATGCAATCTATTCAATAATACAGAAAATTTCTTCTGTTTTGATGCATATTTTAGTAATACTCAATGATTTTTAATTTACCTGAATCTGAACTGGATTGCCGGCCTTAATCTTCGAATGGTTTCGCAAACTCTAACAAATATTAAGAATGTGAAATATTTATTAGGATTAGTTAGTGTTGGAGTGTATATTTTTTGTAATAAATACTAAATTCAAACAAGAAAGGATCGCTGGGACTTGTCCGGTTCGAAGTTTTTACAACCGCGCACATTCAGAGTAAAGTATTTTGGAAATGGGGGAAAAATTATATTTTATTGTTAAAAATATTTGAGGGAACAAATTTTGGTTTTGTGCCGTATTTTTGAGAGGGAGTGTTCTTGATAAACGATCAAAATTTTTTTTTTCTCAAAATTTAAACAAAAAAAAAATTTTTTTGCTGTTATTTTCTCAAAACTTTTGAGCAATAAATCAGAACTTTATTCCCAAAAAATTTTTTTTTCTTTTCATTTTCTGAAAAATTTCGCGCAATAAAATATAATCCTTTCCTAAAAATTTGTTTTTTTAATTTTCTGAAAAATTTTGCAGAATACAATCACATTTCTTCTAAAAAAAAACCAAATAAATGTTTCTAATTTTCCCCACAATTTTGAGTAATAAAGGGTCTTCCAATTAGAGGTGTGATTCCCGTAAAGATCAATGGTTTCGTTGCTTATGTATCACGTAGCCCCGTCTAGTTGAAAATAAACGGTGCCCAAATAAATACCACTTAATTCCGGCCATAAAAAATCGTTAATCATTTCTCGATAGCGCAACCCATTCACCGCAACTGTTGCTCCAGATTCATTTTTGAAAAAGTAAGGTCCAATGACTCCGCCGGACCATAAACCGCACACCAAATAGTCACACATTGAAGATAGAGAAGCTTTTCAACAATAACTCTTGGATTTTCTGAGCCCCAGATCCCACAATTTTCACTTAAGATAAATTTCGATGGAATTCCAGATCAATTTCATGCATTTCAACGACCCAATCAGCAAAGACTCGACGTTGTTGATGATCGCCCGGCTTAAGTTCTTGTATTAGCTGGCCTTTATAAGCCTTAAGACCCAAATCTTCATGCAAAATAGGGCGTAATGACGCTTGTGGAATGCCTAATTCCAAAGAACGACGGCGAATGGACAAACCTGGGTTTTCTTCAACACTTTCGGCTACAAGAACAATATTTTCGGCTGTTCTTGAGCGTGCACGGATTTTTTTCTTCACATCACTAACTTGTCCGAACAGCTCGAATTTTTTAACCAATTTCTGTATGGCGGTCCGACAAGGTGCTTCACGATGACCCAAAAATTTCCAGTTTTTCGAACCGTCCCAGCCAAATTTTCACCATTTTTGTATTGAATTTTAATCATTTCAATGCGTTGTTTAAGCGTGTATTGTTCAATTTTTTTTAATGGCGTAGTTAATACTTGTCAAATATCAAAAAATGACAGCTTCAAAAGAGACATCTACCGAAATTGCGGGCTGTTCAAAATAACTCCTGTTATTGGAAAACCCTTTACAATATAATTGTTTCCCCAGAAAAGTTGTTTTTTAATTTTCTCAGAAACTTTTCGGAATAATACTAAATTTCCGTTTTTAATTGTGAAAATTTGATTTTGAGCATTAAAATAAAAAAAGATTTTTTTTTAATTTTCGCAAAAATTTTGACCATAAAATATGATTTTTTCCCAAAAAATTTTTTTCCAAAAAAATAAAAAAATTTTAGGAGTACACTTTATACTAAAAATTTTAAATTAAAAATGTTAGAAAATTGATGATATTTCACCCAAAAAAAACTCTGTACAATAATTTTCATCTTGAATAAACCTCAAAATTATAAATTTTTTTTCAATTTACAATCATCAAAAAATTTTAACAAAGTATATTAATAATATCCATTTATGTCCAATTTTTCTGATCTCTCTCTAGAACCGTCCACAAAAATGTACGACCAGAAAAATGTTTGTTTTGAGGAATAAAATATATAAAAACTTTTTTTTTATTTCATTACCTCAAAATTTTTGCGCAATAAATATTTTTTCAAAAAAAATATTTTTGTTTTTTGTAATTTTCTCTAAAATTGTGAATAATAAAATATGATTCTTTTTCCAAAAAATTTTTCTTTTTTAATTTTCTGACAAAGTTTTTCCCCCAATTCTTGTTTCTAAAAAGTGCACTTTGTCCTAAAAAATTAAAGAAAAATTTATTATGATATTTTACCACAATAACATCTGTTCCCAAATTTGAATAAATTGAATAAACCTCACAATCATACAATTTTTAAATTTTTTTTTCAGCTTACTATTATCAAAAAATTATAACAAATAAATAATGTCCATTTTGGTATGTCCAATTTTTCTGAATTTCTAGAACCTTCCACAAAATGTAACACCAGAATTTTTTTCTTTTGCTGAAAAGCAGACTTTATCATAATAAATTAAAATAAGTTTATAAAGGTGTTGAAAACAATCGAAGATATTTACCCTCAAAAACTCTACACCATAATGTTCTACATTGAATCATTGAATCTCAAAATTATAAAATTTAAGAAAAAAGAAAATTTCAGTTTACTTCTAGTTATGAAAAAATTATATTACCAAATATTTTTTCATATTAACAAAACATTATAACAAATAAATAAAATAATTTCTGAAACCTTATATAAAAATATTAGCCTATACAGAAAGATATGCACTCGGGTTTTATCACTTTATGTCTATTTTTGTGTGTCGCAGAGACCTTAAAAGGTTAAGTGCAATGACCTTGAATCCTCGTAATCC
This sequence comes from Anastrepha obliqua, assembly GCF_027943255.1. Lineage (NCBI taxonomy): Eukaryota > Metazoa > Arthropoda > Insecta > Diptera > Tephritidae > Anastrepha > Anastrepha obliqua. Next base: position 156,981,187 of record NC_072892.1, on the reverse strand, counting down.
TTAGAGGATAACTAATATCGAGAGAGCTAATTTTAAGATTATCGAGCACGGTGTGTAAAATATCGATTCCGGGATGACTTACGTGGCACGCAGTTCCATTTTTCTCAAACTAAATTCTTCAATATGCTACTAAACAATTCTTTTACATATCTCTGTGCCGCTTTTAGGTCACTTTAAATTGCTGCTATTTTCACTTGCAATGCAAAAATGAGAGAATAATGCCGCCACTTCAAAATCCGTCACCAAATATTAACGAGCTCAGAAGGCATTCGTTTCTTTACGAATATAAGCGGGTTTTATGTGCCACAGATGCAAAGGACTCCCCTTTTTATACTTTCTCACAAATAGAAATGCGCCTCACTAAAAAACTTCCTTTCAATATAGCACTTCTTTGATATAGCAGCATCCAGTAGCAGTAAGTTTTTAATATTTTAAAAATTTATTCAACAGTTAGTGATCAACTTAGTACCAGTGCGAGAACGGATACTTCGATGCAATATTTGTCTACCACTTTTTGAGCGCGAAAAAGCTGCCGCGCGATGGCTCACCCTTTACAAAGATAATTCTTTTGTTGACACTGGGTGCAATGCAGCAGTTGCTTAAGTATCCCATATGCGCCCTGCTTAAAGAAGTGAAATGATGTAATTATCCCAAATGTGCACTTAAGTTTAAAATTAAAAATATGTCATATGCAAGGTGGCGCACAATTAATCATCCAATTTTGTTTTTGTATAACTTTTTCGCTAAATAAGAAATAATGGTTTTGAGAGATAAGAATCTTTATTTTCAGCTTTACGGGCAACATTGCTCGCCTTTTGTTGCAAAAAAATTAAATTTGTACACTATAGTATAAAAATTTGGAAACTTTTTTTTCTTTTTTTTTAATGATAAAAGGAAATTTGGAAGTGTTGACGTAAATAAGCGCAATGTACTGTATTTGCCTTAGAACTAATAATTTTTTTTTTAATTTTTAACTTTTACCTCGCATATCACAAGATATGTGTGCCTTGTCTACAATAAAAATATATAAATCAATATTAAGAAACAAGAGAAAAAAAATGTTGAATAACAAATTTTTAAATGGACTAATAAGTAGAAGGTAACATTAGTTTTCACGAAAAAAAATTTCAATTAAAAAAGTGTTGCTTAAAATTATTAGGCGTCGCCGAACTCAAAAATAGGTTTGAATTATTCTCCCAAGCTTACATGTCTGAGATATGGACAAAAATTCGTTTTCTATGGTTTTTGCAGTTATAACTGAAAGAATCTCAGAAAAGCGAACAAACCTTAGCTGTAGAGCATACCACTCGATCCGTCTTCTTACATTGATATAAGGCCTCTTTTTTTTGCCAAGCGTTAAGAAGTGTATGAATTAACATATCTTGGCACTGCACTTGGAACTGCCTTAAACCACATGCGTTCGTAAGATAGTTAATTTTCCAGTTTAATGAGGTACAATCGTACTCGCTAGCGGCCAATCTTGCTCGATAACTTTCTTGTTGCTTTCACGAGCAGAGAAAGGGCGAATAGAAAAGGCCTATAAAGCTTATCCCAGTCATAAAGCTATGGCGGGAGAAGAAGTGATAGAATGGATGTCAGTGGACTGCTATTTTGATAGAAATAATAACATCGGGATTTGTTTTTACAGAAAACTCATTTTAAATGAAAAAATTCATGACTTTAAGAGGGAAAAATAATATCACAGCCTATTTTGAATTGTTGAGCGCAATGAAGATTTATTCTTCAATATTTACTTCTTACCAGCATAGATAAATCTGTAATTTGTCAATCTATTAAAATAGCAGTTCATTCACATCCATTCTATCACTTCTTCTCCCGCCTAGATGTGAGCGGTTATGTACTTAAAGTCTTTTGGATATGGTGTTCCCACTTTCTGAATATTAGTTTTTTTGTTGCCTCAAGGCATGATAAAGGAGTAACTTGAAAAAAATTTGAAAAAACTTTTTTAATTTTCATATTTATTCAATGTTGAAAATTATGGTATAGAGTCTTTTGAGAGACAATATCTTCCTTTTTTTTTTTGACACTTTTGTAAGTTTTTTTATTTCTAGATTTAGAATAAAATATATTTTAATTAAAAAAGTTAAAGAAAAAGTAAATTAAACTGAAATAAAAGAATGTATTTAAAAAATTGTACTTCGATAAAAATTAAAAAAATATCTACACATAGTTTTTTAGTAATAACTTAATTTCTTAAAATTTTAAAACTTGATTATTTTTATTTAAAAACTTTAATCAAAATTAAAAACTCCAAAAAATTTCAAAAGATTTTGAAAAACTCAATTTTTTTGTTAAACATTTTTTCTTAAAATAAATTAAAAACTATTAATTAAAATTAATAATAAAATAAATAATTGGCGCGTACACTTCTGTGAGGTGTTTGGCCGAGCTCCTCCTCCTATTTGTGGTGTGCGTCTTGATGTTGTTCCACAAATGGAGGGACCTACAGTTTCAAGCCGACTCCGAACGGCAGATATTTTTATGAGGAGCTTTTTCATGGCAGAAATACACTCGGAGGTTTGCCATTGCCTGCCGATTAATTAAAATTAGAAACTCAAAAAAATTAAATTTTGAATTAAAAAGTAAAACTTAAAATTTTTTTAAATTGAAAAATGCCATTAAAGTTAAGAGTTAAAAAAATTAAACTTTCTTAAATGATTTAAAAAATCAAATTTTTTCGTGGAACATTTTTGAATTTTTTTGTCATTTATAAAAACCTTTCCTTTTGATAAAATTTAAATTCTATAATAAAGTTCTTTTTATTAATACAATAATTTCTTAAAATTCAAAGATTGAATTAATATTAAACTCCAAAAATCAAATTAATTAATTTTTGTAAAGTTAAAGAAAGAAACTAAAATTAAAAGTTAAAAAAAAAATAAAAAACTTTTACTGATTTTAAAAAATAAAATTTTTTGTTAACAATTTTTGGACTTTTTTCTCGTTATTTGTAAAAGGCTCCATCCTTCTAACTTTTGTTGGTTTTCTTTCAGTAATAACTAAATTATTTTAAAATTAATAAACGAAATTGGGTTTAAGAGTTATAAAAATTAAATTTTTTAATTGCCATTTCGATTTTTTTTTGCCATTTATTGAAACCGTCTCTTTTGAAAAAATGTAAATTAGAGTTTATTATCCTCTTTTTAGTAATAAATAATTTCTTAAAACTTAAAAATTTAATTAATATTAAGCATTTTTAAAATCAAATTAATTTAATTTTGTAAAATTAAAGAATGTAATTAAATTTAAAAGTAAAAAAAATCAGATTTTTTTATTGTTCTTAATAAATGAATTTTTTTTTGTTAACAATTTTTCGACTTTTTTTCTTGTCATTTGTAAGAGATTCCACTCTTCTGAGTTTTTTTTATTTCTTTCAGTAATAACTAAGGCTATGCTCAGTAGCCCCTGAAGGTTTCATAAAATATTTTATTTTTATTTTTTGGAATAAAATAGACTTGAAAAGTTAAAATTTAAATTTCAATTAAAAGTAAACAAAATGTTAAAAAAAATAAAGTTTTTTACAAACAAATTTAATATTTATAAAAAAAATGTACAATGCATTAATATACTACAATTTTTATAATATTATAAAAATTTAATTTCTTAAAAATTGGAACCTTTAATTTAAAATTAAAAGTTAAAAATAATAATTTTTTTTTATTTTTAAACATTATACAGGGTGGGGCATATAGCGTTTTCTTTTTGAACCACCTATCTTTTTGAGAATGGTAACACAAATGATATGTCAAATGTATTCATAATTTACATACTTAAAGGTTTGACATTAACGAAATGGGAAATATTGAAAACCTATTTCCAAAGTGGTGAGTCTTCTTCTTCTTTTCTGATTTTCACATCGGTGGCTACGTCAATAAGCAAAATTGTCGGATTTGGGGCTCAGAAAATTCACACTTTACTGTAGAGAAGCAAATGCATCCACAACAAGTCACTGTTTGGTGCGGTTTTTGGTCTGGTGGCATCATCGGGCCATTTTTTTTCGAAAATGAGCGAGGAGCCGCGGTTACAGTAAATGGCGAGCGTTACCGTGACATGCTCAACGAGTTGTTTCCAAAAATTGAAGAGGATGACATGGACGACATTTGGTTTCAACAGGATGGTTCAACTTGTCACACTGCCAAAGTTACACTCGAACTTTTGGCTACCGTTTTTGAAAACCGAATAATCAGCCGAAATTCCGATATCAATTGGCGGCCTCGGAGCTGTGATTTAAGCCCGTTGGACTATTTTTTGTGGGGAGCCGTTAAGGACAAATGCTATGCGAACCATCCAGAGACGATTGATGCTTTAAAACACGAAATCGAAGTTGCCGTTCATGAAATTGGAGCCCAAACAATCGAAAATGTGCTTAAAAACTAGGTTGATCGAATGGCCTACTGTAAAGCCAGTCGTGGCAGTCATTTGGACGATATTATTTTTCATTCGTATATGACAATGTTCAATCTTCAAAATAAAAGAAGTTTGAAAAAATATTGATTAGTGTTTTTTATAGCCGATTTAAAAAGCAAATTTTACATGGGCCACCCTATATGTGTGTTCTGTTTTTAATTTTTGGGATTTATTTTTGTCACTTGTAAAAATAAGCAAGCATTTGACAAAAATAATTAAAATTATTTTTTAATAAAATATAAAAAAATATATTTACAATAATAATTAAATTTTATATGATAATTTAAATGTAATTGAAATTAAAAAAGTTATAGTGAATAAAATAATAATAAATAAATACCTTTGTTTTGTAATAATTAAATTTCTTAAAATTTTAATTAAATTTAAAAGCTTTAAGTAATATTTTTTTTATTTTAAAAAATTGTATTTGATTTATATTAATTTTTGAGGTTTCTTTTTGTCTTTTGTAAATATAAATTAGTATTAGGCAAAAATAAAAAAAAAATTACTTATTTTTTATATTTTTTTTATAAACTGTAAATAAAATACATGTTTAATGTTAATTAAGTTCCATAATTTAAATGTAATTAAAATTAGAAGTTTAAAAAATTAAATTTTTTTGTTAAAAATTATCGGAACTTGTTTTTTGTCATTTGTATAAGAAATATGTTCCATTCTTTTTAACATTTTATAAACTTCTTTTAGTTTTTAGAATAATCATGTTTAAAAAAATTATAAAATTAAAAAATGAAATTAAATTAAAATAAAGAAATAATTTTTGGAATAATTTTTTATAAACAAAAATATTTTTTTTAATTGTTTTTTAATTTGTTTAAGTTTTCATATAAAAAAATTATTTTTTTTAATTTTTATTATATAAATTTTCTTATATATTAGAAAATTTTATTTATTCATAAAAAATATATTTTATTACAATTAAAAAGTTTATTGAAAATTAAATGCTTTGAAAAATTCAATTTCTAGATTTTTAAAATTCAAGAATTTAATACAAGGTAGAAACTTTTAGCTTTTAAAAAATTAATTTTGTTCTTTAATTGGTTTTTGAATATCAAATTTTTTTTGTAAATATTTTCTTTTGTTTGTTTTTTTTTGTTTTTGTTTTCTCTCAGTTTTTTTTCGTCCACCCTTCTCGTTTTTTTTTCTTATTTCTTTTACTAAGAAATCCCTGAAAGTCTCAAAGGCTAATTCCCATTAATTTGGGAGTTCAAATACGCACAGCGAACCAGTGAAAAATCAATGCAAAATGCTGCTCTAGCGAAGCGCCAGTATGAGTTTTCGTATATTACGGTGTTTTTCAAATCGATCGCAACTTCAGTTATTAGGCAGATGGATGGCATTGTAAGAAATCATCGAGAATTTTGAACCACTTCAAATTTGCACTTTATTACAATACATTAAAATTTAGCTCTATACGCAATTTTTTGTAGAGATTCTGATTAAAAATGTTGGAATTTTGAAGAAAAAGTTTAGAATTTCGATGAAAAGTTATGGAATTTTTATTAAAAAGTGAATTATGAGACGGTAATGATTAATTGCGATTGCGCCAATCAACGAGTGCATAGTGCCAGTCGAATGAATTATATTTGTATAAAAATGTAAAAAAATAAAATAATAAAATAATAAAAAATAAGTGAATAAATTATCAAAACTTGTCAATGTGTGGAGTTTTTACAATTTCATATAAATGCCCCCTTCATTGCATATTTTCTATTGCAAATGCTCGCCTTTAATACTGAATCTTTTCGTTCTATCTTTTCAGTATCCAGACAATCAATGCTCAGTTCCAAAAGCTCTACTTTAATTGGCGTAGTTAATAGCAAAAACAAGTGGTTTCACGAATGACTACAGCAACAGCAACAAACAATCCCCATAGAATAACTTTTCGGAATTTAGCAATTTGAACAGCGTGGAAAAAAGATTTAACAAATCATCAATGAGATCTCCAATGATACGCCGAGGTTACTTGTTCGACGTCAAGATTAATTGCAACGAATCCCATTGTGGAAATGCGAGCGATTAAGTGCAATAAATGGAATGCCACTAGCAACAAATAAGATGTACACACACTAAACAAGCACAAAAAGCACCGTAAGCGAAGACGAAGAGGAGAATATTAACGCGCAACAGAAACACAAAGAAAACAGAGGTGAATTTCACCAAAACCCCACCAAGCAAAATCCAAACCGACCTTAATTGAGTGAGATGTGTAAATGCTACAATTATGATTAATGACAAAAAGATTAGCAGGGACTAATCCGCACGATACAACGTAAATTAAGTGGAACAAAAGTATGGAAAACATAAATGAGAAAATTACAGGCAATCACTGGGGATAAGTTTGAATGTGGCGGCAGTTCGACAAAAAGTCGTAAAAGTCAAAGTATTTGGGTACAAACAAAAAAACAAAAACAAAACTCGGCAAATCCCAGCAGTAAGCGATAGATAAATGGATTTGCGGAATTGGAGGCGCAAATATATGAAAGCTGACGTCAGCACGTTTCAAAGACGGGGGTTGAAAGCTCAAGAGCTTTCGCATACAAAATACTTACGCTTCACCAGCAAAAGAAAGGCGGTTGAGGAAAATCGCCCCTATGATATAATAAGAACGTCTGAATTTCGCCCTCCATTTGGCCTCCAATCGCATAAATACTGAAAGAGCAGTTAACTAGTCAAGTTTACATCAAAACGGCAATACAATAAATTAACCGCAGAAACATATTTTAAAGCATTTTTAGCAACCAGTTACGTCCGTTCATCTTTGTTTAGTTTTTCATTTCATTACACTTATAAGCACACTTAGATTTTATATGGCTTCATATAACCAACCCAGCGTCCGTCTCCGCCTGCAACACTACTGCGAAGCAACTACAACTAGTAAAAGCAAATACTCTACACATACGCTGCCAGAGCGTTTTGCGCTCAGCCATCTCCAGCCCACCACCAACCGCATTAGCAGCTGCAAACTGTTGTTACATTTGCGCCCCAGCCGCCAAGCGCTGCGCCACACACTGCATGCAACCGTCCTTGTGCTGCTCGCTCTCTTGCTCAGCAATTGGATAGCACAGGCCTCGGCCGCCGTCGCTGTTGCTCCTCAGTCGCGCTCCGAGTTGCCGCCAACTAGTAAACCCACACACACGCCGCCATATACCCATGTTGGCGCCGTCTACAACGTCGACGCCGATATATCATTGTTGAGCGCCGCCACCAACACCGATGAGTTCAACTCTAGCTCGTTTATCTCTTCCGCTAACGCTACTGCTGGCGTTATCGGCCTCACAGCGACGGCGTTCAGCAATGACACCGGCGCTTCTAGCGACAGCGCGAGCAACAACAACAGTATTAGTCCGAGTTATGTGGCAGCGGGTGGTGGAGTGGGCAGTGCGAGCGCAGCGCTTATCACGACTAGCAGCATTTGGGATCCTATTGTGGGCGCAATCCCCACCGACATTAGCTTCGCACCAACGCCGACGGAGCAGGGGTCGCACGAAGAAGGCTATGACGAGATTGCCTTGCCGCCCTGGCATGTAATCGTTGTCAGCATTATTCTATTGCTCATCATCATCGGCACAGTTATTGGCAATGTGCTCGTCTGCATAGCCGTGTGTATGGTGCGCAAATTGCGACGTCCTTGCAATTACCTGCTCGTCTCGCTGGCGCTCTCCGATCTGTGTGTCGCGCTGCTAGTCATGCCCATGGCAATGCTGTACGAGGTGTTGGACAAGTGGAATTTTGGACGTATACTCTGTGACGTTTGGGTCTCGTTCGATGTGCTCTGCTGCACTGCCTCCATACTGAACTTGTGTGCCATTTCCGTGGATAGATATTTGGCCATTACCAAGCCGCTAGAGTATGGCGTGAAGCGTACGCCGCGACGCATGATGGCCTGCGTGGCTTTGGTGTGGTTTGTGGCGGCGAGTATTTCACTACCACCACTACTCATACTGGGCAATGAGCATTTCGACGAACATGGCACGCCCATTTGTATTGTGTGTCAGAATTTCGCATATCAAATCTATGCAACGCTAGGCTCTTTCTATATACCACTCTCCGTCATGCTCTTCGTGTACTATCAAATATTTCGCGCTGCCCGCCGCATAGTGCTGGAGGAGAAGCGCGCCCAAACACATTTGCAACATGCGCTCAATGGCACCGGTTCACCACCGGGCAACACAGATCTAACTGTGGTGGGTAGCGGCAATGGGCAACGCCACAGCAGCTATGGCAATACGTCGCTCACATATTCGACTTGCGGTGGACTGAGCACTCATCATACGGGCGGTAGTGGTGGTGGTGTAAGCGGTTCGAGTGGCCTGCTCGGTTCACCGCATCACAAGAAGCTGCGCTTTCAGTTGGCCAAAGAGAAGAAAGCTTCCACCACGTTGGGCATCATCATGTCCGCGTTCACCATTTGTTGGCTGCCATTCTTTATACTCGCGCTGATACGACCGTTTGTCGAATCGGAGACAGTGCATGTGCCGCACTCGCTCTCCTCCCTGTTCCTATGGCTGGGCTATGCCAATTCATTGCTCAATCCCATCATATACGCCACATTGAATCGCGACTTCCGCAAACCATTCCAGGAGATACTCTATTTCCGCTGCTCCAGTCTCAATACAATGATGCGTGAAAACTACTATCAGGATCAGTATGGCGAACCGCCATCGCAGCGTGTGATGTTGGGCGATGAGCGGCATGGGGCGCGGGAGAGTTTCCTTTGAAATTAGGCAGCTTAAGGACGCCAAGCAGAGCAGAGTGGGTGGGGCGGAGAGGCAAGGGCGTTGCGGTTATTAAATGTTGATGGGTTGTTCAACCAATAAGTCTTTTTTGTTTCTTTCGTGTGTGTGTGTGTGTGTGTGTATATGTGTCTAATTGTAGTTTCAGTGTTTCAAAGCGTTTTAAAGCAATTCCAAGCGTTTCAATGCGACAACTCAAATGTACTATATATAATGAGGCATATACTTTATCATTTACGAAATAAAGTCAGACAAAACAAAAAAAAAATATAGTAAAAATTAAACACAGCTGTAGTTGTATAAAATAGAGGCCAGAAACTCAGAGTTTGTGTGTCAGTGTGAGAAAAGTTACTAAACTTAGTTGCAAAATACAGTTATGTAAATACAAGTGCATACATATATACTTAGATGCAATGATGCAATGATACATGCATGCACATATATACCATAAACATACACACATATACCTACACACCTACATACACACAATACAAATTTGTTTAAGCAGCTGCACTAAACTGAACTGAGATGAACACAAACAATGCAAGATTGATTAGGCACGCGTACTGATACACGGAAACAAAAGTAAAATTAGCAATTAAAAATTCAATAAAATACTTGCAATGTTAAACTAAAAAAAAAAAAAAAACCAACAAATACACAAAATGTACAAAGTGACATGAAGTGGTGCAACTTAGAATTTGTGTGTATTTTTAGTAAATGTTAGCCGTTAAGTAACGCATACAAAGTAACAGAACACTACGTAGTACACACATACATAAGCATAAGTGCATACCTAGTAATTGCTGTACATACATACATACATACAAACGTAACTTTATTAGCTGTTAAGTGGTGGCAAGAAGTTAAAGAGCAGCAAAATATTAATACAATCAAGAAAAGAAACTGAAATTTGAAAATGTAGTACAACTCATCTAACTATCACCCACACATGCATACACATAAACATACATATATATTATCAATATAAGAAGGAGCTCTAATACACAACCACATTTTTTCCTAAAAAGTGCTTGCATTTCTTTAAAAAAAATGGTAAAAAAACTAGGAATGTAGGTTGGGTGGTTGTCATAGCGACACACTTAGACCTTTCGCAGGTCCATTGGGATACCACTGGAGCTTATCAGTGTTGCCAGAACCAATCGCAGCAGCGTACTAAAGCGATGATCAAAAAAGTAATAGATTGCTGTACTCCGTAATAGGAGTCTAAGCAAAATTAAAAAACAAAAAAAAAAAAAAAAAAAAAAAAAAACGGTCGCCCCTCGGCGGGCAATGGCAAACCTCCGTATTTCAGCCATGAAAAAGCTCCTCATAAAAAATATCTGCCGTTCGGAGTCGGCTTGAAACTGTAGGTCCCTCCATTTGTGGAATAACATCAAGACGCACACCACAAATAGGAAAAGGAGCTCGGCCAAACACCTAACAGAAGTCTAATTTTCGTTTAATAATAAATCTGCAAGACAAAATACGGATTCCTTCTTATACATACATGTAGATATTCTTTTATATTAAATTCTTGTTCATGGTCCATTGAAAAAATAATCCGCAATTATTTCACGTGAGAAAATGTTCAGAAACACTCACCTTTCCATACTGATGTATCAACAGGATTTAATTGACTAAAACGAAAACAAAACACTCACTATCACACTGACATGCTCATCACTGTGACAATTCTCGAACTGAATAAACTTCTAACAAAGCAGTAAAGCTCATTCAGAAAGGCAGAGTCAAATAAACGTCATAACACAGTCAGTAACACAGGATATCACTAATTAACATATATTCTTCCAACATTAGCGGGTTTAATATTTTAAGCCTTTATGGCCAAAGCGCACGTTGCAAGTTGCAACGTGTTGTATCGTGTTGTTATACATATTCAAAATTGACGATGTGCAGTAGCGGAGAAATTATTGTCAAAAGGGCGAATGAAACAAAAATATCTCCAGACATATGTCCTTTTAGTATACATCATGTTTACTTTTATGGCTGCTGCTCGCCCTCTCTCGTTAACAATGGGATTTACATAAGCAGCGATGGATAAAGAAGGTTTTCCAATACGTCTTTTATAAAACATTTTTTTCAAAATTTGGCTGAAATTGTAATTTAAAACATGAACAATTTTTTTCCTGTTTCCTCTTAGAATTGGAAATTGTATTAGATTTCATATGAAGTGTAATAGCGTAATAAACTGAGAACAAATGTAATAGATCTATTACAATTGTAATAGACTGGCAACACTGGAGCTTATCCTTACCCTAGGTGTTCCTTTTCAAACCATATGGTAGCTTTTATAAACGAGCAAAGCTTCGTTAGTCTTAGATGCGCTATGTCCGCTACATCGGTTAAAAATGGTGAAAAAAACTAAATCAGAGCAAAAATTATCTGCTTTTTTTATTGCGCAAAAAATTTCCAACGATCTTGAGGCCAGCTGGTTCTACTGCTTGAGTAAAAGTTAGCAGCATCTCTTCAATGCGCAAAGAATTTTCAACGATCCTGAGATCAGCTGCATCTAATACCAGGTTTTCACTGCGATTTTTTTATGACAAAAAGTGCCATTCTAGTGAAGGCAGCTGCCATTTTGTGTAACTTCGATTTGAGGTTTGGTTAAAATATTTAAGTGACAATTTGTACGGATTTTATATCAAATTGTATCCCAAAAAAAATTAAATTATGAAAACTACCATAAGTAAAGGTATTTATGGTCAAATCCTACCTGCAGTCATTGACTTTTACTATGCAGCTGAAGAAGTACGTCTTCTACCTGTTTTTCTATGCTACAAACTGGTGTGTTTAAACGGGCGATAATATCCTACGAAATGTCAGTTGCCAGCCAATGCAGTAGAATGAACCATTTAGCCAACTAGTTTATTACAGGCACAAAAAACACTAGTCCAATTTGTTCCAAGCATCACCAGTTTCGGTCCAGTTCGAAAAAGTAAAAAACAAAATTTTAGTAGGGTTTTGAAAATCTGTGTTTTTTTATTATTTTTTTTTTGTTGGAAAATATTTCAATGATGATTGTTAAGATTTCATATCAAATGAAGTCCCGAAAAACTTTTTCATAATGAAAACCAAATAAAGGTAGATGAGTAGGTAGTGTCGATGTCGTAATGACACACTTAAACGTTGTGATACCACGGGAACTTTCCCTATACTATGGGTTCCTTTTTAAACCATTCTGTATCTTTTATAAACAAGCAAAGCTTCGTGAGTTTTAGATGCGCCATATCCCCTACATCTGTTAAAAATGCAGTGACAAGAGTACAAAGCCTCCGTCTACCTAAACCTTCAAACTCACTTAGGAGGTTGTCTGACTTTTTAATCTTCTTCCGTGTTGAAACAGCTTCTACACAAATAGGAGTATGGCAGTCCTCCTTATAGCATGGTTACCTATTAAACTAAACTGATTATTTAATACACCGATCATGTTTCTTGTAAATTTTCTATTAAATCTATTAACAGGCTTTTGGAGCGACCGCTGTTCCATTTCGGCCATGTCTCTTTGCTTAGTTTGCATCTAGTGAGATTTTGCAAAATTGCTTTACCTTGTTCATGATTTGCCTAACTGGTAATTTACAAGTGGCGATAGACATAGAAGACATAGGTAACAAGTGGTTGTATTTGTTCTAGCAAGTTCGTCTACTTTGAATCATCTTGCTATGTTCCTATGGCGTGGCACCCAGATTAGGGGCACTTTGTAGTACTGAGATACGCCATTTAGAAGCTTAAAACATCCTATGACTGTTCTGATGAGTGTGTTTTGGATTCTACCGCTCTTATAGCTGCTTAACTGCCTAGGTAAATAAAAGTTAAATCCTATCTGCAGTGAAACCTTTTGCTTCGCAGATGAAGAAGTGCGTCTTCTACCTTTTTTTCTATGCTATAAACTGCTGTTTTTAAGCCAGCTATATGCTACGAAATGTCAGTTGTCAGCCTATGCAGCAGCATGAATCATTTAGCCAACTAGTTCATTAAAGGCACAAAAAATACTAGTCGAATTTGTTCCGAAAGTAAGCAGTTTCGGACCAGTTGAAAAAGAAAGAAAAGGATAAAAGGGAGTTTTGAAAATTTTAATTTTTTTACGAACCAAAAAAAAAAATTTTTTTAATTTTATTTTTTTAATTTTTAAAACTACTTTTATGTCAGAAATCAAAATAATACTTCGTAAATTTTATTATTTTAATTTCATAACTATTAATTTTGGGAAAATTAAATTTTAACTTGCACATATTTTTAGCAGTTCAATGGTTTCTTAGCTTGATAATCTAATTGTACAACACTTTTTAATTTCAAGTATTGTCAATTTTTTTTATTTCAGCCAAAAATTTTTATTTCAGTTCTGAATTAATGTCCTAAATGTCTCTGAATTCATAAGGCAAGGGATTAGTTAATCTACAGCACAAAGCACCTTATCGACTAATCAAAAATGTAAAGAAAATGAAGCAAAAATATTAGTAATCACATTAACACATTACCCAAAATTATTTCTTATCTTTAATTTTTACGAAACTTAAACTTAAACCTCAATTACGCAATAATATGCAATGAAGGCTTATAACTCCGTATTTGATAAATCCAGAAGCAAATGAAAGTCTGCACCACTCGTAGCGAAATTCCAAACGAATTTTTAGCCAACAAGTCTGTGTTTTTATATGCATTTAAAGCTGGTGATTTTTAGCCTGGAAATCCAGCGGGGGATTTCTCTCACCAACAACCAACCAATATTTCTATCTCTCTCTCTCTCTACTTTGAACTAAATAGACAATTGAGAAAGAGGCTATAAAACTCGTCTGCCTCTTTATATGGATATTGTCGGTATACACTACCAGCCTACACACTACACAGTAAAAGTAGCGCGCGCGAAATGGGTTGATAGTCTGACACGTAGCGCTACAAGAATAATTTGAAGCCGCTACACAATCGGTGAAGGAAAAACGTCTCTATGTTGGTGGCTTTGACAACAGGCCACTGCTTGCTTTGTCGACAAGCTGAAAAATTAGACGAAGCTCTGTTTTACTATTGCAGAAGTTCCAAGAATGAGGAGAAGGAGAGGTTGTCACTGTACAGAGTGGCAAGCCACTATAAACATAGTTTAGCTACTTTAATTTATCGTTCTACAATGACACCGATGCATATATTTAAGTGTAATCCAGATCAATGGGTTTTCACTTAAAAGAAAATAGATTAACGAAGAATATAAACTGGAGGTAAACGAAGAGGTAAACTGCTACTGTAGTATTACAGTGGATCGGTAATGGTCTAAATGAGTTGGTTTAAAGAGGGATTGTCACTTCGACCCACCTACCTATTTAGGAAATTGAGTAGTAAAGTCCTCTCTCGACGAACAAAACTACTTCTTCGCAGCTTCTCATCACGCTCGTATGGCGCAGAAGCTCGGGGGATGACAACATCCGATGCGACGGCCATTAGAGTGTTTGAGAGAAATATTCTGCGGAGGATTTGTGGATCTTTGCGTGTTTGGCGTCGGTGAATAGCGAAGGCGATGGAACGATGAGCTGTAGCTGAGACTAAGGTTTAGCAAACTAATACTCAGAGGCTTCGCTAGCTATGTGATGACGTACGAATAGACACAAATGCACTGACTCTAAAAGTATTCAAACGATACTAGAACCTGATAATGGAGAAGAGGAAGGGCCTCCACCACATTGGAAAGTTAGCATCGGTTGGCAGAAACCTTGGTATAAATAAACTACTAGCACCTTTTGTTAAACTCGGCCAAAATCACTCACGCTGTTACTGTGCCTATAAATAAAAAGAATATTCTGCAGGAAAAATTTACTAAAACTTATCAAATTATATTTTTTTGTCTAGAATTTTTCTGGATTTCTTTTTTATAAAGCTTTGTTTTTGAATTTTTTACTTTTAGTGCACATTCATACCAAAATTGTTTGTTTTTTTGTGGAGCTGAATGTAAAAAAAAAAGTTTTTAATAAGAACTAAATTATTTTTTAATAAAAAATATTACTTTTTGACTACAAAAATTTTCTAAAAATGCAAGTTTCCCTCACAGAACTTTTAATGTTTTTTTATCATAAGTGATAGTGCAATTTTTTCTAATAAAAATAATGAAATAATATACCATAATTCTAGCAGAAGTTTTGCACTGACAATAGCCATAAAAGAATTGATTTTTCAATCTTAAAAACAGTAAAAAGGCAATTTTTACAATGAAAATCCATAAGAAGCAAAAATTATCTGACGGCGCCACCTATCGTAAGTTTTAGCTAAATTTAATTTTTTTTTAATTCAGCTGCTAATTCGCTAATTCTGTTGTTTATAAATGCTAAGGTGATGAGTGGCGCTAGATGGCATTAATACTGGAAATTTTGTGATATATTTTATTTTATTTTTGGACAAAGTTGAAATCTTGCAATTACCACCTTAGGTCGCCGCGTACCAGCAGTTGAAAGAAAGATGTTCCATTTGAGGTTCGATTTTGTTTCCCTATCTTAATAAGGACTTAGTAAAACTTCAGTGAAGAAAATTTGTTTTGCAAAATTTTTGATGTATGTTTAAAGAAAAAAATTGTTTTCGAAAAAAATGCTTGTGAAAAAAATTGTTTAGTAAACAGGAAATGCATCCTATTTAACTATATCAGCTGTAGTATAGTATTTTATTCCTAGTATTGTTATGCTTTATAAGTTGGTGTGATCATTGGCCAAGACAAGTATTGTGACTGCATGGAGCAGTGACTGAAGACTGCAGCAGGCGGACTAGGCCTTTTTTCTAACTGCGCATCTCTCAGTGCCCTTGAATCTGTTCTACAGCACTCGCCGAACGATGCCATGCCGCAAAATCTACTTTGTCGAGTTATCTTTTCTTTCTTTCTTCAGGAGTGCAGCAAGGCTCCACAGCTTTAGCTTTTTTTATCTTTTTGGGGGATGTTTTTCAAGTCACTACAAATATTTCTTCACATAGAATTTTATGTGTTTCAGTCCTAATAATGCAAACCTTTGTTAGAATATTGGCTAAAGCAAAAAGTTGATGATAAATAAGCATTTTTTGTAGAGAATCGTAAGCACTTGTAGAGCTTCTCATTGGTAAGATAAAGAAAAGCCTTCACTTTCACCTGCAATCTATCGACATTTTTTCACCTCCTGACTGTATATACTACCCATACAAACACATAAAAGCTACTATAAAATAATTTAAATTATAGAATAGTAACAAAATTGCTGAAACTGTTGTAAACAAATGAGAAGAATGTATAAAATATTAAACACATTTTTAAGAACCAAAAAAATCGACAATTAGTTTTTCTTGCTAACATTTGGTTGTCATCAGCAAATTAGTTTTCACATATAAATTTGGTATAGCTTTCATTATTATTAGAAACAACTGCCGTTGAAAAAAATATTTAATATAAATTTTCGATGTGTGTGTATGTATCGTTCTCTTTTCGGATGATAAGAATACTTGTTTTTACTTTCAATCTGCTTGGGTTAGTTTGAGATGTTTACTTTTCAAGCAAACTGTATGCAAAGAAAACAAGTTAAAATTAAGCATACGTCTTCCTTATTTCCTTAGTTAAGTTTAAAAACATTATGAACATATTATATACATATACAAATTTTTTTTTTGTTAATTATACGTTGCATGCAAAGATTGTTTGTATTTTATATTTATAACTAAAATTTAAGTATAAATTTGGATAAAGCAAAGCCAGCAAATTAAGTCAAATAAAGAACATTCGAACCAAAGAAAAATATACCAAAATATTAATGAAAGTAAAAATAAATGAAAAAATCCATTTCAAAAATTAATTAGAAAAACTTTGTAATACTTTTTTTTTTTAATATTGGTGAAAAAATTTTAAATTAATTAAACAAATTTTTTTAAAACAAATAATTTTATTTAAAAAGTGAAGAAAACTTCGTTAGCCAAAATTTTTAAAATTAATTAAACAAATTAACAAAAAAAATTTTTCTTTAAAAAAAATTGAGATAAAAAAATTTTTTACAAAAAAAATTTGTTTGCCTAAAATTGCTAAAATAAATTAAACAAATTTAGTTAACACAAAATATTTTATAAAAAAAAAGTTGGTTAGAAAAAATTTGTTTAGCTAAAATTTTTAAAATTAATGAAACAAATTTCGTTGAAAAAAAACTGTTGTATTTCAAAAACTGTTGGTGAAAAATTTGTTTTGCAAAACTTTTAATCTTTTTTAAGCGAACATTTTTTGTTTTCGAAAAAAAATTTTTGTGAAAAAATTTTGCTTATTAAACATTTATGTGAACAAATTTGCTTAACTTAAATGTTTAAATTAATTAAGCAAATTTTGTTAAAAAAACTTTTTTATTTAAAAAAATGTTCGTGAAAAAATTTAATTTAGCTAAAATTTTTAAAATCAATTGAAGAATTTTTTTTTGAAAAAGCTGTTTTATTTAAAAAAGTGTTGATGAATAAAATATGTTTACCTTTAAATTTTTAAATTAAGCAAACAAATTTTGTTTAAAAGATGTTAGTGACAAAAATTTGTTTAGTTAAATTTTTCATTTCTTTTTGTTTAGAGAAATCTTTTTGTCGAACAAAATTCTAGTGAAAAAAATTTGTTCAGTAAACAGTTTAGTGAATAAAATTTGTTAAGCGAAAAAATTGAAAACAAATTTTAGCCAAATAATTTGTTTGCTTCAATGAAGAAAAATTTCGAAAAAAATGCTTTGTAAATATTTTAGTAAATAAAATTTGTTTAGCGCAAAAATTGAAAAAAAAAATTGTTTTTTGGAAAAAATTTTAGTAATAAATTTTTGGAAAAAAATTATACAAAAATAATTTGCTCAGTAAAAATTTCAGAGAAGAAAATTTGTTTTGCAAAATTATTAATTTTTTTTAAAGAAAAAAATTTTTTTCGAGAAAAATTCTTGTGAAAAATGTGCTTAGTAAACATTTTAGTGCAAAAAAATTGTTTAGGAAAAAAATTAAAAAAAAAACTTTTTTTGGAAAAATGAAAGTTTTAAAAAAAATTATAGGGAAATAATTTAATTAGTAAAAACTTGAGTGAAGAAAATTTTTGTTGCAAAATTATTGATATTTTTTTTAAGAAAAAATTTTTTTCGAAGAAAATTCTAGTGGAAAAATTTAGTGAATAAAATTTGCGAAAAAATTGAAAAAAATTATAGCCAAATAATTTGCATAGTAAAAACTTCAGTCACCAAAATTTGTTATGCAAAACTTTGATTTAAAAAAACAATTTTCGAAAAAAATTCTTGTGAAAAAATTAGTTTGGTAAACAATTTAATGAATAAAATTTATTTAGCAAAAAAATTTAGAAAAAAAAATATAGAAAAAAAATTTTTTTGGAGAAAATTTTAGTAATAAATTTGTGAAATTTGAAAAAAATTATAGGCAAATAATTTGCTCAGTGAAAACTTCAATGAAGAAAATTTGTTTTGCAAAATTATTGATTTTTTTTAAAGAAAAAAATTTTTTCAAAAAAAATTCTTCTGAAAAAATTTGTTTGGTAAACAATTTAAATTTAAAATTATTTAGCAAAATTGTTTTTTTTGAGAAAATTTTAGTGATAAATTTGTGAAATTTGAAAAAACTTATAGGCAAATAATTTGCTTGGTAAAAACTTCCGTGAAGAAAATAAGTTTTCCAAAATTTTTGGTTTTTTTAAGGAAAAAATTTTTTTTCGAAAAAAATTCTTGCGAAAGAATTTGTTTACTAAACATTTTAGTGAAAAAAGTTTGTTTAGCGAAAAAATTAAAAAAAAAAAATGGTTTTTAGAGAAAATTTTAGTGATTTGTTTAGTGAAGATTTTAGTGAAAAAATTTGCTTGGCAAAAAAATTTTTTTTGGAAAATATTTAGTGATAAAATTTTGCTTAGTAAACACTTAAGTGAAGAAAATTAGTTTAAGAAAATTTTTTATTTTCTGAATAAAAACAATTTTAGTGAAACATTTATATTTTTGTAATATTCATACATCATTTTTTCTTTTAATTTTTAATAGCCACATTATTGCTGAACTATTTTGGAGATTGAATTTATGACACATTTTTTGTTTCTAGTGTTAGCTGTTTCGCCGTGGATGTAAAATATATTTTTATTGCAAGTAAAATCCAAACATTGTCGTGTAGAATATAAATTAATAAATGGGTTTAAAGTAACTATGATACAACAACAATGATGTGTAAAAAATACGTATTGTAATAAATTGTGTAAAATAAATCTAAATATAAATATATGTAAATTGTAAATTTTTTATGTTCAAAGTCTCTTTATAGAAGTCACGTCTCTCTGTGATACAAATTTTAATGTTAATTTTACAACAAGAAAAAATATAGAAAAATAGAGAAAAAAATAGCAAAATAATACGCAGTAAAGCTGTCCCAGATATGTGAGAATAAATTTGCGTCACAATAGAAATACTAAATGTTATTTGGCATAAATGTAAGTGAGTAATTATAAAAAGCAAGTAGCGCAACATAAGCGAAGTAATAAATCAAATAGAAAAAGAAAAAGTGAATGAATCAAAAAATAAAAATTTTTAAATTAAATACAAAACGTAAAGTTCACTATGGAAGAGCGAGTAACTTGGCAACTGATAAGGAATTAGTAAAAAGCAAAAATAAATCAAAACAAAAATCATTGTAGTGAAAGCAATCAAACACACACGCGTGCACAGATATACACGTACATGTACATATATATACATACATGCATACAAACATATACACAAAAAAACTAGAAAATTCATGAACTCAACAATGTCATTTGTAGTTAGCAAACACATACACACATACATATGTACATATATATGCATAGTAACTACCGGGTGGTCCAAGCGTAAGTAGCTTTTTGGAATTATATACCATTTTTAAACGCTAACCATTTATACCATTTACAAAACGCTTTTTTTGTACGAATTCTAAACTGCTAGTCAGTATTACGTCTCAGTGAATTTAAATGCGTTGCTCTACGTTCGCAAACATATTTCAAATGCCATGCCCATATCGCCCAATCTGTGAGTTTAGGGGAAAGAAATGTTCACTTAAATGAAGCACCCGCACAGCGCGTGGGGACGGGATTGTGACGACAGTCCATCCAGCGTGCATAGCATAGTTCAGGAACATTGATTCGTCATCAATCGCAGCCACTTCTTATCTCATTCAACGCAGTGAGAATTTTGCCCAACTATCTTGAGTTATTTAAAAGCAAAAAACTTTCCAGAAATCAGAACACTTTCCATATCAGTGAGCCATTTCCTATACATTATAAGTATCGAATTTTTGGAGATTGAAACGAAAGACTTGAATTTGGATGGTATTTACTCCACTTCCTTTCCACAAGCATTGACTTTTTTTGATTTGAAATTCCAGATATGAATTTGGATGGACTTTACTCCACTTCCTTTCCACAAGCATTGACTTTTTTTGATTTGAAATTTCAGATATGAATTTGGATGGTCTTTACTCCACTTCTTTTCTACAAGCATTGACTTTTTTGATTTGAAATTCAAGGTGTGAATTTGTATGATCTTTGGTTAGCGATGTTATAAAATTTATCAAGCAATTGGCGAAAGCACAGATCCGTTTTATAGACTTTTTGTTAAAATTTATGTGCTCTTTAAGCACATTTTGATTATCTCAACTTCCTGTTAAGAAACAAAAAACAGTTCTTAAGCACATTTCCGGTGTATCAACTTCCAGTCAAAATTTTATTACTCGGATAATTAACTTTCGTTTCTCCAACTTACTGTTTAACTTATCTGCCCTCTAAAAATATTTTACTTTGCTCAACTTCCTCTTAAAACTTTTTTGCTCTTTAAATTCATTTCCAAGGCGCATTTATTAAAGGCGGTGGCACTAGACCAACAACAATGTTTTGTACGTTTTTGTCACGGCAAAGTATTCGAAAAGTAGAAATCAAAAAATTAATTCGCCTTGTTTTATTCTGTGCTGACAGTTACATGAACACAGCAAAAGAAAAAAATAGATTTGCCTTGCTCCTTTTCATTTTCTCAACTGTCTATTGTGTCAAACCGCATTTCTCGCTGCAAGCGCGTCATCTTATTGGTTTGTAAACAGAAGACAGCTGATTGCTAAGTTAAAATTTTTCATTGCCCATATTTTAATACAATGACCTGAGATGGAACTCATTTGTGCTACCCAATGAAGTCTAGAAAAACTACTTTCGCCTTGAGAGCGCAGTTTGTGCCTCCTTTCTTCCTTTTTCTGTCTTCCAGTTCACCATTTTGTTCAAAAGCAAAGCAGAATAGCAAACCTTTACGATTTTTTTATTTTCTATTTTTAACAGCTGATTTTGGCATCTTCGCTTAATCTGCTCTCGGGTGCTGCCACTTATTTACTGTTATTAAAAACAAATGAGAACAATATTTACTTACTTTCTTATTCTTCAAAACTCCCTTTCTAAGAAAGCCTTATTCATTTTATTTAAGTTAAAAAAAAATACACGCATTTGGTCCACCCGGTACAAGGAATGTCATGCTTCAGCAGCATACTTCCATATTTTCATAGTAGAGTTTAGAATTTCAATGCATATGAAAAAACAAAAACAAGAAAGGAAATTAAAAAACTATACAACTCTTCCACTTTTTGTAGACTCATTCACTTTCTACTACAAACATACATTTGTATGTTGATTTCCTACAGCGAAAATTTCAATATAAATGTGAAAAATTGCATAGCATTAAATTAATTCAAAAAAAAATATGAAAATTAAGTGAAAAACTACATTGAAAAGTATTAATTGAAAACGTAAGTGAGATATGTATGTTATGATTTAGGAAATAAAGTAAAACTTACAAAAAATTATACAAAAAAACAAAGCAAATGAAAAATACTGAAATACAAATTAAATAAATTTATTTGTCAATGACATAATTGAAAATATTTCCATATTTGTTTTTCATCCAAATGAGTATGAAATGTAATCAGGTAAGTAGCAGCAGGTAAGCAGTAAACAGGTATTTCAATAAGTCTACTTGATTTGAAACGATCCAAATTTCTGATTTGAAGACTTAACACTAGAAAGACCAAAGCCGTCAATTTGACGGCATCACGATTTCATTCTTAAATATTTTGCAAAATATGTTTTTGTTCATTTTCATATTTTATTACTTCTCCTAATTTGTTATTGTTTGCTCAAATAACTATAGAAAACTTTTAGTATATATGTGGTTTATGAAATTCCTTTAGAAATACCTAATAAGACCGCATACCGTCAATTTGACGGCAGCGATAATAGTAGAAAACAATGCTTTCTACGAACTAAGTATCCGTTTAATTTCAAATTTGAATTCTGTGTAATTTGTTATTGCCTTGCTTGTTTACATTAAACTTAGTCGTTGTTATGCAGACTGACAGAAATTGTTGTTGCATTCAATGCAAACCGACAAAATTGAGAACGAGAAAGAGAGCAAAACAGGTGTTCAATTGGAATCGGAGAAATGGGAAGAGTAAAAAACTAAAAAATGAGAAAAACGCATTCAGTAGTCGTTGGTGTTTCTTAGTGGGCAGTCGTGATTTTGTATTTGAATTCTGTGTAAGTTCTTATTGCTTGGCTTCTTTTCCATACACTGTAAACGTTGGTATATTTTAGTGGGTTATAAAAATGCATCGCTGTCTCACTACTTCCCAAATACAACAAGAACTGTCGCGATTGTGTGATACACAAGAAGATGTATCAGGTGATGAGAGTTTTGACGATTTATCAATGAATCTGTCTGAAAACCTTGATGCAGAATTTCAGCCGGAGCAGGTCACTTCCTCATCAGACGACTCCGAAGCAGATTTCCCTGATACAGGTAACACTTTTACTGTAAATTTGCGCAGGGGTCAAGGGGTTTCTCGTAGATCAATTAGTGGCGGACGAACAGGGCGCGGTGGACGTTCATCTAGGACAAATTCGGGGCCAAAAGTCGGTATACTACAGATAGCAAGTAACGGCACAGAATGGACTTGTATTTCGCCGAACGCTTTTGAAGTAGGACGTTGCAGTCAGCAAAATATGCTTAGAAAAATCTCATATTGAAAATAATAAACCAATTTCTGTGTGGAGGCTATTGATTGATGAGTACATTCTTCGACGTATAAAAGAATGTACTGGAAAGGAAGCACATGACAAGAGTCAAAATGAAACTTGGAACTTATCTCTAGACGAACGAGATGCCTTTATTGCTTTGATTTATACTCGTGGAGCCTACAACATGAGCCACCTTGATTTGGATATCTTGTGGTCTGAAGATTGGGGGCCACCCGTTTTCAATAAGACTATGAGTAAAAATAGATACAAGGAAGTCATGAAATACTTACGATTTGATATGAGAAGCACGCGTTCTGTTCGTTTAGCTAATGATAAATTTGCAATGATTTCTGACATATGGAAGATATTTATAGATAATTGTCAAATGTGTTACATTCCTGGAGAAAATTTGACAGTCGATGAGCAGTTGTTTCCATCAAAAACTCGCTGTCCATTTTTACAATATATTGCAAACAAACCGGATAAATTTGGCATAAAGTTCTGGCTGCTGGTGGATGTCGAAAGTATGTATCTATGTGGTGGATTCTCTTATCTAGGAAAAGACGAAAACCGTCCGAACGATATTTCATTACCCGAACATGTGGTTTTGAGACTAGTACAACCCTATTTCAAAAAAGGGCGAACCGTTACCACTGATAACTTTTTCACGTCGATAAATCTGGCTATAAAACTAATGGTCGAAAAGACTAGTATTGTTGGAACAATGCGGCGTGCAAGACGAGAAGTACCACCAATTTGTAAAAATATTCGTACCACACGATATGAATCGTTTATACTGAAATCAGAGACTAATACAACTCTTACTGTTCATCAAGGAAAACCAAGAAAAAATGTTATTATTTTGAGTACTTTGCACCCAAATGTGAGCATAGGAGTTGATCGAAAAAAGCTTCCCGGGACAGTAAAATTTTATAATGAAACGAAGTTTGGTGTTGACATCATTGACCAAATGGCACGAAAGTACACCGTAAGAGCTGGAACACGAAGATGGCCTGTTCATATTTTTTACAATATACTTGATTTAGCAGCTATAAACTCATGGATTCTGTACCGAAAAGTTACGGGAATAAATATTTCTCGGCATGATTTTATCTTACAATTAGTGAACGATCTACGTGCAGAGTATTTGAAAAAGGAACTATTTCAGCTACGACTCAAAGGCAAGAAAGTAATTTTGCAACAAGTGAACAAGAACTACCAACAATAAGAGGCGGCAATGTCAAGTCAATCATAATTGTAAAAAAAATAGAACGTGTGAAAACTGCACAATATGTAAAAAAGCTGTTTGTGGTAAATGTATAAAAGATTAAAAATAAATATTATTTGTTACAAATGTTACTCGACTTAAGTGCTATCCTTAATTTGTAACTACTAATAAAAATAAAATTTTAAATATTTTTGTTTAATTTCAAAGCGAAATATACTAAAATTTCATGTGCATTCTGATTGAATCTCTAATACCGTCAAATTGACGGCTGCGGTCTTTGAAGGTATAGTTAGATACGCGACCCTTCTAGTGTTAAGAGCCGCTTTCCAGAGTCAGAAAATTGGCGAAGTTGAGCTGCAACTTTTAACCCCAGCTATGTACATTGACACACAAAAGTGTCAGAGACGGTCAGAGGAAAGTGTACAGGTGAAAACCCCCGAGAAAAGTTTGAAGCTGGGCAGGCGGTTAACAAGTATCGGAGTTCGGGAGTTCCACTCGCTTCACTGGTAAAATAATATTATACGAGCCTTCGGCTTCCAACAAGCAAAAGTACAGCAGTGTTTAAATGGGTATTTGCTAGTTGCGGGATCGCAGAAAATGAGTTCAACGCCGTGCAAGAAAGAGCAAATCCAACTGCAATTATCCTTAGCTGATCTACGTCTAGGTGGTCAATAAATAAATGTGCATATCCAGAGTGGCGTGAACACTGGGGTGCATGGAAAGCCACAGGTAAGAAAAGCTTGTTGAATATCCTTCATAAGAATAACGAAAACTGAGTGGAATCGAATTAAGACTACTCGGATCAAATCAACTCAATGATCATAAACAGCAGCGTTGAGGGCAAGAAATCAGCTGTCGATTGGTATTTCTACAAAATTTCTTCAGACCCTTGAGGAGGATTAGACATCGCAATTCTTTTTATATCTCGCCTTTTATCTAGTTAAATAACTTGCAAGATCATTTTAGCAAACTTAATGACTATCAGAATGACTGCTTTTATTAAAGAGTCTGAAGGTGCCTTGGGTATTGTAGGTTGAGGATGTAATACAAGTGCCGAAGGCACTCAAAGTGTAACCAACTTCCATCCAGTTTTCGGCTAGTTGACTAAATGACAGTCCAGAGTATTCTTTACAAGTGCGCGGAAGCATTTTGCCGAGTGTAAATAATCAACGATTGTTTCTGAGCTCGAGCATATTCAAGTAAATAAAGTTTTTGTTTATCGTCCCATTACTCGTTACAACGATAGTGGTAGCATAGCGAAACGTCATGAAGATGGTCATCAAAAGACTGCGACGTCACGGGAAATGGTTCAACAAGTGAAAAAACGACTTGAGCGAAATCTCCGACGAAGTGCCAATCAAATGGAAATACTGAAATACTGAAAAGTGATATCAAAGTCAAGCCTTACAAGATCCAAAAGGCTCATGATCTCACAATAAAGCAGCAAAAAGGCAGACTTGAGAGAGCAAAGGCGTAGCTTCACTTTGCCGAAAGCGGTAAATTTCCGAACATTGTGTTTTTTGGCGAAACAATATTTCAAATTGAGCAATTCGTGAACTCCCAAAACGATAGGGTTTATTTGACCCACTGTTCATACGGGAATTTGAGTCAAAGATTGGCCACCAGGAGACAGCACCCGCCGCAGATGGGTGCTCTCCAATTGCATTCAACGAGCCTGGCGTCAAAGTAAATGCGAAATATTATAGGGGAAGTATTCTGGAGCTTGCTTTGAAGTCGAGGGTAGACAAACATTTCGGTGGCAGGCCATGGACGTTTCAACAGGACTCAATAGCGTCTCACAAAGCTCGAGTTAACCAAGAAGGGCTAAAGAACAAAGCTCCGAACTTCATAACGTCCACTCCATGGCTCTCAAATTAACCAGACGCGAATCCGATGGATTCCTCTCTTTGGACCATTTTGAAGAGCAAAATCCGAAATAAAAGCTACATCAATCTCGACGCGCTGGAAAATGACATTGTCTGCAACTGGGCCAAAATAAATTATTTTCTGGACGGTATCAAGACCAT
Organism: Anastrepha obliqua; assembly: GCF_027943255.1. NCBI lineage: Eukaryota > Metazoa > Arthropoda > Insecta > Diptera > Tephritidae > Anastrepha > Anastrepha obliqua. The sequence continues at coordinate 156,954,718 of NC_072892.1, read as the reverse complement.
AGTCAAGGCAAAAGGTGGCCATATCGAGAAAAATTAAATCCATTCTTAATTTTGAGTTACTTTCACACATTTTTTACTTTGAATTGAATAAAAGTAATTTTACAAACTAATTTTATGACATTTTTAATTGGTTAGACTTCGAGTGCTGGACCTGTACTACATACAAAAAATTAGTAGACCAAGATGATTATGATGATATCTATAAAAGCAATAATAGGAAAATATCTCAACATCGTTTCGTTGATTGGATGTTTAGAATGGCACCTCACAACGTGAATTATTCTACATTCATTGCTGGTATTTCAGTAACGAGAAAATTTTTGTTCTGTGCAAAACAAAATAATAATAAGACCAAAGTTGTTTACTTTTAAATTAATAGTTTACAAGGTAAGTTATTACGTTACAATTATTATACTATAAGCGCGTTTGATCGCTTTACCCCCTTCTCATATTAATGTGGTTGGTTTGGTTTATAAACAAAAAATATGCTACGCGGAAAAACTTTGTCTAAATTTCAGCAGAGAAAAATTCAAGCATGGGGAGAGAGAGGCCTTAGAATTCAAATGCAAAAAGAAGAAAGACTTTGGCTTTGCATTTCTTCCATTTAAAAGGCAAGTACGGATGCACCAAGAGAACTGGTAGAAAACCCAAACTAAGCGCTGGAGATGTTCGGGTAATCAAACGTTTAACTATAAATAAATCATATAGCCCAGCTCAAGTTAAACACACTCTTTTTTTTGGGAATTACCAGCCGTTATATGCAACAAATTTTGAAAGCGTCTAGACCACGTGTATGTAAAACAAGTACCTAAACCTAAGTTAACCAAATAACACGAAAAAGCTAGATTTACATTTGCGGGAAAGCACCAATTTTGGGAAGTTGAATGGAAAAGAGTATTTCTTTCCGATGAAAAAAATTCAATCTCAACAGATCAGACGATTCCTAAATGTATTGGCATGATAAACAGAAAAAAGAGGAGGAGTGAATGGCTTTTTATTTCGAAGAGGGTTCTGTCGTGTTTTGCGCAGGTATTAGTATCAAAGGCAAAATGTCCCTTGTTTCATATCCATAAACATGAATAGTGTCAGGTACAAAGATTATCTGCGGCCTCGGTAGTATAGTGTAAGTGCACTAGCCTGCAATCCCAGAGGTTGTGGTTCCGTTCTCGCACTTTTCCCAACTTGCTTACTTTTCTAGTTTAAAAAAAAATAAACTTTACTTAACCCAAAAACCTTATCCTTCAATTCTTAACTCCCGCATAAAAGTTACCGCATTACTTGCATTGTGGCTGCTAAAACAAGCAACAAACAAAAAGAAAAAGACACAGTTATACATTGCATCAGTGGCGCCAGCAAGAGGAAGCGGGCAATCGCCGTAATAGCGCAGACACACGAAATTTAGCGAAGACCTCAACCGCTTGTGTGATCCTTCTGGCAGAAATATGTTAAACACCGATGGCGCTTTAAAAAGTGAGAAGGCGTTGTTCCTAAGCAACGACAGGTGGACATTACCACTATTTAGGACTGGTAGCGGCAGGCTAATCACCTACCCTGTCAGAAAGCAAAATAGATTAACGAAACCAACGCAAGACTGAGGTTTGTCGAGGCGCTATGCTCCCGAGTGGAGTGAAAAAGCAACATGAAACATTGAAGATAGTTTACAATGATTATCGAATGGTCAAAAATTGGCCAAAATATTATAGAAAACTTTATCAAAGCGACATATCGACGACTTCACCCAGTTATAATGAAAAGCGGATCTAACAAAAACTATCAAATTTCAAATTACATTAGGTAAGCAGCTAAGTTCTCTCTGTTTTTTTACATACTACAAGTGAATCATTGAAAGTATTGCCCATCGCCGGCTATTACTTTTTCCCATCTTTCTGGTAGATCTCGTACCACATGTTTCGCATGTTCGAACAGTTTTCGTCTTTTGAGGCTGTCCATGGATCATGCGGCCGCTACTCGCGCAGTGGTTGGCTCAATCGCATCAATTGAAGTCGATACCGATCCCCACTGATGGTTTATCTTGGTTTTAACAGTTCATAATAAAATAACACCAACTTGGTCGCACCAAATACATAGAATAACCTTCGCAGCGTGAAGATTCGGCCGAGGCGACGACGTAGAAGCATGACCGGGAAGTCCCCATGACTTTCTTTTCTTCGAATTGCTGTAGTGAATCCATTTATCATCACTCGTTACGATGCGATGAAGAAAACCCTCCCTCCCTTCCTCCCTTCCTCCCTTCCTTTTTCACTGCTGGGGCAGTTGTTCACAGGCGAGAAAACGACGTTCAACATCCCTAGGGCTTAACTCATAAGAAACCCAAGTCCCCTGTTTCTGAATCATTCTCAAATCATGCAATCGCTTGGAAATGGATTGATGGGTAAATCCTAATACTGAAGCAAGCTCTTCTTGCATTTGACACGGATCCTCATTGAGCAATGCCCCCAATTTAGCGTCTTAGAAGGCTTTGGCCTTTCCTCACGCGGACGGTCGTCAGCATTAAAATCACCGTCTTTGAAGCGACGGAACCAATCTCGGCACGTTGTTTCACTTAAAGCAGCATCTCCATAAATTCTTGTAGCTCTCGATGCGCTTCAGCCGCCGTTTTTCGATTTTTTCGAATGAAAGAGGAATATCAACACTTTTCGAAAATGACGATTATTCGGCACAAAATCAGACATTTTCACAAAACCAAAAGTATATGATACCAAGGCAAAATCACTAATGTGTCGAAGCAGTTTGTTTACCATATGTCTAAACTTGGTTTATGACGTTTCAGTTATGTTAGAATCTACTAGCCCACACTGCTGGCGGCATCTATTGACAAACAGCGGGAACTTAGTTGCGCCGCTAAAAATTTTAAAATTTATTCAAAGTTGAAAATTTTGGTATGGAGTATTTTAACACTAACGGTTATTTTTAAAATTCTTCTAGATATTTAATTTTAGATAATTTTTTTCGGATAAATTATCCTTTCTAAACAAAATTTTGCTTTTTGAAAGTATAGTTTTTAAAAATTATTCTTTTTGAAAATTTTTTGAGAATTTTTTTTGTGACGCTTCACTAGGCGTACAACATAACATTTTTTTTGTTTTTGTTTTAAAAGAACTTGGACTTTACTCAGTAATCTCTGAAAGTTTCAGAGTGACATTCGTGTAAGTTTTCGAATTATTATTATTATTCCAATATGTAAAGCGAATCAATGGGAATGGGCGTTAGAATGTATATTTGTGTACATATATATTCACATATATACAATATACAGGGTCCGCCATATAACTTTACGGAATTAAAAATGCTATAAAAAAGAAACTACTCAATATTTTTCCAAACTGTTTTTTTTATTTTGGAGTACAATCCTTCCGGTTAATGATGGAACACAACTTCATTCATATGGCTGCCTCGGCTAGCCACCAAGGTCTTTACGCAAAATTCGTCTCAATGATGTCTCCGAAATGTCCCATTGTTGAGAACGACGGTGAACTGATGTTCCTGCTGATTCACGAACACTCTCGGCGACAGCAGCAATATTTTCGGGTGTACGCACGGTTTCTGGTCGGTCACGCGTTGGTTTGTCAATAAGCAACCCAGTTTCTCTTACTTTTTTCGCAAAGTAACGCACATACGCTTCATTCGGTGCTTTTCTTCTTCCCATTGCCGTACGTAATTTTCGTACACATTCTGCAACATTACCATGATTTTCAAAGTAATGTCGCAATATTTCCCAGCGTTCTTTGAGCGTATACACAACCATTTTCGTTCAGCGGAAGAATAAAACTAATTTTCTGTCAAGTCAGATGACAGCTAAGTGTTACCATTCTTCAAATAATACCTAGTTCAAATCCGTAACGATAGATGGCGGGCCCTATATATATGCATATATAATTGACACTTATGTGCTTTATTGGGCGTTTGGCCGAGCTCCTCCTATTTATGAGGGGCGTCTTCATATTTTCCACCTACAGTTCTATGCCGTCTGCGAACGGCAGATGGTTTTTTTAGAAGTTTTTTCATAGAAGAAATAAACACAGAGTTTTGCCCTGTCGCGGAGCGCCCGTTATTGTTATTAGAATAAACTTTTTCCATTACGCTACGCCGGTCGCTGGCATAGGTACTCGTACATTTCGTTTATTACACCCGCTTGCAAATCGATCGAAGTTTTGCTACGTTCATTACGAAGCAGATACAGGTCGTTTTTCGTTAATGGTTTGCCTATGTTCACAGCGTCCAGTATTTTCGTATTTTAGGCCTCTCTATTTCACCTGGAAGCAAAATTATTTACTTAAAAAATCATTGAAGTTTCCAACTTCCCAAAGTATAAGATGTCTCCCACAATATCATGACTGCGCCCCAGTACAGGGCACTTAAATTTAAATACATTCAAATTCAAGTTCCAACCAAAATTTAATTTGCTCTTATTCGGTGTGTAAACAAAACACTGATGTCAACATAAAAGTTTCTGAGTGAAAGAATCCCACACTTACAACAATTCACAGCGAGCAGAACATTCACATGCTGAGCTTCGTTAGATTCCATGAAATAATTTAATGTCAATTTACTAACACGACAGCGGTAGAACAACTACAAAAATACCACCCGAATAGCAAGAACAACAAAAGGAAGCAAATGCAGTAACAAAAGTCAGTGGCAGCCAGAAGTCAACCGTATAACCAATAAAGGAAGCTCAACTAACAGACATCCTTTTAACTACATAAACTTACATAGCATAATGGGAGTACGGGTGTATATGTATGTGTGTGTGCGTGTGTTTATGGTGTGGTTGTGCACTTGTGCGCCGGTGATTGCTCAGCATAGCGGCGCCGGAGATTACTTTGTCATTGTCATTGTTCAAGTTGCAATTGCTGCTGTTCTAACATTCTTAAGATTTTTGCGAGTTAATGCGATTGGATCATTTCTGTGCACTTTTGGCAAAACAACTTGTCTGACTTTGGCAGTTTGTGCTTTAAGTTCGATAAATTCTGAATTTTTATAAGAAAAAATAACTTTTTAGTTCAACTTTTTTTTATTTAATCTTGGCCTCCGAAGTGACATCTGTGTATGAGAAATTATTAATATATTTCAATGTTCGACGAGAAGAAGTTGCTCATCGATTTAAGTTGTTTTGTCGTATGTCCAGAGACTTTTTCGATTTATTTTGTTTACTTTTACGAGCTACGATTTCCGCTTGTGCGTTGTGGTGCGCATAAAAAACTTTGTACGTGTAATCTTTTGCGCAGATTTGAGCGCGCACAGCTGGTGCTGCACTGATGAGCTTTAAATGGCAACTAGTTTAGAAATTAAAAAAATCTGTTCCGTTGAGAAACCTTTAAGAATTCACGATTTTTTTCTCTTTTCTTTTCTTTTCTGAGACTGCGTATATTTTTTATAGAAATAGGTTTATATTCCAGGTGAGCGCAGTGTACAATTTTTGAATGTAGATTGACAAAAGTCATGACTTGAAAAATAATGGACGTGAAATTATGAATTTTCTCATTATTTACATGCTTTATAAATGACGATTTGGACAACATATGCAATAATACACCCACCTCTTATTGAAAGTCCCAGCTATAATTGTTTTTTTTTTTTTTTATAGGAAATGCAAATTCTGGCTAAATATGTCAAATCAGAAATATTTCATGGTTCATTTAGTCATCTTGATCACCCACTTCTATTTATTAGATGTACGCCTCAATCCCCTACTCAGCCAGAACTGGCACTGGTAGATTACATTTGATTTGTGGGAGATTGGACGTGACCAAGCACTCAATCAAGAAGAAAATTGTGTAGGGTTTTCCAATAAACGGTGTTATTTAGATTAGATTAGAGCTGATTAACGATTTTTTATGGCCGGAGTTGGATGGTATTCATCGGGACAATGTTTATTTTCAACAAGACGGCGCTACGTGCCACACAAGCAACAGAACCATTGATCTTTGACGGGAAAAGTTTCCACGGATAAAATAATTTAGAAAGAAATTCAGATTTTGTCATTGCGCTTGAGCTATTGGTGCGAGGCAGAGATATTTAAAAGAAGAATTCAAGGATTTTATTTTTTCCGGCCCTATAATCAGTTAAGTAAACGGTGGTTAAATTTCAAAGGCCGATGTTGAATGTGAACCATACCTAAACGTCAAGCTTTTTTCTGCATTTCATTTGACATTTTTCAATTCTAGACTAAATCAATTTGAACCATGGAGCAAAGCATTAAAGTTATTCAAGCTTATTATGAAAACGGGCGTTCAAATCAAAATGCATTTCGCGCACTTCATTTCCAGTGATGAGGCACATTTTCACCTCAGTGGATTCGTCCATAAACAGAATTGCCGCATTTGGGCGAATGCTAATTCAAGAGTGATTGCCGAAAAACCAATGCACCCACAAAGAGTGACTGTTTGGTGCGGTTTATGGGCCGGTGGCATAATTGGGCCGTATTTTTTCCAAAATGAGGCCAGTCAGGCAGTTACTGTGAATATGTAGTGTTCGCTATCGTGATGTGAAAACGTACTCTTTATGGCCCGAATTGGAAGATATTGATGTGGACGATATGCGGTTTCAACAGGACGGTGCCACTTGTCACATAGCTAACGAAACAATGGCTCTTTTGCGCGAAAAATTTGATGACCGAGTAATCTCACGTCGCGGCGATGTCAATTGGCCGACTAGATCATGTGCTTTGCCACCGTTGGACTTCCTTCTTTGGAGTTATTTGAAAGAAAAGGTGTACGTCGATAAGCCAGCAACAATTCAAGAGCTAAAGGATGAGACACATTAACGGCATAGAACCTCAATTATGCCTCAGGGTCATCGAAAATTTGGACCATCGGATGGAGGTGTACCGCCAAGGCCGCGGCAGTCATTTGGCCAATATTTTGTTTCATGCGTAATTGCGCCTTACAAGTATTATCATAATAAAGAGAAATGATAATAATTCCTTAAAACAATTGCATTTTATTCAAAATCAACACCGACCCTTGAACCCTAACCACTATTTAAATGCTTTTTATTGCTAAGTGGCCTTTTGCCTTTACTCTCATACAAATATTTAGAAAAAACCTGTATTTAAAAATTTGTAATGAAGTTGCAAATTGAAAAGTGGCCACTTTAAACACCTTGTTTGTCAAGGGCTAAGACATTTTTGCTTACAATAATTTTGTAAATTATGCGCCAATCAATAAAAAAGTCATTTATTTTTTTAAACAGCTAATCTTAATTTTTGGCACAAAAATGGGTAAAATTATCAATAGTGCGATGGGATTCTTCTTCTCTAAAACATCAAATCTAGGTAAACTATTTTCTCTCTGCAGCCAAATTGCCTTCGAATTTGCCATTATTTTCAGTCAGCTTCAGAAGTATGTAGCCTAGTTACCCCATTTATTGTTGTACTGTAAGCGCACAAAGGTAACAAAATAAGTAAGTGCCTGCCAAAACAACACATCGACATACACCAACCGAACTTAAATGAAAAGTATAAAAGTGGCATTTGCATGTGTTTGCGTGTGTGTGTTTATGTAAATGCACGAAAGTGAACTTATCGGCAACCACTTTCACGTTAAATTTCCTTTGTAGCTTTTTGTTGATTTCCTATTGTTCCAAAGCCAAAGGCAATGCCATCCAAATGCACAAAGCAAAGAAATAATAAATAATGCAAAAGGGAAAGTTCAAGTAGAATTACCAGATGCCTGGATACTCAATAAGACAATTCAAGGAGTTGGCAATAGACCACCAAATAGATTGTCGATAGGTTGATGTGCTGATTTTTCGCTAAGATTACCTATTTTACAAATACAGGGTGGCCTAATTGCGGCAAGTTTTTCGAAGCGTAGGCTGACAGTTTTTACCAGCTCAAGAATTAGTAATCAGCAGCGTAGCCTTACTATCGAGCAATATTTGGAAATTTTACAAGTGTATATAAAAGGTCTGTTGCACAAATTGTTAGCTCACTTGAATAAAATTGCAGCATCTGGAACCGAATAAACAGCACCAGGTTGTTGATTTTTTGACACTACAGCTCTTTATGAGTTTTGGCTTGTTGCACGTGGCACCTCCATCCATCTCGTTTGCTTGCGACTGTTTTCAAATTTCTTATCCCAAGCTTATTGATGCCCTCCTCTAGTTCGTCGACCGAACTTATTCTCAACCTTCCTTTTGCTCTAGTGTTGAATGCTCTGGCTTCTACAATTTTCTTCTGCGCCCTTGCACCGTCCATTCATCTTAAATGACCCAGTCGTCTTAACCTTTGATGAAACGAAAAACATTTGCGTCAATGCATCAGCAGAGAGTAACAAGTAGAACGGCGCTCATTTGGAGCGGTGCCAGCATTGGTTTATTTCTGAATATGCTGCGCATTTTCTTTTTTGTTCTTTTTGGAACTACCATCATTGGCGGCTTTCTATGAGCTGGAACTGAAGGCACAGGGTATTTCATGTTCCAGTTTTTCAAACGTATTTTGAATGATAATTCACCATCAACTTAGGAATAAAGGAATAAATTACAATGATAAAAGCCAGGGTGAAATGATTTTATGGTGCGGCAAATATCAGACCGTTAACCGGCTTTCAGCAAATTTGATGAGCTGACGCAGCAGAAGTTATGAATCGGTTTGTTTACGAAATCACTAAGAATGCGTTAGTGATATACGAAAAAAAAATTAACACAGTGCCACCTTGTTGCCGTCTGAACAATGACTTATTGGACGAGTGCGTAAATAAAGGGTGGCGCAAAATTAATCGGGTGGCGTAACATTAACCATTCAACTTTTTACTAAAAAAAATAATTATTTTGAATGACGGAAATCTTTATTTTGACCCTTACGTGCTCCATTGCTTGTCTGTTTGTATGCTGCAGCTGTCTAGCTCACAAGTGTCAAATATGATTGCCGTAGGACGATATTTGCAAATATTATAAATATTTCCATAATTGATTAATTTTGCGCCTATTACATACGAAATGATTGTGCAGAATTCGGCTGGCGAAATACTCCCGTGTCATGGCAGTCCCTCACAATCTTGTTTTTCACCATAGTTATTGGCTCAACCTACTAATCTATCATTCTTGAATAAAATCAGTTAACTTATTCAGTAAGTAAGTATTCATCATCATCATCATTTCCTTTATCTTCCATTGGAGCATAGGGCCTCAATAAAGCAAGTTCACCTGAACCTGTTTTTGGCTAGCAATTTTAGTGCGTTCTACGGTTTCACGCATTCATCGATCAATTTTTGTGATCAGCGGGCATATACCCGTCGACCTCATGGTCCGCGAACGAATGGATGCGTGGGATTCCAAGAAGAAATACGTTATCACTATCTTCTCAGAACAAAGATCCCAAATCATGCTGCGGTGGCAAAGCCGATTGGATACTGAACCGAGTGGCAGATGGACGGAGAAACTTATTCCATCAATTGACAAATGGGTCCAAAGGAACTTCGGGGAAGTGAACTGCTTCTTAACTCAGTTCATCTCGGGCCACGGATACTTCCGGTGATACCTATACCGCATGGGCAAGGTAACCGATGACGCTGAGCACACATTTTTTAGTTGTAGATAATAGATGACCTGCGGAAAGAACTGCTCTGAGGAAGCGGATTGGCGACATCGCGCCGAGCAACATAATCAGCAAAATGCTCGAACGCGAGGACAACTGGAACGCAGTAAAGAAATACATCGGGAACGTACTACGAAAACAAAGATCGACCTCGACACAGTGCAACAAAGTGAAACCGCACAGATAGAGACACAAGAAGACGCTTATAGCATGAAAGCTGGCTAGAAATATGATGGGCTCAGACGTGGGGGAATAAAATTAGTACTTTATGGATGCCGTTCTGGCCCCTCCCGCGGTAATATAGTAAGCAATCGCGGGAAGGGTGTGACCCCACAAGGAGAGGAGGGATCGTTTTAGTGGCCACACGACGCAGTAGACGACGGTCGCTGTAAGTGCGAAGGCATTTTGAACCCTACCTCACCCACCAAAAAAAAAGAAAGTGTGTGGTAGTTCACGGAACCCGCACGATTGAAGTGAAACTTCTTTTATCAACAAATCAATAATTTAACTATTATTTCAATATAATGCATGCAGAAGTCATGGAAAGCATGGAATGGAATTTTATTAAACAGAATTATTTATTTATTTTAATATAAAAAGAAATGAATTTATTGTACTCAATTACATTTGGTTCTCGGCATTGTCATTATAATTATTGGATTCGTTTTCCAAAAATGAAACAAGGGCTTTATGGTAACTGAAATACGTAAAAAATGATCTACATTCTAATCTATCAAGGTATCGATGAAATACTGCATCAATGGTAGTTCCGCATCTTGTTGTTGGTACTACAAATTATCACTTATCGTACAACCGGAGGATTCACTGTCACGGTGTTCAACAGTAGCTCTTAATTTTTTACGCTCCAAATACTCACGTTGCCGTTCAGCACCTGTTTTCGGTTTCCGTTTTTGTTGATTTGATGCCATATTTAACAGAAATCAATCAACAAAACAAAATATGTTTGTAAGATATGCTCAAAACTACACACACACTCTATGACGCGTCTCGCGTTACTAATAATATTGTGTTTGGGATAACTGTCAACTGTTTCCACCGAAATGCGTTCGCAAAGTGTATGGTCTTTGGTATGGTAAACAGATTTATGATACATTATTTTGCGGCGACAGCACAGCGCGATAGCCCAGCGGCTAGCAATGTGGGCTTCCGATCCGAAATCCTTGGTTCGAATCACAAGAAAATTTTTTTTTTTTTTATACATTTATTTCATTTTGTTTTATGATATGTTTATGAGCAGATTTTTTTCATGGCAGAAATACACTCAGAGGTTTGCCATTGCCTGCCGAGGGGCGACCGCTATTAGAAAAATGTTTTCATTAATTTTGCTTTCACCGAGATTCGAACCAACGACCTCTCTGTGAATTCCGAATGGTGATCACGCACCAACCCACTCGGCTACGGCGGCCGTCAATAAAATGTCATATTTACAAATTACATTCGATAAGAATGCAATAATAAACGACCGCATTACATTCACGACGACACGCCACGCCAGTCTTTTAACAGATGGCGCTGGCATAGCGGAGTTTTACGTAGTTTAGCGTAGTTTTACTCCTCACAGCGTTTCATCCACGCCACGCTTTTAACAGATGGCGCTGGCGTAGCGTCACATATCGATGAAACGCTATGGTTTTACTCCTCACAGCGTTTCATCCTTCGAGACAAAAGAAGTTTCACTTCAAAAAAAGAAAATTCAAGCACTTATCGACAGACTTCTGTTGCATATCTTCGCAGTGTGAGGCATATCCACCTCCCGAAAGTATAACGAAAAGCATAGGTACGTAGGTGAAATGTATAATTTGAGAGCGCATAAAATTCTTTCAAAGTTCTACAAATTGGAGCCTTGAAAGCATATTTCGTTTTAATCATCCCTAACTAGAAAGTATCATGATTTCGTAAGCTTCGCTGAGGAATATTGAAATTCATTTTCTCGAGTTCCTTTGGGGAGTCTATCGCCCCACTTATCAAATAGCAAATGAGAGCGAGTAGAGAACAGTTCTTATAATATTTAGCGATTTTAGATTAATGAAAATGCACCGACTTTTATGTGGAATTGGATCAGTGAAATTTAAAGGGGGCAAAGCATAACGCACGTCCTTATTCCCATTTAGCGTAAGTTATACCTACATACCAAATTAGTAAAAAAAAAAAACTAAAATCTTAAAACTCACACAACTCTATTAATTTTAATTCAATTACAGTCAAATATAGCTCATTCGACGCAAAATTAAATTTACTAATATATAACAGCAGTGTACTAAAAATGATCCTCAATATCGGATAATATCGTCAAAATTATGTCAAAGTTGAAAAAAATTGAGAAAAAATAAAAAAATTGCAAATACTTCCGCCTACAGTCTCGTCAGTTGTCATTTCAGAAAAATTGTCAACACACTGTCAAAAAGGCTTGTTTTTGTTCTTTCGAACTAAAAAAAAAATTCGAAATCGGATGGAAATTGGCGAAGTTAGGAGTGATTCTTCACATCAACCTACTGAAAAACGGTTTTATGGACATAAAATGAGATTTTGAGGGTGTATTGGAAGTTTCTCCTATACCATTTTGTTTAGTTTTTCTATAGCCACAAGATGTACTAGGTCTCCATAAAAGTATAAAATCACTGTCGCACAGTGTATTTTGTCAGCCTCAGAAGCTCACCCGAGCGCCTTCGGTCCACACGTGGCCAGAAGGATTTCGCGACTTTGCACGTTTGTGCATTTGCCCAGCGCTCGCTGAATTTGTGCGATGCCCATCTTTCCAGGAGCAGACCGCAGGGGAAATCACCTCACATGTCCCTTGTCTGGTCAGCTCATCCGCCTCACAGTTTCCCGCAATGTTGCTGTGACCGGGAACCCAGATGAGGCTGATGTCAAAGAATTCGGACGCAGTCGAAAGTGAGGTCAAGCATTCGTTGACCAATTCCAAATGCACCGTCATAGACCCGAGGGCCCTTATTGCCGCTTGGCTATCGGAGTAAATATTTACCTTCTTGACTGTTAGTACACATTTGAGCAGCCAATCAGCTGCCTCCTTGATTGCGGCTACCTCTGCCTGGAACACACTGCCGTGGTCCGGTAACCTGAATTTTAGTCTGATGGGGAGCCCTTCGCAAAAGACTCCTCCGCCAACCTTTCCTTCCAACTTCGATCCATCCGTGAACAAGTTCACCAGGCCCGGCCCCCAAGTGTAGCCCGCCGTCCACTCTTCCCTTGACGGGATGTGAGTGGAGAATGTTCCGGTTGGACTAAACGAGGGTATACACTGGTCTGTTGAAACAGGGATGAACTCAAAATTTCTAAGGATGCTTGAGTGCCCATAAGGGAGGTTGAGCTTATAGCTCCAGCCCCTCAGTCTGATTGCGGTGCGTGTAGCGGCAGTTCTGCCTGCGATATCTACGGGTACCACATTTAACATTGCGTTGAGCGCCAGAGTAGGAGTCGTTCGAAGCGCCCCACTGATTCCAATGAGTGCTGACCTCTGAACTCTTTCCAGCTTCTTCACCAATGTCGTCTTCTCTAGTGAGTTCCACCAGACTATGACTCCATATAACAAGATAGGCTTTACAATAGTATTATACAGCCAGAAAACAACTCGAGGCGAGAGGCCCCATCTTTTGCCAATTGCGCCCTTGCACCCATACAAGGCGACTGTTGCCTTCCTCACCCTTTCCTCAATATTGGGCTTCCATGTAAGCTTGCTGTCAAGGATAATACCTAGGTACTTCACCTTGTCAGAAAGCATCAGAGGAGGGCCCCCTAGTGAAGGAAGTTGAGCTCTGGGTATTTTATATTGCCGTTGCCCATCTAACAACTGCATTCAGATATCCCTGCATCAAGTTGTACAGAGTATCCAAAAATTTTCCTCTAACAATTAGTGCCACGTCATCCGCGTAGGCAATTACCCTGCAGCCCCCCTTCCCCAGCTCCATAGATCCATTATTTAAAAAAAATCGTTTTTTACAGAATATTTTTCTTTATAGTTTTAGGCATATTTCTGTGGAAGTCGATTGTAAAAATTCCCCATAGATACAAAGTTCAGGTAGAAAATGTAACTGTACGACGAGAGTTTGATGCGCACAGGCAGCTGTCCTTAGTTTGAAGCAGCTGGCCGATACTTTCGGAGCCTTTCAGCCTGTTAGTTTTTTTGTTATTCTAAAGTATGTAAAGGGACATCAATGGTCTAAGGTTTATGAAATAAAGAAATTCGTTTTAAGTTCTTGCTTTAAATGCGCGGGACCACGAGCGTAATGCACTTGAAAGTTTAAATCGGTTTTTATCAAAACTACTTTTTTCGGCACGATCTGCATGATAACTCATACAGTTTTTAATTTTTTTTGATGCGTTTTTTTTACGTTTTACGGATCCATCAGCATTACAAGACCGTGGAACAAATTTTTTTTTTAAATTTACCTTGGATCACGTGATTTTTTATACACTAATTTTTGTATCGAAAAATTAAAACACATTTTTTTATAAAGTTTAAGTGCTAATTAACAATATACAAAGTGTTTTTATATTTATTTCTATTGGCGGATTTTTGGCTCTGCTGGACGTATGTAACTCCTTAAAGAGTCCCCTGTACTTGTGATCACCGAGTAAATCGTTACATCATCAGCATACAAAAGAAAATGTGTGCTATTCAAACAATTGGGAATGCCATTAACAAAAATTATAAAGAGTAGTGGACCCAGTATACTTCGCTGGTGTAAACATTAAAAATGCATTTTGAGAGGAGAGATAGGATTTAATCCAAATTGAACTTTTTTTTTTGAAAAGCTGATAAGTAATATTCAGTAAGATTTGAAACAGTTGATCTACCTTTCATGAAACAATGTTGATCTATAGAGATTAAGCGGTTAACTGCCCAATAAATTTTATATTTCAAATAATTTGAAATCAAATTTTCTTGATGCCCTAAGTTGCCGAATTTCATCGGCGACATCAGAAATCATTAAAGTGAACGAATCAATATTAACTTAGGAGTTCATGTTCAAGTAACTCCCATCCGAGTATACTTCAAAATTTGAGCAGAAGAAATCTGTAAAGATATTAGCTGCATATAGTGAAGAATATGTTTGAATTCCGTTATGATATACAAAAGAAAGAAGACTTGAGCACGATTAAATCAGAAATAACATCGAGCATAAAGGAAACAGGAATATATTCTTATTCGCGCAATGTCATCAGGTCATGTAAAAACGATTGGGTTCGCTGAAGTCTAAGCACCAAATAAACATCTTCTGAACTGATTCCAACCGACTATTGTGAAATTCATGATTAGGCTTCCTTATTCACGCAGCATACTCTCATTTTAAACAGTATAAGGATCATGAAAGTCGTGACTGAATCGAAGAATAAATGCACGCATGGAAAACAAATTAGGGATAATGTAATTAATACAGTATATACCTATCAAACGTTTATTAACAAAAAATGGTTACAAAATTAATCTTCAAAATAATAGCCATCGCAAGCAAAACATATTTCCCATCTCTCAGGCAATTTGTGGATGCCGCGACAAAAAAATTGGCCGTCTTTGGCCGCAAACCAATAATCGAGCCATTTTTTGGCCTCTTCGTGAGAATTGAACCGCTGCTCGGAAAGTGCGTGGCCCATCGATGCAAACAAATGATAATCGGAAGGCGCCAAGTCTGGTGAGTAAGCCGCATGCACCAGCGGTTCCCAATCGTACGTCTCCACCAATTCCCGAGTCGCTCTTGTTCGATGTGGCGGTGCATTGTCATCAAGTCAGTTCATGCGGCACCCATCTTCCGACCTTTAAAATCATGCCCATATCTTTCAAACGTTTGCAAATGATTTTTTGGGTCACTCCCAACTGCTCTGCCATCATTTCTTGCGTTTGACCATCATCTTCATCCCACAATGCTTGCAATTCGGCGTCCTTAAACTTTTTCGGTGGCCGGGCACCGTCCTCACTAAGCACCACATCGGAATTTTTCAAACCAACTGAAGCACTCTGCTCTACTTAGAGATTGTCCACCATAAGCTTCTATAAGCATTTGATGAGCTTGAGAAGCGTTTTTCTTCAATTGATAACAGAAAATCAACGATGTCTGGAAATCGTAGTTTGAAGGCACAAATTCGACATTTTTAAGAGCGACAAAAAGCATTGTTGTACGAAACGTAACAAACAATGAACTGAATATTGTTGACAGATGACAGACGAAAAACCAAGCCATTTGGAAAGGTTTAAAAATACTCCTAGCGACATCTATGGACTAATAGCTGAAAGTTTCATTTCATAGGTATATCTGCAAGGTAAGCTTCGGGTCGAAAGACTTTAAGGTTCTTAAGCTTACGAATAATGCTTTACAATTTTGCGTTTTTTCTTACTTTCTGATGATTTTCATAAATTTTTCGAAAATTTTTTTTATTTCTAGGCTTGAGTATAACACGAAGTTATCGCCTTAACTGGGAATTTGGGAATTTGGGAAAAAATATTTATAATAAAATTTTCGTATGGAGTTCGTTTACGTGATAGTATGTGCCGTCCGTTCCTTGCATTTTTATAATTGTAATTTTTATTACTGTACAAATTTTTCATGCTGTAATTTTTTTTTTTTTTTGTAAAATTAAGCAAAATAAAAAAATTTTTTTTTATTTGAAAAAAATGTGTTTTTTTCTAATGTTTTTAACAAATATATTTGCACCGCGTAAAGTTGGGTAATTGTGTTATTGGCCATCTAGATTGCCTCCGTTCTGATTTGACTCATTCAGATTTTTTGTGGATACAATAAATATTAGCACATAATACAAAAAAAAACAAACAACTTGAATCATTGTTCTCTCTAATGAAGCAAAAAAATATCGAAATAAATTGAGTTTTATTCATTTCATTTGAGTTTCAAACGATCCATCCTTGTGTTTGGAGCACCCTTTATAAAGCCATACACACACATGCTCACCACAATTGATTGGCTTGTGAACAGAGAAAAGTGCAATACACGTGCAACGATTTTTTTTGTAACAAACTCGTTCAGTCATTCATTGCTTTATTCACTCTTTTCACTGCGCTGATTCATTCACCATCGCTTGGAGCGCTGAAAGGAAGTAGAAACAAAACAAAGTGCCAATAGTAAACTTGTGTAGGTATATATCTACCTATATGCACACACACACATTTATCTGCAGCTGAGCGATTTGGAAAAGTTTTCAAATCATCACACACAAAGGATCAAATTTTGTGGCGCATAATGCGAATGCAGACAAACTTAGATAAGGCTGAGACAGAATATGAATAGGGTGCGTTTTAAGACTCGGATCAATTGTTTTTGACTGCCATTAGTAAGTGAGAATATGATAGTCATACTGAATGGTCTTGGAATAGTCTTACCGCACGCCACTTGCATCCGAGAGTAAGCTATGGAGTGAGCTTGAAACAGTGTTGAAAATATTACTGATGTTTTCTTGGCGATATGCCGAGACTAGTCCTATAGAAAATTTTCTTTCAACAACATAATGCTGTAGCACACACAGTTTGTGCTGTAAGACCGTGCTACAAAAATAAACTATTTTTATTACCCTGGAAAAAGTTGATATGCTCGTGAAACTACAGATTTTATATTGTCATGCGGCTCAGTTTTCATTTTCTCATCAATTAATTGTTTTTTTTCATAAAAAAAAAAGATTTAAGAATTTATACACAGTCTATGTTATTATTATGAATGCCAAACGAAAAACGATATACCCAGCTATTAAGTAAACTTTTCTTTTTTACTTTCCGCCCGGCTAAATAAAGATCTTTATAATATGTATTGCGTATATTTTATTACCCAGAAGGAAAGTTCAACTCATTTTTCTTTTCTTGCTAGACTTGGACGACTGGTTGACTTTGGACCTGAATTTAACAAATATTTAGTATAGTTAACGACTTGAGCTACCAGGTATCTTCCTATCGATCTGAAAGGCCAGTATTCTGTGGCCAACCGAAGGTTTTAGAAAAGGTGTGCTAAGAGTGACGCTACTTTTGTTATTTTCAAAACAATGGATCAAAAAGAATTTCATGTTTAATTTTACACTGCTTCCTGATGGGGAAAAATACCGTACAAGTAAAGCAATGACTTCAAAAGTGTTATGGGGCCTCCGCTCAATCAGAAACAACAATAAATCGATGGTTTGCCAGATTTGGTTCCCAACAACAACTGACTGTTCGCAGACCTACTGACCTAAAAGAAAATGCTCGCCGATAAGAAATTGCGCTCGCAGGAAGAGGTTATCGCTGAAACAAAGGCCCACTTTGAGATAAAATATAAATCGTTCTACAAAAGTGGTATTGAAATGTTAGAGCGGCTCTGGAATAAATGCGTTGTTCTTCATGGAATTTTTGCAGTGAAACTTCTTAGGCGTCGATGGACGAGCGAGAATGGAGAGTAAAATTTCAAAGCCATGCACCATTTTGGGCATTTTTGTTCGGTGAGAGAGAAAAAAGATATAACGTAGACGAAAATGAGATTATACCTTATATATGTATAACTTAGATACACTTTTGGCTATTTTTCCTGAGTTTTTCTTTATGGTTGCTAATTTCTAGTGAGCAATAACACTGCCTACTTCTTGGCGCTTGTTTGTTTGTGCAAATTTGTAGGAAATATATTTTTGGTGCCTACTTTTTTGCGTTATATTTCCTTGGTGCCCACTGTTTGGGGCGTTTTTGGTCCCAATTTTTTTAGCATTTTTTTTTTTTTGGTGCCTACTTTTTGGCGCTTATTTCCGTTTCCTGGCTTGTGCGTACTGTAAAGTGCTATCCATTCCGGCGTCGGATTTATTGGTATTGCCTTGCGGTAATTTGTGCCTTTGCTGCGGTCCTGGAATCCCTGCGTTTGTGCGGGTGATAAACGCTCGGAGTAGTGCGCGTTTTTGCCACGGTTTGCATTCGGCGTTTACCTACACCGGCCGACCCTTCTCCGTTTTTTGTAAATTTTGTATATTTGTATTATCTGCAAATGTTGTGAATTTATTTAGATACCTATATATTCTTTCTCTCTTTCTCTCTCTCTCTCACTCTCATTCTCCCTCGGGTCTCTCCCTCTTTCTTTGTCTGTTCACTCCTCTCGGGAGCATAGGGCCTCGACAAGACTTGTCTTGCGTTGGTTTGGTCAGTCTATTTGATTTCTGACAGAGTAGGCGATTAGTCTACCGCTACCAGTCCTAAATGGTGGGAAGGCCCACCTGCCATTGCTTACGAATAACGCCTTCCTACTGCTTGGAGCGCCATCCGTGTTTCGCGTTTTTCTGACAGAATAAGTTTTTGGGTTTGAGGAATGAGTTTTTGTTTTTGGTTTTTGTTTTTGTTTTTTGAAAGTAGGTAACTTTCCTGCGACGACCGTGCCTTACGTTCCAGCTCACAACCTCTAGGATGGCAGGCTAGCGCACCTACGCTAGACTACCGAATAATGATGGAAATTAGTTAGTTGAAAAAAGCTAATTTTGAACGAAAAAAACGGGTTTTTTAACTAGGCCCGGGACTTTGCAGCCAATAATAATAATAAAATTAAATAAAAAAAACTAAGTTCTGACTTTCGCAATTCAAGTTCACATCATGTAAAACAGGTTTGGTCCCACACAAACGGAGTCACAAGAATCCTTCTCCGCTTTTAAGATGTTTGGCATCCAATTTTTTTGAATCCCGAAAATAATCCCGAAGTTTTGGAATTGTAATACCGATATCACAAATATCCAGGAGCCATAAAAATAGAAAAAGAATTGCATCCCTAATATATTCTATGCTCATTGATGTTTAATCGAAAGAAGAGGAATATTTTTAAAAGAAAATTCAAATTTTCTCGTTGCGTAATCTCTGATATCCGAGAGATTATGAAATACTGGAAACCCTCTTAACTCTCAGTCGGTATCAATATTTCTACGTGCATTATTGGTATCGACAGTGCATTTGGACCCCGAACAGCCAGTAGTATCTCTGCTTGCAGTGGCAATAGGCTTTTCCCTCTACGCGAAGTAATACCTAACGATAGTTCCACGGACAAAGAGCAGGGGTGGGTTTTTAGTGCGGTGAGATGAAAAGGGGACACTTGTATTTAAATTACTAAAATCCCATTTCATTTCAAAGTTATCTATAAGTAATAAAAATATCGTTTTCAAATATAAAGCGCACCCTGTATGTGAATTAAGTTATGGATTTGTGTCATTGAGCAAGTCACAAACAAAATTTAACTAAAATAACTGAACGCAAAAGTAAATGTGCCAAGCTCTTTTGGCAAATGCTATAAGTGCTAAATTACAACAAATTACTTTTGCTTTTAGAACTTTTCTCTTATCCCCTTGCCCCTTTGTTTTCTTCCTTGATATTATCTTAGAGCAGCGGGTGTATAGTGAAAGAACAAAAAAAAACCAAAAACCCAAACCAAAACTTTTCAACTTCATAGACAATTTTATTGTTTATTTTCTCAGCTCTGATAAGGTAACGGAAGCGGAAGAGCACACTTATGCACACATGTGCGCACACAAAGAAATGTATATATAGTATGTATGTAATACCGATAGAATCACACGATTGTACAAAAGCCACAAACTCACACAAAGCCATTTTTACAACGCACAGTGGGGTAGACGACACCTGACTGGCGATTAGTGCATCCTAACTAAAAATGCAAAATTAAGTGTTTTTTATTTATTTATAAGAAGGAGTTTAAAATAAAAATTAATGTTTTAGAGTATTTTTTCTAATATTTATAATTTTTTTTCGAATAATGTGAACTATTTTCCTGCCATGTTTTATTTAAAAGAAAGTATTTAGGAAAAAATTTTGTTGGGTATTATTTTTTTAAATTTATGATATAATTTTTTTTTTTTCAAAGATGTAAAATGTTTTGCTAGTATACTTGTATTTTATAAAAAACATGAAACTAGTTTTGAGTATTTCCTTTTTATTTTTAGAATTTTTCCGTTTTTTATTTTGTTACCATTTGTGTTTTTTGTTTTTTATACAAAAGAATTAATTTATTTTTTTAATTTTTTTTGTTTTAAATATGAAATATTTTGCTAATACTATTTTTAATAAAGAGAAGAGAATACTATATTTTTATTTAATAGAACGAATTTAATAAAATTAATTTAAATACTATTTTTGTTGTTTCTTTTTAATCTTTACAACTTGCTTTCGTTTGAAAAAGAGAAATATAATATTTCGCTACCATATATTTTAAGAGAAGGAATTTCAATATAAAAAATATGTTTTTGAGTAGTTTTATTCTAATATTTATAACTATTTTTGAAAAACGTTGAAAATTTTGCTACAATGTTTTTTTATTTAAAAGAAAGTATTTAAGGCAAAAAAAAATATAGTTTAGTACTTTTTCTAAATTTAACACTTTTTTGTTTATGTTTCAAAATGTGAAATATTTCACTGCCAATTTTGTTATGAAGAAAAAATTTTATATCAAAAATATATTTTTGAGTATTTTTTTTTAATTTTACAATTTTTTTTCAAATGAGCACAATATTTCGCTACTGTCTTTTATTTAGAAGAAAGAACTTAACATAAAAAAATTTATATCGAGTATTTTTTTTTTCGTTTTTATATGTATATTGTTTTTAATTGTAAAAATTTCTCTCCCATTTTTTTTTTATTTAAAAGAAAGTATTTAAGAAAAAATCTGTGATTATGTGCAATATTTCGCTAATTTATTTAAAAGAGCAAAAAAAATGTTTAGAGTACTTTTTTATATTTAAAATTAAAAATATTTAAAAAATATTCCGCTACCAAATTTTGTATTTATTTCATAAAAATATTCTTTTTGTTTTAAAGCTCTAATATTTTGTGCCTGTCTTTTATTTAAAAGAATGAACTTAAGATGGAAAAGTTTGTTTTCCGTATTTTTTTCTTTTTTATTGTAGAAATTTCTATTTATTTAAAAGAAAGTGTTTAAGAAACAATACTTGATTATTTTTGCCCGTTTTAATATTTTTCTTGAAAATGTGGAATATTTCGCCACCAAATTTTGTTTCATTGGAAAAAAATGTAAGATCAAAAATATAAATATAAGTATTTATTTATTAAAAACATTTTTGTTTTCGAAAAGGTCAAATATTTCGCTATTTAAGATAAAAAATGTTTTTTTTTGAGTAATTTTTGTCATGAGTTCTTTTTCCAAAAATGTGAAAT
Source organism: Anastrepha obliqua (assembly GCF_027943255.1). Lineage (NCBI taxonomy): Eukaryota > Metazoa > Arthropoda > Insecta > Diptera > Tephritidae > Anastrepha > Anastrepha obliqua. Next base: position 156,932,999 of record NC_072892.1, on the reverse strand, counting down.
ATTTCGTTACCAATTTTTTTTTTATAAAGAGAAAATGTAAGATCAAAAATATGTTAACGAGTTTTTTTCCAAAATATAATTTTTTTTTTCGGAGGGGTAAAATTTTTCTCTTTAATATTTAAGTTAAATTATATTTATTATTATATAATATTTAAGTTAATGATTTAAGTTAGGTTAGGTTAGGTTAAATGGCTGCCCTAGCTAAAGGGCTCACTTGGACAAATGTTAGGAAATTCGTCCGTTGTGGTGCCATACATGGGAGAGGAGGAAAGAGATGGGAAGGAATAAGGAGCCTTGGGATTAGAAACGATGATGACCATACATTTTTACGACGTCGCCGACGGGGGCTGATTTGCGTTCGTAGTTAGCCGTAACAAGCTACTAATGAACTTCACCAAATTTATGATATCTACACCGGCTATATCCGCAGACGTAGCGAAAAAGTGAGAGCCCAGATTTCTAAGTCTGGTGTTGTTGTTTCTAAGAAGGTGTTGAGATGATTCCACCTCGTCCTCCAGACAGTTTCTGCAGAACGGACTTGAGGCAATCCCAAGTCTTACGGCGTGAACACCTAACGGACAATGTCCGGTAAGGATGCCCACTAAATTTGAGAGCTGGGGCTTTGTTAGCCTAATATTTTAAGTTAAAAAAATAAAATTTTTTTAAATATTTTTAATTCATTTCTTTTAACCCAAAAGAATTTGAGATAAATAAAATGTTTCTGAGTAGTTTTCTTTCTCATTTGCATAATTATTAAAAAAAAAAATGTGGCATATTTCATTCGAATTTTTTACGACTTTATAATTTTCTTCGCTGCTTGGTTTTTATATAAAAGAAGGGGTTTAAGATAAAAAACTGGGGTTTTAGTGTAATTTTTGTCCTAAGTTTTTTTCCAAAAATGTGGAATATTTCGCTAACAAATTTTTTTTATTAAGAAAAATTGTAAGATCACAAATATGTGTTTTTTTAATAATTTAGTTTTTTGTCGGAGAGGTAAATTTTTCCCTACTGCTTTTTATTCAAGATAAATACTTTATGTTAAGAAAACACATTTTTGAGTATTTTTTTTAATATTTTTAGTACTTTTTCTTTTACTTTATGCCAAAACAATTTAAGACAAAAAATGTGTTTTTGAGTAGTGTTTTTTTTTCGTTTCTATGATTATTTTTGGAATATTTCGCTCCTATTTTTATTTTAAAATTCTTTTCATTTTAATACTGTTTTTCAAAAACGTAAAATGTTTTGATGCTGTTTGTTTTTATATAAAGGAAAGAGCTTAAGTAAAATTTGTTTTCGCTTTGTTCACTCCTCATAGGGCATTGACAAAACTCGTCTTGCGTTGGTTTCGTTAACTTATTTGACCTCTGACAGGGTAGGTGATTAGCCTGCCTCTAACAGTCCTAAATAGGTGGAATGACCGCCTGTCGTTGCTTAGGAACAACGCCTTCTTACTGCTTGGAGCGCCACCTGTGTTTCACATTTTTCTGCCAGAAAATTTTGCGCTACTGCGCTATTATCGCGATTGCCCGCTTTCTCTTGCTGGCGCCACTGATGCAATGTGTAACTGTGTCTTTTTCATTTTGTTTGTTTGCTTGTTTTAGCAGCCACAATGCACATAATGCGCTGACTATTGTACGAGAGTAAGGATGGAAAGGATAAGTTTATGGGTTTGAGGAATGAGGATTTTTTTTTTTTAATTTAGGTAAATTTGGAAAAGTGCCAGGACCGTACTTTACATGGGATTCGAGCCCACAACCTCTGGGATGGCAGGGTAGTGCACTTACGCTAGACTTTCGAAGCTGCAATAAAAAATTAATAGTGACTATTTAATTTTTTTAATTTTTATAAATTTTTCTTCTAAAAACTAAAATTCTTCGAAAATGTAACATTTTTCGCAACTTTTTCTTACGAGAGAATTTAAGATAAAAAGTATATATATTTCCGTGTTTTTTTCATTTATGTAAGCACTTAAAAGTTTTCAAGAACGTTAATTTTTTGAGTATTTTATTTTTAATTTTTAGAAGAAAACTTACTTCCGCAAAATTAAGTGCAAAGTATAAAACGGTTCGCTACTTTTTGCTGAGGAAGAATTTAAGATAAAAAAATATTTTTTTAAATTTTTTTCGTTTTTTTGGTTTCGCTACTCAAAATATATTTAATATATATTAATCACCGAAGTCGTCACTATGAAGTTAATCCACATCCACATAGCTATAACCATCACCTTACTCTTCATCACCTTCCACACCTATAGCTTATTGGATTGTGTTTTCAAGCTTCTTCCCAGTTAATTATATTTTACTGTTCGTTTCTATTTTCACTGAAATATTCTCTTTTTTATCCAAAATCTTTTTTGAAAGCACCTCGTGTTGTCTAAGTCAAACTTTATGCAGGGGTCATGAATAACGAAATAATGCACCATTCGAAATGCACCAGAAATATCTGGTCGTTTCGTGTCTGAAATATTCATTTCTGCTTTATGACCAAGTTTTTTATATATGCCTCGTCTCCCCCACACTTAAGCGCGTTCAGACTTCAAAACTTTACCGAGTTATCGAATTCGAATTTATCTAGTACCGAACTCAGTCTCGAGGCCCGTAAATTTGAGTTCAAAGTACATAAAATAATAAGATCCTAGGTTTGGAATATCTCTTTGCCTTTCCATTTTTGCCTTTGCGACTTTAACTTGCCGTTTTAGATATTTATTAATCCCTGCCTTTGTTTCAATAACTGCAGTATTTATAAGGTACTTCCAAACTAGGATTTTAAGATATATTAGTGGATGCTGTCTCCAACAAAGCATTGCAAACTATTCCAGCTACCATTAGAACCATTTATAAACCATACCATGTTTTTCTAGACAAATTTGTTTGGAGTTCATTTACACTCCACTAACTTCAAGGTGGTAATTAGACATGCTTTAAAGCACTACCTATTTTTTTAAATCAAAGAACTTAAAAAGAAAAGATGCTGTAATCTCGGCGTGTTTGCCTTGGAATTAATACACAGAATCGAGGCTAATATCCCTCTGCACAAGTGAAGAATTTTCGTGTTTCATTTTACATAGCTCTTATAGATAAAAGTACACATTCACCCACACATACCACTTCTTCAACCGTGCCTGCATTTAATAATATGTATTCTACATACCTGCATACCTGTTTACCACGCACAATTTTGATTTAATGAAAAAGTTTTTTGGCGCATATTTTGATTGAAGAGTATGCGAAAGTAACTGAACCCACGATGCTACACTGTTTCAAATAAAGTGAAACCGCACGGCAATAACAAAAGCGATTAATTGTTCGCTCAACGCACACGCGCTTAATGGCAGCCAAATGTTACGTATACGCACACGTGTACCCAGGTAGCGCGTAAGATATTCTTATTGCTTGCTGCCATTTACTTAAGCTGTGGCTTGTCGTAGTCACAATTGGTAGAGGTAAATAAGTGAACAATAACTTTTTATGTTTACAGCCTTGTTTGCTGAGCTCATCAATCTGGTAGTAAGATCAATGCCGTACTTGAGAATAAAGTGATTTTTATTCAAAAATTATGCAAGTAGCAGACTTTTTAGTGCGGGAAAAAAGTGGAAAGTCGGAGCGTGAATAAGTGGCTGAAGCGGCTACTAATTACAATGTTACTTACTAAACTTTGGTAGTATACGTCTTTAATATTCTTTTTTTATTAACGTCAAAGTTGTGCGATGCTTGTTTTTATGATTCGCTTTAAGCGTAAGTTAAAAAAAAATTAACTGGTACTGCAAAAAGTAATGTACACACATACTACGTATTAAATTAAATATATATTTATATATATATGCATATTAGAGTGAGTGAGTAAAATATATTTTTCTATCGCTTTTGTTAGATCTGCAGAAAATTGGCTGTCAATGCCAGAAATAAGGGCGCAAAGCAATATTTGTTTCATCGCATGTTACGTGGTGCCTCCGACACTATTAATTTTTCGAAAAAAGGTTAAATTCAACCTTTTCTTTTTCTTTCCTTCTAACTTTGTTTAGTGTAGTTGCTATATTTTGAGACATCAAATGCGTCTGGCCAGTTTGCATTGTGGGCACTAAGTTGTATCGGTATATATTATTTAAATTTTTGTTAAGAATTTACCCCAAGAAGCTAATATTATGCAATTCCTATTAGTTGCAAAGGCAGCATTCTATTCATATGTCACTACAATAGAAAATAAAGAAAATTCTATCGCTCCACTTTAATTATAATAATTGGCACCTACACATTTTTCTTCTTAATTGGCGCGATAACCCCTTACGCGATTTTGGCCGAGTTTAACAAAGCACGCAAATCGTTTCTTGCTCGTGCTAACCGGCGCCAATTGGACACACCAAGTGAAGCCAAGTCCATCTCCACCTGATCTTTCTAACACAGAGGAGGCCTTCATGTTCCTCACCACCAGTTGGTACCGCATCGAATACTTTCAAAGCCGGAGCGTTTGTATCCATTCGGACGACATGACCCAGCCAACGTAGGCGCTGGATCTTTATTCGCTGCGCTATGTCTATGTCGTCGTAAAGCTCATACAGCTCATCATTCCATCGTCTGCGATATTCGTCGTTACCAACGTGCAAAGGTCCAAAAATCTTTAGCAGAATCTTTCTCTCAAACACTCCGAGCAACGCTTCATTAGATATCGCCATCGTCCACGCTTCTGCGCCATACAATGAGACGGGCATGATGAGAGCCTTGTAGAGTGTTAGTTTTGTTCGTCGAGAGAGGACTTTACTGCTCAGTTTCCTACTTAGTTCAAAGTAGCACTTGTTGGCAAGAGAGATTCTACGTTGGGTTTCGAGGCTGACATTGTTATCGGTGTTAATGCTGGTTCCTAAATACACGAAGTCTTTTACAACCTCAAAATTATAACTGTCAACAGTGACGTGGGTGCCGATACGCGAGTGCGCCGACTGTTTGTTTGAAGACAGGAGGTACTTCGTTTTGTCCTCGTTCACCACCAAACCCATTCGCTTTGCCCCTTTATCCAGTTTGGAGAAGGCAGAACTAACAGCGCGGTTGTTAAGGCCGATGATGTCCATGCGCCAAAAATTTTACGCTCTTATAAAATATTGTGCCTCAGCGATTAAGTTCTGCGGCTCGTACGATCCTCTGCAACATCAGGTTCGAGAAGTCACACGACAACGAGTCACCCTGTCTGAAACCTCGATTGGTATCAAACGGCTCGGAGAGGTTCTTGCCAATTCTGTCGCTGCTGCTGGTGTTGAGCAACGTCGTCTTGCATAGCCGTATTAGTTGTGTGGGGATACCAAATTCAGACATCGCGGCATACAAGTAACTCCTTTCCATGCTGTCGAATGCAGCTTTGAAGTCGACGAAAAGATAGTGGGTGTCGATTCTTTTCTTATTGGTCTTTTCCAAGATTGGCGTATTGTAAATATTTGATCGATGGTAGACTTTTCAGGTCTAAATCCACACTGATAAGATAAATCCAAACAGTTGGTTAACGGTGGGCTTCAACCTTTCACACAATACGCTCTCTAGAACCCGATCGCGATATTTAGAAATGTAATCCCGCGGTAATTGACACAGATTGCAGGATCGCCCTTCTTATGGATTGGGCAGAGCACACTTAAATTCCAATCGCCAGGTATGCTTTCATCCGACCATATTTTGCATAGGAGCTGATGCATGCACCTTACCAGCTCCTCGCCGCCATGTTTGAATAGCTCAGCCGGCAGTCCGTCGGCGCGTTATCGCTATTCTCACCTCGTCATGGTCGGGTAGCGCAACGACAATTCCGTCATCAACGATTGGGGTATCGTGATCTTCATATTCTCTCTGACAGGCACAGCTATCACTGTTTAACAGGTTCGAGAAGTGTTCCCTCCATGATTTAAGATTGCTCTGGATGTCAGTCATCAGTTTGCCGTCTTCGTTCTTACAGCAAAACGCCGTGGACTTGAAACCTTCATTAAAACCTTCTTTCTGGTAGAATTTTCGGGCGTTGTTCCTATTGGCCAGCATCTCAAGCTCTACGCACTCACGTATTTCGGCCTCTCGTTTCTTCTTTCAGATAATACGTCTCTCTTCCGTTTTTAGTTCTTTTTTTGTTAGATGTTAGACGGAGTTTTTCTTCTAATTTGAATACCACACCAGCGACCTCATGCTGATGGCTTCTTAAAAATAACTTTCCGACAGCTGGCATTGCCTGCTGGTTAGCGACTAATACTAAGACGAATAATTGCTTCATCAATTGATGTATCTTTCCTAAAGTATAGAGGGTTTCAAAACAGTCGCCAATTGAATGGTATTCAAATAATAACCCCATTCGGCTTGGCGGTCCACTCATCTGGCAAAATGCAAAATAAAACAAAAACGCATCATATTTTATGAACTTTTGGGCAGTCTTTGAATTTATAAAATTAAAGAAGGTAAAGCATCTCTCAACAGTGACGTGATTTCTAGACGGAACCTTTTTTATGCTACTTATCAAATAGACAGCGTTAGTGTTCCAAGAGGAATCCGACAAAATAATAAACAAAAATAAGTTATTGGAAAATATAGAGGAAGTGTTCGGAGTTTCGAAAAACTCAATCAGGTCTGCTGCATCAAAAGTAATTGGGAAAACAGTGAAAAAGAAAAACTCAGATTGGTTCGATCAAGAATGCGAAAAATTCATAGTAATGAAAAATCAAGCTAGACAGAGCTGGATGAATAAGAAAACCCGTAGAACGAACGAATATATAATATATTGAAAAAAAAAATTGCAACAAAACTCTGTCAGAAGAAGAAAAGGAAATCCTTAAAGAAAACCCCACACACTATTTATGAGGACTTTGCAACAAAAGAAACTTGCAAATTCTACAGCAAAGTAAAAACAGAAAAGAGAGGACTTCAACCACGCGTCAACATATGTAGAAATAAGAAGGTTGGAATACTCACTGATTCACAAGAAGTAACGGAAAGATGGCTGGAGCACTTTAAGGAGCTCCTCAATACCGGAGCAGTTACACCTGCAAATGGAGTCGTTTCACATGTAGGCAGTCGCTGTCTGGGCATGATAGAAGAAGATCAGAATCCCCGCCCCCCAACATTAGCTGAGATAGTAGAAGCGGTTAATCAAATGAAAAACTTTAAATCTCCTGGAGAAGATGAGATTACGTGCGAGCTCTTGCAAACTGGAAGCGCGGTATTTAAGGAAAAAATACATCATTTGATGACGCTGATATGGAAAGATGAAATGAAGCCTAGTGAATGGAACACGGCATTTATAATACCAATCCTTAGAAAAGACGATAAAAGAAGGTGCTTAAGGTACCGCGGAGTATGGCTCAACATATAAATTACTAGCAAAAATCTTCAACAAAAGCTAATTAGTTACCCGGAAGAGCGACGACAGATCAAATATTCTTCCTTAAACAGTATATAGAAAAGTGCCGTGAGCACAAAATCAACCTTCACGTGCTGTTGAATGAATATACCTGTAATATTTGAGTAATGTGGAGTCCCCAAAAAATGTATATGCATGAAAATGATGACTCTCCGCAATACCGAATCAAGAGTTTTGGTACAAGCCTTTGAAATAGAGACCGGAGTTAGGCAAGACGTCATGCTTTTCTCAAACATTTTTAATCTTTTACTGTGCTTCGCAATAGACGAGGTAACTGATGTTAATATCACTTGGCATATACTTAACAGAACTACACCAATATACGCGTACGCAGCTAATATTGCATTAACCAGCAAAAACCTTCTCTGACATAGGAAAGGCAACCGGTAAAATTGGATTGAGAATTAATGAGGAAAAAACCAAGTACCAGGACGTTCAATAATGTGTGTGACTGACACATATATGGCGGCACTAGTACTAAATCAATATTTCTTTCTTATTTTTTAGACTTACTGTCAAAATCATATGTTAATCCGACCATTTGTTTACAAGTTACAGTGCTTTAAGTGACGCTACTTTTGAGTTTTTAAAAAAAATGAATTCAAAGCAATTCCGTGTGCTGATTTATCATTGTTTTTTAATAAAAAAAAAAAACTGTTGAATGCCAGGAATGGCTTGAAAAACATTATTCGGACTCTGCTCCATCAAAAAGAAGCATTTGTTATTGGTATGCCGAATTCAAACGTGGTCGTACAGACACCGATGACATTCCATCTACTGGAAGACCAAATGACGCTGTTATTCCGGAAAACGTTGAAAAAACACTGAAAATCATTATGTCCGACTGTAAAGTGAAAGTGAGGGAGATTTCTGACATTCTAAAGACATCAGCAGGCAGTGTACACACCATAATACACAAACATTTGGGTATGAAAAAGGTGTTTTCCAAATGAGTGCCGCGTTTGCTCACACCGGAGCAAAAACAACAACGAATAGATGATTCAAAGAGCTGTTTGGACATGTTTACGCGCAATAAGTCGGAGTTTTTGCCTCGGTACATCACAATGGATGAAACATGGATCCACCATTTCACTCCAGAGTCAAATCGGCAGTCTGCTGAGTGGCATGCAGCCGTTGAAAGTCGCCCAAAGCGACCAAAGACGCAGCAGTCGGCTGGCAAGATTATGGCGTCTGTATTTTGGGATGCGCATGGAGTAATATTCATCGACTATCTCCAGAAGGGGTAGACCATCAACAGCGACTATTATATAGCGTTATTGGAGCGTTTGAAAGACGAAATCGCAAAGAAACGACCTCATATGGCGAAGAAAAAAGTGTTGCACCGTGTCACAAATCAATGAAAACGATGGCAAAATTGAGCAAATTGGGCTTTGAATTGCTTCCCCATCCACCGTATTCTCCAGATTTGGCTCCCAGCGACTACTGGCTCTTCGTAGACCTCAAAAAGATGCTCCGTGTTAAGAGATTTGGCTCAAATGATGAAGTAATCGGCGAAACTGAGGCCTATTTTGAAGGCAAAGAAAAATCGTCTTACAAAGGCGGTATGGAAAGATTGGAAAAACGTTGGATTGATTGTATCTGCTTGAAAGGGGACTATGTTGATGAATAAAAACGAATTTTGGCAAAAAAAAATGTGTTTTAATTAATTAGTCACACACATTGTTGACGTCCAAAAAAAATCATGTGGAACCTGGTACAATCCAAATTGGTGAAAACTTGCAAGTGATTTGGGTTTAAACTAAGCCACGACAACGCAATGAGCATCACAATCGACGAGAGAATACCAGCAGCATAAAAAGCATTCTACTCATTTATTAAACTTTTTAAACCGATTCTGTCGCTGTATAAATCTAAAGTACGATCAGTTCTTTGCTACGGATCGAAGTCTAGGACAAAGACAAAAACGAACTTCAAGTATTCGAGAGACAAATTTTGAGTCTAATCTTCGGTGCAGTTAAAGATAATGACGAATGGCGTATATATATAACAAAAATGTTGTGCGGTTCATCAAAGTTCAAAGACTAAAATGGCTTATGGCCTAGCCATGCGAATGGACCCCACGAGAGCAACGAAAACAAGTGTTTGGCCAAGATCAAGATGGATTGAGGACTTAGAGAAAACTCAAGAATACCAACTGGAGGTAAACAACCAAGAATCGAGTCAAATGGAGACATTTTCTGCAGCAGGCCAAAGCTCACACAGGGTTGTACCGCCAAATGATGATGATAAGGATGATCAAATAGAGAGATACACATAGACTAGAACTACTCGTAGAGATTATCAAAATGTATTAGGAAAATGGTCGATCTTTATAAGGCGAAATTAGTAATTTTTTTATGAAAGTGGTTGTCCGATTGAGTTGACAATTCAAAGATTGGCAAAGAAATTCCGAGAAACTGGAACAGGATAGAAAAAGAACTGGCAGACTAACAACCAGATTGACTTGAGAATATTGCTGCTGTAGCGCAAGGTGTTACTGAACAATCTTCAACGACGATATCTCGACGTTCTCAACAATTAGGTATTCATGAATTGAGTGTTTGATGGATTTTACCTGGAACGTGCTCATGACCGACATTGGTCATTTAAATGGTGTTATTTATCACATATAATTGTTAAGAGCCCTATTTTAAATGAAAATGGTGAAACCTGAGAGAATTTAAAATTTTACATGCTTTTTTTTATAAAACAAGATATAGGAACGCCTGCTAAAAGACCCTTGATTTAGCGTAATAGGAAGATAATTCGTCACGAATGCATCTATGTTAATCCACGAATTTGTAAGTGCTATCTAATTTGATAATTGGCCCCTCCATTTATGGAAAAACATAGCCACGCGTACCACTTATTGGAGCAGGACCTCAGCCAAACAACTAACAAAAAGCATTTCCGCCTTACTTATGTATATAATATACTTATATAAATATATAAATTACTTATATAAATCGAAGACAAAAATACTCCATGAACTCACGTTTTTGAAATAAATTCCTGCGAAATCACTAAAAATGGCAATTTTAGCACATTTTCGAAAGTTCTTAAAGATGAATCTCTTCGCGCTACAACCTTCTGAAAGCAGAGAAATATGGTATCAGAAATTCCAAAATAATATTTTCTCTTTACTATACTTCTCTTTGAAGTACGTCTGCTTGCGCTTTTTGGTATACACTGCGTATACGCAATCAAACGCCTGCTGTGTTTCTACCTAAAACTTTTAGTTACAAAAAAATTAAGGAAGTAATTTTATGGGTCAATAATCACAAATTCTGCACAATAAATGTAACTCTTGGGTAACTGCCAACATTCCTTAGGGTCATATTTCTGCATATTTAAAGCGCTGTAAAGAATGAAAACTGTATCTATTAAAAACTCAAGAAGAAGTGAAAACAATTTATAACTCAACAAGGACTTATCGATGTTAAAACATACACATTTATATTGGCTCATGTAAATTTCTGCATTGAAAAAAGTTAAAAGTTAAAATGTTGCCCAAACCCTGACTGCATAGCAATTACGCGGTGCTAAGATATAGCAACCGAGGCGAATACGAGGCATCAATGGCTGAATATTAACATATAATTATTTCTTACAATAAGAGAATACGGTATAAGATACGAGAAAAATGTTTACAAAATAAAATTTTTAGCCTTTTGAAACGGTTTGTAAAGGGTTTTCCAATAACAGCTGTTATTTTGAATAGCGCGCTATTTCGGTAGATGTCACTTTTGCAACTGTAATTTTTTGATATTTGACAAGTGGAAACTACGCTATTAATAAAAATGGAACGATTCACGCTTAAACAACGCATTGAACTTATTAAAATTCACTATAAAAATGGCGAAAATTTGGCAGAGACGGTTTGTAAGACTCGACCATTTTTGGGTCATCGTGAAGCTCCTTGTCGGACCGCAATACAGAAATTGGTTAAAAAACTCGAGCTGTTGGAGCAAGTTAGTGGTATGAAGAATAAAATCCGCGCACGTCGTTCAAAAACGGCCGAAAATATTGCTGTTGTAGCCGAAAGTGTTGAGAAAACCCAGGTTTGTCCATTCGCCGTCGTTCTATGGAATTAAGCATTCCACAAACGTCATTACATCATATTTTGCATTTGGGTCTTAAGGCTTATAAAGTCCAGTTAACACCAGAACTCAACCCGGCCGATCATCAACAACGTCGCGACTTTGCTGATTGGGTCGTTCAAATGCATGAAAGTTATCTGGAATTCCATCGAAAAATCATCTTGAAGTAATGGGGCCCTCATTTGCACCTCGATGGCTTCGTTAACAAGCAAAATGGTCGGATCTGGGGCTCAGAAAATCCAAGAGTTATCGCCGAAAAGCCTCCCTATCCTCAACGTGTGACTGTTTTATGGTCCGGCGGAGTCATTGGACCTTACTTTTTTGAAAATGAAGCTGGAGCAACAGTTACGGTGAATGAATTGCGCTATCGAGAGATGATTAATAATTTTTTATGGCCTGAATTGGATGGTATTGATCTGGACAACGTTTATTTTCAACAAGACGGCGCAATGTGCCGCACAAGCTACAAATATACAAGCAATAACATCTCTTATTCGAAACCCCTTTATTTTAATAATAATACAAAGTGTTTTAATAAAACTTTTTGTATTAAAAATTCTGAAATTGGCCTACTCAATCCATATAATAATTAGGGATTCAAGTCAGCCTAAAGTTCTATCTTAGAAGCGAAAACCTCACTCAATAGTTTAGCAGTAACTTTTCTCAAAAATTGACAAAAATTATGCATTTAGCAGTTATCTAATTTTTTTTATTTTGAAAAAGTAACTTATTAAAAATTTTCTGTTCCCACACCCAGGCATACTAAGCATAAATTGCATTAAACCAATTTTAAACTAGATAACCCCTAATTAAGGCGTCATCAATTCTCTCTAAATAACAATTTGTGTTGCCTCATTTTCCCAAAATATTGTTCCTTTTAATTATCCAAATACTGAGAATATATAATATATTTAATACGGATTAATCTTAATATTATTATGTTTGTATTGTTTTTTATTGATTCAGATAAATTCCATGATATTTTTATATCAATCCGCGATTAAGGCTCTGATGATGCCGTGGAGCAGAATGAAATTAATAAACTCCTGTAAAGAAGATATCAAATCTCTTGGGTATGCAGGTAATATTTCTCTTATTTGGGTTCCAGGGCATAGGAACACAGAGGGAAATGAAATTGCTGATAAGCTTGCCAGAAAGGAATTGGCCTCAAAGACCTCCTAAATCCCCCTGACAGTTGTTAAAGGGCAACTGCACAAATTATTTCTCAGGAAAGCGCAGAAAAGATAAAGCTCCATTTCATTATGTGCGATTTCGAATACCCTTTTGGCTCAATACGATATACGAAGAACTCAGAAAGTTCTTTGGACTCCTCACCATTCAATTTCCAAACTCGTAGCTGGGTTTACCGGTTACTAAACGATTGGCATACCATACATGCGGAAAAGCTAGGGTTACCATTTAAACTCCCATTCCAGAAGCTGTGGGGACCTTTCAGAGAAGGAGGCTGTTCAACAATTTCTTTGTAAATGTCCGGGTTTGGTAGCTAGATGATTAAGGTCACTGGGCGCTCCTTTCTTCGACAGCCTGGGGCAGTGTGCCAACCTAAATCCCATGAATCTTCTCTGCTACAACAACAGCTCTGTCTGGCTGTAGATATCTGCCTGTTGGAGGTCTCAAAATGGTATCAAAACGGCGCTTCGGTGCTACTTGAAGAGTGCCAGTCTGGCATTTCACCTACCTACCTACCTTTTTTCATTGTTTTTAAGAAATTTAGTTTTTAGGAAAATCTAAATTAAATGTAATTTTATATACTTTTTCCAACATTTCGTGTAATTTTGAACACTATCGAAAAAAATATAGATATTTAAAAACACTGTTTTAAAAAGTATTGTAATTATGTCAGGAGCTAATATGAAGATACCAAGAATGATAGAAAGAAGATTGCGCCCATCAGATAGTGCGTGACGTCACGTTTGCCAAGTAGTGCAGTGTTGCCAACCATTTGCTCTTCATAATAAATTTAGAGCTTTTTTATACCCAAAATGCGACAATTTTTAGGTTTGGTGTTTGTTTCTTTTTGTTTTTAATTTAAACTACCGAAACTGTAAACTAAAAAACACTGTATTATTATACAAAAGAAGGTTAAAAAAGAGAGAAGATTTTAGTGCTAATGAAAATTAGTTGGTTCTTATAAAATTTGATATTTTGAAAGCGTAAATTTAATTTTTTGCTCCTTTTAAGTTAATGCGAGAATATTAAATGTCCCTCTCTCAACTCTTCTTAAGATTGAAATCCTTTTTACACATTTTAAAAGGTGTTTGAATTTACGGAATGCGGATTAAAACCATAGATGTGTAATCGTTTCTTCCGGTCATCAAACCTTAGTGAGACATAAGGCATCAAGAGGTGTATTCATTGTAAAAATAAGCAACAAAATACCAGAAAATACTGAAAAAACCATAAGGAAAAAAGTCGTTGCCTTAACAAAAGAGTTTCTCTTAACAAAAAGAAAGTCATAAATTAAATTGATCATAAGCAAAACACATTTGTTTAAAAAAAACGCACATTCTAAAGACAATTTGTCACGCATACAAAGTTCTTTAAGTGATTCAATAAAAGTTCGATGTTTTATTTTCTTTAAATGGGCATTTTAGTGCGTTTTTATATCCAAAGCTAGGCAACACTGCAGTAGCGAGAGAGAGATTTGACTGCCGAAAGCAGGAGAACACCAACAACAATTGCAATCGCGAGCAATGCTACCAGATGTTAAAAAAAAAGTAAAGCTAAATAAAACTGAGTGAATTATTGAACTAAAAAATGTATATTTCACAAAATTACAAACGTTCATTTTAATTAGAACAGGCCAGAAAAATGTCATGAAGAAAGAACTAAGACTCCGAGACTAAATAACAAAACAAAAAAGCTAAATCAAGTTACGAAAATGGCAATCTGGCCATACTGGTGCTAAAATCACGAAACTCATTGTCAAATTCGCTGAGTGCAAAGTAACGGGACCACGACAGGCGCCATCTCATTATTCTTTCCATCATGTGAAGATACATATTTCTAGGGAAACAAAATCTATAGCATATAGTAAATAATTTATTCTTTTTCCTTTGCTTGATTTATGCGCCGAAGGTCTAGGCGATAGAGAAAAGTTGAACAAGGCACGCCAGCCGTTTCTTCCTTTCGCTAATTTGTTCCAATTGGAACTAAGTTTTTCTCCACTTCATCGCCTACGACACTCGCCACCGTCAATATGCAAAGGTTCAAGAATCTTCCGCAGAATCTTTCTATCGAACTCTGCAAGTGACGCCTCATCGGATTTTGTCATCGTCCACGCTTCTGCGCAATACGTTAGGACGGGCATGATGAGATCTTTGCAAATCTTTTGCAGTGGCGAAAATGCAACGATCGTTGGAGCAACGTTACTCGATCAAATTTTGCGTAAAGCTAAACAAAACGAGTACCGAAACCATTAGGCTACTCAAGGAGGCTTACGGGGACCAATCTCTGTCCAGTGCCCAGGTAAAACGGTGGCACAAGTCGTTCAAGGAAAGCCGGGAGGACGTTGAAAACGAACAGCGATCTGGAAGGCCTTCGACGACGCAAACAGGCGAAGATGTGAACCGGGTTCGTGCATTTTTGAACATTGACCGTCGTGCTAGTCTACGTGAGCTCAGTGAAGAGTTAAATTTAACTTATTACAATTTGCGGGAAATTGTGACCGGAAAACTTGAAATGCACAAAGTGTGTGCCAAATTGGTTCCAAAGGTTTTGACTGATGAACAAAAGCAATTGCGTGTGGAAAAGAGTCGTGAAGTATTGGAAAGTGACGAACAGGATAATACTTTAGACCATTGTATCACAGGAGATGAAACCTGGTGCTTTGAGTACGATCCTGAAGGCAAGAGGAAGAGAGTGCGGAGGGGCACACGAGCCAGTCGCCACGTCCCAAGAAGACTGTGACAGCCGAATTGAGCGCGATTCCGGCGGATGAGTTTAAAAAATGTTTCCTGCAGTGGAACGCTCAAGGGTCCTATTTTGAAGAATAACAGTTGTATAAGCCAAAAGGTTTAATAAAACTGCCTAAAAAAAATAAGGCTCATTACTTTTCAATCAAACCCTGTATTTAATATTTGACGGCGCTGCTGGTATTGAACAAAGTCATCTTGTATAGCCGTATTAGTTTTGCAGGGATACCAAATTTAGACATCGGGACACATAAGCAACACATTTCGTGCTGTCGAATACTGTTTTAAAATCGACAAGGCAATTCTTTAAAATCGACAAGGCAATGCTTTAAAATCGAGACTTGGCATATGGGAGTATCCAACTGACTGCTTCATTCATAGCGGCCACTTCGGTGGCACAAATATTCCTTAATTTTTATTTATAATTTATTTTCGACGAAAAGTGTTTCCTTCAGGATATGAGAAAAAATATTTCCCAACGCAAATGCATATTAATCCGTTCTTTTATGAATGAATTCGCAGTCTCCAGACGATTAGCTTGCTTAGAGCGATTGCTGAGGTAGTGTGGCAAGGGAGAAAAGTCCATACAACCCTGTGTTATTATCCTTTTTTATAACGAGATATTTATTTAGAGTTTGATAGTCCACATTGAATGGGTTTGGAGCTGCTTGACAGCAGTGTGCCGCTGCCTGGTGAGCTAATTAAAATAACTTTCGGTCCACCACATTCCACCGTCACACCGCACCGTAAGCGCGTTTGTTGCCACATATAAAAAATTGTGTTACTAACTACCATTTAAATAAATAAAAAAATGTTCCGCCCTTCGGCGGCTTAGAGACTCTATGGAAAAAAATTTGCTTTCATGGTAAAGAGGAAATGTTGTAAAAAAATTTACAATGATTGCTTACCATTCACCATTTCACAAGCTATTTGAAAGTTGCAGAGATAAGCGAACAGCACAACTCGCTGCATGCTTACAAGCGCGGAGAATACAAACTCGCTTAAGCCTTCTGGCTCCGCTAGAGCGGTGGCGGTGAAGTACGGTGGAGAGAGAGGAAGGGAGCGAAAGTGAGAGGCAGAAAGAGATAAAAGTTTGGATGAACCACAACCCTTTTGCGTTCGTTATTACATTGGGCGGCTAACTGCCGTTTGTCCCAAAATGTTGAGCCTGCCTGCTTGCGGATGCCATGGGAGGTGTCGTGCACTTTGCCCAAAGTTTAAGTGATGTGGCACACATTGCCTTTGAGTCATGCCAGATGAGTGCGCTGGTGCACATTTAAGTATTTACTAGGGTTGCTACATAAGTTTTCAGATGCACATAAAAGTAGAAATAAATATTTATAATCGAAAGTGGCTTTACTTTTTGCAACAATATTTTTATGAAAATCGTTTTTGGATGCATTTTAATCAATTTTTCAAGCATCTTTTCAAACTCGTTTGAGGTAACTCAAAAGCTAGCAATTTAAGTGATCAGCCGCTTCATTAGGCGTCAGAAAATATAAATCTCGCTGCGGCTCAATCTCTTTTGTACACAAGGTTAAGTCCAAAATAAACAAGACTGGCGTCAGAAAAATATTTTTGATAGAATCAGATTTTTAATGAGTTTGTGCGTTGGAAGTTAAATACTTAGCTGACTTGAAAGCTTGGTGACATTTCATTCAGTGGAAGTAAAGCTATTGCGTCTAAAGTGTCATTATTTTTGAGTCATCGGTACAAAAATGAGTTTCGAGCAAAGAGCTAATAACAAATTTTGTTTCAAAATGGGTAAAACCTTTACCGAAACATTTGACTCGATGACTCAGAGATGGTTGGGCGGACATACAAATGTTAATGCCAATGAACATACGGGCCGCCCAAAGTTAGTAATCACCGAAACTACATCGAAATTGTTCATAGATTTATCAAAAATTAACCGAAATCATTGTTAAAACTCATGGAATCGGAGTTTAGTATCTCTAAAACATCGATTTATCGTATTTTAGCTGATCATTTGGGCTTACGAAAGGTCTGTGTACGTTTCATTCGGCACAAGTTAACTGAGGTTCAAAAATTGCTCAGAATTCAACATTCGAAAGACCTCATTAAAGAGGCGACAAAAGACGAGAACTTCCTCTAAAACATTGTAACTGGTAATGAAACATGGTTTTTCCAACATGAACCTGAAACTAAGCACCAAAGTGCCGAATGGAAGGCCCCGGGCGAGCCACTACCCAAGAAATTGTTTTTGAAAAAGTTAAAAATCAAGCCGATGCTCATTTGTTATTACGATTCCAAGCGATTTATCCATAAGGAGTCCGTGCCAATAGACCAAACCGTAATGCAATTTTCTATCTTGGCACTTTGAAGCGTTTTTTGCATCGCCTACGTCGAGTTTGCCCTGAATACCGCGAAGGAGGAAACTGGCGATAGTTCACCATCTCATCGATCCACTCTTGTGACTGATTTTTTGACTGAAATTGCATTTTAACCATCAATCACTCACCGTGTTCACCTAATATGGCTCCCTGTGACTTCTACCTATTCGGAAAATTGCATTTGGCCATGAAAGGAAAACGTTTTGCGTCCGTAGAGACCATCCAAAATGTTTGTACCGACATCCTGAAGGACATTCAGGATTCCGCTCAATGACGTGAAACACTCTTTCGAAAAGCTCGAAGTTATCAGAACAAAACTCCTGTCGTTTCTTTTTTAGCTCAGTCTTGTTTATTTTGTTTATTTATTTCTAGAAGTGCTGGTCACTGAGGTAAAATTCAACCGCCCGATTCGAGAGCAATTGAGCTAAATCGAAATATAAATAAAATTTTTAGAGACGCCTTAGGCCCCTTACCACATACTGGAAAGTCTTGCGATATTCTTCTTATTAATTTGAAGACAAACTTATCCTGTTAGTTTAAAGTCAATGGGCTGCCTACTTTTTTAGTTTACCGGTCACATGCATACATGTAAAAATAGCAAAATTTTGATGTGTGAGATTTATTTAAATATGGAAGAAAAATAATAATAATTGTTTAATAATAATAATGTTTAATAATAAGCTATTTTTTTACTTAAAAATTTTAATTTTTAATCCGCTGCAGATAAACCACCAATCTGATGCTTCGACTGCTCAATACTGCAATTGTTTGAGCGGTGTGGGAGAGTTGGCATTAACGTTGTATTGTAACGGAGTACTTTGTCTCTCCGATTTAATACCTGAGTATTTTTGTTTACACCAATCGATTTTTCAATGAATTCTGATAGATAAAGTTCGAAGTCAATGCCCAAAAGCAGCTCCAGTCTTTGCTTGCGTACGAGACGTCATACGGCGAAACCAAGTAAGGATTTATAAAATTTTGTTCGACCAGCATTGAAATGCAAACTCTTAGAGCTTTAACCGGTCATACTCTACGATCTTATGAGGAATGAAAGCATAAGAAAAATGTGCGAAATACTCGATATGGTAAAATGGAGCCGCAAAAGAACACGAGTTTGGAAGAAAAATGTCCTCAGAATGCCCGACGACCGCTTGGCAAAACTGGTGATGACCGGAAAACCAAAACTACACGCCCGCGAGAAAGACCACTACCAAGAGATGGATAGAATACTGGACATCGGGATCAACATTCGATCATTAATAACACTTCAGAACACCTTTTTTGTATTGCATATTAATAGGCGGTATAAGGTTTTGTTAGAAATAGGATAATAATCTTAAATAAAGATGATTAAACACAAGAAGGTTTTTCAATCATTTTTTTAAACGATTTTAAAATTATACAGCATTTAATGGAAGTAATTTTTTTGAGACTTTTCAATATGTGAGACTTGTAACAATGTGCCACGTGAAGGTCCTACAATATCAGTTCACATACAGAATCAGTTTTTTTCACACAACCTCCTATTTTGGATGACCTTCACGAATTTCGTTTATTTTTAAAAGTCAGAAAACAAGTGAAACATATAACCGCTCACCATCGATACGATGCTTCATCACTGAAAAAGTCAGAGCAAGTTGATCGACAGAGGATTAATCCAGGACCAGTTTTAATGCACGCCGAAAGTCTTAGAAGCTTTTTTTTTTTTTTTTTTTTTTTTTCTTTGCATCAAATGCTTCACAAATTAGTTCCAGCTTCAGTATTTTCAGATAAACTGATTTGTATGTTTCGTAAAATATTCTGGATATAAATTACCAATTTTTATATTTTTGCGAATTTCTTAAACGAAAACTGTACGGCAATGGTTCTAAATTTGTAATTTTCTATAGAATGATTTGTTTATGCTCCAAGACAGTTGTAATATCAAAGGAAGCAATATAAAAAATAAAATATTCTAAGAATAAATGAAATTTTTCAACACAAATTTTATGACAAAACTTCCTTAGTCATTCAAAAAGTCAAGTTCAGTTTCAGCTTTGACCTTTTCACGCTGGTACCCTCACATCCTAAAACCCCCGTATATTCTATTTATTAATCATTTAATACAACAATAAAGTTGAGAACCCAAATATGCCACCGAAGCATTTGGCGTTCTCGTGCGAAAATACCATCTTCTGCGCTTTAAAAAAGTGGTTTGCGTCTCGAATAAGTCCATACTTCACTCGCACTCATAGCTTCAGCGCAGCGTCTTAGTTTAAAAAGCAGCAGAAAAGAAAACAAATTCATATTGCTTTGGTGCCTAGTGGGACATACAAAAGTAACCCTAAAGAAATGGCAACAAAAGTTAATGGTCACAAAATGTTGCACGAAGAAATGCTGCGGCAGCGTATGCCCCTAAAATTATTTTAAACTGCATTGTAAGCCGGCCAAATGCGCGCTAGATACTTTATGACCAGCAACATATGTGCTGAATCGTTTCTTTTTTTGTTTTTTCTTTTTGTTTTTTTGTTGTTATTAAAAACAGAGAATAAAAGTATTTACTTAAAAACTCTAAGTCCCTTGCCACAACACGTGCATACTATAGCGTGCGCATGTAAGAGCCGAGCCGAGCAGAGTTGAGGGTCATGTCGAAGTTGACGACTCTCGGCAGTCTTCCGGCTCTTGTACGTACATTTGTATGTACGTATGTAAATGAATGTACAATATTGTTTCCTCTGCTCAGCAAGGCTCCAACGCAGCTCAGGTGTTTATATAATAAAACGAATTTGCACTTTTCACTAAGTTGATACACAAAACGAATTCGGGGAAAAGCAAAACAAAAGCAAATGTTGCAAAATAAGTGAAAAGTGAAAAAAGCGAAGAATTACATAAACTGAAATATAATGGGAAGTAAGGTTATGTGAGCTGTAAAATTCAAATGCTACTATCCGAAAATTTACAGCACCAAACTTTATGTTGGCTATTTTAAAGTTGAGCTCATAATTCGGACGCTGTTTTGCTGCAGCACATAAATCCAAATTTTCACATGCGCGTGCATATAAATGTGAGTGTTGTACGAAGAGTGTATCATAAGAAGAGTTTTATGACTTCTAATAATGGATTGGGAAATTGTGAAGACCACTTTGTGATGCTAAATTTTTCAAAATGTATCAGAATTAGTAGAGCAAAAATTAACGGAATTTTTGTGAAGAGATGTGATGGATCGTGATTTTCTGCAGTCTGCGGTCTTTACATGAAGCAAGAGTCCATATATTGGAAAAGCCTAACTTAGATTACATTAGATTAGATTTGTGGGGGGTTGGACAAGTCCAAGCACTCCGTCAGGAGACCATTGTACTCTACCCTGATAGATATCAGTAGAAATAATAGAGATAGGAAAGATAAAAAGTGGATGGTAAGACGGATAAATTAGTTTGAGGTCACACTTCCACAAATCTCTTGGATTCATTGAAGCGTCTTAAGAGATCCGGAAGAGGAAGAGTATGAACTTTATCCATACTCAGTATATCGCAGCCCAATATCCTAAATCTGATTCTGGAAAATGCAGGACAGCTACAGAGAAAATGCTCTGCAGTGTCGACATTCTCAAGACAGGATAGGCAAATCGGGCTGCCTACGACTCCCATGGCAGCCATGTGCTGACCACAGACGTTGTGCCCTGTGATTACACCCACCAGTACTCTCAGATCCTTTCTGCTTTCACTTGGTTACTCAAGTCAGACCAACGTCCTCTATAGGTAGACCTCATGAAGTCGTCAATCCATAGTTGAATCGATGCGGAATTGACACCTATAAAGGGTTCAGGACCTAGTGGCATACTTGCAGAGCCTTCATTTGCCAATTTATCAGCTAACTCGTTCCCTGTAATACCACAATGTCCAGGCACCCAAATAAGACTAAGTTTGTTATGTTTTGCAACACTGTTCAGTTTTGTCTAATATTCACCGACTAACTTCGAAGAGCAGCGAGGGTTAGCAAGGTCTTTCTGTGCAGCTTGACTATCACTACAAATTCCAATACTGTTGCCCCGCCACTTTTTCTCAATTAGCCAGTAGTGTACATTCAAGATGGCATAGACTTCCGTAAGGAATACCGTGGCCATCTGTCCTATGGCATAGGAGTACTTAGTGTCTTCGTCTAAGTACCACCCAGATCCGCTTCCATCACTGGTTTTGGATACGTCGGTGTAGAAAGTGTGCTGATATCCCGTAAATAGGTTCTCTGGACTTAACCATTAAGTCTAACTTCAGTAAGAGCAAAAATATAGAATGAAAAAACTAAAATTCAAATCATTGATGGTTGTATTTCTATCAGGGGATTTTCAAACTAAGACTCGACTATACCCCCTTGACGTATTTAAATATAACTCAAAAAGTTGATGGAACTACACTATCAAACTTTCAGAGATTACTGAGCATAGTCTCTGAAATAACTCTAAAGGCTCGAATTTTCCAAGAATGATGTAAAAAAATTTTCACCAAAAATTTTTTACAAAAAACTAAACAAAAAAATTTTAAAATTTGCCCAACATATAATTCTTAAAAAAAAAAAAAAAATTTATTTTAAAAGTATATACAATTTTTAAGATACATTTAAAAACAAAAATTTATAAAAATGTTAAAAAAATATAACGAAGATATTTCGTTTCGGCTGCCTCGTGTAGTCTAGCGTAAGTGCACTAGCCTGCCATGCCAGAGGTTGTGGGTTTGAATCTCACTTAAAGCACGGTCCTCGCACTTTTCCAAATTTATCTTAATTTAAAAAAAATCTCATTCCTCAAATCCAAAAACGTATCCCTTCCATTCTTATCCCCGCACAATAGTCAGCGCATTATTTGCATTGTGGCTGCTGAAACAAGCAACAAACAAAAACAAAAAGACACAGTTACACATTGCAACACTAGCGCCAGCAAGAGGAAGCGGGCAATCGCGGTAATAGCGCAGACACACGAAATTCAGCGAAGTCCGCAACCATCTCTATGCTCCTTCTGACAGAAAACTGTGAAACACAGATGGCGCTCCAAGCAGTAAGAAGACGTAGTTCCTAAGCAATGACAAGTGGGCATTTCCACCACTTAGAACTGGTAGCGGCAGGCTAATCGCCTACCCTGCCAGAAATCAAATAGATTAACGAAACCAACGCAAGACTGAGTCTTGTCGAGGCGCTATGCTCCTGAAAGAAGTGAACAAGAAAAAACATATTTCGTTTCACTTCAAAAAACTCTTCCAAAAAATCAATTTGAGCAAAAAATGTATCAATTTTCGAAAAAAAATGTTTCTCAAAATCATAAAACATCCTTTGAAGTAAAAAAACGTTTATAAAACTGTTAAAAAGAAAGGAATATATACACTTTATTTCACTTTAAATAGTTCGTCCAAAAAAACCATTTCAGTAATTAATGAAAAAATAAATATACAAAAACCTGAGAGTGGGTGTTTTCTATAAATGGCGCAAAAATATGTAGTCATATATTCTAAGGAAATTTGAAACAAAAAAAAATATTTACTTTATTTGTTTAAGTGCTGAAAATTCAATTCCTCTTAATGACGACTTGCCGCCCAACTGCAGCGATTTTTACGGATCACTTCCGAATGCCGCCACTGTGGCGGTATCAATCGAAAAGGGTTAAAGTATATTTATTCTAAAAAAAAGCTTTAAGAAAATGTTGAAAACAAAAATAATTTTGATAGGGGGCGTTTTTCAGAAATGCTAGAATCAAAAAAAAAAAAAAATACTTTTCTATATATGCATTCCATAATTTTTTTAGTTTTTCTTAAATAATATTAAAGTATAATATATTTATCCTAAGAAAAAAATGTATAAAAATGTTAGACTGAAAAAATTTTTTTTAAATTCATATTGAAATGAAACGAAAATATTCACGTTAAAAAATTCCACCAAAGACAAAATCTAATTCAGCAATTAATGAAAAAACTAAATATTCAGACGTATTCAGATTTATGGATAACCATAAATGACAAAAAAAAATACTCAAAAAAATTGAATCTAAAAATAGATATTTTTGCATTTATATTTATTATAAAAACAAATAAACAAATGTTGAAGTGAAAAAACAATTTTAAAGAATATTTATTATAAGAAAATGGAATAAAAAAGAACTGTATTTTATTTCACTCTAAAAGACTCTACCAAAAGATCACTTTCAGCAGTTAGTGAAAATATATGAGAAAATGTTGAGGGAAGAGGACAAAAAAAATATCTTTATGTATATGTACTCAACAAATTTTTAATTTTTTTTTTTAAATAATATTAAAGTGTATTTATTCTAAGAAAAAAAAATATTGATATGAAACGAAAATATTCACCTTAAAAAATTCTACCAAAGAGAAAATCTAATTCAGCAATTAATGAAAAAACTAAAAAGCCGTACGTGAGGTGTTTCGAAAATGACAAAAAAAGTACTCAAAAAAATTTAATCTAAAAAAAATTTTTCCACTTATTTTTATTATAAAAAACAATACGAAAATGTTGAAATAAAACAAAATGTTAAAATATATTTATCCTAAAAAAAGTTTATAAAAATGTTAAAAACCAAAATAGATATTCACCTTATAAAACTCCACTAAAAACTTATTTTCAGCAATTAAAAAAAAGATAAAAATTTGAGAGTGGGTGACTTTCGCTACTGACAAGAAAACAAAAGGGGAAAAAATGTTCCAAAAAGTTTTGAACAAACAAATTTATAAAAATGTTAAAGCAAGCAAATCTATTTCATTTTAAAGAACTGTATAACAATTTTTAAAATTATTAAATTTTTTCAAACTTTTTCAGTTGATTTCATATTATACTCAAGCCTATAAGTAAACCAATTTTCAAAAAAATTACGATATTTTCCAAAATACTTGGACCATTTGACACGGAATCGCTCAATTAAAACATCCCAACGTTACGCCATGAAACTTTCAGGGATTACCGAGTATAGTATAGTGAATATCAAGAAGAGTGGTTTCCAAAAATAGCATAAATAAATTTTACAAAAAAACTGATAAATTCTCCCATATTTTTTAAACAAAATATCTTTAAAAATTAAAAACAAATCATAAAAGGGTTAGAAAGGAACGAAAATATATCAGTTTATACAAGCTACCAAAAAAAATTAATGTCAGCGATGAATGAAAAAAATGTAATTCTTTAAAAAAAATTTGTACAGTGTATTTATCCCAAAAAATATTTACAAAAAAAATTGAAAACAACCCAATATATAATATTTTACCTTAAAAACTTCTCATCAACATTTTCAAAATTATTAATTTTTTTCCGAATTTTTCCAGTTAACTTCTAAACATGATTCAATAATAAAAGGTTTGCTCAGTAAGCAGTTTTCTCATTCCCTCTTGACAAATAGGCTCCCTTAGCAAAACACTGGGTTTCTAACTCTAGAAAATTTTTAGCAAAAATGGAAGAAAAGTAAAATTTGTAGTAAAAACAGTTTGTTGTCAAATGGGTTTTTTAACACAAGAACTTGCTCGGTATGTCCATAACCAAGACGATATGGAAAACATCCTGACATACAGCTTAAAGCCGGAAAAACCAGAAATAATTCACCAAAGCTAGCATTAATAGTACATAGAACGATATAGCTTAGCTAAGCCATACATCTTATACAAAGCCAAATGGAAGCTGTGCAGAGCCATGCAAACA
Source organism: Anastrepha obliqua (assembly GCF_027943255.1). Lineage (NCBI taxonomy): Eukaryota > Metazoa > Arthropoda > Insecta > Diptera > Tephritidae > Anastrepha > Anastrepha obliqua. The sequence continues at coordinate 156,907,574 of NC_072892.1, read as the reverse complement.
TACGTCGCTCAAATCTGGGGTTATACGCTGTTCGAAGAAGTAAATAAACTTCAGCGTTATTTTATTAAAAGAATTTTCAAATTACCTGACTTCACCATGAATTATGTAATAACGCTAAAAACTAACGTAGAAGATAGCGTTATAACTACATATAAAAACATTTGGAAAACTATCTATAAATACAACAGCAGTAGACTCACTTACACAACAGCAGTGCATATTACGAAAAAACGTGTTCTGGCTCAAACAACTCAATGACTTAGGGATGGAGTTTGGCCTAAAGCTTGAAGAAAATATAACTGCTACGGACTGGCAAGATCGCTGTACCCAGCTTGTATCAAACATTAAACTACAAAATTCAAGCATGGCAAAACAAAAAGCACTATCAAGCAACACACGAATATATAAACACTTAGATCATTCAAAAGGATATTCATACTTTAGAGAAGATATGCGGTTAGCTGACATAGCAACAATATTTAAAGGAAGATGTGGTTTAACCATAATTTTTTATAAATTAAATAAAGAATTACCTACCTACAGCTTAACGCAGGATATGATAGCGCATATTTTTGGGACAATGAACGTGAAAGATGGACGTTTTGACAACTTGAGCGCGATGTCTTTTGAAATATAGGTTGGAAAAGTACTTACTAGGTTACTTTAAAAATACATAACTTTCCAACAAGAGATCATTTAGCAATATGTAATTAATCACAGCCTGGCAGATGGTTTTTATGAGGAGCTTTTTATGGCAGAAATACACTCGGAGGTTTGCCATTGCCTGCCGATCTGGCGACCACTATTACAAAAAACATTTCCCATCGTTTGGTGTTTCAGACCTGCGGTTTCGAACCCTTTGTAGAGTACCTTCACCTCACTTTCAAACTTCTTTCGAATTCTTTAAATATATTTTTAGTAGGTAAATGAACTCAAACTTAAATTATTTAAACCATTTCAATGTCAATGCCATTCTTGTCAAATAAACACTTTAATTTCAATGGCAAAATTCTTTTTCCTTTTTTTTTGAAACCCAAAACATAAGTAAACACATGGCACACACCAAATACATTTTTTCTGTCATTTGATACCTCACTCCAAAGCAAAACCATAGCTTACTGTCAAGTTCAGAAACCCATTTAAATTTAAGCCAGCCTAAGCAAAATTTTATTGTATAGTATTTTTTTGAATTTATAATTTTGTTACGGATTTTTACTTGTAACAATGTTTAGTTGTAATTATATATTTTATTGATGAGAAGACAAGAAAGAAAGCCATTCTATCAGAAGGCGGGCAATCCAGTCTTAGCCTGGTAGTTGGAAGGCAGTCATTTGCCCTAACTAAATAAAAAAAAATCTTTTATTTAAAAGGAACCTTTAGTCGGCAGGTTTGCTCTAAAGCTCTTCGCCGATAATAAAGACTTTTCATGGCGAACCTTTTGTCGGTAGGTTTGCTCTAAAGCTCTTCCCCGATAATAAAAACTTTTCACCTTACACTTCCAATTGGTAGTCACGCACCAAGTCATTTGGCTACGGCGGCTGCCGTCGATATAATAATAAGTAGTTTAAATAAGTGCAGGTAGTTCGTTAAGTATTTATGAATAATCTTGACTGGGTGGTCAAAACTCCAAGCTTACGTGGGCAAGGCATGATAAACTAAAGCGCCGTGAGTATGTTCAAAGTTTGTTTTTAGTCAACCAAATTTATAATGAATCCGCTTTTCTACATATGAAAAAATTCAAGGCCATAATACTTAGGTAACATAATAGAGTCATATTGGCAATACTTCGTGACCAGTTTTGAATTTAAAAACTAATTCACAAAATATAATTCTGACATTAAGTTAAACCATTTTTTTAATATCATACTTGGCAATTTCCGTTTATACAAAATATATCTTTTTTTATACAATAATTTAACTAAAAAAGGGCTATTTCGCTGGCATTTTAAGCAAAAGGTATTTAAAATTCCATTTTCTCCATCCTTTTTAAATGCAACCTTTTGTAAGGAAGTGTCAGAATTCTAATGTCACAAGTGAGCAAACCTTTAATAATTGAATCATGACTTCAAGTACACAAATTGGGCAATTTTTAGAAAAAAAAATTAGATAATTTCAAAAATTTCAAGTACAACCTTTCATTACTACACTACGGTCTTATTGGCGGAGTCTTATGATGGACAAGTACAGGGTGACTCGTATGTTGCTTTTCTTTAATCTTGTGTTATTTTGACCGGGGTAGCTCTATCCCGCAGGACATCTTTACAGACAGTCAGTACCTTATAGCCGCGGTATATGGTACTGTATAATATACCGAATTATAAAAAAAGAAAACCACTATATGTATTAGTGTATATTAATACTCAAATAAAGAAAATACGAGTAAAAAAATTTCACTTGTCTACTCACAATCTTCCACAAAATTCAGGCAACCCCACCCGCATTCTATCTAGGTATGTAGCTGCAACCGTATGTTTTCCACACGTTTTTTCTTTCTTTTTTTGTATTCCAAAAAATTCATTTTAATTGCTTTCGACAAGCCGCAAACACGTAGAAATGAGGCACAAAATGAAAACCGAAGTGAGACCGCAAAAATGTGAAAATGCTGGCGCAATGCATTTTGATGTGTATCCCAGGTGCAAAGGAGTACAAAAACGAAAATAAACAAACAAAGTGCACCGAAATAAAAACATAAGCATTTTAGAGTTTCTCTTAGTCAAAAAAGGTAAAAAAATAATAACAAGTAAACTGAAATTTTCTTTTAAATTTGAGGTTTTGTTTGGTTCTTTTTCCTTGTTCACTCCTCTCGAAAGCATAGGGCGTCGACAAGACTGTTTCATAGTACACGGTATTGTGCTGTTGTTTTTGCATCGTTCCATATGATATCGGTTTCTGCTAGTTCGCGCAGCATCGACCTTCTCCTAGTGTTTTTTGATCGACCGCGACCTCTGCTCCCTTGCGGCTTCCAGTCCAGTGCCATTTCCGTGATGCTATCTGGTGCTTTTCTAAGCGTTTTACCTATCCATCGCCACTTTCTGCGTCTTTGCCTAAGGATGGGTTCCTCGTTCGTTAATCTCCACAGTGCGTCGTTACTGATGGTGTTTGGCCAGAATATTCTGTAGATGATGCGGAGGCATTTGTTGATGAAGGATTGTAGCCTCTGTCTGAGGGTGTTGGAGACCAGCCATGTTTCGCTTCCGTACAATAAACGTACTTCGCCTGGAGATTTGCGAACTCCCGCATACTGTATGCATTCTCCCGAATGCCATCCTCGCTTTGTTTAGCCTGCAGTTGACATCTTCATCTGCTCCGCTGTCTGTCGTGAAAGCGCAGCCGAGGTAACAGAAGCTTTCGACATATTCCACCGGGCATTCGTCAACCAATAATCTGCCATGCATTTTATGTGGTTAACTCTCATAGCCCTGGTTTTGGCGATGTTGACCTCCAGTGCGGCAGTGCGTACCAGCCCGGCTAGTTCGTCAGACTTCGCTTGCATGTAAGAGAGAAGGCAGATGTCATCGGCGAAGTTCAAGTCCTCAAGATGTTTGGTGGAATTTGTTTCACCACACAAATTTGAGATTTAGTCAATGCTAAACATTTTTTTACAGAGTTTCTTGAAAGAAATGTCTTCGGTTTTTTTTAACATTTTTATAATTGTTTTTAATTTCAAAGTATTACGAAACCATTGTAAGTCGGTCAAGCTTATAAATACTTATCGGTGTAAGGTCAGATGATTTTCGTGGTCGCTCTAATACATTAAAATTTTGGATCTCAATTCAATTTTAAAAGCTTTGCTGTATGTTTATGTTTTCTACGCCCCGTATCACCGTTGCCCTTTGAATTGAAAACGAAATCTTAGAAGACTTTCGACATAATCCTATTCTTTAAAGGATTGGACATTATTGCCTAAACCCATTCTCTGGAGAAATAGTTCAATCAACTTTTTCGGATGTTATTAACATTAAAAACATTTTTTTTATTTCTTTATGGTAAAATTTAAACTAAATTTTATTTAAACTATTCAATACCGAAAATTTTATATAGATTTGTTTCAAGTAAAATATTGTAGGTTATTTTAGGCACATGAAAAATTTGTTCTTTTCAATTTTTTAATATAAAATTATAAAAAAATAAAAAAAAATTTAATTTGAAAAAATAAGATTTAAAAAAAAAAATATATATATTACAATATATATAAAAAATTTTGGAGATTTTGATTTTTACACATTCAAAAACACTTTTCCTTAAATTTATTTCTTATCATCTTATCGTAGCTGGGACTATACTGCGAGCTTCTCACAGTTTAAAATTCTGCTTTACTGAAGCGGTAGCTTACGTAGGTTAGATGGCAAGAGTACCACAGGTACACTTCAAGTAGCGTTTACGTGCCGTTTTGATACCATAATGTGGACCACTACCTGCAATAAACTTTAGGGAAGAGAAAACCATCTACAGCGTTTCAGTGCTGTTGATGTAGTGGAGGACAGAAGAGGGATATAGGCTGGATAATTTCCTCAAGCCATCACTGCTGAACAGTCTCTTTATCTGCAGGGTCCCCACAGCTTCTGCAATAGGGGTTGTACGGAATTCCAAGCTTTTCCGCATGAGTACCGACCACCCAGTGACCAGTGAGCACCGCAATGAGTTCGGAAATTGAATGGCGGGGAATTCCGATCACCTTAAGCGTTCTGTTTCTATCGTATTGAGGGCATAGTGTTTTTGAGCAAATCAATAAAAGCGTCATTTCAGAGGTTTGCCTACATCTTTAAATATAACTTGAAATCCCATTTTGAAACTCTCAGAGATAACTCTGCATAGTTTCAGCTATGAGTATTAATAAAGCAAAGAAGAGAGAAGATATTTATCTTAAGGGGTTAAGAGTAGCCAGAGGTCCGAAAAAATGATTATTTTCAATAATTTTTATTTACAAAATAAATATATTTTACAAAAATAAAAACATAGCTTTAATACACCATACTTCGACTTGACTTTAGCAAAATTACAAACAAAAAAAATAGTATATTAATTGTAAAAGTTATCGCCCGTTTCTCCAGAAGTCCCTTGCGGTGATCATACCGAGTCCTTGAAGATTCATCTAAAATCAATCGGGTAAGCGAAATAAGTTTTTTTAATAGAAAATCTCGTACTCGTTTTTATCAAAATTATTAATATGTCGGCCTCAGGAAATATTTTTCAGATTTTCGAGAAAAAATGAAAATTTCTGAAAAAATCTTCGATCAGGTTTTTTTGTTTTTCAAAAGCAGCATAAATTTTATTGAAAACAACCAAGCGGCTTTTAAATTACAGAGATCACCAGCTCATAAAACATAGTTTTGGGAAAAACGCATTTAAAGTTTTGCTATTGGCTCCGGAGTGCCCGAGCGGCTTTTGTTAATTGTTGAATAACTCGAAAGGTATTTGTCGGATTCACTTTAAATTTCCACACAATATTTTTAAGAAATGCAAAAAAACATAAAATCTTTGGAAAATTCTGACTACCCCTAACCCCTTAAAGCAAGTGTTTTTCAAATATGAAAACAAAAATTCTCAGAAATTCTGAAAAGAAAAGTTTTTTTAAGGTATATTAATCACAAAAAATTAAAAATAAATGTCTCTATGGTTAAAAACATCCGAAAACATCTTCCTTTAAAAAACTCTATACCTAATTTTCAACATTGAATAAATCTCAAAATTATTAATTTCATTTTAAAAATTCTCCTAAAAAGTTTAATTCTTATTATACTCAGGTGTTAGTAAGCATAGCAATAATAAAGAACAAGAAAAAAAAACAAAACGAAATAGGATGTTTTTAAAAAATTATAAAAATATAAGCAAAATTTCGACCAAATATACAAAAAATTCCAAAAACAAAACCTAAATAATAAAAAGTATATTTTATCCTAAAAGTAAGAGAAAAGATATTATACTTAAATATTATATATTATATAAAAAAATTCTATACCAAAGCTTTCTTCAACTTGTTCAATGTCTTAAAACTATTAAATTTTTTCAAATTCATCAATTTTCAGAAACAATTACTACAATGTCCAAAACACTGAGATCGCGCCATATTCATATATAATGCTAAGTCATAGAATTTGGGCTATCAAATATTTCGTCTTCTTAATTGGTGCGATAACGGCTTTCGCGATTTTACCCGAGTTTAACAAATCGCGCCAGTCGTTTCTTTCTCGTGCTAACCGGCGCCAGTTGGACACACCAAGTGAAGCCAAGTCCTTCTCCACCGAATACTTTCAGAGCCGGAGCGTTTGTATCCTTGCGGACGACATGACCCAGCCAGCGTAGCCGCTGGATCTTTATTCGCTGCACTATGTCTATGGCGTCGTAAAGCTTATACGGCTCATACGTCACTCCAAGTGACGCCTCATCGGATGTGGTCATCGTCCACACTGCGCCATACGATAGGACGGCCATGTTAAGAGCCTTTTAGAGTGTTCGTTTTGTTCGTCGAGAGAGAACTTTACTACTCATTTGCCTACTTAGTCCAATGTAGCACTTGTTGGTAAGAGAGATTCTACGTTGGATTTCAAGGCTAACATTGTTATCGGTGTTAATGCTGGTTCCTAAATAAACGAAGTCTTTTACAACCTCAAAATCATAACTGTCAACAGTGACGTGGGTGTGCGCCGACTGTTTGTTTGAAGGCAGGAGGTACTTCGATTTGCTCTCGTTCACCACCGGACCCATTAGCTTTGCCTCTTTATCCAGTTTGGAGAAGGCAGAACTAACAGCGCGATTGTTAAGGCCGATGATGTCCATACGCCAAAAATTTTACGCTCTTATAAAATATTGTGCCTGAGCGAGTAAGTTCTGCGACTCGTACGATGCTCTCCAACATCAGGTTAAAGAAGTCACACGACAGCGAGTCACTCTGTCTGAAACCTCGTTTGGTATCAAATGGCTTGTAGAGGTCCTTCCCAATTCTGTCTCTGCTGCTGGTGGTGAGCAACGTCATCTTGCATAGCCGTATTAGTTTCGCGGGGATACCAAATTCAGACATCGCGGCATACCGGAAACTCCTTTTCGTACTGTCGAATGCAGCTTTGAAATCGACGAAAAGATGGTGTGTGTCGATCCTCCTTTCGCGGGTCTTTTCCAAGATTTGGTGTATTGTAAATATTTGGTCGATGCTAGACTTTCCAGGTCAAAAGCCACACTGATAAGGTCCAATCAGTTGGTTGATGGTGGGCTTCAGCCTTTCACACAATACTTCCATTCGACCATATTTTGCATAGAAGCTGATATATGCACCTTTCGAGCTCCTCGCCGCCATGTTCGGATTGCTCAGCCGCATCTCCTGAATAGCAGTGATGCCAGGCTTTACTCTCACGAGGACATCAACCAGCCGGGCAGAGGTGGCTTCCGCATTAACGGACCGGGCATTGCAGGTGCATGTGCTCAAGTCGTAGTCCTTTGTTCGTTTCCAGGGGTTGTCATTAGTATAGGAAGTTCTCATCCAAGGCTTTTTAATTTTTTCATAGGGGGGATTTTTAATAGGCACGTCCCGAACCCAGCCCAGAACCAGCTACCCTGGGATGTTTCGCTTTCTCACGTTAGCTCGCTCCCGAACGGGTGTTCGGAAGATACCCAGAGGATACTTGGGCTAATCCCGGAAGTTGTGAGCTCTTTGAACAATATGCAGAAGAAGCGTCCTACCCACTGCCCACTTTCCCCACTTGTGTGGACTTCTACATATGGAAATTCAAATCAAATATTAAGCTTGCATTAAAAATGCTTTAGTTAAAGTTGAGAAACTAACTTTATGGGCAAAATTTTACACGTGCATTGGGTTTATTCTTTATGTACTTATGCACGTAGGAGCATTATTATAAACACCCTCGCTTGTGTACGTATTTTTTGTTGTTCTTTATTCGGTTGCTTAAGAAAGCGTGAAAGTGTGCGGCAACAATAACACAGCAACAACACGAAGCGCTGCCATCATCAGCAACTTGGTCGTATCGAAATGATTACAGCAGACAGGTTTCTACAGCTGAAGCAGCGGCAAAGCTAAGTGTAAAGGAAGTGGTAGCAATAATTTTTACTAAAAACCGCGCTTGCAACACAACACGACACTGAGGCAAGCAAGCAATTTTAAGAGCAAACAAAATGTTGGTGAAATATCAACGCCCACATGGTGAAATTGCCAAACTATTTATTTGGATAAGTACGTGCACGTGTATGGGTGTACCCTGGGCAGCTCGGGCGCCAACGGAAGTGGCAGGAAACCGAAAGACAGGTGCAGACAGATTTTGGGAGTAAATTTATTTCTTCATACTCACATACCTCAGAGCTGTTGCACGCTACTGGAAGGAATGGCAGTAGGAGCAGAAGGTAACCAATTTTGAGGCATGACTTCATATGCTTGAGCTTTTGAATGTAAGTCACATTTGCATATGTGTGCCGATATGTTTCCCTGTATGTGTAAGATCATCATATATGCACCCAGAATTATTTTATAGTCCCCTTACCGACAACTAAGTCAAATTTTATGTAAATAGTTGCAGTTTGCATGCTAATGCAAAGATATAAAAAGAGGGGAATAAATTTAGAACAAGCAGAGTTTTTCAAATTTCAAAAGTAATAAAAATTTCGCTGGTTGCATGGCTAGAGCAATAAAATAATTTTGTGAAGTTTGTAAGAAAAGTTAAGCGCCTGGGTGTGGAAGTTCCTGTTAAGTATTCAAAAATAATTTTGAACTCCCAAATTCTGAGTGCTTTACACTATTTTAAATAACTACAGCCCTAGACTTTCTTGACAAGTTCTGGTAAATGATTTATGTTTTAATTCAGTTTTAATAATTTTTCATGGAAATATTGCTCATTCCTTTACAAAAACCATACAAATCGAAGTTTCAAGCTTTGTATAAATAAAAAAAAATCATCAAAAAATAAACATTTTCATCAAGTTAGAAAACTTCAGAAAAATTTTGAGTACGCAGTTTTGAACTTTGAGATACAAAAGTGCAAGTTTCAGGTGGTTCCAGAATCAGGTTTATTTATTTTTTCTTTCTGGTCTTGTGCATTTTCTCTATATAACGAATGCTTGATTTTTGTTTTTTTTTTGAAAACCCAATACAATCAGTGAAAAACATTGTAAAAAATCTGCTCAAAGTTCAATGGGCTATAAAACTGCATACTCAAAATTTTTTTGAAAATTCTTATTAAAAAGTCAGATATTTATATGCAAATTTGTTGAATTTTGTTTAAATTTGCATAAAAATTGAAGCTTGGATTTATATGGTTTGTGTAGGATAGCGAACTATACCTATTTAAAAAAAATAAAAAAAAAAATATTAAAATTAAATAAATAGTTCATCATAACTTGGCAAAAAGTCCTAGAACTATGGTTTAACGCAGTGTATAAGCAACTTTGTATGCCTTAGAAAAGGTTAACCTTCATCAATAACAAGTACTACTAAGAACTACTTAGTTCTAACAAAAATATTTTTTGAAGTTTGTAAGAAAAGCTAAGCGCCTATTATCACATATGCATCAGTGGTCTGGATGAGTGGACTCTCTCTCGTGGGAGTCAGGAGGGCCTTATCGAGATTATTGTGGCCATCTGTTGCACCAGAGCTTTTCCGACCACTTCAGGCCCGGCAGTGGATGCTCTGATTGGTTTGCCACCACATGATGCTTTCATCCAAGAAGAGGCCTTGAAGGCCATCTGCAGGCTTAAATACAATGGGAATTGGTACGGCCCCTGTCCGGCATTGGAACACAGACCTTATGGCCCCAACCACATCAGATGTAGTCGAGTCCTGTAAATCCAGGCTGAACTATGTTGGTAGACATAATAGCCAGATGCTAACATGGGACACGTGGGTATCCTTAGCTAAGATGGGCTCTGAGGCCTTCTTTGCCCCAGAGCCCGTTTTGCCACTCCCATCTGCGGCCATCACAGCCACGGTTAACAAGTGGGTAACTACCACCCACAAGCGAGCTTGGCAGGCTGAGAGAGGCTGCAGATGGACTAAACTGATGTTACCTGTCATATCCGATCGACTGTCGCAAACCCTTCTGTCATTAAGCAGAAGGGAGCGCAGACGGTTTTTTGGACTGATGACGGGCCACTTTCTGTGGGCGAAGCATATGGAAAGGTTGGGCATCTCAGACAGTGTACTCTGCCGAGCTTGTGAAGAGGAGGATGAGACGGCGGACCAGTTCCTGTGCGTCTGACCCGCCTTCGCTCGAATCAGGTTTGAGGTCTTTGGCACTGATGTGTTAAGAAGCGACCATCTTGGCTCCTTGGCACCACAAGATCTACTCAAATTTCTTCGGAAATCGGGAAGATTTAAAAAAACTGAAAGGGAATCCAATTGAAGTACAATGGACTTTATTCATGTCAAAGTTGCTTTGTTGTCTTGCTAGTTGTCTCTAAAAAAATCCCTGGGCGTAAAAGTTCAGAACAATTCTACCAGATGCGAGTTTATTGAAGAATTCCTGACAAAAAATTTTTCAAATTTGACAAATAGAAAACATTGGTATACCAGTAACGAAGGGCCACCCAATGCTTTGTCTTCGACAAGTAACCTGGCTAACCTAACGGGTTATGGTTAGTGTAACTCTGGGGTTTCGCCAATAGCGCTTTTGCATTATTCAGCGTATGCCGCCATTAGATTCTTGTAGCAAAAATAATTATCGACGGATCACAGAGTGATCTCTAAATAAGCTAAGGTTCTTAAGCTATGCTTCCAAAGGCTTCTTCGAGGCGATGAAGGGGGCAGAAGGGTAACGAAGACAAGGAATATGAGGTATGTACACACAAATGGGCCAAAAATAGCAGAAATGAACAGGGAGATAAACATGGTTTTCCAAAGAAGAAATTTTAGCCATTAGAAAAGCGGCGGAACTATTAGAAAAACGCGTCTTCTATTAAGTCAATGTTTAGGCTAGAACAAAGGCCCAGTATTTATTTAAAAAGCTCTGGTTTATTTATGGTATCAGAAATGTTAATCGATTAGTAATAGCATACCATTTGCTATTTACACCTCTTCTCCTTTCTCGATCAATTTATTGATGCCGTGCCACCAAAAATCGCCTGGTCTGGTGTTAAAGAAGTTACTGAGCCAGTTTTTAAGGACCTCTTTGTTATAGAAGGTTCTATTCTGTTCTATTCTATTCTATTCTATTCTATTCTATTCTATTCTATTCTATTCTATTCTATTCTATTCTATTCTATTCTATTCTATTCTATTCTATTCTATTCTATTCTATTCTATTCTATTCTATTCTATTCTATTCTATTCTATTCTATTCTATTCTATTCTATTCTATTCTATTCTATTCTATTCTATTCTATTCTATTCTATTCTATTCTATTCTATTCTATTCTATTCTATTCTATTCTATTCTATTCTATTCTATTCTATTCTATTCTATTCTATTCTATTCTATTCTATTCTATTCTATTCTATTCTATTCTATTCTATTCTATTCTATTCTATTCTATTCTATTCTATTCTATTCTATTCTATTCTATTCTATTCTATTCTATTCTATTCTATTCTATTCTATTCTATTCTATTCTATTCTATTCTATTCTATTCTATTCTATTCTATTCTATTCTATTCTATTCTATTCTATTCTATTCTATTCTATTCTATTCTATTCTATTCTATTCTATTCTATTCTATTCTATTCTATTCTATTCTATTCTATTCTATTCTATTCTATTCTATTCTATTCTATTCTATTCTATTCTATTCTATTCTATTCTATTCTATTCTATTCTATTCTATTCTATTCTATTCTATTCTATTCTATTCTATTCTATTCTATTCTATTCTATTCTATTCTATTCTATTCTATTCTATTCTATTCTATTCTATTCTATTCTATTCTATTCTATTCTATTCTATTCTATTCTATTCTATTCTATTCTATTCTATTCTATTCTATTCTATTCTATTCTATTCTATTCTATTCTATTCTATTCTATTCTATTCTATTCTATTCTATTCTATTCTATTCTATTCTATTCTATTCTATTCTATTCTATTCTATTCTATTCTATTCTATTCTATTCTATTCTATTCTATTCTATTCTATTCTATTCTATTCTATTCTATTCTATTCTATTCTATTCTATTCTATTCTATTCTATTCTATTCTATTCTATTCTATTCTATTCTATTCTATTCTATTCTATTCTATTCTATTCTATTCTATTCTATTCTATTCTATTCTATTCTATTCTATTCTATTCTATTCTATTCTATTCTATTCTATTCTATTCTATTCTATTCTATTCTATTCTATTCTATTCTATTCTATTCTATTCTATTCTATTCTATTCTATTCTATTCTATTCTATTCTATTCTATTCTATTCTATTCTATTCTATTCTATTCTATTCTATTCTATTCTATTCTATTCTATTCTATTCTATTCTATTCTATTCTATTCTATTCTATTCTATTCTATTCTATTCTATTCTATTCTATTCTATTCTATTCTATTCTATTCTATTCTATTCTATTCTATTCTATTCTATTCTATTCTATTCTATTCTATTCTATTCTATTCTATTCTATTCTATTCTATTCTATTCTATTCTATTCTATTCTATTCTATTCTATTCTATTCTATTCTATTCTATTCTATTCTATTCTATTCTATTCTATTCTATTCTATTCTATTCTATTCTATTCTATTCTATTCTATTCTATTCTATTCTATTCTATTCTATTCTATTCTATTCTATTCTATTCTATTCTATTCTATTCTATTCTATTCTATTCTATTCTATTCTATTCTATTCTATTCTATTCTATTCTATTCTATTCTATTCTATTCTATTCTATTCTATTCTATTCTATTCTATTCTATTCTATTCTATTCTATTCTATTCTATTCTATTCTATTCTATTCTATTCTATTCTATTCTATTCTATTCTATTCTATTCTATTCTATTCTATTCTATTCTATTCTATTCTATTCTATTCTATTCTATTCTATTCTATTCTATTCTATTCTATTCTATTCTATTCTATTCTATTCTATTCTATTCTATTCTATTCTATTCTATTCTATTCTATTTTATTCAATTTTATTCAATTCTATTCTATTTTATTCTATTCTATGTAAATTTCAGGGAATAGGAATTACAGGTGGAAATTGTGCACTGAGTTATGAGTGAGAGTCTTACCTTCCGTAGCCTACGACTTAGGTAACAGCAAAAAAAACAGCTACGGTGTCTTTTGCTCGGACAAAGCATCAAAAGTCCTACTTGCAATTAGCTGTTAGTTCCACTTGCCTTAGCCACGCATGCCTTCAACGAACTACAAAGCATAACACAGATTTTCCTAATATTTCAAGTTGCCCAAATTGTACGCTTTTCTGTCATACCAATCCCACACAAGCAATTACCACTTTTTATAAATAAAAACAAAATAGAATTTCCGAAAATTGTGACCCAAATTTCAAAGAGCCATGTTTACCATTAAATATGAGTTGAATGTCTCTTCCACCTTTTTTCAAATAGGTTTACATGCACACGCGCACACTTTTCTTCAAATATTTTACTTTTCTATGTTAAAGCATTGTCTCCTACATAGGTGGTGGCGCTCACGCGACGTACCAAAAGGTGCATCCAAATAATTGCCGGCTGCGCGCTGCTGCTCTCAACTTACAATGAAAATATGGCCTCGGGCGCAACCTGTAATGATAACTGCAACAGCAGTGGGAACAGAGGGGGACTTGCAGACAAAAATGCTTACATGCACACATACATACGTACTTAGCAGTGATAGATGCTCGTACACGCGGGGAGGGAATATTTTGAAGGAAGGAATTTATATTGTGAAAGCTGATGTGAAAAACCTTAACAGTTCCGACGTTTTTATAAGAAAAAACAAAGTAAATTTGCTATCAGAGTTTTTATTAATTTATTTTATATTTGTTTTAAATTTGTTTAATTTGACGATTTTTGTATGTTCGTTAAGTAGCTGGTTTAAATAAAATAAAATTCTACAGCTGAATGATATTTTTCAAAGCTTTAGTAGACAAATATTTAAAAAAGGTTTATTATATAAAAAATGAAAAAAAAACAAATTTTCGATACGAAATATACGCATAGAGGCAAAGCAAAAAATATTGCATTGTCTTGGCCCATATTGCCCCAAAAGTACACTTGTGCACCTCGAGTAGTTCCTAGTACAGTTAACATTTTGAATGGAATTTTGGCAAGAACAAGGAAAACCCTTCGAGTTCATAGGAAGTGGCTTAAAATTTTACAATATTTTTATTAATAATCATTTTTGTATGACTTTTTTCGCATGTGGGGCATTGGCTATTCATTTAAGCTTCAAATTTTGTCCAAGTCTAATAAAAATTCGACAAATCGAACTCAAATTTTAAACTTTTCAATAAAAATTTTGAAAAATCAAAAAAATTGGGTATGCAATTTTATAGTCCATTAAATTTTAATATAACAAAGCTCAACTTAGTGCAGTGTAGTTATCAAGAAAGGTATAATATTCTAAGAGCATTGTTATTGAAGCTCTAACTGGCAATAATCGCACCTCAGTAGAATTCATTGGCTACGATATCACCTCTGCGTCAAGCTGATTCTGATATCGAGTACAGAATAACGAAAGCCAGATGATCCTTTGCTATACCATACTTAAAAGCGTATGGTACCCTAAGCAAATAGCCGCCAGGACAAAGCTAAGGATTTTCAATTTGAATTTGAAGTCTGTACTGATGTATGGCTGCGAAAAGTAGTCCGTAGCGGTTTCAACAACAGAAAACCGCGAAGATTTATAGACCGCTGTTTAAGATCTATACTGCGCATATGGTAGCCAAATAACAAGATTTCTAATGACGGGCTTCTTGTTCGCGAAGAAAGGCCGGTTGAGATTGGGAGAACACGGAAACAACCCGGAAACCTGCGACTGACATTATCAGAATGTCCCTAGACTGGAATCCGCCAGGCTCCCACTGAAGAGGACGGCCAAACACTACCGGCTTAGTACCTGCCATATTTTAGATAATCGAAAAAAAAATAATTGAATTAACATAAAAAAAAATTTTTAAAAAACGAATGAGTATTTTTACAAAGAATAGTGAGGTTTTGATCTCAGTAACAAACTATTTTATACCAAATAAAAAAAATATTTAGTTGTTATTTCTTTTTTTTGTTTTAGTAACGAATTTTTACAACTTTTTGTAATTAAAATTTGTGCAATTTGCAATTTTACCCTCCACTAGTTGAGCCCGCAATGGACCTACGTGAAGAAGAGACTGCATACAAGAATACAACTTAGCTCAAGAGACATGCAGATATTATCGCTGTAGGGGCAAATCCCACCGATTTAGAAATCTTTAGTTTTTTTAAGTTCGTCAATTCACTGGTTCATAAAGTGCACCGTGAATTGAAAGCATCAGATGGTGATGCCAAAACTTTTGTAAATCGTAAAAAAATACGACGAACGTTTACTTACAGTCCGATATGCAGAATTTATTCAACAAGTGCAGGCGATCATTGACGAGGACCCTTAAAAATCAATGAGAGGCCTTGCCCAAGACCAGAAGATCTCTGCAGTTGACCAGAATGACAGATGACCAGAATGGCAGATTAGCAATGTTCCAATCCAACAGAAGTTACATTTGGCATAAACACGAAGTTTCCAGACACTGCTATGGTTTTAGGGTTCTGAGCAAAGAAGGACATGCCATGTCACCACACTTTTTTACTCAAGGGTTTCGACTGAATTTTGCTACATATATCGATGCTGTAGAGACAGCAGGGAAACCTTTAATTGATAGTGTACGCGGTGGCAGCCTATATGTACTTATACATCGCCCAGCGAAGCTCTGCTCCTTCACGCAAAGCGATGACGACCTAAGATTGGATGGCGGAAAATTTCCATAACCACAAACACCGAACCTATGACCGCCTAACTCCCCAGACCTTAATACCCACTACGTATAGGGCGTGGTTGAGCGTGACATTACAAAACAAAACATAACATAACATAACATAACATAACATAACATAACATAACATAACATAACATAACATAACATAACATAACATAACATAACATAACATAACATAACATAACATAACATAACATAACATAACATAACATAACATAACATAACATAACATAACATAACATAACATAACATAACATAACATAACATAACATAACATAACATAACATAACATAACATAACATAACATAACATAACATAACATAACATAACATAACATAACATAACATAACATAACATAACATAACATAACATAACATAACATAACATAACATAACATAACATAACATAACATAACATAACATAACATAACATAACATAACATAACATAACATAACATAACATAACATAACATAACATAACATAACATAACATAACATAACATAACATAACATAACATAACATAACATAACATAACATAACATAACATACGTACGCACCCTGTTTATATGTATGTAATTGTATTATAAAGGGTACTTTAAAAAAATATCCTAGATGTTGTCTTAAAATAAAACGTAGGTATGTGAAAAATTACATCATTTACAACAACATTCACAACACTTTGCGCTACAGGTGCAATATTCTCCACTGGACGTCAAGTTTTTCGTTCACAACAGATTCAGTTTCTCAGAATTTTTTCAACCAAGTTTGAATGTCGACTCATTTAGACGATTAAAAAAGTTCGATCAATTTCAAACAAAGATGACTTAAAATAAGGTACAGTCAGAGTGGTATTCACTACTGACATCTAGGCATCACTTTTGAGAGACCCTTTACATATATTTATTGGCTTCTTGGCGGAGTTCCTCCTCCTATTTGTGGTGTGTGTCTTGATGTCTTCAACAAATATAAGGATCTACAGTTTATGCCCTTCCGAACGGCGGGCGGCATTTATGAGGACTTTTCTCATAGCAGAATTACACACAAGGGACGTCATTTTCTACCTAGTGGTGACTATTAAAAAAAACCACTGCGTCTTTTTTTAAATACTTCTTCTTTATAAAAATACTGATGTTTCCCATGACAATCCGAAATACACTCATAGCTTGGACATCATCTAGCGATTGGCGGCTACTACTAGAAAACTCGTTTTTTTACAATTTCGCTGCGTTGATAAATTGAAGCCAAGCATACATTTCCTTTAATATCCAGTAGCAAAAGGCACACATCTAATTGAATTAAATCATGTGGCAAAAAATTGCAACCTGAAAATTTTAATATGCGCAAACTTCGTCTTCTGAAAATGTCATCATGAGTAATGAATTATTTGCACGGCAGTAAAGTGAATAATGAAATCTGAGAAGGTGCTTGTAGCCTACGTATAAACTTAGCAACCCCATATTAAAATTACACAACGTAAGAGCGCACCAGTGGCTCACACGCGAAGGGGGTGGAATGGCTGAATGCTGTCACAAACTTTCATAGTAACAACCTTTTAATTAATTTCCATCACAAGCATTCTTAGCACCTAAACCGTCTCGAATTTATAGTGAAAGTTGTTAGCTCTTTTATTTTCGCTTTGGATTTCAAACAATATTAATTAAAATTTAAAGCTTCCGCACACACACACACACACATACATTTATAGCTACAGGACGAACACATTCTGATCAGAAATGGTATTGTAGGTGCAAAAATGTTGAAATATGAGCAAATGAAAAAGGTCCAGGTTAGAGGCCAAAAGTTCTATGCGGGATACTGCGAATTCCACACACAAACCAGAAGGTGGGCGTGCAGACTAAGTCACTTGCACGAATAATAGCCAAATGTGGTAGCACGTCCCAACGTCGCTGGCCAACTGTGGCGCGCCAAATGCCAAGGTACAATGGAAGGCTGAAGGCCAATATTTAGTAAGTGTGAGCAAAATTGCTTGGCAATGTGCTCATATGAGTTTTCTCGGCATGACTCAATGAAAATGTCGTTAATTAGTGTGAGTTTGCAATGAACTCGAACGCTGCTCATTTGTTGTGCGAATTCATTTTGAAATTAGTGTGAAAATGAGATGGTTCACGGGCGCCGAAATCTGACTGCGGTGGTGTACAATTTCACAGCTAAGTTTCTATACAATACAGTTGAAGTTTGAAGTGACTGTGCCACTCAGAGGGATCTGGTTACCGTAGGAGTAGGTGTTTGTAATTGTATAGTATGTATAAATAAATTTTGGCAAATGTTTCGTCTACACAACGGAGGCGTTGCAGGTTGTACCACTGTGAACAAAAAGCTCCCGGAACAACCGCCAGCTGACGGTCTAAGTGAACTGATTTGCGCTCTGTTTTTTTTTTTTTTTTTTTTTGTTTTTTGTTACGTTGCCACATCCGTTATTAACATCCCTATCGACATTTTATCGCCATTGTTTGACATTCGTAAAAGTTACACCGTCTTGAATAAATTTCTCTCTGCACGTGTTCTCGATTTTTTACAGTTTTAAAAATGGATATGAATTTACAACTATGAGTTTGTATTAAATGTTGCATTTTAAATTGCTGTAATGGTGCTAAAACCATAGAAATGTTATGAACGTGTTTCGGTAAGGATATTCAGCCATTTACGAGTAGCATAAATGCTTTAGAAGTGATCGTGAGTCCATCGAGGACGACGCTCATAGTGGCTGGCCGTCTACATCGAACACTGATAAAAACATCAATAAAAATCGCAAATTATGAGAGAGCTGGAGAGTTGGCAGAGGATGTGAACATTGCTAAGGAGCCATTTAGGACATTGTAGTTAAAGGTTTGGGTTTGCGCTGTGTCACTGAAAAGTAGATGCTTTACGACCTGAACTCCATGCAAAACAGGGGCCGCGTTGATATCACCAAAAACAGGATTTCCAAGGCTGCAACGTATCATTGATGAGGAGACGAGATAAGGGGGACACGCAATCCAAATATTAGGCGAGTGAGTGAAGAGCTTCGAATAAATCAAGACCTAAAAACCTCGTTGTTTTCAGTTAAAACAAAAGGCGATGCTTAGGAGAGATTTCATTCCCTTCTTAGAAGAATTTACCGATTCGGATCTACACAATGACTTTGTCAGAGTCTTGATCGCGGGTTGACTATCTGAAAAAAATGTTGATATCTTCCTCACTCCCGCGTTTCCTAAGCATTCTACCTGGCTGCAAGAGCATAAAGTCTTCTGCCTGAAAAACTTTAGCCGAATTCCGAAATTTAAAGGAGATAAATAAATTGGCTGATTTAGAAAAAACCCCTGCTCCGACTGCCGTTTCCATCATGGAGCCGTCAGTGAAGGCAGCGGCAGTAGCTTCTTTGCAGATTTTCCCCCCGTTTGAATCCTGTCTGCTTGGAAAGATGGCCTTGGCACTACTGTCAAACTCTAGTTTGCGGATAGAGAGATCTGTACGACGCTCAGAGAAATGCGGTGTTAACTGCCCAAAAATTCTACCATGTCTCTTGAGAGATTGCCTCCAGAGGCCAACCTGGTTTAATCTGATTGCACTTTGTGCAACGATGGAAATAACGTAAAAGTCGATGGGAATTAAGTGCAAAACGACATTTAGATCAGCACTGGGGCAAATTCTACATGCTTCTGTGATGTCAATACTGACAGTTATTTGCCCCTTCCCAGTATAGTGATATTATAGTCCTTCCGAAGAGCTTTGTTACTGCATATAAAAAATGAGTTTGAGTGTTGGAAATACTGTTCCATTGCTTGTCTGTTCTACACTACTGAAGCAAAAAGATGTTAAAAGAAATTGGATGATTAATTTTGAGCCATCTTGTATAATCGTGAAATATCATAGATTAAGTTAGATTAGATTGTGTTAGTTTTCCCAGAAATATAAGAAAAAACTTAAAGTGGTAAAAAGTTGGAAGCGGTGTTTCAAACTTAATCTTAATCTAACTTTTCGATTATAAAGAATCGCAATTGACAAGGTATAATTATCACTACTCATCATAATCGGGGGTTGCTTCAGAAGCACGCTTAACCGCCTCAGATTAATCTTTAGCCAGCAAGCATAACACGTGCGGCCTCTGTCCCAGCTGTCGTTGAGCTGGTCTAAGTTCGATTTGTCCAAGAGTAGCTCAAGTATGGCTCCTATATCGGCAATATCGCCATAATCTAGGTGCTATGGTTACTAGGTTAAGTTATACAGGCTGACCGAAACCACGCAGAGGCCATTTTGGTCCATAGCGGTACCAGAGCAGAGTCCTATTTCAGCAAAAATATGCAACCCTCACGATGCGCGTACTGTTCGTTCCAGTTCAAGAATACATTGTAGTCTTTCAAAACTGAGAGCACCCAGGTAGCATAGTCTAGTTTTCGAGAGAGCCGGACAGTGGCATAGATGATGTTCCAGGGTATCTCTCGAACTCAGCTCATTACATCTCCTATGGTTACTTGTTTGAAACAAAAATATCATATTTAGTAGCGATCGAAAGTGAAATCAAGCATTACGAACTAACTTCTCGTAAGAGTACCAGGAGAAAACTGTGGTCTACTTTAAATGATATTGCGCTAGTGTATAGTAGTGCACTGCTGTTTTAATGGCATAGTTCTGCCTGGAACGTATTACCACAGAGGTATTAATAAAAGTTAAGAGGAGGTTTTCATCACAAAACTCTACCTCCATATCAACCAATCATGAACAAATTGCAATGGTTCTTGCTACCAAGTGTTTGTCCTCTACTGAGGCGATAAAGAGGTTAAGAGATCCGCTTGAAGCGGCTGCTTCGTCTTATCCAGAATATGTTCGAAGCTTCCAATAATTTTAGAGTGTCCTCCGGTAAAAGTCTACCTAACTCTTGTGTCACTTGAAATAGCCACACCATGGGAAATAACAATTTTAGTGGATATATCTACGAGTACATTATTTATCATTATAGCCAGGGCAGAATTAGTCTTACCATCTTGAGCATAAACCTTGAAGGTACCTTAATCTGGGTCCTGGGAAGGCAATATCAAACCCCAAGCGACTTTCTGTGATAAAAAAACTTCTTATAATAACCAACTATCAGGCGGAGTACGCACTTAAATGTCAATTACTCCTCAAGACACGCTCCATAAAAATTGGACACAGTCAAACACCTGAAACAACTAAAACAGAATTAATGCCCCAATTACCAAACTGCATACATACACCCACATAAATATTACGTACACATGAAAGTATACCCAGGCGCAGGGCATTGTTATGCTGCTAAGTGGGAAGAATGGGGAAGTAAATTTTGTAGTACTGATATTTGTATGAGAGTATATACACAGATACGTATGCGCTTAGTTTACACATTCGGGTTTGTGTCTTTCAAAAAGTGGCACATAAAAAGGATAATCTGAATTTAAAGGATAATAAAAGCGAACAAACTGTAAACTGTAATTGCTCTAGTGTTCTTAAAAGTCTGGTTTTGGAACAAAAAAAAAGCACTCTTTACGCTCCCTTACATGCTTTCTGTGGACATGTAAATAAACTTATATATGAATATGTACAGTGGCGAGCCATTCTGAGTGCATTAAACTTTTTCGTATTAATTTGTATATATTTTTATAATTTTTGTTTTTAAATATTGTTCATTCTTTCACCAAAACTATATAAATCAAGTGTTCAGACTTCATTCAAAATTTGCTTCCTGATAGTGTAGTATCGACCAACGAGGAGACGCAGAAAATCGTCTGTGGTCAGACAGCCAATTTGGAAAAGTAGATACATTTCACAGTAAACTAAAATAACTAAAATATTTAACCGCATATGTAAAATCCACACTCTTATATGACAGTAAAAGGAGGCTGGTATCGAAAAGCATTACGCAAAAATTACAATGCCTTCGGATAATGTGTAATGTGTTTGGCTCGACACTATCCGAAATACGGACTTGTGACAGATCACCAGAAAGGACTGAGAAAGCATAAGCAGAACAACGTTGGAATCGAACCCTCAGGGACCTGTCGGTGTTCTCACCTTCGTGATTTATAAGCCGTTAACCAAACGTGGGACGTCGCACAGAAAATATAATATAAATCAACAACTGGAAGAAATCAACCAAAGATCGGGGGAAATGAAGACATTTTGTATAGTAGACCAAAACTCACACAGAACTGTAACGCTAAATGATTATTTTGTAAATGAAAAAAACCACAAAATCTGTCAAAAAAAAAAATAAATTTAAGAATCAACACAAATATAAACACTTACAACTTGCACTTCCTTGTACCAAAATTCAATGTGCAATAAAACTGCATACACTGACTTTGTTTAAAGACTCTGATTTAGAGTTTGTCCGCGGTAACGGATGTCTGTCGTAAGAGGCGACTAAAAACTACGCCTCAGCCTGTTGTTTATGAGTCTACTCAACGATAGGAGGCTGAGCGAAACAGAAACGCCTTGGTGACGATGGGAACATTGTCGTCATTGGAGCGGTGCATATTATTACATTTGATTCTCGTGCTTGTGTGTCATTCCGCAATTATTTTTAATAGCAGAGACTCAATCTGCTCTTATGCATTTTCTTTTGGAGCCTAACCAACACAAGGCTCTGTTTAACCAGTCAAGGCGGTATAACCTTGGCACACTTTAAGCTAAGGAGTTGAGGTTCCCGTGCCGAGAGCTGCATGACTGGTAGTGCTTAAATAACCAGTCGTTAATGGTCCCCTCCAATGCCCAGGCAAGGTAAATTGTAACAAGTGCCTTACCGCGGTATGCGGAGTACGAAACCATGGCCGCTAGGTAAACTTTTAACCTTCAATCACATAAAAATCCTCAGAAGCAACCAGCGGCTAAGCGTAATCGATCACAAGATGTGAGCGGGCAAGCTGCCAAGAAAATTAAAATTTTCCCGACTCAGGGAGTTGAGGGCCCTACAACAAGAGCGGTGGTTGCGCCTGCGAGGATTGCTTATAGCGAGGTGGCCAAGAATCACCTCCAAGTTGCCCACGTAGACGCAAAATTCCATAGTGGTAGGGAGGTGCTGGCCAATTGGTGTGCCATTGAGGGGCGGCTGTCAGAAAGGATCGTCGAATACCTCATGGAAAACCGAGAACAGGTACCTCTTCTCGAATCGGGAGACATCTGCCGTGGCTGTAGGGTGATAAAGTGTGCCGATAAGTTCTCCATGGGATTTTTGGAGAAGTGCGTTGCTGAGGTCAGCAATGCCTGGGAGGGGCTCTCACTTAAGCTCATCCCAGCTTCGGAGATCCCAAAAAATCCCAAAGCCCGCATTTGGCTACCGAAGGTCAATCTGGAGGGTCTGAAAATCCTCCTAGGCCTCAAGCTTCAAAACCTAGAAGTTCCCATGGACAACTGGTCTATGATCAACCTGAGAAAAACAACTCCACGGTCACTGGATGATCGGCACACACATGCCATTGCAGAAGCTGTGGGGACCTTTCAGAGAAGGAGACTGTAGAGCATTTTCTTTGTAAATGTCCGGGTTTGGCTCCTATAAGACTAAGGTCATTGGAAGCTCTTTTCTTCGACAGCCTGGGGCAGTGCGCCAACCTAAATACCATCAATATTCTGCATTATATCAACAGCTCTGGCTGGCTGTAGATATCTGCCTGTTGGAGGTCTCACAATGGTATCAAAACGGTGCTTTAGTGCTACTTGAGGAGTGCCAGACTGGTACTTCAACTATTTCACCTACCTACCTACCTTGGCCTCAGCTTGGAAGACACTGCAGTAGTCCGTAATTTGTATGAGTTTTCATAGCCTAATTCCGAGTAGACTAGTGCAGTTCCAACACCCTCATCCATTTTGGAACAGTCTGTGTATATGTTAAATGTGTGGCGCTTAGAAAGTTGTCCCTTCCGCCATACGTTCTTTTCTAAAACTAGGTTTTCCCTGTTCGCTGTTGAAATTAATTTAAAAAATACCGCAGTACGAGTTAGCGTTTAAACCTCCGTATATCCATCTGTGACCTTAAAGCGTTTGAACTGAAATTTTTGAAATTTGAGTAGGTCAAGTCAAGGAGCATCAAGAGATTATTTAGAGCTCTGAAACGAGGGCAGATAGTCAAGGAGGAAAGGAGAAAAGTATCAGAGAAAGAGATAGGAAAGAATAGAGACAGAGACAAAGGTAATTAGACCTGTGAGAATTTTAGAGGTTCTTTGTCAAGTCTATAAATACCCTCCAGTTTTAGATACCGAATGTTACTCATTCTTAGGACATCGGAACCCAAAATTTTTAGCCTTGCTCTAGCAAAGTCAGGACACTTACAGACCTTTGGACTAGTTGTGCTGCTGTCTATAGCCTAAGGTTTCTTTGCAGAACTTTTTGCTACTAAGTCTATTAGGTGAAGGTGAAGTATTTTGTCCAGTGCCGCTGTTGTAAGGAGTGGTGCACATTACGCCCCTTAAACACAGCTCTACAACTCATTTTACCTTCTCCAATTTGGTAGCGTAAGTCTTTTTTCAAACTAGTCCACCATACCAGAATGCCATAGAGCATTTGAGGTCTTACTACAGTCGTAAGGTCTTACTAATGTGAAAGTCGTGGCGATAAGCTCAATGTCTTACCAACCATTTTTCTGCAAGCGTATAAGGCATTGATTGCTTTCCTCGTTCGTCCTTCTACTTTGAACTTCCACGTTAGTTTTCTATTCAACATTACTCCTAGGTACTTAAAGTATGATAAGTCTGAAAGTGTACAGGGATGTTATCTAGCCCAGGTGGGGTCCTGTTCAGAATCTTGTACTTCCGGGTGAACATCTACTCAGGATTTACATTTAGTTTTGGCTTGACTCATAGTCTTCAGCTCTGATGATGACGGCCGGGTACATAAATAGTTGTCTTTGGCCCTTCGTTTCTCATTTTAAGTAAGATCCTGTTTTCTGTTTTTTCTCAGATCCACAGTAGAGGAGAGAGTACGCCTCCGTGTGGTGTTTAAAAGGTTCAAAATTTAGGTGAAAATTTGTGGAAAGCTTCTAAATTTAGCTCATAATTTTATAGTTTGATTTATATGGTTTTGTTCAAGGAATAAAAAAGTTAAAAAAAAAACAATAATAATAATAAAAGCCTTTAACCCGAAAAAAATCTAAGTATTACAAGAAAACAGTCATCATGCACTCAGTTGTGCTCGCCACTGTGCATGCACCCAATCTAAGCGTACATGCAAATGTGAGTTGTGATCCAGTAATTCTTTCGTAACCTGCATTTTCTGCTTTTGTACTAGTGTTTTACACTAGAAGACTAGGCAAAATGAATGAACAATGGCATGCATTTTGTGTAATTCGTGTTTATCTTCTTCCCAAAGTTGGTTGCTTTTTATACATCCTTCTCGAATGCTTGTGTTTGTATTTATTATGCAATTTAAATTTCGTTTTGTGGGCGGTCGACGAATGTGGAAGCCTTTGTACCGGAAGTGTGTGAAAAAGCTGGTAGTTAACAGCGAAAGACTTTCAAATAAAACAGAGCACCAAAAACTATGCTACTCAAACAAGCCAACCTGTGTATGTATGTATAGGTAGCGAGCAGTAGAAATAGGGGAAGTAAAAGGTGTTTGTGGAGCTCGCAAGGATATAATCAAGTAATTTCGAGCATAATTTTTCGCAATTCTTTCTCACTGCTAGTTAAGATTTACGCCTTCAGGTGGTGCTATAAACTGAGGGCTCGCCGAAAGGCGGAAGAATTTTTTATTTATTATTTACTTATTTATTTGAGTCTATGGTTGGAATGGTAGCCTTACAGGTTAGGTAAATCTCGGGCACGAGACACCAGTTGATAGAAAAACGGTCGACTCTCGGATGGCTACGCGTGTAATTTTCCATGAAAAGTGACATAAGAATATTAAGACGCAAACCACAAATAGGAGAAAGAGCTCAGCCAAATAACCAAACAGAGTGTAAGTTCCAATTATGCCAATTATATATATTACATAATATATTGGATGTTTTTTAAGAGTTTGAGAACTTACGATGATAATACAGAAATATTGTTGAACCGAATTTTAAACTTTTCAATCATATATAAAGGGTGGTTGAGTTTTAAGGGCCGGTGTTGATTTCGAATAAAATACAATTTTTTTTGGAAATTATTGTCATTTCTTTTTATTATGATAATATCGGTATGGCTCAACTACGTATGGAACAAAATATTGGCCAAACAGCAGCCGCGGCCTCGGCGGCACACCTCCATCCGATAGTCCAAATTTTCGATGACGCTGAGGCATAATTGAGGTTCTATGACGTGAATGTGCCAAATAAGCTCATCTTTTAGCTTTTGAATTATTGCTGGATTATCGACGTACACAGTTTCTTTCACATAACCCCAAAGAAAGAAGTCCGGCGGTGTCAAATCACACGATCTTGGCGGCCAATTGACATCGCCGCGACGTGAGATTATTCGGCCATCAAATTTTTCGCGCAAAAGAGGCATTGTTTCGTTAGCTGTGTGACAAGTGGCACCATCATGTTGAAACCACATATCGTCCATATCCATATCTTCCAATTCGGGCCATAAAAAGTTCGTTATCATCTCACGATAGCGAACACTACATATTCACAGTAACTGCCTGACTGGCCTCATTTTGGAAAAAATACGGCCCAATGATGCCGCCGGCCCATAAACCGCACCAAACAGTCACTCTTTGTGGATGCATTGGTTTTTCGGCAATTACTCTTGGATTATCATTCGCCCAAATGCGGAAATTCTGCTTATTGACGAATCCACTGAGGTGAAAATGTGCCTCATCACTGAAGATGATTTTCTTCGAAAATTGGTCATTCACTGTTGCCATTTCCTGCCACCATTCTGACCATTGACGACGCTTCAAATCGTCAAGAGGCTTTAGTTCTTGAGTCAATTGCACCTTGTAAGCGTGTAAATGCAAGTCCTTATGCATAATGTTCATCAACGACGAGCGTGAGAGGTGCAATTGTTGGGCACGACGACGAGTTGAGGTGGACGGCTCTTCAACCACACTATCGCGAACAGCAGCAATATTTTCTGCAGTACGAGCTGTGCGAGCATGCACTGGTGTTTTCACATCTCCTATAGACTTTTGCACAATTTTTCAGATTGTACGCACATTCCGAAGATTAAATTGACCGAAAAAATCACGAAGTGCGCGACATGCATTTTGGTTTGAATGCCCGTTTTCATAATAAGCCTGAATAACTTTAACGCCTTGCTCCATGGTTCAAATTGAATTACACTGTGGAACAAATTCAGGTTAGCAAAAGTTAGGTCCATTCTGAGAGTGGCGGGTGAAAATAGAGGCGAAATTAGAAGACCCGTATCGCGGCGTTTGTTTATGTTAGTTCGAATTTTTTTTTAATCGGCCTTCGAAGTTTGCAGTCAAATGCCGATTTTCAGTATATTGTTTATATGGTTTTTTGGCTATAACTCGTCGACTAATTGATATTTTTTCAATCTGTAAAAGCCAAATTATTGCTAGAGACCTGTGCAATAATTACAATTTTTGAAAAAATTGATTTCGAAAATTTTTATGGTACTTATGAGGCAAAATGTTGGAAAAATTATTTTTTTTTCATGTTTTTTGAAAATATTTTCAACAAAACTAAGTCTTTTTTACATTTTGTGTGGTCTATAATATGCTTCTCAGTTTCTTAAATAAATGTAATTTGAAAAAAAATTGTCTTAGTCGACAATTTGCGCTTTAGGCATACAGTCATAATACAAAACTTGCGTTTTTTGAGCTTAATATTAATTTATTTCTCATTTTTTATTTACCAATTTTGTTCAGTGTTGGTTTTGAAGAAACATAGAAAAAGAAAATATAAAAATATGGAAAAAAATATAATTTTGAAATGTTAATAATGAAAAGTTTTAAGTAGAAAAATAAAATAAATTAAATTAATAATTTGGCCAGCTGCCGTTTAGCAGGCGGCTGTGGATCAACATCACTGCTCTCTCTAATGTCTTGGTCATCGTCATCATCATCAGAGAGATCGATTATTTCGTCCAACAGATATTCTGGATTTTCATCTGTGTCTTCCCCTTCTTCCTCTGTTTCCTCGTCTTCCTCTTCTTCAAAGGTGTTTTTATACCACCAACAAATTTCAGCGAGTATCGCATCTGGAGATTTCTTTCCTCTGTACCTGAAACGAAAATAGTTTTCAATCGTTAACATGTTTAAATTGTGCACTCTGACCAAGATATTAGAAAAATCTAGGAATTCAAAATATGCACACTCTATAGTTACCTTATTTCAAATGGAAGCGCAGTTTGGTGATGACGTTCGCCTTGCTCATCAGATTCAGTTGGCAACTGTTGAGCGAGTTTTTCAAGATGCTGATGCAAGAGATGAATTTTGTATGACATATTAACCCCAATTTCAGCGAAAGCTGCCAACATGTTTGCAACAGATTGCCTGTAGTTTTCTTCACGTTCTTTACCCAAAAGTCCTTTGATGACTGCTTTCAATGCGAGCCATCCATTTAATTCTCGGTCTGTCAGAACTTGCTCAAAATCTTGACGACTCATTAGTTTCCGTATGTCGGGACCATTAACAACCCCTTCCTGAATTTTGGCCTTACTTAGTCTTGGGAAAATATCTTTCAAGCGGTTGAATACTGCTGGTCTTTTTGCGATACATTTCAAAAAATTTTTAGCAATGCCAAGTTTAATGTGGAGCAACGGCAACAAAATTTTCATTTCAGGAACAAGACTTTCGTGTAGCCTATTGTCATTAGGCCATTTTCGCCCAATTCGACTACTCCAGTTATGTTGTTTGTACTGGTTTCTTCCTTTAATACCTTCTCCGTATCGTGAATCCCAATCGCACAAAAAACACGGATATTTTGGACGGCCAGATGCTGTTAAGCCTGTAATCAAGGAAACTACTTTGAGGTCGCAGCAAATGCGCCATTGGTGTTCGTTATATTCGACTACTTCCAGAATGTCTTTCAATTTATCGAAAGTTTCACTAGTGTCAGTGCTATACGCAATCGGAACAGAAGGCATTCTATTTGTCTTGTGCAAAAGCACAACTTTTAAGCTGATTAGTGAACTATCGATAAAGAGACGCCAATCATCTTTTTTATAGGTTAACCCTATCGCCTCCATTAACTTTTCAATATCGTTGCAATAAGCGAAATTTTTTGCATCATTGACATTGAAGAACTTTTGTAACTCTTTTTGGCGTTTTCGATATGCTGTTACTTTTGTACCTTTCGTCAGCAAATTATTTCCTTTCAAAAATGACGCCAGTCGTTCTGATTTTTTCTGAGTCAAACACAAATTTGCAACAATTCCATCCAATTGGTTTTGTGTTATTAGGATTGGGTCCTTTGATGTTTTATTTGATGTACCTTCACCAGGGTTGAATTCTGAGGAGAAATCCATGGGTGTGGCAGGGGTGGTTGTAGTACTGATACCTGTTTGAAGATCAGTACTTCGGTATGTTGGTACTGGAACGAATTCTGAGTGCGGTAATGGTAATTGGACACTTGACACTGCTACATAAGTTTTATTCTTTGTTTTCCTTCTATTCAAAGTTTTATTGTAGTTGGTACATCCATAGCAATTTTCTTCTTGATGTGGGCTATTATCTGACCAAATCATTGGTACACCAAAAGGCATAGCCTTCTTCTTTTCACTTTTCCATTGCATAAGAATTGAATAGCAATTAAAGCAAACTTTTTTAGGGGCATAGTTTACGTCATTGATAAACTCTTGCGAGAAATATTGTCTATAGATTTCCAAAAAAGAATCAGTCACATTGCCGCATTTTTCATCGCTTACTATGAAACGTCCACAAATATTACAAAAATGGTTCATTTTACATGTTGGTTCCGACATTTTTAATACAATATATATTATAGAATGTTTTTTTTTGTTAATTTTATGAAACTGATACACTTTACTTAAATCACTCAATAAATGAAATAGGTTCCAAAAGAATGAATAGCAAATTTTATCACGACCGAGCGAAAATTAAAAGACATCAGCTTCGGCTGAGTTTCGAGTCTTAACTGAATCTTTATTTTTAAAATTAGTTCGCATGCAACACAAATGTTTACAAATATTATTTTAATAGCTATTGATTGTTCCTGGAAATTCCCTTTCTTAATTGTATTCTGGGAATTTCCTTTTCCTTAATTATTTTTGGAGCATGCTTTCTTCTCGGAAAATCCCTTTTTTAATCCATACTTAGCATTTCCTTTTCTTTAATTGTTTTTGGAATGTTCCTAATTCTTGAAACTTCTCTTTTTAATTACTTCTACCGAAATCGATATTTATTTAATGGTTTTGGGGATTTTTAATTACTATGTGTTTACTAGGAATTTTGGGTTTTTTTACATTAGTTTTATGTAATGAATGTGTGTATATCGCACAAATTTTCGACTGATACTATATTTTTTTCCATGATATTTATGTCATGGATTGAAAACTATATTTTAGATAAGAAAAAAAGCGAAAAAAATGAGTTGCTTGCCAGATATTAAGAAATAATAAGGAAAACGTTAATTTTTCGAAGATTTTGTGACTTTCGTCAAAGTAGCTGCCAAAGTATTTAATCCCGTAATTCTCTTTTCAAATTACATTTATTGAAGAAACTGAAAAGCATATTATAGACCACACAAAATGTAAAAAAGACTTAGTTTTGTTGAAAATATTTTCAAAAAACATGAAAAAAAAATAATTTTTCCAACATTTTGCCTCATAAGTACCATAAAAATTTTCGAAATCAATTTTTTCAAAAATTGTAATTATTGCACAGGTCTCTAGCAATAATTTGGCTTTTACAGATTGAAAAAATATCAATTAGTCGACGAGTTATAGCCAAAAAACCATATAAACAATATACTGAAAATCGGCATTTGACTGCAAACTTCGAAGGCCGATTAAAAAAAAATTCGAACTAACATAAACAAACGCCGCGATACGGGTCTTCTAATTTCGCCTCTATTTTCACCCGCCACTCTCAGAATGGACCTAACTTTTGCTAACCTGAATTTGTTCCACAGTGTTAGTCTAAAATTGAAAAATGTCAAATGAAATGCAGAAAAAACTTGACTTTTAGGTGTGGTTCACACTCAACATCGGCCCTTGAGCTTTAACCACCCTTTATATTGGGTGTTTTTTTAAGAGTTTGAGAACTTTAGATGATAATACAGGAATATTGTTGGACCGAATTGTAAACTTTTCAATCATATTGTATATATAATACAGGCATATACCCTGCAGATTGGCTGAAATCAACGTTTATTACCCTTCCGAAAAAATCCAATGCTAAGTACTGCAGTGAATATATTCTAATAAGTCCAACGAGTCACGCTCTAAAAATATTTCTCTAAGTTCTACACAACAGGATATACAAAAAATGCGAAGAAGCAATGAGTGAAATGTAATTGGGTTTCCGTAGAGGAATGTGTACAAGAGAAGCTTTAATCTGTGTCCAGGTGCTTGTTGAAAGTTGTAGAGATGTACAAAAAGATGTCATTTAGCCAATATTTTGTTCCATACATAATTGAGCCATACCAATATTATCATAATAAAGAGAAATGATAATAATTTCCTAAAAAAATTTTATTTTATTCAAAATCAACACCGGCTCTTGAAACTTAACCAATATAATCGCTTACATTCGATTACGAATAGCAAATAAAGAAGAAGAAGACTTTTTTTGATATTTTGAAAGTAGAGGCTTTTACTCGTAACATGATAGAAAGAATAAGCAGATGGCGCCTATCGTGGTCCCGTTACTTTGCGCTCAGCGAATTTGACAATGAGTTTCGTGGTTTTAGCTCCAGTATTGCCAGATTACCATTTTCGTAACTTGATTTAGCATTTTGTTAGGTATTTAGTCTCGGAGTTTTAGTTCTTTCTTCATGACATTTTTCTAGCCTCTTCTAATTCAAATGTAATGTTTATAATTTTGTAAAATATACATTTTTTAATATTTAGTTAAATATTTCACTCAGTTTTATTTAGCTTTACGTTTTTTAACATCTGGTGGCATTGCCCGCGATTGCAGTTGTTGTTGGTGTTCTTCTGCTTTCGGCAGTCAAATCTCTCTCTCGCTAGTGCAATGTTGCCTAGCTTTGGATATAAAAACGCACTAAAATGCCCATTTAAAGAAAATAAAACACCAAATTTTTATTGAATTACTTAAAGAACTTTGCATGCGTGACAAATTGTCTTTAGAATGTGCGTTTTTTTTTAAATAAATGTGTTATGCTTATGTACAATTTAATTTATAAGTTTTTTTGTTAAGCGAGACTCGTTTTTAAAGGAACGACTTATTCGCTATATTTGAAGTAATATAACTCGATAAGGTACTCTTTCTGTAAAAATGTCAGTATGGTTTCTTTAGTATTTCCTGGTATTTTTTTGCTTATTTTTACAATGAATACACTTCTTGAAGCCCTACGTCCCATTAAGGATTGATGGCCGGGAGAAACGATTACATCTCTATGGTTTTAATTCGCATTCAGTCAATTCAAGCGCCTTTTAAAATGTGTGAAAAGGTTTTCAATCTTAAGAAGAGTTGAGAAAGGGACATTTAGTATTCTCGCATTAACTTAAAAGGAACAAAAAATTAATTTTACACTTTCAAAATATCAAATTTTATAATAACCAACTAATTTTCATTTCTTTTATATAATAATACAGTGTTTTTTAACATAAAGTTTCGGTCGCTTTAAATTAAAAAAAAGAAACAAACACGAAACTTCTTAAGTTTCGCATTTGGGTTATAAAAAAGCACTAAATTTATTGCGAAGAGCAAATGGTTGGCAATACTGCACAAATCGGAAAAACGTGACGTCACGCACACTCTTCTTTCTATCATTCTTGGGATGTCAAATTTTTGAAAGGATATCCCAGTATTTTTGATTCTGCAGCCGTTTTAGCAGGTAGAGTCAGATAAATTGAATTATATCAAAACCAGTTTTTTCAGCCTGGTGTTGTCAAAAAAAAAAAAAACTATTCAACAGCAATGGCTAACGCCTGTACTAGAATCTTATTATTATTTCAATTATTTCGATTTTTTTTTTTATGAACTGATTTTTAGAGTGCCAAATTCAAAACGGCGCCATTTTGTCAATTTTATTATTTATTCTAGTAGCGGGACATAGCTACAGTCATACTGATTAATAATTTTTTTTTCATTTTCGTGTTTCAGATTAATAGAAGATCCAAAATGGACAACACCGTCCAGGTCCAATTTTTCGGGCGGGTCAACTTCAGCGCTATTTTTTAAATTATTAAAATTAAAAAAAAAATTTAATTTTTGTATGTAAAAGAAGTTAAATAAAAAGCCTAAAAAATTTAAATATCGTTTCAGTTTTTCATTGTAAAAAAAGGCCTGAAAATACCCTAAATTTTCGAGCTCGAGACCACCGGCACTCCCTAAATGATATCCGGATTATGTCCGCCGCGGATGCGAGTTACACGGTCCACTCGTTTAGTCTAATTTTTGAGTACTTTTTCTAATAAATGGTGACTTAAATATTGCAATAAATCGATTCTGAAGCGTGCTATATGGCAAGTTGCACCATCTTGTTGAAATCAAATATCGGCGGTGTTTAGCTGATGAATTTTTGGAAACAAAAGCTCAGTCAATGTGGCTCGATAGCGCTCGCCATTCATCGTAATGGCTGCTGCTTCCTCATTCTGAAGGAAATAGGGACCGATGATGGTGCCAGTACTCTATGAACTTCGCGAACATATATTTTTTTTTTTATTCAAAGTAAATTTCCATAATTGAGAAGTGTTTCCCTGGCGATAACCGATTGAGGATGACTTACTAAACCTTACAGAACATAAATGTCAACAGAGTTCGCCATTATCAATTGTCAAACCTTAGTTATCGATATCAATATTTCTCGTATAGCTAAAAAACCCCCCGTTATATTATATTTAGAACTGGTTTATATTAACGAGGAAAATATGCAAAATATTCACATTAAATATAAATTATTCCAATTTAGCCGAAATTTAAAGTTTAAAGATTCGATGATACAACTTCGAACTCTTACCGAAATTTTTTTCTAAAATTCTAATACCCGAGCCTGATAGCGCTTCTGGCATAGCTATAACAAGCGAGTGCCAATATTACTGAATTTTAGCCTCGTGAGTGCAAAGTAACTGAAGAGTAGATGCTGAACTGGTTCCACCTCCGCATTCTTCAGATATCCACTAAAAAAGGAGTTCGAAAATTTGTTGAGT
This sequence comes from Anastrepha obliqua, assembly GCF_027943255.1. Taxonomy (NCBI): domain Eukaryota; kingdom Metazoa; phylum Arthropoda; class Insecta; order Diptera; family Tephritidae; genus Anastrepha; species Anastrepha obliqua. The sequence continues at coordinate 156,873,473 of NC_072892.1, read as the reverse complement.
CTCACTGCAAGCAAATTCATTACACAACCATCGGCCAGGACTCCCCCAACTACCGATACACTTGCAACTAGAAAGGTCTCGCGATCTTATTTGTTAGTATCCTCTTCTAGCGTTTGCTTACCAAACTGAGGAACTGCCTATCCAGAAGCAGACAAGGAAATTCGAACTCTATTTTTGCATACAGAAGCCACCTCCAGAAGCAGACAAGGGAACTCGAACTCTATTTTTCCATATAGCGACCACTTCATGGATTTTCTGCTTTAGTCAGGCCGTCAGCCGTGCAGTGACGTTCAATGCCGCTGCGACTTTTTACCCTAATACCTAGGCTATGTTCAGAAACGCATTATAATGCGCAGTACTTGCAGCGCTGGCAGCACTGTCAATGTGACAATTCATGCAACTGATAGATTTGTTGAAAAATTGCAAACAGATTTGTTGCATTTATGAACGCGCTGTGCAGTAAAATGGAATTGTTACTTGGTCATGGACGATGTATGTGAGGAAAAAACCGATAGTCTTTTATTAAATTTAAGAAAAAAACCGTGTAAAGCTTAAAAGAAGGACATATCTTGTCAAAAGTTTAATATCAAAACGGAAAATACCCAAAAATAAGTCCTTTTTTGAAACAATAAAATCGTTTCCCGTGGATATATTTTATTCTCATTTTCGAATGAATTGGGTAAGTTTTTGATATCCAGTTACATCAGTATTTTTAATCAAATGTTTTATGAAGTATTTGAAAGCAGCTTTAACTCCAGTTTAGTGAACTGCAAGGACTGGTCGTTGTGGGAAACCATTAGAAAAATCATCATTAGGTTCCGTTAATATCGACATCGGCAGCTCAACTGAGCTTTGTAAATTTTGAGTGGGCACATTGATTGAGTGCCTGGTACCATACACCTCATCAAAGTCTTCGTAGTGAAGCCATGATGTTGATTCTCTACCGGATGTATTGTTTATTTTTTTTATTCGCTTATATGTGATGAGTAAATTAGAAAATTTTCGCTGGGCGATGTTTCTATCTATTTTTAAATCTTTATTAACTTTTTTTACTTCATCTATGACCTTAGCCCAGAGCACGCTCTTTTTCCTCCTTCCCGACTTGAACTCGTTCTCCATGCTCAGTCGGACTCTGAGCAGTAATTTTATCTCCGATGTACGAAAGTAATCACTAAAACCAAGAAAAGTATAATAAAATAAAGTTTAAATATCGTATTTTTCATCAACTTTTGTATTAAAAGCTAAAATAAATAATTAAATACCCACTTTTCATCAGACATTGTACTAGCGTATTTATTGGCAGTGTGAAAATTTTTGCTGGAAGTAATGCACGACTTTTGATACAAAAATGACGTTTAAGAACGCGTTGCATTTGCAGTACTGCCATATTTGCATTTTTGAACGCACTGCTCACTCTGAAATGGTATGTTGCGCATTATAATGCATTGTTGAACATACCCCTACACTTGATAACTAAGTATTTAAATACGCTGGTAACGGAAGTCAAGCTTTCGCCGATTAATTTCAAGTGATTCGACAGCGAGCCTAGGATTTTGATTTCCATCTGGCTATTAGATTAAAAGTTTATCTTCTTCAAAGGTATTACACTGGTAGAAAATTGATTAAATACTCATTTGATGACAGTGATTTTGATAGTCTAAACTTTAGTTTAATTGGGAGTTTTTGGCAGCAGAATTCTTCTGTCGTACCTTCCTTAATAAGGGATCGCATACAGGAGACCATAGCTAATAGAGTTTAATTAATTTTCATGTAGACAACAAATTGGAAGCTGTGGATTCAGATAGGGAGCTGACAACTAGCAGCAGAAAAAGAAGAACAAAACTATTTTCAGAGATTTTTTAGACGGAATAATCCACAAATTTTTCCATAAATTATAAAAATTAAATATCAATACCAATTCCAATACTAATACCAATACCAGAACTAATGCAAATATATATTACTTTTTTTTTTTTTTGAACTGGGATAGAAATTAAATGTAAAACTTTTGGCTTGACCAAAAGAAATGAATTGCCTTTACTTAGTTGAGCATAGCTGGTGCAACCCAATTATATACCCATATGTACATATGTTTGTGTGTGTGTGTGTGTGTAATAATAATACTACGAAAGTTGTGCTTAATTAAGTTGCTGAGAATTTTTCGTTTCGTTAAACTAATTTTCGACATTTTTATAGCAACCGCAAATAGAAACTTTACTCTGCACTGTAAAATCTTCAACTCTGAAATACTACTAAGGGGTTCATAAAAATATTGCCGTATTGTGTGTGGCAGAAATTTAATTCGAACGAGAAGAATGTAAAAGTATAATTGCGGAAATATTCATACAGACAGCAGCAAATTTACAATTAGTAATTTTAAGTTGCAAGCCAACAAACTGAAAATGTGGGAAAAATGTATTCATATCTGTACATATTCGCATGTGAGCAAAAGTATTCCTTGCCGCAGGGGGTTGTGTTAAGTTGAAGTTAAATGCTGCATTTTCTTACTTTGATTTATTTGCACGAGGAGCAATGAAAAGTGCAGAAACGAAAGAAAAGAACGTTGCTATATAATCAACATATCTTTATTTGTGTATACATACATAATATAGCATTGGCGAAGAAACTATGTGGAAAATACCTGCGTTCACATTAATAGGAACACAATGAATTACAAAGTTTCATTTTTTTGAAAATTTCTTTATGTTCTTTGTAAATTTATAGTGCATTCTACAGCAAGAAGCGAATAATTCCGAGCTCCAAACTTTTTAAAAAATTCTAAAAAATTTAACAATTTAAAACAAAATTGATTAAATTTTGAATTCAATTTCCAATTTTTTATTCAGAATTTCTAGAAAAACCTGGGCTTGTAGTTTTATAAATGTAGATATATAAATAGCTGTACCCGGCGCGCGTTGCTACGCCAACAACTAAAATAAATTTATAATAAGAAAAATAACTTTAAAGAAAAATCAGTACACAAATATTCAATTCATTCTAAACCATTTTATTGATGTTGTTTATTTCGAAAAAATTGTGACATTGCAAAGTTTAGTTTCAATTCGCTGTTTATTGAAGTGCTGTGGGATACACGTAGACGAATAAATCAGAAGGTTTCCGACACGTGAGCAAGCTACATAGAGCTGTCAATGTGAGAAGCATGGATTCTAATGAGATGCACGAATTATTTAGCAATATTTATTTAGAGGTTTACATAAAACGATATTAATATTGTCACAGAAAAAAGAAGAATCAGAATAATAAGCAATAATAGATGACACGCATAGTGTTGCCAGAAATAACTTCAACACGCCCTCTCAATATGCGGATCATCTAAGCAGTTAAACCAAGTCCAGTACGACATCTTTCGTGATTTACTCGTGCTAATGGTTTTGTCATCACATCCGCAAGCATCTCATGCGTTGATATGTGTGCCAATGTGAATAACCCTTTACTGACGCATTCTCGAACAAAGTGGTGCTTTATGTCGATGTGTTTGGTCCTCGCATGATAAACCGGATCACTCGCCAAACATTGCGCGCCTCTATTATCCACATATATTGTAATATCAGTAAACTCTTTAGTGCCAATCTCGAGTAAGAGGCTACGTAGATAAACTGCCTCTTTAGCTGCTTCTGCCAAACTAACATATTCGGCTTCTGTTGACGAAAGTGCGACAGTACGTTGTTTTTGTGATTTCCAGCTAATGGCTGCATTGCTGAGCAAATATGCATAGCCCGTATAAGAACGACGATCATTTGTGCATCCACCCCAGTCAGCATCGGTGTAACCTATAAGCGGAAGGGCTGACCTCCGATACACCAAACCTTTATCAGCCGTGCCAGCAAGATACCTTAATACACGTTTAACCGCATTCCAGTGTGCTTTCGAAGGATCATTTACGAACTGCGCCAATCTTGCCACCGTATTAGCTATGTCGGGTCTTGTGGCAACGGACAAATACATAAGAGCCCCAATTATTTCCCTATATGGATAGGTTTTATCGAGCTTCTCGCAAGATTTATCAAAAACCGTATTACATTCTGACGGCGTAGCTACTGGGTTACACTCACTCATGCCGTATTGTCTCAATAGTTCTAATATGTAACCCATTTGCTTCAAAATAATTACACCATTCTCTTGATGAATCTCTAATCCAAGACAATAGTTGGCTTTACCGACATCTTTAATGTCGAAATCATTTAAAAGTTGCTGCTTAAATTTGTGAATTATATTTGGTTCACGTGACGCTATTAGTAAATCGTCCACATATACCAACAACAAAACTAAATTTGAATCGAATTCTCCATAGAATAAACATGGTTCATTCTTTGTGGCCCGTAATCCCATACTTAAAACCTTCAACTTAAGTTTGGAGTACCACTGCCGTCCAGCTTGCTTTAGGCCGTATAGTGCTCTCTTAAGTCGACAGGCGTTGCCACCATTACTTAAATCGTTCAGCATTTTGGATGCTTTTCTACCAATTTCACTCTCCTTATCATTATTTAATATAATTCGTTGCAAAATATCGTATAACATAGTTGGCACTTTCATGAGCACTTTTTCATCTAATGCTCCATTCAGATATGCGCTCACAACATCAAACTGCCAAATTGTGAGGCCAAAGTGTGCCGACAAAGCGAGCATTAACCGTACTGTATCTAATCGTGCTACCGGTGCAAACGTCTCATAGTAATTAACCCCGTATGTTTGACTGCAACCTTTAGCTACAAGTCGAGCTTTTCGCCTCTCTATTTTACCATCTGGCCCACACTTGTTCGTCAGAACAAAACGGCAACCAACTACATCTTCCTTCTCAGTAGTCTTAACAATATCCCACGTATCATTCTTTATAATATTAGTGATTTCGCAGTCCAATGCGTCTCGCCATTCATTGCTTTCGGGCCCACGCAATGCGCTCTGCATATTGACCTCAGCTATACCAACGAAAACATTATCATCAGCAGACTCATACTCGTCTGAAACATTACTGCCTATGTCGCCCTCTGGACTAAATGATAGCGGAACTGATTCTGAATTTTCGCGATACTGAAATAATTTACGCGGTCGTCCTCTCTTTCCAGTTCGCAGTAATTTTGGTGCTCCTGGTGCTCTTTTCATTTCTTTTACATCTTCTTGAACCTTGGCAACAGGTTCACTGCTCCTTACACTCTGGTTATTTGGATGAGGTGAGAACTCCACACTTTTGGGACTGGCGCTATTATTGTCTTCTGCAAATGTTGGCAGCGACAGCAGCTCATCAATATCGCGAGTTGGGGGGGAATAAACCGGTTGTTGTTCATTTATAAACCTGACGTCACGCGCACATATGATTTTATGCTCTTTTGACAACCATACCCGATAACCTTTCTTATCTCGTGGATATCCCACAAACACGCCTTCAAATGACCTGGGAGCAAGTTTACTTTTTGAAGCTACTTTATCTAGTACCATCACCTTAGATCCAAATGTCCTAAAGTACTTCACATTGGGCTTCACTTTGTTCAAACACTCATAAGGCGTCTTCCCTTGTAAACTTCTCGATGGACATCTGTTCCTTATATGACAAGCAGTCGCCACAGCTTCTGACCAAAAACTTCTACGCAGACCGGATTGCAACAAAAGACATCTAGTCATGTCCAGCAATGTCCTGTTCATCCTCTCTGCAATACCGTTTTGCTCAGGTGTACGAGGGATGCTCAGTCGACGTACAATGCCCAAATCTGAAAGATACTTATCAAAATCATTATTTACATACTCACGCCCATTATCGGACTGCAAACATTTTATTTTTAATCCTGTTTGCCTTTCCATGAATTGCTGATATATCTTAAAAGCTTCAAAGACACCAGACTTCTCACGCAATAAGTATATTTCGCACCACCTGGTGCAGTCATCTATGAAGGTAACGAAATATCTTGCTTTGGAAAATGACTGTTCCCTAAACGGTCCAACAACGTCCGAATGCACTATGTTCAAAGGCTTTGAACAAGGTACTCTGCCCTTAATAAAAGGAAGTGCAGACATTTTACCGGCCACACATACTTCGCACTGTGACAATTGCTTAACGTCGCCAAAATCTGATAAAGGAACGACACCATCATGCATTAACCTTGATAAATCTGCCGCGTTTAGATGACCCAAACGACAGTGCCACTTCAACAGTTCGGAGCACTTCGTTTGAGCAGCAGCGCACTCGCTGTTTTCACGAACAAAGTATAAATCGCCCTTGCGATCTGCAATCAAAGTTGTAACGCCACTTGCATTACATACATAAGCACCTTCTTTGGAAAATGTCACTCTGTGTCCTTTATCGGTAATTTTTGCCACCGAAATTAAATTCGTACGCAACTCGGGCACAAACAACGTGTTCTGAAACTCAATATGCCGCTGACCATTTTCACTTGACACTGACAACTTCACCACGCCTTTGCCTTTAACATCTGCACAAGCCTGACTTGCCAAATTGAGCTTCGCTTTTGACGTATTTTCCATCGTTTTAAAATTATATTCATCACCACACAGGTGCGCCGTACATCCACTGTCTAACACCCATCCGCGCTTTAATCGTTTAGTACTCACACCAAATGTCCCGTCTGTTGTCCCAGAATGGCATGCAACATACGTATCGTCAACACTATATGCTAAACTTTTGGAATTTCTACCGCCTTCATTCTTTGAAGGGCATACGCTGATCTTGTGCCCTAGTACACCACACTTGAAACATCTTATTTCCTTTTTACTTTTAAAAAAATGTTTACGAGCATTTTCACGTGACTTAGCAGTCATTGCTATTACTGTACTGCTCGATGACTGCTGACGTGCTTCGCTCTCTTCCATTATTTTTACTTTAAGCACTTCAGCGGTTGGAAGTGAATCCCGTGACTCGATTGCACAACGAAAATTCTCATAAGTAGACGGCAAGCTGTATAGCAGCATAATTGAAAGAAGATCTCCATTTATCTGCACGCTCATGCTCTCCAATTTGTCTACGGCATCAAAAAATTTCGCAATATGCTCTTTCACATCTTCGCCTTCCGTCAACTTCTGTAGCATTAGCTGCTTCAGTAACGTTGCCTTTCGCGCCGGACCTTTTGACGCGTAAATCGACTCCAATTTGACCCATACTTCTCGTGATGTCTCACATCCACGTACCTGTTTCAATTCAGATGGATGTATAGCCAAAATCAAATCAGCTTTAGCTTTACGGTCATTTTTCAACCATGTGCTTCTCGCAACGGGCTCGGTTTCTGACGGTATCGCCACATGACCACTTACATATTCCCAAAGATCATTCTTGACAAGCAATGCTTCTACTTGCATGCTCCAAGTATCGAAGTTCTCCTTCGACAACAACTCGATCCGGGATGAGCTGGATGCAGAACTCGACGCCATCACGCTAAATGTATCGCTATATTTGTATACGTCGATTTGATTCACCAAACTTTGAGTTTTCTTGAAAATATTACGCATGAACAAACTATAAGACTAGATACGCTTTATTTTGGACATCTGGGCCCATAACCTAATGAGATGCACGAATTATTTAGCAATATTTATTTAGAGGTTTACATAAAACGATATTAATATTGTCACAGAAAAAAGAAGAATCAGAATAATAAGCAATAATAGATGACACGCATAGTGTTGCCAGAAATAACTTCAACAGATTCTCCAAATCTCCACGCACTTGTAACGATTGTCCTTGTGCTTTTTATTTTATTTTATTTATTTATTTAAAAGAGTAACAGTCATTAATACCTATTCCACTTACGAAATAAGCACTGGCTGCCAGGGCCTTCGGCTTATGGCATCTTAACTAGAGTAATAAAATAGCAGTTCAGGGAGTATTAGAAGATTAGTGGGTAGTGTGAGTTTGATCGGAGTATAATTTTATATTATACTAGCGTACCCTCGCCCGCTTCGCTAGGCGAAAAATTCAATGATTTGCTGAAAGAGAATAAAATTAATACGAAACAAAGCAAATTCTTTGATACAATTTCATTCGAACTTTATTGTAACACTTTTTGGTAGACAACGTTTTGGGTTTTTCCATCTTTCGCGTAAATGAATAATGACGATGGTTTGCCAACTCGTGAGCAAGCTACATATAATTGTCCATGAGAAAAAATTGGGTATTCTAAATTAATACCGCACATTTGTAGAGACTGTCCTTGCGCCTTATTAATTGTCATAGCGAAGGCAAGGCGAATAGGGAACTGCAAACGTTTGAAATCGAATGGTAAATCCGTCTGAATCAGTGGAATTCTGGGTATCAAAACGTCTTCTCCTTTGTACTTCCCTTTCAAAATTGTTGCTTCGATAATGTTACCCATTAACTTCTTCACAGCGAGTCTGGTACCGTTGCAAAGTCGTGGCACAATAATGTTGCGCAGCATAATAATCGGTGCTCTAATTTTTAATCGTAAATTATGTGGCGGGAGGCCTGGCAAATCGAGTGAGTTTAAGAATTCAGTTGGATAATTAACGACATCATCTTGATCAGTAATAGTGTCCATTGACTTATGCGCAACTATGTCACCAGGTATTTGATCTAAAATAGCTGAATTTATATCATTGATGTTCTTATTTTTCCCAGCTAAAATTGCTCTTTCGCTGAGTCAATCATGGTTTTTGTAATGTTGAACTATGTTTGGAAATACACTCTGTGTCAATGCCTCTTTAGACTGTGCAAAAGTGCAGAAATTGTTAGGCAATGTTATCATTCCTGTTGTTTTTGAAAAAAGGTTTATTTTTTTGGTTAAAAAGTGTTTTTTTAAGTTTTGAAAAACACTTCGCTCTAACAAATTTCTTCTCAGTTAATTGCTGAAAATTAAATATTTTGAAAAAACTATTTTTTTTTATTTTGCCTTTTTTGAGAAAATCTCGTTCTTGAAAAATTTCATACTTTTGTAAAAGTTTAAATTGATTTGTTATAAAAGATTTTTTTCCGCTTTGAAAAACACCCCCTCGAAAAAATGTATTCTCTATTAATAGTGGAATATGAAATGCTTTGAAAACACCATTTTTTTTAATTTTTTTTGGTTTTCAGAAAATTTTGTTTTGAAAAAATTTCATACCCTTGAAAAAGTTTTATTTTATTTTATTTGTTTAAAATTTTTGAATTTTTTTTTTTGTAATTTTAGAAAAACACCTCTTCGCAGAAATTTCTTTTATCTTTTTGAGGAAAATTTGGTTTTGAAACAATTTCATGCTTTCGAAATTTTTTTATTTTACTTTATTTCTTCAAAATTTTTGAAAAAAAATTTTTTTATAATTTTTGAAAAAACCCCCTTTGAAAAAATGTTGTCTATGTGTCATAGTGGTATTCCATTAACTTTTAGGATTATAGTCAAATACTTACAAATATCTACGCTTTCACAAATAGCAACAATAAACAAATTTCCTCAAAACCAAAAAATTTACTTTCAAAATCAGAGTTGGAATGAGTTGTTCTGTGGTATACTTCTGAAAAAATGAGAAATAAACAAAATAAATCTAAAAATTCAAATTCTAACTTTATCTTGTGTATGTTCTTATTACCTTTGAATTTTTCCAATGAAGTACCATTCATTTTAAATTTTCCAAGAATTTTTTTCGATTTTTTCATTCGATTCGAACATTTGTTCATAGCCGAAAACATCGTTTGCAAACGCATTCATTTCCATAAAGAATTGGTCAGGGAAAGCATTGCTCAATTGAGTTGAAACATTATTTTCATTCGAATCATTTGCAATTTCTGTATTCGACTCTTTAATTACAACACGACACAAATCGAAAAATAACGAAAATTCAAAAAAAGTTGTACACATAAAATGAATGTCGATTCGAAACTTACTATAATCTAAGAATCGAGCAAGTTTTGTTTTGTACAATATTTTGATTTTTTCTTTTTTTATATGAAGAAAATATTTAAAAAAAAATTTTTTTTTGCTAAAAACCTTCCCCTAGTGGATCCCTATAATATGAAAAAAAGAACGAATAAAATTGGCCTCGTTTCGGCCCAAAAAATTGCGTACAAACGAACATCATTTCATTTTTATATGTATATATAGATATAGTTTTCGCAAAGAGTTAAAGTTTTAATTTAGTTAGTTTAATAAATTTACAAATTAGGTTAATGCTATTGTCATCTGTGTTGTTGAGTAGCTTCGAAAGCTCAAGATTAGGATGAATTGGCTTGATGCCGGTAGGATTTCACTTTTTGTAGTGCTGTTGATAATTAGTCCATTGACTATTGTATGTATCCTGAAGAGATTTTAGTATAGTTTTCTGAATAACATTGATAGTAAAATGGGCACTGAAGTTTAGGAGTTCTTGGGCAGCTTCTTTGGCTCTAGTAGCAGCGCACTCGTTGCCCACATGATCCTTATGGAATTTTTATTTGATACGATATTATTTCGGATTTCGGTGATTATTGGAGTTTCGTCAGAATAATTCAGTATAGCGTCCACTCCGGATTTCGTGGAGGCATAAACTACCGCAGCTGCTTTCGCTGTGAACACTGAGCAGTAGGAAGGTAAAGCACCGACTGAGATTGTGACACCAAGCTAGTTTGTGACAGCAAACGATGTACTGGTGTCTGTTTAAGATCCATCGGTGGGAAAACTGGAGTTGGTGACAAAATCGCATCTGATGTGACATTCAGTTTGTGCATTAGTTCAACACAACGTTGTATGGTGGACGGTTTGCGGCTATTTTTATATTGTTGCTTCGCTGAGTTTACTAGTCCAAGTAATATTTTATTTCTGCAGTGGAGAAGCTTGGGTAGGAGCATTATTGTGTTACAGTTCACTCTGTGGGATATATCCGGTAATCCGGCTTCTGCAAGAACAGCTTCTGTTGGTGATGTTGGAAAGGCGCGGATACTACTTCTAGCTGCCGTATGGTGAGGAGCATTTAATAGTGTAATGTTTTCTTTGGCACAATGTCCGTAAATACTTTAGCAATAGTCATTGCGAAAGCGAGTCGCACCGGGAACTGTAAACGTTTGAATTCGAATGGCATATCTGTCGGGATTATTGGGATACGTGGCAACAGTACGTCTTCACCTTTTGAATTTTCCAGTCAAAATTGTTGCCTCGATAACATTATTCATCATTTTCTTGACTGAGAGTCTGGTTCCGTTGCAAAGTCGTGGTGGATTTATTTTTCGAAGAAGAATCATGGGTACGCCAACTTTCAATGCTAGAACGTGCGGCGGCATGCCTGGCAAATCAAGCGATTTCAAGAATTCAGTTGGATAGTTGACAACCTCATCTTGATTCTCCACAGTATCGTTGGACTTTTGTGTTGTCATTTCATTGGGTATTCCATGCTGAATGGTGAAGTTGATGGTGTTGACATGTTTTTGGCTGCTCATATAGCACGCGTACTGATCGATGGTTTTTGTAGCTTTGTGCAATGTCTGCCAAAACTTTTTGCACCAATTCGTCGATGCTTTCTGTGATCTTACCGGAGTTTGCTGGAAGGGTGATAAATGCGATTAACCTCTTTTTATATACGTTAAAAGAGTTAGTAGAGAAAAATTGCCCTTTTGTTGAGTGTTTAAGGATCGAGTGCAAGGCTGTCACGCAAAAAGAAATAAAATATTTTTCTCCTCTGTTTTATACAATGAATATATTAGAGTAATATACATTAAAAATATTTTGCAATGAAAAGTAACTTCGCCAAATCTTTCTGATGCTCGCACACCTTCAAGAAGTGGTTTAGGTCAATATATTTTAATTTCAATCTTATTAAAAACATTTTAACATGATTTCATTCCAAGTCTAACGACTGCATGCACTTTTCATGCACTTTTCCAATGCTGATCAATGTGCCGATAACATTGCGCCTCTTCGAGGTACGGAAAAAAAATTCTTTCAATACCAAGTCAATGCCTACATTCTCTCATTGTAGACCTCAAGTAAGATTTCAAGCGTCGCAGCGTGGAAAAGGACCTTTCATTTGCTGCCGTGGCAACGGGTAAAACCGCCATCGTCCGAAGAATTTGGTGGACATTTGGAAAGGGGTTTTTTTGGCAAACCCAAATTTGAACTTCACTTATCCATGTTTCCGGGAATGAATCTTGCAAAATTGGAGCATACGATTGGAACAGATCTTTGCAAGACGCTTCATCGAAAGTTGGCATTCTTTTGGGTAAAATACAAGCGAAATTCGGCAAGATGTTCCGATGCTTCAAAAATCGATCCTGTAGATGTGTACTGAACTGATCCAAGTATAATAATTCTCCCAAACGCAATGCGTTGTTCTGGAGTCAACTGCGGAAGATTTGTCCTAACCGATTGTCCCCAGTTCGTTAGAATCATAGTGTGTTTTCCGTTGCAAAGCACGATCGAAAAGGTTGTTTACATGTCAGTTTGAAGTTGCGCCGGTGCCTTGTTAGCGATTGTCAAACATGTCTTCAATATGCAGTGTCCTTATGTGCATCATCCTCAAGATGATTTAGTTCCTGGCAAGCTTGGCGATAAGTGGCGGAAAGCTGACCGTTTGGATAAGATGGGAAGCAGGCTGTCAATATTATGGCAAATAGCGTGCGTATTTCATATTCGTTTCCTTTGAATAAAAATACATGGTCATACTAATTTTTATGACAATCGGTTGAACGGGGCAGAAGTTGCTACTCTGCAGCGCCCCCTGGTGGCCAGTGGCATCAATGAGCATATTCTACAAACCTTCTCCGTGGAAAAATACATACATATACGAATTTTTATAATAATAGGTCCAGTAGTTTTTGAGTTCATCGATGACATACCGACAAACATTCATTTTTATATACAGGGTGGCTGATGAATTTTGCTACATTAAGAAACTCAAATAACTTTTTTTTTAGTGTATGGAATTCATTTATTTTTTTTTCAAGTTGAAGGTCATTAAATTTTATTAAATGTAGCTTAACTGGTTTTAAAAATAATTGAATTTAAATGCCCCCCATGCTCGTTGACACAAGTGCGGCATCTTAGTAAAAAGTTGTTCATTGCTGCTTTGAGAGTTGCGACAGGAATAGCCGCAATTGTTGCCCGAATGGATTGTTTTAGTTCATCCAAATTTGTTGGCTTTGTTTTATAAACTTCTTGTTTACATAAACCCCACAAGAAAAAGTCAGGTGCAGTAAGGTCAGGCGACCTGGGGGGCCAACGAAATTCGGAGTTTCTTGAAATCAGTTTATTGGGAAATTTTCGTCGCAGCTCTGTCATAACAGTCTGGGCTATGTGAGACGTTGCCCTATCTTGTTGAAACCACACAGAGTTGAAAGGAATTCTCTTTCGGCGTAGTTCTGGATAGAAAAATTCTTTCAGCATTTTCAAATAACGGTCTCCAGTAACCGTAACGGTGTGACCATTTTCTTCAAAAAAATAAGGCCCGACAATACAGCGTGAAGAAACCGCACACCACACTGTCACGCGAAGAGGATGCAATTCCGTCTCGTGGAGTATCTGTGGGTTAGAAGTACTCCATATTCGACAATTTTGTTTGTTCACATTGCCGTTTAAATCGAAATGGGCCTCATCAGACATGAAAAGGCAGTTTAACATGTTTTGGTCTTCTTCCACCATTTGCAGGATCTTCTGGCAAAATTCCAAGCGAATCGGCAAGTCTGCTGCATTCAGTTTGTTAACCATTTGAATTTTGTAGGGAAATAAGTCTAAATCTTTGTGCATTATTGTTTGCAAAGACTGTCGGCTGACACCAAGTTGAGCAGATAAGCTTCTTGTTGAAACCCTTGGATTGCTTTGTATAGCTGCAGCTACAGCAGCGATCGTTTCCTCCGTCCGAACTGGTGGGTTTCGATGATAAGGCCTTCTTGCGACTGTTCCTTGCTCAGCAAAATTATTCACCAGTCTGATTATGGTCCATCTGCTCGGGGGATCGCCGCCAAACATCCGCCTGCACTCTCTCTGTACCAAAACTACGGACTCCAGTGCGTGATAGCGGCGGACTATCCAAATTCTTGTTTGCGTGTCCCAGTTATCTATTTTAATAAATTTTAAAGATCAATCTGCAAATTAAAACAAAAATGGAACAGATAACTTAAAAAGAAAAAAAGTTATTCAATTTTTTTTTGGTAGCGGCTTTCATCAGCCACCCTGTATATTGATATTGGCGCGTACACCCTTTTTGGGAGTTTGGCCGAGCTCCTCCTCCTATTTGTGGTGTGCGTCTTGATTTTGTTCCACAAATAGAGGGACCTACAGTTTTAAGCCGACTCCGAACGGCAGATATTTTTTATGAGAAGCTTTTTCATGGCAGAAATACATTCGGAAGTTCGCCATTGCTTGCCGAGAAGCGACCGGTATTAGAAAAAACTTGTTCTTCATTTTAGTGTTTCACGGTAGCCCACTAACCCACTTGGAAAAAAATGGCTTTTGGAAAATTATTACTATTATTAGAATAAAAATTATTACGGTGGAAAATTATTGTCGCCAACATTTTTGTCACTAAAAAATATACAAAATTTGTCATGCAATTTTTTGTTTTTTCAAAATATTGTTCGCATGTAGATTTCGCCAATTCTTCCTAGCAGTATCGCCTTCTACTGCTTGATGCTGGCTACCAGAAAATATATTTCTGTACTTAATTGAAAAGAGACGTACACGCGGCAGTTGCAGGTCCATATATTTCTCCAGTGAAAAGCGGAACTATTCACAAAAGATACTAATTAATGGAGCGGTAATGGAACTATGTAGTTTGAGAGTGGTTAGAATTATACTAGTTGCAAAGTGTCCAATTGGGGGTGTATGAAAAACTTATATTCTTCTATTACCAAAAGAAAAAAATTATAAAAATTAAGGGTATACGAAATGAGGATTATAACGATAAAAATGTTGATGGAGGCAATAATCTGATTGTTTTGTCCATGAGGAGCTGGCTTATGAACTGGTCTCAGTAGTTAATTAACTGGTCTAAGTAGCTCATTAACTAAGATAGCACTATTGAAATAGCGCGTTAGTTCTTTAAATGTTAAAATGTTTTGTTTGTGATGTGGAGGCTGAAAATTGACAATTCGCATAGCATCGTCCGTTAAAAATAAAATGGGTAGCATTAAAAAGAGATAGAGGACGTGCCGCTGCAGCTGCAAAGCAAACTGATGCGAATATAGTTCAGCGCTGGTAGGTATGTTTGTGAGATTTTTCAACTATTGAATACAATAACGAACACACACAATTACGCGCTCTAAGGTGCAAATTTATATGTACAGCCATTGGAGGATAAGCAAGTAAAGGCGCTTTGAAAAAAAAAATATACCAACTGTAGTAGGAGTTCAAAGTATATATGTGCGTGCCATATTTAATGGCAACATGCCACGATCTACTAGCAAAATTCTCTTACAGTAGTTTCCCATTGCAAGCAAGTACTTTAATACGGAAAACGTGTCTTGATTTTATTGCTACTGGTAAATTTCATTTGGCTGCAAAACACAAAGAGACATACAAAGTATTCCTTTACTTAGCGCGCTTCCCACCACATCCTCCCGAACATTTTGCTAGAACCATAATTTCTTGGAGCACACTGCGTATTGCTAAAACTTTTATTAGCAGCACCCGCTACCATTTGCATAGCTCGGCACTTACCTTACCTAATCAGCAATAAAAGTTGCCGGCATTTTTATCGCTTTCTTCTTTTAATTTTTGAGTTTTTATTTCACCTGCTTTCGTGTTTCTTACGATTCACTGTGTTTGTTGGTACGTTTATATGTATGTGCGTATGTAAGACATTTATTACTGTGTTGCTTTTTAATATGAAATACCTTCGGGGACCCTGTCGGCTGATTTGGGAATGTACTTAGAGTCAAAAACCACAGCATACTTAGGAATATGCCAAGGGCTGCAAATGGTAAAATGTAAATACAAAGTTGTATTGTCGCAAAATTTGGCAAAGCAACAGCAAAAACAAAAATAGCAATTTCGTTTATGCTCGAAAAGGGTGCCATATGAAACACTGAATTTTTTTATTACACATACAATGTAGAGAAAATCTGAATTAGTGCCACAAATAACGGTTTTACCAAACGCGAACTATTTCGCTACTTTAACAGCGGCTATGGACATCGGTTTCCAAAATGTTGCTTTTGGGCGATTCCATGTCAAGTAATACAACAAGTATTTTAAACCTTTTCGTAAATTTTTGCGAAATTTGCTTTATTTGGAGGCTTGAGTATAATACGAAGTGAAATGTTAAAAATTTTGGCATAGTCTAATTTAAAGTTTTTTTAATATACTCGAAAAAAGTTAAATTTTTTTATAAATTATTTTTGGAGAAGTCAACTGAAAAAAAAAATTTTTTGTGAATTAAATTTTTTTTTATTTTAATAATTTTGAGATTTATTCAATGTTGAAAATTCTGGGTTGGAGTTATTTAAAGTGGAATATTTTCGGTTTCATTTTAATTCTTTTTAAATTTTTTTTTTAATATAATTTTTAAAAAGCATTTTTTGGAAAAAAATAATTTGTTTTTTTTTTTAATATTTTTAAAATCTTTTGTTTGGAAAAGAATTTATGTTTTTTATTAAAACTTACACTTTTTTGTTAGTTAATTTTTTTTTTAGTTTTAGTAATTTTGAGATTTATTCACCCATGAAAATTTTGGCATGGAGTTCTTTAAAGTGAAATACTTTTGATTTCATTTTAATTTTTTTTTAAATAATTTTTAAAAAGTTTTTTTTTTTGGAAAAAAGTTAAATTTTTTTGCAAAATATTTTTGAAGAAGTAAACTAAAAAAAAATTTTTGTTAATTAAATAGTTTTTTGTTAATTAATTTTATTTTTTATTTTTAATAATTTTGAGATTTTTTCACTGATGAAAATTTTGGCATGGAGTTCTTTAAAGTGAAATACTTTTGGTTTCATCTTAATTTTTTTTAAATAATTTAAAAAATTTTTTTTTTGTTGGAAAATGTTAAATTTTTTTGTAAAATATTTTTGGAGATGTAAACTAAAAAAAATTTTTTGTTAATTAAATTTTTTTTGTTAATTAATTTTATTTTTTATTTTTAATAATTTTGAGATTTATTTAACGATGAAAATTCTGGCATGGAGTTCTTTAAAGTGAAATATTTTGGGTTTCATTTTAATATTTTTATAATGTTTTTTAATATCATTTTTGAAAAGTTTTTTTTTATGTAAAAAAATTAAAGTTTTTCATAAAAAATTTTTGGCAATTTTTTTTCAACTTTTTCAGAAACAACCTTCATAAGATTCTATTCTTATTTTTTCTACGATACATTAGCTGAGACCTACTTATTGGCCGTAACAACCCGTTACTGTTGTGGAGGCAAAGTAGTTCGTGGCAAATACTTTATATTTCAACTGTGCATACTTAAAACCCTGTAAACCATTTTGTATTTCCCTATTAATCGTTTTCAATAAAATCAGTCGTTAATTAGCATTTGAAATTCTCGGTACTCCTGCTGAATAACATCTCGCCAGGTGTCTCTGTTTTTCGCAAACCTTTTCCAGTTTTTTAAGCCAAGAGAAGCCAGGCCATCTTCAATTTGATCGTTCCACCGGATATGAGGACGCTCAGCGCCTTCTTCGCCAGAGCAGTTCCTTCCATGTGGACGACATGACCCAGCCACCTTATTCGCTGCAGGGTGACTCATTCGACTATGTCAATATCTCCGTAAAGCCCATGCAGCTTGTGGTTCATTCGAATGCAGTAACCTTCATCTATGCAAGCAGGGCCAAATATGTGGCAAAATACTTTCCTCTCTAATACTCCAAGAGCGGCTGCATCTGATTGTTTGGCTGTCCAGGCTTCAGCGTTATTGAGACGCACCGGGATGATGAGCATATTGTAAAGTGTTGTTTTCGTTCGTCGAGAGAGGGTTTTACTACTCAATTGCGCACTTAGCCCAAAGTAGCATCTGTTGCCAAGAGTTATTCTTGACTAAATTTTAAAGCGGCACCAAGATATAGGAAGTCCTTGGCCATATCGAATTTATAGTTATTAACTTCGATCTGTGGTTCAAAATACCACGACTCCTTGCAGGACGCCAGCTTATACGTGGTTTTGTCCTCGTTTACCCCCAGACCCAATCATGCGTGCTCTTTTTCAATAGCCGTTTAAGCGGCGCCGACATTCCGCTTGGTATGTGCGATGTCATCAGCCTACGTAAGGAACTGGGCACTTTTATAGAAAAACCCTCCGTCTCGTTCTACCCCCGCCCTGCGAACCACACTCTTTACCCCAAAGTTGAAGAGATCGCATGATAATGGGTCACCATGTCTGAAATCTCGAACCGTATGAAAAGGTTCCGAGGAGTGCTTTTCTATCTTGACGAAGCTTTGTGTGGTAGTCAACGTTATTCTGCATACCTGTATCAGCTTAGCAGGAATACCGAAAACAGGCATTATGCGATATTGTTTCCGCGATTCGGGCTATCAAAGGCTGCCTTGTAGTCAACGAATAGGTGGTGCGTGTTGACTTGGTCTTCATGGTTCTTCCCCAGGACCCGCCAAAGTGTGAATAAGTGATCGACCATTTTCATAATAAGTTGAAACTTAATCGCCTGATGTCTCGATTAAGTGTTGTGCATCTTACCTCTCGTCTTCAGAAATGAAGTGTTTTATAAATGTTGGGTCATCTAATTAATGCTCAACCTTGGAAATCATATATTTTGCGATGTATTATTTATTTCATGAAATTCGGGTCTTTTAGGCAAATTTGGCCGAAAGCCGGAGCAAATGCAAATCATTAACTACAATTTCCTGAAGGGATCCATATGCAAAGTTCAAGTTCTTTGCCAGCTCTCTGATGGTTACTCATTGATTGATTTGCGATTATTAATCCACTTTTCTTTCACTTTATAGATTTTTTCATCAATTTTCCATATCGATGGCCTGCCACTAGGCTCGTCAATCTTCGTCATCCTTGATGGACTCACTTTCTCTTCTTAAGCGTTCATGCCTCTATTACATTTTTTTTTTTAACTTTATTTTGTATTCTGTCTATACTTACAATTCTTAGAAGACATTTTACAAATATTTGGTTACATTTAAGAGTGGCTTTGATTTTAGTATTAAAGGAATATTTCCAGTGAAATATCCTTTTTAAAAAATAAATTCAATATTTTACAGATGGCTCTTGGACGAGCTGAATTGGTGTTTTTCTTTTCAATCTTAAAAAGACACATAATGGTGACAAGAGGGTAGAGGCCAGTTCATTTGGGTGCGATTGAAGTCGATTTCGGTATTTACTGGTTACATTTTGTATTTCCTCTTTTATTGAAGGGATGTTTAAGTCTCGATGAATTTGGGCATTTGTCACGTACCACGGATCGTTGACTAGGGTGCGTAGAGTCCTGGACTGGAAACGCTGCAGGATTTCCAAGTTTGAATTTGACGCAGTACCCCACAGTCGGATTCCGTAAGTCCAGACTGGTTTTATCACAGATTCGTAGAGGATAAGTTTGTTGTCCATTGAGAGGGTGGATTTGCGGTTTAGCAGCCAGTACATATTACGAAATATTAAACCTAGAGCTTTCCTTTTTGTAAAGATATGCGTTTTCCACGTAAGCCGTTTATCAAAATGAATGCCTAGATATTAAGCACTATCACATTGCGGAATTGAAATACGGTTTAAGTTGATTTGTGAGCAGGTGGTTCTTTTTGTGGTAAAGGTTACGTGTTGAGATTTATGTTCGTTTACTTTCAACCGCCAGCTCCGGAGCCATTTGGAGATTTTATTTATGCTTATTTGGAGCAGATAAGAGGCTTCTACGGGATCCACTGCTGTCGCCATAATAGCGGTGTAATCGGCAAAAGTGCCAGTTAGTACACCTTTTGAGGTTGGCAGATCGTGTGTTAAAATTAAGTACAGGATTGGACCTAATATACTGCCTTGTGGGACCCCAGCTTTAATTTGTTGGAAATTGGAAATTTCATTTTCGTAATTTACGTAGAACATTCGTTGGTTTAGATATGATTTAAGGAGCAAATAGGCATTTAGTGGTAATTTCTTTTTTATTTTAAAGAGTAGGCCTTGGTGCCACACTCGCTCGAAGGCTTGTGATATGTGCAGGAAAACTGCTGAACAGATTTGATGATGTTTCGGAATTATTTGTTTGCGATCGATAAAAACCATTAAACGTTTAAGGAAGATATTTTCAAAAACTTTTGACAGTATTGGTAGAAAACTGATAGGGCGATAGGATTTCACTAAATCGCCTGGTTTTCCCGTCTTGAGCACCATTTTAATTTCTGTTACTTTCCATTGAGCTGGGAAAATGTTTCTGGTTAAGCACGCATTAAACAAATGGGTAATGAAATTATAGGGTTCAGGAGGTAGTTTTTTGAGAATTTCGGCCGTGATGCGATCATATCCTGGTGCCTTGTGATCTTTTAGCTTTTTAATAGTGCTAACTATTTCACTTTTGGTGAACTTCTTCATCGGTAGCGCCATTTGGTAGGGTTCGTTTAAAAAGGCAGCAACAATGCTGTCAAAACAAAGATCAGCTTCAGTATCTTTCAGGTATTTAGAAAAAAGCTCAGATTTCTCGATTGCGGTTTTCGCCCATGAACCATCTTTTTTACGAAGTGGTGGACGGTACTCTTTTGTGGCACTTACTTTTTTGCTGACTTTCCATAGGGAATAATTGGTGAGGTGTGTTGGTTCCAAACCCCATAGAAACTGCCTCATTTCTTTATCGTGTTGCTCCTTCAATAATAATTTTATTTCTTTTGATAACACATTATATTCAGAAAATCTTGTCTGTTGCCATATTTTTCTTGCCTGGCGTTTCTCTTTCAGTTTCTTTCTTAGGAAGATACCGATGTTTGAATTTCTTTGTGTACGAGTATGAGGACTCACATGAGTGGTGGATGACCACGCTGCATCCTGGATGCATTTTGTTAGATATTAGGTAGCCTCGATTACATCTTCTTCGTTTTTTAGAGCAACTTTTATGCCAAGTGTCGACGTCTAAATGGTTTTAAATTGAGTCCAATTTCTACGGCTGTTGGTAAGTTGGCAGTTTTGAGGCCTATTTTTGAGTTTAGCATTTGTTGTTATTATCACTGACGAATAGTCAGAGGAAAGATCCAGGCAGGATTTACAGGTTATCTGCAGGTACGATAGACCTTTAATGACACAAAAATCAACAAGGTCAGGAATCTTTTTTGGGTCTGAAGGCCAATAAGTTGGCTCTCCCGTTGAGAAAACATTCAAGTTCATTGATGTCGTTGCGTTGTGCAATTCGCGTCCCTTTGTTGTCGTAAGCCGAGAACCCCATAGTGTATTTTTTGCATTATAGTCACCTCCTGCTATAAAGCGTGCTCCCAGGGTTTTAAAAAACTTAACATATTCTTTATTTTTAATTTTGTGTTTAGGTGGACTGTATATTGCAGAAATAAGTAATGCACCGATTGAGTCTTGTACTATGACATTTGTTGCTTGAATTTCTTCTGTTCTATAATGTGTAGAATCATAGTGCTTGATTGATTTCTTTATAAGAATAGCAGAGCCTCCGTGAGCAGATCCGTCAGGTTGCATTGTGTGATAGAAGCAGTAGAAGGGAATATTGAAAAAACTCTTTTTCGTGAAATGGGTTTCTGATACTAAGAAGATGTCTATATCGTGTTTTTGCAAGAAAATTTTTAACTCTGTTAAATGGCTGTTTTCTTTAAAGTGTCTTTATTGAAGCAGTTTTCCAACTTCTCTAAGGTTTTACATCATTGAATCCATTTTTAATGCAGAATTTGGGGAAATTCAAATTAAATGGTTAAATAAATTTAAAACTCGAATACCCCCAAAGGTTGCTTAACATGGCGTAACTTTTACGAATGTCAAACAATGGCCATAAAATTTCGGTAAGAATGTTTATCACAGATGTGGCAAGCTAACAAAAAGAACAAAGAATTTAAATTAGTTGACGTAGAGCAACGCCTGGCTGTTTTTGCGGGAATTTTTTGAACGCTAGTGATTTGATGCTTAAATCTCGTTAATTTTACACGGTTCTTAAATCCGGGTAATACTGCAAGAACCATTTGAGCTTGTTTCCTACTAAAAGCATTAAAGTTCTCAAAAACCCAGTATCTACATAGTTTCGTATCGGTCTAGCAATGAACCTAAAATAGCAGTGTCTAATTGAATTTGTACTCATCAACCCTCCTCAAAAGTCCTAGTAATCAATTATTCCAGTAGCAAAGATGAACGCAGTTTATTATGAAGAGACGCATCATTAATTTAGGTAAAATAATATTTTAAAATTATGCAAATACCTTAGCTTACTACGCAAATGTGATTATTTCTAGCAGATGCTGCTATTAGTAAAAACAATCGTGACTAATTCCATTGCATGAAAGTATTAAAAATTTGAGCGCATAGTACTTGATGATTGAAAATGCCATCACGATTGTGAAAAAATTAAATTTCCTCCTGCTTATTTACGCGCCTGTTTATCTACTCATCTGACCATCCGCCCATCACCTCATCTGCTCACCTGCTCACCCGCTCACCTGCTCACTTGCTCACCTGCTCACCTGCTCATCTGCTCTCCTGCTCCCCTTCTCACTTACCCACCTACCCATTTGTCCACTCAACCCAATTTGCTTACTCTACTCTACCTTTAACACAGCTGTGTACCCCGCCACGGCCTTCTATTTATTTGCTACGAAAAAATTCAATTTAATTACACTTTTATTTAATACTGCACGATTTGCAAAATGAGCGTCAAATTAAATCAAAGCCATTCATTGAGAAAAACTCCATTGAGAAAAGTTCACACAAAGGCGGTGGCAAGGAGCGGCGACGTACAAGGCGACTCATTTTGGTAGCCATTGTCAAGGTCATTAGATGTGACTAAAAATGCAATATTTCGTTACTACCGAATACCGTAGCGCCTTAACTTTCGTACACGCAGCTTTGCTATTCAAAGGCACACAGGTCCTTTTGTTTCTGCTGCTCAATACAAAGCGATATGATGGCACTGATGATGGCATTGGCGCTTAATGGGCTTTTGATGGAGCAATTCGGGCAGCGCATTTGTAGGCTTTGTTTTCCAATCACTGCGAATGAATATGGAAATATACAGAGATGAATAAAAATGTTTGTTTATAAAGTCGAAGACGTTGAGCGAAGAAGCAGCAAGAACATTCGAAATTATGGAGGCGAAATGCTTTCGGTTATTTCCTTGGAGATGTTAGTGAAACAAAATGTGATTAATAAATTTGTGGTAGCTGTTGGCTATGGACGCAGGGTATGGAATAATAATGATAATGTCTGTGTATGCATACATTTATCTTATTTGAAGATAGCATTAAGTTACTAAGCATAAATATTTGGTGATAGCCTAAAGCAAAGCAATGTAAATATGCTGGTACATTAAGGAAATGCACAAAAGAGAGTGCGAATGGTAGGGTGATAATTGTGACGGTTCATAAAAGGGCGAAAAAAAATGTGTAGGAATGTAAGTATATTTGCTGGGTTGGTTTATTTAAACATTTGCCAGTAATTTTGCTGAAAAAGTTCGGAATAAATTTTAGCTAATTAATGTTTATGTTTTCATCCATGACAGCTTCAAAAGCAATAAAAGGTTCGAAATGCTTTAAGGGTGAATGAACTGCGCAGTAAATACGAAATATTGGAATTGAAAATAACAAATATTGTATATTGCACACAGATAACGCGAGAGGACAAGTGAAGATTAGGCTGGCATTTAGGCAGCAGTCACCAGTTGCTATTAATGCCTATTAGATATGATCAAGAATAATGGCTGTTCTCCGAAACTTTGTGTGAATAATTCTAAGCCATAAATATTTGTGAAAAGGATTATTCAACGTTTGAAGCTAAGGAAACGATTTAAGAATTAGCAGTTAGAGAGTTAAAGTAAGTACTTAATGAATGATTAATATTTAATATCATTGATTCATAGCTTTTTGTTGTATAAAAAAATAGCTAAAATTAAGATGAACGTAAGCAAAACTGATAGAAGTGGATATACATATTATATGAATGAAAAATATGTATGATTTTATTTGCATATACATATTTTGTAAAATATTTCAATAAAAAGTAAATGGCAATTACATTCAGGAATATATTTGACTTATATAACTTACGATACATACATGAAATATATATACATATGCACATAAAATTTTAAGTGGCATATGCACATAAAATTTTAAGTGGCAACTCTACTTAGGAATATTTTTTTATTAAAGTATTTTTAAGCACTTTTCGATTGATACTTATGACTAAGTATTTAATTTAACTCTGTCATATGATTTAAATACATATCAGAGACCTGCATGGCTCACTGTTTTCTTGAGTTGTTCATGCGCAAAATTTCTTGCTCACATTCAGTCAATTGAACCAAAATATTTGGTCAAGTGCAGTCAGCTCATGCAGGCGAACGCGTAGTTCAGCTCAGTCAACACGTATGATCTAATGTCTTCGGCTCAAATCTAATCATTGAACAAAAAGCAGCATTGAATGAAATTAGCATCGGCCTTTGCGTTCAAACGATCAAACTTGTTCAAAGAAGTAATTGTCATTATTGTAAATAGCACATGTTCGAGCAAACGAGCGTTGGCGTACAATATACGCTGTAAATTGCGTTTCGTATTTGAAAGGATTAGTTGGTTTCAGCCGTTGCAAAATAATGTCAAACGATCAAGCTATTGTCTTAGGCAAAATTCTTAAAAATGTTTATACGTTGTCACCGCGACGCAAGGGTAGGAGTGTAGTGTGGAACATATTATGCCATATAATAAAGGATGATGGAGTTATTTTAGATGGATATTTGTACTGTCGCAATTGCAAAAGCCTTGTCAAATTTTCACCAAAAACACTTCAAATTTAAACCGCCATAAATGCTGTCAATCGCTTAAGGAGCCGAAGTGTCTGAAAACCGTTACAGCAGAAGACAAAAAGACCGCAATTGACTCCTGTGTGGCATGGATAACTGAAGATTGCCAACCGTTTTCAGCCATTAACGGTCCTAGTTTCCAGAAGCTCGCAAAGTTTTTCGTAAATATTGGAGCAAAGTATGGGGAAAACATTGACATGCAAGACTTCCTTCCGGATGCAACAACACTTTCACGAACAACGCAGAAGTTAGCAGACGAGAAAAAAAAAGAAGTCAAGGAAGAGATTGCCAGGGTTGTGGACAGCGGAGGAGCTGCTGCTACTATTACTTTATGGACGGATAATTATGTGCGCAGCAATTTTTTGGGAGTTACATTGCACTACGAAAAAGAGTTGAAGCTATACGACATCGTTTTGGGAATGAAATCTATGGATTTTCAGCGTTCAACTGGTGCTAACATTTTAAATAAATTGAGTACTTTGTTCTGTAGAGAAAATTAAGTTCGTAACAGACAGAGGGTCAAACGTTGTAATAGCCTTGGAAAATAATATTCGTATAAACTGCAGCAGCCATTTGTTTGCAAACGTCTTGGAACTATCGTTTAAGGAAACCGCAGAGCTGACAGAACTTGTAGAGGCGTGCAAAAAAATAGTGAAATATTTCAAACAAGCAAACTTGCAGCACCATTTACAAACTTCATTAAAAAACGAACGCCCCACGCGCTGGAATTTCAATTTCACAATGTTTAAGTTAATCGTAGACAATTGGTTCCACATAAACGAGATACCTAAAGAGAAGGAAGAAAGCCAAAGATTATTACTAATAAGTATTTCTACGCTTAAACAGCTGGTTGACCTGTGTAGTGACTTTGAAATTATTTTTAAGAAAATGCAACTTTCTAACTATCCCTCTTTGTGCTACGTA
Source organism: Anastrepha obliqua (assembly GCF_027943255.1). Taxonomy (NCBI): domain Eukaryota; kingdom Metazoa; phylum Arthropoda; class Insecta; order Diptera; family Tephritidae; genus Anastrepha; species Anastrepha obliqua. The sequence continues at coordinate 156,847,739 of NC_072892.1, read as the reverse complement.
CTACCGTCAATTAAAAAAATTAAGTGCCTTTGTGTGCCTAAAGATAGAGATGTATCTTCCATAATAACATTAAAAGAAAATATTATCCATAACATAGACAAAATTTGGATAGCATCTCTGAGCTTATGGCAAAAAACTGCGTTCTTCTTATATCCACCAGCTTTAAATATACAACAAGCCGATCTAAGTGATGTTAAGAATTTTTGCATTTCCCAAATTGACAAATTAAATTTAATTTCTTCGACATCTTCATCAGTCAATTCAACTCCACCTAGGCCATGTACACCTTATTCTGATTCCGTTTCGCAATTCTCATTTCCTGATGGCAGTGTTTCAATAGACGTCGATGAAATACCTGCAAATCAATCAGCATTCAAAGATGTTAATTTTTTCCCCCCTGAATTAATTAAAAACTCAACATTTACTACTGCAAAAACACCTACAGAAGAGGTAGATAGATATTGCAAGGAAAAAGTAGAAATAACCCATAACTTTGACTTACTTAAATGGTGGAAAATGAATGAAAAAAGCTATCCACAACTATCTACACTTGTACTGCAAGTTCATTCAATTCCTGTTAGTAGTGCAGCCGCTGAACGAAGTTTTTCACTTGCTGGCAATAGTATAACCGAAAAGAGAAACCGTCTTGGTCCAAAATCTGTAGATAGTTTGCTCTTTCTGCACTCTTATTTTAAAAATTTTAATATGTAAATACCTACATAAAATTCACATATATGTATTACTTATTATAAGAAAAAATGAATTGCAATGTTTTCCTTATTTACATTATTTTCTTTCGTGTTTTATTATAAGTTTTAAGAAAAAAAAAAAACAAATATGAAAATATAGTATTTTTGCTTTAAAATTTTGCTTTTACTTTGCTATCGTTAGTTACAAGCAAAAACTCATGCGGGATCATACGTGTTCAAACCGGCTCATTTGGCTCTATAGCCCTTTTATTCTTGCTCAAAAAAATGAATGTACAGCCGAATGAGCAAATACCCGAAACGGCTGCTATGCAGACGATTGGTGATAACATCGGAGAGCTAAAACGCAGCACATGTTTTGATTGAGCTGAAATAAACAATGACAATGACTTATTTGAATAAGTTCGATGGTTTGAACGCAAAGGCCTGTTTTTTTGTTCAAGCGAAGCGTATGAATGTTTTCCACACAGCCGGCGCAGTTCTCTGATACATATGCAAGTAAAAAAATATGTCGAAAACAGATTATTTCTCAGCCCCAATTTGATTCTATCATGAAACTTGCTTTCCAAGCTCAGCACTTTCCAGAAAAAAGAAAATTTCTAAGTGTAAATCTGTCAAATTGAAAGTAGCTTTTTAATTTAATTGGATTGACTTTTACGATTGCAGTCATACTAGGTAGCATCACTTTTCCAAATTGATTGTTTGAGGCAAAGGTGCTTCCCCTAAGCACTTTTGTGTATTGTCAGGTGAAAGTTAACATATTTGGCAGCCAAATGAATCCAAAAAGTTCTTACTTTTCCTTGTCTGACTGCACCTTAATGCACCTTAAAGTATGCGTAATGCGAAGGCCAATTTAAATATAAAAGAGTGATAAAAAAGCAACAGACTTTGAGCGCGCAAAAATGATAACTTCATCAATCTCCGGGAGGCGTTGTGGCATTTGTTTTTGGTTATTTACGCAATTATTAAGAGTTACGCACTATTAAGAGTTTCACCTTTTCCGCGCACTTTTTTTTACACATAAATAAGCCACCAAGAATTTTTAAAGATTACGGAAATGCAGTTGCTCTCTTCCGAGAAGTTGAACAATACAGCCGCAATTATAACAGAAGCGACGGCGGTGCTTCAGAGACAAGCACATCAGGGGAAAAAGACAAAGACCTCTTCTTGTTTCGGGGTCACTAACAACACGCAGCCATGCACGAACACATTCATTCCTATTATGTATATAAGTACATATGTGTATACACCTGGGTTAAAAAAAAATAGCAGCGTGAACTTTGTGAGAAACTTCAAAACCTTTCATCAAAATTTCAAAAATATTAAAAAAAAAGAGGTTGTCTGCAAAGTCGGTTTACTGACGATAGTTTAACGTGATAACGTCATAAGAAAATACTGATTGAATGGTTGCATTTTTCAAAAGAAAATTTTAATTTTATTTGTTTGATAGATATTTTGTATGGATATAGAGAATGAGTTAACATTAACATAACATAATATACTTTAACATAACATAACATAACATAACATAACATAACATAACATAACATAACATAACATAACACAGCATAACACAACACAACACAACAAAACATAACATAACATAACATAACATAACATAACATAACATAACATAACATAACATAACATAACATAACATAACATAACATAACATAACATAACATAACATAACATAACATAACATAACATAACATAACATAACATAACATAACATAACATAACATAACATAACATAACATAACATAACATAACATAACATAACATAACATAACATAACATAACATAACATAACATAACATAACATAACATAACATAACATAACATAACATAACATAACATAACATAACATAACATAACATAACATAACATAACATAACATAACATAACATAACATAACATAACATAACATAACATAACATAACATAGCATAACATAACATAACATAACACAGCATAACATAACATAACATAACATAACATAACATAACATAACATAACATAACATAACATAACATAACATAACATAACATAACATAACATAACATAACATAACATAACATAACATAACATAACATAACATAACATAACATAACATAACATAACATAACATAACATAACATAACATAACATAACATAACATAACATAACATAACATAACATAACATAACATAACATAACATAACATAACATAACATAACATAACATAACATAACATAACATAACATAACATAACATAACATAACATAACATAACATAACATAACATAACATAACATAACATAACATAACATAACATAACATAACATAACATAACATAACATAACCTAACATAACATAACATAACACAACATAACATAACATAACATAACATAACATAACATAACATAACATAACATAACATAACATAACATAACATAACATAACATAACATAACATAACATAACATAACATAACATAACATAACATAACATAACATAACATAACATAACATAACAAAACATAACATTACATAATATAACAAATTACCCCGTATTAAAGCACTTATCAACAGCTCTCATTTTATACCCATATTGTACATACACAACCAAAGGTTACCCGGGTCCACGTTTTGACCTATATCTCGAGACCCCAGTCACGGAGCGGCATGAAAAATACTCTGTACTAAAGCATTCACCAACAGCTTTCATTTGATACCCATATTGTACATACACGTCCGAAGGTTACCCGGGTCCACGTTTTGGCATATATTTCGAGACCCTAGTCATCAATAGGTATGAAAATTACCCCGTATTAAAGCACTTATCAACAGCTTTCATTTGATATCCATATTGTACAAACACATTCTAGGGTCCACGTTTTGGTCTCTATCTCGAGACCCTAGTCACGGAGCGGATGGAAATACTCTGAACTAAAGCATTCACCAACAGCTTCCATTTGATACCCATATTGTACATACACATCCGAAGGTTACCCGGGTCAACGTTTTGACCTATATCTCGAGACCCTATCTACCAATAGGTATTCAAACTATACGGAAATCATCTTCAATACCTACTTAACAATGTGTGTAAGTTTGGTTTAATTCGGTGCAAAGACACGGCGGGTCCACGTTTTGGCATATATTTCCAGACCCTAGTCATCAATAGGTATGAAAATTACCCCGTATTAAAGCACTTATCAACAGCTTTCATTTGATACCCATATTGTACATACACATCCGAAGGTTACCCGGGTCCACGTTTTGACCTATATCTCGAGCCCTATTTCCAAAATAAAATATAATCCTTGTTACTCGTGATGTAGCTTTCGAATGGTGAAAGAATTTTTAAAATCGGTCCAGTAGTTTTTGAGCCTATTCATTACAACCAAACAAACAAAGTTTTCCTCTTTATAATATTAGTATAGATATGGTAAATATTACCATACATTTTTTCCTTCAGATATAATAAAAAAATAATAATAATAACATTAAAACAACAGGTATTATTAACAAACTTGGTTTTATTTTAAATTCTTCAAGTGAATCAAATTAATAATAATCAATAAGAAGGCATATGCAAATACAAATACGTGAATTTATATATGTACATATGCGCATATACATACATACATATATACGCTCACTTAAGTAGGGGAGAGCAAGATGTCGAACGTTGCCGTTCGTTTGCTTTGTTTGCTTTGTCGTTCCTTCCGCTCTTTCGCTTGCAGTTCATTCAATGCAATGAGCAAGGTAACTACATATGAGCAAGGTAACACTAATATGAGCAAGGTAACTACATATGAACAGTAATGAGCAAGGTAACACTAATATGAGCAAAGTAACTACATATGAACAGTAATGAGCAAGGTAACTACATATGAACAGTAATGAGCAAGGTAACACTAATATGAGCAAAGTAACTACATATGAACAGTAATGAGCAAGGTAACTACATATGAACAGTAATGAGAAAGGTAACGACACATTTTTTCGTGCGTGCAGCCTGTTAAATCGAATTATAAGACGTTATCACGTCAAAAATCTGTGTATGTAATTTTGTGCTAGTTGAAAGCACCCCAAAATTCGCGTTGACTATTTTTTGCGATGATTGGGTGTTTTTTCCATGTAACGAATGCTTAAATTATAGGTTGGGCCATGTAAAATTTTCTTTTTGAATAGGCTATAAAAAAAACTAATCAATATTTTTGACGTGATAACGTCTTATAATTCGATTTAACAGGCTGCACGCACGAAAAAATGTGCCGTTACCTTGCTCATATTAGTGTTACCTTGCTCATTACTGTTCATATGTAGTTACCTTGCTCATATTAGTGTTGCCTTGCTCATTGCCGTTACCTTGCTCATATTAGTGTTACCTTGCTCATTAGTGTTACCTTGCTCATATTAGTGTTACCTTGCTCATTGCCGTTACCTTGCTCATTGCATTGAATGAACTGCAAGCGAAAGGGCGGAACGAACGACAAAGCAAACAAAGCAAACGAACGGCAACGTTCGATATCTTGCTCTCTCCTACTTAAGTGAGCGTATATATGTATGTATGTATATGCGCAAATGTACATATATAAATTCACGTATTTGTATTTGCATATGCCTTCTTATTGATTATTATTAATTTGATTCACTTGAAGAATTTAAAATAAAACCAAGTTTGTTAATAATACCTGTTGTTTTAATGTTATAATTATTAATTTTTTTATTGTATATGAAGGAAAAAATGTATGGTAATATTTACCATATACCTTATAAGATATGTTGTCTATACTAATATTATAAAGAGGAAAACTTTGTTTGTTTGTAATGAATAGGCTCAAAACTACTGAAAGCTACATCATCCACGAGTAACATGGATTATATTTTATTTTGGAAATAGGGCTCGAGATATAGGTCAAAACGTGGACCCGGGTAACCTTCGGATGTGTATGTACAATATTGGTATCAAGTGGAAGCTGTTGGTGAATGCTTTAGTCCAGAGTATGTTTCATGCTGCTCCGTGACTAGGGTCTCGAGATAGAGACCAAAACGTGGACCCTAGAATGTGTTTGTACAATATGGATATCAAATGGAAGCTGTTGGTGAATGCTTTAGTACAGAGTATTTTTCATGCCGCTCCGTGACTGGGGTCTCGAGATATAGGTCAAAACGTGGACCCGGGTAACCTTTGGTTGTGTATGTACAATATGGGTATCAAATGAAAGCTGTTGATAAGTGCTTTAATACGGGGTAGTTTTCATACCTATTGATGACTAGGGTCTCGAAATATATGCCAAAACGTGGACCCGCCGTGTCTTTGAACCGAATTAAACCAAACTTACACACATTGTTAAGTAGGTATTGAAGATGATTTCCGTATAGTTTGAATACCTATTGGTAGATAGGGTCTCAAGATATAGGTGAAAACGTGGACCCGGGTAACCTTCGGACGTGTATGTACAATATGGGTATCAAGTGAAAGCTGTTGGTGAATGCTTTAGTTCAGAGTATTTTTCATGCCGCTCCGTGACTGGGGTCTCGAGATACAGGTCAAAACGTGGACCCGGGTAACCTTTGGTTGTGTATGTACAATATGGGTATCAAATGAAAGCTGTTGATAAGTGCTTTAATACGGGGTAATTTGTTATGTTATGTAATGTAATGTAATGTAATGTAATGTTATGTTATGGTATGTTATGTTATGTTATGTTATGTTATGTTATGTTATGTTATGTTATGTTATGTTATGTTATGTTATGTTATGTTATGTTATGTTATGTTATGTTATGTTATGTTATGTTATGTTATGTTATGTTATGTTATGTTATGTTATGTTATGTTATGTTATGTTATGTTATGTTATGTTATGTTATGTTATGTTATGTTATGTTATGTTATGTTATGTTATGTTATGTTATGTTATGTTATGTTATGTTATGTTATGTTATGTTATGTTATGTTATGTTATGTTATGTTATGTTATGTTATGTTATGTTATGTTATGTTATGTTATGTTATGTTATGTTATGTTATGTTATGTTATGTTATGTTATGTTATGTTATGTTATGTTATGTTATGTTATGTTATGTTATGTTATGTTATGTTATGTTATGTTATGTTATGTTATGTTATGTTATGTTATGTTATGTTATGTTATGTTATGTTATGTTATGTTATGTTATGTTATGTTATGTTATGTTATGTTATGTTATGTTATGTTATGTTATGTTATGTTGTGTTGTGTTATGTTATGTTATGTTATGTTATGTTATGTTAAAGTATATTATGTTATGTTAATGTTAACTCATTCTCTATATCCATACAAAATATCTATCAAACAAATAAAATTAAAATTTTCTTTTGAAAATGCAACCATTCAATCAGTATTTTCTTATGACGTTATCACGTTAAACTATCGTCAGTAAACCGACTTTACAGACAACCTCTTTTTCAAACTTTTTTTTTTATTTTGAAGATTGAACATTGTCATTTATGAGTGCAAAATAATATCGTTCAAATGACTGCCACGACTGGCTTTACAGTAAGCCATTCGATCAACCCAATTTTTAAGCACATTTTCGATTGTTTGGGCTCCAATTTCATGAATGGCAACTTCGATTTCGTGTATTAAAGCATCAATCGTCTCTGGATGGTTCGAATAGCATTTGTCCTTAACGGGTCCCCACAAAAAATAGTCCAAAGGGTTTAAATCACAGCTCCGAAGCGGCCAATTGATATCGGAATTTCGGCTGATTATTCGGTTTTCAAAAACGGTACCCAAAAGTTCGAGGGTAACTTTGGCAGTGTGACAACTTGCACCATCCTGTTGAAACCAAATGTCGTCCATGTCATCCTCTTCAATTTTTGGAAACAAAAACTCGTTGAGCATGTCACGGTAACGCTCGCCATTTACTGTAACCGCGGCTCCTCGCTCATTTTCGAAAAAAAATGGCCCGATTATGCCGCCAATTTTGCTTATTGACGTAGCTACCGATGTGAAAAATCAGAAAAGAAGAAGAAGGCTCACCACTTTTGAAATAGGTTTTCAATATTTCCCAATTTTGTTCAAGCGTATAACGTCCCATTTCGTAAATGTCAAACCTTTAAGTAAATTATGAACACATTTGACATGTCATCTGTGTTACCATTCTCAAAAAAAAAGGTGGTTCAAAAAGCAAACGCTATATGGCCCACCCTGTATTTTTATATGGAAGAAGGTACAAGCCCGCCAGATGTATCATCGACGAAGGCACACTCGAGCTCGACTTATTGAATTTAACAAAATTCCAAAATGACTTCGGATTACCTTTGGTGTTGAGCTCAGTGCTAACAATAGATATAATCTTTGAAAAGCCGCTTATCTAAAGACTTAAAATTTTCTTTTTGTTTGAATTTTTATAAATTTTATATAAATTTCGAACTGAAATAAGTACTGGAAAATAGAAAATCGAATGATTATTATTACAAAAGCTTTTCTAAATAGCGTTGCCGCCTTTTTTTTTATGGAAAGAGTTGATAACAAATTTAAGTTAAATATACGGATATGGGTATTAAGTGGTATGGCTTAAGACTACTTTAATAAAAAAATATTCCTGGGTGGCGTTGCCACCTATTTTTTATTCAAAATATTTAATATTCAAATTGAACTAGATATTAGAAAGTAAAAATAGAAAATAGAAAATATTGTTATTAGAAACATTTCGTTGAATAGCGTTGCCACCTTTTTTAATGGAAAAAAGTTGATAATATACATATATAAGTTCAATATAAGAAAATGGGTATTAAATGGTGTGGCTAAAAACTACTTAAATAAAAAAAATCCTTGGTGGCGCTGCGACTTTTTTTTTATTGAAAATATTTAAATATAATTCAAATTTAACTAAATATTAGAAAATAGAAATCTAATGATTATTTTTAGAAAAATGTGTCTGAATAGCGTTGCCACCTATTTCTAATGGAAAGAAGCTGATAACAAATTTAAATGGTATAGCTTAAAACTACTTTAATAAAAACGTATTAGAAGAAATTGTCTGAATAGCGTTGCCACCTAGTTTTTAACGGAAAAAGTTGATAACAAATTTGAGTTAAATTTAACGATATGGGCATAACACGATATATATACAAAAGAAGCAAAAAGGTTTAATTGAAAAAATATTTTCGCATAACGTTGCCACTTAACTTTTAATGTGAAAATGATAAATAAAGACACAATTGAATAAATTATTAAACAAAACGTGATCAAGAATGATTTATTAAAAAAATATGTTTAAAGGTGCTCAAGCTATCGAAAATGGGAATTGTATCGTTAAACCGCTGGATTCAAAACCTAAATGACAGTTCGAAAGCAAAATTCTGTAAATTCACCAATAGACCCTCGCAAGGAAAGCGTGTAATAATTTTAATACTTCGCTCACTTCTTTTTACTGTGTATGTATAGATATGTCAACTTTTAATCAGAATCCGATGAAGTGAGAAAATATAAAATATCCAAAATATACAAATTAATGTTTGGTTGTTCTTACCTTGACTATCTGCGGTCTGCTTCTGAAGAGCTCGACTTCGTGTTAACTCAGCGAGTGCTGGGCAAGTACACAAACTTGTAAGGTCCCGAAAAGTTCGAGGGATCTCTTGTGGTTAACAACATTTCAGCTCTCGAATTTCGTGGGGAGCCTTACAGGACATTGGCCTTAAGGTATGCATGCTATGAAACTCGGCATTACGGAATCATCTCAGCACCCTTCTCATAGCTGCTCTGCTTTCGCGGGGTTAAAATTTAAGTATCTTAGCTCTCATCTCTTTGCTACGTCTGCTGATAAAGCTCGTTAATTGATATTAAAAACTTGATGAATTTCACCAGCAGTACTAAGCGGCTTGCACCACCTGGCTTTCGTACAAGTGTGCCCTCTCTGTGGGCAACCATTTTGACCTAATCAAAGGCATATAGAAACATATCTGAAGACATCTGCTGCCGCTCATCATTTTTTTCTCTGAGCACCGAATCAAATAACAACGCATCCACCCTAACCTTGTGACTGGCGAAAATCCCCCACTGAACCCTCTGCGAGGTATACCTGAACTTAAAGTGGGGATATGAAAGGACATTTAGAGATTTTAGAAGATTTCCTTCATAGTCCCATTCTTCATAAGGATGATATACTATCACCCAAACCAATACTCTTCAGGAACTTCTAAGTAATAATTAATGAACGCACAGACTGCAGAACTAATTCTATCACTTTCAAACCTGGCTCTCATCTGATGGGTCCAAATTAGAAAATTGTAGAACAGGGGCAGGAATCAATGGGCGTAAATTCAAAAAATCGATTTCGATGGGACTCTACCCAACAATATTCCGGGCAGAAATAAATGAAATGGCTGATAACCTTGAAAAACAAGGAGCAAATATGCAACTTACTGCTCCTGAGCCTTTCTGTGGACTCACAAAAAGCCTCATTAATGAATTCCTTAGGAAATGGGAAGAAAGAAAATTTGCTGCACACTGGTTAAACTGTGCCGCTCAGCGTCAAGCCTATGTCCCAACAAAGGAATATCTGAAAAGCTTCTCTCACTAAGCAGAGTAGATCTGCGTCTTTTAACAGGATAGCTTACAGGTCACTGCAGCCTGAGGTATCATCTAAATAATATTGGTCTATCTGAGACCAATGTCTGCCGCTTTTGCGAAATGGACATAGAACGCTCAAAACATGTGCTTTGTGAATGTCCTGCGTTGGGCAGACAGAGACTTCATCACCTTGGTGGTATCGTAGTATCTCCATGCAATCTTTGGAACAACAAACCTAAAATTGTGCTTAAATTTTTAAAAACTCTAAAACTCTAGGGTTCCAAAAATATGCCTTACACAATAGATAAGCTCTGGCCGCAGTGCGTAATGGCCTTCTAATAATAATAATAATAATAATAACATGCCTGCCGATTGGAATTTAAGTGTCCTCTGCCCAGTCCATAAGAAGGGCGATCCTGCAATTTGTGCCAATTACCGCTGGATTAGTCTTCTAAATATCGTCTATAAGGTTCTAGCGAGCATATTGTGTGAAAAGCTGAAGCCGTCAACCAACTGATTGGACCTTATCAGTGGGGCTTTACACCTGGAAAGTCTACCATGAACCAAATATTCACAATACACCAAATCTTGGAAAAGACCAACCCACCATCTTTTCGTCGATTTCAAAGCTGAATTCGACAGTACGGAAAGGAATTACTTGTATGCCGCGATGTCTGAATTTGGTATCCCCACAAAACTAATACGGCGATGCAAGATGACGTTGCTCAACACCAGCAGCGCCGTCAGAATTGGGAGGGATCTCTCCGAGCCGTTTGATACCAAATGAGGTTTCAGACAGGGTGACTCGCTGTCGTGTGACTTCTTTAACCTGATGTTGGAGAGGATCGTACGAGCCACAGAACTTAATCGCTCGGGCACAATTTTTTATAACAGCGTACAATTGTTGGCGTATGCCGATGATATTGACATCGTCGGTCTTAACAACCACGCTGTTAGTTCTGCCTTCTCCAAACTGGATAAAGAGGCAAAGCGAATGGGTCTGGTGGTGAACGAGGACAAAACGATGTACCTCCTGTGTTCCAACAAACAGTCGGCGAACTCGAGTATCGGCACCCAAGTCACTGTTGACAATTATAATTTCGAAGTTGTAAAGGACTTCGTTTATTTAGGAACCAACATTATCACCGATAACAACGTCAACCTTGAAATGCAACGTAGAATATCTCTTGCCTACAGGTGCTACTTTGGACTAAGTAGGCAACTGAGTAGTAAAGTCCTCTCTCGACGAACAAAACTACGCTTTCGACTCTACAAGACTCTAATCATGCCTGTCCTAACGTACGACGCAAATAAAATAGCTTAAACTAAATCAATAATTGCTTCACTACTCGTTTCAAAAATGTACTATTTAATTTATTTGGTTATTTTTTAGTGTTTAGTGTTTGCAACTTAAAAACTTCTTTCGTTAAAGAAGAAGTTAACCTACGGGCAAATTTTCGGCACTAGAAAGTTACCAACAAAAAGTTTTTTACATGCAAAGGCTACAAAGACTTTCCGAAATTCTTCACTTTAACAAAGTGGCTGCTAAATACTCTACTTTCAATGTCTGTCGACTGCTTTAGCTCTCAGTTTCTTCATTCACTTTCAACTGAGACAAAAAAAACCATGTAAGTTTAATATGAAGAAAAGGGCGCATTAAGTAATGGAAGCAGCCGCAAACTTCATTTCTGCTTAATTTTCACTGCATCGACGGAAGTGAAGCTGCTTCACTTCACTTTCCTTTTGGTGAAATAATTTTTCCTGAATTTTTGCGTATTTATGCTTTACTAGAGGTTTTCGTGCACCCTTCGTTCGTAATGCCACAAAATGTAGGAATGCTTTATGTTCACACAAATGTGTACATCTGGGTGTGCGAGCAAAGTTTATCATGTGAAGAACGCACGTAGGATGCTGCCCGACCTTTGTTTGCTTCTGGTGCGGAAGTGGAGTCGACAGCACCAACTCACTACAGAACGTGAAATGCCGCAATTTTCAATGTCACAGACTTTTGTTTCGTTTTGTACTTGTCTGAATGTGGCACAACCACACATACTCGGACAATCATGCAATGCATATAATTCTGCAATACATTTGGAGTTGACTTCTACCAAATAGTAAACTGCGAATTTTCGGTTCTTTCTTTTCTTTCCTGTACCAAACTTTGTGTGCTTTTTTCATTGTCGTTTTTTTCTGTCTTTGATTCTTACTGTTATAAACCGATTTTAGTGCCTGCCTTAGCATACTTTGCCAACGAAAAGATTTTCTTGAAAAATTGTGCTCTCTAAATGCTGAATTGCCGCCATCGCATACACTAACCTTTAGCCACATTTGGGCTGATACGCTCAAGGACTCTGTGAAGGAACCTTCGAAAATGCTTCAAAAGGTACTTGATTCTTTAAATTCCGCAATGCAGTAAGAGTACGTCAGTGCGTGAGTGCGTATGCACGTGCACTTGCATGAGCTCAAGTATTCACCCACACACTAGCGTATACAGTTTTCAAGCTGGTTAAGCATCGCGTGGGAAAATGTGGGCAGTGCCAGACTTGGTAGTACTTGGCGTAGCTTTTCGCATGAGCTAAGCTATTTTCGCTTTCTTTTAATAAGTTACTTATGTAACTTAAATATTATCACCACAATCCCTCCGATTTGCTTTACCTCAAAAGTTCGCACTCAGGCGCTTATCCTACTCTCTTTCAATCGCTTCCTTCTACTTCTGGTTTTTCTTTGGGTTTGCTTTTGCTTTTGCATTGCATAAATGGCAAGTGATTTGAATTTCAAAGTAGATTCTACACAATATTTATGATTTTCGAAGCACAAACAGTTACAAGAACAATAACAACAATAACAATAAAATTATTTTGCTAAGGATACGCGTCAGAGGTGTTGAAGTTTCCTCAGGTGCTAGGTGAGAAACTCGTGGGCTGCCGTGTATACAAACACTAAAGGGCATGAATAAACTTTGGTGAGGGTTATTCAGTGTAGGCACCCTGCAGGTGCCGTTTTGATACCATAATGTGGACCACTACCTGTGAAAAGATTCAAGGAAGAGAAAATCCGTCTACAGTCATCCAGTGCTGTCGATGTAGTGGAGGAGAGAAAAGGGAGGAGAATTTCTTCAAGTGCCCAGTGTGCCCAGAAACCCAGATAAGGGAAATGTTTCCTGCACGTTCGAGACGTTTGAGTTCCTCCTTACAGGAGTTCACCAGAAGAGAGCTGCAATACGGCGACGACAAGGCCTTGATCACAGCTTGACTATCGGAAAAAATATTAATGTCTCCCTCCCAACAGTGATTCTGGAGCATTTTGCATGCCTGCAGGATGGCGAAGAGCTCTGCGTGAAAAACGCTGCTTGTTTCCGGCAGCTTAAAGGAGACTAAAATGATGGCTGATTTAGAGTAAGCCCCCGCTTCCACTCCAGACTACATTTTGGATCCGTCAGTGAAACCAGAGATATCTATATCCGTACCGACTCTCCCCTCTTTCCAATCTTGTCTGCTCGGAAAGATAGCCCTAGCACAACCCTCAAACCCCAGTTTGCGGATGGAGAGGTCAATGCGAATAACAGAGAAGGAAGGGAGATCTGTTTGAAGATGCTACTATGTCCTAGAGGAAGTTATCTCCAAAGGCCAATCTCCTTCAACTTAATAGCGCTCTGAGGAGCAATGGATTTAACCTGCAGATCCATAGGAAGTAAGTGTAGAATAACGTTGATCGCAGTAGTAGGACATATTCTACAAGCACCAGCACACATGCAGTTCTCTGCACTCTCTCCAGCTTAGTGGTGTTGTAGCCCTTCTGAAGAGCTACTCACCAAACTAGGCAACCGGATGTCAAAATTGGCAGAACCACCAAATTGTACATCCAAATGTATGCCCTAAGGAAAACGAAAACTTTACGCCTGCAGTGGACTGAAATGCCACTAATGAAATTTGGACTCCAAGGTCACAAAGATCTCATTGACTGCATTATTCCAAGGGTGCTAATTGAATTACTCAATACTGAGAGTGGTGTCTGCCTACCACAAAGTATCAGGGTCAGCTGTACAAGTGATAAGCGGCTCAATGTCGATAGATTTACTGTGTTTAAGAGGAAAACGTTGTGGGTATCAAGCAACCAGAGGAACAGAGAAGGAGGTAGCAAACTCACTCCGCGCGAAATAAAAGCCGAAACGATAAGGCCATGGCAAGACCGCTGCAGAAACGAAACACGCAGCAGATGGACGGCTAGGCTAATAAAAGGCGGAGCTTTGTAGTCTCCTGACATGAAGTATCTGGGAGTAGTTCTTGATTAAATCTTGACCTGGAAAAATAATGTATCGTACCTCACAAATAAAGCTTTGAGAGCAACATACACGTGTCAAAAGCTTTACGGTAAAACATGGCCAAATATGATGGCCTGGTCTTATAAGACAATAATGCTGGAAATGATCACCTACGTCTCATTGGTACGGTGGCCAAAAGTTGACGAAATTCTGACTCAGCTCATACTAATACAAGGTATACAGAAGAGCTAATCTGAGCGGAACGGAAGCAATGCGAACTTGTCTCACAACGGCTTTGGGAATGGTCAAGGAATGGCAATTTCAAGAAGGCAATTGTAATGGGAAAAACGCCTTCCATTTTTCAGGTGAAGGTACACGCCTTATAGCTATGTGCCAGAGAATGTCTTCGTAGAGGTACGCGTGGTGCCAATATCAACATTCTCCCTGATAGTCAAGCAGCTCCAAAATCGCTATATAGCTTCTCATTTGAATCAATGTTGGTCTGGGAATGTTTTAAAATCCTCAACACCCTGGCATCAAGAAACTCTGTTACCTTGATGTGTGATGAGGGACACGAAGGGAATGAAATTGCGGACACTTAAGCGAAAAATGGGAGCGGAGTGAATAACAGCTCAAAAGTGCCTTTCTGCAAGAGCAGGAAAAATGAGACCTAATCGGGCATGCGGCAATCGAAAATACTCATACCAAGAACGTATAAATACAGAAGCAACCCTTAACCTAAGCAGAAATTACACGCAATTTTACACTGAACTACTAACAGGACATTTTAAACTCTGTTATCACATGAAAACAATTTGTGTGGAGAATGTAATTCTGGTAGACTCTGTAAAGAGGCACACGAAATAACAGAACATTTTTTGTGCGATTGCCCAGCGACGCAGACTAAATTACCTGAGATGCGGCGTTATAGATCCAGACCTCCAAGTCGAAATTAAACCTACAGCAGATTTGGGATTTATTAATAGCTTAAAACTGTTTATCTTTTTCAGGTCGTAGTGCACAAATAGCCATTTATAATAGTAGGTAATGTTGAACCAATAGAGAATTGTTTGGCAATCTTCCCCAATGTCTTCTTCGACATCCCCAAAGCTTTTGACAAGGTTTGGTACGAAGTACTTTTACATAAAATTAGTAAATTACCACCTTCAAACTTCCATAACAGCTTCAAGTCGTACCTCTCTGACCGACGATTCACTGTAAGTGTAAACAATTTTTTTACAGCAGAATTTCTGATCGGCTGATATGCCTTAGAGAAGCGGTCTTGGTCGAAAGTTAAACAAATTATTCATATTCCGAGGAGTAGAAATGTGTTAACTTCAGCATTCGTATCCAAAGATAATTGTTTTCCATATAGCACCAATTAAGAAGAAGAAGAATTGTGTTTCATACAAACCTACAAATAAGTAAAAAAGAGCGATTCTTTATTTCATTTCAAGACTACATTACAAGATTCCTATGTTCTATTTATACTTAAAAACTGACTAACTGTTTAACGGTAGTCATGCGAGATCTGTCGAAGAAACCTTATTGGAAAAAGTACCACCAATTTGATCACCTTTCATGTATATATATATAGGGTAGGCCATGTAAAATTTGCTTTTTAAATCGGCTATAAAAAAATCTAATCAATATTTGTTTAACCTTTTTTTTATTTTGAAGATTGAACATTGTGATTTATGAATGAAAAATAATATAGTTCAAATGACTGCCACGACTGCCTTTACAGTAGGTCATTCGATCAACCCAATTTTTAAGCACATTTTCGATAGTTTGGGCTCCAATTTCATGAATGGCAACCTCGATTTCGTGTTTTAAAGCATCAATCGTCTCTGGATGGTTCGCATAGCATTTGTCCTTAACGGCTCCCCACAAAAAATAGTCCAGCGGGCTTAAATCACAGCTCCGAGACGGCCAACAGATATCGGGATTTCGGCTGATTATTCGGTTTTCAAAAACGGTAGCCAAAAGTTCGAGTGTAACTTTGGCAGTGTGACAAGTTGCACCATCCTGTTGAAACCAAATGTCGCCCATGTCATCCTCTTCTATTTTTGGAAACACCTCGCTGGGCATGTCACGGTAACGCTCGCCATTTACTGTAACCGCGGCTCCTCGCTCATTTTCGAAAAAAAAATGGCCCGATGATGCCGCCAGACCAAAAACCGCACCAAACAGTGACTCGTTGTGGATGCATTTGCTTCCCTACAGTAACGTGTGGATTTTCTGAGCCCCAAATCCGACAATTTTACTTATTGACGTAGCCACTTGTGTTACCATTCTCAAAAAAAATAGGTGGTTTAAAGAGCAAACGCTATATGGCCCACCCTGTATTTGGCGCTTAAATCCCAATGTTAAACATTTGGCCGAGCTCATTTTTAATGTGCGTCCTGATGTTTTTCCACACATGGAGGGGCCTGCAATTTTATGCCGCATCCAAATGACAGATGGTTGTTTATGAAGAACTTTTTTGTGGCAAAAATACACTCAGAGATTTGCCATTGTCTTCTATTAGAAAAAAACTTTTCTATCATTTGGTGTCTCCTGTCCTAAGCTGTAAATCCAGATATTAATAAATCTTAGTCATGCACCTACTCATCTCGCTGTGACAGCCGCCGTCGAAAATCATAAATAATTAATCGCCCCAATTTATTCAATTTTTAACGTAGTTCAACTCATAAATAATTTCACTCAGCTTTCGATTCAAAAGATTAATATTTCCACTTCATTTATAATAATCGATGGATTTGGAAAGCTTATGATTCTGCCACACTAAATGGTATGCAATAAATTTTCCTGGCAAGGACTTCCCTTACAACGGTTCGATTGGAAAAATGCCATGCCACATACACACAAATAAATCAACTTTACAATTCTTTAAATCGCGATATAAATATTTCCAATAAATGCAGCTGTTGCATTTCCACTCAACTACAATCGCATACGCCAGCGAATATTCAATTTAAATTCAAAACCGAAACCGTAACCGAAAGATGAGGATTGCAATGCATAAACCATAGTTTCAATCAACGTTTATCGCTCTGCGGCTGAAGCTGAAAATTGTTTGTGAAATTCTTTTTTTTCCCCATTAACACTTGTCCGCGTTCGTTCCTGGAATATTTTTTTTTTTTTCTGTTTGTTGTTGGTCTTACTTATGTATTATTATTTTTGTGGAAATTTCATAAAGTTTGTGTTGATGTTGCATTCAATTGGATAGCCAGAAGCGTGTCAATAAACGTTTTGTGGCTTCGCATACGAGTTTTAGTGGCGAGCAAAAAATAAAAAACTATCGACGAGCTTGTGAAATGTCCGGACACTTGTGGCAGATATATATATGTAGGAGGCGATGCAACAGATGATACCTAAGATATTTGCGAACAGCAGCGAACATGGCGTTGAAAATATTATAAATGTTTACACTCACATACATGCACACGCCACCCATACAAATGCAGGCGAAGCTCATAACCAATGTATATTAAAAAGTTACTGAATAATGTTGTGTGGGAAGTTGCTGGTGCTTCAATTTGAATTGTACTTCTGTATTTGTTTCTGTCGCCATTGCCGCTGTTGACAGCGCTGCAAATATGCATGAACGCGTTTCCGCATCCGGTTGTTGAATTTGTATGCAATTTATTCACATATGCAACGCCAGATGTGTGCACAAATGCGTGTTTTTGTATAGCTGGCTATGTATGCATGCATGTATGTGCGTGTGTGTGCGTGTGTGTGATAGTGCAAATGCTCGGATTTGTTGATGTTCGGGATTTGCATCGACTTATGAGATCACAAATTCAAAACATCCACAAACAGGAAGTTTACAAACACTCATACACACACACACGAACGCACATTGAAGCATCCACTTCCATGCAAACATAAATAATATTTACTGGTTAAGCAACCGCAACTTTGTGCGCTAACTGACGAAGCCAACGGAAGTTAACTGAACAAAATGAAATTGTAAAATTTTAATCCGAATGACATCTATTTTATGTAGCCAAGCATTTAAAGAGCGTAATGATAACTATGCTGTGCAATAATTATACAAGGTGGCGCAAAACTAATCAATATGTCAATCATATTTGAGACCAGTGAATTAAGCGGCTGCAGTAGACAAACAGACAAGCAATGGAGCGCGTAAAGGTGGGAATACAGATATGTATATAAAGGGTGATCGGATTGGAGATACTTTTTCCAATAGGATTTTTTGTATTGCGAAAATCGACGCTCTGTGAAAGGTGTTCATCGGACGCTCAAGTCTCAGTTGTACACCCATGAGGCCCATTTTTGGCTTAAGGGGGGGGCCTGCTATAGAGGCTTCAAAAATTCGTTTTTTTTCCATAAATGTCTTCCCACATTTTTCAAGAATGTGTCCTCATAATTTCAGAAGCAAATTCAAAATATTTCCGGAGTTACAGAAGAAATTGTGAGCAAGCGTCGAGCAGGTATACGAACGGCCGGATCGCTCGAAGTGCGATTTCTCGTTTTTTTATTTTTACGATTTTTCCTAATAGGTGGGAAAGATAGGGAAAAAGTTAAACATCCTATCGAAACGAGATAACATTGATTGTGTTCGGAATTAAATTCTCTTCTAGTTAAACCTAAAAAACCTTAAAAAAGCTATGATTAACTCACTTTTTAAACAATCTAAAGTGAATTTGTTTTTCCAAAAAAATGATTTTTTTTTTAAATAGCGAAAAATTTTTGAATTTCTCATTTTTTGTTTAATTTCCTTGGTTTAACTAGAAGCTATACTGTACTAAAATAAAAAATTTTTTGGGTTTTTGGTTTCAGATGAAAATTGCGACCTGCACCTTTCCCGCCGCACGACACATGCACATTCGAACCGCCTCGGCAAAATGCTGTACCAGGCATAATATAGCATATATTTTAATGAAAGAATTTGAGAAGACTGTTAAAATATATAGCAATAAAACCAGATAGTTTCGTTTCAATCGAATATTTCTGTCCTTCCCAAAAGAATCCACGAAAAAATCGATTTTTTGAAGCCTCTAAAGCAGGCTCCCCCCTTAATGGCAACGTCAATAAGAAAAATTGCCTTATTTGGGCTAAGGAGCAACCCGCAGCCATGCAAGAAGAGCTGTTATATCTATTGAAAGCAACCGTTTGATTGGGCCTATGGGATGTAGAAATCAACGGCCCATATTTCTTCAGAGGCGGGGCTGGTGCCAATATAGCAGTGAATGACAAACGCTATCGCGCCCTGATAAACGACTTTTTGATCACGTAAATTGAAGTACGTGATCTGCACAACATTTGGTTCCAGCAAGACGGCGCTATTTGGCATGTAGCCCGTGAAAAAATGGATTTACTGCGGCGTTGTTTCGATGCCCAGTTTATTTCTCGTCTCAGACCAGTGACCACTAAGATCGTGCAACTTATATACTACTGTGGGCAAAAAGTAAGGTGAATTTATTTGTCAAACTTTGCGGGATTAAAATTTCGCTCTAGTTATTTTTTTATGAGTTGGCAGCACTCTTAATAACATCTGGGCCAACTTTCATGTGAATGTCGTTATCAGTAATATATTTACGCTTGTGTTTACCAAACGACCAAGAGTGCATTTTTCGATTTTTACAATGTCTGATTTGATTGAGCAGAGAAGTGCCATCAAATTTTGTTTGCGGAATGAAATTTCGGCTGCGGAAACGTTTAGCATGTTGCAGAAAAATGTTTATAAGTGGTACAAAGACTTCAAAGAGGGTCGAGAACGTGTTGATAACTTGGAGCGCTCCGGACGACCATCGACGTCAACAGATGACCAGTGAAGGAGTTAGTGCTCAAAAATCGTCGGTTGACTGTTAAAGACCTTACTGATATGATCGGAAAATCATAAGGATCTGTGAAAACCATTTTGAAAGACCATTTGGACCTACGAAAAGTCAAATCTCGTTTGGTACCGAAAACTCTCAATTTCTTGGAAAAAAGTCGTCGCGTTGATGTGTGTGAAACAATGCTTTCAGACTATCAGGACAAGCTCAAATGCATCATTACGGCAGATGAGACTTGGATTTATGCTTACGACCCTGAAACAACCGACCAATCAAGCGAATATCGTGCTAAAGGCGAGGCCAGACCGAAAAGAGCACGTCAAAGTCGTTCAAAAATAAAGGTTATGATGACAGTTTTTTACGTGATAACGTCTTATAATTCGATTTAACAGGCTGCACGTTCGAAAACATGTGTCGTTACCTTGCTCATTAGTGTTACCTTGCTCATTAGTGTTACCTTGCTCATTAGTGTTACCTTGCTCATATGTAGTTACCTTGCTCATTAGTGGTACCTTGCTCATATGTAGTTACCTTGCTCATTGCCGTTACCTTGCTCATTTGTCGTTACCTTGCTCATTGCATTGAATGAACTGCAAGCGAAAGCGCGGAACGAACGACAAAGCAAACAAAGCAAACGAACGGCAACGTTCGACATCTTGCTCTCTCCTACTTAAGTGATCGTATATATGTATGTATATGCGCATATGTACATATATAAATTCACGTATTTGTATTTGCATATGCCTTCTTATTGATTATTATTAATTTGATTCACTTGAAGAATTTAAAATAAAACCAAGTTTGTTAATAATACCTGTCGTTTTAATGTTATTATTATTAATTTTTTGACGTGATAACGTCTTATAATTCTACTTAACAGGCTGCACGCACGAAAAAATGTGTCGTTACCTTGCTCTTTAGTGTTACCTTGCTCATATGTAGTTACCTTGCTCATATGTAGTTACCTTGCTCATTAGTGTTACCTTGCTCTCTAGTGTTACCTTGCTCTTTAGTGTTACCTTGCTCATATGTAGTTACCTTGCTCATTAGTGTTACCTTGCTCTTTAGTGTTACCTTGCTTTTTAGTGTTACCTTGCTCATTAGTGTTACTTTACTCTTTAGTGTTACCTTGCTCATTAGTGTTACCTTGCTCTTTAGTGTTACCTTGCTCATTAGTGTTACCTTGCTCATTAGTGTTACCTTGCTCATATGTAGTTACCTTGCTCATTGCGCATATGTACATATATAAATTCACGTATTTGTATTTGCATATGCCTTCTTAGTGATTATTATTAATTTGATTCACTTGAAGAATTTAAAATAAAACCAAGTTTGTTAATAATACCTGTCGTTTTAATATAGAAACAAATAAGTAGTTTAAATTAGTATTATGTTAAAAAAAAAATTTCGAAATTTTGACCAAAAAAAAGTCAAAAAAATTTTTTGAATCAATTTTTAGTTGATTTGGCCAGTTTTTTAGATTTTCTGTTATACACGTAACGATTCCTTATGATTTAACCTTTATTTTGAAAAAAAAAAATTTTATGGCATCTATAATAATAGGACTATGAATAAGTTCCTTGCGGTTTTACAACAGATGGCGTAACTTGATTATTATTCCATCGATCCACATTTCCAAACATTCATTGGAGAGCTACTGTCGTAAGGCACAAACGTCAGTATAAGTTTTTTATTTGAAGCGTAAACAACAATATTTTTACCACACTTGAAAATGTCGAATTTCGTGCCAAATAATGTGTTTTTGCGGGGAATTTTTTAATATGAAGAAAAAAGCAGCCGAAAGTCATCGTATCTTGGTGGAAGTTTATGGTGAGCATGCTCTAGCTGAGCGAACGTGCCAGAAGTGGTTTGCACGCTTTAAAAGTGGTGATTTTGGCTTGGAAGACGAAGAACGCGAGGGTGCGCCGCCAAAGTTCATGGATACCGAATTGGAGGAATTGCTCGATCAAGATCCGGCTCAAACGCAAGAAGAGGTTGCAAAAACTTTGGGAGTTGATCAATCAACCATTTCCAAACGTTTAAAAGCCATGGGAATGATCCGAAAGGTAGGCCATTGGGTGCCGTATGAATTGAAGCCAAGAGACGTTGAACGCCGTTTTATGGCATGCGAACAACTGCTTCAACGGCACAAAAGAAAGGGTTTTTTGCATCGAATTGTGACTGGCGATGAAAAGTGGGTCCATTACGACAATCCAAAACGTCGGGCAACGTATGGATACCCTGGCCATGCTTCAACATCGACGTCGGCGCAGAATATTCATGGCCTGAAGGTTATGCTGTGTATCTGGTGGGACCAGCTGGGTGTTGTGTATTATGAGCTACTGAAACCGAATGAAACGATTACGGGGGATGTCTACCGACGACAATTGATGCGTTTGAGCCGAGCACTGCGAGAAAAACGGCCGCAATACGCCGATAGACACGACAAAGTTATTTTGCAACATGACAATGCTCGGCCACATGTTGCACAAGTGGTCAAAACATACTTAGAAACGCTCAAATGGGATGTCCTACCCCACCCGCCGTATAGTCCAGACCTTGCGCCATCCGATTACTATCTCTTCCGATCGATGCAACATGGCCTGGCTGACCAGCACTTCCGTAATTACGATGAAGTCAAAAAATGGATCGATTCGTGGATTGCGGCAAAACCGACCGAATTTTTCACAAAGGGAATCCGTGAATTGCCAGAAAGATGGGAAAAAGTAGTAGCAAGCGATGGACAATACTTTGAATATTAAATTTGTAACCATTTTACGTCAATAAAGTTTCAAATTTCGAAAAAAACCGCACGAACTTATTCATAGTCCTATTAGTTCTCGAGATATTGCGATTTTAGTGGAAGCGCGCACCGTGAAGTTCGCGGTTACGCAGCGCGGGAGTAGAAAAACGCGCACAGACCTGCAGCAGTCTGCTCCAGTCACTTCATACAGGAACACATAACGCAGCGCGAACCGTGCGTGCGTACGCGAACCGTGCGTGCGCGCTTCCACTAAAATCGCAATATCTCGAGAACTATTATAGACACCATAAAATTTTTTTTTTCAAAATAAAGGTTAAATCATAAGGAATCGTTACGTGTATAACAGAAAATCTAAAAAACTGGCCAAATCAACTAAAAATTGATTCAAAAATTTTTTTTGACTTTTTTTTGGTCAAAATTTCGAAATTTTTTTTTTAACATAATACTAATTTAAACTACTTATTTGTTTCTATATTGTCTGTAAATTGCATTGAAATCCATCCAACGGTTCAGGAAATATTGATTTTTGAAAAAAACACGGTCCCGATTTTCAACATGGCGTAGATGACTCAATTTTGAACATTTTCCAAAATCCTTTTAGGCTCGAATGTATCTTACCTAGAACTAATATTTCACAAAGTTTCAAAGAAATCGAAAGACCACTTGCAAATCTCATATTTTCTGACGGAGTCTTACCCTTATGTTATGTTAAAGTATATTATGTTATGTTAATGTTAACTCATTCTCTATATCCATACAAAATATCTATCAAACAAATAAAATTAAAATTTTCTTTTGAAAAATGCAACCATTCAATCAGTATTTTCTTATGACGTTATCACGTTAAACTATCGTCAGTAAACCGACTTTACAGACAACCTCTTTTTTTCGATTTTCGTGGTGTGGTGCGTGGGTTCGCCTGATTTGGCTCCGTGTGACTTCTGGCTATTCCCAAAACTCAAGAGACCACTCCGCGGAACGCGTTTCGAGTTGATTGAGGAGATAAAAGCTGAATCAAAGAAGGTGCTGATGGCTATACCGGAAATGGACTAATTGGCATGTTTCGGGGATTGGGAAAATCGTTGGTATAAGTGTATTTCATCGAGAGGGGATTATTTTAAAGGGGATGAAATTGATTTACCAGAATAAGTAAATATTTTTCATTTTACAACCAAATTCCCCTTACTTTTTGCCCACAGTAGTACAACTTATTATACTCATACAAAACTCTTCCATTGTACACGCTTCTGTGCTGTTGTTTTTGCATAGTTCCATGTGATGTCGGCATCTGCTAGTTCGCGCACAGTCCACCTTCTCCAAGTGGTTTTTGGTGGACCGTGACCTCTGCTCCCTTGGTGTCAAGTGCCATTCTCGTGATGCTATCTGGTGGTTTTCTCAATGTGTGGCCTAGCCATCACCACTTTGTGCGTTTGATTTGTCTAAGGATGGGTTCCTCATTCGTTAATCTCCAAAATGCGTCATTACTGATGGTGTTTGATGGCCAAATATTCTGCAGATGATGCGGAGGCATTTGTTGATGAAGGATTGTAGCCTCTGTGTGATGGTGTTAGAGACCAGCCATGATTCGCTTCCGCCTTTACGCATGTATCGAATATTCGTAGTAACCAACGCAAGACAAAGCTTCGGATATACGATCTGCTCTTTGAAGACGACAGTTGGCACACGTACCAGGACACAAATAGCGCAATGGAACGTTAGAACTCTCAGGAAAGCATCCACACAATCCCAACTCGAAGTGCAGCTGGGTATCTACAACATCGACATACTCGGCGTAAGCGAAATGAGATGGAACGGCAGCGAGGAAATCACGTCAGCGTATAGCAACACAATACTGCACAGCGGAAAAGATGACAGAGGTGAAAGCGGCGTTGACCTTATAATTTCTAGGAAAATGCGTAGCATCTTGCATTCTTGGAAGTCAATCTCAGGCCGCACAATCCTAGCACACTTCTACAGCAACGCTCTTCGACACGTTAGTATCGTACAATGCCACGCGCCGACAGAGGACGCTGTCTGTGCTGCCAAAGATGAGTTCCACGCACAGTTAACGGCCACACTTAGCTGCACCCGCAGAGGCGATATAACTTTCCTTATGGGGGACTTTAATGCGAAAATACGCAACAACAACTCTGGCCTAAAACAAATCATGGGCGCGCATGGCTGCGAATCACGTAACAATAACGACAGCAGACTAATTGATGTGTGCCAAATGTTTCGGCTTGTCATTGGTGAGTCAATCTTCCCCCACAAGGAAATCCATAAATACACTTGGACCTCACCCAGTGGGACACCTCGTAACCAGATAGGCCAAATTTGCGTGAGTCGTAAGTGGAGAGGATCGTTGCTTGATGTCAGGAACTGACGGGGGGAATAAATCTGCATATCCAATTTTTGCTTTGAATTCTAATAAAGAATTAACGATACAAATTTTTTAAATTTTTATAAAACTTGTAAAAAGTGTGAAACTTGGATTTATTTGTTTTTTTTTTTTTTTTGTTTTATAGAAGCAACTATTTTCATATTACTTTTTTACTTAATTCAAACATAAACGAATGAATCGTCAGAACTCGTCAAAATGTTGAGTTGCTGAATTTTCGCGGATCGCGGGAGGGGATCACCATTTTCTGGAATAAATCATTATGAGTGACAAAGCAAAGTTTCAACTTGAATGGGGTTATTCATAAATAGAATAGCCGCTGTTGGTCGATCGGAAGCCGTCGCAGCAAATAAACTTCCATAGAGCAGACTTATGGATCCAATATTTCTTTTAGAATTTTAGCTGTATTATTGAAAATTTCTAACGCCTTCTCTAGAGACAACTTGGAAATCTTTCTTATGCCCTACTTGAGTCAAACAATAAGGCGTAATAAGAAAGCAAGAATGGTTTTCCACTCAAGCCAATCGCTTTTAATCGATTCAAGCATTTATGACGTCATATTCGTTAAGCATTCTTTATGGACCTTCCCAATTACTTTAGCAATACGAACAGGTACGAAATCGAAAATTTTTGTAATGTTAAAGTATTGAATAATTTTCTTATGCGCAGTTTTTTGTAGCCCTCTAATTTGGCGCCTCCTGTTTGCAAATTCAGAGACCCATCCAGACCTGATGACATTCACAAAATATGCCTTCGCGTTTGGTGCGTAACTAAAATTCGAAAGAAAGAATATTAAAATCTGCGTCACTTTCACGTTCGCTAAGAATTTTGCACGCCTGCAGGATCACAAAGATTTCCGCCTGGAAAACACTAGCAGTATTCGTCAATTTTAAGGAAATAGATAAGTTGACTCATTTAGAGAAAACCACTGCTCCAATTCGCAATTCTATCTTTGAGCCGTCAGTGAAGACGGAGGTAACAGCCTCGTTGCAGGTTTTCCCCTCGTTCAAATCCAGAGAACGGCCTATGGCTTGAGTCCACATTTTTTGAAGTACATTGGCTTGCAGGAGTAGAAATCTATAAGTAAACTGGCTTTCTTTACCTGATTTTCAATGTGCAGCTTCCAATGGTGTTTGGAGCCAAGTATCACTCCGAGACTTATAGAGATCTCGGAAATCAGTCTAAATAACGAATTTGAATGATTTCTCAATTACTGAAGGATATTTTAATTTGTGGTTTAAAAAATTATAGTGTATCAGAAATAGCTGTGGCTCTTGCCTGATTTCGCGCATCGATGCCTATCATAAAAGGAATTTATGTAGCGAATTTCGTTAAGGAGTTAGGGGTAGTCAGAATTTTCAAAAAAATGGATTCTTTGTGTTTTGCTTTTCGTAGAATATCTTAAAAATATTGAGTGAAAATTTGAAGTGAATCCGACAAATACTTTTCGAGTTATTCAACAACTAGCAAAGGGCACTCGGGCGCTCCGGAGCCGATAGCAAAACTTTAAAGGTGTTTTTCGCAAAACTATATTTTTTGAACTGGTGATCACTGTAGCGAAAAACCGCTTGGTAGATTTCAATAAAATTTATACTGCTTTTGAAAAATATAAAAAACTTATGCCTGATCGAAGGGGTTTCTTTTCTAAAATTTCGATTTTTTTTAAACAATTAATTGTTGGTTTTTTTCTCGAAAATCTGAAAAATATTTCCTAAGGCCGCCATATTGTTAATTTTGAAAAAAACAGCTTCGATCAGGCACAAGATTTTCTATTAACAAAATAATTCTCCTGTCCAATTGATTTAGATGAATCTCCAAAGACTTGTGATGGCCACCGCAAGGGTCTTCTGTAGAAACGGGCTCCACACAAACAGCGATAACTTTTACAATTACATTTTTTTTTTGAAATTTTGCTTAAATGAAGTCGAAATAAAGTGTATTAATGCTACATTTTTATTTTTGTAAAATAAAGTAATTGACTACCCAAAAAAAAATTATTGAAAATCATCATTTTTTCGGGCCTCTGACTACCCCTAACCCCTTAAATTAAAAAGTGTATTTCAAAATGTTTACTATAGGTCTAAGTGAGGTACCCCTAGGCAGTGACCATTTTCAAGCATTTTTGGAATTTTTCTTAACTGACTAAGAACTCAACTACATACGAAATTTCATTAACCCTGGACTGTTTTTCCCCAAAAAATGTTTAAGGACGTACCACTGTGTGGTGCCCCCTGTATATTTTTGTACACATTCATGTAGACAAATACTTAGATATCAGCTCGCCGTTGCATATTTGTAATTATTTCTATTTTTATAGCTAATAAAATAATGATTTCGGAGCAAAGCTAAAACCATAAGCAGAAGCTTAGCGCCGCATTACGCCTACTTAGGCTGCACGCATTAAAAGTAAGTATATATACATATATTTAAATGTACTTTTATGTATTTATATTGCAATATGGCCGTGGTAAATTAGCGTAAGTTTTTACGAGCAGCCCATTACTGGCCACCCGAAGTTTTATGGCTATACGCGCCGAAGCCGCAGGTGAAATTTTCAAATACATATTCGACATGGTAAATTTACTTGTGTGTATAGAAGTAAACTCATTATCGCATAATTATGGTTTGCACATAAAGATTTATATATTTGCCTTAGTTGCCTGAAACAATTAACGCGGCGCTGCTGGTGCTCCTGACGCTACAGGCTATTTATGGCCCACAACAAATCACTTGGCCGAATATTAAAGTAAGTGTATAAATATATAATACTCGTATAATGCAATCTGGTGTCTTCGTTTGCGTTTATGCTGTCTATTATTAACACTTTTTTTCACCACTCGCCCCTTGCCCAGTCAGCAAACATCAATCTCTCGCACGGCTGGCTAAATATTTTTGGCAATTAGTCTGCATTTTGCCCTTGCAAGGATCGTTCTTATGATATGTTACTAAAGCTTTATTTTTTGCTGTTGTTGTTATTGTTTCTATGTTAGTTATTTCTGCGCTTGAAATGTTGTGCGTATGGAAAATTCAATTAATATTTAAATAAATTAGAAAATAGTGCTACGAGCGGCCAACCACTGCGATTTGATTTGCCAAATTCCAAGCGGATATCAGACAAGCTGCTTTGGCTTAACGCTTCATAGCGTGCGCTCATATCCGTTTGCGCATACCACCGTGCATACATCAGCCATTAACATATATGCATATATGAATGTCTTGCAGAGAGAAATCGTACTAGAGGCAAAAAGTTTGTGGTCTGTGATGGTGCTAGTTCTGCGACTAGTTTGAGAGCGAACAGATGTAGCCCATTTCTGGAAGTACCAAAATGGAGTAGGTTAAACCCTTATTTTGCAGATGAAATTCTCTTCTCTTCCTTTGAACTAAAATTAAGCCAGCTTAACACACAAGTAGACAGATGAGGATGATGATTACAAATACAAACATATATTTTTAACTTTTTTGGAATTTCTTAATTTCCTAGAATTTTAATAGCTATAAGCCAGTATATACAAAAAATCAAAATTTAGCCTTTTCTCCCGATTTCACTACTTTTGGCTTGCGTAAACAAATCAGTATAGTCATAGGCTCACTTCAAGTTACTGTCAAGAAGAATTTCAAGTGTACAGGGTCCGACACTCGAAGTGTAACCAACTTCAGACAGGTCGCGCAGCTGATGCACGGACATCAGCTGACTGTGAGTTGGCTAAATGATAGTCCGGAGTATTATTTACAAGCGAGCGGAAGCATTTTGCCCAGAGTAAACGCGAAAATAGAAAACCGGTAATGGACTTCAAACTTATTAGGGTGATTACATTATATGTGGCTGCAAAATTACAACCAACGATTCTTCGTGAACTCGAGCTGCTTAAAATATATACAGTTTTCGTTTATCGTACCATTACTCGTTACATCGATACTGGTAGCATCGCGAAACGTCATGGAGGTGGTCACCAAAAGACTGCAACGTCACGTGAAATGGTTCAAAAAGTGCAGAAGCGACTTGAGCGAAGTCCCCGACGAAGTGCCAATCAAATGGCGAAAGAACTGAAAACATCTGACCGTAACATCCACCGCACACTGAAAAATGATCTTAAAGTCAAGCTCTAAAAGATTCAAAAGGCGCATGATCTCACACCAAAGCAGCAAAACGTCAGACTTGAGAGACCGAAAGAGTTACTTCGCTTGACCGAAAGCGGTCAATTTCCAAACATTGTGTTTTTTTGACAAGAAAATTTTTCAAATTGAGAAATTTGTAAACTCCCAAAGCCATTCGGTTTATTTGACCGACCGTTCATACGAGAATTTTAGTCATCGATTGACCACCAGGAGGCAGCACCCGCCGCAGATGGGCGCTCTCCAATCGTTTTCATCGAGCCTGGCGTCAAGGAAAATGCGAAATATTATAGGGAAAGTATTCTGGAGGGTGCTTTGAAGCCGTGGGCATACAAATATTTCGGTGGCATACCGTGGACATTTTAACAGGACTCTGCGCAGTCTCACAAAGCCAGAGTGAACCAATAATAGGTAAAAAACAACATTCCGAACTTCATAACGTACACACAATGGCTCTTAAATTCACCAGACGCGAATCCGATAGATTATTCTCATTTCATCCGAACTAAAAGATTCACCAGTCTCGAGGCGCTGAAAAAAGCCTTTATCCGCGAGTGGACTAAAATACCTGCAAGTCACATTCGGACAGCTTGCGATTCGTTTCTGGACCGTCTCAAGGCCATAGTCAAGGCGAAAGGTGATCATATCCAGCAAAAGTAAATCGATTCTTAATTTAGTATTATTCTCACACATTTTTTACTTTGAATTGTAATAAAAAGTAATTTTCCAAACTAAGTGTATGCCCTTTTTAATTGGTTACACTTCGAGTGCCGGGCCGTGTAAATAAATCAAACTACAAACTAATCAACATCACCGGATTCACGTTCTTGCTGACTCTCTACAGAGTAAAAAATAAGTATCCAAATTATAAAAACAGAAAAACTAGTTAATTTTCCCACAGGGTTGCTATTCATACATAAGTAAGAACGAGCACATTTACCTGCCTGCTTATGGAGTTGCTAAGTCATGTAGATACAGATGCTCTGCATAAATTGAGTAGGATTTGTCGAGGAAGCAACTTACATACTACATATCCCACAGGAGTCCTTCGCTAGCACCATCACTCTATGCCTCTGACAGGCCTTGAGTAAATAAATGACGAGTATGCAAATATATGTAAGCAGACAGGATTGCAACGCAAAGTGGAAAGAAGACGATGAGTTGGCTGTGTGCGCAAGAAGTACAAAGAACAAACAAAGTTGAACTGAGTTTAAAATGCATTGAACGGAAGCTTAGGTTAATCTTTTAGAAATTCTATTAAAATTTGTTTGAAAAATCTTTTAAAAATTCTATTAATTTTAATTTGAAAAATGTATTGAAAAATATTAAAATATATGCTCATGGTAACGAATTATTTGCTGCTAGCCATAAAGTCGTACCGATAAATCTATGAAACCTATCATGTGATTCATCCAAGCAATTGTGCCCGAGGTGGTAGTGCAATAATAATAAAAGCTGCATCAAGCACTTCGAAGAACAAAAAGTTTCTGATGATGACTTCCAAGTTACAGCAGTAACCATTAATGAAGATCAAAACCCCCTTTCGCTTATCGCACTATACAGCCCCCCAAATGTGAACAATATTATAAACTATTATTATTAAAAAGATATAAAAATAAATTCATCATGGGTGGAGACTTTAACGCTAAAAACGTATACTGGGGTTCAAGACTAACTACAACGAAAGGAAGAGAATTACATAAGGCAATGCAACTTGCTGGATGTGATGCGGTCACAACAAGCAAACCAATGTACTGGCCAACTGATTCCAAAAAAATGCCTGACCTTATCGATTTCTTCATAGTTAACAAAATATCTCGAAACTTTCTAGAAATTGAAGATAGTTATTATCTAAACTCGGATCACTCACCAATATTTTTGTCTCTCAGCGAGCATATCATTTTTAAAGAACATATGCACAAATTGATTCACTGATTGGCATTACTTCAAGAAAATTCTACAAAATTGCAAAAATAATGCAGTATAAATAGTTAATGAGGAACAATTAGATAGTGAAGTTCAAAATTGTACGTCCAACGTGCAACTTGCCGCATGGAAAAGTACTGCAACTATTAAAAAAACCGCAGTCATTACTCAATACCCAAAGAACATCAGAGGTCTTATTTCACTAAAGAGAAAACTTCGCAGTAAGTGGCATCAAACACGAGCACCAATAGATAAAACTAGGCTAAACAAAATGACCTAAGACCTTAGTCGGAAAATAAGGAAATTTAAAAATGATGGTTTTTCTCGCTACTTGCATTCATTGTCCAACGATCGTCGTGTGGATTAATCTTTATGGAAATGCGCAAAGTACTTAAAAAAGCCACAAATGCACTGTCCTCCTCTCAAGATAAAAGAAGGAAAAGGGGCTAATAACAATTCCCAGAAAGCAGAACTATATGCAGATTATCTAGCTGATATTTTTACACCTCATGAGGCAACATCCGAAAGCCTATCTACATCCGTGCTCCAAGAGTTTGAAGAAATTCCACGAGTCACGAGCGCCGAACTAAAAAGAGAAATTAAAATGATAAAAAATAAAAAATCCCCTGGTTTCGATATAATCACTGCAGAAATACTCAAGCCGCTTCCACCTAAAAGCATTCAAATTCTCACTAGCGTAACAAATGCATATTTTAAGTTTCATTACGTTCCTATTCTCTGGAAAACTGCGGAGGTTATTATGCTCCAAAAACCAGACAAACCTGGACACGAAGTTTCATCGTATAGACCTATATCACTGCTACCAGTGATCTCAAAGATGTTTGAAAAGCTGTTGATTAAAAGACTCAATAAAATAATATAACAAAAAAAATAATTCCAACACATCAGTTTAGTTTTCGAAGTAAACATTCTACAATCGACCAGGTACACAGGATCACGCAGGAAATAGAAAAAGCACTCGAAAATAAAAAAGTATGTTCTGGCGTATGCCTCGATGTGGCAAAGGCATTTGATAAAGTTTGTCACACAGGTTTGCTTTTTAAACTAAAATTAATACTTCCTAATCAATACTACGAAATCTTGGAGTCGTACTTATCAGATCGCTATTTTTGAGTCAAGCAAGATGATGCTTATTCAAGTCTTCGACAAATAAATGCAGGAGTACCTCAAGGCAGCGTTCTTGGGCCTCTGCTGTACCTTATCTTTACACATGACCTACCGTCTGATCCTAATTACGTCACAGCAACGTTTGCAGATGACACCGCCTTGATTGCAGTTGGTGAAGCTGAAAACGAATCGAGAGCCACATTACAAACCGTATTAAATAAGATCTGCCAGTGGACTAATACATGGAAAATTAAACTTAACCAAACAAAATCTGTACACTATACACATATACCACTATACATAGATGATCAACAGGTTCCATACTCAAACTATGCGAAGTACCTAGGTATGACATTTCACAGCAAACTTCGATGGAAAGACCATGTCAAGAAAAAGAGGCAAGAATTGGACATCAAACTCAAAAACATACAATGGCTCATGGGTAGCAGATCAGCTCTCACGATAGAAAACAAGCTGTTAATTTACAAGCAGATACTAATGCCAGTATGGAGTTATGGTGCGCAGCTATGGGGGTGCGCCAGTCAAAGTACGAAAAACTAAATCCAACACTTCCAAAATAAGGTCCTTAGGTGCATTGTCAAAGCACCATGGTACTGCAGAAGTTCCGACATTGAGCGCGACCTTAAAATAAACTCCGTTAACACTGAAATCGCAAAGATTGCAGTTGCACATAAAGAAAGACTAATAAGCCTCGCCAATGAAGAAGCACTTAATTTAATTGAAACCAACGGATTAATACGAAGGCTCAGACGCACTAAACCTAGCGATCTCATACCTCCATAGAAATGCTAGTAGAGTGAAAATTGTGTAATGTTATCATAATTAAGTTACTTGTTAGTCATTTGTAAATATTTATGAACTAGTTGCAATAAAAAAAAAAATTTGTTTTCCAAAATCAAGCTAATGTATATTAAGTCGAATATGAAATTATGTGAGACGTGCTGGCCTCTCAAAGGCATCTACAACTTTTATGTCAAGATGTTGAGAACATAAGACATGAACTCGATCAACGAGTATTAGCTTAGCTTAAAGCTAAGTACTCACCATCATATTCACTACTCAGGCCAGGTAGGGTGGTAACTGGCAGCTAAAGCCCAGTGAGTCGCAGTTTTGTAGTCAATCATCATTCTCTCTCTTCAACCAACAGTCGCACTACGAGTCCCAGTATGAACTTCATACGCCGCTACAAAAAAAAATACAAAAATCCTGCACTTATTTGAATCAACTTAAAAAGAACCTAAAATATTTTTCCATTTTGAAATGTAAATAAAGAAAAATAAAATAATATAAACATAGAAGTTGACTGTCCATTTGGTGAAATAGTTAAATGGCACTAAAATGATGAACTCTTTAGGTGATAATTCTTATTGAGAGAGAGGGGATGGACGCCTCATTCGCTACGCTATATCTTGGCTTTTTATTAGCTCTTAAATCAGCTCAATGAGCACTGGATGAGATCTTTGGGTTGACAAGTTCTTTTGACCAAGATTAAAACGGAAGCGGTCTTGTGTTTTCAAGCCTCAGAAAGTCGGAACTCTGGTTAGCCATAAGAACCGCAACTACATACTGATTATCCATATAGTGAGACTGAACATAATATTGAGCTCCTATGCGGTTGCTATGAGAGGAAGTTGAGCCCTCTCAGCACTTCTCCATAGCTGTGATGTTTTGCGACGTTTCAGCCGTATTGACTTTCATTTTTTATCAACGCATGTCCGCGATGCCTAAATTTATGCTGCTGATGAAGTTCATCAGATTTCTAATATCCAGTCCAGCTATATCAGCGGGCATAGCTAAGAAGTAAGAGCCCAGGTACTTAAATGTTTGTCCTGCAAGAGCGAGGCAGCCAAGAGGAAGGTTCTAAGATGATTCCACCTCATCCTCCATACAGCTGATGCAAAAAGGACTCGAAGTAATTTTAAATCTCTCAGCATGCATACCTCACGAACACCCACAAAGTTCGAGAGCTAAAATTTTATCAACCTCGTAAGATCGCTAGAACGCCTCCGATCCACACGTAGGCAGACGGATTTCGAGACCTTACAAGTTTGTATACTTTCCCAATGCTCGTCGCCTTCCCAATCGCAAATCCCATCTTTCCAGGAGCCGATCGCAGGTGGTCAAAGGGACATCAATGCTCTCCCTTTACGAGGAAATCACCTGACAGGTCTCTTGTGCGGCCAGCTCAAGCACCTCACAGTTCACCGCCATGTCGCTATGACCAGGAACCCAACTACGCCTTATGCCTAGGAATTATGATGCAATCGATAGTAAAGCCAAGGATTCTCTGACCAGGTTCGAATGCACCATCATTGCGCCGATCGCTCTGATTGCTGCTTGGCTGTCGGAGTAAATATTTACTTTCTTGACAGATATTACGCAAATAAGTAGCTAGTAGTAGTTTGGAACACACTCCAGTGCTTCGATAACCTGATTTGGAGTCTTATTGGGAGCTACTCGCAGAATACTGCTAAGCTAACCTCTCCTTCCAACTTCGATCCATCCGTGAACAGATTCACCAGACCCTGTCTCCAAGTGTAGTCCCTACGTCCACTCATCCCTTGAAGGAATGTGAGTGGAGAATGTTCCGCTTGGACTAAGCGAGGGTGTACATCGATCTGTCAACGCGGGATGAACTCAAAGTTTCTAAGCATACTTGAGTGTTCATAAATAAAGTCGAGTCCATAGCCCGAACCTCGCAGTCGGATAGCGATACGAGCAGCAGCACTTTTGCCTGCGATGTTTACAGGTGCCACATTTAAAATTGCGTTAATCGGAGTAGTAGGAGTAGTTCGAAGTGTCCCACTGACTTCAATGGGTGTAGTCCCTTGAACTCTCTCCAGCTTCTTCACCGAAGTCATCCTCTCCAGTGAGTGCCACCAGACTATGACTCCATATAACAAAATCGATTATATAGTGGTATATAATAGAGCCAAAATACAACTCTAGGCAAACGGGTCCATCTTTGTCTCTGTCTGAAAGTTTTCCACTAGATGTCTTTAGTAAGCCAAAGCTCACGGTATAAGGGTTTTCCAATAAGAGGTGTTATTTTGATATTCAAAGAAACTTTTCCCGTGAAAGATCAATGGTTTCCTCGCTTGTGTGGCACGTAGCACCGTCTTGATGAAAATAAACGTTGTCCAGATCAATACCATCCAATTCCGGGCATAAATAATCGTTAATCATCTCTCGATAGCGCAATCCATTCACCGTAACTGTTGCTCCAGCTTCATTCTTGAAAAAGTAAGTTCCAATTACTCCGTCGGACCATAAACCACACCAAACAGTCACACGTTGAGGATAGAGAGGCTTTCCAACAATAACACTTGGATTTTCTGAGCCCCAGGTCCGACAATTTTGCTTGTTGACGAAGCCACCGAGGTGGAAATGGGCCTCATCACTCAAGATGATTTTTCGATGGAATTTCAGATAATTTTCATGCATTTTAACGACCCAATCAGCAAAGATACGACGTCGTTCTTATGGACTGGACTTTATAAGCCTTAAGACCCAAATATTTATGCAAAATAGGAGGTAATGACGTTCGTGGAATGTCTAATTCCAAAGAACGACGAGGAATGGACAAACCTGAGTTTTCTTCATCACTTTCGGTTACAGCAGCAATTTTTTTGGCTGTTCTTGAGCGACGTGCTCAGGTTTTACCCTTCACATCACTAACTTGTCTCAACAGCTCGAGTTTTTTAACCAATTTCTGTATTGCGGTCCGACAAGGAGCTTCACGATGACCCAAAAATGTTCGAGTTTTACGAACCTTCTCTGCCAAATTTTCACCATTTTTATAGTGAATTTTAATAATTTGAATGCGTTGTTTAAGCGAGAATCGTTCCATTTTTATTAATGGCGTAGTTTCTACTTGTCAAATATCAAAAAATGATATCTTCAAAAGTAACATCTACCGAAATAGCGGGGTATTCAAAATAACACCTGTTATTGGAAAATCCTTTATATAATATTCCTTAATAGCGTCACACCACTTGGCGATTAAAAAATGGCATCACAAGGACGTGTTCACTGAAGGTTACACCCAGTATTCATATGCTTTATTAGCTCCTATATTTCCAATGAGACTTTCTGTGCTTGAGATTGAGAGTTGAGAACACTAAGCCTTAAGCTTTCATTGCCACATTCGGAGTACCATAAAATTTACATCTCAAGTTACTTTTACTACTTGGCTTTTATAATTTACACCACTTCACTTAACCTCGAATAAAATGAAACGGGCCAAACTATTTTATTAGTTCGTGCTCTGATTTCTCATAAATACAAAAGTGTCCGGCTTATCAAGTTAGTACTGTATTTTGTTTTTACATTACCATAGCTTTACAATCTAATAGTTTTGACTTTTTACTTTTTCTATTTCCTTATTTTATTCCCTCTTTGACCTAACCCCAGTAACTTAAATTGACTGCATTTAACCTTTTGAAAATGTTTATTTATTTTAAATTCGTTTATTTACTTTGACGGGTATATTTACACATTTTTGGCTTTGCCTGTATTTGTCGACGTTTTTTACACCTTGCATAAATAACATATTTTAAATTGAAACATTTTGGCTTAGATAGTGATATAGTTAGAAGTGCACTTGACTTGAATGGTGTCTGAAAAGTTCAACACTTGTTGGTTAAGGGCAACCTATTTGAGTTGAACTTTCATGCATTCGTATTTTTTTCGGTGCATAAATTTTATCTGTATTCGCAGTTTTTCAATGAGAAATCAAAGTTTAAATTGTGCGTACTTATATGCAGACAAAGGTGTATGTGGTCTGATAAATATTTCAAATACCTAGGCAAAATTTTAAATTTCACTTTACCCAAACGCATGTTAGCTAAGGGACCTTTAAATCATTACAAATAAATGTCATCACATCACTTTACGGGAAAACGTACCTCTTAAAAATCTTTCAGCTCATCGTTAATAATATTATTAGCACAATTATATTATTGGCCTAGAAATACTCAAAAGAAATCATACTCGGTGTGTTGGAGCGTATGAGTAACTTTTCGTTCACCCTTGCGGGCACACGCATTGGGCCGTCGAGGTGGACTTGGAAAATATTTAGTGAGACCTGGAGCTATGAACCAAAAACGTTGATAAAGGGTGATAATTTAAATGTATTGTTTTCTGATTAAAAATAAAATATGGTAATGGATGCTAGTGTAACGATGATTCAAGGCTAGTACAGAATGGTGATGGGAAGGGCCGGTAGTTAATTTGTATTAGTATTCCGGACAGTTCTTAAACGCTGAATGGATCTCATGAGAGCTGATAGTGTAAGTTGGTCTGCAGGGAAAGCTTAGACGACATAACGATGCTACTGAAGCATTGAAGTATGTCCATTGTGAAGTTGCTCCTATTCAGTCCAGTTTTCAGAAGTTTAATGAATTGACTTCCACAGTCGAAACGAAAACAGTCGGCTGGAAGTAAACGAATTGTGGTCAATTGTGCCTTGATTGGTTGAAGCTTGTAATAAAATTAGCAATTAAAACACGAGTATACAGTTTTTTTTCAGTAGTCATTCAGCTATGGCGATAAAAGCTCTACACTATTTTCTTCTGCTCTTCTTTCTGGCGATCGACATTGAAACTAAAATTGCAAGACTGAGCTCTTCTGCACATCTAGTAATGGTTTTATGAAGGCTCATTTTCATGTTTTTGAATATTGATTTTTATTTATTGTACATTAACCAATGACTCTTTGAGAGCTTAAGTGGTTGCATACGTCCACCAGCGCCAAAAATTCGCTAAAAGAAAAACTGGAAAAAAAGGAAATAAATATAAAAAATAGACATAGAAAATATAAATAAATATAAAAAAATTTACGCATGTTTATTAGTACTTAAACTTTATAAAAACCATTTATTTTAATTTTTCTTTACAAAAATTAGGATATAAAAATCACGTGACTCAAAGTGCAAGGAAAAAAAGTTGCTCCAGGGTCTGCATCATTTCTCCTCGAAATCTGTAAAAAGTAAAAAAAAATCTTGCAAAATAAAGTTGTAGTTATAGTCCGTCGAGTCGGATTTTTGAATTTCGAAAAAGTTTGCTATTTACGGCATTTTAAAAAAAATATGCGTTTTACGTCATAAATGTCACATCTTAACTATGTTCATACATTTTTTTAATAAAAATATCAATAATGTGCTCGACAGATTATAGAGAAAACACTTTCAAATATTTAAAAAAAATCCGCATCAAAAAACATTAAAAACTGTATGAGCGGTCTGCATGAGAATGTGCCGGAAAAAATAGTTTCGAGAAAAGCGAGTTTAAAGTTTGAGGTATAGCAGCGCGCGGACCGTTCTCTACCTAGTTAATGGGCTGTAGAAGCTGTAATTTTAGGAATTTCCACATGAAAATTTCACAGTAAATTTCGAAATATCGAGAAAAAAGAGGTTGTCTGTAAAGTCGGTTTACTGACGATAGTTTAACGTGACAACGTCATAAGGAAATACTGATGGAATGGTTGCATTTTTCAAAAGAAAATTTAATTTTATTTGTTTGATAGATATTTTGTATGGATATAGAGGAGGAGGTAAATGGAATCGCAATGGAATTGATCAAGTTACATTTACACAAACGTGAAAAATGACGAAACATTTATCAAATTCATGAAAGATATCTTCAATTTCGATTGTGCATCAGTCGTTAATAAGTCAACAACACTAAGAGGCAAGATCATCGATTTGCCTTTTCTAAGACACATTACAAAAACTTATGTAGATATGTATGGTCTGGTACAACCAGACTTTCATATTTGATAAGCTTCGTTTTAATTTTTTTTTAAATTGATGAAAAGGGGACAGTAAATAAATACACATTTTGTTTGGTCGC
Organism: Anastrepha obliqua; assembly: GCF_027943255.1. Lineage (NCBI taxonomy): Eukaryota > Metazoa > Arthropoda > Insecta > Diptera > Tephritidae > Anastrepha > Anastrepha obliqua. The sequence continues at coordinate 156,808,207 of NC_072892.1, read as the reverse complement.
TGGACTACGCGAAGAAAAATTTAAAATCGTATGCATTATAGGGCTCTCCAAACTAGTGCATGTATGGATTACAGAAAAACATAAACACGTGCACAGATTACCGACTTAAAACTACACTGGGGCTACGCTACGAGAAAAGTAAGAAATAATGAACGTCTTCTGTATAAAGTAAGTAAAATAGAATAAATTTTCTTTAATAGAAGCGAACTTAAATTGTACATGAACATACGAATAAAGTAGGAGCATAAGCACAAGAAACTTTCGAAATATTTACACACATGCCTACAAATATAAATAACATAACACTTCTGGCAGCGCCTACGCATACCCACGCCCCACCCCCACGCCCCACGTGCCAAGTGCACTTAGCACACACGAGTTTGGTTTTGGTCATCCGCACATCGTGCACGTGAACTGCAGCCTGTGTGAAATGGCACTTGGCGGCTTGTGCTCTTCAGCCATCAGTTTCCATCAGCTGCCCCTATCGACTCTACACACTGCCTCAAGGGCCTGCCAAATGCCTCGGCATGTGTACGTGGCCACCTTTTTGTGCTCATCGTGCTTGTGGATCTTGTTTACATTTTCGTCCTTTTTACATTCACGCTTGTGACGGGTTCGCCATGTTGGCTTTTTCATCATTTTCCTTTTTTGTGTTTCTTTTACTTTGCTCTTTAATCTTCTTGCTTTCTTGCTTTAGCGTGACGTCAGTCAGTGCCCAATAGCACTGTGATTTTCCGTAGCCATCAGTGTCATGTTCCATTGGCTCAAATTTTCGCTGCTCTTTTATGCACCACTACTGACACATTTATACACGTGATGTATGTATGTACGTACATATTTATGTCTTAAAAAATCTTGGAGACAACATTTCCTCGAAAATCCTTGGAGCTTTTCTGCATATTTCACCAGCACGTGTCTATGTCTATGTATCTTAGCTGTGTACGCCCTGTCGTCTTGGCTGTTGTCATCCGACATTTAAGTTTTGACTATGACAAATTAGGGTCAACGTCTGACACTGCGCCATAAGTGGGCGATTTTACATACTTACGAAGGAAAAGAAACAGCTTTTTCTTCTGGTATCCTTTGTCCTTAGGCTGTTGCGGTTATTTTTGCGTTTCGGTGGCAGCGGCAGTGTCAGCACCAATGCTTCGTTTATTTATGTACCGAAAGAGGCTGTGTTAACTTTTTTTGCGGTACAGTTAAAATTTATTTTTATTGCCCACACATTTTAATAGGAAAATATGTATTTATGGGAAGTTAGTCATAATAAATGAGTTAAGAGCTTTTTTGCTTTTTTCCTGGGCGTAAAGAAAGCGAAAAACGAAAACACATAAATATTTTCTACACTTTCGACCAATTTGTTTTTGACTCTTCAGTCTTTTTTTATGTTTGAATTTTCATTAAAAGCATAGCTCTTTGTCTACCCGAATCCGTACAAACCCAAGTCTCAAACTTTATACAGAAATTAAAAAAAAATATCCCAAATATAAAAAAAAATTAGAAAACTCTCCCGATTTATTCGCCTCCATTAAATGGTATTAACTTGAATTTCTTGAAAAAAGTGTGGCATGCAGTCTTATAGCTTATTAAATTTTAGTATCATAAGTACCAAGTTTGAGGCAGCTAAAAAATCCTGTTGAGTTTTTATAATTTTTCGTTATGCCACTGTTGCGTATTTTTTTCTGCTTAAAAAAAACAAAGTACCGTGCATTTGGGCATTATGAGCTAAAGAAAAACGAATCCAATCATTTTCACTCTATACAAATATGGAGACGTGCAAAGCGGATGAATTCTCTTTTGCCATTCAAATCTACTGCGTCTGGAAACGTCCAGAGAAACCAAGCTCCATTCTGTATGAGTTTTTCGACGGAAAGAGCTCTTCCCTGAACAGCTCTGCTTGCAGGCTCTGACTATAAGTGATTGGCTGTAATATACAGTGACACCGCCAGTTGGGGCCGCAATAATGTTAACTCAAATCATATTTTTTGCATGGTCTCATCATCATTGTTTCCAAGAATCCCTAGCGGGGCATAGGGCGCCAACAACACCATGCGCCATCTCGTCCGATTATTGGATAACACCTGCTTCCAGCTTAGCACGAGCTGAGCCGTATCGCGACTCACAATTCTTTTCCAGGTTTCACTTGGCCAGCCAGGCGCTCTCCCTCTCGCTGTGAGTAGGTTCCATTCCATATTATGGTCTAATTCGATTATATGATCTAATGAATTTTTATTACGTGAGGGCTAGTTCATAAATTCATACCCCAACAACCTTATCCTTCTAATCCTCACTCACGTCCAAAAGTCAGCGCATTATTTGCATTGTGGCTGTTAAAAAACAAGCAAAAAAAAAAGGGACGCAGTAACACATTGCATCAGTGGCGCCAGCAAGAAGAAGCGGGCAATAGCTGTAATAGCGCAGACACACTAAACTTTACGAAGTCCTCCACCATCTGTGTGATCCTTATGTCAGAAAAATGTGACACACAGATGGCGCTTCAAGCAGTAAGAAGGCGTTGTTCGTAAGCAACGACAGGTGGGTATTCCCATTACTTAGGACTGGTAGCGGCAGGCTAATCAGCTACCCTGTCAGAAAGCAAAATAGATTAACGAAACCAACGCAAGTCTGAGTCTTGTCGAGGCTCTAGGCTACCGAGCGGAGTGAACAAGGAACAAAAAAAATCCTAAATTGGGAAAACCAGTTAAAATGCTTACCTTAGCAAAATATCTCACTTGGATATCTATACTAGAATTTTATGGGAAAAATTCTTGTACAAGGTTTTTTACACAAACTTCCTCGCATTGTGATCGTATTGATGTATTTTTGGAAATTTGAAAAATTAACCATTTATAAAAAGCTGATGTAATCCTGATACCGGAATCTCGGCTGATGAATAGCAATATTTCTGGGTTCACGACGAGTTCTGGACTCACAGCTATATACTGAAGCCGCATAACGGGACAAATAAACCAAGATCCTGTATGCTCATCGGTAAGGAACTTAATGCCTTTATTCCATCTAATTTCAGCAATGAAGACATTGTGGCTGTGAGCTTGGTGAGCCCAGCCGGAAAGCTTTGGCTGCTGGCAGCCTATATCGCACATGATGATGAGGTGCAGCCATCCGCACGTTGCTGCTAAAGGAAACCCCCACTGAGTCGAGACACAGGGAAACCGGTGTCAGCATAGGTACCGACGCGACTCCCTACTACACCTGCTGTAGAAGTTGTGTTACTAATGCAAAAGGTGAGTCCCTTTTTTTTATTTAATTTTAAACGAATTCTTCTTTATTTGCAGCACTGAGAAAAATCCCATTTTTATTACGGCAGATGGAAAAGGGGCGCTTGGCCACACTCTGGCCTTTTTCTCAATATTATATCGAATCCCTGATTAGTGTGTGCTGTGTATGTATACAAATAATTAAATATGTAAGTAATTGGTGCGTACACTTCTGTTAGGTGTTTGGCCGAGCTCCTCCTCCTATTTGTGGCGTGCTTCTTGATGTTGTTTCACAAATGGCGAAACCTTCAATTTTAAGTCGACTCAGAGGAGCAAAGGAGGAGCTTTTTCATAGCGGAAATACAGTCGAAAGTCTACCATTGTCTGCCAAGGTGCGACCGCTATCAAAAAAACTTGCTTCTATCGTTTTGCTGTTTCATGCACGGAGATTTGAACCTACGCATTCCCGAATGGTAGTTACGCACCCATCCATTCGACTACGGCAACCGCCAGTGGATCACAAACATAGTATATTAAATTATCTCTCACTGAAATTCGTCTAAACTATCCTCCTACAAGAAAATGAGGAGAGTAGACTGGGATACATATTACAGAAATCTACTTCACCTACTGACCGAAGCACCGGGCGAAAATTCAGATCTTTCGGAAGCAGTTATCGACGAGCAGGTGGATATTTTTAGCACAGCTTCTAAATGTGATCCTGAAAGTTCTTGTTTACTTAGAACGCTCCCTAAGAAGGAAAAACCGCCTTGGTAGGCAACTAAACTCTCTACGAGTAGGGCTGCATCGACTTAATAGAATTTAGTCTCCCTAAGGACGGCGATTGTAAAAGGAAAGCTATGAAGGACTCTTGAAGAGACTTCAACAAAATTGTGGAATCCTACTATGAGTCTGTAATGTTCATATAAATACTCTCGGAGAGTTGCACGTCCTTGGAATACTTGAGAGAGGAATCCAGATAATCACTAAAGTTAGTTCTCGACAATCCTTCCCAACGAATCTGATGTCAAGTTAATAAGAGTCGAGGAAGCATACCAATCTCTTTTCGAATCCGTGGTGGCTTGACACAGGCAAATGACTCTTTAAGTCCTCGAATTGGCCTCATCCCGAAGGCATCATATCTGTTTTTTTGGAGCTGTGTACCCAAATTATGGAGAGCTGAGAGGACTGTCTTCATATCCAAGGCGGGCAAGAGCTCGCATGTCTATCCTAAGTACTTCAGGTAATTTAGATCTTCATTTTCCTTGCATTTCTGCACATAGAAAGGGAAATTTATTGGGGTTATTTGTCATATGCCCAACACGTTCACTTGAAAGCAGATAAGTAGAATATACTTTGCATACGATTGTCCATATATCAGTAATAATTCGCACTGGACGCTTTTTAATAATGTCGTCCCATAAGTAATCACTGAATCTCTGGATAAACTGTGGTCGAAACCGGCCTTACCAGGTATATCTACAGAATGTTTAACAACATAACGGGCGTGGCAGAATAGGGTGGTGACTCCCTCCGCCAGCAGCTGATTATAGATTATAGACGGCAGCTGGATTGCAGTTGTCAATGACTTGCTGAAGGAACTGATGAAAATGAGCTACAGGGTGATTGCTTGCGCGGATGACGTGTCACTAATTGTTAGAGGGAAATTTGTGGAAAGCCTTTGCGATTTGTTGGCTTGGTCGCAGATTGGGGCCTATCGCATAAATCTCTCAAGACACAGCTCGTCCTCTTTAGGACGATATATACAATTCTCAGAGCTCAACTCCGTTCAATAGAGGCGCTCAGTTGGTGCTTTCTGTCAAGGTAACGTTCCTAGGTCTCTTCATTCACAGGAGGCTAACGTAGAATCCCATTATTGAAGAGGGAATACCGAAGGCAACAGTCGCCGTGTATCGATGCAAGAGCGCTATTGGCAAAACATGGGGTCGATCGCCTGGAGTATATAAAAAATTCTATTTTAAATGACTTCCTTTGACTTGAACTTTGATATTTATACCATCATCCATGCTGATGAATGACGCTATAAATGTCGCCATATAGCAAATACTGGAAAAAGGTATCTATAATAAGTATAAAACTCGAGAGAAACTATATTTTTTTATCGCCAAATTATACTCAACAAAACATTTATATCTTATTCTATTAACTGATGCTGTCTTTGCGACATCCCACGTTTGGTTAACTGCCTCTAAATCATGAAGGCTAAAACGACTCCAGGTATTTCGGGGACGACTGGGTCATCTGTGTCCTAGACGGTTGCATTTCAACGTTGTTTTACTTATGCTTTCCCTGTTCTTTCTGAGAGTGTGCCCGACCCATCGCCATTTACGACCTCTTGTCACCTTTGGGATTGTTTCCTGCTCGGTGATCTGCCACAAGCCCGCATTTCGGATAGAGTTAGTCCAAAAAAATAACTTACTTACTTACTTGGAGTGAAAAAATATTGAGTATTCCCTTCCAAATACGAGTACAGGTATTAAGGACTCACTACACTCGGACAAAGGATACATGAAAGGTGCGAATTTGGTGCACAAAACTACTTATAGCAAGTGGATAATTCATGTTCGTCAAAAATTATTAAAAAAACAGCTTCTAATAAAGTGCTTTGAAAATAAATTTTCATATTTGGCGGTCCGCACCTGTTTGATAAAAATGATTTGAAACAGACCAAAGCCGTCGGTGTCAAAATAAGTAACATTGGATTCAGATTGGATGATACCCCAGGTGTATGTATCGATCAATAGCTAAAAAATAATGCAATCTAAATCTGTACTCTTCTATAAAAATAGTCAGCAGAATTCGATATATAGACCATCGTTGACTCACTTAAACCAATATAAATTTACCCACATCCAATTTAATATACAAAATATTTACTTATATATTTTATTTAAATATTAGTGAGTGTGTGAATATCTTTTACACATTCAGGCAATGCCACAAAAGACGCGTTTGACAACTATTTAAATTATAGGTTTCACCTAAACTGCATCTTATAAACATACACACATACACATATATATGTTAGAGCAACCCCGTAGGAAAAGGCCAAACTAATATGGAAACATTTCAGTTCAGTAATTGGAAAAATTTATATTACTTCACCATTGACTAGAATAGCACATGGGCTGAGAAATGTCGAAACTAACAAAGAAATCAAGTTTCTTTTTTCTTAGCTTTATTATCTAAATTCCAGCAATCATTTCAGCACTGCTCTCACTTTTCAATACCTCTTTTTTAGAACGATTTATCTTTTGCCTCAAACTAGGTCTGCGAACAGCCAGTAGTTGCTCAATTCCTTAGTTTTGCCAACATCAACAACAGTTTGCTTCTCTTGGACGATATTTTTTTCAATCAAGAAGCGTAGGAGTAATTCGAAGCGCCCCACTGATTCCAATGAGTGCAGACCTCTGAACTCTCTCTAGCTTTTTAACTGATGTCGTCCTCTCCAGTGAGTTCCACCAGACAACGACTCCATATAACAGGATTGACTTTATTATGGTATTATAGAGCCAAAATACAACTCTAGGCGAGAGCCCCCATCTTTTGCCAATTGCGCCCTTGCATCCATACCAGGCGATTGTTGCCTTCCTTACTGTCTCCTCAATGTTGGGCTTCCATGTTAGCTTACTGTCAAGGATTAGACCTAGCTACTTCACCTTGTCAGAAAGCACAAACGGAGCGCCTCCCATCGAGGGGAGTTGAGCTCTGGGTATTTTATATTTCCTCGTGAAAAGCTCGCCCTTTTCGTCCCTATTAAGAGGATTCCCCGATAAGCCGCAGTCTGCTGCCCTTCGAACAACTACGTTTAGATATCCCTGCATTAAATCGTACAGGGTATCTATAAACTTTCCTCTAACAATTAATGCCACATCATCCGCGTAGGCAATCACCCTACAGCCCCTCCTCACCAGGTTCCCCAGCAAGTCATTTATAACAATGATCCAGGGAAATGGTGAGAGAACACCACCATGTGGCGTGCCCCTGGTCACGCCGCCCCACTCTGCCACGACCGTTCTGTTGCTAAGCATTCTGTAGATGAACCTGGAAAGGTCGGCTCCAACCCCCAGCCTGCCCAGAGATTTAGTAATTGCCTCCGAGAGGACATTATTAAAAGCCCCCGTAGTGTCGAGGAAGGTGCCAACTGCGAATTCTTTCTGATATAGGGATTCCTCAATATCCTTAACAATTGTGTGCAGGGCAGATTCCACTGATGTTGGGTGTGCGACAAACGCCCCCGAGGAATTTCGCTTCTTATGTGTAGGTCAATCAGCCTCTCAAGAGTTTTCAGCAAGAAAGATGAGAGGCTGATTGGCCTAAAATCCTTAGGAGAGACATGTGAGCTCTTGCCAGCTTTGGATATGAACACAACCCTCACAGGCCTCTAAGATCCCAGTATATAGCCCCTGGCTGTGCGACTCGCATAGATAGGGCATGACACTTCCGCAGATTTCTGCAGTTGGGCAGGTATGATGCCATCAGGACCAGGCAACTTAAAGGACCCGAAGGGGTCAATGGCCCAAGCCAAGCGTTGCTCATCCAGCAGCCAGCCCCGGTACTGAAGACAGATTGGTTTGCATCCGGCTCGACAGACTATAACTAGCCCTTTATTTTACAAGATTTTTTTTACTTTTTATAGATGCATCAAAATTTCTAAGAGAAATCATGCAGACCGTGGAGCAACTTTTTTTTTCATTGTACTTTGGGGCACGTGATTTTTTAAATACTAATTTTTGTAAAGAAAAATTAAAATAAATTTTTTTATAAAGTTTAAGTACTTATAAATAATGTGTAAAATTTTGTATATTTATTTATATTTTCTATTTCTATTTTTTATATTTATTTCCTTCTAAAACAGTTTTTCTTTAAGCGCATTTTTGGCGCTGCTGGACGTGTGTAACCCTTTAAGTAAGTAATTTTTATAATTGCACAAATTTTTATGACCAGCATTGCTTTCAAGTAAACCTGAATCTTATGAAATGTACGATTTTTTGGTCTTCTTTTAGATCCAAAATCTATTGCCGTACTATGCAGACATATGCCAGTACTCGCGGTATATTTTATTAGTGAAGTGGTTTTTCACCCTCTTAAAATTACTAGCTACATACAAATAATTCCTTTCACTCTACCATTTTTACCTTGCAGAGTAGCACATTCGCTCTTATCCTAAGGCAACAACACTATCGATTAAATCATATTGTGTCAGTAGAGGACGAACTACTTGCACACATACATATGCCTGTACATATACACTCACACTCGAATAGAAGCTGACTAAGTCATAAATTATTTAAAGAGAATCCATAGAATTGATGTCGTCGGATTGGTTTTCACCAACAGCTTCACTTGACAGCCTGAGAGGCTAAACGAAAATGTCCACAGGAAGTGCCGAGACGATGAGCCTCATAATGAAGATGTGAAATGAAGACTTAAGAGGTGGGCAGAAGCATAATAAATAACTCAAATTAGGCACCACAATGTAGGCGTGTATCAAGATTTACTACAGATGCCTGGACAAATAACTATATTTTTGTAGGTATGACATATTTACCTTACAGTTTTCTTGAAAGATTCGATAACTCTGAGCTTTTGTCAACCTAATAAATATAAAACCCCAAATGTGTATATGAAGGGCATACAAAAGCACATATATACATATGTGGTATAATATCTGAATTTATTGTGTGTGGTGATTCTTTTGTGCATGTACGCATTTGTATTCCCTGTAGGAAAAATACTAGAATGGGACCAGTTCACTTTTCAGCTCAACCTGTCTATGTTCTAGTTTCTTTTTTTTATGTTAGCAAAAAGCCGACTGCGATGCTTCACGAAATGCCTTGGTACGCCGCCTCCGAATGGCAGATGGCCTTTTATGAAGAGCTTTTTCATGGCAGAAATAACACACGGGAACAAAAACCCCCAGCCTAACACGTAGATGGCAATAATTTTATTACATTCACCTCTTTTTCAGTTGGCACTAACCTTAAAAGGACAGCTGCTCAAATTTCTTGATATTATATTTATTAGTTCTTGAGCTATTGTGCTTAGAGTGACGCTACTTTTGTTATTTTCCAGCCAATGGATGAAAAATTGTTTCGTGTTTAATTCTACACTGCTTATTAGTAAGAAAAAATACCGTTCAATTGAAGCAATGGCTTGAAAAATGTTATGGGGACTCCGATGCATCAGAAACAATAACAAAACGATGGATTGCTGGCTTCAAATGTGGTCGGGGATATTGATGATGCACAACGCAGTGGACGTCCACGTGAAGCGGCATTAGCAGGAAACATAAAAAAATATCAAAATAACTCACAAAATCGTTTGGAATGGTCGAAACGTGAAGGAGCGTGAGTTAGCTGGCATCGTAAAGATATCAAAAGAACGTTTTAGCTTCATACGAGGGGTGCCTTATATATGTCGGGACTTGGCAACCCTGCTGTTGCAATCTGGCAACTGACAGCTGTATCGTAAAGTTCGACATTTTTTGGCTTTTACGTGCTCAGAACGTTTTGTAATACCAGCGCTATTTGTGTTGTTTACAGAAACTTAAAAGATTCATCTCGGTCCAAAAATGGAATTAAATCGTGAACATTTTCGTGCGATTATTTTTTACAACTGTCGACGTGGATTAACTCAGCAACATTGCATGGATGAACTTAATTCATTTTTTTGCGATGAAGCTCCATCAAGGACCAGTGTTTACCGATAGTATGGTGAATTCAATCATGGTCGTAGTTCACTCCAAGACGAATTTCGTGAAGGTCGTCCAAAATAAGTTGTTGTTCCGAAAACCATTGATGCTGTGCGCGAACTGATATTGCAAGATCGTCATGTGACCTATCGTGAGATTGAGACAATCTTAGGCATTAATGGGACCAGCATACATTCAATATTGCATAAACATTTGACTGTCAAAAAAATTTGTTCGCGTTGGATCCCACACAATTTGTCAATCGGTCAAAAAAAGGCTCGTGTCGATTGGTCGAAGGAAATGCTCAAAAAATACGATCGCCGGGCTTCGAACACGTCTATGACATCGTGACAGGTGATGAATCATGGATTTACGCGTATGAGCCCGAAAGTAAACAGCAGTCAACTGTATGGGTGTTTCAAGATGAGCCAAATCCAACAAAAGTTGTTCGCGCACGAAGCACTTCCAAGCAAATGGTCGCCTGTTTTTTCGGAAAAACTGCACATGTCGCAACCGTACCACTAGAACATCGCAGAACAGTAAATTCCGAGTGGTACACAACCATTTGTTTGCCAGTTGTCTTCCAAGAAATTAGGAAAACCAATAGCCAAAGACGGATCACTCTTCACCAGGACAATGCGAGGTTTCACACATCGGCTCCAACAACTACATTTTTGAGCACTCAAAACATCGAATTAATGGGTCATCCGCCGTATAGTCCTGACTTGGCACCGAATGACTTCTTTTTATTCCCGTACGTAAAAAACAAACTGAGAGGTCAACGTTTTTCGACACTTGAAGAAGCGGTTGCGGCATTCAGAATGCATGTTTTAGAGGTACCTCATTCAGAGTGGCAAAAGTGCTTCGACAATTGGTTCAAACGCATGCAAAAGTGTATAGATGGAGAATATTTTGAAAAACAATAAAGTGATTTTCGATGATTAAAATTTGTTTTTGTTCTCTAATCCCGACATATAAAAGGCACGCCTCGTATTGCATGAGAATTTTGCTATGAAAATGAGTTATATTTTCTAAATGAGTTATATTTTCTAAATAATATGTGAAAAAAAAATGTCATCTGCTCAGGAATTTTGTTTTTGGGAATTTAGAAAAAGACTCCCACTCCAATTTTTTTCTTATTTTCTTTACATATTTATAGCTCAGACTATGCGTAATCCCTGCCAGTTTGATAATGAGATTTCCGAAACCTTTTGAGTTATATTCAAATACGTAGCTTAAACCGTATCGGAAAAAGTTCATCATACACCAATGATCGGAATTATTTCGGCAAGGTAATTTTGAAAAATAGAGGTCGCCTTTTTCCATTTTTCGTTAGTTCCTTCGTATTTACAGCCGGATCTTAAAGTATGACATATCGATATATTTGCTTCAGACTCAAGTAGATATTTTTTCTGTTTCACGTTCATTGGCCCCAAGTACCGCGGTCTAGTTCCTGCCGTTAATATCTCAGTTCTTATCACCCTAACGTCGGTAAGGTTAAGAAACTAAAATATTGTCTAATTGAATGATGTCTGAAATAATGCCACTACTTCCATTCGTTTTCCCCATGAAAAAAATATTCGGTAGACCAGTAGATTATTTCATAAACTTCGAGTATGACTCTCACTTCAACATGATCGATTGGACCAAATGCGAATTGCTGAACTGCCATGCTTCTTCGGTAGGAAGTAAGATGTTTTGACCCCAGATAGAGATCAATGGTTAAGTCCAGTGGACCTATTAACGGGAATTCAGCACACTTTCTACACCGACGGATCGAAAAACAGTGATAGGGAAGATCTGAATAGTACATAGAACAAGACACTGAGTACTTCTATGCTACAGGACGGATGGCTACGGTATTCTTAACGGAAGTCTATGCCATCTTGAATGTACCCTACTGGGTAACTGAGGAAAAGTGGCGAGGTAGTAGTATTGGAATTTGTAGTGACATTCAAGCTGCACTAAGGGCCTATGCGAACCCACGCTGCTCTTCGAAGTTAGTCGGTGAATGTTAGACAAAACTGAACAGTGTTGCAAAACACAACAAAGTTCGTCTGGGAGTATTACAGGGAACGAGGTGATTAATAAACTGGCTTTGAAGGCTCTGAAGCATACCACTAAGCCCTGAAACCTTTCTAGGTATCAATTCTGCATCAATTCAACTAAGGATTGACGCATTTATGAGATCTACCCATAGAAGACGTTGGTCTGAGTTGAGTTCTTGCAAAGTAGTCAAGTGCTTTGTGAAAGAACGAAACAGGAAACTAGCGATCTATCTCCTAAAACTTAGTAGAAAAGGCCTGGAAGTACTGGTGGGTGTACTCACAGGGCACAAGCCCGGTAGTCAGCAAATGACTGCCATCATAATCTTTGGCGGCCCAACATGCCTCTTTCTGTCGAAAGATCATTTTCTCTGTAACTGTTCGGCGTTTTCTAGAATCAGACTTACGCTGTTGGGTTGCGATGTACTGAGTATAAAGTTCATACTCTTCATCTTCCGGATCTCTTAAAATTCATCAGTGAATCCAAAAGATTCACGGAAGAGTGACCTCAAACCTCAAAACAAGAGTGACCGTCTTACCATCCCTACTGTATCTATCCTGTGCCTCTATTGTTCCTACAGTAATCTATACGGGTATAGTACAATGGTCTTCCAGACTGAGTGCTTGGTATTTCAAAACCTCCCACAAATTTAATCTAATCTACCGCAATGCCTGTAATTCTTCACGCAAGATCAGCTGGAAGCTCTACAATATTCAAAGAAAATAATCGGGTTGGTGCCTATACATCAATACGAAGCAAAGAAAAGTGAGTAGCTTCAGGAGGTACGCCAACGCCGAGAGTCAAGCCGGATCTTCATCCAAAGAAGATCTTTACATGTGTTTTGTGGGCCTGCTTGATCGACCTGGTCAAACCCGTCGTCAAAGCCGCACTCCAAGAACTCGAATGGGAGGTTCCTCAGCAGCCGCCGTATTCTTCAGACCTTGCACCGCCCGATTACCATCTTTTTTGCTCCCTGTCAAGCCATATGAAGGGCGTTCCCTTCGATAACAAAGAGGTGCTTAAAAACTGGCTTAACAACTTCGTTGACACCAGACCAGGCGGTTTATGGCGGAACGGCATCAACAAATTGGTTAAGAGGTGGAAAGAGATTGTAAACAGCAATGGCAAATATATAAGTCGGTTAACTTATTGATATAATTATTGCTTTTTATTTAAATAAAGGTCTTCGGTAAAGACGCAACGAACCTGTTCCCCAACCTAATACTTCATACTTTTGCTAATATGATACGAATCGTATGACGTACAGCACCCTAAAACATTGAATTTGCCAGCTCCTTATTTAAAAAATAGTGGAAAGTTCGTCAGCAAGGCGAACTGGTCACATTTCTAAATTTGCTTCAAGCGCAGCACATTTTCGGTAGCGGTAGATTTTCCTACAGGGCGCCAGCACTCATGCTGTGTGTGCATATTTGTGTTTGAAAGCTTGAACAATTTGCTACTGTGTGCTTACTTAATGGAAGCTGTTAGCTTGAAAGCCATTAATGCAACAAATTTCTTCGAAATTAATATATCTTTAATAAATTAATAGTGTAATAAGTTGAATTATCTATAACAATTGCAATAAATTTCGGAAGTTGTTAAGAGATACTAAAAATGAAATATTTATTACCATACGTTGTGGTATCTGCTAGTTAAGGTCTAATTAACATTCAATTAATTTGAAAACCGTTTTGTCTGAATGATTTGAAAAAGGTATTGACAGACTTGAGCGCAATCAGTATCCTGTGGATTTGTTGAATAGATGAAATCCGGCAAATAGATGTAAATGCCTGAGAGCTGAAACTGCCACAAAAATTGCTGTTAGCTACAGGTGAATGGCAAGGCCGACTTTGACTTTCATTTTATTTCATTTCAAACTCAAATATTAAGGTGTGATATTAGCCATCGGTAAAACATAAATAATAATCATTAGGAGTTTGATAATTTATATGAAGCTAATGTTACTGGGAGGTACAGAGGCTAAATAGTAAGACAGAGTGAAATGATTTCATTTAAGTTTTGAGATGAGTACAAGTAGCGCTAACCGCTGAGAAATGCTAATATAGTAATAATACATTCTACAGGTGCACACAATTACATTAGAGAGCTTAAATACAAAGTTTTTCATTAAATTTTTTTTTAAGCAATTTGATCTTGTAAGAGTATGGAAGAAGTTTACTAAACTCCTGCACACGCTCATACAAGGTGATTCAGTGCGATTGCCGATGCTAGCTTCGAGTTGAGATATTATATTAGCAGGAGTTGAGAGGTGATGAAGTTCATAGTTCTTCTCTTTAAAGCATGAACAGCTGGTCTTATAACTAACTTCATTGCATATTGAGTACAGAGCGACATAAAATATTAGCAGGGGTTGAGAGGCTATGATATTCTTCTCTTTAAAGCATGAATGGCTGGTCTTATAGAAAACTTCATTGCATTTTGAGTATAGAGCAAGGTATCGGTTACTACATGAAAATTGCCACATGCAAGCAATTCATTGATTGAACCGTTGCTTGCATTTGTTTTTGTTTTCCTTTTTTGTTTTTTTTTTTTTGCTTTTGAAATAATAGAAAATTAAACAGCGCTACAACGGAATATTGTTTTTAAGTAATATTTTGTTTTTAATAATTTTATTTCTATTTTTGAAGTAAAACTTCTTAGGGGTCGACGGACGAGCAGAAATGGAGAGTAAACTTTCAAGGCCATGCAACGTTTTGGGCATTTCATTCCGCGAGAGAGAAAAAAGATATAACGTAGAGAAAAAGGAGAGGGAGAGCTATACTTTATATATATCACTTTAGGCTTTTTTTCCTGAGTTTTTCTTTTTGCAACCAATTTCTAGTGAGAAATAACTCTGCCTACTTTTTGGCGCTTGTTTGTTGGTGCAAATTTGTAGGAAATATATTTTTGGTGCCTAATTTTTGGCGTTAAATTTCCTTGGTGCCTACTGTTTGGGGCGTTTTTTGGTCCCAAATTTTTTGACGCTTTTTTTTTTTGGTGCCCACTTTTTGGGGCTTATTTCCGTTTCCTGGCTAGTGCTTGTGCGTACTATAAAGTGCTATCCATTCCGA
This sequence comes from Anastrepha obliqua, assembly GCF_027943255.1. Taxonomy (NCBI): domain Eukaryota; kingdom Metazoa; phylum Arthropoda; class Insecta; order Diptera; family Tephritidae; genus Anastrepha; species Anastrepha obliqua. The sequence goes on along the minus strand of NC_072892.1, from coordinate 156,793,157 downwards.
CGTCGGATTTATTGGTATTGCCTTGCGGTAATTTGTGCCGTTGCTGCGGTCCTGGAATCGCTGCGTTTGTGCATGTGATAAACGCTTGATGCCACGGCTTGTGTCCGGCTTTTACCTACACCGGTCGACCCTACTCCGTTTTATGTAAATTTTGTCTATTTGTATTCCCTGCAAATGTTGTGAATTTATTTAGATATATAATCTTTCTCTCTCTCTCTCTCTCTCATGCTCTCTCGAGTCTCTCTCTCTCTCTCATTCTCTCTCGGGTCTTTCCCTCTTTCTTTGTCTGCCTTGAAAATTTCACTTCTGTTATGTGTATTACGCTACACGCACGTTTTTTTTTTGTTTTTTTATGTTTTTTGCTTTTGAAGTAATAGGAAATTAAACGGCGCTACAATGGAATATTGTTTTTAAGTAATTTTTTTTAAATAATTTAATTTTTATTTTACAATATTTATGTACATATATATAGTTCACATGAGGCATATTCATTAAATGTGATGGCATTACACCAACAACAATGTTTTGTACATCGGAATACCACGACAGAAGAAAATAGAAAAGAAAAATAAAAGAACGAACTGCGTTGAACTGACATGCAGTTGGAGTTAAAGTCTTGAGGCGATTGGAAAAGAATCCAAATATAACTTATAAAATATTTATTTCTTAACAAAAGAATTTACTATTGTATAATCTATTAAGCTTAGCAAAGCTAGCAATCGTAGCCATCTAAGAGTTGGTCTATATAAAAAGAATCCCATTAACTAGTTCTAATCGGATGAAGGTGAACTTTACACTTAATTGCTTTTTCTTGTTAACTGCTCTGTTCGCTCTCCCAGCAGTCTACTCCCACTTGCATAGCAACTGCGAGCGTTGCGTATGATGTTCGCTGTTAACTGCACTCGCTCTCACAGCAGTCGGCTCACACTCGCATTGTAATTGTAACTGCATGGGATGCTTTAGAGGCGTATGTGTATGATGTTCGCTAGTTGAACAGCAGAGAGCACGTTCGTTTACGTAGTTGACTAGCAGTTATTTCTGCTTAACTTATACACGGCGAAAGTAAAAAAAACTTAGCTGGTCTACTATCTTTGACAGATTCGCCTTGAATCATATAAAATACGAAATAGTGGAATATTAATCACTACAATCCAAAAATTTTAAAACTAGCACAGGTAGAAAGAACAAAGTACCCTAAAAGTAATAAAAATTATAAAAACTACAGTCGCATTCATTCGATAGACACAAAGTAGAAATTTGCAGAGCTCTGTAGTTAATGGACTTTACGTTACTCTTTTTGCACGGTATATTTTATACGATTGAAAAAAAACAGTTCACTAATACATTTTTTACACGAAATTTTCGTTCTAACACGAATCTCAAATAAAACATAATTATAATAATAATAATAATAATAGTAATAATAAAAAGTTTCGTGTAAGAGCAAGATATACATTTTAAAACTAACCAAGTCCAACTATGCATTAAAATTTCAACGTAATCTTTAGGGCGCGCCTAGTTGCATAAAAAGGTGGCTTTGGATTGTACGAAGTGGCACCAAATTAATAATTCAATTTTGTTTTTGCATCATTTTTCACTGATTAAAAAAAATATTTTTGAGTGATCGAAATCTTTATTTAACCTTTACAAGCCCCATTGCTCGTCTCTTTGTATTATGAAGCTGTCTAGTTCTGAAGTGCAAAATATAACTGACATGCAACGCCATTTGCAAAAATTATAAATTTTAGCATGGGATGATTAATTTTGCGCCACCTTGTATAAAAGAAACTCGAGGAAGCAAAAACCAATCGCTAAGAACAGATTTCGTTCAAACGAAAGAGCCACAGAAGCCGTTAATAATTTGAATAAAACTTAATGGTTGGGTTGGATATAGGTATTTGATATCTGATATATCTGCGCATTCCTTAATAAACATCCGCCGTAGCCAAATGGCTTGGTGTGTGACTACCATTTGAGAGTATGTAGGTTCGAATTTCCGTGCATGAAACAGCAAAAGGATAGAAAGTTTTCGCCCCTCGGCAGGCAATAGCAAGCCTCTGAGTGTATTTCTGCCATGAAAAAGCTCCTCATCTCCTCGTAAAAATATCTGCCGCTCGGAGTCGGCTTGATACTGTAGTTGCCACCATTTGGACGAGGAGCTCACAAAAAAGACGAGGAGCTCGGCCAAACACCAAACAGAAGTACCAATCATTTATTTATTTTTTTTCATAGTAAAGGTGCACGCTTGTTGTCAAGTAGCGATGAATAGCTGCAAAATTGACTTTTTTTCCTAACTCCGATTTGAATTTTTATATATTATATACTAATTTCCATGTTTTTTGTGTTTTTGTAAAATGAATGGTTTTTGTTTTATAAATTATATAGTATAAATTTTATGTCCTATGTGGAAGACTTAAGCCCAACACACTGATCGGGCCTTATCAGTGCGGCTTCAGACGTGGTAAGTCCACCATCGACCAGATTTTCACATTACGCCAAATCCTGGAACCATGAAAAGCAAGTCGACACCCATCATCTCTTTGTCGACTATAATGCTGCGTTCGACAGCCCGATAAAGGATTGCATGTACGCCAACATGTTTGAGTTCGGTATACCAGCGAACCTCATACGGCTTTGCAGAATGACGTTGAGCAACACAACCAGCTCCGTCAAGGAAGGAAATAACCTCTCCGAGAGAAAAGTTCTTCGTAAGATCTTCGGTCCTGTGCACGTTGGTGAAGACTACCGTTCAAGAATGAACCACGAGCTGTATGAGCTCTACGCCGACATTGACGTAGTTCAACGCATCGCCATCCAACGCCTGCGTTGGCTAGGACATGTCGTGCGTATGGATGTAGAAGCTCCAGCAAAGAAGGTGTTCGGGGGCGAAGTCCAAGGGAGCCGACGCAGAGGAAGACCATTGCTCCGGTGGAAAGACCAGGTGCAGGAAACCCTATGCTCGCTTGGTGTACAGGATTGGAGAAGGCGCACGCGGAGCAGAGGCGCCCGGAGAGAGGTCGGCCGTAACTCGGTAACGGGTTGTTATGGCCACCTAAGTAAGTAAGCAATATAAATTTCATCAATACTTCTTTTCCACGGTTTTTGGGGAAAATATTTCGAGTATTTTTCCTCTTACACAATTTTTTTAAGTTGTCGAACCGATCCTCAAATTTTCCATATGTCGCGTAGCATATTTTTTATTTATTTTTTCATTACACAATTTTTGTCACGCATTTCTAAGGAACATATAAAAACAGAGATGGGTGTGTGAATAATAAATACTTTTAAGCATAAAAGTACTTTTATTCTACAGAAAATTACATAAATCTGTGAAAAAAGTAAACTCTGCTTATTTCAGTTACATAGATTATATTTTTAAGTTGTTGTACTCTTCGAATATAAAATTATTGTTTAACTGATACGATTGCCTTTCACGTTATGAGTGCAATGAACTAGAAAAGCAAACATCTCTCTCTCCTTAGTGCAGTGTGGTATAGCGTAGTGCGCTGCGCTCTCGCTCTTTATTTACAAGTATTTTTGCTGAGATGTTGACTTGCAGTTGTTGTGCAGATTATCTCGTAGAGATTTATGTGAGTGGCTGTGGACGCCAAATGATTGAAGTGTTGCCGGATATGAATGCTTACGCAAAATTCGATCGCTACAATGTGAACTGAGAAGTTCACAACTACTATGAATTGTGGGTAATCATGTAACAGGATTATTTTGAAGGGAAGTGTACATTTCAGATTGTTTTTTTTCTTTTTGTTACGTTGAAATGTGAACTGAGGTGATTTGTACAATGTGCTTTTTTTTGTTTTTTAATGGGTGTAAGCACGTACTCTATCTAACATAGCTTCCTTCATAAATAAGAGCAAATACTCACCAAAGGTAATTTTATTATGTTAACTATGATAAGTAGTCAACAAAATTGTTGCATACTACAAAGCTATCAAGAAACGCATAAAGTACCTGATTTGTAAATACGAAAATTGTCACAAGAAAGTAGGTCTGCACTACGAAAATGATCCATTTTATTTACTTTTATTTTTTTATTTTTTACCTAACGAGCTGAAGAGTCATTGCAAGTATAGAGGTTAACATTCAACAGTCGTTGGCATTTAAATAAAACAACCAAGAGTAACAATAACAATGCGCGCACATCCGCAGCTATCAACTCTTTAGTGGCCAGGTGCTGAGGACGCGTTATTGCGGAGCAATCAAAATGGGTAAATTGAATTACGTGCATGAGCTGCATATGGAGGAAAGTACGCGACAAATGCAAAGGGGTTTTTTGCTTCAAGCGAAAAACAAAAAAACAAAAAAAAACGGTAAACAAATAAACGAGAGCAAACAAACAACAAGTGGCAGTCGCAAAGGCGTAAATTCAAACAACAACATAAAACACGTTTCACAATATACTCGTATGTATGTATGAATATGTGCTAACAGTGAAGAGATGACAGTGAAAAGTGGGTAGACAGGGCGTATGTGGACTATGTATGAGATGTTCTTTCAAATCGGCAAAGAGTTGACATATGCGCACGTTCAACGACTCATCATCATGGCGGCCTGCCTGCGTGGCTGGCTGAATGTGGCGTTCGTACTTCCTGCTCAAACGCACAGACGTTTCCCTTCTATTTTTCACGTCCACCCCATGACTTGCCTTCAAGCAGCTGTCATCACCGTGACTGTCGCCAAAGGCACCACTACCACTTAGCAACAATAACATTTTCTAAATACAAAGTAAATATTGTTGAAATCGTAGGCACACAAAAATAAACAACGCAAAGAAATACATTCGTGTAAGGGCGAATTTACCTTGAAAATGAGGGGAATATACTCGCATATAAAAAGAGGGGGTAAATAAAATGAAAGGAGCAGTGGTAGCAAGAGAAATAAGTTACGTAAAGGTAGCAAGTGAAAATAAAAACGAAGACAAAAGCAAAAACAAAAACAAGAACAAGAGCAAAAACAAAAACAAGAATAAAAAAAAAAAAACAAAAACAAAAACTAAAATAAAAACAAGAAGAGAAATAATTCTTAGAAAAACAAATCGCTAGCGACACAAGCACTGAGGTTAAATAATAAAAAACATTTCGCAGAATTGTACGCCCTGAGCTGTCACGTTGATAGTTGTGGAGGCGCCAAGAATGAAACACAGCGTATATTTAGCTACTAAAATGCTAAATGAGAAAGCATAACAAACAAACAAAACCTAGAATCGCCCCTTTTAGCATTTTGCTAAATCAGAATTCAGGTGTAACATAAAAATTTGGGCTTGAATGCCGGCTAAAAAAGCGCAGCGTTGAGCGGAGGGTTTAAAATAGATATTCTACTGCTCAACATTAAAAGACATAACATTGGGAGGGCAGTTTTGTGTTACACAGACGGATTTAATTACATAGAAGATTACTAAGTTGAGGCAGGTATACAATTTTAGCGGCAGGTATAAAATTTGTATGAAAAATCACAATTTTTAATTTATGAAAAAAAAGAAAAAATCTCAACACGGTGATTTGAGCAGAATTGTTTCAACTTTGTGATATTGGCTTAAAGTAAACATTTTCTAACTGCGCGACTATTATTCAAAATTAGTAAATATAAAAAAAATGCTAAACTAGAAATTAGAAACTGCCTTGAAATTGAAATTTGATAAGGTCGAGCCAAGGAGCACCAGGAGATTTGGTGGCTCCTAAAACACTCAGGCTAACAAGCCCATTGTATTTAAAGCTCTGGAAAGGGGGTGGATAGTCAAGGAGGGAAGTGAAAAAGTATCAGAGAAAGAGAGAAACTGCCTTACTTGTAACTAAAATATTAAAAAATTCACTTAATACAGTCAAGCTCCCATATAACACAGTTGAAATGGGTTACTTCCTTATGACTATACTTTTGTTATAATTGTCGAATAGAACCTGACCCTTTGCTTTAACCGGAGTTAAAACAAATTATATTGTATACCTAAAAGCGCGATACAATGAAAAAAATCTTTATATGCATACAGGAAGACCGAAATATAATCATCCAATTTTGCTGTTGAATAATTTTTTTTTTTTTTTTTTTTTCAATAATAAAGGTTGGCAAAAAAGTCTTGCGGTATTTCCGCAAGCTTGTCTTTGCAAGCGCGTAGTTCTACAGCGTGTTTTTTTTAAAGGGTGAGGTTTTCAAGTTGGCACTACTTTTTTCGTAGATGGTCTTTTTGACAGCTGTCATTTGATTTATGCTCAGTTTGGTTTGCCTGAACAACGTTTGCAAATCGTGCAAATTTATTACAAAAAGAATGGTTCGGTTCGCGCGACGCATCGCGCGCTGCGTCCAATATTCAGTCGACATAATCGTCCATCAGAGTCACTAATTCGATTAACCATGGATTGGTTTCGCACCACGTTTGCTCTAGTGGATAATACGCATCCTCAGAGACGTCGTACAGTGCGCACCGAAGACGCTATTGCTGCTGTGGAGCAGAGTATCGAAGAAGACCCGAATGAGTTCATCCGCCATCGCGCGCAGCAACTGAGGATGTGCCCATCCACTTTATGGAAGATTTTGCGGAAGGATCTTAGTTTGCGGGCTTACAAAATCCAAATCGTACAAGAATTGAAGCCGAACGACCATCAAGCGCGTCGCACGTTCGGTGAATGGGCCCAAAACGAGATGGCCACCGATCCCGATTTTCAGAAGAAAATTTTGTTCAGCGATGAAGCTCACTTTTGATTGAATGGGTATGTCAATAAGCAAAATTGTCGCATTTGGAGAGAACATAATCCACAAGCCATTGCTGAGACGCCGTTACATCCTCAAAAAGTCACTGTTTGGTGTGCTCTATGGGCAGAGGGAATCATTGTGGTCGAAAATTGGGCCTCTCGGCTGGAATTTATTCGAGCCAGCCGCGGCGGTCACTTGCCCGAAATCATTTTTAAAACATAATGGCAAGCCCTTATCTTTATAATAAATCTAAATTCTTGGCCATAACATTAAATTATATACGTTTTATTTCATCTTGGAAACCTAACCTCTAAAAAAAACACCCTTTAGTTGTATTCGTCGCATCGGTTCACGCTAGAGCTTTTTGGAAAGCTCTTTTCACGTGCTAACACGTGTTTAATTAATTGTTGTTTGTTTTAGTCTTTCGTGAGTTATAGCGTCGCAAACATGGAGCAAAATAAAGAGAAAATACGGCATATTTTACAGTACTACTACGATAAAGGCAAAAATGCATCTCATGCTGCCAATAAAATTTGTGCAGTTTATGGACCCGATACAGTTTGCATTTCCACCGCAAAACGATGGTTTCAACGTTTTCGTTCTGGTGCAGAGGTGATCGAAGATGCGCCACGGTCCGGAAGGCCAGTCGTCAAAAATTGCGATAAAATCGCTGAATTGATAGTAGCAGCCTTAGCATCGGCCAAGAGCTGGGCATGAGTCATCAAACCGTTATAAACCATTTGAAGAAGCTTGGATTCAAAAAGAAGCTCGATGTATCGGTACCACACGACTTGACGCAAGAAAACATTTTTGCCCGTATGGATGCATGCGAATCGCTTCTGAATCGCAACAAAATCGACCCGTTTTTGAAGCGGATGGTGACTGGCGATGAAAAGTGGGTCACTTACGACAACGTGAAGCGCAAACGGTCGTGGTCGAAAAGCGGTGAAGCTGCCCAGACGGTGGCCAAGCCTGGATTGACGGCCAGGAAGGTTCTTCTGTGTGTTTGGTGGGATTGGCAGGGAATCATCCACTATGAGCTGCTCCCCTATGGCCAAACGCTCAATTCGGACCTGTACTGCCAACAACTGGACCGCTTGAATGCAGCACTCATGCAGAAGAGGCCATCTTTGATCAACAGAGGCCGAATTGTCTTCCATCAGGACAACGCCAGGCCACACACATCTTTGGTGACGCGCCAGAAGCTCCGGGAGCTCGGATGGGAGGTTCTTTTGCATCCACCGTATAGTCCGGATCTCGCCCCAAGTGATTACCACCTATTTCTGTCCATGGCGAACGAGCTTGGTAGTCGGAAGTTGTCCACAAGAGAGTCCTGTGAAAATTGGCTCTCCGAGTTTTTTGACAATAGGGAAGCGAGCTTCTATAAGAGCGGCATTATGAAGTTGGCATCTCGTTGGGAACTCGTCATCGAACAACACGGCGCATATTTGACTTAAATCGCATTATTATAACCAATTTTATGAACAATTGAAAGTTCAATAAAAATACCGCAAGACTCTTTTGCCAACCTACATATATTTTAATAGCAAAATTTTTATAATAGAGAAATATTTTTTTTGTAATAATATTTTAATAACAAATTTGTTTTTTAATAAAAACATTATTTTTAATAAAAAAAAATTTTTTTCCATTTACAAAAATTATAGATCTTCCGATAGGGTGATTAATATTGCGCCACCTTGTAAAAATTGATCAGATTTTAGGTACTTTTTCGAATAAGATTTTTTTGACAGATCACGCGTGACTATTTCAAACTAAATACATAATTTTTTCCAGTATTCCTTAACATTTCATCACGAAAAGACTTACGCCTCAACAACGTTTATAAATCGTATAATTGACTTACGAAAATCGACGCCTTGTGAAAAATGTTTATATTTAGCTCAGGCCAACAATTTTGTCCAGCATTGTGGCTCATTTTTGGCTTAATGGCTAGGTCAATAAACAAAATTGCCGTTTTTAGACTGCGCAACCGGAAGCCATGCAAGAACGGGTTACGTGCGGTCATCCACCTGGGTTATGCATACTGCATGAATGAACCCTGTTCAAGGTATTGAGGTGTCTAGTAAGATTTCCTGGTACGAGATTTTCTCTCATATGAAAAGAGCTGCCTCTTGTATTGCTAAAGGTAGCGGTGGTAAATTTAAAAGCGGTGCCTGCTCCATATGAGCCAGAAGCTTTTGTTACGTTTAAATTTTCAAGCTGAAGAAAATCGTCAAAAAATGTTGCTGATAGAAATTATTAAAAAATTCTCGTTGCTATAAATAATTTAATTTTCTTAAATTGAAATCCTAAACATTTTTAAAATTTTTATATTAATTGAAAATATAAAAACTTTCTGTAAATACCAAGTGTACGGATAAATACCTTCATTTTGCTTAGATTAACGACCAATTTATGTTTTTTTATTTTTTGTTTAGAACTCTAAATCAAACAATTTAAAAGTAGGTGCACAATTTCGTGGAAAACTTTTAATTAATTTTTCATTTTCAATTTGCATTTAAGGTAGTTTTCACTTTCATTACATGCGTCACTTCGTCAACAAGTTGGATATCAGGATTTGTAAATTAAGGAAAATACCATTAGAATACAAAAGTGCTTTACACCTAAATTTCAACTAGTATTGGTTTTAAACATTTGACTTACACACACACACAAAAATGCATGCGAAAAGGTATATAGGTAAACTTTTACGCACTTGAAAAGTCAGTCAAATTGAAAATATATCGTTTCCAAGCTTCTGGCCTGTCGCATACTTTAACCCACTTATTTCGGCTGTGTTACGGCACACCTGCATATATGTGTGTGTAGGTATTTTTATGCTTTTATGTTTACAAAATGTTATGCCATTACACCAGAATGGGAAGAAAATTGCCAACAGATGACCAGCGCATGCCGCGAGGCAAACGCGGCCACAAAAATTATGGCTGTACCCCAGAGAGTAACTGAAATGTGAGTGAAAAAATGTGTGGTTTAGAAGTAATAAAATTGAGCCTATTTTGAAAGATATGTAGTGACCGTGTTGTAAGTAAGTAACGCAGTCTGTTTTGGTGGAGTAAAGCGGAAAAAATTTTAACCAGCATTTGCCCTTGTCGCATATTGCGTGACTGTGGTGACGTTGGATAATGATTACGAATTTGTACGCACTCAGTTGCTGATCCGAGTTAAGCTGCTGGCAGTTAATATTATTTTTTAAATATAATAAGAAATGCATTTTGTTAAAAAATGATAATAAAACACTCACTAAAAGACAAAATTATTATTAATCATAAAAATAATTGCAAACGCCTCAGAGTATATCCCTATCGATACAAAAGTCTCATGGCAGCAGCCTTCTATGAGACATTTGAGCGATTTCCTGTTGTGGCCTCAGTATTGTGGACATGGTTTTAATCTTTCTTTTTTTTATTTGGTTTATTGGTAGGCTTGATTGTAAAAAGAACTTAAGGGGACCCGGTGGCCTAAAAATTTCAAAAAATCGAGTTTTGTTTTTTCGATATTTCGAAAGTATAGTATCTTAAGCATATACTGCGAAGTTTTTATGCGGAAATTCCCAATATTGTAGCTTCTACAGCCTATTAACCCATTAACTAGGTAGAGAGCGGTCCACGCGCTGCTGTACCTCAAACTTTAAACTCATTTATCTCGAAACGACTTTTTTTGGCCTGGTGTTGGTAAAAGAAAAAAACTGTTCAACCGAATCGTCTGAAATTTTAATATCTTATTCACAACTTCAATGGCTATCGCCCGTACCAGAATCATTTTATTATTTCAATTATTTCGTGTTTTTCGATTAAAAGACTGAAAAACCCCGATTTTTAGAATGTCAAATTCAAAACCGTGCCATTTTGTCAATTTTTTTTTTTGTTTTTTTTTTGTTAGTCCGGAATATAGCTACAGTCATAGTGATTCATAATTTTTTTGGTTTTTGTATTTCAGATATATAAAAGCGCCAAAATGGACAACACCACCCAGGTCCCATTTTTGGGAGGGTCAACTTCAGCGGCACTTTTAAAATTATTAAAATTAAATTTTTTTTTTTCATTTCTGTATGTAAAAGAAGTTAAATAAAAAACCTAAAAAATTTAAATATCGTTTTTCTTTTTTTTATTGTAAAAAAAATCCTGAAAATACCCAAAATTTTCGAGCTCAAAGCCACCGGGATCTTTGGAATGAAGCCAAATATCTTCGGTTCTTTTTAACATTTTTTTATTTATTTTTAATTTAGGATTTGTAGAAAAAAAATTTATTTTGGATTCTTTATTTTCTTCTAGAAAAAACCTTGTTTGTTTATTAAAACTTTTTCGCAGATTTTTTTTTTTTGTTATGTTTGAAAACCACCCTCCTTCTTTGTGGTAAAAATTTTATTTTCTTTTCAAATTTTTTGAGAGATTTCTTTCTTTGCCTTTTTTTATTAGTAGTAATTCCCGCAATTTTTTTATTCTTAAAATTTTTTAAATTTATTTAGAATTTGTAGAAAAAAAATTAATTTTTTGTGGAAAAAACCTTGTTTGCTTATTAAAACTTATTGGTAGATTTTTACTTTGTTTTATTATTTTTGAAAACCACCCTCCCTCTTTTTGGAAAAATTTTTATTTTCTTATTCAAAATTTTTGGGAGACTTTTTTTCCCCCATTTTTTATTAGTAGTAAAACCCGAGAATTTTTTTTTGTGATACCATTAGCCTTTCGAAATATATTTAGAGATACTGTTGCTGAATAAGTTTGGCGGTTCGATAAGAAAAAAAAATTGTATGGTTCGATATACACGTTATTATTCAGTGCAGTAGCCTTGAAAATCAATGCACTGTTTTCAATGAGATTCCAATTTATAAATTCCATCACTGCATTGAGAATCTGAAAGGGCTGCAAACTATGCTTCCACGCTTCCCACGCACTAATTTTTTACGTCTGCAAACAGATAGAAGTCACTAGGGGCCAAATCTGGTGAATTCGGTGGATGCTCCAGCAATTCGAACTTTAGCTCTTGGATTTTAGTCATTGTCAAAAGGCTCGTGTGACAAGGTGCATTGCCCTGATGAAAAATGAAATGCAAATTTTTTTCATTTGCAAACTGGGTCTTTTTTCACGAATTTTTTCCTGTCTAAAAGATTACAATAATATTCAAAATTTATTGTTTTACCAGTTTGTAAGTAATCCAAAAACAAAATTCCGTTCGCATCCCAAAAAACTGATGCTAACACCTTCTTGGTCAATTACCGATTTCGGCACATGAACTCCTTTCGGAGCAAAAGAATCAGGCTCACACCACTCTTTAGCCTCCTGTTTTGATTCACGATCAGGGTGATAGACCCAAGTCTCATTCACAGGGATGAATTGACGCACCAAATCCACTTTAACCTTTCGAAAGCACTCTAAATGTTGCTGGGAAAGTCGCATGCCAATGTGTGTTTGTTCCATTGTTAGCGAATGCGGCACCTGCAGCTTTCTGAGACCCAATATTTCAGTTAAAATATTGCTTACACTGCTCAATGAGAAGCTAGAAGAAGCCAGAGAATCCTACTAAACCACTCTCAGTCACTTGACGGTTTTCTAATACGATACCATGTATTTTTTCTACGATTTATGTTGTTGTTGCTGTTTTTAGAAGTCCTTGACGTGAATCGTCTTCAAGGCTGGTACGATTAATTAAAATTTTTGTTCTAATAATTTTCCGCGAGAAATCCTTTTACAGTTTCTACATCCGATCATAAATTTCCATTGCTTTTAAACCTTCCAAAAATAAAAATTCAATCACTGCCCGACACACAACAAGAAAATTTAGGCTCGTAGCAACGCCCTTGCTTATCGAGCCGCAAAACTTATTGAACAACCTGGTGTATTTCTTTATTCAAAATTTTTGGAAGATTTATTCATATTTTTTTTCTTTGTATTTTCTTGCCATTTTTGACTTATTTTCAAATACGTACAGCGAACCAGCGCTGAATTCCGGGAATCTGCTTACGTAGTGACGCTTCCATACAATTTAGAAAAATTCCTAAAGAATAAAAAAAAACCACAAATTTATAAAAATGCCAAAAAAAACGAGGGTATCTGAATTTGAAAAACTCCGTTCCAAATTTTCTATACTGAACAAATCTCAGATTTATTATTTTTTTTTAATGTTTTGGGACTACTTCTTATTATACTTAAGTTTACAAATAAAAACAAGGTCGAGAAAAATGGCAGACCATATCCAACATACTTGAATCTCACGACATAGAATCGCTTGTTTAAGAGATTAGAAGTAGTCTGCGGCCCGAAAAAATTATGATTTTCAATAATTTTTTTTGGCTAGTCAATTGCTTTATTTTACAAATATAAAAACATAGAATTAATAAATCATGTTTCGACTTGCTTTTGGAAAAATCTAATAATTTTAAAAGTTATCGCTGTTTGTGTGGAGCCCGTTTCTCCAGAAGTCCCTTGCGGTGATCATCACAAGTCCTTTGAGATTCATCTAAATCAATCGGACAAGAGAAATTGGTTTTATTAATAGATAATCTTGTGCCTTATTGAAGCTTTTTTTTCAAAATTAACAATATGGCGGCCTCAGGAAATATTTTTCAGATTTTCGAGAAAAAAACCAACAATTAATTGTTTAAAAAAAATCGAAATTTTAGAAAAGAAACCCCTTCGATCAGGCATAAGTTTTTTATATTTTTCAAAAGCAGTAGAAATTTTATTGAAATCTACCAAACTAGTTCAAAAAACATAGTTTTGCGAAAAACACCTTTAAAGTTTTGCTATCGGCTCCGGAGCGCCCGAGTGCGCTTTGTTAATTGTTGAATAACTCGAAAAGTATTTGTCGGATTCACTTCAAATTTTCACTCAATATTTTTAAGGTATTCTACGAAAAGCAAAACACAAAAAATACATTTTTTTGAAAATTTTGACTACCCCTAACCTCTTAACGAAATTCGATACGTAAGTTCCTCTTATGAAAGGCATCGACGCGCGAAATCAGGCAAGAGCCACAGCTATTTCTCACACACTATAATTTTTTAAACCACAAATTAAAAGACACTTCAGTACTTGATAATTCGCTCAAGTTCGATATTTGGACTGATTTTCGAGATCCCTATAGGTCTGGACCCCTATAAGTCTCGGAGTGATACTTGGCTCCAAACACCATTGGAAGCTGTACCTTGAAAACCAGATAAAGAAAGCCAGTTTACTTATAAATTTCTACTTCTGCAAGTTAATGTTCTTCAAAAAATGTGGACTCAAGCCACAGGCAGTTCTATGGATTTGAACGAGGTGAAAACCAGCACCGAGACTGTTACCTCTGTCTTCACTGCCGGCTCAAAGATTGGACAAGAGAGTTTTATAAATAGATAACCTTGAGCGTGATCGAAGCCTTTTTTTGTTTTTCAAAATTAACAATATGGCGGCCTCAGGAAATATATTTCAGATTTTCGAGAAAAGAAGCGAGAGTTAATTGTTTAAAACAAAGTGCGTGTAGCGTAGAACACATAACAGAAGTGAAACTGTCAAGGCAGACACAGAAAGGCAGGGAGAGACCCGAGAGAGAATTAGAGAGAGAGAGAGAGAAAGAATATATATCTAAATAAATTCACAACATTTTCAGAGAATACAAATAGACAAAATTTACAAAAACCGGAGAAGGGTCGACAGGTGTAGATAAACGCTGGACACAAACTGTGGCAACAACGCGCACTACTTCGAGCGTGTATCACCCGCACACACGCAAGGATTCCTGGACAGCAGCAACGGCACAAATTACCGCAAGGCAATACCAATAAATCCGACCCCGGAATGGATAGCACTTTATAGTTAGTACGCACAAGCACTAGTCAGAAAACGGAAATAAGCCCCAAAAAGTAGGCACCAAAAAAACGCAAAAAAAATTGGGACCAAAAACAAAACCTCAAACAGTAGGCACCAAGGAAATATAACGCGAAGAAGTAGGCACCAAAAATATATTTCCTACAAATTTGCACCAACAAACAAGCGCCAAAAAGCAAGCAGTGTTATTTCTCACTAGAAATTAGCAACCTCAAGGAAAAACTCAGGAAAAATAGCCTAAAGTGTATCTAAGATATAAATAAGGTATAGCTCTCTCTCTCATTTTCCTCTACATTATATCTTTTTTCTCTCTCGCGGAACGAAAATGCCCAAAACGTTGCATGGCCTAGAAATTTTACTCTCTATTCTCGCTCGTCCATCGACGCCTAAGAAGTTTCACTTCAAAAATCGAAATTTTGGAAGAGAAAAATCCTTCGATCCTTCGAGTTTTTATGTTTCTCAAACACAGTATGTATTTGATTGAAATCTACCAAGCGAAACATAGTTTTGAGAAAATCGTATTTAAAGTTTTGCTATCGATTACCGGCGCGCCCGAGTGCCCTTGGTTAATTGTTGAAAAACTCGAATAATTCACAAATTAGCCTTGCGTTTTTTGAGGAATTTTCACTCGCAAATGCCACATTATGATAATATTCTTATTTACAGTCTGGACTTCTATTTTTTTTAATTTTGGGGATCCGTTTCGAGGACCTTACACTTTTTGCTTCGGTATTTGTTCGAGCTCCTTCTGATGCTTTCCGACAAATGGAGGGACCTACAATTTTATGCCATCTCCGAACAGCAGATGATTTTTTATGAGAAGCTTTTTCTCCACAGAAAAACACTCGGAGGTTTGCCATTGCCTGCTGAGGGCCGACCGCTATTAGAACAAACGTTTATTCTCGACAGAGGATTTAATTATATTTGTACAGCTAACTTCAGACTTAAGTCACATTGCCATGATATATTTTGACAGCTGATGTAGCAAGGCTTGTATGTGAATAAGTTCAATTGATTTTACGCAGTACTTTTTGGTCAGTGCCCTTTTATATATGGAAAGCGATAAGCACCTTTTTCGTCATATTTTACTTTTTTACTATAGAAAAGGTAAAAATGCTGTTCAAGCCAGAAAGAAATTAACCGATGTGTATGGAGAAGATGTGTTGACAATATGCCAGTGCCAGAACTGGTTTGCAAAATTTCGAACCGGCAATTTTGATGTTGAAGATGATGCACCACGTTCTGGGCGGGGGAGTTGAAGCTTATAAAGACGCCATAAGGCATTAGTCTGTGCAAATCGACGAATAACAACATGTGAGATGGGCGGCAGGTTAAATTTCTCAAATTCAACTGTTTATAACCACCTGAAAGGCCTGGGCTTACCCTCGTCTTACATTTTCGACACAAAAAAAAGAAATTATTAGACTTTCCGAAGAACCCAATATATTTCTTAGTTATTACTATTAATTATGAATATCTTTTTAATTTTAAAGGAGTCAAAATGAGTCACGAGTCAGTTTAAAAAAACGCACATTTGTATGCTGTACCAGCTTACCGAGCGCGTCAGCTCGCTATGGAAGTCATAGTAAATATTCGATCAAATAGCTTAGACTCAAAATTCAGACTTCAGCTGTGTAGCGAAACATTGTATCATACTTAGTTTTTCTAGTGAAATATGTAGCAACAACAAAAATAGTAAAACTGCACTTTGCACTTTTAAGTTTTCTCTTTTCACTTTTATAAAGGCTAGCCGGTAATTTGGTCTAATCTGCAGTGGTAGAAATGCCAATCTAAGCGCAGTCTGATTTTTCGTGCACAGAAATCATCAGAAACTACCGCAAAGGGGAAATAGCGGAGGGCGATTAACATTTCCTAGTTTAATAGTTTGAAAAACTCACCAGTTGCTTATAAGAAAAATGAGAACGAGAGCGAACTAGTCTTAATTCCAGTTTCACTAGAAGTGACTGGTACTTTACTTGTAGGGTAAAAAAGGCTTACCTATACAAATGCACGTACATAAAACTACAATGTATGTATGTATGTCTGTAAGTACAAACACGAATATGTATGCACGTGCAGCCCATATTCTGCGGAGCTGCGGAGTGTC
The DNA here is from genome assembly GCF_027943255.1 of Anastrepha obliqua. Lineage (NCBI taxonomy): Eukaryota > Metazoa > Arthropoda > Insecta > Diptera > Tephritidae > Anastrepha > Anastrepha obliqua. Next base: position 156,776,519 of record NC_072892.1, on the reverse strand, counting down.
GATGCTGTTTTCTGCACTTATCACGCAGTGGTGCGCAACTATGAAACTGCGACACAGTTTGCAGCATAAATTAAAAATGGAGGTGCCTCCAGTTACAAGCTGACTTGGTGCCTCCGGTTACTAGCTAACTTGGCCATCGATGTTTCTAACAGCAACAACTACACTGGCACGACGAAATACTGCATTCATACTTTAGTATATAGACGAAATTCGTCGACGCAGCATCAGAGTATTAAGTGCTTTCAAGTGTGCAATGCTCAAGGGTAGTGGCAATTTCAACGGCTGCCAAAACTCAACCAATATGTGTAGTATTTAACCATGCATGTGTGTGTGTGTGTATGCGTGTGTGTGTAGGGAACTAATGCCGCAAAAGAGCGAGTGTGCATAGGTGCTGAAATATTTATTGATTTCGAATGCGGAATTTGTTGCTCCATTGAGTTTCGGTTTCTATTGAAAATGAAATTTGAATATTTGGGAGACAATGACTTTGAGAAACCTTTCGTGTCGCTTTCATAGTTTATGTGCGAGTATAGTTTTATCAGTGGTTAGCTAAGAAATTTCTATTAAATAAGAAAATGTTGGTTTTGGGAATAAGTTTCCGTCCGCTCTTAGCCAAAGTTACGACTTATTGAAACAATGAAATAATACCTGATATTATGTGACGTATATGCTATTGAAAACTACTACTTAACTCCATTTTTCAGGCAGCATATGGATCCCTCCAACGAAAAATTTGAGTTCTTTTGACTTGACCCATTCATTGAGCCAGTTTGCGATGCTCTCGTAAGTAGTAAACCGCTCTCCAATAAGGGCTGGCTGCATTGATCGGAACAGATGGTAATCCGAAGGTGCAATGTCTGGAGAATACGGTGTGTGGGGGGAAGATTTTCCAATTCAGTCCCTATAAATATTTCTGGACCGATTTAGCAAAGTGTGGACTGGCGTTGTCATGCAGAAAAATCGGTTTGTCATGTCTACCATCTCATCGGCACCGATCTCAACAACTTGACCTATCTTTTATGGCACTACTTGGGCAATTTTACGCAAATATTTTGGTTTGAAAGCATATAAAATACAGCTGGTCCGAGATTTGAAGCCGGCCGATCTTCCAAAGCGTCTTAATTTTAGTTCAGTGATGAGGCTGATTTGTGGCTTGATGGCTACGTCAATAAGCAAAATTGCCGCATTTGGGCTGTAGAGCAATACGAAGCCATGCAAAAAGAGCCACTAGATCCATTGAAAACAACCGTGCGGTGTGCGGAGGCTGGAGGAATCAACGGCCCAATTTCATCAAAGGCGAAGCTGGTGTCAATATTGCAGTGAATAGCGAACGCTATCGCGCCATGATAAACGACTTTCTGATGCCGGAAATTTAAGTACATGAACAATATTTAGTTCAAACAAGACGGCGCTACTTGCCATACAGCCCGTGAAATAATCGATTTACTGTGTCATCGTTTCGGTGAGCAATTTATCTCTCGTCTCGGACCAGTGGATAGGCCACCGAGATCGTGTGATATCACACTTTTGGACATTTGTATGTGGGGGTGTGTAAAGTCTAAATGCTTTAGCAGTCCAACATGGGACCTTCCACCTCCGCTATTCTGTGAGGCACAGCTGAGAACACAATAAACACAACTAACGCGAAAGTTTGACAATCGAAATTCCTTGGCTTCCTCTTGCCGCTTGGCTTTCTACAACATACCATTATAGGTTATACAACAGCATTACATTTCACTGGGAATGAAGTAGCGGACGCTTTGACAAGAGAGATGGAGGCCTCGATATTAATACTACAGTTATTCACGAAATACCGACCGAAGTCCTCCAGCGAGTCAATCAAAAGTGCGAATTACGACGCAGTTGCGGAAAACATTTGAAAGGAATGATATTTAAAAAATAAATGTCATGAATGGTTCTATACAAAAATAATAGAGATTATCCAATCGATTTGAATTTTTATTGTTCTATTTGAATTTTAAGTCCGATGCCCCTAAATTGATCACCCCTTACAAAGTTATAGAAGCATGCCTTTGGGGAGGGACAAGCAATATTTACTCACCAGCATTTGCGTGGCAAGAATTCGCTCAAAAGGCTTTGGCTGAGCAGTGCGCGCTTTCACTTAGTTATTTCATAAACGAGCTGAGAAATACAGACATATTTATTAAGCGAACGAAATAATAGGTATATAGCTTATCCTACTAAAACACCCTTTGCCTGACTGTGCATACCTATTAAGGCGTTTAAAAGTGTGTATTTATGCATATGAAATTAAAATTGTCGAGCTTATTTACTATTTATTTTTATTCATATGGAACCTGTCACAGAATAGCCATTAATATTATATTTCGTGCATTTTTTAATCCAGTCCAGTAAAGCACATAACAAATAAATGTGTGTGTGTGTGTGTGTGTAAATACGTTTAAGTAAGGTAAATAAAATGCGATATTTTTACTTTATTCCATAATGAAATTGTTCGCCCACCTTTGTTTACTATAAATAATCGGTTTTTTAATGCGGCTATTTGTCATTGTTGCCTTTTTCCGCACATTTATTGAAATGAAAGCAAATTTGTATAAAAAGATAATTCGACCTAAGAGAGAATTTTAAAAATTTCAATCAATTTGCTATTCAGTGGCAGGCTTATTTGATAGCAAAGGATTTATGTTTTTTTTATAATATGGGGCACAGGCATAAATTGCAGAGCTTAAGAAAAACGTTAAGCTGACCTTTTGGGTTGCAAAAGCGCCTGTGCTGCCACGCAACTTAAACAATTCAGCTACAAAGTAACAAACAACACTTTTTTCGTATTTAGCATGGCCACCTCAATGGGATGAAAATTTTGATGCTCGCATTGATAACTCATATCATATCGTTAAAAATCTATAGGTCAATTTTATATTATTTAAAGTAAAGAAGCCCACAGGCATAGCTTTATTGTAGGCAGATTTGGTAAATAAAAAATACCAAAACAGTTTAAATTTAAAGCAAAGAAAGCTATAGGCGAAGCAGATGTTAGAATTCACAAGGATCGCTCATATGCTTTCTACATTTCAAATGGTTGTTGTTGTTGCTATGGCAGCATAAACATTTCCCACACACAGACGTAGAACGCTACTGGAGCGAGAGCCCTTGGCCGAATATAAATCCGGGTAACTTAGAATCAATCGACTGCCGGTGAACGATTTAGAATGGGGGCAACAATTTAAAATATGTGGGTGACTAGACGCGACTGTGTTGACTGTTTGCTTTGATGAAAGCTATTACGTTTTGCTCTCAATTCACTACCAAGCCCATTTGCTTTGCTTCCTTATCCCACTCCGAAAAAGTACTAAGTGTGAAGAAGACCATCAAGATCGTGTGATATCACACTTTTGGACTTTTATTAGTGGGGGTGTGTAAAATATGAATGATTTGTGGATAAATCAGCTTCGATTGAGGTATTGGAAGCCAACATACAGCCAACTTAACCAGAAACCGATCGAAGTCCCAAGTCTTTCAAAATTGAGGTCTTCAAATGACTGTATTACGGCGCACTTGTGGTCAACTTTTGAAAGGAATGATCTTTAAAAAATAAAAGCTATGAACGGTTCTCCACAAAAACAATAAAGATTGCCCCATCGATTTGAATGTTCGTTGCTTTATTTGAGTTTAAAATCCTGTACCTCTAAATTCATCGCTCTTTACAATATCGGCCTGGAAGCCTTTCTGTAAAGTTGATATGCAATCTGCTTAAAAATAGTCGAATTTGAAGAAAGAGTCGATCTACCACAAAGGAAGCCCTGAAGGTTGGCACAAATGATGCTTTTGACTAAAAAAAACATTTTATCTTTTAAAATGCGTTCTAATAACTTAGGGGCAGTCTAAAGTTTGAAAATAGGTTTCGGGATTGCTCACATCACTCTTGTTTTCGCTTTTAAAAATTATTATATATAACAAGAGCCAATTTCCACTCATCAATAAAATTAGCTCTAGATAATAATCAGCTGAAGATCAACTGGAAAGGAAAAACAAAGCGAAAACCAAATTTTGAGCAAACCAGTCAAAGGGCCATTGACATCTGTTTTTGAGAAATTCTTTAGTTTAGCAAAACCTTTGACAACATCATCCGAAGAAAAGAGCTAAAGTCAACAGACGAACTCGCATTCTTACTCAAACTCAAAGTCACTAAGAGACAGCGCGGAGGAATAAAATTGGATTAAGAAATATTTCATTAGCAGAACTCACACTTTTATCATTGAAAAATACACTACCGGTCAAAAGTTTGGGTTCACTTGAAAAATTGTAAAAAATTTTCAAATAATCGTGATTTTCTTAGTCAAATATTTTTTAATATTGTTATTTTACAGAAAGTAATTGTGTTTAATACAAAATATGTTAACTTTTAAAGAAACCCGCAAGTATTTGTTCATATTTTCGATTCCTCGATATATCCGCCTTTTGCTCGTATTACAGCATCGCATATTCTGGGCATCCTATCAATTAATTTACGCAAAGATTCTGCTGTTATTTGATTCCAGCAATTTTGCAGAAATGTCCAAAGTTGTTTTGTATTAGTAGGTTGCAATTTTCTTACTTCTCTGTCCAACTCGTCCCACAGCAACTCGATCGGGTTACAATCCGGCGACTGAGGAGGCCATTCCATATATTTGAGTTATTTTTGATTTTCTTTGGCTGCAATGTAATCATGGCAAAATTTTGAAATGTGCTTAGGATCGTTATCCTGCTGGAAAACGATTCCGTTGCCCACAAGTCTTTTCCCACACGGAAAAGCGTGCCGTTGAAGTATGTTGTGGTAGACTTTTTTGTCCATGATACCCTCAATTTGCACAATGTCTCCAACTTTGTCTCCAGCAAAGCATCCCCAGCCTAACACTAACCCTCCACCATGCTTAACTGTGGGAACAACACATTGGTTCATCATGCGTTCACCGACAAAACGACGAACATATTGGCGGCGTCGTTTGTTGAAATTTTCAAACTTGGACTCGTCCGTGAACAAGACTTTAGACCATTGTTCTGTTGTCAACTCTTTATGTTTTTTAGCCCAATTAAGTCTCTTTACTTTATTTTGCTTTTTGGCGGCAACGCATCCTTTTAGGCCGTAGTTTCTTAGTCGTCGCTGTACGGTAAAAACAGATACTGGAGCCTCAGAGGCTGTTAAAGAACTATTTTTTTGCTTACAACACATATGAACTTATCCTCTCCTTTTGACGTAGTTTTAGGCCTCTCAGAACAATGACGATTCTGATTGCACCCAGTAACGCTCTTTATCGTTCTCATGATAGCATTTTGAAAGACATTACATCTCGAAGCAATTTTTCGCGTTGAATAGCCTTCTCCATGTAGTGCTACAATGACTGCTCGTGTTTCTACACTAAGCTCTGCTTTCCGACCCATTTTTCTACAAATAAAACAAGAAATATGTAGTTTTATTTAAATTTTAATAATTAGAAGATAGTTTTTGTGTGTATAAAGTCGAATTGTATGTAAGTTTTTGTAAAACAGTTATTTTTGGGAATACTAAAAGTTGTTTTACTTACCTTTTTGATAACAAAGATGACACCAACAATTAGAAATATAACTCTTGAAGCGAGTTTTGCAGCAATAAGATGTTACGCGTAATGGGCACTAGACGCATTGACAGAATGCAACAAGTCATAACACGTTCATGCTTGATCTACGCGTCTCCTACAATCACTTTGTAAACAATAACAATCTCTTAAACTCAAACTTTTCCGAGCGCCACTTGAAGCGAGTGATAACAAAAAAGCTGGATAAAGTGGCCGGGGTCCATATTTGTGACTACACCAAGCACGATCAGTACTTCCTAAAAAAGGAATGGATGTGAATATCAACACCATCGAACGTCGAATGAAGGAGGCGCACATATCCTACCGTCCCATATCATCTAAGCCACTACTCTCAGAAAAAACACCTTAAGAGACAACAAAACAAGAAAACGGTATACGTTTTTTCATGTAAAAAAATTTTAAATATATATCTTTCATACCTCATGAAAAATCGTGGTTCCTTTTTTCTGACACAGACTGCAAATTGTGCAATCCTTCTTTAACAACAGTCAGGGGGATACTGATGATCGAAAAGGTCTCTGAAACCAATTCAGTCCCCTTACTGGCAAGCTGATCAACATTTTTATTTCAGAAAAGTGTTACCTGCACACCCAAGTGAGTTGATCTTCTTCTTACAGGGTTTGACTAGTTTGTATCCACACCATCGCGTCGTCGTGAGCCTTGATCGCGGCTTGACTATTCGAAAAGATGCTAATATTCCCTTCACTGCAAAGATTTCTACCTGAAAACAACACTAGCAGTATTCGGCAGTTTAAAGGAGATACATAAATTGGCTGATTTATAGAAGGCCCCGGCTCCGACTCTCGATTCCACCTGCAAGACGTCAGTGAAGACAGAGCTACCAGCTTCGGTGCAGATTTTTCCCTCATTCCAATCCTGCCTACTTGGAAAAATTGAACAGCCACGACTCTTAAAATCCAGTTTGCGGATAGAGAGACCTGTAAGAAATTCATAAAAATAGGGAGTTAACTGCCTAAAAATGCTACCATATCCCTTGTCCCAGAAGCCAATCTCCTTTGACCTAATGCACTTTGAGCGGCGATGTAAATAGCGAAAAAGTCGATTAAGGAAGTAAGTGCAAAACGACATTCGCGACGGCATTGGGGCAAGTGTTACATGGTCCGATGATGTCAATACGTGCAGTCCTTTGCACTTTCCGCAGTTCATGCCCTTCCGAAGAGCGTCTCACCAAACCAAGCATCCCTACATTAAAATTGGCAGAACCACTAGTTTGTATATCCAACGCACGGCCTGCCACTTGAGATCCCATTTTTTGCCGAACAAAGATTTGAAGGAGTAGAAAGCGGGTGGCAGTCACCAGGTCATCATTGCCGGCAACTTTAATGCATGGACCGTAGAGTGGGGTAGTAGGAGAACGAACGCCAGGGGTGCTGCCTTTTCGGAGGCTTTCGCTCCGATTGATTTGGTCGTAGCCAACGATAGAAGAACAGTCACCTTTCATCGTGACAATAAAGAATCCATCATCGATATCACTCTTACGAGTAGCTCCTTGGCACGTTGCGTGAAATGGAAAGTCGGCGAGCACTATACCTACAGCGATCATCAGTCGATTGTTATAGACTTGACATCAGGAAAACAAGACAAAGATTACATTTCAGCTAGTAAATCGATGCACCAAGAATGGAGACAGACAACCCTCGATAAACCTTTCTTCCAATTTGTTTTAGATGAGGTCGTAGAGCGCGAACAAGAGGAAGAATTAGCAACAAAGGCAACAAACAGACTTGTGCAAAGCATTGTAATAGCCTGTGAAGCATCGACGGCTCGTAAAATAAAAGGCTGTCATCGGAAGCCAATTTACTGGTGGAATGATCAAGGAGCTAAGGGCGAAAGGACAAACGCGCAGGAATACTGTGGATCACGAAATGAGGCTAACAAATTTCAAGTATCTTAGAAAAGTGGAGATCCAGCGAAGTAAAACAGCCTAATTTAATCAACTCTGCGACGAGGTAAACAAAAATATATGGGGATCGCCTACAAACTAGTGATGTCAAAAATTGCTAAGGCACCGCAAGTAAAACGCCCAAAACTTGGTAGATGAAATAATTCGGACTTTGTTTTCTCACCGCAAAACAGACAACATGTCATACATGCAAGCTTCTACAAACGGCATCGAAGAGATAACAGCTGAAGAAATTGTTTATTTTGGGTTTAAGTCCTACATTGACGGGATACAGGATTTCGATGCTTCCTCCTCGTAAAACAAAAAGGAGTAAAAAGCTGTGCTGGTCTTCTTTACCCGATTTTCAATATGTAGCTTCCAATAGAGTTTGGAGTCAAATAACGCTCCAAGTTACCTAACTTCCGATGAAAATGGGAGAACTTCGTTATTTTGTTTGGGAAGTCCAAAGTCTGCTAAATAGCACCAGCTCCGTTTCATCAGAGGTGACTTTAAGGCAACGCAACTGGCAGCCCAGCGACTGAGTACAGCCAGTGACCTTCCCAAAATCGTTCGTATTTTCTATAAAAAACAGATTACGCTCGATAATTATTTTAACTTTTTTATTGAGTTAAACTTAAGGGGTTACGCCACTCTAGCTACTGTAAAAAAGCAGTTTTTTAAGGATTTTTTTTACATTGAAAGAAAGGTGCCAGGAAAAAACTTTTTAAGTATATTATTAAGCATGTATTTAAGTGTAATTACAAATATTTTTATTGAAAAATATTACAAAATGGCGCCTTTGGAGTGAATCTCTGAACGCGCCCTGCGAAAAAGGCACTTCACGGCAAGCAGTACAACTGACGTAAATGTCCACCTAAACCAAATTAAAAACATTCTTCTCAATCGACGTGAGTATAGCTGTAGAAATACGTACGGGATTTTAGAAATATTGAAATTTGTGTATTTTGCAGATGTTTGAAGTCAAAAGTAGAATTTTTCGTCTAAAATGGAACCGTTAATTGTTTATAAAAATTTTTCTAATTAATTAATAAAAAAATCCGTACGTATTTCAGTGCGGAATAATGTTCTAAAGATCCTTGTACAATTACAAGTGAAAATATTAAAAATTGTTTGTGTTATGCTGCTTGCCGTTTTGAAAAATCACGTTTTGAGATAAACACGCTTTAAATTTGAATAGTCGGTTCAGAGACGTCAGAGGCGCTCGCGCAAAAGTGCGAAATATTAGAGATAAACATTTTTTTCACGCATAGGACTTTTTGTTTTATATTCTAAAGAGTTTAAAGCATCTTTTAAGCAAAAAAAAAAAATTTCGATATTTTGAAAATCCTAGAGTGGCCTAACCCCTTAAATGAGGAAATGGAAGATTAATATCTACTCGCTCATATGCACAGTTTATTATATATTTACCGCCACAGCAACCAATGGTAAGTTACCCACGGAGGCAAAACGCAGAAAATAATTTATTTATATTACATTTTTTTTTTTACAAAGAATTTTATGCATCAATGGAGCAAACAAAAAGCAAATGTGCGGCACTTATGAGTGTAGCTCATATAAAATATGCGATACTGATGCGAGCGCTGGTACATACACACACACGTGCATGCACACACACATACCCTAAAAAAATCAACAGTAGTGGTAAAAGTTGATTGAAGGTTGATTGTGGATCTTCTTTATCAAGCAACCTCAGCAAGTAAAATGATTTCCATAAAAAATAGGGAGACGTTGATGAGGAAAAACAACAGCAACAGCAGTAAATGGAATAACAACAACAACACTAAATAGCGTTAGGCAATGGAAAATAGGGATTCACATGAGCTATCAAATAAAATGCAAATGAAATTGGGTGAACGCAGATGAAAACATTTCAAAAGAGAGCGAAGGTGAGCGAGGGAGAGTGCGAGAAAGGGAAAGTGCATCTATTTAAATAGTGGCAACGGTAAGTACGAACACTTACGCGCTCCCCTGCTAGCTAACATCAGCACACGTGATGCTTCTATGTGTTTGTGTGTGTAAGTGAGCGAATGCCATCAAATCAGAATTAAGTAATGCCTTATAGCAAAGGCTGAAAGAAAAAAAAAGTATAAATAAAAACGGCACAATATTCGTGCACATTTAGTGGTGCGGCGGTGCGTATGATTGTTATCGGCATTATTGCTTTATCGAAATTGACTCAATGCGCTTACGGTGTTTTAACCGGCTTCCGGTATGGCGTGCTGAATATTGATTTCATATTGGCGTTTCATAAATGTTGCTGTATTTATAATTAAAAACTGTTTTTTTTTTTTCTTTTTGACCACAGGACATTTTCCGCTTAATGGATTGACAATTACGTGGTTGTTGGTTGTGTTTTGTTTTTTTTTTCTTTTTTGAGAAATTTTGCATAAAAATAGGTCCCAATTTAGCGCGATTTCTACGTCGGTAGTTTTCCAGCTCAGCGGATGTGTGTTGGGCGGATTATTTATTCTACTGACGTGGAAAGCTTTGCGTGAATATTTGCATTTTTAATAAAAATAAATGGAATATTTTATTAAATGCATTGAATTCTGTGCAGGAAGTGGTTGCGTACGGTCTAATTGCTCCTATTGAAACTTATTTTTGTGCTACTTATTTTACATCTTTTTTTATAGGGTATAAGGTAATAGGTAATAGGGTAATAGGTAATAGGGTAATAGGTAATGCGTCCTCGGTAGTCTAGCGTAAGTGCACTAGCCGGCCATCCCAGAGGTTGTGGGTTCGAATCCCACGTAAAACACGGTCCTCGCACTTTTCCAAATTTACCTACTTTCTCTGTTTCAAAAAAAAAAAAAAAAACAAAAAAAAAAATCTTATTCCTCAAAACCCAAAACCTTATTCATTCCATCCTTACTCCTGCACATTATTAGCATTGTGACTGCTAAAACAAGCAGAAACAAACAGTTACACATTGCATCAGTGGCGCCAGCAAGAGGAACTGTGCAACCGCGGTAATAGCGCAGACACACAAAATTTAGCGAAATCTTCAACCATTTGTACGCTCCTGTTGCCAGAAAAATGTGACACCCAGATGGCGCTCCAAGCAGTAAAGAAGGCGTTGTTCTTAAGCAACGTCAGGTGGGCATTCCCGCCACTTAGGACTGGTAGCGGTAGGCTAATCACCTACCCTGTCAGAAATCAAATAGATTAACGAAACCAAAGCAAGGCAAGTCTTGTCGAGGATAATAGGTATACAAACACTCTGACAGAATTTGGCTTTGAATTCAAGAGTAGACCTCTGCACTAATTTATTGAAATAGCTCAGATTTTACGGCAAAGTTAAGACTCACAGCAGTGACGGAAGCCAAAAAACAATGATTGCATCGATCCAGATGATCTCAATTCCTTCTTTGACTTTATTAGCGTAATCTGAACACTGAAAAGATTTTGTGTCAGTTCACGTCTCTCAATTTTAGCTGTTCTCTTCTAAGCTTTTCATTGATGGATGTATTGTTTAATAGCAAAAAGGACTAGCGTCTTTTTAATAACCAGACCGCTACCTCTGAAGACAATGCATCCGCTACTTCGTTCCCAAATACACACCTATATTCTGGGATTCCTTTCAGCAGAATGCGAATGTGTATTCCTAGTAAATTCAATTTCTCGAAACACTCAAGGAGTAATGAGGACTTAACCTCAAAGGATTACAATGCCTTGAGTGCCGCCTAACTGTCGCTCAGAATGGCTACTCTCATCAGCACAGACTGCTTTGTTTTGGGGCTTATAATCTAGAGCCTATGCCGTCGGGTGTATTCGAAGAATGGGATGCTGTATTTCTTATAAAAAAATGTCGAGCTCGCTTTAAAAGAAAGAAAAAATATACTTAAAATCCACACGATTTATGAGTCATTGAGTTTTTTTTTTTAATTTACGCGTGTTTTGAGTCGTTGAACATAATTTTTTTTTTATTTTTGTTTTTAAATCCACACGGAATGAGTCATTCAACTTAATTTTTTGAATTTTTTTTTTTGAATTTTTTTTAATTTTGATATAGAAAAAATATAAAATTTAGTACTTTTGGCAGATCTATCAGAAAAATAAGAAGCTGCATCTTGATAAGCGAAATATTGGAATTGAGGTCGCCATACCAACTGTTTTATCTTGTTGACTTATTCTAGCGGGTCTCACGTCTTTTCAATTTGCCGTCCGCTCAAAATAAGACATTTCATGTTGTATGATTAAGAGATGTTGACGATTTCTATTTTTTTTTTGTCTTCTATGAACAACAGATACGAAGGAAGAAAATAGAATATAAATAATTTTACATCAGATTATCTTCTTGTCTCTACAAGGGACATAAAAAAATACTTTAAAAGATTATAGTACAACGTCATTCACAACCCGCCATATTCTGCACACATTGCTGCTTCTGCTCACTACTCATCCTCCACGAAACTCAGCCTGACTGTAAAGCACTTTAATTTTTTTTTAGAGAAATCAAAAATTTCACAACTTCACGGATTATAAGGTTTCACTTTATTTTCGTGCACACATTTCTGGTTGAATACCCATCTAAATTGTCACTGCTTACCATATCCATATAAATAAATATTTTCAAATCTTTCTTCTGAAGTTTAAACTCATTCGGTAACACTGAAAAACCTTCATACCGCATAAATAATCCCATTTGCTTAGCCTGAATAGAAATATTTCTGTACCTTCTTTCCAAACTTAAACCTCAAACTTAATGAACTCCAAACAAGGTGCAAAAAGGTATTCGCTTGGAGAGAACTTTGATGGGATGGCAGTACATAAAACAAAAAAGTATAAGAATTCACACGCACGACTTTCACTCTTTTAATGAATGGAAGAAAGTAAGAAGATAATAAAGTACCGTTGAAAATAAAAGTGCAAAGTCAGAAAATTCGTAGGAAATAAATACCTTTAAAGTAGGAAATAGCTGGTGCTACAATTGAAGGCACGAGCAGAATGTGAAAGTAACACATACGAGGAACTTGCAGGTGCAGAGAGAGAATTTCCGTGGTAAGCAAAAGAACAAAATAACTCACATCTAAGACATATAAAAAAAAAAAAAATAAATAATTGGCGCGTACACTTCTGTTAGGTGTTTGGCCGAGCTCCTCCTCCTATTTGTGGTGTGCGTCTTGATGTTGTTCCACAAATGGAGGGACCTACAGTTTCAAGCCGACTCCGAACGGCAGATATTTTTATGAGGAGCTTTTTCATGGCAGAAATACACTCGGAGGTTTGCCATTGCCTGCCGAGGGGCGACCGCTATTAGAAAAATGTTTTTTATTAATTTTGCTTTCACCGAGATTCGAACCAACGACCTCTCAGTGAATTCCGAATGGTGATCAGACACCAACCCATTCGGCTACGACGGCCGCCTAAGACATATACTTGCAAGTAAATGTACAGTTACAAAAATTCCTCTGCACTCAAGCCACTATGCGAGGTGATTCAATAAAACCACTTGGCTGGTTGGTTGGTTGTAGTGGTGATTCACCAAGAATCCAATTAGTACCATTTTGTTGTCACATCCTCGCTAGCAACGTCCGCATTCAATACCACAAGGCTACCACATCCTCGCTGTACGATTATCCTTTCACGACAATTTTTAGTCTATGCAATTGAGAAACCTTATAAGGATCTTTACGTCTATGCCAGTTAGCTCTTTGAGGTTTCCAAAGCGCGGTTTGCCAAGGCTTTGCATCCTCGCCTTCCATAGGGCTGGGCGGTCACAGAGGAAGTGGAAGATAGTTTTCTTTTTCCCCAGGTTGATTACTACTATTATAGTTTATATTACAATAGAGTGGATGCCCATTTCGGCTGCCTGCTCTCCTATGGACCAGAAGCCAGTTATTACTGCCGTGAATCTGCAGTCGTCCCTTCGTTTCACATATCAACTTTGACGTTTGTTTGTGGTTGTCATCATCTTCATTGTTTTAGTGAATCCCTAGCGCCATATAGGGCACCAACAACACCTCGTCCCATTACTGGATAACACCTTTACCTACGTCCAACTTAACCCGAGTTAAGCCGTCTCGCAATCCACAGCTCTCGGTTTCTCTTGGCCTGCCAAGCGCTCTTCCTCTCGCTGTGAGTGGGTTCCATTCCATTGTCCTCTTCGCTATGTTACCGCCTTCTTTGCGGTGAGTGTGACCAATCCACTTCCATTTCTGTCTTCTAATCCAAATGTCAAGCGACTCCATATTTGATTTTTTGAGCAATTTCTTGTTTGGCACTATTTCTGGGCAGAAATTTCAGAATATAATCTTTAGACAGCTGTTGACAAAAACTGCTAAGCGAACGGTTCTAGAGGTGATGATTTTCCAAGTACTACTGTACATCAGTACCCACAGCACATTCGACTGGAACCGCCTAACCTTTATACTGGAACTCAGGTTGTTCTTTCCCCTACAGGGTACAACAGCCCAAATGCCCGTCAGGCTTTTTCTATTCGGAAGCACATGTCTTCATTCGTGCCACCGCCAGGGACAACTTTGTTGCCGGTTGAAGGTGGGCCGTAGCGCTCTGCTAACTTTGTATGTCGTCTGATCCCTTCATCCACGATCCACGTTTCGTAGATATTTTGGGGGCATGCATTCTTGATTGCACTCAGTGCTGTGAATACCGCAGAATGTTATTCATAGCAGATCCCACATTTGCCTGTTCGTCTGCTTCTTAATTTCCTTCAATGATCCGATGGGATAATTTTATGGTTTACACTCAAAGTGGTAAGGCTATTCCTACATTGTTCCACCAGTTTAGAGGTTGTTGTAGCCGAATCCAGTGCCTTGGCCTTGACTTGCTGCTTGTCTATCCGAAAGAATAGCGATATTAAAAGAGAACTCTGTGATTAGTAGCCTAAAAGCTTCCCCTATTACCAATACTTTCGCCTAGAAGAAACTGCAGGCATTAAGAAGACGCACAGATTGTTCAATTCCAAGTCTATGAGAGTATATACCAGCTCCAACACAATCCATTCTGGAACCATCTGTATATACTGTAGTGTCGATATTTTCAGTGAGAACCCCTTACTCCATTCCTCGCGAGATGGAAAGAGAGTGGGTAAATTCCCATTGAATGTTGCCGTCGGAATGATATAATCAGTCCTGCCCGAGGTGAACTGAGTTTGACGCTATAATAGACTTGCATGACCATAAGTTTTCTCTTTCCAGCGACCCGCTTTATGTAACCTAAATGCACTCATGGTTGCCGTCTTCTTGATATGTAGATCTACCGGAATAACGTCAGTCAGGGTGTTAAGAGCCTCCTTAGGATATGGTCTGATTGCACCGACTGTTATTGCAGAGGCTGATCTTTGTATTATACTAAGTAGTTTGATATTGGATTCTCTCTCTAGAGACTTCCACCTAACTACCGATGCGTATGATAGAATTGGGCGTATAACCGCCCACACCCAAGCATACGTTTCTTCAATGTTGAGTTTCAAATTAAGTTTGGACTCGAAGATTTTCTTTTTTTTTTTTTGTTTTTGGCGGTGAGGTTGCATTAAAAATGCCTTCACTTTATAGGAACCGTCGTTACTACGTGCGTGGCGATTCCACTAAAAACATCTCTCCTCTTCTTTTGGATTTTTTGCTCAATCTCGGGACTGCCTCCGCATTATTTCGAGGTATAGGTACAAGAGGGCGTCCTACGAACTTACTCATCCCTTCTTCGATTATTTTTTCGGGTGTAAATACACCAATAGCGCATTGCAGAGCTATTCTTTCTATGTTCCAACTCCCGTATTTGAAGAAGGTGTGCTCCACATTATCGTGTTCAGTATCTCCATAAATGCAATTCGGTAGTCCAAGATTACTTCAAAGTACTTTGCACTGGTTGAAATAAAACTGCATATAAAAACAATACTTTTTACGTAGCAACAGAGGAAGGAGACCAATAATGTTAAATAGCAAGATTTCAATGGCTATTTGACTTCGTTCTTTCGTGATAATACGTCTTCGGAACTTCATTTGCAAAAGGGCCATTGCTTCATACGCTGTGCGGCTGGTGAAATCCTTCCGTTGAAAGCAAAAATTCACCAAGTCTACCGTTACTGACATCGGTTTCGAAGAAGAACGATCCGATGTCTCCGTGAGCTCAAACGCCACACAAAACAGCAACTCTTTGGGAGTACATCGTTTTTTCTTGAATGGCAAGCGGACTTTCAGTACCCCAAATGCGGCAGGTTTGTTGATTGCTGACTTAGATGGCGGATTATGTTGATCGAAAAAGTCACGCGATACGCGAAATGCACCTCGAACGATGGAACGATCATTCTCATAAAACATTGGTGTCCTTTAGCACTATTAGTAATAAAGTTTTTAAATTTATATTTACATTACTTTGAGCTTCAAGCATGCACGTATCTGCAAGGCCCAGCCCCTGACATAAAATCGTAAAAATTATATGTATAAAGTTGCCATTCCATACCTACCACAACTACAGTCACACAAAGCTCTATATGGAAAAATATTTACCTCCCTTCATTAGCCAATTTTCTTAAATAAATTCAATTTACGTAAGTTTATACGAATTTTCGTCACTGTATGCACAAATATCCAGCAAACTGTACTCGTATAAAGCATGAACTTAAGCTGGAATTTCAGTAACTAAGGTATGTGCAGAACATATATTAGTTGTACAGAAGTTACCTACAGCTAAGATGTTTTGCAAATTATTTACTCGCACTAATAATCTCATTGAAAGTTTGACCATTCATTTTGTTTATTCTAATGTAAGAGTTTATTTAGCCGAATGTCGCAAATTCGTTAGCACTTATCCGTAAAATGAAATTAAAGTTAGTTTTTGGTGCCACAGTTTTTCCGTTTCACGCGCATGAATTGTATTTCTTCTTTTCCTAATAAAAGAAAAAGTTTGATTTCTAATGGCATTCGCTGACAAAAGCAAATCCTCTGCTTCATTCTTACTAAAAAAAAGTTTTCTGTGTCCTATGCAGCTCGAAACAAAATAGAAACGCATATCACAAATGGAAGAGTGGTTCAGCCCAAAACATACACAGGAAAATTCTTTACATTTTTGGCATTTGTGTGATCAAATTTCTAAGCTGATTTAGCTAACTTATCTAACAAATGAGATTTACTGTTTGTCAATTTATTCATCCATTTTTGTATCAAAGAGATCGAAAAGTCTACTCAAACCCATTGACTTCGCCCATTTTTTGTTCATCAAGATTCTTAAGTTCGTCATTAACCTTTGCATTAATTTTAACAGCGCAAGATAAACATGTAATATTCGACAGCAGACATTTCATCGTATCGCTTGTGAGCCAAGTGTCTATAAACAGAGTTGCTTGATTATCGTAAAGTATTGTAGCTATTACTCCAGAATATTTTGCTTGACGAGTAGAGGAGTGGAGAGTTGAAAGCGGCCAATTAAATGAGTGGGCTGTAACTTCCTAAAGGCAAGCCCAAAATTACCCTTGGGGGGGCGAAGTTCTTATGATGCATGCACCCTCTTTGTTGTGGTTCAGAGTACTGGAAGACCGACATTTTATATGAGATAGAGATAGAGATAGAGATAGAGATAGAGATAGAGATGGAGATAGAGATAGAGATAGAGATAGAGATAGAGATAGAGATAGAGATAGAGATAGAGATAGAGATAGAGATAGAGATAGAGATAGAGATAGAGATAGAGATAGAGATAGAGATAGAGATAGAGATAGAGATAGAGATAGAGATAGAGATAGAGATAGAGATAGAGATAGAGATAGAGATAGAGATAGAGATAGAGATAGAGATAGAGATAGAGATAGAGATAGAGATAGAGATAGAGATAGAGATAGAGATAGAGATAGAGATAGAGATAGAGATAGAGATAGAGATAGAGATAGAGATAGAGATAGAGATAGAGATAGAGATAGAGATAGAGATAGAGATAGAGATAGAGATAGAGATAGAGATAGAGATAGAGATAGAGATAGAGATAGAGATAGAGATAGAGATAGAGATAGAGATAGAGATAGAGATAGAGATAGAGATAGAGATAGAGATAGAGATAGAGATAGAGATAGAGATAGAGATAGAGATAGAGATAGAGATAGAGATAGAGATAGAGATAGAGATAGAGATAGAGATAGAGATAGAGATAGAGATAGAGATAGAGATAGAGATAGAGATAGAGATAGAGATAGAGATAGAGATAGAGATAGAGATAGAGATAGAGATAGAGATAGAGATAGAGATAGAGATAGAGATAGAGATAGGGATAGAGATAGAGATAGAGATAGAGATAGAGATAGAGATAGAGATAGAGATAGAGATAGAGATAGAGATAGAGATAGAGATAGAGATAGAGATAGAGATAGAGATAGAGATAGTCCATGCGGACTTGTCTGTCTCTCATCGGATTCGTCCCCAGGTGACAGAAAGGCGAATGCTCGGCAGGTATTCAAGGTAACTGCGATATAAAATAACATTCGCGGGCCAAAACAGGTTCGAAATCCCGTCAGCAACTGTGTTATAGTAAGTGTCTGTGGTGTCACCGTCTGCCTTAGAATGAGCGGTTTTGTAAGTTCTTGCGTTTGGTGAGCTACACAAAAATGCTGGCACGACGGACTCATAATGGAAAATTTCCTAGTCAGTGTCTGTTTCCCATGTAAGGGTCTATGTCCGTGCTAACGGACTACAATGACGACAATGATGTTTTGGATTTGGATGATCGCGGGCTGACTACTGCGGTATACGGCTGGCTACTCCCGTAAGCAAGAGAGATATCTCGCCAAAATAGCTAGTCGGCTAATACTACAGTTACCTCCGTCTTGATTAAACTCTGGAAGAGCCTCAGGATACGTTCTGAAAGCGTACTCATAAGCTGCCGAATCAACCCTCTTGTGGCCTCCCTGCTTTGCATATATAAGAAGATAGCGGTTCTGAGAGCGTAATCCAAAAAAAAGCAACAGCAGCACAACAACACTAACACAAACAGGAGCAACAACAACAAAAAAACAGGAGAAGGATTATAGGGAGTTACACTCACAGAAAACACGCTCCCACGATCACCCGACAAAACGCCAAGTATCCACGATGCCACTAGCAATGCAGCAACCCAGCGCAGAGCCAATAAAGCAGCAGCGCTAGTGAGCTCCTTGGGCACTGGCGACATTGCGAAGACCCAGACGTCCCACCTATGAAAATCGACGTCCCAAAAGATGATAGAGCTAAGTGCCAAGATTGAAACGATCTTGGAGCTCTGGAAGGAGAGACTCAATGTGCACCACACCATTAAAAATATGGGCTTTGACATAAAGCACATGAGGCTACCCAGACTATCAGTAATAAGCAAGTGAAATCACCAAAGGGCACACCACTCCGGACAAGACAAGTTAGAAACATGATTGGCAGCAAAGGGACCACTCCATAATCGGCACAAGACCAATGACAAGTACTGACAAGGAAAGACAATATCCAGCACTAAGTCTAGCAGCGGCCAAGAAAAGTTGTCCTTCGTCAGCAAAAGATACGCCGATCCCTCACAGACGAGATGAGTTAATGCTCATCAAGAGCAATAAAGGCAAGCGAAAGACGACCATACGTCCCAAATCAGATGCGCTTGTTATTACCGCAAGCGAAAGTGGTGAATTGTACGCAAAAATCCTGTGATCTAATAGCTCTAGCGAAACGCTGATGGCGTTGGGGGAGACGGTAAAAAAGATCCACAGAACATGCACGGGCGAGTTACTCTTTGAACTGAAAAACCAAACGGTGAACAACACTTGTAAATTCCAGGCAGCAGTGGCAAAAGTGCTGAGAGAAGCGGCAACTGTGGCAGAAAAAAAGCATATGGCAACCATTCAATGCAAATCTCTAGACGAGGTGACCATCAACATACACAGCGTGGAACAAGGAGTCTGTAATTCGCAGCATAAGGGTGGCCTTCAATGACCCACAAACAGTATTCATCAGTTTCATTCAGATATATTATACTAATTTTTCACTGAACTAACCGGCAGGCAGATATAAGTAATTCGACAGCTCGCTTCATTATGAAAATTTTACTATATAAATGCCAATATTTATCAAGATTCCATTATGCTGTTGCAAAAAACTGTTATATGTGCGCCCAGGTATAAATATGGGCGAAAATAAACAGTAAAACAAAGTCTTGAATAATAAAATTCTTATGGCTGCAAATTTCCAAAATTGTTTTATTAATTAAAAAAAATTTACATTAAATTAATTTAAATTTATTTATTCAAAATAGTCCCCAATACACTGTTTTGCGTGATCTAAGAGCTTTTCGAAAGAGCGTTTCAGGTCATTGACCGGAATCCGGAATGTCATTCAGGATGTCGGTACAAGCCTTTTGGATGGCCCCAACGGACGTACAACGTTTTCTTTTCATGGCCAAATGCGATTTTCCGTATAGATAGAAGTCACAGAGAGCCATATCAGGCAAATACGTTGAGTGAGTGACGGTTAAAATGCGATTTCTAGTCAAAAAATCAGTCACAAGAGTGTACCGATGAGATGGTGAATTATCATCCAATAAGCGCCCGTTTCCTCCTTTGCGGTATTCAGAGCAAATTCGACGAATGTGATGCAACAAACACTTCAAAACCTCAAGATAGAAAATTGCTTTGACGGTTTGGCCCATTGGTACGAACTCTTTGTGGACAGTTCGCTTGGAATCGTGAAATCAAATGAGCATTGTCTTGATTTTTCACTTCTCGAAATACGATCTTTTGGGTGGTGGGTCGTCTGGGGCCTTCCATTCGACACTTTGACGTTTAGTTTCAGGTTCATGTTGGAAAAACCACGTTTCGTCACCATTTACAATGTTCTAGAGGAAGTTCTCGCCTTTTCTCGCCTCTTTAATGAGGTCTTTCGAATGTTGAATTCTGAGCAATTTTTGGTCCTCAGTTAACTTGTGCGCAATGAAACGTTCACACACCTTTCGTAAGCCCAAATAATCTGCTAAAATGCGATAAATCGATGTTTTGGAGATATTCAACTCCGATTCCATGAATTTTAACTATGATTTCGGTTCATTTTTTGATAAATCTATGAACAATTTCGATGGACTTTTTGGTGATTTTGGAGAGCCTGTATGTTCTTTGTCATTTACCCCTCTCACAACCTCCGTCTAAACGTGTAAGCCCCTCATGAACTCTGGTACGAAATAGACCTTCATCACCATATATTTTTTTCACAAATTAAAATCTTTCGGTAAACGTTTTACCCATTTTAAAACAAAATTTGATATTATCTCTTTGTTCGAAACTCATTTTTTTACCGATGACACAAACATATTGACACTGAATCGAATGTCACCAAGCTTTCATTGAAAGTCAGCTAGGGATGTATTAAAAATATAGTGCCTGGTTCATTTCGGACTTCACCTTGTATACAAAATGATCCATAAAAAAACATAGAAAATAAAGATAATTAAAAAGACCTTGCGAACCTTGACATTGGACCTTGCAAACCCACTTTAATATATAGCTTTTTGAGGAGTTTTCAAAGAAATCTTAAATTTTTTTTTTAACTATAGATACAAAAATGATTATGACCTGTTAAATTTGGTAAAATATTTATGTAATTAATTTTTTCTTAATGTTCCAGAACTCAATACTATTAAAAAATTTCACATATCATAAGGATTTATTGTTTTATTGAATTAAAATTTCACACTTTTATCAGCTTCTAACTGTTTTCGTTAATTAAAATATCAAGCTAGTGATGAAAGTTGCAAAACAATCATAATAAACCGAAATGATTGCCAATTTCGTTCTTATGCGTGCGTGCACCACTGCGTATACGCGACGTCAGCAGTGTTTAAACATCACTTGAATAGTATATAAACATATTAATGTACCACAACCGGACTCGATTAAACTGCTGCGAGTTATACGCTGCATTGTGGCTTAATTCCGAATCCCAATGAAATGGACCCCAGCGGAACAGTTTTAAATGCACTGCACACAATAATAATCTACCACTGATGCCCTGGTAAGTGGAGAATGGTGAATGGCCACTGGGGATCGGTAGTGCAGCAGCTGAAAGTTAAATTATATGTAGTGAAAAGAAACCACAATCGCAACAGAAGCTGAACTGAAGCTCTGGCAACAACTCAAACATATCAGCATTGAAAGGGAAACTGAGCAAAGCCAGCTAACGCCATTAATCTGACCGAAAGTATTTTATGTGATTTAATGTAAGTGCATACGTTGGCCAGCTATAAGGAAAAAAGAACAATGAAGCGCATAGAAAAGGTAGTAAGCAACAACAATAACTCATTCTCAGCAAACAAAAGGAATAAAAGGGAACAACAGAAATATGAATTGTGGCTGTGCAATATAAAAATAGTAAAGTAAAAAAGGGGGAGAAAGTTTAGGTTCAAGTGTTTGGAATGCGTAAGACCCTTCATATCAGAAAATGCAAATTTGAAGGGTTGTATATTTTTAAGAACGTGGCTTATGCATAAATGTGAATGTGCGGTTGTTCAGTTGTAGGTCATACACTTCAAAGCCGTTCTACTGATTGCTATGAAATTTTAATGAGCACATAACTGGTGGAAGGGTAATGAAGTTGCTTGGACTGTTTAGGTGGTTTTGAGGTCAAAATATTTACAAAAAACAGTAAATATGGTGAGAATCGGTTTATAAATAAAAGATGTTAAGGAGATTAACTGAGTTAGAAAGAATGTGATTAAAAAATGGGAGATAGATGACGGTGGGGTTAATACATCGCAAAAAACCTCTTTAAAGTCAGTTGGTGCTCACCCTGGTGACTCGATCACATTGACATATTTACTACATAAATGAAATTTATAGGAAAATAGTGCACGAAAGTTTTTCTTTGTATTCGATAGGTGGCGCTGTAGTTGAGATATTAGTAGATATCGCATTTATGGCCGGATTTGGCTCATACTCGGAATATGTATACCACATCAAGTAGTGGTTTTCGTGCCTAAGGCAGTAAGGATAGGTCACGGCTTGTCAAAAGACTTCAGTCCTATAGGTCTTACCTCCTTTATTCTGAAGGTGTTCGGAAGAACGATCGACTATTACATTCAAGAGCACGCTGAAACCAAGTTATCTCCAGCTCAACATGCCTACCTGAAAAGTAAATCTACCGAAACAGCCGTACATGAGGTAAAAGGGACTGTGTAGAAATCTCTAGAAGAGAAATAATTTACTTTGGAGGACTTTATTAGGCATAGAGGGCGATTTCAATAATTTAGGGTTGAGTCAATTATTACTGCACTAAATAGACTATAGATGCTTTCCATTTCAATTCAACCGGGCTATTCGGGTCATGTTCTTCGATTTCGATGTAACTCAAATATGTTGCTCTCTAGTCAAAATAATGAAAAATAGTCGAAAATGAACCGATTTTAATGATTCTGGATTCAAAATGATCGTCATTACGTACACGAATGACTTCATGTAGAAGCAATTACAAAAAAGTAATTGAAAATTTTTTATTTTCCAAAAAACAAAAAGTGTGAAACAGGTTTTTTACTCAAAAATTCATTACTCAAAAACAACTCATTTTAGCTACTGGGCATTCAGCTCAATTGAAGTTTGAGGTGTCCTCTTTATTTGGAAAAAGTTATAAAAAAAAATACGCTTTTTGAAATATTGAATTTCGGAAAAATTTCAATTTTTTTTTTTGCTAAATAAAAAATTTTCAACTATTTTTTTGCAATTGGTTCTATATTAAGTCGCTTGTGTAAGTAATGACGTTCATTTTGAACCCACAATTATTAAAATCGGTTCATTTTTGACTAAGTTATGGGCATTTAAAAAAAAAATTTTCTTATATAATTAAAAAAAATCGATTTTGAGCCGAAAAACAAAATTGCCGATAACTCTTGAAAAAAAAATTTTTTCGGGCGAACAAAAAAATACGTGTCTCATTATTTTGACTAGAGAGCAACATATTTGAGTTACATCGAAATCGAAGAACATGACCCGAATAGCCCGGTTGAATTGAAATGGAAAGCATCAGTAGCATATGCCGTTGACGAGGTCCTAATGGTATCGGGACCGTTTCTCTCAGTCATGGCCGAAATTTTGGAAAAGTAGGGTTGGAAAATTTGCTGTACTCAGTCGCTGGGGCTGGCAGTTCCTATTGCGGCCTCCGAGTCAAGTCTGATGAAACGGAGCTGTTGCTACTTACCAGAAAATATAAACCTCGACACTTTGAACTTCTCAAATGAAACAACCACGTTCTCCCGCTTTAATGGGAAGTTAGGTATCTTGAAGTGATAGCTAATTCCAAGCTTCATTGGAAGTTACACATTGAAAGTCGGGTGAAGAAGGCCAGTATAGCTTTCTACTGCTGCAAATCTATGTTCGACAAAAAATGAAGACTCAAGCCACAGGTCGTACTGTGGATGTACAACGCAGTGGTTCTCCCAATTTTAACGTATGGATGTCAGGTTTGAAGCCCTTCTTATTGCTGCTCAAAGTTCATCAAGTCAAAGGAGATTGACATCTGGTAGCATTTTCGGGCAGTTAACACCGTATTTCCTCGAACTTCGAACAGATCTCTCTATCCGCAAACTAAAGTTTGAGGGTCATGCTAGGGCAATCTTTCCTAGTTGGCAGAATTAAGACGAGGGGAAAATCTGTACTGAAGCTGTTACTTCTGTCTTCCATGATGGCTTCGAGATGGAATCTTTAGTCAGAGTAGGGGTTTTCCCTAAATCAGCGAACTTATCTATTTGCTTAAAATTGTCAAATACTGCTACAGGTTCTCAGGCATGGAAAATACTTAGTGATCGTGGGAGCGAGGGAGATATCAACATCTTTTCCAATAGTCAAACCCCGTTCAAGGCTCTGACGACGCCATTGTGGAGATCCAAACTAGTCAAATCCTGTAAGGAGGAGATGAAATATCTTGAGTGTGCAGGTAACATTGCTCTGATCTGGGTTTCAGTATATAGAAACCTAGAGGAAAATGAAATTGCTGATAAGCTTGCCAGGAAGGGGACTGAATTGGTCTCAGAGACCTCCTATCCGGTCATCGGCATCCCCCTGACAGTTTCTAAAGGGGAATTGTACAATTTATTTCTCAGGAAAGCGCAGAAAAGATGGAATTCCGTTTCTTCATGTGCCATTTCCAAAACCCTTTGGCACCAGTACAATAAACGTAGGACGCAGATAGTCCAGAGACTCCACACCATTGAATTTCCAAGCTCGTAGCTGTATTTACCATTTAACTCCTATTACAGAAGCTGTGAGTACCTTTCAGAGAAGGAGACTGTTGAGCTCTTTCTCTGTGGATGTCCGGGTTTGGCGACTGAACGATTAGATGATCTTATGGTACTCTTTATTGGACAGCCTGGTGCAGTGCTCCAACCTGAATCCCATCAACTTTCCCTTCCTTTCCCTTTCCCTTTAAAAATTTCGAGTATGAAATTATAAATATTAAATTTTAGTACAACATAATAAAGTGCATATTTTAAGTTGATAGATAATTTTGCTGACGTTTTATAATTTCATCCCAAATGTTTTTTAGAAATGCACATATTTTTTTTATTTCGAAAATGCGCGCCATTAGAAATTTTTATTACGAAATGTGGAATCGAGATGCAAAGTTTCTTAATTTTTTTTTTTTGTAGAGAATTTTAAAATTAAGTTTATAAGGGGTTTGCACCACAGTGAGCTTTACTAGCTACAAGCTAAAAAAATAATAATCAAAACTGTTAAAAAAGTCAATGAACTTTCGCTTTCACAGGAAGAGCTGTTCATGCACAGAACTAGTGTTTTTAAATAAAAGTGTTTCAGGCAACCCATAACCCTTTCCAAGCACAAATTAATAATGTTCACGTTCAGTTGTTGTTGTTGTTGTTGTAGCAGTATTATCATTTCCCATACATGCATAGGGAATGCTGCTGGGGTGACAGTCCTTGGCCGAATATAAATCCAGGAACGATCGTCACGTGCAGTTTCACTGGTTACTGTAGTCTGCGTAATCATCTGTACTAGGTTGGAATATGGTCCAGTGAATCCTGTAATTTCTGCAGCCAGTCTCCGGAGACTCCAGCATACTTTATTCCCGAATGTGCTCCTACAGCAGAAAAAAGAGTGAGACATCCCGCCCGGATGCTGCCGAAAGAAAGACACATGCGCTCAGACTAACCCAGCTCTACCTTAGGTTTATTCAGGAACTATGTGCCCCCAGTGGTATGTGGGGCATGCTCCCACTAACACTATAACAACCCTCCTTATGGGCTGAGTTCCACCCAGGGACCGTGGTAACATTTCGTCAAGGTAAAGCCGTGTTTATATCTATTGACACAACAGGTACCTGCTTCCAGGTTCCTCCAGAGCGTATGGAGGTTATACGCTATCGATAGTATTCATTGCTTCCACTTCATAAGTGGTTCTGCAGCAAACAGAACATCGGAAAAAGTGTCGTAAGTATTACCGACATGTCGTAGTCTGTTACCGTCTTGAGCACTAAGCTCAGGCGTCTGTTATTTGTCGTCAGTTCGCAGGCAGTCTACCTCCAATCAATAGCTGCTGCTGAACTATTCGCTGTGTGTTGCGTTGCCACTCTGCGCGTTGAAGATATAACCCTATCATTGTTGCAAAATTTCTTGCTGCATTCCAGCAAGTATTTGATGCGATCATCTTGGCGATTAGATTTTTCGGGCACAGCTGACCACCCAGAAGTGCTTCAAGCGTTAGGCGCTCCTCTCTGAAACGATCGCAGGGGAAGAATACGTGCTCCGCACTCTCTTTCGCGTTGTTGCAGTTTGGGCAGAACGGGGTGTCCTCCAGATTAAATCGATGTTGGTACTCCAAACAACAACCGTGGTCACTCAGTATTTGAGTGAGATAGTAGTCAACGTCTCTATGTTTCCTGGTCACCCACTGGCCAATATTTGAAATAAGCCTATGAGTCCAACGTCCGTTAGTTGACGAATCCCATCTGCTTTGCCATTCTTCTATCGAATGCAGTCTCTTTTCAGCTTTTTCTTCTAATGACGGCTTATCCCGTCGCCTGCCATAGATACAGCTTCATTCCTTTGCCTGGATGTCGGCTGGTAGTTTGCCCGCAATAACGCCTATTGCGTCTCTCGAGACCGTTCTGTAGCCACAAGCTACCCTTATTGTACTTCGCCGAAATACCTGTGCGGCGTATTGTATGCTGGACGTTTTAGCTCCGGCCCATATCGGGGCAGCGTAAAAGACTACAGAGTCTACAACCGTCGATAAGACACGTCTTCTGCTGCCTTGCGGGCCGCCAATATGAGGCAACATTCGTGTAAGCGCTCCATTAGGTTAGGTTAGGTTAGCCTGGTTGGCAATAAGCCGCGCATAGACCTTTTGGTCCCTAGCGATACCAGATGCAGACCGACCTCTATGAATACCTGAAGTAAACATCATGTATGATGTCAGCGCTTTTGGCGAATCTAAGTAGGGCTGGGAGCTCCGCTTTTGAGACGTCTTCCAGACCCTCAAACAGTGGGGCTCCCAGGCATTTTAGTCGCGGACAAGCGCACAGAAGGCGCTCCATTGATAGCATCAGCTTTTGCGCTTGCTGCAGATAGGTGCTGCTTGTAGCTAAGTCGCCTGTCTATTATCACGCCAAGATACTTAATCGACTCCTTGACAGTATTTCATGGGTGCCGATACGTAGTTTTATTTCCTCCTTTTTTCTCCGCCCACTGATGAGTAGCGCCTCGGTTTTTTGGGCTGCCAATTCCAATCCGGATTTTGCCAACCATAGCCTCACCCTTGCTGCTGCGTCATTGTTTTCTGCTTCCAGCTGGTCTATCCGTAACTACAAGCGCAATATCATCTGCATAGCCTACAATAGTAGCACCGTCTGGTAGTTTTAGTTTGAGGACCCCGTCGTACATGACGTTCCAAAGTATTGGACCAAGGACAGATCTTTGGGGAACCCTGCCAGTGATTTTTTATGTTTTTTGGCCACAGTCTGTATCGTATTGCAGAATTCTGTTGGTGAAGTAACTACGAATTATGCGCAGTAGGTAACCCGGTACACTTAGTTCTTTGAGAGACATTAAAATGTTCCCCCACTTTGCAGAGTTGAATGCATTTTTGATGTCCAGTGTAATGATAGCGAAGTACTTCACATGCAAGAGCACACCACTGATTACATGAGGTACTATGATGGATAGTGGGCACAAAAGGCTGTCCTATCGAAGTGCAAACCTCATTTTCATTCACTCATTCAAAGTTTTTAATTAGCATCAACTTGCTCGTAAAAGCTGAAAGAAGCGATATACCAGCCGATCATTTGGTCCAAACCTGAGCTGCGCGAACGTTCTTCTTAATTGGCGAAATAACCGCTTACGCGATTTTGTCTGAATTTAGTAAAGCGAAGCCAAGCCCTTCTCCCCCTTCCTCTTCTTCTGCTACCTCTTCTTCCGAAGCTCTGTCTTCTCTAGAGGTATTAAAGAAGAAAGAAGCCAGTTAACTATAGAAGACTGCAATTACTACCAACAGGCAGAAAAATAAGCTGAACTAAATTCTTATTTCAAGGTCGATAAAACAAGTAATTTAAATGGGTTTTACGGACAGATGTAAAAATTTAATATGCAATAAATTGAAGTACCGAAACTGTAAGCCGAGTTTAAATTTCTACTTTTTTACTAAAAATATCACCAACAGCAATCTACAAACATTTTCGAAAAATGTTGTGTTCGCGAAAGGGTTAAATATTGAAAGGAAAAGTGAGAAAGAGAAAAATAATTGTTTAAGTACAGGGTGACAAAAAATAACTGTATACAAACTTCTCTGTGCAATAAGATGAATGTAAAATTTTTTTGGCGAATGCTCTTATTTTGTGATTGTTGTGTGTGTTCTGAAGTACAAAAAAAGTATTTGTTTCTGTTCCAGCTCTTTTTAAATACTTTGTGTAACGATGTCAAGTAGTCGCTCAGCTATTATAGCCCTGCCTCAGCTAGGAGCACGCAACTGCGAGATAGCACGGAAGCTTGGAATTGCACGTTCGTTGGTTTGTCGAGCAATACAATGATTTAAGAAGCTTGGTAATGAAGGTGATCGTCCTGGACGAGGAAGAAAACGAACTGTTAACACTTCCAACAACCGAAAGATCATCAAAAAAAAAAAGTTCAACGAAATTCCATGGTCTCGATGAGGAAATTTGCTCGTGAGACAGGCATCAATCGTGAATCAGTTCGCCTTATAGCAAAAAAAGAACTTGGACTTAAGCCTTATAAACTACAAAAATGACAGCTCTCTCATGCTTCAACGTCGGGCTGGGAAAAAATCGACAGGAATTGGTCCACAGAAGCCCCTGGACCTTCGTCCATTGTTGAACATCGTCAACAGAACTCAGCACCAGCCCAATTTCCCCTCTTTCCTTAGTTCCCAAGAATGGCCACCCACCCACCTCACCGGATCTGAATCCGCTAGATTGCAGCGTATGGTCGATTTTGGAAGCAAGGGCCTGTGCAAAACGCCACAAAACTTTGGAGTCCCTGAAGAAAGCGTTGCATCGAGAATGGGATCGCATAACGGTAGATGTACCAAGGCCTATAGCCCGAAATTTTTTGAAACGTTTGAGCTTGAGTATTCGTGCTAAAGGTGGCCACTTCGAAACTGGCTGAATATAATGTTACTCAAACGTTGTCTATTAAAATTTCACAATTTAATTTGAGCTACTATCAATGATAAATTTTTTTCATTAAAAATTGTTGTATACACTTATTTTTTGTCACCCTGTATGTACAAAAAGTAGTAAAGTTTAATGACGGCGTGGCTGCGTTGGCACACATAAAATATAAAAATGCCAAAAAAATTCAGAATTTATATGCGAGGGCAAAACTAGTGGAAGAAAAAAAATGCACAACTTTAAAGTTTCTCCCCAATTTTCAATTTACGAAAATGCAAAAAATCAGCGCCGCAAGTATTATGAGCAAGGGAATAGAAATCCCTCGCGTAATTTGCACACACACACCCACACATACACAATAAATAAGTAAGGAAGTTAGTAAATATGCAGCATAAGCTTATTTACATACACATAATTTCTTGCGCAGTCATAAATCCTGATTAGCTGCAGCAAATTTCCGCATTAACACAGCTTGGCTTCCCCCATTTGCAGTATGCATTATCTGCTTACTTTTCGGTGCCACCTTAGGGGGCAAAAAAACAGAATAAAAAACCGAAAAACATAAAGCAAAAAAATAAAGGGAATTCAAAGGGCTTCTGGCCCATACAACACCCTTTATTAAAGCGGCAGAGAGTGAGCTGTAAATTTGCGTGACTTAATGCGTGCACGTGCGTGAGAGGCGGCGAACAGCTGTGCGAAAATAATTCTTGATGCGCACCGCCAGCAAAGCTCACCAATTCCCAGGCAACTGAAAGCGCCACATTCGCGTCATGTCAGCTCTTTGAATTGCAGCTGTTGTCTGCTTTTAGTTTATCGCTTGATGATTATTACGTGTCGAGCATTTGTAAGGCCTCCTACAGATGAATAATACACAAAAAAGAAGGAGAGAAATCTTAAATCGAACTGTGCACATCATCCAGGTTTGCCGGTTGTGGAGCATAAAAAAAGCGCGTGGCAATAAAATGAGGGGCGCAAATGAAACCATGAATTTTATGATGTGCTATCGAGGTATGTGTGTGTGTGTGTGAATGAATGTATATATGTGTGTGTGTACGCATGTACGTGCGTAACTATTAAGAGGTGTTTACTGGCAGGTGCAAATAAAAATAGGCACACAGCTGCTAACAACTTTGAATAACTATGCAAACGCCTATAAATGCCCGCGCTTTCAATGCTCCACTGTTACTTCCTTCGATTTTGGCATTTTGTTCTCTTCAAAATTCTAAGCGCATCATTTTCTTAAATTCTTCCACCTTTTGCCGCTTTTTTATTGTTTAGCTTAAGACCACCCACTGTGCGTCTGTTGCTCATTATTGTGTGAGTGTATACCAATGAACACAAATACATATACGAGGTGTGTTCAAAAAGTATCGCGAATTTTGCGTTTTTTCAAAAATTATTTATTTATTCATTCATATCTATTTTGTCCCCTTCAAAGTAATCCCCATCAGATATTATGCACTTTTGCCAACGTTTTTTCCAGTCCAATCTTCGAAGCACCTAAAAAAATTATTATTTTTTTTTATCTTGTTCAGCTCCTCCTTCGATGCCGTCTTTATTTCGTCAATCGTAGCGTAGCGTCGTCCTTTCATGGGCCTCTTCAGTTTCGGGAAGAAGAAAAAGTCACGGGGGCCAGATCTGGGACGGCGGCTGTAGCATCATTAGTGTGTTGTTTTTGGCCAAAAAGTCGCGCACAAGCAACGATGTGTAAGCAGGGGCGTTATCGTGATGCAAGAGCCAATTTTTGTTCTTTCACAAATGCAGACGTTTCTGGCGGATTTCTTTTCGCAAATTGCGCATAACTTGCAGGTAATATTTCTTATTGACCGTTTTACCCTGTGGCAAGAACTCTTGATGCACAACGCCTCTGCAATCGAAGAAAACGGTAAGCAAAACTTTTACATTCCACCGAACTTGGCGCGCTTTTTTCGGTCTTGGTTTGTTCGGTAGCTTTCATTGGGGTGATTGAGCTTTGCCTTCCACGTTATAACCATAAATCCACGATTTGTCGCCAGTTATGACCCTCTGGAGCAAATTTGGCTCATCGCGGACAGAGTCCTACATCTCATTAGCAATGATCATGCGATGCTGCTTTTGGTCGAACTTTAGCAGTTTTGGCACGAATTTTGCGGCGACCCGTGTCATTGAAAAAACGCGAATGGCACGAGCCAATCAATATGTCTAGGTCCTTAGCAACTTCTCAAACGATGATTTGACGATTGGCCAATACCATTTTCGTCCTTCATCAATTTTTCCGTCTGTTCTTGAAGTGCTCGGGCATCCGACACGTTTTTCGTCGTTCACATCTTTTCAGCCTTCTGAGAACATTTTTACCACCGATAAACGTTGCTTTGGTCCAAAGAAGCTTCTCCGTACGACGCAGTCAACATTCGGAATGCATTCGCAAAAATTTAAAATTCGCGATAATTTTTTAACAAACTTCGTAGACTGTCTGAGAAGCCTACCTTTTTCATGTGCTTCGCCCACAGAAAGTGGCCCATCATCAGTCAAAGTAGCTGTCTGCTCTCCCTTCTGCTTAATGGCAGGAGGATTTACGACAGTCGATCGGACATGTCAAGTAACATCAGTTTAGTCCATCTGCAGCCTCTCTCAGCCTGCCAAGCTCGCTTGTGGGTTGTAGTAACCCACCTTGATAACTACTTTGATCGCTGATTTGTGTTTGCCGAGCTGATTTTCAGAGTTTGACCACAACTGAGCCCCTGGCAACACTACACTGTATCTCTTTCCAATAACGACGACTCTTGACGGCATGGAGTCAAGGGGCATGGAGAGAATCGTTGCATCGAAGTCCGTGCCTTCTCTGTTTTCCAATGCCGGACAGGGGCCGTACCAGTTCCCCTTATGTTTCAACCTGAAGATGGCCTTCAAGGCCTCTCCGTGGATGAAAGCATCAAGTGATGGTAAACCACACAGATTGCCCCAGGGCGTTGTAGTATCGATAAGGTTCTTCTGACTCCCACGAGAGAGAGT
This sequence comes from Anastrepha obliqua, assembly GCF_027943255.1. Lineage (NCBI taxonomy): Eukaryota > Metazoa > Arthropoda > Insecta > Diptera > Tephritidae > Anastrepha > Anastrepha obliqua. The sequence goes on along the minus strand of NC_072892.1, from coordinate 156,744,435 downwards.
CCACTCATCCAGACCACTGATGCATAGGTGATAATAGGTCTTATCATAGCCGTGTAGCTCCATAGGATCTTGCTAGGAGAAAGACCCCACGTTTTCCCAAAGACATCTTTGCACTACCAGAAGTCTTTGTGCTTTGGGTGTCTTTGTTTCAGCGTGTGACTTCCAAATAAGTTTACTATCGAGGATTACTCCAAGATATTTGATTTCTTTGGATAGCTGGATTGTGACTCCCTTTAGCTTAGGCAGAACGAGTCCATCAAGCTTCCTCCTTCTGGTAAAGAGGACAATATCAGTTTTGGTGGGATTTGCCGATAGCCCATCCCAGCAATACTAACTGGGATTTTTATGGAAAGATTCTAACAAAGAAAATTGGGAAATAATACACCGATAAATTCGCATGCAGGCGTTGAAGTTTTGCTTAGCAGGCTTAAAAAGCCTTAAATAAGGCATACAATATCTCTTGTCCCACAACACGAATAAACCGCAAACCTCAACCTCGTTGCTTCCTTGGAACTGAGCGCTAGGTGGCAATATGTTCGCAAAACCTTCAGGCTAGCGAAGTTGACAGGACTTAGAAAGGACAATATGAGAAAATACTCCTGGCCTAGATGAGTGCCCACCTGACAGCCAAAGACCGTTGACGCAAACCATAACTTCGAGATGTTCTCTCTTCGGAGATTAAGCGAATCTCCTGATCTTTTCTTATCTACTTCCAAATCAGTCTGGTTGTAACACAAGTATTTTCTTCTCTCCATGACCTATTGGCGTCCTGGAGAATATTATTTTTTATTTGCAAGTTGTTATAGGGATTCCAATATTGCCTTTGTTGTCAGAAAGTTGGACAGATAATTGCAGTCATAGTTCGTTAGAAAAATCTTCATAGCCTAATTTATTTTCTAGCTTGGATTCATCTGTGTAAAAATGTATTTCTCTCCTTCTCCTTGGACGTTAAGTTTGTCACCCTCTTCTTGACGGGATGTTAGTCTTGAAGAACCTGTCGAAGGTGGGTCAGGAAAAGAACCGAACCGCCGGGTCTTCCGTAGCACCATACTATTAAGTCTGAGCGCTGAAGTAGTGGCCACGTGTTTTCCTACCAGATTTAGAGCAGGCAAGTTGACTATCATCCATTTAATTCCGACTGCTTTGGCCTTTGCAACCCTATTCTCAATATTAGGTTTCCACGTAAGTCTCCTGTCTACTATGAGTCCTAAGTATTTAATATTCTTGCTCAAAGGAATCTACACACCCTTCAAAATTAGCGGGGAGACTGTAGACAGTCCACGTTTTATTGTAAAGAAAACTAGTTCAGTTTTATCCGGATTTATTCCCTACTCTCTGGCTATGTATCTGACTACACTTTTCCGTAGGTTTCTGAGATATTCTAATAAACAAATAGCAGTAATAGCGATTAGAAGTAGTAGTAGGTCCTTAAAGCAACTCACTTTGACCGTTGCCGCTCCACTGTTATACAACAGTTTATCTTCTACTTTTCGTTAAACCATTTTGTTTCAAGTGGAAATCCCAATAATCTGGATGTCACTTACATCCCTAATATCATTAGTACCATTCAAAAACGAAGAGCCAAAGCATGTAAACTTAGTGGCATACAGTGAACCGTACTCCGATCATGTCCAGATGACTGCGCAGTCTGCAGTGGCCTATGAGAATGCGCATAAGCATTCTCTGTTTATTCTTGGGTAGGGTTATGACATTTCTAAACCTCTTTTGGTTATACCCCCACCCCCACTAAGGAATTCGCCTGTCGTAGCGATTTAATTTGGTGCCAGCCTTAGCTCCATTAGCCTTAGCTCTTCACTCCAAACTTGTCCTAGATAATATATTGTCCGATAGCAAGGAAGGACTTGGCTCCTATTAAAAACGAGACGGCAGCCCCACCTGCAAAGCGTTCGCTACTTCGTACCCAGTTATACCAAAGTGTCCTGAAACCCAAATAAACAGGGTGCGATTGTGCGTTCCTAGTAGATTCGGTTTCTCGATACACTCAAGTCCAGTGAGTACTTAACCTCAAAGGACGACAGAGCTTTGACTACCGCCTGATGGTCGCTTAGAATAGCAATTCATTCATTCCAGCAATTCCTCTCTAAGTATATCTCTGCTCATAGACAGATGGCATATACCTCCGCTTGGAAGACGCATAGCTGCAGTACACAAGCAAACAAGCATAGAGTGCGTAGCGACCAAAAAATTTCCATCACTCAAAATCGTTGTTAGTTTTTATTAAAAAAGTTATTCAAAAATGAAATTGGATGATTGGATTAAGCTCCCAATCGTTCGGATCCCGACTTTTTCTAATAAAATATAATATGATTCGGAAGCACAAATGAGAGCATACAGAAAGATCTGCATTTCGAAGTACCGCTATTGGGCTTTTAATGATTTCGAGAGAACTACATAGTGAGAAGGCGTAAGAACAGAGCTTTCTTTACAATTTTTTTGCTTAGACACAACTTTTCTCCTTCTATTTCCTTTTCTCTTATCTTTCTACGTGGCGGGTCCCAAACCCAGCGCACAACCAGCTATCCTGGGATGCTTCGCCTACTCACGTTGGCTCGCTCCCGAACGGGTGTAGATACCCAGACGATACTTGGGCTAATCCCGGAAGTTGTGAGCTGCTTGAACCATATGTTGAAGAATTGTTCTACCCACTCCCAAGTGAATGGCGATCAGTAACTTTCCCTACTTGCTGGACTTCTACACATAAAACCGTCCTCCGTAATTGAAATTCAAATTGAACCATCCTCAATTGAGTAGTAAAGTCCTCTCTCGACGAACAAAACTAACACTCTAGAAGGCTCTCATCATGCCCGTCCTAACGCATAGCGCAGAAGCTTTGACGATGACAACATCTGATGAGGCCTCACTTGCAGTGTTTGAGAAAGAGATGTAGCGAAAATCATTTGGACCGTTGCACGTTGGTGACGACGAGCATGGCAGGCGAATAAAGTTCCAACGGGTTCATTGCCGGGGTGATTCCGAATGGATACAAACGCTCCGGCTCTAAAAGTATCCGATGCGTCACCACCTGGTGGTAGCAGAAGAAGAGGAAGGCCTCTTCTGCTTTGGACAGATCACTCAAGTCTACTAAATGTTTAATTCATACCTTGCAAGTTCGCATACAAATCAAAGATATGCTAAGATAAAATTATGTGTGTTCAAAATGAAAAAATAATAGTCTGGCACCTGGTCTCACATTTATTCTCGCTCGGCTTGAAATATATGTAGAATTGTGTGATACTTTAGGTTTGAGTTTCATTGAAACGCCCTAGTAAAAATAACCAGATGCTCTGCACGCGGGATGTGCATTTATGTCTACAAAACTGTAGCCACTCTTCACACATTCATTTTCTCCCCTCTCTCTCTCGCCTTGTTATTATTATTCATAACATATTTCCCGCTTCAATGGAACAGCAAAATATTGCTCCTCTAATTAATCTGTTGGTTGTTTCAAGGCAGCTGCTAAGCTTACACAATGGGAATTTTCTGTTTTCTGATATGCGTCAATTGATGCTGGTGGGTTTATAAAATGTAGGTTTTGTCTTCAGAGATGCATTGTGATTTGTTTGTTCGTAACAAAGTGCAAGAGCATTTGGGAGGGCGGAATGACCGCAACTCAGGGCAAACGTCTAAGATGCATTCTCAGGTAAAATTTTTTGTTTATGGACATGAGCATTTGCATGAATGTTTTTAAAATAAGTAGAAGAAAGGATTAAATTCATATCATAGCAAAATATGTAGCTTGAGTATTGAATTTTGAATTTTTAGATCATTGGAAAAAACCTTTTATCTTACCTAAACAAAAGTCTGGAAGCAAATCGGATGTTCAAAATAATCGCCTTATCTGAAAAATCGTTAGTACGAGGGTGGTTCAATAAGTACACGTGTTTGATGGCAGATGGCGTTCCTGAGGGAATTTGATGTTACCATCGTGCTATCTGTCAAACGACGGCGAAACAAATTTCAGACTCATTGATAAGACATGTTACGTGATTTTCGCTAAGATGGAAAAAGTGCAGTTTCGTTCAATAATTGGCTTTTGGGTATTGTATAGGAAAAACTGGGAGGAGATAAAAGCAAAGTTGGATGCTGTTAATGGGAAGGCTTCGCCATCTATCACTACATTTAAATATTGGTTTAACGAATTAAAACATGGGCGAACATCCGCTTTTGATGAGGAGCGCCCAGGACGCCCGAGGAAATCATTCAAAAAGTTCACGATATGATTCTCGCTGACTGACAAACGAAAGTGCGCGAAGTAACAGAGGCCATAGGAGTGTTGAACGGAGTGGCAATTAATATTTTACATGATAAATTGGCGATGAAAAAATAGTCGGGCCGATGGGTGCCGCTATTGCTCACGATGGACAAGAAGCGGATGCGGCTGTTAACTTCAAGGCAGTGTTCGGAGCACTTTAAGCGAGATCCACAGGAATTCTTGCGTTGAGTTGTCACCGTTGGTGAAACCTGGATTCATTATTACACACCAGAAACTAAGCAACAATCAAAATAATGGATTTCTCCCGATGAATCTGCTCCAAAGAAAGCGAAAACAGTCCCTTCCCCGAAAAAATGTTGCGGTCAAACTGCATTAATTGCATTATAAACTGGTGCCACACCCCCCCCCCCCCCCCCCCCCCCCCCCCGTATTCACGCGATCTGGCTTCCTGCGTCTTTTTCTTGTTCCCTAATATAAAGAAATGGCTCGCGCGAAAAAAATTTAGTTGAAACGAGAAAGTCATCGATGAGACAGAGCCGTATTTTGGAGAGTTCGACAGATCCTATTTTTTTGGAGAGATTAAAAAAATAGTAGGAGCGTTGGGAAAAGTATATCTTTCTAAAAGGAGTCTATGTTGAAAAAAAAAAAAAAATTTGAAAAAATGTTGTTTTCATTTCTAACATAGGTACTTATTGAACCCCCCGCGTATACCTAAACTCTTTGAAAAGCTGGTGCATGATTTGCTTCGCTTCCAAATTTCAGATCCCATATCGGCTTATCAACACGGCTTTATAAAGGGTAGATCCACTGTTATGAATTTAGGTTTACTCGCAAGTTTTATCCTGAAAGAATTTGAAACAGGCCACCAATACCATGCCATATTTACCGACTTTTCGAATACGTTCGATAGAGTCAGCCATAGTATCCTACTTAAAAAGCTGGGTTCAATTAGTTTTCATCTTTGCTTACTTAAGTGGTTTGCATATTAAATCAAAGATAGAACTCAATGCGTTTGTATAAGCCAAATAAAATCTGATGTCATCAAAGTTACCTCAGGTGCACCTCAAAGTAGCCATCTCGTGCTACTATTGTTCTTAATCTTTGTTAATGATATTCCAGAAGTTTTTTTGATATCGCGTTGTCTGATGTCTGCCGGTGACCTGGAAATTAACAGTCGTAGGACTGACTGCATAAGACTTCGAGAGGACTTGACAAAATGGGAAGCTTGGTGTGATGATAACTCCTTGCCTCTTAATGCAGGAAAATGTCAGCACTTGTCCTTCAGTAGACGAAAAGTTACGATTGATTTCGGTTACAAGTTGGACACTAACCCTCACAAAAATTTGTGAAAAGAAAGACTTGGGGGTCATATTTACATCGAAAATGTCGTTTTCTAAACATATGAACTTTATGATTGCCAAGTCTAGATCTATACTCGGATTTGTAATAAGGAATTCAAAGGAGTTTCAGAATATTTTACGCTAAAGAATTTATATTTTTCTCTTGTTAGATCAGCCCTCAAGTATTGAAGCATTATCTTGGATCCATTCTATATGGGTTCATCTTTAAGAATTGAAAAGGTTCCGAAACGTTTCATTAGATTTGCCATTCATTGCCGTCGTTGGCCTTGTAGTTTGCCTGCATATAAAAGTAGATGCCTTTTGTTAGCATTGCCAATGTTGGCAAATGTTAGAAACACGAAGAAAGACTTCGTCGACAATGTTTATAAGGGGGATATCCACGAATCAGTAGTCGAATTGGTCCGCTTATATTTTTTTAAAGACAGTCCAACCAACGAGAGACTAACTCTAATTCACGAAGGACTTTCAAGGCAAAACTTAATCGGGAGACACACTTTTTGAATTGTGACTAAAGTATCTCGGCGTATTGTTTACCATAAATTATATTTAAGCTTTAGTATTAGTAATCTATTTGAGTTGTACTATAATTGATGAAGAAATAAAAAAATAAATCACTATTTCGCTGGCTTCCAGCAGGCTTTGGTTTCTCTGAAACAGTTTACCGCGTGGAGAGTTCAGCAGCGACTATAGTATTACCACTTACTTGAAACGCTTTTAAAAAGCTCTATTTTGACTTATTTAGTCTTACTAAATTTGCACAGAGACGCATTTGTATCTTTAGCATACAACAACATATACCTCACCTGTGGCCGTAATATTTCCCAAATTAGTTTAATATTAAATTATCTATTCGAAGCGCGTATCAATGAATCCATAGCTTTCTCAACAGAATACAATCACTTTGCAGTAATTAGACATTTACATATATGTATATGTGTGTTTGTGTGTGTGTGTGTGTACTATGCTCGCTTTCTACAGCCAGCACTCCTAAGTAATCACAATCAAGGCTTTCTCTAATAAACTTAAATATACAGCCTCTGTTCAGCGAATTACAAACGATGAGAATACAATTGAAATTCTTAGTTCGCAAAGCAATGAAATGAAAATATTTGGGCCACAAATAGTAAAAGAGTTGAGTTGAACTTTGTTTGAAAATAATTATTCAATGTGCGTATATTTATACCACTTAGCGTAAAAATTACTGCAATAAAATCGAGATCCTTTGAAACATCTTGGTTTCATAAAATATTCTTTTCTTTTTGTGACATTTTGAGATGAGGAAAAGTAGATAATATTAATTGGTTTTCATGTGAAGCCAGTTTCGATATTTTAACTGTAGCCAAAAATCGAATGAGGACATTTACGTGAGGTGGGTAAAAGTTTAAGCTTTTATAGTAATTTAATTTTTTTTTTTTTTTTGTTTTGAAAAATACAAAATTATAGGGACTTATTGAATTATTGAGAATATTTTATAAATATTTTCAGCTACATCAGATAATTTTTTGTAGTATCTACCTCTAAATGAACGCTTTAAAGTTATAAGATGTGCCATAAAAGTTCAGATTTAACCTGCAATTTATGTATCAAAATTTTAAGCTCAAGCAAGAAATTTGTTTACATTAATTAGTTCCACATATTGTTGGTAATTGAACTAACTTTGAGGGGTCCCGGTTGCCTAAAGCTCAAAAATTCGGGGTATTTTCAGGAATTTTTTCTACAATAAAAAAATGAAAAACGATATTTTTTATTTAACTTCTTTTATATACAAAAACTAGCAAACCCGGCCCGCTTCGCTGGGCACACTAAAATAGAATAGATATGGTTTAGAACAGAAAAGATATGGTTTTCATATTTTTATTTCTTTATTCAAGCGCTTTGGGATAAACCACATTTTTTGTTTTTCTATTTGTTTTTGAGTAAATATAAAATTGAAAATCAGGAAAAAAAAGATTGTTTTTAAATTTCAAATCAACGCAAATGAATAACTAAGAAACAATAGTCTTTTCTCCTGATCATCCATGAATTTTTCGTTTCAATTTATATGTTTTATTAAACATTGGAGCTTTTTTAACCATTATCCATTTAAATTTTTCAAAAAAAAAAAAAAACGAAAAAAATTTTTTTTCCACGAACACATAATTTCATTTGAATATTCGAATTTCTCATTAAATTCTCAAATTTCGTAAGAAATTATTCACTGTTCCAAAATCCACTCCACAAAAATTCACAAACAATTTTTACACTTTGCACTTACGTCTTCTGCTTCTGGCGTCCAAATCAGAAAGAAATATTGACACATTGTAATTCACACTGTCAATTTGACAGTTTTGTTCCGCCCCAAGCGTTAAAAAAGTAAACGACATTATGGCTGGTTCAAAAGAACGCTGTACGCGTTGCCAGTGGTCCGAATTACAACCAAACTTTACGAAACCCATTTTCAATACTTACTTAACAATGTGTGTAAGTTTGGTTTAATTCGGTGCAAAGACACGGCGGGTCCCCAGTTTGGCATATATTTCGAGACCCTAGTCATCAATAGGTATGAAAATTACCCCGTATTAAAGCACTTATCAGCAGCTTTCATTTGATACCCAAATTGTACATACACAACCAAAGGTTACCCGGGTCCACGTTTTGACTTATATCTCGAGACCCTATCTACCAATAGGTTTCCAAACTATACGGAAACTATCTTCAACACCTACTTAACAATGTGTGTAAGTTTGGTTTAATTTGGTACAAAGACACGGCGGGTCCACGCTTTGGCATATATTTCGAGACCCTAGTCATCAATAGATATGAAAATACCCCGTATGAAAGCACTTATCAACAGCTTTCATTTGATACCCATATTGTACATACACAACCAAAGGTTACCCGGGTCCACGTTTTGACCTATATCTCGAGACCCCAGTCACGGAGCGGCATGAAAAATACTCTGTACTAAAGCATTCACCAACAGCTTCCATTTGATATCCACATTGTACAAACACATTCTAGGGTCCACGTTTTGGTCTCTATCTCGAGACTCTAGTCACGGAGCGGCACGAAAAATACTCTGAACTAAAGCATTCACCAACAGCTTCCATTTGATACCCATATTGTACATACACAACCAAAGGTTACCCGGGTCCACGTTTTGACCTATATCTCGAGACCCCAGTCACGGAGCGGCATGAAAAATACTCTGTACTAAAGCATTCACCAACAGCTTCCATTTGATATCCACATTGTACAAACACATTCTAGGGTCCACGTTTTGGTCTCTATCTCGAGACTCTAGTCACGGAGCGGCACGAAAAATACTCTGAACTAAAGCATTCACCAACAGCTTCCATTTGATACCCATATTGTACATACACAACCAAAGGTTACACGGGTCCACGTTTTGACCTATATCTCGAGCCCCAGTCATGGAGCGGCATGAAAAATACTCTGTACTAAAGCATTCACCAACAGCTTCCATTTGATATCCACATTGTACAAACACATTCTAGGGTCCACGTTTTGGCCTCTATCTCGAGACTCTAGTCACAGAGCGGCACGAAAAATACTCTGAACTAAAGCATTCACCAACAGCTTCCATTTGATATCCATATTGTGCAAGCACATTCTAGGGTCCACGTTTTGGTCTCTATCTCGAGACCCTAGTCACGGAGCGGCACGAAAAATACTCTGAACTAAAGCATTCACCAACAGCTTCCATTTGATACCCATATTGTACATACACATCCGAAGGTTACCCGGGTCCACGTTTTGACCTATATCTCGAGACCCCAGTCACGGAGCGGCATGAAAAATACTCTGTACTAAAGCATTCACCAACAGCTTCCATTTGATATCCACATTGTACAAACACATTCTAGGGTCCACGTTTTGGTCTCTATCTCGAGACTCTAGTCACAGAGCGGCACGAAAAATACTCTGAACTAAAGCATTCACCAACAGCTTCCATTTGATATCCATATTGTGCAAGCACATTCTAGGGTCCACGTTTTGGTCTCTATCTCGAGACCCTAGTCACGGAGCGGCATGAAAAATACTCTGAACTAAAGCATTCACCAACAGCTTCCATTTGATACCCATATTGTACATACACGTCCGAAGGTTACCCGGGCCCACGTTTTAACCTATATCTCCACCAATAGGTATCCAAACTATACGGAAACCATCTTCAATACCTTCTTAACAATGTGTGTAAGTTTGGTTTAATTCGGTGCAAAGACACGGCCGGTTAGCGAACACACAAAAAGTTAACTTTATTTTATATATAAGAATGTAATTTTTTTTTTACTTTTAATATAATAATTAAAGAAATGGCGCTGAAGTTGACCCTCCGGAAAAATTGGACCTATTTATCTGAAACATACAATTCAAAAAAATTATGAATGAGTATGACTGTATCTACCCCATACTAGAATAACAAGAAAAACGAGTTTTTTTTGACAAAATGGAGTGGTTTTGAATTTGACATTCTAAAAATCGGGTTTTTCAGCTTTTTAAACAAAATATAATAAAATGATTCTAGGACGGGTGATAGCCATTGATATTGTGAACAACATATTAAAATTTCAGACGATTCGATTAAATAATTTTTTTTTTTTTTGACAATACCAAGACGAAAAAAATCGTTTCGAGGTAAATGAGTTTAAAATTTGAGGTACAGGAGCGCGCGGACCGCTCTCTACCTAGTTAATGGGCTGTAGAAGCCATAACACTGGGAATTTCAGCATGAAAATTTCACAGTATATCCTACATGCATACATATATGTTAACACAAAAAATATAGAGTAGATTTACTTATATACTTTGCGAAGACGTTCCGCTCAAAACTGCCATGTCTTCGAAGAATTGAATGAATTCAGGCACTTCACTCACAAATAAACGGTCAGTTTGCGTTCAATTTTAAGTGAAGGGTGCATTTTAAATAGATGCGAACTTGTCATGGGGAATTTGCCCTTATCTCTCCTAAAACCAATGTTTGATTTTCAAAAGCTTTATTGTAGAAGATACTTGGTTTCAACAGAACTAAGATCTTCCAATTCATTAAAGGATTGTCTACCTAAGATGGTGAGTCTACGTCTGCATGGAGCAGGACAGTGGCATAAAAGGTGCAGGATTGTCTGTTCTTCATCTAGAAAACTTCATCATGTGTTTTGATTGCCGATTAGGCAATGCCCCGCACTAACTGAAATCAGTTACTAAGACTGTCCTTATCGTTAAGCATTGATAGTCGGTGATAGTTGTCGGGCAACTCTACATGTGGCTTCATTGCCCCATCTTTCATTCGCTTCTCTTACAATTTCCTCAAAGATAAGTAGCTTCCATGTTCGCAAAGCTAAACTTATCACTGTCTATGTACTCATTGGTCAATTTAGTGCCGAGTTTCGCTAGTTCATCGGATCTGCAGTGATTTTCAATGTCGCAATGGCCAGGAACCCACGTTACCTTTAGGTGAAATAACTCAACCATCTCATTAAGAGATGTGCGCATTTCATGGCTACCTTGGAGGTTGTCGCCTGACTATCATTGAAAATTTAGATTTAATAACTAATAACGGATTTTTTTTCTTTTTTAGAGGATAAACAAACTCTTGATTGAAATAAGACCACATTTATCTATAGAATATATAAGTGTGATCTGAGGTCAAACCGAATGGAGTACCGCTTAAAATCTGCAACTTAAACAGATATAGATGAATACTTAGAATTTCTCCTTAAAATGTAACTGTGGAATTAAATTCTATCCATGTTTAAACGGCTAGTGAGGTTGCCTTTTTTGGAAATCTGTCTTGTACAGAGTTACCTTTTGAATTTCTGAGACTATCAACCTCATTCACAAGGTGGCGCAAAATTTATCATCCTATCGGACGATTTATAATTTTCGCAAATAGCATCGTTTTTCAAACATTTTTGGCACTTGTGAACTAGACATCTCCAATATCCAAACAGACAAGCAAAGGAGTGGGTAAAGATCAAACTAACGATTTCCATCACACAACTTTTTTTTTATTTAGTAAAAAAGTTATCAAAAATAAAACTCACAAACAAATGATTAATTTTGCATCACATAATACCTTGTACATTTGATGATGTTCGTGTCTAAGCTCATACAGTTTTTCCACTTTAAAATTTGATACATTTTCTTTAATGGTACAAAATGTTCTCAGAAGACCGCGAAGATGTGAACGACGAAAAGCGTGCCAGACGCCCGAGCACTTCAACAACAGACGCAAAAATTGATGAAGGACGATAATGGTATTGGCCAATCGTCGAATCACCGTTAGAGAAGCTGCTGAGGACCTAGACATATCGATTGGCTCGTGCCATTCGGTTTTTCAATGATTGAGGCGTGAGACGGGTCGCCGCAAAATTCGTACCAAAAGCAGCATCGCATGAACATTGCCAAGGAGATGTTGGACTCTGTCCGCGACGACCCAAATTTGCTGCACTGGGGACAAATCGTGGGTTTATGGTTATGACGTGGAAATCAAAGCTCAATCATCTCCATGGAGTATTACCTGCAAGTTATGCGCAATTTGCGCGAAGCTATCCTGCAGAAACGCCCGGATTTGTGGAAGACCAAAAATTGGCTCTCGCATCACGATAACGCCCCTGCTCACGCATCGTTGCTTGTGCGCGACTTTTTAGCCTAAAAAACACACTAATGATGCCACAAGCACCGTATTCCCCAGATCTAGCCTCCTGTGACTTTTTCTTGTTCTCGAAACTGAAGAAGCCCATGAAAGGACTACGCTACACTACGATTGCCGAGATAAAGACGGCATCGAAGGAGAAGCTGAACAAAATAAAAAAAAATTATTTTTCGAGGTTTTTCGAAGATTGGAAAAAACGTTGGCACAAGTGCATAATATCTCATGGGGACTACTTTGAAGGCGACAAAATAGATATTAATGAATAAATAAATAATTTTTGAAAAAACATAAGACTCGCGATACTTTTTGAACACACCGAGTACAGATCACACTATTTTCCTCATTCTTTTTCTTGAATGACAGCATCAACTGATCGCCAAAGAAGAATGATTCACTCTTTGATGAACATAAAATAATTAAAAAGGCACCGCGTTTTTTTTTTTCTATGTGATCTCCGTCATTGGGTTTGTAACTAAAAATGACATTTAAAGTAATATAAAGCATATAAATGCTTTCTAATTCAATGCAAAGGCCTACAAAAGTATTCTTCAACCATCTCACCCAATATTCCAATAGGTTGAACCGTAGCCTTTTTACAGTTATTTCTTCATTCCGCCTTTCAAACTGACCCCTAAATGTCCATTACAAGCAACTCTTATCGCTCACAATTCGTTGAACAGATACTGTACTTCTACTACCCAGCTGTACTCCGCCTTGCAATGCTTCCTAAATACCCCTATTGATTATTGCAATACTGCGGTTGCACTAAGGAAATCGGCACTAGCATCAAACTCCCATTCACTGCTGCTAACTAATTCCTCCAGGCTCTGCACAAATTAGTAATTAGCAGGTGAGCTGATGTATTATGCTTTGATTACACATCCGATTGTGTTGCATGTTGTATTAAAGCCTTGGCCGGTGGAGAGGCAATATCTCAACAGACGATAGATTGAATTTCTACAATTTGTACTGATGTGTTTGTTATTTGTATTAAAGCATATGCAACTTTAATGCAATTTTGTTTCATATTTTTATAATGCAATGCAGGGGCGAGATTTATTACCAATCTCCTTAACCCTCTGTGGTGCAAAAGTTTCGTAAGAAATAATCGCGTCTATTGAGCCTCAATAGGCTCACTTATATTTTGGATGGATTCTAGAGCAATATTTTGCAGAACTCTTTTAAAAATTTCATGTAATTTCCGAAAATTCTGCGATCTTAGAAAACTGTAGAAGAAGCACGCGAATGTTCGGGTTTGAAACAAAAAAGTGAACTGTTATATTGTAGCTCATAATTGTGAGCCAACGAGGTCTGCACCTTTTTCGAATTCTTTTATCGATAAAATGAAAATGTTTTCAAATGTGTTTCTGCATGTCCGGCATTTTTTTCTTGAAATTTCTATCAATTTCAGTTCTTTAATTTTATTTGAAATATTAGTTTTGGGAAAAAGAAATCCATTATTTTCTCGGCAGTTGCCTGTAGTGATCAACGTCTCGTAAAGTAGCGATCAAACAATTTGTTGTCAAGGTGACATTTCAAACTAAAAAATTCTTTTGTTATTTTTTTATTTCTTCCATTCAGTTGCGAGTTACAGGGTGTTGACAATAGAAGTTAACCAAGAGAAAATTCGGAACAATTTAAAGTTTTTCTTTGATAAAGGTGAAATGCAAGCCAGGCCGTTGAAATAGTGAATGGTGTTTATGTGGGCGATACTATAACTAATAATGTAACTGTAATTCAAATTAGAGTTAAAAGCTTGGGATGCTTGATATAGTAAATATTACAATCATTCTATTGGCAACTACCTATGGACAGAGGGTTATGAAAGTGAAGCAAAATGCATTTGAATTACTCTATTTGTATCTTAATTTTTGTTATAATTCTGTTCTGAGGTAGTTGACTATGACTGATCCTTCGATTTGATATTACTTCATTATAGGTCCCTTTGTCATTAAAATTTATTTTCTACTTTTTAGTTCGATTAGCAATAAAAGCGTGTTTTTTAGTTTTTTTAAGCTATATTTTATTTTCTACTTTTTAGTTCGATTAGCAATAAAAGCGTGTTTTTTAGTTTTTTTTAACTATTTTTTATTTTTAGTATATGTAGGTGTTTACGAGTAATATACTATTACACAACCGCACACTAAATACTAACCTCAATGGTGGTGTGGAAACTAAAAATTCCCAATTTTTGTTTAAAAAAATACCCAATTCATGTTTCTACCGGTATGGCAATATTGGCAAATGTTATAAAAAATGCACATTTTTCAGCGCTCTCACGAGAAAAAGAGTTTCCCATCTAGTCATCTATGTTGTGTGTTCCGAGTCGATCAGATTTTTAGAAGCCAGTAAAAATTAAGCTCAAAGATTCCGTTACAGTGATTCATACATACAACCCGAGCTAATAAAAGTGTGTTAAAAAAATAAAATATTAATCCTGGCAATCCTAATAAGGATAATGGAAAATTTATCTCACATGTCTCACACTGCACTCGTTCTTCGTGACTATTTCGCCAAAAATTCCACGCATATCGTTCCGCAACCACCGTATTCGCCTGATTTGGCTCCGTGTGACTTCTGGCTACTCCCAAAACTCAAGAGACCACTACCGGAAATGAACTATTTGGCATGTTTCGGGGATTGGAAAACTCGTTGGCATAAGTGTATTTCATCGAGAGGGCATTATTTTGAAGGGGATGAAATTGATTTACAAGAATAAATGACGATTTTTCATATTACAACCAAATTCACCTTACTTTTTGCCCACAGGTAAAAAAAGAAAATATTAATCCTGGCAATCCCAATAAGGATAATGGAAAATTTTTATCAAATTATTGCATTGTCATCGGTCCTTGATAGGTGTGCAAAATTTCAAGTCGATCAGATGTTTAGAAGCCAATGAAAATTAAGCTCAAAGATTCCGTTACATACATACATACATACAACCCGTCCTAATAAAAGTGTGTTAAAAATGGTTGAGGAAAGCGTATCGTTGTCTAACTCCTGTCTGTATTTCAAAGGCCTTAAATAATTTGTCTTGTACTAAAACTCTCGATTCGGTGTTGCGCAGAGTCGCCGAAGTGCCAATCAAATGGTGAACGAACTGAGAATATACGACCGTAGCATCCGCCAAATACTGAAAAACGATCTCAAAGTCAAGCTTTACAAGTTCCAAAAGGCGCAGGATCTCACACCAAGCAGCAACAACTCAAACTTGAGAAAGCGAAGTAGTTGCTTCGCTTGGCCGAAAGCGGTCACTTCCCAAACATTGTGTTTTCTCACGAAATATATTAATTTTTGAAATTAAGAAATTCGTTAACTCCCAAAACAATAGGATTTATTTGATCGGCAATTTATACGAGAATTTGAATCTTCGATTGGTCATCAGGAGACAGCACCCACCACAGGTAATGATTTGGGCCGCTGTAACCAGAGATGGGCGCTGTCCAAACGTTTTTATCGAGCCTGGCGTTAAGTTAAATGCGAAATATCATCGGGAAAGTATTCTGGAGGTTGCTTTGAGGCCATGGGCAGGCAAACATTTCGATGGCAGACCATAGACGCTTCAATTTGGGGCCGTCTCTCAAAGCTCGAGCTAACCAAGAATGGCTAAAAAGCAACGTTCCAAACTTCATAACGTCCACACAATAGTTATCAAATTCACCGGACGCGAGTCAGATGGATTATTCTCTTTGGAGAGCAAGGTCCGAACTGAAAGATTTACCAGTCTCGAGGTGCTGAAAAAAGCCATTGTCCGCGAGTGGGCTAAATAGCTGCAAGTCACATTCGGGCAGCTTACGATTCGTTTCTGGGCCGCCTCAAGGCAAAAGGTGCTCATATCGAGCAGAAGTAAATTCATTCTTAATTTTGTTTTATTCTCAGAAATTTCTTACTTTGAATTAAATAAAAGTAATTTTCCAAACTAAATTTATGGACTTTTTAATTGGTTACACTTCTAGTGCCGGTGAGTGCCTAGTCACTAGACTTCATTTCATCTTTCCATATAAGCGTCAACAGATGATGTACTTTTTTCATAAAAGCCACTCTTCCAGTTTTCAATTGCTCGCCCGTAATCTTGTCTTCTCCAGACTTAAAGCTTTTCATTTGGTTACTTGCTTCCTCTATCTCAGTTAATATTGGAGGGTCCTTATCTTCTTCTAAAGAGTGGTTAAATTTCAAGGGCCGATGTTGAATGTGAACCACACCGAAACGTCAAGTTTTTTCTGCGTTTCATTTGACATTTTTTAACTTAATCGTGCAAATGTGCGTATAATCGGAAAAATTTTGCAAAAGTTTGAGCAAACCGGGTCTGTAGGAGATGTGAAAACACCAGTGTATGCTCGCACAGCTAGTG
Organism: Anastrepha obliqua; assembly: GCF_027943255.1. Taxonomy (NCBI): domain Eukaryota; kingdom Metazoa; phylum Arthropoda; class Insecta; order Diptera; family Tephritidae; genus Anastrepha; species Anastrepha obliqua. The sequence goes on along the minus strand of NC_072892.1, from coordinate 156,727,831 downwards.
TGGTTGAATATCCGTCCACCTCAACTCGTCGTCGTGCCCAACAATTGAAGCTCTCACGCTCGTCATTGATGAACATTATGCATAAAGACTTGCATTTACACGCTCACAAGGTGCAATTGGCTCAAGAACTAAAGCCTCTTGACCATTTCAAGTGTCATCAATGGTCAGAATGGTGGCAGGAAATGGCAACAGTGAATGACCAATTTTCGAAGAAAATCATCTTCAGTGATGAGGTACATTTTCACTTCAGTGGATTCGTCAATAAGCAGAATTGCCGCATTTGGGCGAATTATATATTAATCCAAGAGTGATTGCCAAAAAACCAATGCACCCACAAAGAGTGACTGTTTGGTGCGGTTTATGGACCGGCGGCATCATTGGGCCATATTTTTTCCAAAATGAGGCCCGTCAGGCAGTTACTGTGAATAGTGTTCGCTATCGTGAGATGATAACGAACGTTTTATTACCCGAATTGGAAGATATGAATGTGGACGATATGTGGTTTCAACAGGACGGTGCCACTTGTCACACAGCTAACGAAACAATGGCTCTTTTGCGCGAAAAATTTGATGGCCGAATAATCTCACGTCGCGGCGATGTCAATTGGCCGCCAAGATCATGTAATATAACACCACTGGACTTTTTTCTTTGAGGTTATTTGAAAATAAAGGTGTACGTCGATAAGCCAGCAACAATTCAAAAGCTAAAGGATAAGATAATTCGGCACATTAACGGCATAGAACCTCAATTATGCCTCAGCGTCATCGAAACTTTGGACCATCGGATGGAGGTGTGCCGCCGAGGCCGCGGCGGCCATTTGACCGACATTTTGTTCCCTACTTAATTGAGCCATACCAGTGTTATCATAATAAAGAGAAATGACAATAATTTTCTAAACAAATTGTATTTTATTCAAAACCAACACCGGCCCTTGAAACTTAATCACCCTTTATTATTCCCTGACAACGACTGTCTACATGCCAAACGCTTAATTCAATGGTTTTAACTTGAAGAAGACTACTTTATACTCATACATGCATATATTTCAGCAAATATCTAGCAATTCGTTGCAAGTCGCAAGCAATGTTTTTGTTACTCGATTCTCTTCCTTGTTCCATCTTTGCGTATATTTTTCCGAACCAATTTTGCATAGATAAAAAAATTTCATGAAGATATTATAAATATATTTTATTTACCATTCAAAATAGGCTCACCATCCTAATCAGGCTCATCCACCAAACGTAGGGTTAAAAACACAACACACAAAAGCACCCATCAGACAGCTCGTTCCCTTGTGTGAAGCCAGCATCCCTGGCTGACAATTTGTGTGGTAATTGTCCTTAATTCCCTCAATTGTTGTATGACGCATACGCACACCGCAGTATTTACTTGTTGCTGGTAATTGTACTTGTACTTCTAATTAAATGCCTTGTAATGCAATTATTTGTTGTTGATTGTGCCTTATAAAAATGGCTGCCGCAAACGTATAACTGTGTGCGTATGTGAGCCCAGGGGCGGTGCACTGATAATTGTCCTTCAACCTTCTGCTCTCCACATTAATTGGAGATCAGAAACGATTACAACGCATGTGTTATTAGGGCATTTGCTTTCAATTGCATGCGTCGAGCGTGTCTTACACTTATCTAAGTAGTTGTTCTTATTTGTAATTAAGGCATTCCCGAGTTTGAGGCGACATATACTGTCAATTAGTACACTAGTATAGCATAGGTGCGTGTGTGTGTGCGTGTAAGGGGCATGACACATGCATTTGTCACAGTTATGTGAGATTTATTGCTCATTATTGCAGTTGAGATGCATCAACACTGTCTAAGGCAGCTATTTGTGTTGTAGCTATTGGAAGAATTTAATAAGAGGTTTCCGAACGCCAGCAGTCCAATAAGGTTGTGAGTCGTAGCAAGGAACCGGTAAGCACATTCAATTATCATTCTATACCAAATATTATTAGATGAATGCATATCTGCTGTGTGGAATTTAGGTGGCAAATCCACAGGAAGAGCGATACTACAGCCTGCGCGCAATCAACCAGGAAGAGCGATGCTACCGCGCAATCAACCGTCCTAAGGTTTTCACGAGCATATTTTGTAAGCTTTTCTAATAGCGGTCGCCCCTCGTCAGGCAATGGCAAACCTCCGAGTGTATTTCTGCCATGAAGAAGCTCCTCCTAAAAAATATGTGCCGTTCAGAGTCGGCTTAAAACTGTAGGTCCCTCCATTTGTGGAACAACATCAAGACGCATACCACAACTAGGAGAAGGAGCTCGGCCAAACACGTAATAGAAGGATATTTATTTTATTTTTATTTTGTGAAAGACTTGAACGCACTTTCTATGAACTGATTTTACGTGAAGACTGATTTCGAGAAAGCAAATTGGCGGACATGCTTTTTCTTTTCAATTATACTTTTCAGAAAAGGTTGTAACTAGTTCTGTTCTACCCTCTTTGAGTCTATTTGATTTTTACTCATTTTTCAACTTCGGCGGTCTCTTGAGTAAAAAAGAATTATAAATGTTCTACTTTAGTCACTAACCGGGAGTAGATACACTTAGGCTCATAGCCCATTATGATACCGCATGGGGAACTTGTCCTTATCTCTCTAAAAAGCAGTGTGTACTTTTAAAATACTTTAGAAGATCCCTGATTTCCACAGTACTGAGGTATTCCTATTCATTAAAAAAATGCGAGATCAGTTCTTCGTTTTCCTCATCAAAATAGCTTCTGCAGAAGTCATGTGTTTGTGTGCATACCCATCCCCCAGCAGGCGGTGCCCCGTTGTGATGGAAATCAGTGTGCTAAGAGTACGACTACCTTAGAGGTTGTCAATTGATTTGTGATGGATTTTACCGTCGCCTGGCTGTGAGTAACACAGTTTCTGCTAAGGCATTACATTGTACTAGTGTCACAACATTAGTCGCAATAGTCGGGGAGCCGAAAACTAATGGAGATCGCTAGATGATCGGAATACGCGGCTCCTCCAAGCATTACTGAATTACTAGATAGTTAGTCAATGGTAGATAGTTAAGGAGGAATGGAGAAAAGTATCAGAAAAAGAGATAGGAAAGAATAGAGACATAGACAAAGGTATTTAGTCCTGTGAGAATTTTCCAGATTCTTTGTCAACTCTGTAAATATCCTCCAGTTTTAGAGAACGAATATTACTCATTCACGCGACGTTGGAGCCCATAATCGTAGTTTTGCTCCAGCAAAGACAGGACACTCACAGAGAAAGTGCTTGGTGCTATCCACTTCCTCTAAGCAAGACAGGCAAATCGGGTCCTCAATGACTCCAATGGTGGTCACATGTTGACTCCGTGGGTTGTGTCCTGTAATAATACCGGTCATCAACCATCAAAGTTTGACAGTTTTCTGTACGGACTTGTCACAAAACATCACGTTCTAGACCGGACCATCGCTCTTTATGTAGATTGCCTACATAATCCCTGATCGAATTCATGATTCCTGCGGAACTGATTCCGATTATTGGCTCTGGCCCTTGTGGGGTGGCCCGCTGATCTACGGTTGGCCAATTCGTCGGCAATTTCGTTTCATTCAACACCGGGGTGTCCCAGAATCCATATAAGTACAAGCCTGCAATCTTTGATTTGTGCTTCGCGTTCTCCAGGGCCTTCAGTTCAGTCTGTCTGTCACTGAAAACTCCAATTTGTTTCCTGCTCCATCTCCTCTCGATTATCCATTCGGCTACTTTCAGGATGGCAAAAATGTCCGTTTGGAAAACAGTTCCCATTTCGTCTAAGTACCATCCGGCTCCTGACCCTATTTCATTCTTGAACCCATCGGTAAAGAAAATACCCGTCAAATCTCCCTGAATGTATTGTGGATTGCTAGTTGGAAATCTAGCATTAAATTTCCTTCCAAATGAAACTGTGGGTATCAGGTCGTGTTTAAATACCAAAAACAGTCTATACTGCTCAGATAGCCTCTTAAAGATTTTTGTGTGTCGCGAAGTTCCGTCTTCGTGCCAGAAACCATATTTATGGGTGCAGACTCACCTTTTATTGCTGCCTGTTGTATCTTAAGAACCAAGGGGTGCATTTCAAGCATAGCATTGAGGGCATCACCAGAGTTTGTACTCATGGCACCCGTGATGCATAAACATACACTTCTTTGTAGCCTGTATAGTTCCCGGATGGTGGACTTAACCATGCTCCGTCGCCACCATACCACAGAAGCGTAAGTGATGATTGGTCTGATAAGTGCTGTGTATATCCATAGGAGCACAGCAGGTTTTAGACCCCAAAGCTCTACGGCATTACTGAAAAATCCTCAATGCGCGATTCACCTTCAGCGAAACGTGTGTCTCCCAAGTCAGCTTCTTATACAAGATTACTCCTAGATATTTCACTTCTTCGGAAAGACCAAGTGTCACACCTTTTAGTCTTGGAAGACTAAGTTCATCCAATTTCTGTTTTCTCGTGAACAAGCCCTATGGAGGTTTTGTTCAAATTAACGGAAAGACCTTGTCTCATGCACCAGTCATCGATTTTGTCCAGAATCCTCTGCACTTCCGTTCAAAGCCTCCTTAGGGATTTATCCGCATATGCTTGGACATGAAAACCGAGTTCCTGCATCTCCGTTAGTAGAGAGTCTACGGCCAAGCACCACAGCAGCGGAGAAAGAACACACCCTTGGGGGCATTCTTGCTTGGCCCTGACGGTGATTATTTCGTCACTGCTCTCACCAGCGGTTAACAGCCTCTCAGAGAGCATGGAATATATCCATTTTAGAAGGCAGAAGAACATATGGAGCCGAAAGTGGCATTATCAAAAGCCCCCTCAATGTCCACGAACACGCCCATTGTGTATTCGTCAGCTTCCAGCCCGGCTTCAATCTTGCTAACAAGATCGTGTAAGGCTGATTCACATGATTTTCCACTCTGGTAAGCGTGTTGATTTCTACTAAGTGGACTTCTCGGCAATACCCCCACTCGAATATGCTTCTCCACCACTCGTTCTAGACTTTTCAACACGAACGATGTCAAACTGATTGGTCTAAAGCTTTTTGCTAGGGAATAGCTCGTATTTTCCTGGTTTCGGAATAAATACTACTCTTACTCGTCCCCATTGGGATGGTATATGGCCAATTGCGAGACAGGCTGTGAAGATCCTTTTCAGGCCCTCAATCAGCCTGTCTCCTCCTTTTTTAAGCATTGCTGGATATACTCCGTCAGGTCCAGGGAACGTAAAGTTTTCAGAGGAAGATAAGGAAAAGCTTTTCGATTCTTTTGTCACTATCCGACTAGCAATATGCCAGGTATACCTAGAGGTTCCACCTTCGCTACAGTCATTGTTCATGCCACTCTACTTCAGAGAGGGTTTTACTACCCGGAAAATGGGTATCGAGTAGAGCATTAAACGTTTCCTATTTGGAAATGGTGTATGAACTATCAGTCAAACGACTACTTTGTTAAAAATTTGAATTTGAAAATGTGCAGTGTCTTTCCGGTGCAGTCCTTAGTTGTAACGAGTTTTTTTTTTTTTTTTTTTTTTTTTGTCGGGACAACTAGCAAGTGCAGCACTCAGACATTAATTGAGTCCATTGTACTACACTTGGATTCCCTTTTAATTTTCTTTAAATCTACCCGATCTCCGAAGAAATCTGAGTAGATCTTGTGGTGCCAAGGAGCCAAGATGGTTGCTTCTTAACACATCAGTGCCAAAGACCTCAAACCTGATTCGGGCGAAGGCGGGGCAGACACACAGGAAGTGGTCCGCCGTCTCATCCTTCTCTTCACAAGCTGGGCAGAGTACACTGTCTGAGATGCCCAACCTTTCCGTGTGCTTTGCCCACAGAAAGTGGCCCGTCATTAGTCCAACCAGCCGTCTACACTCCCCTCTGCTTAATGACAGAAGGGTTTGCGACAGTCGATCGGACATGACAGGTAACATCAGTTTTGTCCACCTGCAGCCTCTCTCAGCCTGCCAAGCTCGCTTGTGGGTAGTAGTTACCCATTTGCTAACCGTGGCCGTGATGGCCGCAGAGGGGAGTGGCAAAGCGGGCTCTGGGCCAAAGAAGTTGGCTTCAGAGCCCATCTTAGCTAAGGAGTCAGAGGTCTCGTTACCCGCGATACCCACGTGTCCCGGGACCCATGTTAGCATCAGGCTGTTATGTCTGCCGACATAGTTCAGCCTGGATTTACAGGACTTCACTACCCCTGATGTGGTTTGAGGGCTGTCTAAGGCCATAAGCGCTGCTTGGCTGTCGCTGCAGACACATATAGATCTGCCTCTCCATCGTTTTTCCACAACAAAGTTCATCGCTTCTTGAACTGCATACACCTCCGCTTGAAACACAGATGCATGCATTCCAAGAGCAAAGTGCAGTTTTGTCCCGCTGGATTCCACGTAGACCCCAGAGCCGGAGCCATGCTCGGTCCTGGAGCCATCCGTAAAAATGCGAAAACAGTGTTTGCCGGGCTCATTTTCTGAGTCTCCCCACAACTGAGCCTCTGGTAGCACTACACTGTATCTCTTTTCAAGTACGACTCTTGATGGCATTGAGTCAAGGGGCATGGAGAGAATCGGTGGATCGATGTTCATGCCTTCTCTGTGTTCCAATGCCGGACAAGGGCCGTACCAGTTCCCACTGTGTTTCAGTCTGCAGATGGCCTTCAGGGCCTCTCCTCGGATGAAAGCATCAAGTGGTGGTAAACCAATCAGAGCATCTAGTGCCGGGCCTGAAGTAGTCGGAAAAGCTCCGGTGCAACAGATGGCCACAGTGCGTTGTAGTCTCGATAAGGTCCTCCTGACTCCCACTAGGGATAGTCTACTCATCCAGACCACTGATGCATAGGTGATAATGGGTCTTATCATAGCTGTGTAGATCCATAGGACCTTGCTAGGAGAGAGACCCCACATTTTCCCAAAGACACCTTTGCACTGCCAGAAAGCTGTCAGCGCTTTGGATGCCTTTGTCTCAACGTGTGATTTCCATAGGAGCTTACTATCGAGGATTACTCCTAGATATTTAATTTCCTTGGATAGCTGGATTGTGACTCCTTTTAGCTTTGGCTGAACGATTCCGTCAAGCTTCCTCCTTCTGGTAAAGAGGACAATACCAGTCTTGGCGGGATTTGCCGACAGCCCGTTCGCACAGCACCAAGTGTCAATCCGATCCAGAGTTTTCTGCACTTTCCTGCAGATGTTCATAAGCGAAGAGCCTGTTACCAAACAAGCAACGTCGTCCGCATATGCTTGTGCGTAGACTCCCGAATCGTTTAAGATGGTGAGTAGAGGATCGATTACCATGCACCAGAGTAACGGAGACAGCACACCGCCTTGGGGGCAGCCTCTGTTAACCCCAGATGACACCAGCAGATCTTCCTCTGCTCGCACCGAAACGATTCTTTGGGCCAGCATCGAACGAATCCAATTTACTAGCACCCGGTCTACGCCGTGCCTACTAGCAGAGTTACACATACTATCAAAAGTGGCATTATGAAACGCCCCCTCTATGTCTAAAAAGATACCCATAGCGTAGTCCCTCCTGTCGATGGCCAGCTCTATCCTAGCAACAAGGTTTTGCAGTGCCGACTCGCAGGATTTTCCACTCTGATAGGCATGCTGAAATAGAGACAGAGGGTGAGCCTTCAGCGACTTCTGACGTATGCGCAGTTCCACCAGTCGTTCGAGACTTTTCAGCATGAAAGAGGTCATGCTGATTGATCTAAAGCTTTTGGGGCTGGTGTAGTCGTCTTTTCCAACCTTTGGGATGAAAGCGACCCTCACCACCTCCAAGAGCGTGGTATGTAAGCCAGTGCCAGGCATGCCGAGAAGATTTTCTTCAAGGCTGCTGTCACGAACTCTGCACCCTCCTTCAGCATGGCAGGAAATATGCCATCTGGTCCGGGCGACTTGTAGTCGCCAAAAGATTTGATGGCAAATCGAATGGCGGCCTCATTCACCACAGATCTGGCAACGAACCAGTCATGCCGAGAAGGTGTAGCAGCTCTGACAACTGCCTCTATCAATAAGGGCTGTTGCCGGCTGATGCTTATCTGATTACCAGGAAAGTGAGACTCCATCAGCAAGCTGAGTGTCTCACTTTTCCGCTCCGTGAAGGAGCCATCAGATTTCCTAAGTGACCCCAGCTTTGCCGTTGGGTCCCTTTTCAGGATCCTAACCAACTTCGCCGTGTCACTCAGAGATTCAATACCGCTGCAGAATTCCCTATATGAGGCTTTTTTCGATTCCCGAATAAGCCTCTTGTAGTTCTTCTGAACATCACGGTATCGCTCCCAGTCCTTTGCAAGGTTAGTCTTGAGGGCCCGGTTTAGAAGTTTTCTCGACTCACGCCTCAACATCTGGAGCTCTTGGTTCCACCACGGAACGGGAGTCCGGCTCGGGAGAGGTCGAGTTGGACAGGCTAACTCAAAACAGTCGGTTAGGGCAGCGTTGAGTTTCTCAACAGCCGCCTCAATGGCCTGTTCTTTTCGAAGTCTTGGTGGCGCAACGTCAAGGTCCCGCAACGCCTCCCTAAACTTCTGCCAGTCTGTTTTTCTTGGGTTTCTAGAGGGCAATGGCATTTGTGCCTCCTCGCCACACTGAAACTCAATGTACCTGTGGTCCGAGCACGAATCTTCGGCAAGGACTCTCCAGTTCTTGATTGACCACCCAAGTTTTGAGTTTGATAGGGTTAGATCAATCACCTCCTGTCTTCTAGACGTTACAAACGTTGGCTGTGAGCCCTTGTTTTGTATGTCTAGGCAGGAGGACGCGATAAATTCGAATAGTCGAGAGCCCCGTCCATTGCACTTGCTGCTGCCCCAGATTGTATGCTGGGCATTAGCATCGCAACATAGGATGAGGCCCAGACTGCGCCGCTCACAGAACCTCACGAGACTAGTGGCCTTCCCGTGTGGTGGCCCTTCCAGAGCATCGTAAGGAAAGTAAGCAGATGCAATCACAAACTTCGACCATCCGCGTCTTATTTTTTTTTTTTTATTACTGCTTACCAATTTAGCTTAATTTCATCAATAACCATAATTACTTTGTTTTTACGGCAAAGTAGTAAATGAGGAAATTTTCACGAATTTAGAAATTCAGTAAATGTGAAGCAAATTCAAATTCGCTTAGTGCCACACTTAGCACAGAAACTGCAGAACTGCAAATTTTTCAAAAGCTGTGATAATGTCAAGTCAGCATTTATGTAAATCCTAAAAGAAACATTTATCTTAGAGTGATTACCGCGCGTGGGTTGCAGCGCTATAGCTTTAGTTGCCTTACTCTCGCATTCACTGCTTCCCTGCTACGCAGGCGGAATGTTCGTAAAGCACTGGCAGAGCTTAGAGCGTAGTAGTTGTTTTTTTTTTTTTTCTGTCGAGTTGCATTGGAGCATTTAGACCACGCTTCGCTAAACAAAATCCGCGTTTGCAAATTAAAACGGCTATGGCTCTGCCAACTTCACTGGCCACACGCAACGGAAATAAAGTGAAGCTGCGTGAATGCGGTTGAATGCTCGCCGATATTGCTGCAGTTAAATGAATACAAGAAAAACGACGCGCAAAAACGTTGACGCAAAACGCAAAGCGAATGATACTAAAGTGGCAGAAGCACCGCTAACCAAACTATCTGCGGGTATAGTCAACCGGCTAGGCTGCTTTGTCAAGCTTTTATTGTAACCACTTGCTTGTGTATGTACTCAGGGTGGTTGTTGTAGTTGTAGTTGTAGGACATTGAGTCTGTCGGTTGGCACGCAAAGTGCATAGTATAAAGTGCATTTAAAAGAGAATTACGATGCATAAAATGGTAAAAGCGTTGCAAATGTGAGCTATTACTGCTACCGTTGCCAACGACTGAAAGGAATGCGTGTCCTGCCTCTGGTGCTAGCGCTGGTGCTGGTGCTGGTGCAGGCGAAGGCGCACTAACTGACACTGGCGGGTTACCTTCAGTTTGTTGTTGGTGTGACTGGTTATGTGGCTGTATGGCTGACTGTGTGGATGGCTGTGTGGCGTCACTAATGGCAGAAGTTGTTAAAGTGAATGGTAAAGCGGTAAAGGAAGCGCTGAACGCATAATGGCGGCTGCATTTCCGTTGCACAACAAAACGCCAAAGTGTCATTGGTGTCGTAAATGGCGCAATAAACGCGAAATACAATCGGTTTTATGCCAAGTGCTAACAAAGCGAGCTATGCAAATTTTTAACTTTAAATGATTTATTAAGAATTGCATAAATTTGACATGAACAAAAATTTTTAATTTCATTTATAGTGCAATTGTCCGTCTTTAAGTTGTTCTTACGAATTGTGGAGAAAATGTAGAGGTTTGAATACTTAGAGTTAGCACTTGTTCAAGGTGGCGCAAAAATAATCATCCAATTTTGTTTTTGAACTACATTTTTACTAAATAAAAAATGATAAAATGGGGGGGGGGGGGGGGGGGGCGACAAACTTACATCAGAAGGGTAAGCAATAGGCGTGTATGTATATTAATCACTTCTGAGCAACGCATATGTGTTTGTAAAACAGAGAGTGAAGCTTTGCCAATAGCAAAGTTACCAGATAAGGGGACTTCATTCCATGTTAGGGGATTTCGAAGTGTTGATCGTTCACATCAAATAATATAATAAAATGCTTTTGGTTTTTTTTTATTGGAAACGCTTCTTTGAATATTAACATCATCTTTGCAAATATCTATTTTATTTACTTTTATAATTTTTATAATCAAGAAGTTTGAACATTCGCATGTCAAAGTTTCATAGTTGCTAAACTATGTGGAGAAAAATTTGTACTGACAAATCGGTGTATATTTTTCTGAATGAAAAAATTGTCTTCGTATGTATATCGTATGTTTTTATGTTAGTGCATTTTTTTAAAGAATTCTGGTCACAACAGCGAACAGTAATCTCAACCAGCCATGTTTTATTTTAACAATGCTGTTATACATTTTATTTTGTTAAAAAGGACAATTTATACATGTTTCCATTAAAAAATAGACGATTTTTTCAAAAAACATTGAGGAAATTATCATAGCAGAGTGGCTACTCTTGGTGAGTACTTAATTGCTCTCAAATTCAAATCACACGGATATGGCAATGCGCATAGTATGACAAAGTATACAAAAATGATTAGAGAAATTTGTTTGCATCCGCTCATGGATTTCGCACCATCGGTGGCAACGCAAACCAATTTCGCCATGATACACCCATGCGTTCAGTACATTCATTAACACATTGAAATAAATCTTCACCTTTAGTCGTCCCTTTCATTGGAATAATGTTCAAAAGTTCTTCACATATATTTAGGTGGACATCAACTCCTCGGATAAAAATCACTAATTGGGCTATGTCGGATATATCTGTACTTTTGTCAATTGCCAATGAAATCGCTGTGAATAATTTTATACGCTCTTTTAACTGCGATTCTGTAATTTCCGCCATTTTATCTACTCGTCTGTTTATAGTTCTACGAAATAAGGGGACAAAATTCCAACTGCTTTCTTCAGCAATTCGCCATCCGAAAATGCACGATTCTCACGAACAAGGTTTAACGCAATTTCATAAGTTACACGCTTTGCATCTACAACGTAATCTTCGCTTTCCTAAGAAATTAAAAAAAATTTTAATAATTTGAATTTTTCCGACCTTCTGTAATTTGGCACATCGAATCGGGCTCTTCGTTTAGACTTAAGAATTTGTATATACTTTTCCTTTCTTCTCCTACATATTCATCATATTCACTCCTGTGTAGCTCATAATGTCTCTTTATGTTAAAAAGCTTACACACCACACGTTTGGATTTTGGAAATTGTGGATTTTATTATTCATGATTTATATACATAAGTATATAGACACTTGGTTATTTATTTTTATTTGCAGTTGTGCATATCAGAGAGATTTAGATGGGCGAAATTAGTTGTCAATCACGTCCACTTTTTATGAAAAACAAAAGAAAGAATGGTATCATTCAGCAGCTAAAAATTCTGAAACATTTGACAAATTTCGGTAGCTGAAGAGAGTTTGCAGTTTTATAAAGTAATTTGCTAAACAATTTGATTTTCTGGATTTCTTAGCTCAATTCAAAAAACATCAATTTAAAAAAATATATCCGATCTCAAAAACCATTTAAGTAATCATAAGATAAGTGTGAATAATTTACAGATTCGTCAGTATATGCAGTGATCAATATTTTTGAAGATTTAACTGTCATTGCTTTCCAATATGTAAGATTTTAATTTAATCTCAAATTAAATATTTTCAGAGGTCTTAATATTCTTTATATCTAGCAATTAAAAAACAGTATTACGCGAACTTTTGAAATGTTTAATTGCTTGTTTATTGTTGTTCATTAACTTAATTCATTATTATAATAGAAAGTGTAATATGTATTAAAATTAGTTATTGAAGAAAAATCTACCAAAAAAACCTATTTTTTTAGAAATTTGTTGATATGAAGTTAAAAGTTGGCATCCCTGGTAAGAATTCATGAACAACTGCTCTCTCATTCAGGATACAAACACAGACACAATTCGCTCAATTTTACCGTTTCTTCCCTGTGCTTTGTTATCCCCCTTCACCTAGCACTTTTAGCACGCAGAAGCACACGCTGCTGCACAGTGCAAACGTGCTGAGTTTGCCCATCACTATTTTAAACTTTACTACGCGTGACAAATATGACTGACGTACGCCGCCATTTGCAAAAGTTATAAATTTTCCGATAGGGTGATTATATTTGCGCCGCCTTGTATCACATATTCTAACACTTAAAACAATGTATATAGAATTTGGCGCTTACTCCCTTTTTGGGTGTTTGGCCGAGCTCCTCCTCCTATTTGTTGATGTTGTTCCATAGGAAGGGAGGGACCTGCAGTTATAAGTCGACTCCGAACGGCAGATAATTTTTATGAGGAGCTTTTTCTTGGTTTTCCATGGCCTGCCGAGGGGCGACCGCTATTAAAAAAAAAAACCTTTTTTCTTTATTTTGGTGTTTCACGGGATTCGAACCAATCTACTCCGAATTCCGAATGGTAGTCACGCACCAACCGACTACGATGGCCGCCCTTACAACATTACCACACAATATATATACATTTTTTTTCCGGGATGACGCCCGTGAAGAGGAAGCTCTCATGAGTACTGCTATACTAAACATCTCTCCATTATCTACCACACTCCCCGCGGAACTGTCCCACCAGGAATTACCTCACGGGGCTGGTTAGCTCATAGGCTTCCAGTTATTTCGTCTACGAATCTCCTCGCGTCTTAGATCATTGTGGATATATTTTGCGTGCGCGCTGATTCGCTTCTAGTTATGAGTACTGTGTCTGTCTTTTACTCATAATATTATTACTGGAGTAATTGATTGTCCCTACTTGTTGGAAAGGATTCGATTTAATGTTCCCCAGCGATCTCTTAGGAACTTCTACCCTTACTATGGGGGAAACTTTAAAACTACGTATGCCAGCAATGCTCCCATTACTCGTGCTTTACGGGAATTAAATGCCGTTCATAATGATGTTCTTCTTGATTTCTCGCTTTCAAGAACAACACTTTTAAATCTTTTGAATTCTATATTATAGTTAGTTAGTAGCTAGTATAGTTTTTAAATACATATAATATATTTGTAGCGTAATCTAAGCAACTTTTGTATCATAGTCTGTAAGGATTGTAATTCATAGACTTAAATAAATAAATATATAAATAAATAAATAAATAAATAAATAAATAAATAAATAAATAAATAAATAAATAAATAAATACTCCGTGCCCTAAAAGAAATTGGGTTAGGTGGAAGTTTTTGTCCGCATGGTTCCTTTCTATCCATGTCGTAAAAAAGGGTCCATCTACCTTTCGGTGATCTGTTTCACCGGTCTTGCCAGTGGGCGATCGAACGACGCCTTTCTTCTTCTGCAATAGTTTTACGACTTGCACTGCTGCATTTCTTTCGCCAAAATACCTACGGGGACTAGTCTTGCTATAACGAAGGAAGCGTCGTCTGAAATTGTACGGAAGACGCAGATAGTCCGCAAAGCGCTTAGCCGACAGACGGCTATCAGTTTTTTTGTGAAGCTATTTAAGTTCAGTGCATCAGCCCAGATCGGTGCGGCATTCAAAAGAACCGAACTAACACTTTTAGCTTTGGATAATACCACCCTGTACGCAGTGCCCCAGGAGTTGATATTAACTTCTTCACAAAGCTTCTTGAAACTTTCTTGCTTGCTAGTTTGAATGGCCTTTTTAGCGCCTGCCTGGCTGATCTGAGTTTTGAACATTTTCAACAAAATCAAGTCTCCCTCTATTGCGCTGTATCTTGCGTCTAGCGCGGAGGCATTGAGATCTTAGTGATTCGATGTTTTCATTCCACCAATAGCATGGATATGTATGTTGGCGCATTGCTCGCCTGGGCATGGAGGCATCACAAGCTTCTCTTAATCCTTTTACTAGGAGTTTCGTCCTATTTTCAGCAGAACCAGCAGGGGGTTGACCACATAATGTGTATTGATTTGAGCGTGACCATCAATCGAAAGGTTACGGGTTCTAAACTCATTATGGACATAAATTATTAAATGACGGAAAAATCTTGTCTAATAATAATGGCTTACTTCCTCCTCTCATTTATGGCGTGTATCTTGATGTTGTTTCACAAATGTATCTTGATGTTGTTTTCACAATGCGTGTATCTTGATGTTGTTTTCACAATGCAAAACACTCGGAGGTTCACCATTGTCCGACGAGAGGGGCGACCGCCATTAGAAAAAATGTTTCCTAGCACTTTTTTGTTTCGCGCACGGAGATTCCAAGCTACGCACTCCCGAATGGTAGTCACACACCAACCCTTTCGGATATAGCGGCAGCCAATGTTATCGGAGTTACCTGAATTTATTTCGGACAGAGGACGCTAGTTGTATGCGGTATATTTTACACTGCTAAAACTATAAAAACAAATTGTATTTAGGGTAGCCAAAGAATATTCTATGTAGTTTATCAAATTTTCTCCGCCCGGAACTCATTTTTGAGGCTCGCGCGAAGATGAGCGCTGTTTCAGGAGCTCAGTATCTACTTTGCAAGTAAATCTTCAATATTTATTCGTACAGCCATTCATTCAAGCATACAGCTTTCCGATTTATTTCTGACTTGGAAAATATATTATATTACTTAGTTTTTGGTATTTCTTGAAACTCAAAAGGCTGTCAATATCAAAATAACTTGTGGGGGATTCTATGTGAAGTGACCCAAGTATTTCAGACATTGTCGTCAATTTTTTTTTTAATTTATTTATTTGCTTATATATATTATGCAGATAACAGATACGAGTATGTAATAAATAAATAAAGATTTTTAAGACAAATATACTTTAAAACAAGTTTTTGCAAAATTTATCAAAAAAAAAAATGTATCAAAAAAAGTTTTATCGAAAAAATATATAGTGTGTAAAAAAAAAAGTTCTATAAAAAAATTTGTCAAGAAAATCATTTTATCAAAAAAAAATTTAATTATGTATATCCAAAAAAAATTTTATCAAAAAAAATTTTATTATATCAAAAACAAAATTTTTTTTTTAATATTTTGTATGAAAATAATATAATAAAATTTTGTTTTGATACAATTGTTTTTTTTGATACAAATTTTTTTATAAAATTTTTTTTGATACAGTTTTTTTTATAAAGTTTTTTTTTATAACAATGTTTTTCATAACATTTTTTTTTGATAAATTATTTTTTTTTTTTAATAAAATTTTTTTTGATAACATTTTTTTTTGATAAAATTTTTTTTGTTGTTTTTTTTCATAAAATTTTTTTTTTGATAAATTATTTTTTTTTTAATAAAATTTTTTTTTTTAATTTTTTTGTGATAATTTTTTTTTTTATATTGTACAATTTTTTTTGTTGATGAAATTTTTTTTTGATAAAATTTTCGTTTAGATAAAAAATTTTTTTTTGATAAAATTTTTTTTGATAAACATTTTTTTTGATAAAAATTTTTTTCATAAAATTTTTTTTTTGATAAATTTTTTTTTTTGATAAAATTTCTTTTGATAAAATGTTTTTGTTTGATAAAATTTTTTTTATACAATTTCTTTTGTTGATAAATTTTTTTTTTGATAACATTTTTTTTTTTGATAAAATTTTCTTTTTGAAATTTTTTTTTTTTTTTTATAAAATTTTATTTTTGAAAGACTCAAATAAAAATACTAAATTATAAATTTACAATCATAAAGATGAAACATAAAACTATAAATACACAACTACATATGAAAAACCATAAATAGTTGAATATTTTTCAAAAAATTTTACTCGGCTCCCCTTTTCGAGCCAAAGCTGGTCAACAAGGAATTATACATTCCACTTAAGTATGTATGTATGGTTTTCACTCACTCACGCTTTTCACCTCACAAGCCAACAGCAACACCAATTTTTCGCACTCTTACTCGTACGAACAGCATTCACCTCGTGTCCAGCAAAATGTTTACCCTTTTTAAAAATCAACACGTGTCATCAAAATGTTGGCTACTATCTGTGCAATCTAATTTGCCAACAAACCAGCACATGTGCACGCATGCACACAAAATTTTCAAAATATTATCTTCTCTACTTTGGTATCCCACCAAGGTAGTGAAAGCATAAATTACTTTTTCTCGACGAAAGCATTGGAAATACACACGAACATATGTGTGTATGTGTTAGTATAATACGGTACATATGTGTATCTCCTAAAAGTAGATTATTATAGTTACAGTTGCTAACCCAAAAAATCGAACAGTGCAAAAAAATTTCCTACTAGAAATGGTGTAAGGTGTAATTCTCGACAAGAAACTAAATTGGAATATGAATGTGGAGGACAGAGTTAAGGAAGCCACTATAGCTCTATTCTCATGCAAAAAGGCAATAGAACGCAGGTGGGGTCCTTCTCCCAATAACACTCACTGGTTGTATCATATATGACTATTATCAGATCCATCCTCCTCTACGGAATTATAGTATAGAAACATGCTTCAGAGGGTTCAACGTATGTCGCTTAAATGTATCTGCGCCGCTCTTCGATCTACACCTTCTGATGTTTTGAGTACTCGATCTGAGTCCGACTTTGACTATTGCTTGAACGAACCATACTTTAACAGGCTACTTGGTACTAGACTTCTAGCTAGCTGTGAGTGGGTCGGAAAAACTACCTACGATTCTTTATTGATGGCTCAAAGCTTGACGATAAGGTTGGCTTTGGGGTCTACTGTAAGAAGCCAAAAGTAAATGTTTCGGCTCGTCTTCCTAATCACTGTAACGTAGTTCAGGCTGAAATTCTAGCCATTAATAGGGTAGCTGTCTGGTTAGGTAAAAATGTGACTCCCTTCAGAGAAATCTATATTTACTCCGCTAGCCAAGTGGCGATTAAATCTCTTGGTGGGGTTGTCACTAATTCTATCATTGCTCGCAAATGCCGATCGTCTTTTAAAGAGCTAGAGGAATATTTTCACATTCATTTGATACGTGTGCCAAGGCATAGTGACATACAAGGGAATTGTAAGACAGTGCCAAGCGAGAGCGAGCACGACCACTTGCCTTTTTCTTGGTTTGGTGATTGTAGGTATATCCCTCTCAACCTACAAACTGTGTGGCACAAGTATCATTGTCTCTTCAGCCTACACGAGATGGATTGATTGTAATGCTACAAAAATAATTTGGCCAAAATGGAATGCCAGTCGCTCAAAGGCGCTACTTATTCGGTCAAGGAAAAACATTTCTATGTTAATCACAGGCCATTGCCTCATAGGTCGGCATGCTCAAAGATTGAAAGTACCTCATTTCAACACCAGTAGAAGGTGCAAGAATGAAAAGGTGGAAGAGTCCATTAGACACTTTCTCAGTTATTGTCCCGCGTGGCATGAAACTAGGTTTAGACACTTTGACTCATCGTTTCTAAATGATACTGATGACCTAAGGGATATCAGTTTCAGCCAGATAAACTGGCTTGAACTTAAAACTAAATGGTTTAGCGAGGAGTAACTGCTACTGTGGTATCACAATGGATCTGGAACGGTCTAAGTGAGTTGGCATACAGACCGACTACTACCACTACTACCTACCCTAACCTTTCCTACTAGATGCCTTTCATGAGCACCTTGAAGATCTCGCTTACGCCGATGATATCTGCCTCTTTGCCGTCAAACACGCCGATATGTAAAACAAAATTGACGATTTTTCTCAACATCAATAAGAGCAGGTTTGAAAATAAACCACGAAAAAACTAAGGGTGCGGCCAGAGTGAACGCTGAAAGCCGAGCCGAGATTGTCAGTGCGATAAAACTGGTTACATACAAGTCAATACAAATATGCTTGTGTATAACACAGTGAGCGCCGACAAGAGCAGAGAGCAAAGCCGATGAGTGCGAGAAAACAGTTTCAAAGCGTTTTGCTCGCTTTTTTGGATTGTTGATGTTTACTTTTTAGAGTGCAGTTGTATTTTTAACACACTTTTATTAGGTCGGGTTGTATGTATGTATGTATGTATGTATGTATGTATGTATGTATGTATGTATGTATGTATGTATGTATGTATGTATATATGTAACGGAATCTTTGAGCTTAATTTTCACTGGCTTCTAAAAATCTGATCGACTTGAAATTTTGCACACCTATCAAGGACCGATGACAATGCAATAATTTGATAAAAGTTTTCCATTATCCTTATTAATATAGGATTGCCAGGATTAATATTTTCTTTTTTTACCTGTGGGCAAAAAGTAAGGTGAATTTGGTTGTAAAATGAAAAATCTTTATTTATTCTTGTAAATTAATTTCATCCCCTTCAAAATAATCCCCTCTCGATAAAATACACTTATGCTAACGATTTTTCCAATCCCCGAAACATGCCAAATAGTCCATTTCCTATCTCCTCAATCGACTCGAAACGCGTTCCCCGGAGTGGCCTCTTGAATTTTGGGAATAGCCAGAAGTCACACGGAGCCAAATCAGGCGAATACGGTGGTTGCGGAACGATATGCGTGGAATTTTTGGCGAAATGGTCACGAAGAACGAGTTCAGTGTGAGACGGTGCATTATCGTGATGCAAAAACCAAGAGTTGTTGGCCCATAATTCTGGTCTTTTTAGATGAATTTCTTCACGTAAACGACGTATAATGCTTAAACAATATTCCTTATTAACAGTTTGGCCAGGTGGAAGGAATCCATAGTGCACCACACCACGAAAATCGAAAAAAAACTGGCCAATGGAGTGGGGTAGCCGTTTCTCAGGCTCCCTCCACGAAATAAATATAAGATAAATCATTATATAAATGATGAAATTCACCAAATTCATTCCTTTTTAGTGTAATTGGATGTTTTCCAAACTCTTTTGTGTTAATAATTGCATCCTTCGCGATGGCAGACACCTTGCCGTGGTGCGGAGGCTTAGTCGAATCACTAACCAGACCTTACCAACGGATGATAGTGTTGTCACTTGAATACTTTCCAGTATTGAGCGAACACACTTCACTCCCTTGGTTCGGGCTGCTTTTTGAACGATGACCAAGCTCTGCCCTGGGTCGGAACAAGGTGTTATACGACCCGTGCCGAGGTTCAGCCTGGCTGGGGACCCAGACCAAAAATAGCCCAGTCTTGAACGGAGTGCTCCGGATACCTGGCGACCTCCGGTTCTATCTAGCCTTACCTGTGCACACGGACCTCTGCACAGGCGGACCTCCCTTGTCCGACACTCGTGGGACCAAAAATGAATTCGTCAAACAAGAAAAACATTTTTCACAAGGAGGTCGGTCCTCCCAAAAAACCAACAAAGGTGGCTTCGACTACTGCTACAGCCGTGAGCAAGGCAGTGGTCAGACCGCCGATACTAGGAGCTAGAGGGGGCCTAAGCGAAAGGGCTGGTCCCAGCACGAGTACTGCAGGAGGCAGCGGGGGGCGAGGAGGCTTGGGTAAACCGGCCTCAAATCAGTCAATGGCAGAAGCTGCGAGGGCAACGCTGCGCAGGACAAATAACCCCCATCCCACCTCAACCTCTTATAGAGGACGGGGGTCGGCACCTGCTTCTAGGATTCACCGGCAGGTTGCCATAGAGGGGCCTAGTACCTCTAGGCAGTTCATAAACGTAGAACGTGGGGGGCCGGCTAAACATGTCCGCCCCTCAAAACAGAACTACTATGAAAAGAAGGCGGCCAGCAGGGTCTTATTTAGACTAGGAGAGGTAGCAACAGACCAGCTAACCGAAGACCAGGCTAAATCGCTAGAGTGGGCAAAGGGAGTAATATCCGACTTGGGAAAACCGGCGGATGCTACTCCCAAAAGACAACGGTCTGCAGAGCAGACAATGGAAAGGGCCGCCAAAAGACAGAAGGTAGGTGGCCAAAAACACCAAACCTTTAGTGAGGTGGTAAAAGGCGGCGGTGAGATACTGGCCGTCATCGACAAAGGAGAGGAGGAAGGAGTGATTCCTAAGGAAAAATGGAGGTGGATCGAGGAGGCTATCGCCGAAGTGTACCTCCAGATCCTAGAGGAACACCCCGGACCTCCTCCCCTTTGTCATGACGCAGGCTGGTATCAAGGTAGAGCTAAACTCATCGCCTGCGAAGACACTAGGTCAGCCACGCTCTACAGGTTGGCCGTAAACAAGATAGGAGAGGTTTGGCCGGGTGCCAAACTCGATGCGGTCAGCAAGGATGAAATTCCAAGCAGGCCTCGAGCTCGAGTTTGGATTCCGGCCAAGCCGGCAGAGCCAAGCAAAATTGAGGAAATTTTCAAATCCTGCAACAAAGACCTGCCAACGCATAATTGGAAGGTAGGGAGAATAGAGGAGCCAGTAGAAGGTAGGCGACAGGTGATGCTCATCCTCAATGGAGAATCGCTCGGCCCACTGGCGCAGAAAAATAATGTTGTGAGGTTCGGGTTCGTTGACGCAACCATTCGAATCTATCGCAGCGACGAGCCAGCTTTGAACTCAGACGAGGAGAGTGACAAAGCCAGCTTGCGGAGCGATACTGCAGAAGGGTTGGCCAACAGCCAATGTTCAACCGACTTGGAGAGGCTGACCGGTGTGGGGCCGCTGTTTTACGAAGATGATCTCCTCGCTGACATTGAGGGTGGGGAGATCTCGGAAGAGGACGTCGAGGTCACGATGGTGGAGATGAAACGGACAGATTCTCATGAAGCTGATCCAAATTAATCTCCACCATTCCAAACTTGCGTCCGCGCATCTTTCCGTCCGCTTGGCTGCCGGTGGACTTGACATAGCCCTCATTCAAGAGCCGTGGATATACGGCAATAAAATCTGCGGACTCGGAGTGAAGGGCTTTAAACTGATTGCCGTACAACACAGAGGTAAGATCCGTAGCTGCATCCTCGCTAAAAACAATATAAATATCTTCTTGCTCCCACAGCTTAGTAGCGGCGACATGGTAGCGGCAAGCATCGAGCTCGGGAAAACCGGCTTTTGGCTAGGCTCCGCCTATATGGCCTATGACAGGGATGCTCCGCCGGACGAAGTCCGTACTCTGGTGCAGGAGGCAGCCCGGAAGAACAAACATTTGGTTGTCTCCTGCGACGCAAATGCTCACAACATCCTGTGGGGAAGCAGCGACACTAACGCTAGAGGTGAGTCACTACTAGACTTTATCTTAGAAAATAGAATTAGTGTTTTGAATATAGGCTCAGAGCCGACTTTTGTTACCATGAACAGAGAGGAAGTTTTGGACATCACCCTGGCTTCCGACATGTTCTCTAATCACATTAAAAGATGGCGAGTTTCAAACGAAAATTCGTTCTCAGACCATCGGTATATTGAATTCGAAATCGACACTAAGTCTCCCCAAGTCAGTCAGTTCAGGAATATACGGAAAACTGACTGGGGAGTTTACAATAAAAAATTAAGAGCTCTACTGCCAAAGAAAGCCCCCAAAAACCCCACTACTTGTGGGGAGTTGGATAAACTGGTTAATCAGGTAACTAAAGCAATGAATAGCTCGTTAGCAGCCAGCTGTCCGGTTGTCCGACCCAGAGGGAAGTCTAAACCACCTTGGTGGTCCAAGCAGCTAACCTCGCTACGACAATCCCATAGAACACTATTTAATCTGGCCAAGGCCACGAGAAGGTCAGAGGACTGGCAAGCCTATAAGGCTGAATTGAAAAACTACAAAAAAGCAGTTAGAACTGCGCAGCGCGAATCATGGCAAAATTATTGCAAAGAAATTGAAGAGACTTCAGAAGCGGCCAGATTAAGAAAAATTCTCTCAAAGACGCCATGCAACCTAGGCTACCTACAAGGTCAAGGGAATACATGGACTACGTCAAGTGAGGAATCATTAGGTCTTCTCCTAGACACACACTTTCCAGGAAACAAGCCGGTGGAACAAAACCATTCCGCCAATAATGAAAGGCAATCCGACATAGGAAATCTCTTAGTCACACACTCAAAAATCGAATGGGCTATTAATACTTTTGGTCCTTATAAATCGCCAGGAACGGACGGTATCTACCCCGCTGAACTGCAGCAATCACGGGGCATTGTACTACCGTATATTAAAATTGTCATTAGAAGTTGCCTTAACATGGGCCACATTCCGCTAGGATGGAGGGAGGCAAAAGTCTCCTTCATACCCAAGGCAGGCAGGTCCTCACACACTAACCCTAAAGACTTCAGACCCATCAGTCTAACGTCTTTTCTTCTCAAGATCCTGGAGAGAATAATAGATGAATACATACGGGGTGGCGTGCCTTTAAATAGGCTCTCTTCGGCGCAACATGCCTATACTAAAGGGAAGTCCACAGAAACCGCCTTACACTCACTAGTCGGGTTGGTGGAAAAAAGCTTATCAGACAAAGAGTTTGCATTGGTTGCTTTCGTAGACATAGAAGGCGCCTTCAACAATATAAATGCAAATAGTAGATTCATTAGAAGACTTTGGAGTTGAACCACATGTCGTAGCCCTGATAGAAGATATACTCATCAGCAATCGCCGTTAAGGGCAAATATCCTAACACCCTTATGGATATTCTGGACTGAGAGCAGGGGACTCGATATAAACCCCTCAAAAACTCAAATAATTCTCTTTACAAAGAAACACAGGCTCCCTACAATCTCCCCGCTAACTTTTAAGGGTGTGGAGATTCCTTTGAAAGAGAACGTCAAGTACCTAGGACTCATATTAGACAGGAAACTCACGTGGAAATCTAATATTGAGGAAAGAGTAAAGAAGGCCAACGTTGCATTATACACTTGCAAAAAAGCGGTCGGTATCAAATGGGGACTTACACCCCGTATTACGCACTGGCTCTATACTTCGGTAGTTAGGCCAATCTTAATGTACGGAATACTTGTATGGTGGCCATCTGCTCAAAAGGCGACTTACGCTAAAACCATGAGTAAGGTCCAAAGAACAGCTTTTTTGTGCATCTCTGGCGCCTTAAGGACTACTCCAAACAAAGCGCTGGAAGTGCTAATCAACTTACCTGCCCTAAATCTGGTAGGAAAACACGTGGCCGCAGCCTCGGCGCTCAGATTAAAAAGTATGGCGCTATGAAAAGACCGGTGCTTTGGCCACGCTTCCATTTTGCACTCTGTGAATAGTCATAAACAAGAAATAGACTACTCTATCCCTAGACTCACCTTTGAAAGACTCTTCAAGACGAGCATACCGTCAAGAAGGGAGTGGCATACAAGAAGGCCATGGAGAAGGGGGGAATTAAACTTTTATACAGACGGCTCCAAGCTAGACGATAAGGTTGGTTTCGGAGTTTTCTCGAAGGAATTAGGACTGGAACTATCCGTTCGACTACCAGACTACTGCAGCGTCTATCAGGCAGAGGTATTAGCTATAAAAGAAGTGGCTACTTACCTAAATACGCACGCCCTAACAAAAACGACTATAAATATATTCTCGGATAGCCAGGCGGCCATCAAATCAATGAATGCGGCATTACTAAGATCGAAGGTTGCACAGGAATGCCGGGCAGCTCTAAATGATATTAGTGACGTATTCAAGGTCAGCCTCATCTGGGTTCCGGGACATAGAGATATTGAGGGAAACTGTTAAGCAGATGAGCTAGCCAGAAAGAGTACCGCTCTCCAACTGCTGAGTGATAAAAGTACCATTGGAATACCCATGGCCACGAGTAAACTAATAATAAAAAACCACTTTATCCAAGAGGCCAATAGGTCATGGAGAAATGAAGATACGTGTCTAACAGCTAGGCTACTATGGCCGCAAATAAACAAGAAAAGAACAAAGGAATTACTCAGTCTCTCAAGAGACAATATCTCGAATGTCGTGGCCTGCTTAACCGGTCACTGGCTATTTGGCAGGCATTCCTCTAGGCTAGGAGTCTTCTCCCATGAGTATTGCAGAAGTTGCAGAGATGAGGAAGAGGAAGAAACAGTTGAGCACTTCCTCTGCAATTGCCCAGCCCTAGCTAAAATCAGAGTAGGTTGTCTAGGTAAATACTTTTTTAATTCTCTTACAGAACTGGCTGGCGTGGGGTTGGCATCAATACTACGCTTCATAAGAGCCACGAAATGGTTCCACGAAGGAAGATAAACGAGGTTCCCGTGTAGCACAGTGGTATCACAACGGACCTGTAAGGTCTAAGTGAGTTGGTCGTGCAGACCGACTACCACCATAACCTAACCTAACCTAATAATTGCATTAATCACACTAGGAGAAGCAAAATACCCTTCATCAGATGAATCCATTACCAAGTACAGCAATTTTATAAACACAAATGAACAACAAAATTAAATGACATAAGAGCAAAACACATGGAATAAACAAAATTTCAGCGCTGATTCTCGCATTCACTGTGTTATATACAAATTTTCTTCTCGCATGAAAATAAGCGTCAATAAGCTCGGCTCGGCTCGGCTCGGCATCAGCGTTCACTCTGGCCGCACCCTAAGGCGATGAAGATTCGGTTGTTGTTATTGTTATTGTAATGTCTTCGTCTAGCTCACCTAACGGTAGCCCCCCGGGGAGTAGAGGATCGATCATCACGCACCAAAGCAATGGACCAACCCCGGACGACACCAGCAGATCCTCCTCCGCCCGCACCGTGACGAAATTAAGCATTGAATAAATCCAATTCACCAGCAACACCATGTCTACTGGCAGAGCTGCACATACTGTCGAAAGTGGCAGTATCAAAGCCCCCTCTATATCCAAAAAGATGCCCATAGCGTAGTCTCTCCTGTCGATGGTCTATGTGAAAAGGTGGTTAGTATTGTTCGGGGTCAGTTCTGGAAGATCTTAACCTATTATAGTATCCAGAACGTAATTGTTCCAAGGTTACTCAAGCCTCTCGGGGTAGCTGGAGCTCTTCATCTGCTGTGGGTGGTGGTTGGACTCTAATTACGGCATTAGAGGGCCAGGAAGTAGGGAAGGTGGTAAGTGTCTCCCAATGAATGTCGTTGATTGTCTGCTAAACACTGTCCGGTCCAGTAATTGTCAATTTGTTTTGTCTGGGATCTCGTCGTAGCAATTGAAGAGGTGCATCCTAACGTGGCTGGGAGGCGGCTCTGGTTCAAGCAGGTGTCTACATTGGTGAAACCTGCGGTAACCTCCTAGCGGAAATTTTTTGCTAAGCAGTTTGTTGTGCTCCTGTACAGGGTTGTGGAGGGGACATCAGGAGGCATCCCATCGCTGTCCGAAAGCAGTGTTTTGGCATGCCTGAAGCTTTGTCCACTATGTATCACTGAAGATTCGATCTACACATAATGATTCGCTCTGTTTGAATAATTATTAAATTGGGAGCGTAAAACCTTTTCATACTTAGGAAGTACTGAAGATAGTGAAGCCAGTGAAGACAGTACTAAGTTAAACGCTACCGCCAGAATAAGGAAAGCAACCGGCGGGTTCTCAAAATATCTTCCTTCCATGTGGTCATCCAGTGTCTTTAGCGTGCACACAAATTTTTAAGTCAATTGTAGTGTCGATGCTCTCGTATGGCTCAGAAACCTGGCTTACAAATATCTGGATTGTGAAAAAAAGTCAGAGCTGCGTGAAGCTGAGATCTGCGCAGGATATTGAAGATATGGCGCCCAATACCATAAGCGATGACGAGCTGTACGAGAGGTACAAAATTCTCCCGATAGCTGACTTGACAAAGCTAAGAAAGTGGAGGTGGATTGGCCGTACGCTTCGCAACTACGCAAGTGAAATTTGTCGCTAAGCATTGGACACTGGATCCCACAAGGTGCTTGCGAGTTTGGTCGCACAAAGATGTCATGTCGAAGTGTCTGGAAAGACGTGAAACGAAATTAAGCTACTGGCTAAGATCAGAAAAAGATGGAGATGTTTTAGAGTGGGAGAAACAGGAACTGATGATGATGTATGATACCTTAGAAGCACAAATCGGTCAAGATTTGGCAGAGATAGTTCAGCTTTCCTTAAATATAAATTCCAAAAAACGTTGAGAATAGCAACAAAAACTACATTATTTGGATTCCGTTGGCAAAATTTTTAACAATTTTGTGAAGGCCTGGGATGATTTTTTGAAAAAAAAATTCTAATTTTTAAAAACAAATTTTATTAGAAAAAACTCGATTTTTGAAGGTATTTTCAAATCGGTCCAGCTCACCTTAATATCTTTCGAAATATTTTCTTAAGAAGTCTCTGGTTCCGGTGGTCGAGGCTTTCCTATTTTGGTAATCTACCCTAATGTATACGTGCAAAAAAGTAAAGTAGCTACCAAATTATACAACTGATAGACCTGTTAACCCTCTAAATGCCAGCTTGCTACCTGTCCGAGTTTTTATGTCCTCAACTGTATATTTACGTAGAAGCATCTGCTTAATAGTACATACGACCATACATGTATGTGTATGTGTGCGTGCCTGTTTGTGTTGGACATCTCGACAACTGGATTAAGTTATGACCACAGCAAATGCTTCCTACACAAATTCCTTTTACTCATTCCGCTTGCTCTCAAACAGATGGGATCAACTTTGCAAAACTTTAAAGTGTATTTAGTGTGTGTGTATGTATGTCACTATATTCTAAGTTTATCGGTGGAGAAATGGTAATATTTTGGTTCATTTAAAATTCATGCGCTCACAATAGAATGCTTTCACTTTTTGTTGTTGTACTATTTGGTATGTTGCCTCAATGAACATCTTGCACTTTTTGCAAAGACGCTGTCTTTTGATGAAATTTTCAACAGTAAAATAATATTTTCGTAATTTAAGCACAAAGAAATTATAGAAAAGGATACTCTGATATTATCTAAAGATTATTGGAAGATTCTGCGGAAGATCTTTGGATCTTTTTTTTTGGTGGATGCGGGAGGGTTCAAAATGCCTTCGCACTTACAGCGACCGTCGTCTACTGCGTCGTGTGGTGTGGTCACTAAAACGATCCCTCCTCTCCTTCTGGGGAGACACCCTTCCCGCGACTGCTTACTATATTACTTCGGGAGGGCCCAGAACGCTATCCATAAAGGACCAATTCTATTCACCCACGTCTGACTCCACCATATTTGTAGCCAGCTTTCATGCTTTAGGCTCGTCTTCTTGTGTCTCTATCTGTGCGGCTTCACTTTGTTGCACTGTGTCGAGGTCAATCTTTTTTTTGTAATATAGTACGTTCTCGATGTATTTCTTTACCGCGTTCCAGCTGTCCTCGCCAATCTGCTCCCTCAGAGTATTCTTTCCGCGAACCATCTGTTACAACTGAAAACGGATTATAGGTATGTTCAGCGTCATCGCTCAGCGCTTTGCGGTATATGCACTTGGAATCGGTTACCTTGCCCTTGTTGTATAGGTATCTCCGGAAGTATCCGTGACCCGAGAGGAACTGAGTTAAGAAGTATTTAGTTCACCGAAGTTCCTTTGAACCCATTTGACAATTGATGGAATAAATTTCACCGTCCATCTGCCACTCGGTTTAGTGTCCCATCGGCTTTGCCACCGCAGCATGGTTTAGCATCTCCGTTCTGAGAAGATCGACGTGTATCTGCCTGCTGATCACAAAAATTGCTGCACCTGAGACAGCGCGGTAGGCTAAGGCGACTCTGAGAGCCGCTGTTCGTTGCACAGCCTCCAGTGCTTTGCGCTTGCCTTTGCAGTTTAGCACAATTCCCCATACTTCGCTGTCGTACAGGAGAATTGAGCTTGTGGCCGCCATAATCAGCTTTCGTTTGCTCTGGTTTGGCCCACTGATGTTTGCCATTAATCTATTTAGCATACCTTTGCGGCTTTGGTAGCCGCATGCCGTATTTGGACGCAGGAAGTAAGCCTGCAGTCAAGCTGAATACTTAAGTATTTCACTACGGATCACTAAGGACGTGTTGCCTATTTGCATGCTGACCTCAAGTGGCATGTGACCTCGTGCCTTAAGGATGACTTCGGTGTTATGTTTGACGAGTTCCAGACCGTGGTCCTCAAGTCTTATTTGCGTCCTTATAATAACTTGGTTCAGCTCCCTTCTAGCGTCCCCAGTGTCCCGAGCTAGTATTAATACCGCTATATCGTCCGCGTATCGCACTAGATTTGCACCTTCTGGCATTTCTATGCTAAATATCTCATCATAGCTCAGATTCCAAAGATTGGAGCGGAAAATAGATCCTTGAGCTGCGCCAGACGTTATCGCTTTTGTTTTCTGCCCATCTGGTGTATCGTGCAGCAGTTTACGCTCACTCAGGCAGCCTTGGAGAATCCTTAGCAGGTATACAGGTTTTTGAAACCTTTCTCGTAGTGCCTTTATAATGACTATCCATCGTAGGCTGTTAAAGGCGTTTCATACATGAAGCGTTGCCAGGACGATGATGCGGTTCGAGTAGTGGCGTCTGCGTTGAGCGCCAAGGGTTGATTTTCCGCGGCGGAAACCGTAGTGCCTTGCTGACAATCCTCCTGCACTCTCAACAGACTCTGCAAGCCTGCGCTGTATGAGTTTCTCAAGCAATTTCCCGCGCCGTCCAGCATGCAAAGCGGACGCCAAGTTGACGGTTGCGCTGGGCGTCCCTTACTCTTACTGATCAGCGGTAGTTTCTGCAAATTCCACAGCTTGGAGAAGATTCTTTGAGCACTGCATGCATCTGGTCGGCTTTCAGCCACAAGTTTAAGAGCTTCAGCTGGCATGACATCTGGGTCGGAAGCTTTGTTTCTTTTGAGGCTTCTTGCCGCGCATTTAAGCTTTTCTTCAGTGAAGGGTGGGTGCATCTCGTCACCTTGGGAGTCGTCACCAGTCTATTCACTATTTTTTTGATGGCACCACTGTCTAGATGTACGGCTGTGGAGTTGGCGGAGTTGGTGGAGTTGATCTTTTGACCTTTGCACGTTGACGACGACAAGTATCACAGGCGATGGAACAATGAGCTGTATGAGCTTTACAGCGGCATAGACATATCGCAGTGAATAAGAATCCAGCGGCTACATTGGCTGGGTTATGTCATCCGAATAGAAACAAACGCATCGGCTCGGATAGTATTCGGTGCGGTACCAGCTGGTGGTAGCAAAGGAAGAGGAAGGTCTCCTTTGCGTTGATAATGCTGGTGGAGAAGGACTTGGTTTCACTTGGTGTTTTCAACTGGCGTCGTGTAGCAAGAGAAAAAAATGGCTGGCGCACTTTGTAAAACTCACCCGTAATCACGTAAGTGGTTGGCTGTGGAATTAACTTCTCATAATACTCGGACAAACATTGATAGCCAAGTGGCAATTAAAGCAATTATGGATCCTTGGACTAACTCGGAATGCGTTCAACAATTGGGATCCAAAAGGAAGGAACTCTGCGAAAATGGCTGGAAACTGGATACCAGGACACAAAGGAAAAGAAAGAGATGAAAGAGCGCACAAGCTCATTAAGGAAAGTATTCGCTTGCTGAGTTGAGCACATATACTCATCACTCCCCTTTCTGAAAACCGAACTGAATGAGGAACTAGCTCCGGAAACGCAGTTGATATGGGAAAACTCAACACCGTACAAAATTACCAAATTTATGCTAAGTACTTGGAGTTCGAAAACTACAAACTTTTTTTTATCACTCTCCGAGAAAGACTGCAAAATATTGGTTGGAGTACTAACGAGACACTGTCTTACACCGCATCACGCAGCCAAAATGAGATTAGACCTGAAGGATGCGTGTAACACATGCAACGAATCGAATGCTAAGGGTACCTTGGACCACCTAATTTGTCACTACCCTGCGCTTTGTAGGACACTTCAAATGTGCATAGGATTAACATATTTTTTATCCTTGAAGGATATTGGTGACAAAAGGCTGAACGGCTTGTTAAAACCCGCGAAGACGTGCATTAAGAATTACATAGGTAAAATAATATCTTCGACTCCAAATACATAGCACTGGTTACACAATGGACCCTAGAAATCTAAGTGAGATAATTTTACAAGTCAGCCAGAACTACCTAACCTAAGCTAAGGACAGGCTGTGATAAGGCTGAGAAAACCTTTGCTTAGGCATTACTATGGACCTCTGTGTCCACCGAGTGAGCTCTTAATAAAAGGATGACCTAATGAGCGTAGCCTCATCTTATTTTTCACAACGTAAAGAAACACGTAAGTGAATTTGTCAACAATTTATTATTAGGAAACCAAACAGCGCAGTCTGGATCTTAAAGCAAAGGGAAAATCTTATCCCTATATAAATGGCATACGCTTTCCCTATGCTATAGTGGCTAAAAATTTATAATTTTGCGCCAAAATATCTAGTAATTTTGAGCTCACTCGCATACACTTTTGTAAATATTTCAATTTATTTTTTCCATTTATTTTTTTCCATTTTCCACGTAACTACTACCTAAACGTTGTTGCAAACAACTATTAAGAAAACCATTTCTTGCCACACAGCGTCTTTGGTATTTTCTTTTATTTCTTCCACCAAAAGTTTTTCACAAATATTTTGAACTTTAATTTTCTACTAAGTTTCAATATAAGTTTTCACTATGTAGCATATTTGTTGTATTTGTTTCTGCTCCTTCTGACTTGAATCCTCTACTGATGCACGCTGCTGAAGCTACTCAGCACTTTGAGTTGTTGTGTACTACATTCCAGCTTGAATAAATATAAAAACTTGCCTCTATGAGTGCCCCTATAGAGAAAACCAAAAATGGTTCAAAAAGTTTGTAATTTCGTTATTAGTTATTTTCATGCAAGTCTGTTTGGTAGTGGCTGTTATTTTTAGTATGGAATGTTAATGTTTGTCAATGGTCATTAGCATTTTCTGCTATTACGCACATACTCGTATTAACAGCGAACTTCGTATAGTCTTTTTTATGGTATTCTAAGAAAAAAAATTAATTTTGGACTATTTCCACGGGGCCGTAACTGTTTGACTATGGTTTGATGTCGCATCTAAATGCTCAAATTTAGTTTATGAAATCTCTTTCAGAACACAGTTAACTGAAGATTGTTGGATTAACAGAAAATGTTATGTTAACATTGGTGGCCCTATTACGAATGTAAGCATTCTTTAAAGGATTTTCGGTGCTTCCAGAGTAATATTACGGCAACCAAAAGCGGAAAAATTTGCCAAGTTTAGTGAGAGAATTTTCAAACATAACTATATTTTTTGTTATTTTTAACATAAATGTGTGTACATATGATTATCTTCTGTAATAAACGAAGTAAATACGGCCACTATTTGGAAATAATAAATGGTAAAAAATAAATGGAAATATTAAATAACGAAAATCTTTTTGGAGAAAATTCTAATTGAACGTAAAATTACAGATCGCTCAGTTAGTCATCCTTCGCGAACTAACCTCGAATGCTTGTGTTTACTCCGTTATGTTGGAAATTCTGTACATTTCCGAAACTTAGCAGAGCCTTAGCTGGAGTTATGTTCTTGGTGAAAGTAGGTCACTGGGAAAATGAGTAAGTTGGGCTAATATTAAAGAAGCTTAGAGGCAAAAATTTGTGCTTAATGACTGTGGTAATAGCGAGAAATGCAGACAAAGTTTTAAAGATTCTTAAATTAATTGATTATAAAGTCCTGTGAAACACATTTCAAGCATAGAAAGCAATTAAAATCTTGGATTAGGTTAGGTTAGCCTGGTTGGCAACAAGCCACGCATAGACCTTTTGGTCCATAGCGATACCAGATGGAGACCGACCTCTTTGAATACCAAAAGTAGACGTCATGTAGGATGTCAGCGCAGAGCTGGGAGATCCGCTCTTGAGACGTCCTCCAGACCCTCAGACAATGGGGCTCCCAGGCACTTTAAACGCGTTTTTAATAATGCCGGACAAACGCACAGAAGGTGTTCTAAAATTTCCTCAACATCCTCTCTGCATTTCTGCTGTGACCGAAGGTTCTGTAGGTGAATACTCCAGAATCTTGGATTAAAAACAGTTAAAAAAAAAAAAAAAAAGAAGTACAGGGTTGGCCATATTAAACTGACCCATTGAGTAACCCTATAACTTTTTACTGTAATTTGAAATCTAAGGTTTACGTCAACAAGCCAAAGACACTAGGCGCACTTAAGGCCAATATCCGACGGGAAATAGCCGCCATATCGGCCGAGACGCTGGCCAAAACTATGGAAAACGCCGAAAAACGGGCACATTACGCTATACGAGCTAAGGGCGACCACTTGCGCGATATCATATTCAAAAAGTGATGTAAACGAATCTCCTTGAACTAAATTAAATGTTTTTCACAATGAAACACAAAAAAATGTTTCTTTTTCCATATTTTTTTAATAATCACATGGGTCAGTTTAAGATGGCCAACCCTGTGCATATCCAAATACGTGCTAAGGGCGACCACTTGCGTGATATCATATTCAAAAAGTGATGTAAACGAATCTCCTTGAACTAAATTAAATGTTTTTCACAATGAAACACAAAAAATGTTTCTTTTTCCATATTTTTTTAATAATCACATGGGTCAGTTTAAGATGGCCGACCCTGTATATAAAAAAATATATAAGAAAACAAGTTATTAGTTATTATTAGTCTCGAGCTTAAGCATAAAATACACTGCAGCTAGCAATAGTTTGAAACTCAAATTAATTACCATCTAAGTGATGACACAACCCAGTAAGGCGAATTCGTAGAAGATGATGTCGTCCCTTTCGTTTTGATGGCTTAAATGTCAAAGTGATCTGTTTTGTTAACAATCTGATTGAAATGCGTGGAGCTCATGAAATACGTGAAAGTTAATTAGCAGGTTATGTCATTCAAACCACAAAATTACAAAAACAAAATGCAACTAAAATGATAGAATAAAAGATTGCGCCCTCCGAATTCGCTGTGTCGTCAGGCTCCGAGAATATACAAACAAGAGGAAGAGTAGGCAAAAGCAATAAAAACAAACAAAAGGAAGGGGAATTACTGGTTTGTGAAGAGGAAGATTAGACGAAAGCAATATAAACTACCAAACACAATAAATTACACGCACACATACACACACTTTCTTGCTGTATTATTCCTCGCGGGTATGCTACCAGTTAAGCTGACCACTCTCGAATTCGCTGAGATAAAACACACCGAGCGGATCCAGCACAGCTGGAAAACTGAACGGGAGCAAAACATTCGTAAGTGGCAGGAGGAATAGAAGAACTCTATGAACGGATGATGGACGTATTGTTTGATTTAGAATATCTTCAAATGGATAAATCGAAAACATGGACAGATGGGCTTCTACCTGAGCCAAGTATGTGGACATGGATGATTTAAATCTTATCTGCATAGACTAAAACATGAAGGCGACCCGTATTGCACTTTTTGTGACAACTTTGTTGAAGATGCAGACCATGTTTTCTTTGTCTGCCCACGTTTTGAGTTCGAATGGGAAGAATTGAGTATTGGGATTGGGAAGCCCATAATGGTTAGTAATCTAGTAGATATTATGCTTGACTCAGAAGAACATTGGTCCGCTGTTAGTGATATGGCCAGAATGCTAATTACCAAGCTGCATCGCGCTCTACAGCAGCGCAGATCTTCATGAAGAGGCAATATGCCACTTCCCCTCACTTGAACGGGGCTGGGAAGGGTTTTACTGGGTGAGTCGAAAGATAAGACTCACACGTTTCTGCCTTAAATGTTTTTTGCCACTTCTATAAAGAAATAAAATTTAAAAAAAGCACTTTCTTGCCACGACGCCATCGGCATAAAAATGCAAAAAACTGCATTTAGAGGTATTATTATAACTTTCACAATTTAACACGAGGCACATCGTTTTTTTAGTTTATCTGTCACAAATCACCAATACCTGGACATTCCATGAATTTTTAAAATATGTAATTTTTCCTCCTTTTTTATTTTATTCGTTTGTTTTGTATTGGAAAAGTAATGAAAAATAAAGTAACGGTTTTTGGAAGACTCTACTTAAGGTATTCAATTCGTATTTGATTCAAACTACAAATTGACAAAAACCAAGTACATGAAAATTTTGTTTCATGCGAAAATCATTTCATAGAGGTATTGGACTAACTTCTTAGTTTGATGAAGCTCCAGTGAAGTTAATAAAGTGAGAATAAAAATATTCATCCCTTTCACTAACTTCACCAAGGGAAATCTGAGCATCGAACATTCGCTACTTATATTCGTGTGTACAAGAAAGTTAGTATGAAGAATCCATTTAGGTTCTAGAACATTGTTGCTAGATTCAAATGTTACAGACATGAATGTCGCCGGACATGAATGATAGAGATACAAATGTTGCCGGGGACAAATGTTGCCGGATGTGAATAATAGACACAAATGTTGCCAGATATGAATATAGAAACACAAATGTTGCCGGGGAAAAATTATAGATACACAAATGTTGCCAGGTACAAATATTGCAGGGCAGAAATGTTGCCAGTTACAAATATTGCAGGGCACAAATTTTGCCAGATATATGATACATATAAACAATCAAATTGTGAATACGCAAAGATATGTGATTTGTAATACGATTTTTGAAGAACTTCTTGCCTTGAATAGAAGAAAATTTCGATTAATTATCTGGGTTTAAAATTTAATAAAATTAAAATTTGAAAAAGTCGCGCCAAGAACCACCGAGAGAGAAAGCTAACTCCTAAAACACTCAGACAAAAAAGCCCATTGTATTTAAGGTTCCGGAAAGTAAAAGGGTAGATAGTCAACGAGAAAAGGAGAGAAATAACAGAAGGAAAAATATAGGGTATCAAGGAAAGACGGAGATAGCTAGTCTTATGAGAATTATACAGATTCTTTGGCAAATATGAAAATATCCTCCAGTTTAAGAGAAAGAATATTACCCATTCTCATGACATCAGAGCCAAAAATTCGCAGACTTGCTCTTGCAAATGCAGGACATTCACAGATAAAATGCTCACTGTGACCCACCTCCTCTAAGCAAGACAGGCAAATCGGGCCCTCAATGATTGCAATGATTGATTGATGGGGGTCATATGCCGGCCGCATGGATTGTGTTCTGTAATAATACCGGCCATCGTCTTTTTTTCCAAGTTTTAGAAGAAAGTTCGACAGTTCACAAAACACCTGCCAGTTCTGCAGCGTTCGAAACCGGACCATTTCTCTTTATGTAAAATGCGTACCTAGTCGCTGATCCACTTCATGATTCCTGTAGAACTGATTCCGATTATTGGCTCTGGTCTTTATAGGGTAACCACTGATCCATATTTGGAGAATTAATCGGCATTTTCATTCCCTTGAACACCGCAATGTCCTGGAAAACATATAAGTACGAGCTTATTACGTCTTGCAACAGAATTAAGCTCCTTCTTACATTCTTGAATTATCTTTGAGGTTTGCTTTGCGTTCTTCAGAGCCTTAAGTGCAGCCTGACTGTCCACTCTGACTGACACTCCATAAAGATATGAAATGACATATGACGAGATTGGTTGGAAATTTGCTTAAGCTTCCATGAGTTTAATTTTATAATATTTTTCATGTATTTCGATATTTCTACTGTGTGTCCTGCATGAATTGGATTAAAATTTATTTATTTGTAAATGGGAAGGAAAATAAACCACTACTGATTAAGAAGATTACCAGAAAACTTTTAGGTAGGAAAAAAAGCATTTTCTTGCAGGGAGAAGACATACACACATACTTATTTATTTCTACAATGTAAAGTGTTTTATATGCAAAGTATATGCAAATTTTAGGTCCAAGTTTTGCTTGTTTGTATCGCTTAGAAAGTGAAATACAGAAAAGGCATTAGCCACTTGTGAGTTTTACTTTCAAACCAACTTGGCCATTTTAGTTGTACTTTGAAGAAAAACAAATATTCTGACTTAGTTTAAAGCGTACATAAAAAGTGTATTGAGTAAAATATTTATATGCACGCAAAATTTATTAAAAAAAAAAATATTTATTATTCAATTTTTTTCTTTATATATTTAGTGTTTTGAGAATAAAACAGCAAGGCTAAGCCTTATAATTATTAGTGCTACTCACAATAGTTACAATTTGCATGATCAACCTTACAATGAAATTTTAAGTTGAAAAGAAAAACCAATCAAGTTAACATTTAAATGAGAAAAAATACTTATGAACTAAAATTATTTTCCTTAGTGCTAATATACTCGTGCGTCTGACGTACGCACCTTAATATGTTCATGCTGCTTATTGATACTAAATTTTGAGGAAGGGATTTCCATAGTCAAGTCACATGCACCAGGTATGTAGGTAGGTAGGGTGGCTCTCGCAACTTAAGTGTGTCGTTCTCACCGTACCACTGGAACTTACCTCACTCGTACCACTGGAACTTATCCTTACCCTATGGGTTCTTTTTCAAACCATCCGGTAGCTTTAATAAACGAACAGAGCTTCGTTAGTTTTAGATACGCTATGTCCGCTACATCAGTTAAAAATGCCGTATCTAGAGTGCGGAGCCTCTTTATAGCTAAGCTTTCACACTCACATAAAAGGTGCCTGATCTGCATTTAGACAGCTTCTACAGAAATCGAAGTATGGGAGTCTTAACCTTCTAGCGTACCTGTCTATTAAACAATGACCAGTTAATACCGCCCTAATTTTTCTCATAGCTTCTCTGTTATATCTTAATAAGCTTTTTGATCGGCCGCGTTTCATTTGGGCCATGTCTGTCTGCTTAGTTCGCATGTTGAGAGGTTTTGCGAACTTAGTTTTACACAGTTGATGGTTTCCCTATCTATAAGTTTACAAGTGGCTATAGGCATAGCGTCCTATCCACTTGGAGATCAAGCGTTTCTCCGGTTCAAGCAAGTTCATCTGCCTTGCAGTTCCCTGCTATATTCCTGTGGCCTGACACCCAAATAAGGTGTACTTTGTAGTATTTAGATACGTCAATCAGAACTTTAAAACATTCTATGCCTGGTTTTGACGAGTGTGTTTTAGATTCTAGCGCTTTTATTGGCTTGTCTGAGTATATGAAGACTTCATTTGTGGATAATACTCTCGTTTTTATTATCGAAAGTCCCTCTTTCAGGGAAGTGACTTCCGCACGAAATACACTGCATTGATCAGATAGGCAAAATGATTAGCTAACACCGAGTTTATCGGAGTAAACCCCTCCACCTACTTTGTTGTCTAGTTTGGAGCCATCTGTATAGAGGTTTAGGAAATACTGTGACGAAGGATTTATCCAAGTTGATATCCTTCATCTTACAGGAAACCGTTGTAACAAGAATACAGGGGAATTTTTCTAAAATTGAAGAGTGTCCTCTCTGGTTCGTTCTGAGTCGATCGATTTCTCTTAATCTGAGAGCTGCCTTGACAGCTGTTTGCTTCATGCACCAAGAACTGTCTTTCTGGCGTGAGGATTTTGTGTCTAGCAGCGCGAAGTTTGGAGTTTCTCACTGACTTCGTACCAATTATTTTGAGGGTGAGGTGCCCAGGCACTTTCGAGTAGTAGATTTTGTGCAAAAGTAAGAGGGATTGGAACTGAAGAAGCTCATCCAGGGACATGGAGTGGATTGTGTTAGAAAGATGAGAAAAGTGGTATCTTGCATTGATCAGTTATGAATTTATATAACAGCAAATTTTTAAAAATTTTCATTCAGATGTAGAAAATATATTAAAAAAATTGTGTAAAAAATTAGAAAATCGGAATTAAAAAATTATTTGTGCACGAAACTCTAAATTATTTGAAAATAAATTTCAGAAAAGAAAAAAGATTTTAATAGATTATGTTTTTTTTTCTTTGTGAAATGAAAGTTTTGAATGAATTTTAGAAATATTTTGAATTCAAATTTACAAAATTTCGTTCTATGAAAAAATTAAATTAAATTAAAATAAATTTGTGCAAAAAACTTACTACCCCGAATTATTTGAAAAAAATTTGAGAAACATTTGTTTTTTTTAGAAAAGCGCTTTTGTATATTTTTGTTTTGCTTTCCCTATATTAAAAATTTATTTAGAGCGAAATTTTCCAGGAGTTACAAAGTAATATATTAGGACGGTCATTTTCTTTAACCTAGCACATTGTTTTAAAATGTTTGGAGCTCAAATTTGCGAAATCTCATTTTATAAAAAAATTAAATTAAATAAAAAAAATATTTGTGCATAAAACTTTTTGAATTCGAATTCGTAAAATTTCGTTTTAATATAAAAATTTAATTTAATAAAAAAAATATTAGTGCATAAAACTTATTTCCCCGAATTATTTGAAAATGAATTTGAGAAAAAAATCGGCTTCTGAATATGAAAATTAATATTATATTAAACGTAAAAACACTAGGAAGGGTCTCTCAATATGAGCATTAATATTGGCCAAAGTTTTATGAATATTATGTTTTTTAACACACTTGTACTCGTCTATTTTTTGGTATAAAAAATGGTTTTTCGAGTCTGTATTTTTTCTTTATATTAGAAAATT
Organism: Anastrepha obliqua; assembly: GCF_027943255.1. Lineage (NCBI taxonomy): Eukaryota > Metazoa > Arthropoda > Insecta > Diptera > Tephritidae > Anastrepha > Anastrepha obliqua. The sequence continues at coordinate 156,689,125 of NC_072892.1, read as the reverse complement.
TTTTAATTCATAGTTATAAAATTTCGATTTAGCCGTACAAATATGCATATAGATGTAGTTAATTTGAAAATATATTTTTAGCACACGTAAAAAAATTATTTGTGCACAAAACTTATTTCCCCGAATTACTTCAACATAAATTTAAGAAAACACAATTTTTTAGAAAAGCGCTTTTGTAAATGTTTTTTTTTTTTTTGCTTTTTTATATGAAAAATATATTAAAAGCAAATTTCGCAAAAGTTACGAACGCATACATTAGGACGGGTCATTTTTTTCTCTCATCGTTCCTAGCAGATTCAAACTCTGCCTAGTATTCTCAGAAAAAGGTGTTCAAGAGAATAGCACAAAAGGTAATTTCGAGCCCCCCAAATTTTAAAAGAAGCTATTTTTAATTAAATCGAAGTTAATGAGAAGATTTTTTGGCCAAAGTTTGTTTTGGCTTTTACAAACTTGTATATATTTTGCTTTTTTTGGTAAAAAAAATTCATTTTTGACTCTGTATTTTTTTTTCCTTTTTATATTAGAAATGTTTTGAGTTCATATTTGCAAAACTAGGATTTATGAGTATCGAATTCGCATATTCCACATCGCTGCTAACAGATTTGTTTTCGACACACAGGTAGAATTCCATAAAAAAACATATTCAAGAGCATAGCACTAAAGTCAATTTCAAGAGCACCAAATTTTAAAAGAAGTTATTTTTAGTTATGGGTTTTAGAATTTTATAATTTTTTTTATTTTATTTTATTGTATTTATTTTATTTTATTGTATTTTATTTTATTTCATTTTATTTTATTTTATTTTATTTTATTTTATTTTATTTTATTTTATTTTATTTTATTTTATTTTATTTTATTTTATTTTATTTTATTTTATTTTATTTTATTTTATTTTATTTTATTTTATTTTATTTTATTTTATTTTATTTTATTTTATTTTATTTTATTTTATTTTATTTTATTTTATTTTATTTTATTTTATTTTATTTTATTTTATTTTATTTTATTTTATTTTATTTTATTTTATTTTATTTTATTTTATTTTATTTTATTTTATTTTATTTTATTTTATTTTATTTTATTTTATTTTATTTTATTTTATTTTATTTTATTTTATTTTATTTTATTTTATTTTATTTTATTTTATTTTATTTTATTTTATTTTATTTTATTTTATTTTATTTTATTTTATTTTATTTTATTTTATTTTATTTTATTTTATTTTATTTTATTTTATTTTATTTTATTTAATTTTATTTTATTTTATTTTATTTTATTTTATTTTATTTTATATTATTTTATTTTATTTTATTTTATTTTATTTTATTTTATTTTATTTTATTTTATTTTATTTTATTTTATTTTATTTTATTTTATTTTATTTTATTTTATTTTATTTTATTTTATTTTATTTTATTTTATTTTATTTTATTTTATTTTATTTTTTAATTTCTTTTTATTTCATTTTTTTGGCAGGAAAAATTTATTTTTGACATCCATTTTTAATTTAAAAATCCCCAAGTTGGCGCTATAAATATATAATGTATTATATGTAAGCTTCCTGTAAGCACGATCCTGATTTGTCTTAATTTTTTAAAGCAATTTTCAAAAAAAATATTTTGTGCTTGGAAAATTTTAAAAATTAAAAAAAAAGAGGTTGTCTGCAAAGTCGGTTTACTGACGATAGTTTAACGTGATAACGTCATAAGAAAATACTGATTGAATGGTTGCATTTTTCAAAAGAAAATTTTAATTTTATTTGTTTGATAGATATTTTGTATGGATATAGAGAATGAGTTAACATTAACATAACATAATATACTTTAACATAACATAACATAACATAACATAACATAACATAACATAACATAACATAACATAACATAACATAACATAACATAACATAACATAACATAACATAACATAACATAACACAGCATAACACAACACAACACAACACAACATAACATAACATAACATAACATTACATAACATAACATATATTAACATAACATAACATAACATAACATAGCATAACATAACATAACATAACATAACATAACATAACATAACATAACATAACATAACATAACATAACATAACATAACATAACATAACATTACATAACATAACATAACATAACATAACATAACATAACATAACATAACATAACATAACATAACATAACATAACATAACATAACATAACATAACATAACATAACATAACATAACATAACATAACATAACATAACATAACATAACATAACATAACATAACATAACATAACATAACATAACATAACATAACATAACATAACATAACATAACATAACATAACATAACATAACATAACATAACATAACATAACATAACATAACATAACATAACATAACATAACATAACATAACATAACATAACATAACATAACATAACATAACATAACATAACATAACATAACATAACATAACATAACATAACATAACATAACATAACATAACATAACATAACATAACATAACATAACATAACAAAACATAATATTACATAACATAACAAATCACCCCGTATTAAAGCACTTATCAACAGCTCTCATTTTATACCCATATTGTACATACACAACCAAAGGTTACCCGGGTCCACGTTTTGACCTATATCTCGAGACCCCAGTCACGGAGCGGCATGAAAAATACTCTGTACTAAAGCATTCACCAACAGCTTTCATTTGATACCCATATTGTACATACACATCCGAAGGTTACCCGGGTCCACGTTTTGGCATATATTTCGAGACCCTAGTCATCATAAGGTATGAAAATTACCCCGTATTAAAGCACTTATCAACAGCTTTCATTTGATATCCATATTGTACAAACACATTCTAGGGTCCACGTTTTGGTCTCTATCTCGAGACCCTAGTCACGGAGCGGATGGAAATACTCTGAACTAAAGCATTCACCAACAGCTTCCATTTGATACCCATATTGTACATACACATCCGAAGGTTACCCGGGTCAACGTTTTGACCTATATCTCGAGACCCTATCTACCAATAGGTATTCAAACTATACGGAAATCATCTTCAATACCTACTTAACAATGTGTGTAAGTTTGGTTTAATTCGGTGCAAAGACACGGCGGGTCCACGTTTTGGCATATATTTCCAGACCCTAGTCATCAATAGGTATGACAGTTACCCCGTATTAAAGCACTTATCAACAGCTTTCATTTGATACCCATATTGTACATACACATCCGAAGGTTACCCGGGTCCACGTTTTGACCTATATCTCGAGCCCTATTTCCAAAATAAAATATAATCCATGTTACTCGTGATGTAGCTTTCGAATGGTGAAAGAATTTTTAAAATCGGTCCAGTAGTTTTTGAGCCTATTCATTACAACCAAACAAACAAAGTTTTCCTCTTTGTAATATTAGTATAGATATGGTGAATATTACCATACATTTTTTCCTTCAGATATAATAAAAAAATAATAATAATAACATTAAAACAACAGGTATTATTAACAAACTTGGTTTTATTTTAAATTCTTCAAGTAAATCAAATTAATAATAATCAATAAGAAGGCATATGCCAATACAAATACGTGAATTTGTATATGTACATATGCGCATATACATACATATATACGCTCACATAAGTAGGGGAGAGCAAGATGTCGAACGTTGCCGTTCGTTTGCTTTGTTTGCTTTGTCGTTCCTTCCGCGCTTTCGCTTGCAGTTCATTCAATGCAATGAGCAAGGTAACTACATATGAGCAAGGTAACACTAATATGAGCAAGGTAACACTAATGAGCAAGGTAACTACATATGAGCAAGGTAACACTAATATGAGCAAGGTAACTACATGTGAGCAAGGTAACACTAATATGAGCAAGGTAACTACATATGAGCAAGGTAACACTAATATGAGCAAGGTAACTACATATGAGCAAGGTAACTACATATGAGCAAGGTAACGACACATTTTGGTAACGGCAATGAGCAAGGTAACTACATATGAACAGTAATGAGCAAGGTAACGACACATTTTTTCGTGCGCGCAGCCTGTTAAATCGAATTATAAGACGTTATCACGTCAAAATTGTAATTATAAAAAAAAGTTTATAAAATTAATTGAAATAATGAAAAATTAATCCAAATCTCGAGAAAAAGCGTTCCATAAAAATTGGCCCACCCTAGTGTACATACATATATATATAGATATATACACACAAAAAATATTTTTAAAAGGCGTAAAAGCATAATTTGCGCATAAACTTTATTTGCCTGAATTATTTGAAAATAAATTGAAACATTTAGTTTGTTTTTGTTTATACCAAAGCTCTAAATTGACTTTTCCCAAAAACTTTAAAAGTCAGCTCCTAACGCGCGAAGCCAAATTGCATCTAACGCTTCACTTTGTTGCATTCGCTGCACTTTAACTAATCCCCCCGCCCTGTACACGACTTTAATGAATTCTGAACTTTGTTGGCCCAAAACTACTAAAGTTGCATCGTTCGCAACTTGCTTACATACATACACACATACATGCATAGTTACATAAATACTTGCATTGAGTAAGTGCATCAGCACCGCCCATTGGAAAATCCACCCCACGCATTCCCTTTCAATACCATATCAAATACAACGCAAATACACAACTTGTAGATCGTAGCCCGCAGTTCAAAATTCGCAACTAGAAGCTGATGGCTTAGCAAAAGAGCAGCAGCGTCGGATTAGACGAGCAACCGCAGTGGTGCTGTCACAATGTACAAGTACATTAGCTGTAATGGCATCCGAAGTAAACATAAGTAAAGCTCTGAAGCATTGCAGTGACATTCAAGTGGTCACAGAAGTTTCGCCTTCCACTTGCGCAGCATAAGCAGTTGCGGTGGTGGTGATGGTGGTGGTAGCGGTAATGATAGTCCAGCGATGCAGTCAAATGATTGTGGCCAGCATTCTTGGTGAGCAATGTCAAGCAAAGGTATAGACAAAGTAGCGGGAAATGAGTGGAAGGATGCGTGTGTACTTAGCTTAGTTGGTTAATGTTGGTCAGACAGCTACTAATGGTGGCTGTTTACTTTGGTGTCGAATAAAGTTTCGTTCACTTTTTTTCGCTCTAAAACCTCTAAAACCACCGAGGATAGCCAAGTGGTAATAATCTAATAAATAAATAAATACGGAGGTATGCACATCCGTTTCGTAGTCTTTGTTTTTATGGTAGTTGGTATTTGGTTTTTTCTTTTTTCTTTCTAACTTTACACTTCCTTTTTGGCTTAATTGCGTACGATAATACCGGACGCAAATAATGTTTCATAGCAGCTATTTTTCGTTTTTGTAATATATTTTCTTTTACTTTGCTGTGCAAAAAAGTTAGTATGCATGTTAGTTTTACACAACAAAACACAAAAAAGTTGTGAATAAAAAGTAAAAAAGCAAAGAGCCCTATGTGAATACCCCTAATATTTTAATTTTTAATACTGAACAAAAAAAGTATGGGCAAGAGCGAAACAAAAATCATAATTTTGTTTAATGGGTTGAGTCTTTTTTATGCCAAGAATGATAGAAACAAGATTGCGCCCATCAGAGAGTGAGTTACGTCACACTAGCCTAGTGCAATCTTGCTAACGTTTTGCTCTTCGCTATAAATTTAGTGTTTTTTTATACCCGAAATGCGAAAATTTTTGAGTTTGATGTTTTTTTCTTTAATTTGAGGCTATCAAAATTATGAGTTAAAAAAAATTTTATAAATCAAGAAAGGCTAAAAAATGCCACTCTGTTTTCAGTGCTAATGAAAATTTGTCAATTCTTTTAAAATTTTATGTCTTGAAAATGCAAACCTCATTGTTTGCGCCTTTTGAGGTTATGCAAGAATACGGGATCTACTTCACTCAAAACTTTTCACATTTAAAACCGTTTTATAAGTTTTAAAAAGCCTCTGAATTTAATGAATGTGAATTAAAGTTGTAGAAGTGTAATTATATGTAGTAAAAAAAAATAAAAAAATAATAATTATTAAATAATAAATACCAGGTAGGTAATACTGAAGAAACCATAACGAGCATTTTGAAAAATGGGTAGCTTATCTTGGTACATAACCTCAAATATAGCGAAAAATGTTTTTCGCCCCTTTTTCAAAAAGATTCTCTTAACATAACTTTTAGTTTTTTTAACAAGGATGAATTTTTGAAACTCTGTTTTTTCCATACAGTCCATTGTGCATACCCATTTATTCTATTTTTACTTATACATTCACAATATTTATTTAAAAAAACGCTCATTTTAAAGACAATTTGCCACGCATACAAAATCTTTAATTAATTCAATACAAATTTGGTATTTTATTTTCCTTAAATGGGCATTTTGGTGCTTTTTTATGTCCAAAACTAGGCAACACTGCGCTACAGTGCGGTTTTGCACGAAAGTGCAGAGGGTTCCGGACAAAATCGATGACTGGTGCATGAGACAAGATCTTTCCGTAAATCTGCACAAAACAACCATAGTCTTGTTTACGAGAGAACGGAAATTGGATGGACTCAGTCTTCCAACACTAAAAGGTGTAACACTTGGTATTTCCGAAGAAATTAAATATGCTATGCTTAATTTACTCCCCCTGGATCTTAAGATGCAACAGGAAGCAATAAAAGCAATGTGTAGACTGCATAAATATGGTTTCTGGCACGAAGACGGAACCTCGGGACACAGTAGTAGTAGCTACTGCTATCTGAGCAGTATCCACTGTTTTTGGCACCTAAATACGACCTGATACCCACAGTTTCATTTGGAAGGAAATTTGAGGAAAAGCCGTTCGGTTGATGGTCGGTATTATTACAGAACACAACCCATGGGGTCAGCATATGACCATCATTGGAATCATTGGGGACCCAATGTGCTGTCATGCTTCGAGGAGGCGGATCGCACTGAGCACTTTCTCTGTGAGTGTCCTGCCTTTGCTAGAGCACGGCTACGAGTTTTGGGTTCCGATGTCGTGAGAATGAGTAATATTCGTTCTCTAAATATTTACAGATTTGCCAAAGAATCCGGAAAATTCTCACAGATTCTATCTCCGTCTCTATTCTTTCCTATCCTCTCTTTCCTTGACTATCTACCCTCTTTCCAGAGCTTTAAATACAATGGGCTTTTGAGTCTGAGTGTGTTAGGAGTTACCAAATCTCCTTGGCTCCTCCTTTTCCAATTTCTTTTTTTTTCAGGCAGCACTGCAGTTGCGAGAGAAAAATTTGACTGCATTTCGTTGTAATTTATATTTAGCTGTTTTTGTATGACATTCAAAGGGTAGGTTAACAGCACTTTTAGCTATCTTATCTGCTATTTCGTTTCCTATGATGCATTCATGACCCGGTACCCAATAGATGTGCACCCTCCTGTTCGCGGCTAGCCTTTGTATGGCTTCCCTGCTCCGTTGGACACTTTTGAACTTAATACAATATGATGATTTTACTGCTGCTTGACTGTCCACGTAAGTATTATCTATTGAGTTATTTTCAGTTAGTGTGTAGACAAGCTCCGCGGCTTTCCCAACAGAAAAACTTCCACTTGGAAAATATTGCTCTGGTCCAGCAGCTTGATTGGCTGCCTAATCTCTAGTTTTGACCCATAAATATCCGCTCCCACTCCGTTTAAGGTTTTAGAACGGTCTGTGTAAATCTCAAAAGTCCTACAGCCAGGCTTCATGTCTTTGTGCCTTCCTTCCTCTTCAATTTTAGTATGAAACCTTCTCTCCCAATTAAGGAAACCGGAACCTTATACTTCCAAGTAAGAGGTATCATGCCCGTCTCTTCCGCGTTTATCCCTAGACCTGCGCGAAATGTCCATGATCCAATACCAAAAATGGCAATCATTCTTTCCCTATTCCATGCTCTCTCAGCAACGAACGACGTGAAACTAAAATCATCAATAAATCTACGCGTGTGAAGCGAAATGAGTTTAAACCGATTGTTTCGATTTGTTTCTCATCTGTGGCCTGCTTAACACACGCACAAATAACACACGAATAATCACAATAGTCGCAATCGCCGAGAGGTGACCAGATGATACAAAAAGTAAATCTAACTAGAACTGAGTGATTTGTTGAACTAATTAAAAAAAAAATATATTTTACATAATTATAAGAAACTAATTTTAATTAGAAGAGGCTAGAAAAACGTCAGGAAGAAAGAGTTAAAACTCCGAGGCTAGTGAAAAAACAAAAAATGTTAAATCAAGTTACGAAAATGGTAATTTGGTCACACTGATCACCAATATGGCTAATGTGACGTCATGAAAATCAGCTAACATTGTCAAGTTCGGCACCACGAAAGGTAGATGATGAGCAACTTGATGCTTCTCACCTCTGACTGTGAATATACCTTTCTTTTCCTTCATGTTGGTGATGCTGTTCACTTTTACTCGAGACTGAGTAGGCCAGCATCGCATGGAAAACCCTATTGGACTAGGGCCTCGAGCCCAACAACCTCCTAGCCGACACCGATTGTCGCGAAACCGAAACAGCAGCCTCAGATTTATAATCGAACCCAACAATGCAGATCAACGCAAAAGTTAAAGACTGCAGAAGCAGTGGTCCACCCTGGAATGTCATGATAAGAAAGAAGAAGATTTCCAAATTCGCTTAGAGCAAAGTAATGGTGCCCCTTATTCTTGTCTCCATCTTGGTTTTATTGCCATACAGTGGCGAACCATAAATGTTAATACCTGAAAAAATTATATTTTAAGTGCGTTTTTTTTTCATTTGTGAAATGAATTATTGTTGAAAAGCCGCTCTATCCTCAACGTGTAACTGTTTGGTGCAGTTTATAGTCCGGCGGAGTCATTGAACCTTACTTTTTCATAAATGAAGCTGGAGCAACAATTATGGTAAATGGATTGAGCTATCAAGAGATTATTAACGATGTTTTATGGCCTGAATTGGATGGTTTGGATCTGGACAACGTTTACTTTCAACAAGACGGCGCTACGTGGCACACAAGTAAGGAAACCAGTGATCTTTTACGGGAATAACACCACTTAGTGAAAAACCCTTTATATATCTCTTGAAAATAAGATACTCTAAAAAATACTCTCAAAAAGTAAGGCCGCCGTAGCGGTGAAAGAAAATTACATATTTTGGGAATTTTTTTTTTTTGTAGTCGAAAAAATAAAATAAAAATGAAAAATAAATCAAAATTCTGGAAAACACTCTGTATTGTATAGATGTGGCATAAACTGTACAAATCACTTTATTTTTTTTTTAAGTAATATAAATTTGAAGGATATATGAAGGATGCATGGGTTAACCAACTGCACCTGGTGTTTTTTTTTTTTTTTTGTGTTTTGGCCATTTCTGAAACGAAGAAATTATGTGAAATTCAGTTAAAATGTTATATAAAACTACTCTTGAAGACGAACTTAAGAAATGTGGTCCAACAAATCCAGAACTGACGAGTTGTTAAAAAAGTCACGAGCAGACATATTCAGATTTGCATCAACAATAACCGGCCTCTGGTCTTTGGAGGATCATGTCAGTTAGATGGGGTGACCGTACAACGATAGATGTAGAAACCGCTATCAAGAAGAATCTTAGGAAACAGGCTTTCACTATCTCTGTGAGTGCCCAAGTCTGGGTGCTCTACGACTTGGAGTGCTGGGGGATTCCGAAGGTTAAATTGCAGAAAAGAAAATAGGCAACATAGGCAGATTCATAGTCAAATCAAGATGGCTCGACTAATAAAAAGCAGTGGTTTCCTAGAGGTGTATTCAAATGGCATCTTTTGTGCTAATTTAGTCCGGGGTGTGTCACTCAAACAACACCTCCACCATCACTCTTGAAGATAGGTAAAAATAATCTTAAATGCTAAAGTCATCGTAGCGGTGGAACAAAAAAGCATAAATTCGTATTTTGTTCACTGAAATTTCAACATCGTTGAATGGTGCAGCATCCCAAGCCAATTAGACAGCTGCAGCTTTTCTATGGTGGCCGTTTTATATTATCCAAATTCGTCAATTTATTTTTTGTTTACAAGCCATTTAGTATCGATGTATCGAAATATTTTCTACAATGGAAATGAAGTATCGTGCAGCGATTGAAGTTTTATTTTTGTAAAATTTAAAAGCAAAGGAAATTTATGATCGGATGTTGAAAGTGTAAAAGGACTTTTCGCCGCGAATTAATATAGTACAATAAAAAAATGGGTTGCTGAATTTAAACTGGGTCGTACAAGCCTTGAAGCCAGGCTATCGTATTGGAAAATCGTCGAGTGACTGAGAGGGATTTAGTAGAAGCCCTTGGCTTCCCATTGGGCAGGATAAGCAATATTTTGACTGAGGTATCGGGTCTCAGAAAGCTGTGCATGCCGCATTCGCTGACAATGGAACAAAAACACATTCGAATGCAACGTTCTCAGCCACGTTTAGAGCGTTTTCGAAAGGATCAAATAGATATTGTGCGTCAATTCATCATTGTGGATGATACTAGGGTCTATCACAACAATCCTAAATCAAAACAAGAGGCCAAAGCGTGGTGGGAACCTGGTTCTTCTGCTCCGAAACGAGTTCGTGTGCAGAAATCGGCCAAGAAGATGTAAGCATACGTTTTTTGGGATGCGAAAGGAATTTTGTTTGTGAATTACTTGCAAACTGGTAAAACAATAAATTCTGAATATTATTGTAACCTTTTGGAGCAGCTGAAGGGAAAAAATCGTGAAAAATGCCCAGTTTGAAAGAAAGAAGAAAAAAAAACTCGCATCTCATTTTTCATCAAGGCAATGAACCGTGTCACAATAACATTTTGACAATGGCAAAAGTCCATCAATTAAAGTTCGAATTGTTAGAGTATCTACCGAATTCTCCAGATTTGGCCCCTAGCAACTTCCGTCTGTCCATCAAGACCTTAAACAAATGCATGCGTGGAAAGCATTTTTCATCAAATGATGAGGTCATAACAGCTGTGGAAGCAAATTTTGTAGCCCTTCCTGATTCTCACTTCATGCATGGAATTCATAAATTGGAATTTCCTTACAACCAATGTATTGTTCAATCTACCTGAATAATGAATAAAACAATGTTCCGCAAACCATAAAATTGTGTTTTTTGCGAACCGCAAAACTTATTGAACAACCTAGTAAAATACGAGTTTCCCTATCCAACTACTCACATACTCGTATATTACCACTTAAACTGCATTATTTCGAGCCGCTTAGCTCAATGCCATTATGTACTACCAGTACTACTACACTTCGAGTAGCGGAATAAAGTTGAAGGCATGTGCCCCATGTGAATTAAGTCGACTCAGTTCACTGTTAACGCAATTTAATGTTTCAACGCTTTTGCGTGAATTTTTAATAAAATTTCACAAAAAGTTTTGCTGCTCAAAAAGGCCATAAAAGTTGCTACACATACCTTCAGAGTGGCAAAGTGTTGGTGTAGTGGTGTTGCTTTTGTTCAAGTGTTTGGGTAATTACGCGGCTCTTGAGCAAAAGCTTCCACAAATTAACTAACTAAGGATAACATTCGTGATTTTGAAGCGCACTTTAGCGCAAGCTGACAAATGGTTAAATGGAGTATGAAGATGATGATGGCAGTAGAAGTTTTAGTTGAATTTTTAAAAAGGCTATAGAATCACGCCCTGTGATTGATGCGGCTACTTGACGACGATAGCTTCGATGATTTTCGGTATGCGGCTCGGATTTCAATGGAACAAATTTCGTAGTCCACGCCCCACTCTACTCTTTACAAGCGTTTCTTTTATGCAAATTTCATTTACAATTCATTAGTTTCTTTTTCGTCAACATTTTGTGGCTAAACACTCCTCATCCACCATTCACCGTCCACCATCCACCACCACCCACTCTCCCACCAGTTGAATTGTATAGTTGACATATTTGAAGAATTAAGTGCTTATCTGAAATAGCAAAAGTGAAACTTTTACAAAACTTTCATTCGCCCATTCCACACATTTCCCTTTGTTATGTACTGTAGGAAAAGGCATTTGCACTGAACTTGCAAAGAAGGAAAGAAAAAGTCAGAGCATATGTGAGAGGCTATTTGGTCGATTGTTGTTTGAAATTCAGTGGCTTTCTCCCATTATTTCTATTTGCATAAACACCAAAGGCAGTTAGAAAAGTATGGAAAAGTTTTGTTGTTCCGGAAGTGTAACAAAAAACGAAATACATGCAAATGCATATGAACAATGAGAACTTTTTGATATTGATTTAAAACACAAAAAAAGTACAATACAAAAAAAAATGAAAATAAAAAAAGTGAATAGTAATTTCAGATTTGCTTTACTTAAATAGTTGACACAAGTTGAAATTACAATTCTATTTCAATATAATAGAGGAATACTCTACGTCGAGAAATATAATATAGGTGAAGTAAAATGCTATGAAGTTAAATCTTTATTAATGAAAAATAAAATTGGCCAGCTAATTTTAACAAGACTCTTTTAAGGCCAGTTTTGAGGAATGAAAAAAATGTTTTAAATGTTTGAAAAAATGATAATATCTTAGTGTCGGAGTTGAACTATGCGCTTGGTGCGAAATACTCAGTTCTCGGAGAAGGTTGTCATCGAGATATGCATTTACTTGAAGGTTTTCCTGTTAAAGATTCCAGTAAAGTGTTAAAGTTAAAAAAGGCTGTGTATGGTTTAAAACTATCTGCACTGGCCTGGTATCAGAGAGTCGAAAAAACATTGTATAATTTAGAATTTAGCAAATGTAAATTAGAACCTTGTGTGTTTATAAAAAATCATAGTAATGGTAAGAAAACTTTTGCTGGAATTTATGTTGATGATTTCATAATATTTTCAAATGATAAGTCAGAAACTGATATTTTAATTGAAGCCTTGGAACAAAAATTTGAGATTAAAAATTTAGGTCAGGTAAAGCAATATTTAGACATGAGGATTAATATTGATAAACATGCAAATGTAATATAATTACAGTGGATCAGGAGCAATATATTGAGCAATTGATTAAAAAGTTTAACATGTCTGAATGTAATACACTTAGTACTCCGATAGAGACTAAACTAAATATTGAGAAATCTGATATTTGTGAGGATCATTTGCCATATCAAAAACTTATAGGTAGTTTGATGTATCTGGCAGTTTTGACATGACCAGACATTGCCTATTCAGTCAGTTACCTCAGTCAATTTAATAATTGTTATTCACATGTTCACTGGAATTATGCTAAGAGAATTTTAAAATATTTGTTAAAAACAAATCATTATTGTTTAAGATATTCTAAAGAGAGAACAGAACTAGAGGGGTATGCAGATGCAGACTGGGCTAGTGATGGCATTGATAGACGTTCTTATACTGGCATCTGTTTTACTAAATCTGGATCTGCCATCTCTTGGGAGAGCAAAAAGCAAAGGACTGTTGCTCTCAGTAGCTGTGAAGCAGAGTATATGGCTTTGTCAGAGGCTTGTCGAGAGGCCATTTATTTAAGAAATTTAGAATATGAATTAACAGGTTGTTTCAACATGATAATATTGTATAATGACAGCCAAAATGCATTAAAACTGGCAAATAACCACCAATCTCATAAACGATCAAAACATATCGATGTAAGGTATAATTTTATCAGAGATGTAATTAATAGCGGTCTAGTTGAAACTAAATATTTGCCAACTGCTAACATGCCTGCAGACTTATTAACTAATGGATTGTCAGAAATAAAACACTATAAATTTATGCAAATTCTTGGTATTGTTCCATATTGATTTCCTTTTAACAGTATTTGTATTGTTTGGATTTTGATATAGTGGGGGTGTTGAGAATGTATATCAAAATGTAAATTCTAACATCATCTAGTGCTAAATATTTGTATTAAAACTATTGATGTAGTTATCAAATCTGGCAACCTTTCGTGTACTTGTCAAAACCTGGAAATAAAGTTTAAGTCATTCGTTGTAAATCCATCCACGTGTGCTTTTCTTTATTAAAAACAATTTATTGTAACTGCAAATATTTTGCGCAAAGCTAAAGTTTTTTACGTACTACGCAGGGTGTACGAATAAATTGTGTGACCACTGTAGGTACATACATACATGTTACAAAAATGGATGTAAACCAAGAATGAAAGCCTTGTTCAAAGCTACTTACCTATTTCTCGTCATTAGTTTTCGTTCTAAAAACACATTGGGTAGTTTAATTAAAGAAATGAAAGAGAGACAGCACTTTTCACACTCGTTTTATGACTTTCTGCGCTATGACTAACTTTATTTCATTAATTTTGTTACGCATTTTATACATATATACTATATACAAGACGCAATATACAAGACACTAAGTTTCAATTCATATTTTGCACATAAATCAGCTTTTTATTAGAATTCTGTCACATCGTTTTCTCTAATTAAACACAATAAATGAAAACTGCACAAATTTTTACGCAAAACGCATAAGATTTAATATTTTCACAATTAACGACTAATTTTCGCACTGCCCAAAAAGGAAGCCGTCGAACAGCTGGTAGTTGAGTAGCGAAAGTAGGGTTGCATGCCGATGCGGCTAATATTAAATGTGTCAATATTTTGTGCAATTTTTCAATAAATAGCGTTGATTTGATATTTAGTGATTACTAAATATAACTGATTGGGTTTATTAAATTAATGGTGATGATCTATGTAAAAGTAATGCAATATTATATAATTTTAATAAACGAAATACCTCGAAGGGCATCCATAGAAAGTAAATAAAATATGCAATAAAAAAATTATATAACTTGAAACGAAATAAAATTTAACTAAATTAAATATAACTTAATAAAAGTTAATTAAAGAACATTAAATTTCAAATAAAATTAAATTAAATTGAAATAATATAACGAAGATGAAACAAAATGAAGTTAAATTTAATTAAACTAAATAAAATAAATTAATGTAAAATAAATGTAAATAAAATAAAATAAAATAAAATAAAATGAAATAAAATAAAATAAAATAAAATAAAATAAAATAAAATAAAATAAAATAAAATAAAATAAAATAAAATAAAATAAAATAAAATAAAATAAAATAAAATAAAATAAAATAAAATAAAATAAAATAAAATAAAATAAAATAAAATAAAATAAAATAAAATAAAATAAAATAAAATAAAATAAATTAAATTAAATTAAATTAAAATCAATTAAATAATATAAAACCAAATGGAATTAAAAACGTTAAAATAATATATTAATATGCAACTAAGTTCTCGCTGTTTGTCAATAGATGCCGCCAGCAGTGTGTGCTAGTCGATTCGAACATAACCTAAACGTCATAAACCAAGCTTATAGTTTACAAACTGCTTCGGCACATTAGTGGTTTTGCTTTGGTATCATATACTTTTCGCTTTGTGAAAATGTCTGATTTTGTGCCGAATAATCGCCATTTGCGAGAAGTGTTGATTTTCCTCTTTTATTAAAAAAAAACCGAAAAAACGGTGGCTGAAACGCATCGAGAGCTACAAAAAGTTTATGGATGTGCTGCTTTAAGTGAAACAGAAACAACGTGCCGAGATTGGTGCCGACGCTTCAAAGATGGTGATTTTAATGTTGACGAGCGTTCACGTGAAGGAAGACCAAAAACCTTCAAAGACGTTGAATTGGAGGCATTGCTCAGTGAGGATCCGTGTCAAACACAAGAAGAACTTGCTTCAGTATTAAGAGTTACCCGCCAATCCATTTCCAAGCGATTGCATGCTTTGGGAATGATTCAAAAACAGGGGACTTGGGTTCCTTATGAGTTAAAACCAAGGGATGTTGAACGTCGTTTTTTCGCCTGTGAACAACTGCTCCAGCGGCAAAAAAGGAAGGGATTTTCTTCAACGCACCGTGACGGGTGATGAAAAATGGATTCATTACAGCAATCCATAGAAAAGAAAGTCATGGGGACTGCCCGGTCATGCTTCTACGTCCTACGACGATTATGCTATGTATTTGCTGGGACGACGTTGATGTTATTTATTATGAACTGCTAAAACCAAGCGAAACCATCATTGGGGATCGGCATCGACTTCAATTGATGCGATTGAGCCGAGCACTGCGCGAGAAGCGGCCTCAATACGCGGAGAGGCATTAAAAAGTGATTCTGCAGCATGACAACGCTCAGCCTCACGTTGCGAAACCCGTGAAAACCTACCTGGGAACACTGAAATGGGAAATTCTACCCCACCCGCCATATTCTCCAGATATTGCGCCGTCCGATTATAACCTGTTCCGATCGATGCCACATGGTCTAGCTGATATCTTAAAGGGTTATATAGAGTTAGAATTTTCAGAGGTGAACATTTTTGACAAAAAAATTTATTTAGCTATAGAGATATAAAGAGATATAGTGGTCATCTCAAAACATCTTTTTTGAGAGGAGCTCCCGGAGATCAGCTGTAGCTTCTCTCCAAATAAATATTTTTACTAATACTAAGTCGTAAAAGACAGTTAAAAGATAACGTAAATTTTTCATTCGACGGCAGTGCCTCGCAGGTATGCCCCGAACGCTATTTACAACTTTAAACGCGTTTTTCTCGAAATCACTTTTTTTAAACTGGCCGAAGACATAACTCGAACAAATCTTTACCGATTCTTACGAAATTTTGACAATACATTCGAAATACCTTTCTCCGGAGACGTACGTAGGATTTTTTATTTATATTACATAGTTTTTTTTTTAATCAACAATTTTATGTCGTTCTTTATAGTGAAAATTATAACTTTTTGTTCAAACGTGCACCATTTCGCGAAAAAACAAAATATCGAAAAAATCCTACGTACGTCTCTTTCTGTTGTTATATAGAAACTAAAAAAAATTTATTTTTTGATCCAGGACAAAAATTAAGGAGTTTACGTCTTCGGCAATGGACCCACTAGAAAAAAAGGCGCCTTAGGAGAACTGCTGGACAGCGGCCATTTTGAAATTAATTCAGACGAAAAATTTTGTATTTGTACCATGAAAGCTAAATTATTAAACCTATTTCACAGATTTTCGATTGATTCCTTTGTTGAGTCAAAATAAATTCATAAAATATGCCCATTTTTTGCGCTCTAGACCAGCTTCCCCCCTTAAAAAATATGCTGGAAAATTCGCTTTTTTTCGGCCTTCTCTATATAAAACCCCTTACATTAAGACAAACTCACACAAATTTATCACATTACACATCAATATTATTGATTCATATTATTGAAAATTATTTAAGGCCTATGCAACCCTGCAGTGTCCGCGCTCATCACTCATTATTATTTCCTGCGCACTAACGTCAATTTCCGTTATAGCGCAAGTAAAAGTTGGAAGTTGACTGGCGGAGTGAAAAATCATTCATTTAATAATAATTTGAACCCCACAACATATAAAAAAGAACATGGTTTTAAAAAAGTTTTTACTGTTTGTACTGTAGAATAAAAGTTGGGCGGCTGTGTATTTGTGTTTAATGAGAGCGTAACGAATTCTGTGCAGAATCATAACATTTGAAGCAGGCAACTATGCTGTGCATAAACTGAGGCGTGGGAGTAGAGAAAAAGTGAGGTATGGCACATGACAAGAAGAGGAAAAGAAAGGTTTATTATAAATTTAGAGAAATTGGATGAATGTTATAATTACAAGTAAAAGATGAAAGTAGGAAAAACATTTAATTAAGCACTTTTGTAATCTTATATTACTCTGAAAATTTATATTATTTGACTCTGAAGCAGAATCAGTTACCGCGTGCAGTAATGGTTTTTGTTTGAAATATTTCATGACTTCGTTTTTATCTAGAAAAGAAAATTTTTCCACATAACAGTTAGCAAGTCACTGTTACCTAGTCTTCAATGGCTTTGCAACTACAACTGTGCAATAATCCAGTGCCGCTCCAACAACACTACTTCAGATGGTGCTGGGAATACGAATGTTATCGAAGACACAAACCGAAAATCTGAAGTAGACAGTGTTTGGTCGCAACAAGGGTAAAGCTAGCAGCGAAACCCATTTGTAGTACATAAAAAGGCATACAGTATTTGCTAGATTCTATGAACTACTCAGCAAGAAGTCTTCACTTAGGAAGGGTATTTAAGAAAGTGTTTTTGGATAGAATTTTTGTTTTGAAAATGTCGCCATTCATAATTTTATATAAGCGCATATGCACAGAGGTAGCATAATTTTGCTCACATAACGGTTGTATGTAACAACATAAGGAAATGTAAATGGATATATACTTATATTTTTTTTATTTTTGTTGTAGGGGTGACACAAAATATTGACAGCCGATGTGTGGGATCTGCTTTTCAGTTCTTCGTTTCTCTTTTTCCGTGGAACCGCCGTCAAGTGCTTTTCGGTGGTGTTCTTTCTCCCTTGCTGTTCAACTTCTACATCTCGAAGCTCTCCCAACCACCAGCGGGAGTTTCCCTGGTCTCATACGCTGACGACTGTACGATAATGGCGTCGGGCAATGACATCGATGGCCTGTGTTCCAAAGTGAACAACTACCTCACCGACCTTTCTCGCTTTTACAC
Organism: Anastrepha obliqua; assembly: GCF_027943255.1. Taxonomy (NCBI): domain Eukaryota; kingdom Metazoa; phylum Arthropoda; class Insecta; order Diptera; family Tephritidae; genus Anastrepha; species Anastrepha obliqua. The sequence continues at coordinate 156,670,662 of NC_072892.1, read as the reverse complement.
TGCGAGGAATCTCCAACTTTCCCCCACTAAATCCACGGCGACCCTCTTTACCACCTGGAAAAAGGAGGTCAAACTGTCCCTTAAGGTAAAAGTCGACGACACACCAATTCCGACGGTAAACAACCCCAAAATTTTGGCAATTGGCCGCCGGTTCTAAACTATGCAGCGTCTGTCTGGTCACCTGGAACTAGTGACACGCAGCGGTCAAAGCTACAGACATGCCAAAATACTACCATTCGGACAGCGACCGGTTGCCTCCTGTTGTCCTCGGTTCAACACCTACACAACGAGGCACAAATGCTTCCAGTAATGGAGCATAACAAACTGCTCAGCAAGCAGTTCCTGCTGGGATGTTACCGCAGGTTTCACCCCTGCAGGCACCTGCTTGAGCCTGAGCTGCCTCCCAGGCACGTCAGGAGACATCTCTTAGACTACGCTGACGAAACCCAGGACAAAACTGACCGCAATCTACTGGACCTGACAGTGTTTAGACACAATAAACGACATTCACCGGGAGACGGTCACCACCTTCTTAAGCTCCCGTCCTGTGAATGCAGATGAAGAGCTCCAGCTTCCTCGTGAGACACGTGTAACACTGGCACAATTACGTTCTGGATATTGTAGCAGGTTAAACTCCTACCTATCCAGAATCGACCCCGACATACCAAACAAATGTCCGGCATGTGAAGACACCCCGCACGACACTTACCACCTTTTCACATGCCCTCTAAAACCGACTCATCTAACACTGCTCTCCCTCTGGACCCATCCCGTCGAAACAGCATGTTTCCTGGGCCTACCCCTTGATGAGCTGGTCGAAGACTACCGGTGATATGCCCGACACTGGCGGGGCTACTATTACTGTTAACAAACAAACAAACTGCTTTTCGGAGAGGAAGCTGCCTAGGTATTGCTTTCCAACAAAGATTTGTCGAAGATCTCCCAGCGATGCAGCTTTGTGATGATTTTATATCTCTTATTACAAGCAGTGGACCAGTTTCCTTTTGACTCAAGCATAATATCCATCAGGTTATTAACCCTAAGTAGCTTCTCCATCTAGTTATTCAAGTCATCCCTTCCGGTCTTAAATAACATCAAGGCCCTGTCGTTGCCATGTTACATCTCTCTTCTTGTCAACTCCTGTAAGAAGGAGACCAAACGTCTCGAATGTGAAGGAGACATTTCTCTTAGCTGGGTTTTAGAGCTTAAGAATATTGGGGGAAATAAAATTGCCGATGAGTTGGTCAGGAAAGGGCAGTTTCACTTGTCCCCATATCAGATATCGGTGTCCCTTTGACAGTTTTCAAAGGGAAACTACACAATTTTATTCTTAAAAAAGCGCAAGAAAAATGGAGCTCTATCTCATCACGTGTTATTGCAAAAAACTTTGGTCTCAGTACGATAGAACCAGGAGGCTTAAAGTGCTTCGGATCCCCCGCCATTCTATTTCCAAACTCATAGCGGTGGTCAACGGTCACTGGGTGATCGGAACTCATGAAGAGAAGTTTGAAGTTTAAGTAAAGGCGTACAATGACCATTGCAGAAGATCTGGGTATTCGGCAGGGAAAGAGGCTGTTGAACACTTTCTTTGCATATGTCCAAACCCGACGTTCTTTAGTGTGCCATTCGGGGATAGTCTGAGCCAATTCTCAAGCCCTGATCCCGTTTCTCGCCTCCACTTTAGCAACATCACTAAGTGATTTTTTGTTGTGAATGTTTTCGCAGGTAGTGGACTACATTATGGCATCAACACGGCACTCTAGTGCTACTTGTGGTGCACCCATGTTACTCTTACCATCTAACCTACCCACCTAACGTCATTTGCATGGAAGGAGTTGGAAAGATCGTCTTCATGTCCGAATTTTTGTAAGTAACATGTGGAGCGCACGACAATTCGACTAAAAATTAATATCCGAGATAGTTTGGTATTGAAAATGGACGAAATCTGCCAATAACATTGCCCATCTCCTATTGACGGTAATTGTCAAAAAAGCAAAAAAGGTGATATCCAACATGAATATTATTGAGATCGGATGAACTCTCAGAAGGCAGGAGCTTCTCAAGTGGCTTCTCAAGTGCATGAAGCGCGAGGCGGAAAAGCGAGAGTACGAAGAGATCGAGACTCATGATAACTGGAATGAGGCCAGAAAATTCTTCAAAAGAATAAGACGCCTCACAAACGGTTCCAACACAAGGGTTTCTTCCTGCAAAGACGAAAATAGAAACCTGCTAACCGGAACATGCTGATGACATGGAGGAGTCACTTCTCAGAACTACTAAATGGTGATGTTCACGTTTCCCCCACCAATGGAGAAGTTGATCCGAATAGTACAGTTTCCGATGACGGTGTCGATGTTCCACCGCCCGACTATAATGAGGTCTTGAGAGCTATTGCTCGGCTTAAGAACAACACAGCTGTGGGTGCAGATGTCCTGCCGGCAGAGCTTTTCAAAACTATCAACTCCGGCTAACGAAAAGCATGCAAATACTCATACGCAAAATATGGTCGGATGAAAAAATGTCCAGCGACCGGCATCTCAGCGTTCTCTGTCCAATCTACAAGAAAGGTGACTCCACGATTAGGGAGTCTTCTCGGTCTCAAGCTAACTTCGTGAATGGTTGGAACTCCTCGTCAACAAACTGATTTCGTCTTATCAGTGTGGTTTCAGGCCTGGCTAATCTACCATCGACCAGATATTCGCAATACGCCAAATCCTGGAGAAGACCAAAGAGGAGCAGATCGACACCCACCACCATTTCGCCGATTACTAAGCTGAAGGCTGCGCTCGACAGTACGATAAGGGATCACCTGTATGTCGCCATGTCTGAATTAGGCATTCCTGCAAAACTCATCTGGCTTTTGTTTATCATATGACTTTTTCAATTTGATGATGGAGAAAATTATTTGCACCGCCAACATCGACATCTCCGGTTTTCTATAAAAGTGCCATGCAGCTCGCTTACGCTGATGATATCGACATCGTTGACATTAGTCAGTGGGTAGGTAGGGGAAATGTTTGAAGGGCCGGTCTGGCACTCCTCAAGTAGCACTAAAGCGCCGTTTTGATACCATTGCGAGACCTCCAAAAGGCAGATATCTACAGCCAGCCAGAGCTGTTGTTGTAGCAGAGAAGATTGATGGGGCTTAGGTTGGCGAACTGCCCTAGGCTGTCGAAGAAGAAGCGCCCAGTGACCTTAGTCGTCTAGCTGCCAAACACGCACATTTACAGAAAAAATGCTCTACAGTCTTCTTCTCTGAAAGGTCCCCACAGCTTCCGCAATGGAGGTTAAATGGTAACCCTAGCTTTTCAGCGTGTATGCCGATCGTCCAGTGACCGCTAAGAGTTTGGAAATTGAATGGTAAGGAGTCTAAAGGACTTTCCGAGTCCTTTGTATATCGTATTGCGGCCAAAGTGTTTTCGAAATAGCACATAAAGAAATGGAGCTCCATCTTTTCCGCGCTTTCCTGAGAAATAATTTGTGCAGTTCGCCTTTAACAACTGTCAGCGGGATGCCGATGACCGGGTAGGAGGTCTCCGAGGCCAATTCAGTCCCAATTCAGCCAATTCATCAGCAATTTCATTTCTCTCTATGTTCCTATATCCTGGAACCCAGATCAGAGAAATGTTACCTGCACATCCAAGAGATTTAATCTCCTCTTTACAGGAGTCTACTAATTTCCTTCTGCACCATGGCGTCGTCAGAGCTTTAATCGCGGCCTTACTTTCGGAGAAAATGTTAATATCTCCCTCGCTCCCGCCTGCAGTATCGCAAAGACTTCTGCTTGAAAAAACACTAGCAGTGCTCGGCAGTTTAAAGGAGATAGGATAAATACGGTAAGACTTATAGGCCTAAAGTCCTGGGCCGAGTCGTGACCCCTCCTCCCTGCCTTGGGTATGAAAAGAACCATCGTTTTCTTCCAGTTCGCGGAAACGTGATTAAGAGGGATACATGCCAAGTAGATATAATATCTTGCACCGAGTTACTTGTTTTCTGAAGCATCACAAGCAATATATCGTCAGAACCAGGAGATTTAAAAGGAGAAAAACTATTTATTGCCCAAGTGATTCTGTCAACTGCCAGGACAGATTCCAGGGAAGCATCGAGTAATCCTACCTATCGACTCGTGTCGACAATGCCACGTGGGGTAATAGAATATTCCGGAAAGTTATTATTCACCAGGATAGTCAAAGATTCTTCTGCCGATTCAGCGAACTCCCTGTCCTCCCTTTTTACAAGAGTTCTGCAGGAGTGGTCTCTCGAAAGAATCTTGCTTAGTATTGCAGAATCCTTCACGGATTCAATGGACTCGGTGTACTCCTTCCAGGATTTGGGCTTCGCATATTTAATGGCTTTTTTGTATTCATTCAAAATTACATGGTAATTTTTAAAGTTTTTAGTTTGGTAGCATTCGTTGAAAACCCTCCTAACCTTCTTTTTCAAGTCGGTCAGCGTCTTGCTCCACCAGGGAGGAAAGTCTTTCTTGCTAAAAGATACTGGACAAGCCACTTTGAAGACCGTCAGTGGGTCGTCAGTGCAACTTTCTCTGGTCTTGAAAAAGAATCCCGTCAAGTGGGTCTTGCGGTAAATGAAAGCAAAACAAAGTACCTTGCGTCAACAATCAAAACTTCTACGAGTATTGGACGACAGGTTGCGATTTACAATTACGAGTTTGGCATAGTCATGGACTTTGTCTACCTGTGAACTAGCATTAATACCAACAACAACATCAGCCAAGAGATCCAGCCAAGAGGAACTCTTGCCTGGGTAGGCAATTGAAAAGCAGAGTCCTCTCTCAACGCACGAAAAAAACGGTCTATCAGTCACTCATCCTCGCGGTCTTACTGTAAGGCGCTGAGTCATGTACATTGACCAACATCGTTATTACGAGATTTAGAGAAAAAAATGCTTCGCCAAATCTATTGTCCGAATTGCGTGAATGGGGAATATCGAAATGAAACCACGAGCTGTACGCCAACATCGACGTAGTGAAGCGCATTCAAATTCAGCGGCTGCGCTGGCTAGGTCACGTTGAGCGAATGGACACTAACGCTCTAGCAGAGAAGAAGCTCTTTTCGAAAAGTACTGGTGGAATACACGAGTCCACGACGACCTGAGCGCACTTGGTGTTTCTAACTGGCATCAACGCGCGCAATGCAGAGGCGATTGGCGCGATATTCTGCTAGCACCCAAGACCGACCATCGGTTGTAGTTGCAAGTTAATTAAAAAAAATATACCTAAAAAAAGTAATCAATATGCCCAAACAACTATTCCACAACAATCTGGCCACACAATTTCCACTGCGCATCTGCAATAGTTGCCAGTGTTGTTTTCGCCATTCGCCACCTGCGATGGCCAGTCTTATTCCCATTTTACAGTTACGTTTAGTTATTTGAAAGTGTTAGAACAAATCACCTTTGTTTTAAAAAGTGTTCATACACATTAAAGTGCGGAATTTCACATGCAAATAATTTAAAAAAATATATCGATTCAATTATTGCCAACTGTTGATACCAAAAAAAAATACTAAAACTTCTTTGTGAAAGTTGAGAATCGATTTCGGGTCAACTACGGTTAAATGTAGTGAAAAAGTGAAACCGTATAACTGTTGATTTGGGTGGCAATGGCAAAAAGCGGCGTAAGGAATGCTGAATAGTTAAATTATGATCTAAATTCACTTAGCTTCGATGATTTTTGTACAAAATGAAATTGAAAAAGTTAAATGCACAAATTTCACCTGATTTATGTGCTGCTATTTAGGGATTTCGAGAGAATAAAAAATATACCCGTAAAATAGTCAGATCTAACATTTGTACGATTTTTCAGTTCTTCAAAAATGCAAATTTGTTTCTTCAGAAGATTTTATTTGCTTGATAAATGAAGAAGCTCTTATTCAAAAAGGCATTATTGGCATTAAAGGCAAATTGATTTTTTTTTTATAAGCTTAAAAAATTCTTTGAACCTTTTAAAATACAGAACAAAAAGTTTTATACGTTACCGAAGTCTATTTCATAAATATTTTAAGCTTTTAACCAAGCGTTAGTGACTGCTACCTAACGACTTCTCCAAATTTCCAAACTTTAAACGCGTTTTCTCAAAACACGTTTTCTGAAATTGGCACGCAGCATAACTCAAACAATTTTAAATATTTTTAATCAGGTTTTTCACTACGTCTGTATAATAACCTTCTTAAGAGAAGAGCGTAGGGGATTTTCGATAGATTAATTTAAACGATTGTTATAATTATTTAAGTGCCGTTTTTTTAGTCCAAAATAGAGTTTTTTCCTTAAATCCCCTACGTGTTTCTCTAGCTATTCTTATCTAGATTAAGAAAAAAAATGTTTCTTTGTTCCAGATTAAAATTTGCACCCTCTGTGCTGCGTGCCGCGGAGCTCCTTCAAGAGAAACCACATTACAAAAATGTCTCCAATGCCGCCATTTTGTAAAATTTTTCGATCAAACTTTGTAGTTTTGTATTTTAGTATATAAGTAATAACTTCCCAAATCAGAGTGATTGTTTCCCCTTTTCTTCTATACAAAAAAATTCTTTAAAAATCGTGTTTATTTTACGCGTGTACAGTGGTGTTACTCCTTAAGAGCAAAATTCTAAAAGTTCAGATAAATAAATAAATAAGGCGTTCGCAATTAATGAAATTGCAAATCGTTCCGTCAAATAATGGTTTCTCCTTTAAATAACATTTCGGGCTTAAAAAATTATTCGCTGTTGGCTAATATTCTTTAAATTTTAAATAATCGTAATTGTCAACACTATTTGAAAAAATTGTAAACTGTTCGTATGTACCAACTTCGATTTATTTTAGTTTTTCTCATTAATTGGCTTTTTTTTTTATTTCGTAACTTAAAATGTAGGTTTATAATACGTTCACATATGCATTCTTCTTCTTAATTGGCGCGATAACCGCTTACGCGATTTTGGCCTATCACATATGCATTAATCACCTATAAATCCACCAAATTACTCTACCCGTTCACATGTGGCAGATTACCTGCAAAATTGACAATCAGCTGTCAATTCTGCTTTGGGAGGTTTTTCTTCATAGAAATTATTTTGGTGGAATATTTCGGTGCTTTTGGTTTGTTTAATTATTTTTAACGATATGAAGAAAATACAAGGGGCCTTCCCCTAATTCCTAATTTGATTGCGCAATTGGCTGCTAATAATAAACAGTTGGAGGAAATCCAATGATTCTCAAATTTTCAAGTAGTCGTTGATAAAGAAAATTCTTCAAAGCCCTTTTCTCAGCAAGAATACGAAACTATAATAATTTTTGGTGCAAATGTTCCAGTCGTTGTGCCGGAAGACTCAGCGTTTCGCTTTACAGAGTTTCTAATGAAGCCTTACCCTTACAACTCAACAACCGGATACAGCGAAAATATTTTTAATTACCAACTTTCCAAGTCTAGAAGAGTAGTAGAGAATGATTTCGGTCACTTAAAAGCAAGGTTTAGAAGAATTGGTAAGGGCATTGATAATGCTTTTTAATTACGGATTTTAGGGTAAGCCCGAAAAAGTATATCATCTACTTATATGTGAACATATTATTACACAGCTTGATGGGCATACAGGGTATATGGATAGATAGTCGTTTTAGTTATTACAGCTAAACTCTAGGTTCCTTGTCTAAAAATGAGTCTTCGTGGACTTAAGACCCATTGTGATACCTGCATTTAATTTCCATCCTCTAACTAAGTAACCTAAGCCACTTAGATCTTTTGAAGAAGGTAACGTCCCTCCAGTGAGACATTTTGCAAATTTCCCCGGTCTTCATAAAAATAATCGCCAAGCTTCGCAAAGATTCTTTGAAGTGCAGCACATTCTACTAGCTCGGGTGCCAATAGTGCATTGACCCGTTATAACACCTGTGAGGACACTGGTAGTTTATCTGTTGAATCCAAGCAGACATTTTGTCCTTTTAAGATTCAGTTTAGAGACCCTGCATTTAGTTTGCAGAGATCAACTTCTATTGGTTACCCCGATCACGATCAAGTCAACAGTAGCGTACAGTTCAGTTAGAGCAATGCTTATGTAGTCTACAACTCGCTGAAGGTCAAGCTCAGAGCCTTCTTCCTTGCACACTCGTCCACTCCTTCATTTCCCGCCACTCCAGGGAGGCCGGGGACCCAACAAAGTGTAGTGTTGTATTGTTGGATAAGCGATAGCGGCCACCTGCCTTCTTTAATACATTTGAATTGAAGCGCGCTGAGGCCAGTGCCTTGATCGCTGCTTGACTATCAACAAAAATGGTGAGGTTTGCCGGAGGTCTGTCCATTGGTCTTATGGTTTTTGCTGTTTTTTCTGTAGCTTAGATCTCAGGTTGGAAGGATAATTGCTCCGAGTAAACTCCTGATCGAGTGCCATTATTCATTTTTAAGCCGACAGTATAAATATGGTGACCACTATCATCTGATTTGACTTTGGTTTGCCAATCCTTTCTGTCGGGTATTCGTATTTTATAGTCTTTGCTTTGATCTGTCTTGGGAACCAGATAGTCTGTTTTCAATACGTCTTGCAAGTGTTCCACAGATAAAAGAACTGATGCATGACCGTGCGAGTTTTCTTTTAGAGTGCCTGTTTCTTTAATCCTCGAAGCAGATTTGACATAGCAGTCAATGGGTGGAATATGTAGGATCACTTCCAGCGTCGCCTGGGGTGTTAATCGGAGCGCACCTGATATTCCTACACAAGCTAATCGTTGCACTTTTATAAGATTCTTTAGGTTGGATTGCGTCTGCCAAACAGTAAATAAAAGGATATTTGAATATATTTCAAAGAATTTTCTTTTTATTGAAAAGATTAAATCTTGCTCTTCAAGCATGGGACATAATTTGATTAAAATGACCTCGGTAGCTGGACTTTTATATATAATCGTCCGATTTTAACCCTTAAATATTTTTACGATATTGACTTGTGTGTTGACGAGTTACTATATTTCCACATTGGCTATAAATATGAAACTATGCATGCTAAAAATATTTTAGTTTCAAGTTCAGTTGCATAAAACCTGGGGTATAGACTAGATAGAATGGTTTTTCGTAGAATTAAATACTTTAGGCTTTACACGTAAATACAAATAAAAGTGCGTCTTTGAGACAGTTTTGGGTTGGTAAGGGTTTATTAAACTTCATACAAAAGTGCTTTTCAAGCCGCTGACTACAAATCTGAAATTAGTTTTCCGAAAAATCGCCAATATGGCCATTTTTTAAAATAATTATCCGATTTCAACCAAACTTCGTATAGGCTATTTTTTGAAGTCCCTAATTGCAAATCTGAACTTAGATTTTTAAAATTCAAAATGGCGGATCAATACGACAGACGATTTTTATTAATTTTTTAGGATCACCATTTACGATTTTTTACGTTTTTCAAGTGGATGCTTTCTCTCAAACCCTCTTCACCTACAGATGCTGACAGTGTTTCAGCTTTTCCTCTTAAGATTATTTTTAACAAATCTTTATCTACGGAAACTTTCTTAAATGGATGGAGATTTACAAATCGTAAATATAGGCCGACTTCCACGGTTTTGTAACTGGCCACTCTACAGCTACTGATCTTGCTGTTTTTAGCGAATTCTGTATGTCATCGTTTTCCGAGAGGCTCCAAATTGATTGCATTTACACTGAATTTCGTATTTGACAAAGTGTCGCACGGGATTCTAGTAAGTGGGCTTGCTTGGGCTTTCACTTCACCTTTCTGCAATGGCTTAAGTCATACAAGCTACATCCCTAGCTGATTTCTAGTGAAAGCTTGGTGACATTCGTTTCAGTGGAAGTGAAGTTATTGCGTCTAAAGTGTCAGTACGTGTGTCATCGGTAGAAAAATGAGTTTCGAACAAAGAGTTAATATCAAATTTTGTTTTAAAATCGGTAAAACGTTTACCGAAACATTTGAATTGATGAAAAAACGGCTGAAAATGACGATGATTGTCTATTTTGTGCCAGAGTTCATGAGATGGACATAATGACATAAATGACAATGAACATACGGGCCGCCCAAACTCCATCGAAATTGTTCGTAAATTTATCAAAAATGAACCGAAATCATCGTTGAAATTCATGGAATCGATGTATCGAATATCTCCAAAATATCGACTTATTGCATTTTAACTGATCATTTGGCTTACGCTTATCTCATCGATCCACTCTTGTGACTGAGTTTATGACTAAAAATTGCATTTTATCCACCAATCACTCACCGCATTCGCCTCATATGGCGCTCTGTGACTTCTACCTATTCGGAAAATTGCATTTGACCATGAAAGGAAAACGTTTTGCGTCCGTAGAGGCGATCCAAAAGGCTTGTACCGACATCCTAAAGGACTTTCCGGTCAATGACCTGAAACACTCTTTCGAAAAGCTTTTAGATCACCTAAAGCAGTGTATCGAGGCCGGCCAGAGGGGACTATTTTAAATAAATAAACTCGAAGTTATCAGAATAAAGCTCCTGTCGTTTCTAATTTAGCTCAGTTTTGTTACAGGACCGATGAAGACTGACGAGTTCACTGATAATGACCTAGAGTATGTCTCTCTAATAATTAGTTTAGTCGTGGATAACCAGTAACAGCGGAGGACACTCTGCTATGAATTTCTGCGCAAACTTTCGGAAAAAGCAACAATCGACAACCGACTTGATCATCTAAAAGCAAAATGCAATGATGCGGCAGCGAGCGCCTTGTCTCAGCAGTGTAGGTCTAGAGCTGGCAGCCCAGAACACGTAGGCAGTGCTGATAAGTGTGCTCAAGAAAAGGATGACTATAAAAATCTCAGTTGGTGGGCACGAGATAATGACAAAGGAGACAACAAAATACCTAAGAGTCGTGATCGACATGAGCGGCTGTAACAGGTTCTCTCCCAAATATGCTACCCAATATAAACGATCCGCAAGGGGAAAGGAGGCGATTATCAGCAACAGTTGTGGACAGCAACAGAAAAAGCCATCGAGAGAGAGCGATCTAAAGAGCGATGCATCTCGAAGAAGAAAGTGCGGAACACGTGACTTTTCATAGTGATGGCTTCGCACGATAACGAACCTTCATAACCACTTATGAAAACATCGCATGAAACTATCGCTGGTGTAAAATTTTAGTACGTCCATAAGAGAGGGACCTGGACGCAGATACCTGGTTGTGTTAATAGACATAAACGCGGTTCCACCTTGATGAAATACTTATAGCGGTCCCAGGGTAGAAATCAACCGAGGGTGAGGTTCCACCCACCAGCAGAATCGCTTGACAATTGTGGCCTAGCCTTAATGCTAAACGCACAGAAGCCAAAATATTCATAACTTTAGCACACTGATGTCCGTTAACTGCTTGATAGGTAAGCACGTCCAGAGATACATATCTAAATGAAGAAGAGACGATTTCGCGCTTTCTGTTCCACTGTCCTGCATTATCCACATGGATATTTACTATTTTAGGTACAAAATTTTTTAATGAGTTAGAAAATCTCAGCTCGGTGGAAATCAGGGAGTTTTTAAATTGTCTGAACGCTTCACATTGGCATTAGGAGAAATAAGGACAAGTTCCTCACGCGATATCACCTTGGACTATGCACCATGTGGGGAACTATGGGCTACACTTGAGTGTATCCCATAGAGGACAACCGCTAAAACTAATCTAACCTTATTTGGACCCAGCAGATGACGCTGAAATCGGTATATTTATATAAACCGTATTAATAATTCGAATTATCGGCAACTTTGTTTGTTGACTAATCCATCCAGTGTGAATCAGGTGAAAAATTTAATGGACCGAATTAACATCTGCGATTCTTTGCTAAAACGAAATGAAATCAAACCATGAAGCGAATAGTAACAGAAGACGAAAAGTGGATCAAATACGACAATAATGTGCGATCATGGTGCAAGGGTGGAGGAGTTCAACAAATGGTCGCAAAGCCAGGATTGACGCCTCGAAAGGTTATGCTGTGTGTTTGGTGGGATTGGAAAGGAATCATCCACTACGAGCTGCTCCAGCCTGCTCGAATGATTGATTCTACACTTTACTGTCAACAACTGATGAGATTCAAGCAAGCAATCGAAAAAAAACGGCCAGAACTGATCAGCAGAAAGAGCGTCGTCTTCGATCAGGACAACGCTAGGCCACACACATCTTTGATGACTCGGCAAAAACTGTGAGAGCTTGGCTGAGAAGTTTTGATGCATCCACCATATAGCCCTGACTTTGCACCATCGGACTACCATTTGTTTCGGTCAATGCAGAACTCCCATAATGGAGTAAAGTTGGCTTCAAGAGAAGCCTGTGAAAATTACTTGTCGCAGTTTTTCGCCGAAAAAACACAAAAGTTTTACACTGATGGAATAATGTCTCTAGAAGAAAAATGGCAAAAGATGGTCGACCAAAATGGTACATATTTGGTTGAATAAAGTTCATTATAAATATAAAAAAATGAGATGAAGTTTGATTAGAAATACGAAAAGATTTTCTCGACTACCCAATATTAACGCATTGCTCTATCGTGTAAAATTTTACTTCTGTCTACGTGTCAAATGTCAAAGATGACATAGAAAAGGTACCGTCTAGGAACTATTCACAATTGACATCTAGGGGCTATTTTTGAAATACCCTTTATAATGTGAGAAAAGAAGGGTTAATAATAAATCAGAGCACTGCTGAAGGCGGTTCGTGATATTAACTACACTTGGACGTAACAACTGCATAAAATGACTTTAGGCACTGCCTAATCAGGAAATTATATCTACCGCATAGTTCACTCTGGATTTGCAAGACTCGACTACCCTTTTTTTTAATCCCTTTTTTTAACGAGGAGGAAACATCAAAACCCTGCCTGTACCCCGTCAGTGTAGGTCTTTAACCCAAACTGAACCTCCTACCGTCAATGTACCGATCACCTGCCGGTACAACAGTTAAGTAAATCATCGGGAAGGCGGTTGAACACTAGGATCTACATCAGTTACTCTTCACATGCAGTCCGTCAAAGTTGCATTTACTTTAATCCTCCCCTAGTTTTGTTTATTCCAGAAGGAAACCACCCCAGTTGGGCCTGTCCATCCCCTCCCACCATATTTGTAACACTTCGATTTTAGAGTTCGTTTCTTTATCAAGAATCGTCTGTTTAGCTCACGCTTAATTCGTGTATGTGTGCGCGCTTTAATGCATGTTGGATATAGCTGATTGCCGACGAAATTGTATCCTACGAATACCTTGAAGACATCATGATGTCGACTATATTTCCTGGTACTAACGAATCTTGTGATAGTGCAGCTAACCATGACCTCTGAAGCATTGTGGATTGGATTAACGTATAAGGTGAACCCTTTGTGCGTTCACCATTGCAGCTTTGTCCGAGTTAGTTTTGTATGCGCTTATCATCCTCAGTGCGCAAAGTCTGTACAATGCTTCGTATGGTCTTCTGCAGGTTTTTACCTCTAAGAATTTTACCCATACTGATGCTGCATATAGCAAAGTCCATGTGATGACGCTGGTTACTAGCCTGCGTTTGCTGCTTCGCGGTCCTCCTAAGTTCGAGAGCATTCGAGAAAGTGCACTGAGCGTTCTTGATGGTTTGCGGTCGTCAATTAGGACACACAGATATTTCAGCTGACGAAACGAATTAAATTTATGTGTGCCTATGCTGAAGGAGAACCGACTAATCGCTTCGGTTTTCTCCGCTGCAATGGATAAACCAACACTATCCAGCCAGTTTGTTACTGCTGCAATAGCAGTATTTGCCTTGAACTCAATATCGCTCACCAGTTTGGCTACAATTACCAGAGCTATATCATCCGCAAAGCCAATGATGTGTGCATCTGTGGCGAATGGCAGGCGGAACACTTCATCATACAAGATATCCCATAGCGTGGGGCCTAGCACTGAACCCTGCGGCACATCTGCTGTAACCTGATACTAGATAGTTTCTGATCATTTATAAATATAGGCTGGGATAGCTAGCTTTTTTAGTGCGGTAAGAACTTGTCTCCAGTCTGCTGAGTTGAAGACATTTTTCACATCTAAGGTCACTACTGGAGAGTTATGTTTATCGTTGCCTCTCCAAAGTTTGCCTGCGATCGCATCTGTAATTTTAACTACGCTTTGTATTGCCGCTGTAGTAGGCCTTCGTTTACGGAAACCATACTGCTGGGGCGATAGTCCCGCCTCGCATTTTGTGTACGGTTGTATTCTGTTGTTGATAAGGCGTTCCAAAAGTTTGCCCTACGTGTCGAGGAGGCAAAGAGGACGGTCGGATCCTGGTATACCCGGTGGCTTCTCTGGCTTCCGGAGCCGCACAAATCATTGTCTCTTCCAGATATTTGGGAACATACTTTGCTCAAAGCACAACTTCATTACCCTAGCAAATAACTCCTGTCGCTGCAGACACATACAGGGTTTAATTGAAAAGTAATGAGCCTTATTTTGTATAAGCAGTTTTATTAAACCTTTTGGCTTATACAACTAATATTCTTCAAAATAGGACCCTTGAGCGTCAATACACCGCTGGTAGCGGTCTTTTTACTGTAGGAAACAATTTTTAAACTTATCCGCCGGAATCGCGTTCAATTCGGCTGTCACAGTTTTTTGGAACGCCTCGATGGAGTCGAAACGCCTCCCCTTCAGCTTTCTTTTCAGGCGCGGGAACAAGAAGAAGTCCGGAGGGGATACGTCTGGGCTGTAGGGAGGGTGGGGAAGCACCGGAACCCCCATCTTCCCCCCGGGTTCACATCTTCGCCTGTTTGCGTCGTCGAAGGCCTTACAGATTGCTGTTCGTCTTCGACGTCCTCCCGGCCTTCCTTGAACGACTTGTGCCACCGTTTTAAATGGGCACTGGGCAGAGATTGGTCCCCGTAAACCTTCTTGAGTAGCCCAATGGTTTCGGTACTCGTTTTGTTTAGCTTTACGCAAAATTTGATTGAGTAACGTTGCTCCAACGATCGCTGCATTTTCGCCACTGCAAAATCCTAACACAATTTTAAAACAACTTTCACGCACGGAGCGATGTTGACTCCACCGCTGTTGCCAGCGAACTGGGACCGGTTTCTAGTGGAACGGGAAGGTCCAACGATCATTTTCCCCCACCAGCCGATTCGGTTGATCGCTTGGCAGACGCTCCGCGCGGGAAGGCTCATTACTTTTCAATCAAACCCTGTATGTATAGATCTGTCTCTCCACCTGTTTTTCACAACAAAGTTCATTGCCTCTTGAGCAGCATACACCATCGCTTGAAACACAGATGTACAAGAGCAAAGTGTAGTTTTGTCCCGCTGGATTCGGCGTAGACATCAGAGCTGGAACGGTGCTCGGTTCTGGAGCCATTTTCAGAGTTTGGCCACCGATGAGCCTCTGGCAGCACCAGACTGTATCTCTTTTCAAGTACAACTCCTGATGACATGGAGTCTAGCGGCACGGAGAGAGTCGTTGGGTAGAAAATACTTATGAGTTTCGATTGTATTGGCTGTGAGATCGAAAATATTTGTGAGTTAGTTGGCTATGAGACCTCTCTTATATGCCTCTTATGATTGTAATATGCCTCTGAGCGACTGCTACAATTTTAATAGCCTTGTGTACTAGTGTACTTGGTTTCAAAAATGGTTGCACGGACTTTGGCGGAGCTCTCCCCAACCCTGGTCGCTCTAAAATAAATGTAATGCATTTGCCGGGAATTCATGGAAGGAAACCTTGAAATGTCATACCAATAAAATCCATTTATGCTTTTGCTCGATTGCGCAGTCAAAATAATTTGTATTTCCGAAAAATCAAAAGCCATCAAGAAGCTCGGTGGGTGAGTTCATTACTGCTTAGCAGAAGCAACAAAAGTTTTCCAACGAATTCCTACGAATATAGAGGTTACCGAATGAACCCGTTGGGGTGATTACTTAGAACAGCGGCCGTGGCTATAAAAAAGTATGAACTACTTGAACGATTGACTGTATTATATACACACATACATACATACACACATAAATACATCCATACATACAGACAGACATACACCCAAACATCCATGTCTATGATTGCATACTTTGGGGTTATTAGCCTCCCTCTCTATAAAATCATACTTGCATACGATATATGTGTGTGTGTGTGTAGGTACATACATATGTTTGTATACTTGTGCGAACCCACATACATTCCTTTGATTGTATTTGTGTTTCATGGGCCTAACTGCAAGTTCGTCTTCGAATGAACCGCATTAAATACGATGACTGAGTTGACTGCGTTGACTTCTTCCGGCGCAAATTTGACACAGAGTAGGCAAATATCTGAGCAAGAACGTACGTGTGTGTGTGTGTGTGTGCATATGCATGCAAGCATAGGCGAACGCACGAGTGCATGTGCACGCTCCTACATACCAACATGCTTACAAACATGGATACAAACATGCATATAAGCAGAGGTATGTACATACATACAAACAAACATTCATACATAGCAAATGTGCAGTTGACTTTTTCTCGAGTTTCAATTGCAACA
Organism: Anastrepha obliqua; assembly: GCF_027943255.1. Lineage (NCBI taxonomy): Eukaryota > Metazoa > Arthropoda > Insecta > Diptera > Tephritidae > Anastrepha > Anastrepha obliqua. The sequence continues at coordinate 156,654,192 of NC_072892.1, read as the reverse complement.
TTTCTTATGTAGAATTGCATACAAAAACGCTGCATTGTTCGTGCATATTTGCCAAATGCTGTCCGGTCAGCCAACCAGTCAGACATACGACGAGTACGAACGAGTCCCCTAGTTAGTTGGCTGTGAGACGATGGCGCGACGTGCGCTTACGACAGCTCGCTCGCTCGTTCGCCAAAAAGGCCGCATATTACGTATAAATTTCGAATCAATACTATGAGCGAGCAGCAGCAACAACAGCAACAGCGAAAATATGAAGTAGTCAGCAAGGAAACAACAAAAACGAGAAAAAATAGAAAAGAGCAACAGCAACAGCAACCATCGACGATGATGAAAAATGAAAAAAAAAGCAAAGCAATTCAACTCAGGAATGCGGGGCCACATAAATGTCAGATAAAATGTTGATTGTTTTGTTTACAAAGATACTTTACGCTTCTGTTTACTGCTAAGTGCCTGACAGAGCTACGGCATCTACGCTTGCGGGTACACACTCGCATATACATACATATATGTATGCATGCATGTGTATGTATGTAAGCGCTCGCTCACTCGCAGCTCCACTGCAGCAATTGAGTACGAGTTAAATAAGAATATTGCCTGATTAAGTCGACCAGCAAGAGGTGTATTAAATAAATGAGCGCGCACACACACAGCTGCCGATACATACACATGTATGTATGTATGTATGTATGTACAGCCATACAAGTACGCCCAACAAAAACAGCAAGATAACTATGTACGAGAAATAAGTAGAAAAAAAAACCAGAGTAAAAATATTTTCTACAGCTACAAATACTGCCAACCTCACCATACACACACACACGCACGCATACACACAAACATCCATCACTGCGGGTTGCAAAGCCTGTGCACTTATTTTTGTTGTTGGAGATTGGAATGTGGCCGCACACACAAGCACACGCACACTTACAGCAGGCAACAACAACAACACCTACCACAAGAAGTTGAACAAAAATATTACAGCTATACACAGCGGCATGGAACAGCAACGCAAACGACAGTAGCGACAGCAACAGTCATCGTCACTCACAGTGGGTCGCTCATTTGGCGCACACCTGCGCCCTACGTCCGTACCACTTCTCAATCGTCTCATAATCATAATACCAGCAGCAGCAAGTGAGCGCAGTGACTGCGATCCGTAACGATTCGCCTCTCACAGCACCAATACCACAGAGTCCGCATCGTTTTGTGACGAACATTCACACAAACATACACATTTGATGTAGATGTGCTCATAGATCCTCTCATAGCAAATATACCCTCTAGGAAATACGGCTGGTCAAGTGCTATTAAACTGCTAGCGTTGTCGGTGCTGGTTCTGCTTTCAGAAGCAGAAATGAAGTTCCATATATCATCCTGTATAGCTAAAGTTCATAAGGTAACCAACATTTAATAAATACTTGGCGCGGATTTATTTAAAATATTTATAGAAAATGCATGAGAGTTGCCTTCTACATTTTGCGCGCTATAATTAAAACATATTAAATAATAATGAAAATGGCTTTATTATTTGTCAAATTATTCTCCTTGGAAGCCAATAAACTTCTGCATTCGCTTGAATCAATTGGCAAATTGCCACTCAGAAGTGGATATCTCCAAAATGTGCCGCTTAAAGGCTTCAACAGCTTCTTCAAGCGTTGAAAAACGTTAACCTCCCATTTTATTTTTGATGTTCTGAAACAAAACGAAATTATTAGGTGCCAAATAAAAAAATGTTCCTCATAAAAAATATCTGCAGTTGAAGTAGGCTTAAAGCTGTGGGTCCCTATATTTGTGAAACAAGTCTTAATGGAGAAAGAGCTCAGCCAAATACCTAACAGAAGTGTACGCGCCAATTATTTATTTTTTATTTTAGGTGCCGAATATAGCTGCAGTAAGGCAGTTGACCCTTTAGCATTTGCCGACGTTCCCATGACAGTCGGTTCTACGCTACCGAGCGACTCGGATTTACATACTTACCATCCAGCTAAGGGCTGTCACTCTGGCAGTATTCCCTGTACATGTATAGGGAATCTTTATGCTCCAGCAACAACTCTTTAATTCGATCTTTTTATTGCTTAAAAATTCTCTTGAGTGAGCCAAAACGAGAGAGCTCACATAGTCTTGGTGAATGATGATTCACCTTTGGCGGTTGGTTTTTCTTAGTTCTTCGAAAACTTCTGGCCAAAAAGTTAGTTATGCACCCTTAAAATTGTTTATTTCAAGTTTTTCTAATGGCGCAATAGCAGCATGACCAGATTTCCTGAAAAAACAGGCCACCATTTGCTTTGAGGTGCTGCTTCTGCGAATAATTTTTGTTGGATTGAGCTCGATTTGGAACACCCATATTGTCCATTGCTCTTTTACTTCCGGTTCATATGAATATATCCAAGATTCGAAACTTGGTATGATATCATTGATGTACTTTCAACCACCGAGATGGATTTCTTCAACATTTCTTTACTCTAATCGGCACAAGACCGTTTTGGGCAATTGGCGAATTATGCGATAGAAGAAGAGGTCGGCTGAGAAAAAGATGAAGTGATAATATGGAAAAATATATTATGGAGTGATATAGAAGTATACGCCGCCTTAGCCGAATGGATTGGTGCGTGACTACCATTCGCAATTCACAGAGAGAACGTCGGTTCGAATCTCGGTGAAACACCAAAATTAAGAAAAACATTTTTCTAATAGCGTTCGCCCCTCTGTATTTCTGCCATGAAAAAGCTCCTTATAAAAATATCTGCCGTTCGGAGTCGGCTTAAAACTGTAAGTCCCTCCATTATGTGGTTCCACAAATAGGAGGAGGAGCTCGGCCAAACACCCAAAAAGGGTGTACGCGCCAATTATACATATATAGAAGAATACAAGCTGTGGGCATATCTGATGTTGAAAGAAAAGCTGAAGACCGAATGACGTGGAGACGAATTGTAACGGAAGCAATGGTCGACCACGAACTGTGATGCTATGAAAACGATGATGATATTAAATTATGCGGTATCCAACGAGAACAAATCTTCGCGATGACCAAATGTGCATCAAAAATTAAATTTATGCTGGAATAGCTGGTCCTTTTTAGGCCCAAGAATTGTTTCTGACACAAAAACGGTTTTTGAACAGCCTTTACGCAACTCATCCTGCAAGGATCGACGGCACGTTGGAACTTGTTGTACCAGTGCTTCATAGTGACTAAGTGTAGTGCTTTAACGCCAGAAGTCGAAGTAAGTTGATCAATGCACTCCTGTCTCGATAGTCTACGTCGAAAATCGTAATAAATCATCGCATGAAGATGTTCACGAGTTAATTCTATCTTTTGGACGAGATGAATTTTTCCACTCTCTGAAAAAATGTACAAATAAAGCTCTTAAGTAAAAACGTTGTTTATAAGTTTATGCTAAAAAATACCAAACTTTTCGATAAAAATAGTGAATTGCAGATCATCATACGTAGTGTTGCAAAGGGTCGAAGTAGAAAAGGCAACTCTCGTACAAAATAAATCTAAAGCAGAATATTTTAATGTTGTATAAATGTATTACTTTCACTATTGAAAAATACGATTTCAAATCGTACAAATTACTTTCATTAAAAATATTGAATATCCTACGATTTGCAAAATAAGTATTCTATATAGATATTCTGAATATTAACCTCATTGTAGTATGATGGAACCAGTTTCGCCAAAAACATTTCTTTTCAGGCACTTACGATATATTCAGAGTATGACATAAATCAGAGCATAAATTAAATTTTTCGGAATATTTTCAATCCTGCACTATCTAGAGGTACCAATTACAACTTACAGGTTAACCCGCAACTGGAAAACAATCAAATTTCATTCAAATTAAAATTTGCTTTCCGAATGTTTTCATTGAAATTGAAATTAAAGAAAGTCATTACGTATACGAGTATATCGCTTTGTGCCCAGATTTTCTGAAATGGCATAACCTACAACAATGAGTTTTTTTTACATAGGTACGTAACTATAAGGGCAAGCGGGTTAGCCAAAATAGTGATAGCTTCAAAGAAGACTGAAAATTTAGTATTTTCAAAACAACAAATTTTATTTTGTTATAATACTCGTAAGAATATAATTTACTAATATATTTTTGTAACGATATTGAAGGGGCTATATACAGTTAGAATAAAAAAAAATCGATTTTTTTTTTTCTTAATGTACATAGTGATTAATCGAAGATTTTTTTTCACCGACTAATATTGTTTTTTATAAACAATTTAATGCCGAATTTTTGGTCAAAAATCGATTTTTTGTTTTGAGAAATCGCCATTGGCCAAAAAATTTTATTTAGCTTATTCCCTCGATTATTTACTAGATTTTATATTACTTTTATGAAATATGTTTGGTTTTTTTAATTTTAGAGTGTCCAGTTCAGGGATATAGTGGTCACCGCAAAACGTCTTTTTTGAGAGGAGCTGCCGGAGATCACCTGTAGCTCATTTCCAAATAAATATTTTTACTAATACTAAGTTTTAAAATACAGCTAAAAGATAACATGATATGCTTAAAAAATTTTATAGCAATAAATTGAAAAGTTTTCTTAGAAAAATCCTGGAAAATTCGCTTTTTTCGGCCTCCTAACTGTATATAAACCCTTAAGGTATTTAAGACGACAGGATCACAGCCAACGGTTTAAATGCGCAATTAAAACTTTAAATTCGTTCATCTCGAAACTACTTATTGCTAAAAGGCGAATACAAATACAGCTTTTTATATGAATCATCACAACTTTTAATATACCATAAATAATATGTTATTCAAACCACCACGTACTATGGCCGGCAAAGCTAAAAATTTTATATTTTTTCGTTAAAAATAGAAAATATTTTGTTTACGTGTTCAAAGTTCGACCATTACTGCATATAAAAATGTTTTTTTCAAATAAGTGCAAGAGCCAGAGTCTTATAATTTAAAAAAAAAAAAATTTATGCAACATTTTTGTACGCTCCTTAAGTACTATAATATTCTTATAAAGCTTAAAATTTTTTGTTAATTTCCCCTTCAAAAAAAATCTCAAAACATTCCTCAACTTGCTCTTCAACTGTCTATGTAATTACTTTTCAAGATATTCCTACAGGGCCTCCGTGCATAGTCCCACATAGATACACCGGTCAGGCCAATAAATTGTATCTCATAGATACGTTAATTCTTGCAAACGACAACAACTATTAAATGCTTGCATGACAGCAGGCGCTCTCTGCCTCTCTCTCTCTCTCTCTCTACCCTTCGCTCTTTCCGGCTCAGCTCCGGTGCGACCGCAGCGCCACCAAGTGGTGCCTATGCACACTAAGATCGGAATGCAGAAATGAGTAAATAAATTGATTGTATTATCGTCATTCAACGACTGAAATGGGCTAATTGTATTTCTGTAATCGCTAGCCCCTGTTGTTTTAAACGCGTCAGTACTCGCATTGACGAAAGCCAAGGGATACATTTCAATTGGCGTCAAATGTATCCGATTGCTTTCTGTTTAAATCATCGACAATCCGTTGTGCAAATTTTGCAAGTCCAGCGGTAATGGGACTCAAATATGCATACAAACATACAAAACTATGTAATTTGTTTGTCTGTTGAATAAGGTTAAAAATGTTGGTGCACACTCTTTTGCACTCATTTATTGTTTTTGCTACAATTTGAGAGAGCGGTGTTGTGAGTGTGAGTGCAGAAAAAATCGCTTGAAGATGTTGCCATATGAAAGAAATATTTTTGATTGGTTTAGGAAGCAGGATTTAGTATTTAAATTTTTTGAGGTTGGTAAAAAAGTGTTACTTTGGATGAAAGAGGCACATCTCATGCGGGATCCTTCATAACATAACTAATGGCGCTTCCATAAAGATTATTTGACAAATTCAAAATAGCTTTTAAAAGTTTCTGAAACTCTGTTCTAACCTTTAGCCGTGCGGTAAAACTTATATATTCGCTACCAGAATATCACCTTTGCCATATAACCACCGAAATCCTAATTGAGAAAATGATAAGCAATGAAGAAATGTGGAAAAATATTTGCAGATTCGTGGAAAGCATTCTTCGAAAGAAAAATCAAAACCAGAATGCAGGTGTACAGGAGGTATCTATATATATACATAATTGGCGCGTACACCCTTTTTGGGTGTTTGGCCGAGCTTCTCCTCATATTTGTGGTGTGCGCCTTGATGAGGAGCTATTAGAAAAATGTTTTTATTAATTTTTGTTTCACCGAGATTCGAACCAACGTTCTATCTGTGAATTCCGAATGGTAGTCGTGTGCCAACGCATTTAGCTACGGCTGCCGAATATAGATGGTATAGATAAATATGGAATGCAACTCTGAAGAATGAAATGTGAAAGCGGTTCCAAGGACAGTTCGAACCGAGGGGAAGTTTTTTAGTCCACTGCGACGGCGTCTTTGAATATGCATAAATTACTTTAAACCCCTCATCCGCAAAAAACAAAAATGCTACCATTGTAAAGGATCCTAATTTAATTTACTGGAGCCCATAAAGCTCCCCTAAATTGAATTTTACGTTCATCCATTTAGATGAGCAGTAGGCAAAGTTGAGGCAAAGTTTATGAGTTATCCAAGAAAGTTCAGAATCCATCCAATAATTGATCGTCCTGTGAGATTTTTGATCAATATATATTTTCCCGTAGTTTCTAGGTGGCACTCAAGGGCCTCAATAAACAAATTATAATTGGTAATAATGGTTTATTTTGCGCTTAGAACTTAGTTTGGCTCCATTTTACTTTCTTCGCTCCTGGTTCAACTTATCGTCGCCACTTGAAGACTGACCTCCCGCGACTCCGACTTCCTTAAGGTTTTCAGACTAGCGCCACTCTTCTGATGTTAGTCTACGCAACGTAAGCTCTATCCATTTCCACTTACGACACTGGATTTTTATGGTCCTTCGTGCCTGCTTAGTCGCATCCCACAGATCAACATTGCTTATAACTGCGCACCAGAATATTCGCATAATCTTACGAAGACAACGGTTACGGAAAGATTGCAACGTTTGTAGTGTGCAGGCTGTTATATTCCATTTTTCGCACTCGTATAAGACTGCTGACTTCTCGTTATCATTGAATATCCTTCGCTTTGTGCGCCTCGAAATATGAGTCGCTCGATATACCTTGTCTAGCATACCAAACGCAGCCGGTCCTCTAGATATTTCGGTGCACTTGTCCGCTGCCGACCCGCCAGTCTTTAAAATAATGTTCCCGAGGTAACAAAATTTGTCCATTACTTCTAATTGAGTCCGAGCAATCTGGAGAGCCTGCTTCGTGTTTAAAAGTGTCGATCGTTTTTTTTCAAGATCTATAAAGTAGATGCAGAGCGACGTACGCCCCTCAACCGATTGCTCCCCTGGCCCCTCAAAGTTTTTATATAGGCGACGCATGAGCAACACGGGTGGAAGCTAGATTCTCGCAACACCTGTTTCAGCGAATTGGACAACCGTTTGTGAAAGATGTGTGCTTTGATTTTATTTGCCAAGATTAGTAACGTAATTCCTCTAAACATTTTGCTCGCGGTTAGGTTACTCTTCTTCGGGGAAGACCTTTTAGAACTCTTAATGACCCCCTTTTTCGAACCCAGTTGATATTCTTTCTGAGTTCCAAATGTTTTTTAGTAAGGGTTGAAGAATCCGAGCGCTTAATTTCAGGTCAGTTTTGAATAGTTCCAGGTTGATGTTGCCGGGCCCGAGAGCTTTGTTGTGTTTTAGTGAGATCAATTGCTAATGAAAAATTAAATGTTATTTTAGAAAAGAAAAAACCCACGCACACACTGTATGTAGGTTACCTGTTCGAATCTATTCATAGAAATACTCTCATACCACCAGTCACCAATTTTCACATCTTCCTCTGAAACCCATGAATGATAGAATACAAGACTATGCAAATTGAGGTGGAATTTTTAAAAGTAATTTGTTATAATGTTCTATTGAAGAAGCTTTGAGAGAAAATCATGTGCATTCTCTCCTCCTAGATACAGAATCCCACGCTGGAAAGCATACAGAGGTGGCAACACACGCGAACCGTTAACCTGCTCTCAGTGACTTTGACAGAACCAGCTGATTGGCTGGCGCAATAATAAAACAAATACTTATATTCATTTTATTGTTGTGTTATTTTTCATTCATCGGCCGCCGTAGCCGAATGGTTTGGTGAGTGATTACCATTCGGAAGTGCCCGAGTATGAAGCACCGAATGATAAAAAAAGTTCTTTCTAACACCAGTCGCCTATTGGCAGACAATAGCAAACCTCCAGTGTATTTTTCCATAAAAAGGTTCATTATGAAAAAAAAAAACTATCATTCGGAGACGGCGAACAAGTGTAGGTCCTTCCATTTATGGAAAATATCATCATCTATTTGCGCCCTGAAGAGATCAAAAAAATTTCAGGAAACCCATACAAACACTTTTTTTTCTAGAAGTTGATTTCTTAATTTCAAACGTTTAAGGCATTTTTTATACCGATAAAAAAAGTGCGCAATTTCAAGCAAAATTTATTTCATTTCTAGTAAAATCAAAATAAAGAGATGCCCTCCACAAAACTGACAAGTCCGGAAAGGAGAGCCGAGGAGAAGATGTTCGTGTGTGAGTTTAGTATGACCGGGTCTCAGACGTATGAAAGTTGTGATCTGGTGTTTGGAAAGGGATGTTGGGAATAAGGATTTTTTACCATTAGGATTTATAAGGGTATATGGATGATTAAATGGACACCATCCAACCTTTTTTAAGTGGGAAGAATGGAGGTTGTTAGTTTTAAGGATGTCATTCGAGGAGGAAAAGTTCGAAAGTGATGGAGGATTTGGAATATGTATTTATGGCTGTTGCATCAGCTTTTACATTTCCATTGATGCCTATGTGGCTAGGTATCCGTATAATCTTTATTTTGTTAGGATTTATTCCTGATACGACAAACGATCGGATTATCATTAAAGATATTTTTTATCGCTAGACAGACTGACAAGCTGTCTGTACACATAAGAATTTTCCCTTATTATTTGTTGCATACTCTGACGCTTGAAGGATAGCCAATGCCTTGGCAGAATAAATTAATCTATTCGGAGTCAGCCAACCATTGGATAGTAAGCTTCCGTCATTCTCTACCGCAGCAAAAATAGTATGTACTATGTTCAGTACGTGAACCATCTGTGAAAATCGTTACCCAACCCTTTAAGGACTACGAATGAATCATTTCCATAAAACGTGGAATAAAAACTACCGCATTTGTGTTAAGTTTACTGAAAGCATGAAGGTCGACATTTATTGATGCGGGAAGGAGTTTCCAGGGACACTGACTACTAATTTTCGAGCAAGATGCCGGTGAAGATATACCTACTTTGTTGCAGTTGTAGATATATGCAACGACGGATGACCGACCAAATTTTAAAAGAGCGATTATGCCGAGAAGTGGTCTGAAAAGAAATTTATTTGTAGTGCTTGAAAATTTGGTTATAAGTTTAAGAGTAGTTAATTGACATCTTTCAGTGTTAGATGGCAGATCAGCTTCAGTGAAAACACACTTAATAGGAGACGTTGTAAAGGCGTTAAGGCTACGCCTGACCGCTGAATGATAAGGGGCATTGAGTAGGTTTAGATGCTGCTTGGCCATAAATGGGTAGACAAAAACCTCAAATACTTGAGAAAGTCGGAATTTCATACAGCAAATTTGTTTTTTAGGGAATATTTTAAGGCTCAAAGCATTTTAAAACAATAAACAATTTTTTTTTTTGGAAAGTTCCACAGCTGTTTTACACCTTAAAGCGTTAAAAAAGAAAATGAAAACCCCAATGGTATTTTTAAGTAAAATCATCAATGTCTGAGTTTCACACAAGAGAGTTTTTTTTTCATTTTCTATTCTATTTTCTTTTTCGTAAAAATGTTTTTCTTAAATTACATAAATAAAAAATTCATCTTAAATATTACAAAAAAATTAGAAAAACTGTACATAGGTTACTATTTCTAAGAAAAATCATAAATGCTTGCGCGAATCAGAAGTTCATAAAATGACGTAGTTTTTTACGAAATTCCGTTCATGAATTCATTTCTATTTTAAGGTTCAAAGCATTTTTAAACCAGTCAAAAAAAAATAAATAATTGTTTTTTTTTTAAATAAATAAAATAATAGAATTTTTTTCTTTATTTATTAATAGAATTTTTTTATTTATTTAGTTTTTATTTTATTTATTTCTTTTTTTACCACAGCTATTTTACTCCTTAAAGGTTTATTAAAATGAAAAACCAAAAATTATTTTCAAGTAAAATCATTACTGTCAGAGTTTCATACAAAAAGTTTTTTTTTCCAAAGTATGTTTTTAGTAAAAAACCAAAAATCAAACCAAAAATTATTTTCAAGTAAAATCATTTCAGTCAGAGTTTCATACAAAAAGTTTTTTTTCCAAAATATGTTTTTAGTATTTTTTTTTTTATTTTAAATGTTAAAAAAAAAATTAAAAAAAAAACTTATTAATTTATTATTTCTCAAGAAAATCAAATGCTGGCGCCAAATCGGAATTTCATACAACAAATTTTTTATTCAGCGATTGCCTTCTATTTTAAGGTGTAAAGCATTTTTAAAGCAATCAAACAATTTTTTTTTAATTTTTATTATTTTTGAATTTCGTTTTATTTTTTATTTAGTAATATTTGTTTTTTTTTTTTTGAAAGCTCGCTGTTTCGCTTTGGCAGCTGTTTTATAGCTTAATAGAGATGAAAATCCGAAAATTATTTCAAGTGAAATCTTCAATACCGCCGGAGTTACATTTTTAACACTACTGGGTTGAAGAAACTTCGAATTTCTTGCCTAAATTGTTGACATACTCATAATAGAAATAGAAATAACTACTACGAGTACGCGTTATTCTCTTTTTACACGATGTGGTAGATACGTTGTGTAAAAAAAAAAATTTTGTAACAAAAAATGCATGTAAAAAGAGAATTAGGTAAACACAATATTAAAAAAATAGTTTTAGTGCTCATTTAAGAATTTATTTCGTGCTTACTCATTTTAATTCATTAAATATATTAAAATAAATAAATTACTAAACGGCGAGACGATAATCTACCGAGTCTCAGAGACTTTTCCTTTTCCTTATTTGAAAAACCAAAACAATCGCAGAAAAATTATCTTTCGTTTACCCTTTGTTGCCATTTCCATATTTCGGTAATACAAAATCTTTACTGAATTACCTAATTATTTTCTTTGTTATTTTCTCCATATTTCGGTAATCACAAATTTTTATTGAATTACTTAATTATTTTCTTTGTTCTTTTCTCCACATTTTGGTAATGAAAAATCTTTACTGAATTGCCTAATTATTTTCGTTGTATACCTCCTTCAGTTCAATGCCCAATTTCTGCACATTTTGGTTTATATATTTAGCTGGCAACGCCATCGACCGCTCTTCATCCAAATCTCAACTACTACGTGAGAAGTCAACTCACTAATACACTCGAAGCCTATCTAGCTCCAGCAAAACGCCACGGAATCCGTTGCCTCCAAAGCAAATGGGCACGATCAATGCGATCATACCGTGTTCGTAGCTCACAACATTAACGACTTGTTGTTCGAATGGTAGCTCGTTGCGGAAAGTGCTCGCGGGCTAAGCAAAATATACCCATAATAAGATTCATTTACAATGAACACCAACAAAACGCAGGGAGATATGTGAAAAGAAAGTGAATAAAAAATTTCAAATAGAGTTTGGTATAGAAATCGAACCAGCTAGTGAACGAAAAGAAAAATCAAGCAAAAATAAATAGGAAATAAAAAAAAAACATTTATACACAACGAAAGATGTACACAAATTGAAGCTAAACTGAGTACTAAGTAAAAGAAATAATCTAACTGAATTAGTGCATTGCAAACGAAACAAATTGGGTAATCAAAGTAAAAATAAAATTTTCAGAAATCATACAAAAAAGTTCATACAAATCACAGAAAGCAAATAATATTTAATTGTTCAAGAAAAATACCAGAGCAAAAGTAATTTTCCCTCGAAACAAATATACAGCGCGTGAAAACGAACTAAACAGCACACAAATGAATATGCATACAAACATACATACAAACACATATTTAAAATGAAAAAATAATAAATAATTTATTTTTTATGGAATGGAATGCAGCAAAAGAGATAGCGCTAGCGGGCCGACGTTTGGGGGCCATGCGCGTAAATGAGATGCCGACAAGTTGGAGCGCACGAATTCAATTTTGAAACGATTCAACGAGCGAACGTCAAACGACCAGCAAGCAATAGCAGCCAACGTACGCTCGCGCGCGCAGTGGGGGAGATAGAAGTGTGGTGTTGTTGATGGTTTGTTTGTTTGTGAGAGAGACTCAATGTGAGTGTGCAAGTGCGCGGTAAAGTGTTGAGAAGTCGTCGATGCGATCAGCATAGAGCGCGACTGACTACATACATGCACACATACATGCATACATACATGCTACTCTACTCTCAGTGCCTGACTAACTGACTGCATGTGTGCTGTTGAGCGAGGCAAAATAACGCGCAGAGACTATCAACGTCACAGTCGTCGCCGTCGTCGTCGTCGCCCACTTTTTGCCAACTCTATTGGCACCAAACAGCAGGCAGTAGCCATCGCGGCTAAACTACATACCAGTCAGTCAATTTGCTAGCCAGCCAGCCAGTCAGCCAGTTAGCTAGCAAGCTAGCGCTAACGCCCGCAAACGATCGAATTGATTGTATTATAGTCGCGCGAACGCGCGTTTACTCTTATTAGTGGCATTTGGAACGAGCGCGTCGGGTCCAAGACAAGGAATTTTTGAATTTTTGTGCGCGACTCACGTACTGAAACAAATTGGGTATCTAGTTTGCAGAGTATGCGCACTCACATGCATACACATACATACCCGTGTGTATATATATATGGCTAGATATATATGTAGCGCTGTGTTTTTTAATGGATAAATGGATTTGCACGTGTGTTGAGTGAACGATTTATATATATATTTGTATAATTATAATTTTTTTTTTTACATTACATACATACAACCCAAAAGCGGTAATTTACTGGTGAATTTGATGCACAAAAATCCACTTATAAAAAATTTGAAATAATTTGAAATCAACTCTGTTGAATATTAAGCAGCGTTGTGGTAGTGGCAAAGTGAAAATCGTTGCTTGTGAAAATAACAAAAAAATATATATATATACAAAGCGAGCAATTAATAAAAATGCGTGTATGCAACTAAAACAAAACCAAATAAAAAAAAAAGAGCAAAATATGAAAATTAATTAAAAGTTAAAAAGTGTTAAAGCGGTCGAATTGTCTAAATCGCATGCTGCTGCCGCCCCACAGCAACACCCAACTAAGCTAATTGGCGCGCTGATTACAGCCTGCAAATCCGCATAGCAGTAGCGCATCAATAACGCCCAGCAGCGCAAGTGCTGCAATCGCGTCGTTTCGTGCCGCGCCTCACATATAAAATTTTTCGTACATTTAACCAATTCAAGCGCCGCCCCAACGCGTACGCGCCTCGTCACATCTTAGTGTTGCATAGTTGAGTGCTAGTGAGTGCCGCCAAGTTTATGCGCCTGGCAAAAGATGAAAAGATAACAAAGCCAGCAACAGCAAGTGCAACAAATTACAAAAAAAAAAAAAAAATTAAAAAAGAAAAACAACAACAGCGTACGTATTTAGCGCGTCGAATATGTTGTGGCCTGCGCCATCAGCGTTACCGTTATCGTCAACATAAACGCTGTTGTCGTAGTCTTTACTTGGCGTAAAACGTTTGCATTTGACAATATTTTTTGCTAGCAATAACAACGATAGCAACAACATTCAGCAGCAACCGTACACTTTCAACGGCAACAACTTTAGCGCGCAATTATTGCCTTTATGGACGTCAGTTTTTGCATTTTCGCGCTGGTTTTACTTTTCGTAAGCCATTTATGATTTTTATCGCAACATTTACATGTAAGTTGTTGTTGCTGTCTCACATACTTTTCCACGTTCACATCGCAAGTGTATACGCCTTTAGTGCTAAGCACGCCAGCGCCGTCGCCATCGCCATCGCCGTCACTATAGCGACCACAACAGCCGCTTTAATCGCTTTTGCAGGCGTCGCCGTCGCCGTCGCCGTCGCCGCCGTTTTCCCTGGCAATCATAAAAATTTTCTCGTCGACAACGTGCAGGAATTTCAATTTGAAATTATGCCAAAACTACAACATCAGCCACACCACCAGCCACAACACCAACACCAACAACAACAGCAGCAGCAGCAGCAACACCATCACCACACATCCACACATCATGGCGAATATCCATTGCCAAATGGCTGGGATATCGCCACCGATTTCGATGGAAAAACCTACTACATCGATCATAATACGAAGAAGACAACGTGGCTGGATCCGCGCGATCGGTATGTAGCCAAATTGACACCAAAACTAAATATGCACACATCCATACATTCACGTGTATGCATGTATGAGTGTGTGCAAATACATACATATTCACATGTGTATGGTTGCATAAAATCACACATTCATACTCGTGTGTCGGGATTTATTTACCTTCTTCGTACATCAGAAAATATTTATTTAGCACAGATTTTCAATTTTATAAGATTTTCGTTTACAGTTAGGTATTTGGGTCTTTTATGGTTTCTCAAAAGAAGCACTAAATATTTTTTTTTGGCATATTTATGTTGCAGAGATTTGTATAGTTTGCGTTCGTATGTCCAGTCTGTGTTTATGATTTGCTTATGGATTTTCGCTCTACAGAATCTGCCATGAAATGAATAGGTTCCGATGATGGGTTCTGGTAGAGGGAGTATGGTTGGTTGGTTGGTTTAAGTGGTGATTCTTCCAGAATCCAACTAGCGCGAACGGACCATTTTGTTGCCACATCCTCGTTACCAACTTGTTTGCCAGTTATTTACAGCATGACACAAACCGAAAGCCAGTTATGAGTGCCGTTAGTCTCCAGGCGTCCCGTCGCTTCATGTTTACCAATGTCGACGTACGCTTGAGGTTGTAGGCGGGCCATAACGTTCTGCTTATATTGCATTTCGTATGATCTCTCCATGTACAATCTGCGATTCGGAGGTATTCTAGGGAAATTGCACATTTGACTGCACCTAATAGTGAGTATACCGATTCTCCAAGAGCGTTATTCATGACAGATCTCCTTCTTGCCAGTTCATCTGCTTTTTCATTACCTTCAGTGCTCCAATGTCCCAGGACCCAGATTAAGGCAACTTTATGGTTTTCACTCAAGGTGGTAAGGCTAGTCCTGCTGCGTTGCACTAGCTTAGAGGTTGTTGTCGCCGAATCTAGTGCCTGTATTGCAGCATGGTTATCCCAAAGAATAGCGGGAGTATACTTTTATTAATTTTTTTTGGGGTGTCCAAAGTTTCCTTCCAATTCGGGAGCCTCATGGAGATATTGCAAAAACAGCCTTAGACTGGTGTCCACAAGGAAATTGCAGGCGCGGAGTCCATCCAACACATGGAGACGATTAGTCGATACAGAAGCGCTTCAAGCAGGCCACTCATGGCGGCCAATCATGCTTCTTGCATTGAATAAACCTAACATTAAATTTCTTGTTGAGACCCTATGTTCCTGCTAGGGATCACAGGAAAAGATATACGAGTCTATAAAGTTTCCGCCTTTTGCACATCTTTGAGATAAATCGGCATTTTAGCTATGTGGTGCATGCAACAGTTCTATGTCAATAATAAAGAGCAACATTTTAGTGGAACATTTGAACCCTCCAACTCGTGATTGGATCGACCTTTTGTGTGTCTATTATGGGAAAGGGCCAAAATACTCGTAACAGAGTTGAAATGTACCTCATAAATATTTGCTATAAAATTTATTTATTTTTAACCTTCTAATACACAGGACACGCCTTTTGCCGAGATCAAAACAATTTTCTCTAAAAATTACAAAAATAAAAAAATATAAAAATGAATTAAAAAACCAGAAATAAAACGAAACCGAAAATATTTAAGGATTACTTTCGTTAGTGGACATGAGGGATATCAATCTCCAATATCTCTGAGATACCTGAATATGTTTGCAAGTTTTTCTTTATAATATTAGTTTGAGAAAAAAGAAATCCATTATTTTTGGGTAAAATTTAAAAATTTATTTAAAATGTTTCGGATTGCCCGGTTGGGCTCAAATGTGCACCGTTTTGTTGTATAACTTGTTGCCATTTTGAAGGTAGCTACGTAATACCTCTGGCATGCCTCAATGTTTTGGTACTTATTGGCGAATAACTCTAATAATCGATTTTCAAAATCTTCTCTTGATACAAATTTCTTATCACTGAGGAAGTTTTGCAATGAGAGAAAAAGGTGGCAATCGCTTGATGCCATGTGCGGTGGTGGCATTAAAACTTCCCCACCAATCTCCCGCAGTTTTTGGCGAGTCACCACAGTCGTGTGGGGCCTTGCGTTGTCCTGATGGAACGTAACACCTCTTCTGTTGGCCATTTCTGGTCATTCGCTAGCTTCAAACGGTCCAGCTGTTGATAGTAGAGATCTGAAATTAGTGTTTGGCCATACGGAAGCAACTCATAATAAATGATTCCTTTCAATTCCCACAAAATACACAGTAGATCCTTTGTAGCTGTTAGTCCTGGTTTGGCCACCGTTTTAGCTGCTTCAACTCGCTTAGACCACGAATTTGAATAGTAAAAAAAATGTAAATATTGGTAAAACATCAATATATATACATATATATATATGTAAGATACCGTTATCATTTTCCATTTTGACTTACATATGGCTGTTAGGGCTTAAGGTAGAAAATTAAAAAAAATTGCAATAAACAAAAAAAGTTATACGCTTACAGAGAAAAAATGCGAGAAACAGTCATCGGTCATAATTTCATAGTCAGAGACAGAGTGAAGATTTTTTTAATCACAGTTTAGGCAAACTATTTTGAGGCAACATTTTAAGTTATGTGCATGTATACATACATACATACATATACATATGTTCATATCCATCTATATATTCTTAAAATTTGAAAAAATATGTTTGCTCATACCTCATAAATTTACTTACATACAAACAGGCATCTCAAATTTCTGCAAAAAATATGCGAAATCTCTGCTAGAAAAATGTATGGGGGGAAAAAATTTGAACTAAAAAATTCGGAAGCAGTTTTATCGCACGCACACACACACACACATCAGCATAAGCAATTAACATTATTTATGTTAGAGTTGCACGTTGAAGAAGAAAAAACGAAATCAATTATGTTTGTGCGTACATTTTCAAAAGCTCACGCATAGCATAAACATTCGCAATTGTTTATAATTAACACACACAAACGCACGTATTGCACTCGCGCTTATTGCAAGTAGCCAAGTGAGTGGGGAAGCAGCCGCGCATAGTTGTTGCTAAATGCGAGCGTTCGGGAGTTCGTTTGTATGTGCGTTTACGTACTACCAGCACTTCACGTTCCCCAAATGCAAAATGCGAACATTAAATTGAGAAAATACTGAAAATTCGAAAATGAAAAAGTGGGTATAAAAAATTTGAAAAAATCTGCTTCGCACCGATCGCTCCTAGGAACGCTTGAATCGTGTGCCACTACACGCGCCTAGCGTTGCCCCTGCTACCGTTGTTACTGCTACATATACTTGGCACATTCGCACACACCTATGCACATACATATGGATGTGTGTACATGCGGATATACATACAAACACAGCAACAAACAAGTGAATGCCTACATTTGCAAGCTGTGTTTTTCAATTTGAGTTTTCTCGGTTTTGTTTCTTTGCAATTTGTTTTTTTTTTAATTTTATTTTGTTACTGTTGCTGTTTATAGTAGTGTGTGTGTGTGTGTGTAGATATTGCCGCCGCGTGAATTCATTGCCTGCAACAACTGCTCGCGCAACTACTTGTATGTGTTGCTGTTGCTGTTGCTTGTTGTTGTAGGTGTTTTTGTTGTAAATGTGTCCACACACACGATTCCACATTTGAGTTCAACTATACTTGGACTCTTAATCATCACATTGGAATGTTTTGTTTAATGTTTTTTTATTTTTTTGCTTAATTATTTTGTTTTTTCTTCTTCGTTTCATTTTCATTTATTTCAATTTTTCCGAAGCGTTGGCCGTTGTGTGCACATAAAAGCTTGTAATAAACGCGCGTGTATACAATTTGAAGGTATACAAATATGCTCGCGTACGTACAAACTAACATATGCCATTTTATATGGCGCATACATAAATACACACACACACATACTCATATATACACACACATACATATATTGTACATGTACAAAAAAAAAACAAAAATGTATGCAAGTGAGTATGAAATTTATAACGCCATATGAGTTTGTGCATTCCATAACCAACACTCACTCAATTGCAACACACGCACATACACACACACACTCACACTCTCATACACATGCCGCCCCACTGTAGCACGCTGCTTGCCCGCGCTTCTGATCGCCTAACAGCCTCGACGCCTCAACGCCTCAACGCCTAACCGCCTAACCGCTTAGCTGGCTTGTTTGTTGTTGGCTGTCAAAGAGCCTGTGAGTTTTCCTCCGCAAACGAGTTGATTTTGCTGGCTGTCTTGCCTTGTCTCTTGTGCAGCGCTCTCTTATCGTGTGCATGTGTATGTGTGTGTATGCTGTTTTGTTCATGGCAGTACTAGTAAATAGATTGGAATGTGCACTCATGCATTGGAAAATTTTAGTTTTTGGAATTGAAATTTTTTTCTCCACCAGCTGCTTGTTCTTGCTGTACTTTGAAGTTGAGTTCAAAGGGGGTTATTTTATGGGAAACATTATTATGAAAGTGAATGCGTACACACACACACACATATGTACATGTCCTGTTTTAGATTATTCCGCGTTGGTGGGATATTTTCAACTTACAATGCATTTTTATGGGTGTGTGCGTGTGTGTATGTTTAGTGCATTTACTTGTGCATATATAAGCAGGTGTATTTCTTAATTTAATTAAAAACTAAGTAGCTGCAATAAAAATTAATTTTGTAAAATATTAATAATTACACTTTCCTGCTGCGACGGCTGCTAGAGTCGCGTGTATGTGAGTGTGATCCCTATTAGTGCACCAGTGCATCCCTGTCTGCGCGCTAGAATTTTCATCAGTTGCTTGCATTTTTGTCAATGGCGTGAGTTGCCATAAATTGCCTACTCAGTTCCAAAAATCCTTCGGTTCTTTGATAGCAAATTTTTTTTAGTAGCAGTCGATCTTCAGCAGGCTTTTTCAAAGTACCGAGTGCTTTTTTGCCTAGAAAACGACGCATAAAGGAAAGCATAATTTCGTTTTGCGGCCACTTAAAATCTCAAGGCGCTGTACGCATGGCGTTGAATATAACTCGAAAAGCTATTTGAATGCCACTTTGAAACATTCAGTAACTACTGAGCATATTTTCAGATCTTAATAAGCAAATAAAGCAACGATTTGAGCGAGGTGGTTTCCAAATTTGCAAAAAACAAAACTTTTAACAAAAAGTTGAAAAAAAAGGTTTTTATGAGAAAACTAAAAATTGAGAGGGATGGCTTGCAAAAAGTACAAAAGAAAAATTCAATAAAAATGTTGAACAAAAAATGAAAATGTTGAAAAACAAAATCAATAAAAAGATTGAAAAAACTAAAAATTGAGAGGGGTAGCTTGGAAAAAATACAAAAAAAAAATTAATATAAATTTGCAACAAAATTTTTTTTTTATTTAATAAAAATTTAATATAAATGTTGAACAAAAAAACATTTTTTATTTAATAAAAATTTAATAAATATAATGAACAAAGACAATTAAATTTTATTTAATAAAAATTTAATATAAATGTTAAACAAAAAAAGTTTTTTTTATTTAATAAAAATTTAATGTAAATGTTGAACAAAATCAATTTCTTTTATTTAATAAAAATTTAATATAAATGTTGAAAACAATCGACTTTTTTTATTTAAAAAAAATTTTATGTAAATGTTGAACGAATTTTTTTTTTATTTAATAAAAATATAATATAAATAATAAGCAAAGACAATTATTTTTTATTCAATAAAAATTAAATAAAAATGTTAAACAATAAAAGTTTTTTATTTAATACAAATTTTATATAAATGTTGAACAAAAAAAAAAATTTATTTAATAAAAATTTAATATATGTAATGTTTTACAAAATCAATTTTTTTTATTTAATATAATTCTTGAAAAAAATGTTGTTTTTTCAATAAAAAGATTGTAAGCACTATTTTATCATGAAAAATTAACAAACAAAAAATTATAAAATGTTGAAAAGAATCGAAAATATTTCACTTGAAAGGAGTCTATAACAAAAATTTCTTTTAATAAATCCTAAAATTATTAAATTATTTTAAAAATTTCTTCAGTTTACTTTTTTATTATATTCAAATGAACAAATAAACCAGTTCTAAAAAAAATTTACCAAAAATTAAAAAAAAGAAAAGAAAAAGTTTCAGAGAAAAACATTTTTTATGTTTTTTTTTTAATTATATAAATAAAAACCTTTTTTTTATGTTTTTTTTTTATTTTTTTTTTGTCATAAAAAATTAACAAAAAAAAGTACAGAAATGTTGAAAATAATCGAAGATATTGATATTGAAAATCTAAACCAATCTGCATAGAGTGAATCTCAAAATTTCTTGAACAAAAAATTCAAAATTTGACAAATACTTTTCAAAGAAAAAAAATAAACGCTACATTTTTATATATTTTTTTTAACTATATTTTATCATAAAAAACGTTAACAAAAAAAGTATAAAAATGTTAAAAAGAATCGAATATATTTCACTTGAAAAAAGTCTGTACCAAAATTTTCTGCATAGAGTAAATCTTAAAAATTCTTCAGTTTACTTTTTATTATACTTTTATTATCAATTTTAGAAAAATAAATACAATTTTTTTACATACATTTTTTTAAACTGTATATAATCACGAAAAATTTACAAACAAATAATTTAAAAATGTTAAGAAGCATCGAAGATATTTCACTTGAAAAAAGTCTATACAAAAATTTTGACCATTAAATGAATCTCAAAATTATTAAATTCAAAACTTTTCAAAATTTAGTCAGTTTACTTCTTATTTTATTCAAGCCTACAAGTAAAACAGTTTTCAAAAACATCTAACAAATATTTTGAATTTTTGAACAAAAAATTTGTTTACTCTAGCCTACAAGTATGCAAATTTTTGGAAAAAAAATAGCTAAAATACACCCGGAGGTTGTCTGGTTGGGGTTTTCTGCCAAAACTGGGCATATACAAATTGGACTGGAAGAGGTTTCGGGGACTATTATGAAGCAGTTCATCAACAGGTATAAAATTGGTGCCTGCTCTTTTAAGTTCATTACAAGATATAAAGTGGATACCAGGATAACAGATGTAAAGCAGAGGCTGAGCAGTTCATTAACAGATTCAAAACAAAAGCTGAGCAGGTCATTAACAGATGTAAAGCTGATACGTAGGCTGGCAATTAACATTTCGTAAGACATCGTCATGTTAAAAACAGTTAGTCAACTGTTAGTATTAAAGAAATATTTATAAAGCATTAACTAAACTATTTCAGCTGCAAAGCGAACTGGTAACAAGGCAGTTCAGAACTGGCAGGTTTGGCTGCAGAGTCTTCAAATGTAATCTTAACTGCTCTTATTTTTGTGTAAACAGCTGTGTGTAAGGTATGTACATACATACACACATACATACGTACATATTAATATGTCAACTGAAAACTGGCAGAGGAAAGTGAAATTGATAAGCTCACACTTTCTGTTTCTTTCCGCTGAAAATTAGCTTCAGTAAATAATTTCACACTTCCCGCACGCTCATAGCCACACACGCACGCACAAGCGCACACACATTCTAGCCATAAATATTGTGGGCTTAACTTTTGTCAAAATACATTTATTATATTTTCAATAAATTTCGCCCTAAAATTTAGCAGAAAATAAAACAAAACTATTGCTGCGGCTTAATCGATCAATAATAAAAGCGATTTTTTTTTTCAAAAGACAAAAAGTCATAAAAGCGGAAATGAAGAAGAAGGCAACATCTGTTAACTTTTTATTTATTTATTGCGTGTATTTCTTCATGTTAATTGACATTTGAAGCATCACCAATCTGCGGCCATAGGTAGACTAACAAAAGCAAGAAGAAGAATTTATTGAAAGGAAAAACAAAAAAAAAAAAATCTACTCAGCCGTATTAACAGCCAATGTGCGCTCATAGTCTGGATGAAAAATAATATAACTGTAAATCAGCCATTAACGGTATCAGTTCATTTTAACCCTTTTGTACCGAGCGGTACATATTTCGAAAAGCTTTAAATGATCTTAGCAGCAGTAAAATTATACCGCATGGTAACCCTGATTCCAGCAGCTGAAAGCTTAAACAACTAGTGAAACTTTCACAGTGAGCTTTTTTCCCTTTCGAACAGGAGAAAGCTCTTGGGTTCAGCATTGTATACTGCAGAGCCTTGCAGAGAGGGTACCAAAGGAAGACAATGTAGCCGCAGTGAGCGTAAGAGGAATTTCAGATAAGAGCAAAAACCATCTGCGAAGAGTGTAAAGAGCCTTTGGGTAAAGATTGTTTTAAGTTATAAAAAGTATTGACCCAAAATATGTCGTGAGCAATAAGAAACATATTAATACGCTTTGCATTTGTCGTTGTTGTTGTTGTAGTACTACTTTAATAGGTCCTGCCAGTGCGGTGTAGTCACCAACCGTCATCGTCTAACTCTTTTGGTGGTAGGCCCAGGAAACATGCTGCTACGACAGGTTGGGTTCAGAGGGAGAGGGGTTCAAGAAGGCATGTGCATAGGTGTTTATTATATAATTGGCGCCCACACCCTTTTTGGGTATTTGGCCGAGCTCCTCCTCACATTTGAGGCGTGCGTCTTGATGCTGTTTCACATAATGGAAGGATCTACAGTTTTTAGCCGACTCCGAACGACAAATGTTTTTTATAAGGAGGTTTGCCATTGCCTGCCGAGGAGCGCTCGTTATTAGAAAAAACTTTGATTGTTTTTCTATCGCCCATCCAGCTACAGTGGCCGCCTTCACGTGCCGTTCTTACATTGAGAATGTCGGGCCGCTAAGTAGGAGTGTAACCTGGTAGAATATCCAGATCGTAATTGAGTCAAAGTTATGCGGGTGTCGCGAGGTAGCTAACGCTCTTCGTCTTCAATAGCTGGTGGTTGAGGGTCGTGAGTTTAGGAAGATGGTAAGAGTCTCCCGATGTATGTCGTTTAACATCTGTCTTTATACTGTGTGGCCCTGTAGTTGCAGTTTTGTTTTGTCCGGGATCTCGTTACTGTAGTTCAAAAGATGCCTACTGGCAAGACTGGGAGGTGGCTCATGTGCTAGTCTGTGCGGATGATACCGTCTGAAGCACCAAAGTACAGATTGCTTGCTAAGCATTTTGTTGTGCTCCGTCAGGGGGAGGCTGGAAGCTTCATTGCGAAGATGTTGCAACGCGTGGCTTTCCTGATTGCAGTATTTTGACAGATCTGAAGCTTTGTGCACTGCGTATCACTAATGACAGGCGACCAGATGGGCACAGCATAATTCAAAACCAGCTGATAAATCGCTTTAAATGTCCTCAGCAACATTTCTTTGTCTTTTCTTCCAAGTGCTACCGGCCAGCGATTTGCGGACGTTGTTGCGGTTTTACACCTTCGTGACAAATGCGGCTGTATGCGCTGAAAAGGAGAGCAAACTGAGCAAGGAGACACCCAAGATTTTGGGGTTGTTAACGGTTTTTATTGATATGTTAAGGACTTGCACCTTTAGCTTGTTTGAGCTCTTTCGTCAGGTGGTAAAGAGGATTACCGTGGGTTTAGTGGGGGAAAGTTTCTCACAAGGAAAAGATTCCTCGCAATGAAAAAGCGGGACAAGCAGCTTTCGCATGATTTGCTTGTGGGTTCGTACCTACCTATACAACCTCTCGCTTCACTATAATCCTCCGAAACGCATTTTCTTTCTCTTCTTTCATCGGAAATGCTATATTTTAGCTGGAAATAGTTACCCTTCACCGCACAGAATTCTGCTTCAGCTATGAAAGGGTTAATATACGACTTTGTACACAAATGATTAAACAAATGGAAAAGGTATTTATATACACCAACAACACCAACAACAACAACACCAACAATAGAATCCCATACATTATCACTCATGCACGGCAATCAACTATGCGAAATCGTATGTTTTGTCGGCGGCTGACGACTATCGGCTGTTTGTTGATGATAACTGCTGCTGCCGCCTCTGTTGTTGCCAATTGCCATTTGTTCAATGCCTCAACGCCTGAACGGTTTATTGAGCTTTGAAAATGTCATAAAAATTCCTTAGCCGTTTTTAATGATGACGAATGTGCGCTTTTGCAATCGAAAACGAAGTACAAAAAATAAGAATTCAATTAAATTATTTCGAGCTTATCACAAGTGATTATTTTTTATTATTATTTTTTTTTGTACAAAAGTATTTATTTGTATGCACTGTAACTTGAATACACATTGCAGTTGCTGCCTGTTGGCTGGCGATCGTCGCTGCGTATGAGGAGGAGTTCGTTATTGAAGGCAGATCGCTTCATTTTTTTCATGGTCGTCGCATTTAAGTACTCAATTGTTTGTATACTCACTTTTTAGTCTACAAATATACTTGCATTTATATGTTCAGCTTTTTCTGCTTTTGTTTGCAGTTTTCGGCATTTTTTAATACAGTTCCGTATTTATTTATTTCGCATATTTCATTTCACTTTGCATTCATTTTGCACGCTTTTTAATTTTCACTTTTTTTTTCTTTAACAAAATCATACGTTTATTTATGTGTATACAAAATAAAAATAAAAAAACGCAAAAAAAAATAAATATATAAAATTATAATCTCGGGCGCGCATTCAAATTGAATTCGAGCAGCCGCTTCAAATGCAATGACATCTCAACTTACGCTGACTCTGTGCATTTTTATTTTTGCGCATTTGTTGTTTCGAAGCACAAAGAAAGGCAGGCTGTAAAACCTGCTTGAGAGCGACTTCTTTCAAGCCGCCAAGAAGTGGCGTATTTTACTTCCCGAAAAATGTAACAAATCCATATTTAGCATTTGGCAAACTTCAAAAGTGGTTTCGGTTGATTCACCTGACAAACGAACAGATGGAAATCTGCGCTTTTCAGTCAACTAATAGCCGCATATTCTCAAGTCGATTTGTTGCAATATTCATTTGCTGATGGCTACTACTAGGCTAATTCAACTGTTTTAGAAATATGCGCGCTCACTAAGTATGGATTCTAGCAGCGCTCAGCACAAAACTTATGCTCTCCCAATAGCGATTTATGCTCCGCATCGTAAAGCTTGTTGTTGGGTCTTTGTATGGGCGTGCACGCATCCTTGATGGTTCAATAAATATGATAGTTATGGCGTGCTGGATATAGCACGTATTTCATTGCGCTTATATTTCTTGCACTTTGCTGCAAGCAAGAAAAACAGTCTACGGCATCCTTCGCTAAGAGAAATATTCCCTTTCTTTATCAGTTCTTTCCTTATTATACTTTTTTGTTACCGCCTCATTTTGGGCGCTATCGCGGGTGATGAGACTTCTGACTCTTTAGCCAGGATGGGCTCTGAGGCCAACTTCCGTTTTTGACACTCCTTTCTACAGCCTTCAAAACCGCGGTTACTTCAACCCAAAAAATTATAATAAAAAATAATCACTTGTGATAAGCTCGAAATAATTTAATTGAATGCTTATTTTTTGTACTTTTTTTTTTTGCTTCGTTTTCGATTGCAAAAGCGCACATTCGTCATCATTAAAAACGGTTACTTCAACCCGCGGGGTTACTTCAACCCACAAGCGAGCTTGTCAGGCTGAGAGAGGCGGCAGATAGACAAGACTGATGCTACCTGACATGAACGACCGACTGTCGCAGTTCCTCCGGTCATTAAGCCGAGGGGACTGTAGCAGCTGGTTGGACTGATGACGAGCCATTTTCTATGGAGAAAGCTCATGGAAAATGTAGGCAACTCAGACACTGCACTCTGCCCAGCATGTGGAGAGAAGGATGAGACGGCGGATCACTTCCTGTGCGTCTGCCCGGCTCGCGCTCGAATCAGGATTGCGGTCTTTGGCACTGATGTGTTAAAAAGTGACCAGCTTAGCTCCTTGGCACCACAAGATCTGCTCAGATTTCTTCGGAGATCGGGTTGTTTTAAAGAGAATTTCAAAGGGAGCCCGATTACAGTACAATGGACATATTTTGTCTGAGTGCTGTGCTTGCTAGTTGTCCCGACAAAATACAAAAAAGGCTCTTTAGTCCTAATACAACATTGACTCCGGTCACTTTGCTTGCATCGAATTTCTGATCCCAAATGGTTGGCATTCATCTTCTGAGCACATTTACTGCCCCGATTTTGAAATAATTCTTGGATTATTTTTTCTCAGCATCGATCTATAAACATGCTTTTTCAAGAATACCTTGAAGACCTCTATCTAGACCTTGCATTCAGTCACTTTCTGTCAACGAAAGGCATTCACATACCTGGTTTTTAGTTGGTATTCAAAGCCCAAAACTCTCAGTTGAATGATAACCATTTCACATGCCTCGAAAGCGGCATGAAAGAGCCGTAACTGATGTAAACTCGTACTTTCTTCCCTCTGTCATCCATAATAAACCTGTTTCTGACCACTTGAAATTTATAGTGCCTCGAATCTCATTAATCCTTGACTAATATTTATCAATTCTTATGTGGTAGAAACCTCTCTTGAGCACATTGCTTCAGCAGGCAAAGCCGCAAACCAATCATCGAGCCATTTTTTGGCTTCTTCGTGAGAATTGAAGCGCTGCTCGGAAAGTGCGTGGCCCATCGATGCAAACAAATGATAATCGGAAGGCGCCAAGTCTGGTGAGTAAGCCGCATGCACCAGCGGTTCCCAATCGTGCGTCTCCACCAATTCCCGGGTCGCTCTTGTTCGATGTGGCGGTGTATTGTCATCAAGCAAAATTACTTTGCCACGCCGATCGACATATTCTGGGCGTTTTCGGTGTATAGCGCTGTTCAAATCGGCCGATTGTCGTTGGTAGCGTGCACCGTCAACTGTTTCGCCTGGTTTTAATAGCTCGTCCCAAATCATACCACGCTGATCCCAGAAAATACACAGCATTGCCTTGCGGCCGAAGCGATTTGGTTTGGCCGTTGTTTTTGGCTTGTGGCCGGGCGGTTTTACGCTTGGGATTGGAGAAATACACCCATTTTTTATCACCCATAACGATACGATGCAAAAAAGACTTCCTTTTGAACCGGTAGAGCAGCATTTCACAAGTGGTTTTTCGGTTCTCAACGATGTCCACAAATCGTAGTTTGAAGGCACGAAACTCGACATATTTAAGAGCGACAAAAATGCATTGTTGTATGAAACGTAATAAACAATGAACTGAATATTGTTGACAGATGACTGAAGAAAAAAACAAGGCATTTGGGAAGGTTTAATAATACTCTAAGCGACATCTATCGATTAATAACTGAAAGTCTTATTTCATAGGTACATATATATCTATTTAACTCAATGACAGAATTTTAGACTAGCGAATCGACCGTGAGCTACCGATGGCAATCAACAACTGACTGTCCTTAGCTCGCACTCTCTACCTCGATCGGCCGTCATCCCCTGCTGGGATTGCCAACTGTAGTTGACCGATTTGTGCTTTCGAAATCCGACGCATGAAACATCAAATGATGGAAAAAATATAAAAAAAGTTTCTTTTCTAAAAGCGGTCGCTCCTCGGCTGGCAATGACTAACCTCTGAGTTCATTTCGGCCATGAAAAAATTCTGCATAGAAAAACTCTTCGGAGATGTGACTATACTATATGTGACTATGGCATACAACTGTAGGTTTCTTCATTTGCGGAAGAACGTCAAGACGCACACCACAAATAGGAGGAGAAGGAGCTACGCCCGAAACCCATTAAAGGGCGCTGGGATAAAAAAATTTACGAATTGTGCCTCGTACGCCTTAGTCTATCATTTTTTTTCATGGAACAAACTTTGAAAATAAATGTAAACATTTTTTTTCCACTATTTGTGTATTTATTTGTGTAAGTATTTAAGTGATTAGTGCTCTACCCTTTCCAACCACTTGCGGCTCAGTATTTTCATTGCAATTTACTTGCTGTATGCGCTTCTGTTTTTGTGGTCTGTTATTTGCCGTCATTGGCGCAAACTATTTTTTCGCTCTGTCAGCGAAAACATTTTGCGTAACGACAAATATTTGCATACAGAATATTTCTGAAGCAATTGAAATAATTTTTTTTTTTTTTATTCAAAACAGAAAATTGTTTGTGCTAATCAACGCATATTTCGCATTGAGTTGTGGTTGCTAATAAATGCGCCTGCTTTTAGAATAATCGCGAATAATCAAAGTAATTATTTCTAGTGTCAATAGTTGAATTTACAATGCCACGTGAGGCTACTCGAAGCTGTATGCAAGCATATTTACACACACATAAATAATGTGAGTATTTATTCCATACTATTAAATGAAAGCCACTTGTTGCCAATATTTATAGTCAGCGCTCATTAAATGCCGGCTGTGAATATTTTGTGAGTGATTTATTTTTGCACCTTCATTTTTGTAACACCTTTTTGCGACATTTATTTCCTATTAATTAAAATTATGATATAACATCTGTCAAATATTTGCCTACATCTATGTGTGTGTGTGTGTGTTTGTATGCATGTTTAGCTCTAATATGCAGCCCGGCAGGTATACTTGCATGTATGCATGGGTGTGCGCGTGTGTGTGTGCGCGCAAATATTTTAAGTGTCTCGTCAGCCGCTTGACGTCCAATTATCTGCTGCTTTTGCTTTTGCTTATGCCTCGCATTTATAGTCATTTCTCTTTTGTATTGTATTTTCATTGTATTTGCATTATTATTTGTTGGCATTCCTGCGGCGAAAAGGTGGCAAAATATTTGCACGAATTTCTGCTGTACCTACACAGGTACATAGTTTTTAGTTTCAAGTATAATTTGCAAGCGTTGACGTCATAGAGCAGATATACGTCTACATGTATGTGTGCATATGGAAAACAAGGTGGCGCAAAATTAATCACTCAATTTGATTTTTTAATAATCTTTTCATTATAAGTTGAAGTCCAAAATAAAACAAGACTGAGCTAAAATAGAAAATACAGGAGCTTTGTTCTGATAACTTCGAGTTTATTTATTCAAAATAGTCCCCTCTGGCCTCGATACTCTGTTTTGCGCGATCTAAAAGCTTTTCGAAAGAGTGTTTGAGGTCATTGACCGGAATCCGGATGTCGGTGCAAGCCTTTTGGATGGCCTCTACGGACGCAAAACGTTTTCCTTCCATGGCCAAGTGGAATTATCCGTATAGATAGAAGTCACAGAGAGCCATATCAGGCAAATACGGAGAGTGACTGATGGTTAAAACGCGATTTCAAGTCAAAAAATCAGTCACAAGAGTGGATCAGTGAGATGGTGAACTATCGCCAGCTTCCTTGCTCGCGGTATTCAGATCGCATTCGACGAATACGAACCAACAAACACTTCAAAACGCGAAGATAGAAAATAGCATTCACGGTTTGCCCTGTTGGCACGAACTCTTTGAGGACTATTCACTTGGAATCGGAAAAACAAATGAGCATCGACTTGATTTTTGAACTTCTCCAAACGCGATTTTTTGGGTGATGACTCGTCTGGAGCCTTCCTTGTCATTTATGTCCTCTCAACCAACTCTGAAACGTGTAAACCACTCATGAACTCTGACTCGAGATAGGCAATCGTCTTTTTTCATCAATTGAATTGTTTCGGTAAACGTTTTACCGATTTTAAAACAAAATTTGATATTAGCTCTTTGTTCGAAACTCATTTTTGAACCGATGACACAAACATACTGACACTTTAGACGCAATAACTTCGCTTCCGCTGTACCGAATGTCACCAAGTTTTCACTGGAAGTCAGCTAGGGATGCAACTTCCAACGCACTAACGCCCAAAAAGATGGCGCCATCAAAAACATTTTTATGACGCCAGTCTTGTTTATTTTGGACTTCATCTTAATGTCAATTTCATTTATTTGAAACTAGAAACTTTATTTGCCTCCACGAATAGCCTGCTTCTGTGCTCCTGCATATATCTGTGGTCTTCACGTGTTCGATGGTTTCGCGCGTCTGCGACTCCCTTGGGGTTCTAATCCATGGTAGCCTTTGTGATGTTGTTCAGGGGTTTACGCAATGTATGGCCGATCCACTTCCATTTGCGACATCGTACTTCGAGGAGGATGGGTATTTGTTTAGTAATAGCGCGTAGGTCAGTGTTACTTATGGTTATAGGCCAGAATATTCGCATGACTCTGCGTAGACAACGATTAAAAAAGGATCAAAACGTTTGTAAGTTGCACGTGTTCAGGTTCGACGTCTTATCATCATATAGTACCAGCGATTTTACGTTACGCAACTTTATACGCCTAGATATGTGTGCCGATCTCCAGACTTTAGCCGGCATACCAAAGGCAGAACATCCTTTTGAAATGCGATTGTGAATATTTGCTTCTGATCCGCCATTTTTTGTGATAATGTTGCCGAGATAGCAGAATTCATTTACTACTTCTAAGGAGGTGCCTGTGATCTGAATAGTTTGCGTTTCTCAATGTTGACTTTTAGTCCTGTTTGAGCTGCAAAAACGCTTACCGCATGCAACTTTGAGGATTTATGCGAGTGTTTGTGCGCCATCAGGCAAATATCATTGGCCTATTCTAGGTCTTCTGGATGCCCGTACAGACCCTAGGCTATGCCTCTATTCTTCGCCCAAGCTTCTCGCATAACTCAATCCAAGACTAAATTGACTGTCTGTCCCTGGATTGCACTTCAATACTGACACTCAAAGCAATTTCATGATTATGATGGCAACAAGCGCCCGTGTACAAATCCATTACAAAGCCGATTATTTTTTCGGGCAAATATAGAGCAGAGCGCCACTCCATCGACTGCTCAACAATCACTCTTAGGCTGTTTACGCGATCGACTTATGAGCGTCCACCGGCTCTTTCATTGCGTTAATTCTGCACCAGCGAGATGGACAGCCTTTTGTAAATTATATGGGCTATAATTGGGTTTATTATGCTCAGCAAAGTTATCCCTCTCCAATTTTTGCACTCGGATAAATTTCGCTTTTTTTTAGCTCCGATGGTATCTTTCTTTCCGGAGGACCTCTCTCTAATTAATGGCACTAGCATCCGCGCGCTTATCGGAGGATCTGCTTCGAGTAGTTCTGTGCTGATGTTATCTGATCCGGGAGCGTTGTTATTACTATTCTTTATATGGTATACCTCATCCTATTTATGGTGCGCGTCTTAATATTCCTCCAAAAATGACGGGTCTCACAATTTTATGCCGTCTCCGAACGGCAGTTAGTTTCTTATGAAGAACTTTTTAATGGCAGGTATACAATCAATGGTTTGCCATTGCCTGTCGAGGAGTGACCGCTATTAGAAAGAACCTCTTCTATCATTTAGGTTCTACCGCATGGCAGTCACGCATCAATCCATTCTGTTACGTCGGTCACATATACATACATCCAAAAGCATTGGGTATAAGAATAAGTATCCGTTCTTTCTTAGTCACAGCTCCGAATTATTAGAGTTCTTGCGACTTGGTCCATTCATTGAGCCAGTTTGCGATGCTCCCGTAAGAAGTGAACCCCTTTCCGACAAGGGCTGACTGCATTTATGGGAACAGATAGTAATCCGGAGGTGCAATGTCTGAAAAATACGGCAGGTGGGGCAAGATTTCCCAATTTAGACCCTGCAAATATTTCTGGACCGATTTGGCAATATGTGGCCTGGCGTTGTCATGTAGCAAAATCAGTTTGTCATGGGTACCGTCCTAATCCGGCAGCTTTTCTTTGAGAGCTCGATACACACGCATTAGCTGCAGTCGATAACGATCAGCAGTGATGGTTTCAGATGGTTTAAGGAGTTCATAATCGGTGACACCCTACTGATACAGAGGGATCCTTCAATTGATGAGGCACCCAGTTACTTGCCAAAATCCAACCCTTTAGACATATCAGGACATGCGTTTTCATCCAATAATTGTTGTAGTTGAGTATCTTCTATCTTCAGTGTCCCTTCGCGATCTTTATTACTTGGGTCGAATTAGTCACTTGGGAAGCGTTGAAACCACTCTTTAAAAGTTGTATTTGATGAAGCGCGATAACCGTAAATATTCGTCAATGTACGACACGTTTCAGTTGCACTTTTCTTTAAAAGGTAATAATGAAGCAGGATTTAAAGCAAATACCGTTTTTTTTCGGAACGAGCGTAGACATTTTTGAAGTCAGATAAAAAGGGATCTTTACGCTTCAAACGAGTGTCAACTACTGCGATCGCGGCCTCACATATACGTCTTTAAGTCACCAGTATAAGCATTACTAGAGCGAACATTAAAATAGTATCAGCAGCGACCCCTCATTTACGAGTGCGGAAACTTATTCCCAAGCCCAATATGTAATAAATATTTGCCATATGAAATCTTAATCAATAAGCATTCGCCATACAAAACGCACAAAATCAAAGCCGAAGCTGAAACTGCAAATTTTAAACGCATCACAGCAGCCAACTTCTATGGCTAACAAATCTCCGGCAAACCAATTGCAACAAGCAGGAATAGTA
The DNA here is from genome assembly GCF_027943255.1 of Anastrepha obliqua. NCBI lineage: Eukaryota > Metazoa > Arthropoda > Insecta > Diptera > Tephritidae > Anastrepha > Anastrepha obliqua. Next base: position 156,621,524 of record NC_072892.1, on the reverse strand, counting down.
ACCTGAACGTAATTGCTGAACATTCGAGTCTGCTATATAAACTTTCACAAGCATACATACAAACATACACATACGTATATACATACATACATGTATACATACATGAATACATACATCCATATGTAGCTGTATAAAAATCTATATGCGCATACACACATACATACAAACCCACATGCGCATATTCTTTCGAATTCATTTATCTAACCCCGTACCCATACTCGTACTGGCATATCAACGCCGAGCGGATGCATTGCTCCCGCCGCGACGATAGTGATTGCAATCCAACGAAACAGTTGCACAGTTGCATAGTCGCGTAGTTGATATTGGCAAGTTCTTATTACTTACTACTTATTCGCTAGCTGTTGTTGCGCCATTTTATCGTTGCTCCATTTCTTATCCATGTTGCTATTGCGGCTGCCATTGCTGTTGCTGTTGCTGTTCCCATTGATGTTGCGTTTTTCCTCATTGCGAGCATAGAACATAGCGCAAAATGTAATGACAAAATGACCTAAAGTGCAATTGAAATTGTAATTCTCAAGCTGCATATATGATAGTAAATGTGTATGTGTATGTGTACGTGTATGTATATGTGCATATGTATATGTGCATATGTATATGTGCATATACAAACAGATAGAGCGAGCAAAAAAGGAAATGCAAGCCAGCGAAAAAGGAAAATAAAAGCGAAATAAAGAGCAACAGCAGTGCTTCAATTAAACGAACCTGCATTCATCCAAGTCTAAAATTGCAGCGTCGAGACAACGCCACACATACCGCTGGATGCATGAGTTATACTACACACATTCATACTTACATGTGATAGGGGATATAGAAGTGCATACGGCTGTATACTTGTATGTGTGCGCATGATATATTTTCATAAATACAGGGCCCGGCACTCGAAGTGTAACCCATTAAAAAGGCCATAAATTTAGATAGTTTGGAAAATTACTTTTATTCAATTCAAAGTAAAAAATGTGTGCCTCGACTATGGCTTGCCTCGACTATGGCCTTGAGGTGGACTTGCAGGTATTTTGGCCCACTCGCGGGCACTGAGAGAATAATCCATCGGATTCGCGTCTGGTGAATTTGAGAGCCATTGTGTGGACGTTATGAAGTTTGGGACGTTGTTTTTCAGACATTCTTGGTTCACTCGAGCTTTGTGAGACTGTGTCGAGTCCTGTTGAAACGTCTATTGTCTGCCACCGAAATGTGTGTCTGCCCACGGCTTCAGAGCAAACTCCAGAATACTTCCCCGATAATATTTCACATTTACCTTGACGCCAGGCTCGATGGAAACGATTGGATAGCGCCCATCTGCAGTTAAAGCGGCCCAAACCATTACCTGTGGCGAGTGCTGCCTCCTGGTGGCCAATCGATCACTCAAATTCTCATACGAATGGTCACTTTCTATCGTTGACCCCAAAATAGGAACCTGCGTCCAGGCTCTCTGCCTGGGACGTATGGAGGTAATACGTCAAAGATAGTCCTCAACCGCTTCGACTGTAGATGGGATCAAAAGGAACGTTGAAACTGGATAATGTGATAACTAATACCGGCTTGTCACTGCGCAATTTAGTCACGAGTAATCAGACTCAGTCATCTGTAATTGTCGTCAGTTCCTCTCTATTCGATCTTCTTCTAAATGAATACAGGCTCAGGCGTTATAGCTATCCGCCTTTATCTGCTGCTGTTGAAACAGCTCCATTCTTCGCTTTTCTTCATCGAACTTACCCAGCGACCGCATCGTCAGCTTTGCAAACTTGCACGTTGTTTATTTAGGTCAGACACACTCGGTTATATGCCAGACGTGAGAGTTAACTCCTCGCGCCTTCTAGGGAAAAGCCAACCTCTCAAAATCTCAAATCTACGGCGCAACCATGTCTCGAAGTTCGAAATGAGCTCGTGTGTCCAGCGACCAGTGGAGGATGAGTCCCATCTTCGTTGCCATTCACGTTGCCAGATCACGCGGCAGGTCTGTCAAATAGGTGATGTGATTGGCGTGCACTTATGTCCATACGAATTTTCCTGGCAATAACACAGATTGCATCTTCGGTTACTGTCATATAGGCACAAGCTACTCGCAGCGTGCTAGTGGCATGTCGCACGGGAGAATAACAGAGAATATATCTAACAGACTTCCTCCTCTTCATTCTTGCAGCTTCTGCAATAGTTGAAATGAGCTACGATCATTTTTGAGCATCTGTCTACTTAGGAGACAGCGACCTGCGATCTATGCAACTAACATTGAGATGTTTTCCTTGACCGATTAAGTGGCACCTTTGAGTGCATTATGTCTCATTTTGGCTAAATTCTTTTTGTAGCATTACATGCCAGCCTATCAAATGTTGGTCGCAACTGCGCCGTAATTCGGCCATCCATAAACACTAATTTGAATGACTCGCTGAAGGACTTCGGTTGGTATCTCGTGAATACCTTTAGTAATATTGGCTTTCAATGCCTCAATCAAAGCTGGTTTATCCACAAAGTATTAGGACTTTACATTCCTCTGAAAAATAAAAGGCGAAAGGTCCGGGACGAGAGATAAATTGCTCACCGAAACGACGGCGCAGTAAATCCACTGTTTCGCGGGCTCTGTGACAAGTAACGCCGTTCTGTTGGAACCAAATGTTGGGAGACCAAGGGCTTCAATTTCCGATATCGAAAATCCGTTTATCATGAAGCGATAGCCAAAAATGGTTCTCATCGCTGAACTCCATAACTTGGCCCGAGAGCGCGATGAACACATTTTTCGCAGAGCGTCGATTTTCTAATGGAATTGTACGAATTGTAAACGATGTTGAGGCTTTAGCCATTCAATGATGAAACGTCAATGGATACCGAAGAAAATTATGTATTTAGTAGTCCTGCGTGATCTGTCAAAAAAAACCCCTATTGGAAAAATAACCTTCAATCTGATCGACCTTTATAATGAAGTGCAAGTGCCGTTAATTTTTATGAAAAAACATAGTTCATATAATTAATGCAATTTCCCAAGTCTACCACAAAAAAAGTATGAGTACTTCAGAAAAAAAAAATTTTTGATACTTATTTATATAAATTTTATTTAAATTTTTTTTATAGATTTTTTTTTATATTTTTTTTTTATAGATTTTTTTTATAGATTGTTTTTATATTTATTTTTTAGTACAGTTTAAAAATTTTGAAAATTGTGATACTTATTTTTATAAATTTTATTAATATTTTTTATAGATTTTTTTTAGTTTTTTTTACTGTTTAAAATGCTTTTTTTTTTTTGATACTTATTTTTATAAATTTTATTTATATTTTTTTTATAGTAAAAAACTGGAAAATTTTGTTACTTGTTTTTATAAATTTTATTAATAGTTTTTTTACAGTTTTTTTTTAAATCCTTTTTTCTACAGTTTAAAAAACTTGAAAATTTTGATACAGTTTTTTATAAATTTTATTTATATTTTTATTATAATGTTTTTATATTTAATTTTTTTGTACAGTTTAAAAAACCTGAAAATTTTGATACTTATTTTTATAAATTTTATTTATATTTTTTTTTATAATTTTTTTTGTATAGTTTATTTATTTACAAATTTTTTAATATTTTATTTTATGTACAAATAGTTTAAAAAACTTGAAAATTTTCATACTTATTTTTATAAATTTTAGTTATATTTTTCTTATAATTTTTTTATATTTTATTTTTTTGTACAGTTTAAAAAACCTGAATATTTTGATACTTATTTTTATAAATTTTATTTATGTTTTTTTTTTTATAGTTTTTTATATTTTTTTTGCACAGTTTAAAAAACTTGAAAATTTTGATACTTATTTTTATAAATTTTATTTATATTTTTCCTATAATCTTTTTATATTGTTTTTTTTTGTACAGCTTAAAAAACCTGAATATTTTGATACTTATTTTTATATATTTTATTTATATTTTTTTTTATAGTTTTTTCTATTTTTTTGGCACAGTTTAAAAAACTTGAAAATTTTGATACTTATTTTTATAAATTTTATTTATATTTTTCCTATAATTTTTTTATATTTTTTTTTTTTGTACAGCTTAAAAAACCTGAATATTTTGATACTTATTTTTATAAATTTTATTAATATTGAAAACAAAATTTTTTTTTTATTTTTTTTTTGTACAGTTTAAAAAACTTGATAATTTATATACTTATTTTTATAAATTTTATTTGTTTTTATTTTAATTTTTTTTTTTTTGTATATTTTTTGTTTATTTACAATTTGTTTAATATTTTATTCATACAGAAGACTTGCTCACAAGGTGCCTCTAACTGACCTAAGTGCACCTAGGCACAGCCACTTCACCTAACCTAACAAGATTTAAGTATATAACAGCCTCTGATTTACGCTCATACAGATATTTTTCAAAACTATTTGTTTTAAGAATTCAAAAAAAAAAAAATTAATTCCCCATTCTCCCACCATCACTATTTATAGAGTGCACAAATTTCTAACCCAAATGTGAATGTGTATGTATGTATGCACAAGTGAGGCAAAAATGCTTGCAATTTTCCAACAAAACAGCGAACATGCTTTCATAAATGTTGCCACATAGAAAAATGTGCATGTGCGCATACATACATACATACATACATACATGCATCCATCTGTGATGAAATCTGCTTGTATGCGCACGCTCGCCTGTATTCGTTTTCCATTTTCTTCTCAAAGCTGCAAAAACTTGGCGGTGGTGATTTTCATTCGTGGCATGTTTGGTTGATGCTGCTCCATGGCAAAAGCAAACTGCTCGTAGATGCATATGTATGGATATATGTGCATATGTATGTATGTGTATATGCTTATATAAAATTGTATTTGCACAAACATGCAACTCTGTATACTCATGCACACTTTCCTGTTAGCTTACGTATAGTGTGACTAGCTGGTTAGTGGGAAGACCCAGCAGGAAATGTTCTAATTGCGGGTTTAAGCGGAAAAAAGGCGGCACCGGCACCGTTTAGCCAAGGCGAAGGCAATTAATTGAGCTACTTCTGAGAAATTATGGCGAATGCAGGAGATATTTATGTATATGTGCATGTGTATGCCTGTGTGCCTTGAGCGTAGGCGGTGGTGGTGGGGTGCCTTGCAGGTAGTTGAAGTTGCTACAATTTTTCGCAGAGAAAATCGGAACTTTTATTGAACTTAAATGAAGCGGAAATATGGGAATTTAAGTGATTTGCTTTGAGCATATATATGGTACGTGTGTATATGTATGTATATGTGTACATGTATGTGTGCACATCTATATGCATTTGCATGTATTTCGATAAAAATTCTGAGTTCACTCAAGATTACTTTTTTTTGTAAATAAAATTACGCTGATATGTTCTTAGGTCCTTCTACATGCAAACATTCATACATGCATCCATACATACACATATACCCTCATACATACATACATATCCACATGTTTTTATCTCATCACTGGCTTTTCAAGTTTTGAGTTGCGGAAAAATCTTCACGTGGCATTCGCGCTAAGTGTCGCGCTCTGATGCTGGCTAGATTTTCTGAGTGAAGATAAAAATGATCCGCACACATTCACACCAAAATGAGTAAATATGTGCACACATATCTATGTATGTATATATGCATGTATGTATGTATTAGTACTTGCATTTTTGTTCAAAGCGTCGACAGTCGGCCAGTGAGTGGCACTTGTGACTCAAATGCGTGTTGATTTGAAAGCTCGTAGGCACGCGAATATACCTACATATATATGCATGTATGTAAATATGTATGAATCGCTCTTATACATAAATGAGCAAAAATTCAATCAATCATATGGAAAACATGCACACACTCAACGGCACATGCATATTTCATATATTTGTACAACTTTGCATTCTGTTCAGTGTTGCATAGAAAGCACTTGCGTTTATTTCCTCTATACGTTTGTGTTTGTATGAGTGTGCATAAATCTATATACATACATACATCTGGAGATGCATATAAATGCATGTGTGTTAGTACGTGCAAAAAAAGTTGCTGGCGAAAACCTGTAATCTGAAATTTTTATGCGAAAATTTTCTGACTTTTCTTTGCTCGTTCAGTCTCTCCGCTTTTCTTTCGCTCTCGCTCTCCCTTCCTCAGTGGAACTGACTGGCTGTCGCCGCCCAAATGCTGGGCAAAATATTTAAATCGTATTTATTTGAATGTATAGATACATAGTTTATATGTTCAGATGCATTTTGGTGGTTGTATGTTTGTATGTAAGTACATAAGTGCTTACCTCAGCTGTCATAATAATTGACTCGCCTAGCCTATGCAACACTTGTTCGCTCGTGCAGTGAAGTGCGTCCCGATAAGCAGGACAGAAAAATGTGCAATTTTCCAAATTTGGGGTTTTTTTTATAACTGAAAGAATGGAAAACATTTATTTCCAAAATTATCAAATTTAACTGTCTTTATGTAGTGCACGGCAATGTTTTTTAAATATTTTCTCCAAATAAAAAAATAAAAGTAAAAAAAATTATTTTCTTCAAATTTATCAAATTTAAGTCTAAGTGGCATCGTTGTCTCGATGCGGCTGCCAAACCTAACACTAACCTAACTTTCTTTATGTAGAGAAATATCTGTAGAAGGTAGCGCAAAATTTATCATCCAATTTTTTAAAACGTATTCTCCCAATAAAAAAAATTGAAATAAAAAAAAAAAAATAAAAAAAAAATTATTTTGTTAAAATTTATCAAATTGAACTGTCCGTATGTAGAGAATGGTATGTGGAAGGTGACGTATGTATGTACAAAGTGGCGCGAAATTAATCACCATTTGTTTTGAACTTTTACTAAATAAAAAAAATTTTTGAGTGACAGAAATCGTTATTTTGATCTTTATGCGCCTTATTACTGTGTAGCCTCTTCTAACGGATACTGTAATACAATATTAACCGAACTCCCTCCCTGAACGGCAATATTTTTCTATACCAAATCTTTTTTATCGGAAGGAGTTACCCTCTTTTAAGTGGATACCTCACTTAGACGGACGAAAGCTGACCTGCGGTGAGTGCCCGCCGAAGAGAGGGTTCACTGTATTTGTCTGTTTTTATTAGTTTGGAACAACATATGTAAATCCATAATTTTTGCATAAAATTTTTGCGCAAATGGTTTATAATTGTTTAGGACTACTAACATGCCGGTCACCTTTGATTACTTCTGTGATTTTATCGACATATTCGACATTTGCAAAAATTATAAATATTCTTATAGGGTGATTAATTTTGCGCCAGCTTGTAATATAAATATAAATATTCTAACTAACTTTGTTACATTTTGGAGCTAATTTGAGTGTTTTGTATATTTTTTTACTGACTTGGCAACCCTACTCAAATTCATAATATAAATTTACATATGTTTAAATGAATTTTTACGTCGAGTAATCCCTCAGCACTTAAAAGCCTTTAATTTTCAAACTTTTTATATTAATTTTTTTTCTTGTCTATTAAAATGACATGGCAACCCTTACCGAAAGTATATCGCAATATAATAAGTTATAGATATTTATATTAATTAAATTTTTGGCGCAAAATACTGTATGCAAATAATGACTCATAGCAAGTTTTAATAACTAGTTTATTTTAAGTTTTCGAAAAACTAGTCGAATTTAATAAAACAAAAAAAAATTCACTTTGAGTTTCGCTCTTTCTTAGGAAAAAATGTGTGTGCACATTTGACTTTATAACTATTATTGCAAGAGATTTTAATCAAAACAATGGCAACCCTGTTCAAATGAAAAAAATAGTTCAAGGCAATGGCAACCCTGTTAAACTGGAAAAAATCATTTACAAACTTTAACTGGAAATATGTTACAAAATATGCCTAAATAAATTTTGCCAATGCAATAGCAACCCTGTGCAAAATAAAGCCAAAAAAATTCTTTTGGCAACTCTAACTAAAAATCAAAATATGTTACGAATTATGCCTAAATAAATTTTGCCAATGCAAAGGCAACCCTGCGAAAAATTAAGCAGAAAAAACGTCATTTGGCAACTTTAACTGGAAATATGTAGCAAAATATGCTTAAATTAAATTGAAAACAAAAATTTATTTGGCAACTCTTACTAAAAATATGTTACAAATTATGCTTAAATAAGTTTGTGCAATTATCTGATAGACTCTATTTTCTTGAAATATGCGCCAATTTGCATGCTCGCAATGGCTATCTAAGCCGGGAAAAACAGCAGAACAGTCAACCCACAAACCCATTCAGAATCCAATTACTCATTCGAGTCAACTAAAGCAACGGTTGGTGTTATGCGTGGGCATGGTTGGTTAACAGCAACTGCTTTCTATATTAGCCGTTCTTTTGATACCAGATTATTGTCGAAGGTAGAATAGCATTGCCATTGAAGATTATGAGGCCTTGGTTGATTACGTCCTTCACCATTAAAATCTAGAGTCGTTTAAGAATTTTATAATAAATCACGGAATTTGTGCCTCGGATAAACAAGAAACATCTAAACTTGAAAAATCTATCTCCCATCACCCAATCGATTTGCGCTCGAACAAATTTTCAGTTAACAGCGCGCCACGCCAGGCCAAAACGAGTAGCCAGCATACGCCCCTAGTATATAACAAATTATTGCCAATTTCAAGTTCTTAGAGTTGAAACTTATATGGGATTTGTGGTGCAATCTAGTCACATACATATGTATGTATGTATATGTATATGTACATAGTATGTATGTATGTGCTTAGATATTCAGCTACTCTAGCAGTTTTATTGAATACTAAAAAATCCCCATAATAAAATTCCAATAAAGCCTTTTCGTAGCTTAAATAAACAAAGGAGTTTAGATAGAAAAAAGAAAGCAGCCAACTACTCATACATACATACATATGTAGATGCACATACATACCAACTTGAAAATGTAGAAAAAATGCCAGGAAATACAAAGCGCACATAAAACTAAAAAAGCAAAGAAACAGAATTAATTTTAATTCCTCAGGAATGCAATAAATCGACTTGAATTTCTATACATTTTTTTATCTTTACTTTTTTATTGAACTTTTTCCATATTCTCGTATTCAAATGCTTTTTAATCTTTATAGGTATCTTATCACTTAATTGTGTATGAAGTTTTATGTATACAGCATACATACATACGCACATATGCGCAATACTTAATTACATATGAATGCGTACAAGGAAATTCCAGAGAACCAATAATGGGTATCAAAGAAAATCCACTATTTAAAACCATGAAGAATTTCGGGCAATAAAATAAAATTTCTGTACGTACAAACATGCATACATGCACACATACATACTACATGCCCACACACATACCTTCACACACGCATAAGTAAGTTAAGCAAGCAGCTGGACGCTATCAAGCAACGAAATTCCAAAGTTTATTTTTTCTTGAAAATTTTCTTCCTTTGCTTTTGCCACTCGCACCACTCGTAAAGTGTTATTCATCAATTCATTGTAATGCATTAAGAAGAAGCAGCAGCAGCAGAAGAAGAAGAGGCAACAGCATACATAATTCTGAAAACATATGGTAATAAATTAACGAAAAGAATGTGTCTGCTACCGATTGCTGCAGCGGGACTGCTGTCATTTAAAATACATCTGTAAATAAATATATGCAGCTACAGACCTATATGAATGTAGGCATGTGTGTGTGTGTGTGTGTGTACAGCAAGACTTGACTGTAGACAAGATGCTCAAGCGCAAGGCAAAAAACGAAAACTAGGCGGCAGCAGTACGACCTGCCAGACAGACAGACTGCGAAAAGGGACGCTTGAGAGCGGGTGTGTGTGTGTGTGTGCCCCACTATATGACACATGTATGCACATATGATGAGCGTACACACCTACAGCTACATGTGTGTATGCTGAGAAGCTTAAAAAATTACTACTTTCCTGCTACTGCAGCTCTGTGTTTTTGCATTTTTTTTTTTTTTTATATATTTTTTTTTGTATTTTTATTTTTATTTTATCTTTTTTTTCATTAAAGCCAAAGCTGCGCATATTCCAGCAAAAAATAATTGCATGCAAAAATCATTAAAACAATGAAAACAATGAAATTCTACCCAAAGAAAAAAGCAACTGTGCGCATCAGAGTAAGGCAAAATAAATTTTTAGCGAAAATTAAGGCAACAGACAACACTCACTCACCACTCATTTTACATTACAACGAAATTGCAGCAGGCCAACGTGTTGCAAGTCGCCATTTCGATGTGTTTTGATTGCAGCTGCCTCTGTGATGGTAACAATCAACGAAGCAACGAAACCAAACGGCAACAAAAACAACAATAGCATATGACAAAGCGCTGTGGCATGCAGCAGAGTGGCGATTGCCTTGGTCTTTTATTATTTTGTTGTTTTCTTTTTTTTTTGGTTTGGTGTTTTTTATTTTTCTTATTAAATTTTTATTTATGTTATTTTTTATTTTTTTTCTCTTTTGTTGACTTTTCGTTGCTGGCATTTTTACGGCATGATGTTGCCGCTGTGGAATGCAGCCGCAAGAGAAAAGCGATGCGAAACGGCAATAAAATAAAAACTAAATTAGTTGAACGAAAAAAAATATCGAAAAATAAAAAAAAAAACTCGAGACAGAGGAAAAAAATTTCGAGCATTTTTTCGTGCAGCGTTGTTTAATGTGGGCTGCCGCGTTGTTTACGTAGCAAAATTTTTGTGCCATGAGTTATTATAAATTTTTATTTTAGTTCAGCGAAAATATTTTTGTGTTTGCTGGAAGAGTGACTTAAGCGAAAATGAAAAAAATGAAAACATTGAGTAAATCAACTTGAAGACTTTCAATTTACTATTAAATAAAAAATATCGAAAAAATGTCTCCTAAAGAAATCGAAATGAATCGGACGACGCTATAAATGGCAAAAAATCGGCTTATATCTGCATAAAAATAAATAAAAAATTTATTTTTGCATACTTACCTTAAAAATTATTTTATTTATAAATTAAAAATTGTACTAATCTTGCAGCACATGCCTTTTATTATTTGATTTGTATGAAATTTTTTATGCACACGATGGCGCAAAATTAATCATCTATTAAAAAAAAAAATTTTAATTTTTTTCTCTTTGTTGGCTATTTGTTGCTAGCATTTTTACGGTATGATGTTGCCGTATTTTCTTTTTTTTAATATCTTTTTCACTAAATACAAAAAAATGAAATGGTTTGATAAACATCTTTTTTCGAACTTTACGCGCCCAATCAACCGCCTGTCTGTTTATATACTGCAGCTGTTTAGTTCTTCTCTTCTTCTTAATTGGCTCGATAACCGCTTACGCGATTTTGGTCGAGTTTAACAAAGCGCGCCACACACCAAGTGAAGCCAAGTCCTTCTCCGCCTGATTTTTCCAACGCAGAGGATGCCTTCCTCTTCCTCTACTACCACCAGCTGGTACTGCATCAAATACTTTCAAAGCCGGAGCGTTTGTATCCATTCAGACGACATGACCCAGCCAGCGTAGCCGCTGGATCTTTATTCGCTGCGCTATGTCTATGTCGTGGTAAAGCTCATACAGCTTATCAATCCATCGCCTGCGATATTCGCCATTGCCAATGTGCAAAGGTCCAAAAATCTTGCGCAGAATCTTTATCTCAAACACTCCAAGCGTCGCTTCATCGGATGTTGTCATCGTCCAAGCTTCTGTGCCATACGTTAGGACGGGCATGATGAGAACCTTGTAGATAGTTAGTTTTGTTCGTCGAGAAATGACTTTACTACTCAGTTGCCTACTTAGTCCAAAGTAGCACTTGTTGGCGAGAGAAATTCTTCATTGGATTTCCAGGCTGACATTGTTAGCGGTGTTAATGCTGGTTCCGAAGTCTGTTTAGTTCACAAGTGTCAAATATGATTGATGTACGGCGATATTTGCAAAAATTATATATCTTACCATAGGGTGATTCATTTTGCGCAACTTCTACATACATGCCGCAACAAAAGAATAGCACATTTGTTTTTCATGTTTTAGGCTATTTTTTATTTTTTAACTTTTTTTATAAAACACAAATGACACAGTATATAAATCCAATTTTAAAATTTTGTACAAAAATTAAAAGCATTTGTCAAACTTTCAAACATATCTCACGGTTTTTAATTGGAATTCATGTTTTAATTACTTCCACGGTTTTTAATTGAAATTTCTACAACGACTTTTAGTATTAGTTTTATAGCTTATTAAATTCTGTTATAACAAAGTGCAGGTTTCAAGTTGCTAGAAAAGCCCCTTGAATTTTTATAATTTTTTTCTTTGCCTGTATTGCGTATTTTCTCCATATAAGAAAAGTGTTGTGCGCTGTGTATGAATAAAACGCCGCGAGCTGTATGCACTTATGAGTAGACAATGCATGCGAACAAAAGCAAAACTAACGGAACTTTTTCTGCGAATGTGAAGTTTATCACAGAATTTGTGGCAAGTCTGTGTACTTTGAGAGCCACCTGGAAATGGCCAATATTTGGACTACATTAACTTGCACCTTTCAAATTGTGGCCATAACTTCGGCTCACAAAGACCAGCCAGTCGATTCAATTTCCACCTTTTAAAATTCTCGCTAATAAGCGCTAAATTTTAGCGCCCAAGTCTTCAATCGTTGCTAGTTTATCAGCATTGATCCAGTGGCATGAAAAGTAGCCCGAAGGAGTCAAATAACATAACCAAGGAGGGCAATCGGTATTTTAAGCAAATTTCTCCAGATGATTCTGTCACAAATAATTTCTATTCATAAAGCGATGGTTTCTAGCTCCGAATAGCATGAATCACTATTTTGGCAGAAACGTTAACGCTTCAATGATTGGCATGAATCTGGGTAGCCACAAAATTACGCGTAATAAAGTGTGACGCTCACCATCGTATCACTTTTCGAGTTAATGCCTCTTTCATTCGAAAGTTTTTCGAATTCACGTAACCTTTAAGATAACCATAGGAATGTGCTTTATCGCCATACAGAATTCAATCAACTGATTTTTTTTTTTTTTGCTGACTTGACTAACTGATTTTGGAAATAAGTTTCCACACAGGTGTAGTTAAAGTCTAGTGAAAAGTGGCTGATGATTGAGAAACAGTGAATATTTATTTCAGTGTTTCATAAATGTACGAATCAAGGGGCATTCATTACAGGTGGTGGCACTAGAATAACAGCAATATTTTGTAGGTTTGATTGTCAAAGCAAAGTATAGGGAAACTAGAAAAAAAATAATGAATTCGCCTTGTTTCATTCTCAGTTGACAGACACATGGACACGGCGAAAGAAAAAAGAAACAAATCAGCTGTTTTACCAACACCACCTTTAATAGGTCTGTCACAAAAAAGTATTGCCAGAATACTGAGAATACCTTAGTTACAACATTATAAACTTTTTCCGCGCATGTTTGCGACCGGTCAACTGAAAAGTAGGTAACCGATTGAGGTCAAACTCACAGAATAAGTTTGTCTTTGAGTCAATTAGAAGAAAGTTGTTGAATTTTCCGTAATTCCTCTCAAATTCGAAATATGTCTTAGCTACAGGAAGGTTCTCCTGTTCTCCTTCACTCCAAAATTGCTTTGATAGGCGGCGCTGTGCTCGGGATGTCTCTAAAAATCGTATTTAAGGTGCGATTCGGCCCAAATTCAAATATGGCTTAGCTACAGGAAAGAGACTTTCTTCTTCCAAAATTGCTTGTATAGGAGGAGCTGTGGTCGGGATATCTCTAAAAATTGGAGTTATGGTCCGACATGGCTCAAACTTAAAAAATTAATTTAGTATATAGCGCATGTTGACAAGAGAGCTTTTTCTTAGATTTGAAGGCTGGCAATCCACTAGTTTTACAATAAAAGCTATTTTTTATGAAAGACGTTTCATTGTATTGGATTGCACTCGACAAGAGGCCAAGTAAATAGAAGATAAGGTCGAACTTAGTGCTCAATATTCGTTTTTGTTTTTACTACAGTCCCTGATCGAAAGCTGCAACGTAAGCCTATTGCTTTTATTTTGTTTTGAATAAAATATTATTTTTAAAAAACAAATAAAAATTATTATATTTTATTAAAATTTTAGTACCAAGTATTCGCTTCCATGACAGTCGGCAGTCTACGTGAATTGAGCAACCCGGATTTACATATATTCGGCTAAGGACTGTTACAACAGTAGCACTCCCCATGGAGACTATATTATAATCTTACAACCAAAGCAATAAAAATAAGATTCAATTTAATGACATGTTTTCTTAAGGAAGTTATGAACTGGATTGCTTTTATTTACTTTTTTTTTTGTACTCTTACTTTTCTATAATTTGTTTCATAGCAGATTGAGTCACAGCGAAGGATGGACGGATTTGGAATGCTTTTATTTAATTTTTTTTGGATTGACTTTTCCAGAAAATATTTCATATCAGATAGAGCCAAAGCGAAGCGCGGATGGATTTGTTCCTATAAATATAAGAAAAAATATGTTATTCGTTTCATCAGATTCTTCAAATTCAGCGCCTGGTGCTATTTTTTTTTTTTTTTGGGTTTTTTTTTCTTTAAACCTCAAGTGCGTTTCAGCCTTGCATTAGCACGATATCAATTTCATTAAAAATACATACTAGAACTAAGTTTATAAATTCTTCTTAAAAGTGGGTGGTGCAAACGGGAACTTAGAATGCCTTTGCATAGAAAAATCTTAGCGAAAGAAATATGCAAGGCGAATTTATTAAAGGTGGTAAATCAGCTGATTTGTTTTTTGTTCTTTCGCCGTGTAAATGTATTCACTCTTTGTTTTCTACTTTCCCAAGACTTTACTTTGACACTCAAACGTACAAAACATTGTTGTTGGTCTACTGTCACCACCTTTAATAAATGCGCCTTGGAAATATGTATGTGACTAAAAGTATATCATATGACAACATTAAGTAACAGTAGTTTGGTGCGAAAATCATCAAAAGTATGACAAGTGACAACATTAAATAGCAATCAATTCATGCAAAAATAAGTGAGTGACAAGAAATATATGAGGAATATGACAATTGACGATATTAAATAGCAATAGTGTGATCTGCAAATAAATAAGTGACTGAAAGTATGACCAGAATATGACAAATGACAACATTGAATTAGAACAGTTTCGTACGAAAATATGTATGTATGTGACTTAAAATATGACAAATGACAACATTGCATAGGCCTAGTTTTTCTTCAACTCCACTCGCCAAATAATTTGTAAATCAAACTTCAATGATGACTTCTCGATTTCATTGCAAACTGAGTCACGCAACTGCATTTTCATTATTTATTTACGCAGAAATGATTAACCACCACTTTGGCTGCTGTTTATTGCTGACATGACAGGCATGCGACCAAAGCATTTGGCAATCAGCAGCATAAATATTTTTCAATAACAGCAACAACAACAACAACAACTTTCAAAATACCTAAGCATGCATAAGCCCGTGCATAACATAGACAGTTTCTCAAGCAGCTACAAGTACATACCGACAAAAGAGTACGCTGAGTGCGAATTTATGCATACATACATGCACACATATAAATGTATGTACATGTAATAATTCACTATATGCAATATACATATGTAGCTTTTCTCGAATATCCAATTATGTGGTATGCGGCGCCATCACCTACATAGCTAAGCTCCGCACAATGCGCTCTGCTGACCGCCGCTCAAGCTATGTCACACAGCAAAGCTTATGGATCAGGAATCGATCATGAGCCGCTTCGACCGCTACCAATCGCCTGCTATTACTTGTGGACTGCTCAAGCACTGGTCACAAATCTTACGCGAACGTGCACTTATGCAGAGAGCCCTGGCCGAGAATGTGAATGACTCGATTATTCAATGTATGTGCGTGTGTGTGTATATATTCGTGTGTGTGTGTGTATGTGTAAATGAAGCTACATAAATTACTTGTACAAAGTATGTTTGCAATACCAGCTACTACAGCGCATGCTTACATATACTCACACACACACACACATACATGCATTTGCAGTATATATGAACATGCATGCATTTAAAGTGCTTACAAGCATTAATGATGCACTTAAGTAAAAAGGTATGCAGGTTCTAGAGCTAGACTGCTGCTTGGCTGACTGGCTGGCGGTTGTTGGTGGTAGTGGTGGTGTGGACAATGGGCAATTGCCCACAAGCGCGCAACGACTTGGAAAAATTAGTTTCATTCTTTTAGCTGTTGCTTGTTTTATTTTATTTTATTTTTTTTTTGTTATTTTTTCTTATTTACTTTTTTTTTTTTTTGTTATTTTTTATTTATTTATTTTTTTTCTCATTTTCATAAAACTCAATTTTTTGCTCACGTTTGCAGGAAAAAATGCCAAAAGTATGACAGCAGAATTATTATAAATCGATACTTGAGACAGCCGCTATTTTTCATGCGCTGTGCGCTCGCCGATTATGTTGCGTAGTCGCTTATGCATGTGTGCGTGTGTGTGTTATGGGCTTTGTGCAGTGTATATTTTTGTGTACTTGAGTACCATAAAATGCTTGGGCAATTTGTGCTTTCCAAAGAGGCTCAAGTGGCAATGTAATATGACAATTTCTGAGCTGAATTTATGAATATTTCAAAATCGGATTCTAAGCATTTTTGTGTTTGTGAAATGTTGTTTAGTCCCTTTTGTTTGACATTAGCTGTATCTAATGAAATTTATATAAGGCTGACAAAATTATAAAATAAAATTTAAAAAATATTTAAACGAAGCATTATAATTGTAAAAAAGTGCTCGAAAATTAGATTCATCGGATGCAATGCTGCTATAAGAATCTTGCAGGTCATTTGTTTGACTTTAAAGTCAAAACTTGCTTGCATTGGCTGTAGTTTACATTGAATATCCAGAACATTTACAATTTCTTTACAGTTTTAATATAAATTTTTCTTTTTTCAAAAGTCTGCTCATTGTTTAATGAAAAACCCTGCATATCCATCTAATATTCAGTCACCCTGTATGCACTGTTATACGACAGAGACTCCCAACGACCACTCGCTCCAATCAAAATGACATTAAGCAAACCCACACGCTGGAAGCGCAGCGCTCGCAGTGAACTCATGGAATAGCAATAAGTGCAACAACAGCAACTAGCAAATACTTTGCCAATCGGACAGGCAACTATGACAGCAATGCCTGCCAGGTTACAGAAGACAAATAAAAAAACAAAAAGAATAGGCAAAACAAGACAGAACAAAGAGTAAGCAAAGAAAAGAAAATAAAAAAAAAAAACAGAACAAAACGAGAAATAGCAAAAACCAACCTCAGCCAACATAGAATCGGCAATGACAAACTAAACAAGCAACATTCGATGATATCGAATCGCAAATAACTTGCCATGCAATGCATCGCAACTGTAAAATAAATAAAAAAATACAAAAACAACTATAGCAGTGCTATGCAATGAGAGTCAAATAGATTGCAAACTCTTCTGTTTTCAAGTTCTGCTGTTGCTATTGCTGTTGTTGCTGTTATTGTTGGAGGTGTTGTTGTTTTTGTTGTAAAATGTGACAACAACGCAGCCAAACCGGCTTCTGCACAAGTTTACAGGCAGATAAAGGCGCATTACCAGCAGCATTAAGACAGCACAACAACAACAAACAACAAAAACCAACAGACAATCAACAACAACAAAAAACAACAACTACAACAAGATCAACAAAAACAATAATAACAACAACAGCAACAATACAACAACTAAAACAAATGTAGCAACAACAAAAACAGCAACAACAACACTGATAGTGCGCAATAATAAGCACAACTAAACGCATTGCAGAAGTAATGTATGCAATTACAAAAACAATAGAAAAGAGATAGTACTCGTAAGCGAAACAACAGCAGCAAACCACCAAAAACAAAACCAAAAACAACATAAACGCAAGTACGACTCCACAAATCAAAGCAAGGCAAAATAATAGAATGCAAGTTGCTGGTGCCCGCACCAGTAAAGGTAACAGTGGTACATGCCAAGCGTACACACATACATATATACTAGTACATCTACACATACATGCATACGCACATCCCATTTACTAATTCTGCATGTATAAAAAAGCCAGCATTCATGAAAGTTTAAGAAAGAAAAGGCGCAGGGTAAAATAGATGTTTGATAAAAAAAATTTTATAAAAATTAATGAAAAATTACAAAAATGCAAAGCCACGCATACAATTACACATACGACAAATCGAGCCAATGCAGCAGCCATGCGAAAGCGGAAAATGTTAAAAAAGAAAAACGAAAACCAAATAAACACAAAAGAAAATTACATTAATTCCAATAATAACAAAAACAAAAAACAATGCACTGCAGAAGATCACATCATGAGAGGAGGAACAAGAAAACACACAGCAACACACACCCATAAATACCTAGAATCACATAAGAAGTTCAATTGCATGACAATTGCAGCAGCCCACTTTAAATTGTGCGATTCATCGGAAGCCTCTGCGGCATTTGATCGGCTCGCACTCACACACACACAGATACATCCATACACAAACTTTCATGTATGCACAACGCGTCATCGCACTTTTGCGGTTATCCAGGCAATTGTTGGTGCCTAGAATGTTGCAATAACAACAAGTTGGCATACCTAGCTGGCAATTTAATGAAGAATGCCAATTGGCACAACAACAGGCACACTCACACACGTATATATGTGCACTCACACACTTACATGTGGACATGAAACCCCACAGCAGCTAAGGAAGTTAAGGAGTCGATAGTAATGGCAACTATTCTTCCCTTCTATGTATTTGTGTTGGCTGCAAGAAAAGTTGAGAATTCCGTTGTTGAAGAAAATAAAATAAGCAAAAAAAAAACTTCGGTGGATATAGCGAACTTATGCATGAGCATAAATGTTAGTGCACTTTTTTTTACACTGCACACATGTGTAGTTACAGCTCTGCGTGCATAAAAAAATCCATGGCAGAATGGCAGAATTGTTAGATCACGCTAAATGAGCGCATGCAATTGAGTGCAGCTCACATAAACACATAGAAGTACATACTACGTTATATATGCATACATACACACATACATATATTACATACATTAAGATTGGCTTGAAAACAGCATAAATTTTACGAGTATGTATGGGTATGCATGTGTGATCAGTTGAATCTGAAAGCATCCATTCACTTTTCGACATTTTACAAAACTTATTTATAAAAGTGTTTTTGATTAAAAATTTTATTATATTTTATTGGTGAAGGGGATCATGGAAAACATTATATGTATATTTATTTTTAAGCAAAACAAAAAAAACGGTGGTTCTGATGAGAATATTTCTACTGAAAAATATGAAAAATAATAAATATGAAATATAAAAATAAAAAATAAAAGAAAATTAAAAAATAATTAATATACAATATATGAAAAAACTTATAAAAATGTAAGCTATAATAGAAAGAGAAACAAAATAAAAATAAAAAAAGATAAAAAAATAAATTTAAATAATAAATGAAGGAATAAGTATCTTGGCCATTCGGCCATACTGAACAGGAACACTGTTATCTCTTCCGACATAGACTATCATGTAAGTCTTCCATCACCACCCTTGCTATTCTCCTGTTCACTCCCAACTAGGGAAGAATGGAAGACAAATCTTACCGAAATCGATGGCCCTCTGATATATATACAGATGGTTCAAAACAAGACGGCAAAGTGGGATTTGGAATCTTTTCCAATCTTTTCCTTAGTAACTTACCCACAATCCACATTCCGCTCTCAACATGTAAAATGATCATTGATCGAGAATTTCACAGCATTGCTGATCGGAGGTGGCGAGTGGAAACTACTTGCGTTACGACCAGACAAATCTGGCCATCCTACAATCTGAAACAGACAAAAACCCTTATAAGTCTTTCGAAACACGAACTAAGGCATATAATATCTCTTATCACCGGCCACTGCCTTTTGAATACTCACGCACGTCGGCTCGAGGTTCCACAAAACGACCTTGCTGTGCAGTTGTCTCTCCAACAATTGACAATCTTTCAGTACTCTCGAACCTGAAAATCGAATCTCTCATCAAATTCTCGAAACGAATTAATATCTTTGACCAAAATCTATAATAAAAATCTCGGTTAGGTGGGGAAATCATATAACATAATGAGCTCTAGGGCAACACAATGGACCCAACTTGCGGTCTATGTGGCACTCCAATGCGGGGCCACCCTTAAACCAACCAATAATAAATGAGGAAAAATAATCAAAAGCAAAAAAAAAAAATAAAATAAAAAAAAAAATAAAAAAAAGGGAATAAAAATCAATCCCCTTTAATAAAAAAGATTATATACTTACTTTTATGCAAACAAATCTGGCTCTAACTAGAACTTTTTTTCTGATCTATATATATAAAAAATACAAAATATGAAATATAAAATATAAAAAATAATAATATAGTAAGAAATAAAAAATATTAAAAGAAAAAACAATATATAATAAAAAAAATAAATGAAACTAATAAACAAATGAAAAATTGTAAAAAAGAAATAAAAATATTAAAATGTAATAAAAAAATAACAATTAATAAAAAGATAAAAAAATTCAAAAATAAATAATAAAGAATTAAAAATATGAATAAAATTAAAAAAAAAACTTGAAAAATAAATAGCAAACAAAAAACCCCAAAGAAACAAAAAAAAAATTATAAAATTTATATAAATTTATAGCTAATAAAAAAATGGAAACCAATATATAAATAAAAAAACAATTTAGATTTAAGAACCATAATATAAAAATATTAAATATATGAAAAATAATAAAAAATAAACCAAAACATAACAAAAATAAAAATATAAAAAAGAAAGAAAATAAAAATTAATAAAAAGATAAAAAAATAAAAAATTAAAAAAATATTAAAAACAAAAATAAAATTTTAATGAAAAACATTTTATATTTATTTTTAAGCCAAAACAGCTTGCTCAGACTAGGACTTTTTTCTGAAAAATATGCGAGGAACTAAATATGAAATATAAAAAATAATAAAAAAGAAATAAAAATAATGAGAAAACAACGAATTAACAAAAAAATAAAAATTAAATAAATAAAAGAGGAAATAAAAAGTATTAACAAAATAATTACAAAAATAAAAACTAATACAAAAAATTTAATTAAAAATAAATAATAAAAACGTCATAAATATATGAAAAAAACAAAGATACAATAAAAAAATATAAAAAAATGAAAATAATAAAAACAAATTTAAGATAAAATTTTAATTTAAAAAATAAATAATAAAAACGTAATAAATATATGAAAAATAAAAAAGACAAAGAAACAATAAAGAAATAATAAATAAAAAAAATGAAAAATACTAAATATGAAATATAAAATATAAAAAAATGAAAACAATAAAAAAAATCGAAGAAAAAATAAAAATATATAATAAAAAAAATAAAAAAAAAATATTATTACTAAAAAAATAGGAATAAAAAATTAAGTAAAAAAATAAAATAAATAAAAAAGAAATATAAAATCAATAAACCGCGTCTGAATAAAAACATTTACAATATTAGGTGGACTATATCCCTATAGAGATGGCTACGCAGTCTGCAGTGAGCTGTAAGAATTCCTGTGAGTATTCTCAGTTTGTTCTTGGAATACTTATGTGAAAAAATAGGGATAAAAAATTAAGTAAAAAAATAAAATAAATAAAAAAGGAATAAAAAATGAATAAAAACATTTACAATAGTAGGTGGACTATATCCCTATAGAGATGGCTACGCAGTCTGCAGTGAGCTGTAAGAATTCCTGTGAGTATTCTCAGTTTGTTCTTGGAAACCTAAATCTATGTGAAACCTAAATCTATTTTGAGTAAATCCTCCCAAAAAGGCGGGAGTCTTAGTAGTCTTTGTAGTCTTAGCTCTTCACTTCTAAGCTCCTCCTTGATGGTATGCTCTCGCACGACAAGGAAAGCCTCGTGTTCCTTATAATATCTTATCTGTAATATCTGTTCCTTATATTATCTTATCTATAATCACAATTAGTAAAACATTTTTTTGCATTCAAAATTTTATATTTTTTCTCCTTCCAACATTTCCCAAGCTATTATTGAAAAAGCCACTGCAACACCCTATAAACTGCCTTGCATTTGCACATTCTTTTTACTATATATTATAGAGCGCCCATTTCTACACACATACATGCGCACACATACCGAAATTCATGCACGATCTCGCGCATTGATCGCCAGCAAACAAACTAGTAAGGAAAATGGCTAGCAACGTTCAACTCCAAATGCTACATATGTAGATATGTACTCGTATGAAAATATTTCTGGCTTCTTTCTATCAAATTCTTTTCATTTTTTTATTTTTTACACAATAAATAAATATTTGTTGTTATTACTGCCGCTGCACCCAATGTTGGCTACTTAGTGCGAGTAGTCTTTGTAGTAGTCAATCGCCTGTAGTATTGGTAGTATTTGGCCAGCCTCCAACTTAGTTATGCAGCAAATGTATAGGTGTGTGTGTGTGTGACTCGTAAGTATATATATAAGTGTATCGGCCTATGTACGAGTGTTTGTGTGCTGCGCATTCGCCTATTTTCAATTCGTTTACCTCTTTCAGCGGAAGGTGCGTGCAGCTGCATACATTTATTGCATTTACTAGCCAGTAACTACATACACACACTCACATATTAGCCCACACACACACGCACACTAGTCTATCATTGCATTGCCATTCTGCCTTCTTATTCGTTTCGTAGCGGCACTCAGACAGCCAGGCAAAGAGTTGTTGGCCTGTACAATTTAGTAGAACTTGTCAAAACCGCATTCCATTGACGCAGTCGGCGTTGTTGCCAACAACGTCGTCGTTGTAATCGACTTCACAACGTTGCAGTTGACGTTGGTGTAATTGCTAACGTTGGCGTTGGAAATTGTGGCGCGATTTGATTTGTTGCTGTGTTTACTCTAACACACTCAAGTATACGTACAGTGGCGGGGAAAAAACATATGGAACTAAGTATTCTTGTGAACTTATTTCAACGCATATTTCTTGAAAACTTTCCCATAAAATCTATATATATATTATAAAAATGAAATGATGTTCGTTTGTACGCATTTTTTTGGGCCGATACGAGGCCAATTTTGTTCGTTCTTTTTTCATAGTATAAGGATCCACTAGGGGAAGGTTTTTAGCAAAAAAAATTTTTTTTTTATATTTTCTTCATATAAAAAAAAGAAAAAATAAAAATATTGTACAAATTGTGTTTTTAGTGAAAATTCATTTTCTGTGTACAACTTTTTTTGAATAAATATACGAATTTTTCGTTATTGTGAAACGATTTGTGTCGTGTTGCTAAGTTGCAAATATTTTTCGACGGAGAGTAAACATAAACACAGAGGTTTGTACGCTCTTTATGAAGAGAAATGCTTCAGTACACATACACGAACGCCGAACTACTGATTTGTGTTTTGTGCGCAGTTCATTTGTGAGAGCAACAAGTGTGTTGACCAAGGATAATAGATTTACCAAGGTTTGCCAGACAAGAAAACAGTTATTCGCCTCTCAGAGATTTGACAGAAGTTGTTTTTGGGCTTACGTCAAACGAGATATACATTTTGTAAGAACAAAGGAAATGTTCAAACGGTTTGTTTACGAATACCGCACACCAGAGCACACCACTTTATACCTTTCCCCATGTGATGTGGCAGAAAAAATTTGTTTTTTCAGTTTTCTTTGGGTATTCACATCGATAAAATTACAATAGAATACATTGTTCCCGGATTGATACGAATTGAAAAAAATAACATTACATTTTCGGAACGGCAGATTTAAATAAAGTTGTGGATTTATTTACCGAAGAGGATGAACACATGAATACACAAAATTCAGATAACTCCAACGATATGAGCGTGTTTGAAGACATGGGAATTCAGATCGATGAGGACAATCTGATTGTGGTTTCAGACGAAAATTCAACGAATAACGAGTTAAAGACGGAAATTGTTCATCACGATTCGATCAGATAATAACGTTGCATTGGCACTCGCTTCTTCCGAAATCGCGGCTATATTATTGGGAGGCGGTCGCACAGCACATTCTGCATTAAAGTTGCCTTTGAATATGCAGGTAAATGAAACACCAACATGTAATATTTCGAAAACATCTGGAATGGCAAAAGTTCTTAAAGTATGTAAGCTCATCGTATGGGACGAGTGTACTATGGCACACAAGAAACCATTGGAAGCACTTGATAGAACTTTGAAAAATCTACGAGGAAGCCAAACAGTCTTTGGAGGTGCCGTGATTTTATTGGATGGAGACTTCAGGCAAACATTACCTGTGATCCCAAAATCTACGGCTGCAGATGAAATCAATGCATTCTTAAAATCATCGTATTTATGGAGACATGTAAACACGCTTACACTTGCTACAAACGTACATGTTCAACTACAGAACGATCCGTCAGCAGCTGAATTTTCACACCAATTACTGAAAATCGGAAATAGCCAAATGTCTGTCGATCCAACAGGAATGATTAGACCAGACCTACCACCTCATAATTTACGATTAAAAATTGGAGCACTGATTATTATGCTGCGCAACATTAATGTGCAACGACTTTGCAACGGTACCAGACTCGCTGTGAAGAAGCTAATGGATAACGTTATCGAAGCAAGAATTTTGAAAGGGAAGAACAAAGGAGAAGACGTTTTGATACCCAGAATTCCACTGATTCCGACGGATTTACCATTCGATTTCAAACATTTGCAGTTCCCTATTCGCCTTGCCTTCGCTATGACAATTAATAAGGCGCAAGGACAGTATCTACAAATGTGTGACATTCATTTAGAATACCCAATTTTTTCTCATGGACAATTGTATGTAGCTTGCTCACGAGTAGGCAAACCATCGTCATTATTCATTTACGCGAAAGATGAAAAAACCAAAAACGTTGTCTACCAAAAAGTGTTACAATAAAGTTCGAATGAAATTGTATCAAAGAATTTGCTTTGTTTCGCAGCAAATCATTGAATTTATCGCCTAGCGAAGCGGGCGAGGGTACGCTAGTATTAAATAAAATAAAAAAAATAAAATAAAATAAAAAAAAAAAAAAAAATAAAATAAAATATAAAAAAATAAAATAAGGTAAAATACAAAAAAAAATATAAAAAAAAAAATATAATAATATAAATTAAAATGAAATAAAATAATAAAATATTAAAATAATATTCAGTAAAATTAAATCAAATAAAATGAAATAAAACATAATAAAAAAATGAAATAAATTCTACAATTGTTGATGTTTTCTTGAAATAACTATTTTTTTTTTATTTTTAAATAATTGTATTACATTCAAAATAATATTTGTTAGTTCTTCGCTTGCGCTGTCAATAATAGTCACCAGTCCTATATATTTTGTGCGCCACTGTACTTTAAACTGCATTCAACTCTGTAGGTGTTGCAAAATTTTATTTGAACTCAAGTATGCGGGTGTCTCTTACGTGCATGTTTTCTTACATAGGTATGTATGTATGCATGTATGTATGTATGTATGTGTGTATGCCCGTATATTTATTCGTTCAGCCTGTTATGCATTGGCGTTGGTGTATTAGTGCATGGCTGGCATTTTTAATTGCAAATGGGCGGATTTACAAGTTCAATAATGCATTTACGTTGAAAAATGTTCGCAATTTTCGAGGTGAATAACCAATTTTGCAATTTGAATTATGTATAATTTGAACGCATTGAGATTGAGTGATGGCAATAAGCATGGAATTCAATGGAGGCGAGTGAATAATGTGAGTCCAGTATTTTCGTTTTTCTGCTTTTTGTTTGGTTTTTGGGTAAGAGTAGTAAGCTGGTGTGACGGATATGAGGAATGCGGAAGAAGAAAGAGAAGAGGGTTTGAGTGGGATGCAACTATAATAATTCGAAGTAGACGTTTCTGGTGAAGACGTGACTTCGATTTTTTGTTTTTGTTGAAAGAAAGGGGCCCAAATTGTCAAATTGGTACGAGTATAAGTCAGTATTTGAAAGTCCATAAAACGAATGAAATTAATTATATGAATTAAGTGAAATAAACCAAAAATAAATAAAATAAAATCATAATACAAAAAAATAAAATTTAACCCTATAAAATGAAATAAAAAAAATTAAACGAAATCTAATAAAAAACACAAAAATTAAGTAAAATACAAATATAATATAGAATAAAATAAAATCGAATAAAATAAAATTGAAAATAAAAAATTAAAGGAAATAATATACAAAAATAAAATTAAAAACAAAAACAAATGCAAAAATAAAATAAAATATATTTAAGGACTATAGCCTAAATCAAACACAGAAATATATTAAAATAGTATTAAATTAAATTAAATAAATAAAAATAAAATAAAAAAAAGATTTTAAAAATAAACTTAAAATTATTAAATTAAAATAGAAAACAAATATAAAATGAAATAAAATATGTATAATCAAATAAAATACTCTAATAAAAAAATACAAAAATAAAATGAAATACATTAGATCCAAAACTAAATAAAATAATGTAAAATGCAATCAAATGATATACAATAACAACAAAAATTTAAAAATTAAATTTAATAACATTAAACAAATAAATTAAAATACGTAAAAAATGAAGTAAGAACATATTAAAATAAAGTGCAATAAACCAAAAGGAAACATAAAACGAGGTAAAAATAAATGTGAAAATAAAAATAAAAAAGGAAATATAAATTAAAACGAAAACGAAAACGAAAAGGAAGCTTAAAAATAATACCTAGAAATAAAAGAAAGTAAAATAAAGTATAATAAAAAAAAACAGAGCAAAACAAAAAACATATAATATAATATAATAAAATAAAATCTTTTAAAACTTGAAATGCATTAAGATTAAATAAAAAAAAAAATAGATATTATAAATAAAAAAATTATGTCATATAAAGTAAAGTATAATAAAAAGAGTACAATAAAAAATTTTAATTAAGTGCAAAAAAAATAAATATAATAAATAAAATAAGATTTCGTAAAAAAAAAAATTTTAATAAAAATAAATAAATATAATAAATAAATAATTTATGTGATATAAAGTATAATAGAAAGGATAGAATAAAAAATAAAATCAAATAAAATTTAGTATAAAATTTAAAACTAAAAAAAAAAATTAAAAAATTTAATTTAAAAAAAATAAATACAATATAATAAATCAAAAAATTATGTGATGTAAATTAATTATAATAAAAAGAGTAAAACAAAATAATAAAATAAAATAAAATTTAGTGCAAAAGAAAACAAATTTAATTAAAAATAAAAATAGATATAAAAAATAAAAGAATTACGTGATTTAAAATAGAATATAATAAAAAGAGTAAAATAAAAAAATAAAATAAAATTTAGTACAAAAAATAAAAAAATTGAGTACAAAAGTTGATAAAAAAAAAAAAAATTTAATTAAAAATAAAAGTAGATATAATAAATAAAAAAATATGTAATATAAAACAAAGTACAATAAAAAGAGTAAAAAAACATTAAAGGAAATTAAATTAAATTGAACAAAGAATGAAATATATATTAACAAATTTAGATTGTGATTATATTCAATTAATTCAAAAAATAAAATAAAATTACCCGAATTAAAAAAATAAAATTTAATTAAATAAAATTAAATAAAAGTTTCTTAAATAGAAGAGATTTACAAGTTTGTAACCAAAAAATCTGATTGCCTTCTTCACTGGAATGCATAGCTCAAAACCGTGTCCCTCAGCGGAAAGGCGTAGTTGACGCTCTATGCTCCAATGGTTAAGGAGTTACAGGAAAAATATAAATATTTCTACATTTCATTTTTTGTTATTTTGCTAAAACTTATACGCTACCAGCTCATTATTTAGGATCAAACAAAGTGCTATGATTACCCAATAATGAAAAAATTTTAGTTTTATATTTTTTTCCTATTTTTATATGAATAAAGGTCACTTGAACAAGGTTATTTTGCCAATCGTTTATTGTTTATAGGCTCTCAGAACGCCAGGAAATCATAAGTTGTTTTTTCAAAAATCTTTTGAATAAATCCATACATTTTACTTCGTTTACTAGCTTCGAATTGTGATATTTATTGATATTTACTTGACGTAAACACTATTTAGTATTTATTTAAATGATCGCTAATAGGCAATAATGGGCTCGGGTTTTTCTTATTGGAGGAACTTGTAAATACGCGTTTTTTTATTTTTTTTATTAACACTTAGCAGTGATTATCCAGTTAAACAAGTTAAATAGTAAAATATTTGTATATTTAATAATTTATTTTTTTTGATTTTATTAGTCATGGAATAAAAAAATTTGCAATGGGCAAATGCGTTGTTGTTACTTACTGAATTGGATAGAATTGTGTTCTGTATTACTGCGATTTGTAAATACTTCTTTTCGTGTACAATATAAAGGGTGGTTAAGTTCCAAGGGCCAGTGTTGATTTTGAATAAAATTCCATTTTTTTTTAGGAAATTATTGTCATTTCTCTTTACTATGGTAATATTCGTATGGCTCAATTACGTGTAGAATAAAATATTGGCCAAATAGCCGCCACCTCGGCGGCACACCTCCATCCGATGGTCCAAATTTTCGATGACCCTGAGGCATAATTGAGGTTCTATGCCGTTAAGGTGCCGAATTATCTCATCTTTTAGCTCTTGAATTGTTGCTGGCTTATCGACGTACACCTTTTCTTTCAAATATCCCCAAAGAAAGATGTCCAACGGTGTCGTTGACGTTTAGGTGTGGTTCACATGCAACATCGGCCCTTGAAATTTAACCACCCTTTATATTTTGTGATCTTTTAACTCCTATTTGGAGCATAGGGCGTCTATCATGTACAAGGTGGCGCAAAATAAATTATCCAATTTTGTTTTTGAATAACTTTTCTATTAATTAAAATCTAATTTTGGGATGAAAATCTTTACTTTGATCTTTACGCGTTCCAAAATAGAGCCGCCACACCTTTACAAAAGCCCAAAAATTACTCCCATGTAGTCGATTTCCTGAAATTCTAGAAATTACATTTAGTTTTTAAATATAGTTTAATTTATTTAATTCAATATCTAATTATATCAACATTTTTTATAATCAAAATTAGACGACGTAAAAATCATTTTTTCTTTCCTTTAATTTTTGTATTTCAACTCCAAAAAGTACTGGAAAAAAACACTCACTTATCCATATCAAAAATCTTAACTCACTTCAAATACCTCAAGCGCGCATATTTTTACGTACACATTTCATGAAAAGC
This sequence comes from Anastrepha obliqua, assembly GCF_027943255.1. Taxonomy (NCBI): domain Eukaryota; kingdom Metazoa; phylum Arthropoda; class Insecta; order Diptera; family Tephritidae; genus Anastrepha; species Anastrepha obliqua. The sequence goes on along the minus strand of NC_072892.1, from coordinate 156,592,329 downwards.
ATAAAGTACATGCGACTGTAAGTTAGCAAACCGCTTCGCTATCATTCACTGGCCACAGATCACATTGAAGTCGATAATCTAATTTTTTCCGCTTTTTTCAAACTGAAGTGAATTTTCGTTGAAAGCAAAATATTATTAAGCTGTTGTTTTTTTTTTTTTCTTTGTTATATTCGTCATTGTCACTCTGGTATTTTTGTTGTTTTTGTGTATTTGTTTGTCGCATAAATGCAATTATTCCATTATTCACCATCCACTCCTTAGTTATTATCAATGTTTGCCATTAAGCGAAACCTCTACATTTTTGATGTACGTATGTATGTGTGCATGTGTTGATGTTATGCAAAAGGCATGCATAATTTTAGCTACAAGTATGATAATACGCGCACATGCACATAAATGTTTATAAAATATTTACTTTTATACTTCAGTTATGCTATGCGAACATACATGCATACATACACACATACATTTATATATATCTATAGAGTGTGTATTGAAGTGTAGCGTCGAAGCTTCAGTTGGCGAGTTATCGAAACGAATTCACTTCGTTGCGGTGTGCCCCAACAATATACCATATAATGTAATGTATGTACATACTAAAGCAACAACTACCACAATCGCACGCCAAACATCAACAGTCACAGCCAACAGCCAATAGCCGTGTCTGTCTGCTCTGGTATGTGAAGGTCGCAACAGTTGTTTTGTTAATGACAGCCCCTCGCATATAAATAACACCAACAACAAGAACATCATAAAACAACATTGGCTTAAAAACAATCGCAATATCAGCAGCAGCAACAACAACAATAATGACAGTGATAGCACTAAATACTCTTCAATTCGGCTTTACTCTGAAGTGGTAGTGCTAAATAGCTGAAAGCTGAAATTCGTAGAGTACTCAGAACAGGAAAACAAAAAAAATATTACAAAAACAAAAACATGATTTACATTAACGGCTCGCCACTGAAGTGTCTACTCAATCTGCCAGCTGTTGAAAGTAAGCAGCAGTGCAGAAAATAAAAATATTCTGGCTGCAAATATTTTGTAAAATTTATTTTTTGAAGATTTTGTATTAGATATGAGAAATGAATGCAATATTGAAATGTGTAATGAAAACTGGAGAGTGGAACTAAATAGCTTATATTTTGAAGAAAAAATAATAAAATTTCACGAATGTCATAGACAATATTGACTTATTATATATTTAAAAAATCATTCCAAAAAGTTTCCACTAGCTGCAATAACCTCCTCGATACAAGTCCGGAAACGATTGAATGCTTGAATCAGATTTAGATTTATTTGAGGTTTGCACTTCGATTTCATGATCTTTTGTGCCAGTACCACATCTAGATCCAGTTCCCTTATTAAACTTAAGATAGAGCTGGGTTAGACTGAGCGTATGTGCCTTTCTTCTGGCCGTAAGTAGTCGAGATGTCTCAACCTTCTCAGCGCTGCATTATGCCCGAATCAATCGCTCCTTAAACCTCCAGAGAAGAAATGATGTTACGGCATATCATATGCTATGTTATGTTATTTTATGTTATGTTATATTATGTTATGTTACGTTATTTGATGTTATATTATGTTATGTTATGTTATTTTATGTTATGTTATGTTATGTTATGTTATGTTATGTTATGTTATGTTATATTATGTTATGTTATGTTATATTATGTTATGTTATATTATGTTGTGCTATGTTATGTTATGTTATGTTATGTTATGTTATGTTATGTTATGTTATGTTATGTTATGTTATGTTATGTTATGTTATGTCTCGCTTAACTTCGCCGCATACATAGTAATCCAGGGCATCAAGGTCTGAGGATTTAGGCGGCCATGAGTTCACTATTATGTGGTCATGGAAATTTTCAGCCATCCAATCTTGTGTCGCCATTACATTATGTGAAGGAGCAGAGTTCTGCTGAATGGTCGTTTGAGCTGTCACTGCGTACACTATCAATCCAGGGCTTTACTACTGTCTCTAGAACCCCAAAATATGCAGCGGAATTCAATCGAAATCCTTGAGTAAGAGCGTAGTGACATCGCATATCCATTGTTGTTTACAACATCTAAAACCGTGGCTGGAAACTTCGTTTCAATGACAACAGGAACCGCTGTAGGATACTGGAACATAGAAATCTCTCATTCCGGTAATATCTGCGGTTGGTTGTTGTTGTTATAGCAGCATAAACATTCCCCATACTTTTTTCGTGAGAAGAAAAACCCATAACATCTCAGACGCTTTAGGGTGTTTAGTATTATTTAGAGGGCGCTTTGATCGGTTAACTCGTTGTTCTCCTGTCTTCTGCGCCACTGACTTTGTTGCTGGCCAGGAGTCGCCTGCAGCCCTGCAAGCGCCTTACAAATTAGTAGAACTAGTAGAAATTCATTTTTATATATCATCATCAATATGAAAAACGCCCCAAACAAAATAAGCCACTAATCGCCTAGAGAAAAAAATTAAGCTCCTAAAAGCCACTTTACCGAAAACATTATCCCAAAATGTTAACATATCTCAAAATCTCCACCAAAACCATTTCGAAACAAATTTTAATATTTCGCAGCTTCCGCTATTATTGCATACATATTTATATATCCATGTTTTTTTTTTGTTCTCACACAAATTTCTCAAGCTAATTCGATTAGTCGCTAAATATTTAATTTTTTTTTGCATTCTTTTATACAATTTTTTTCGTTTTTTCTTATTTTTTCATATTCTCATTTATACTTGTTTTTTGTATTTTTCTAATTTTTTTTTTGTATCTTTTCAATTTTTATTTCATTTTTTTCTTTTTAATTTAAATTTTTTTTCATAACTTTTAAATTTCTGCGAATAGTTCTTCAGTTGTCTCTCTGCTCTGGCAGACTGGCAGCCGCACAGGTGGACAATTTTATGGATTTCATTTTTCACAACATAATTTGTTAGTGTTGCTTTTGCGCACATGTCATTGTTGAATGCGCGGAATGTGGCAAGGTTTCAATGCGCGTCGTTCACGTTGCTCCTTGTGACGTTTGTTGTTGCTTGCAGGTATTTTTATTCATACTATTTTAGGGTCTTACGTCGGTTGTTGAAATATTTGCGAAAATATGTATGAATTTTTTGTAGGTCTATACCCATACATTCATACATAAACGTGTGTGTGTGTGTGTGTGTATACATGCACATACAATAGGTGCTTATGCGAGAAAAAAGTAAAAATAAATATAGTATATTTTTAATATTAATGCGAGAAATATTATTATTGCTGCTGAAGTGATTTCTGGTTTTTGCGAAAATATTTAAACCTACAAAGAATTTCAAGTGGGCGGCACGCCAAGCAGCATAAAGCGGGTCAGCCGCGCCACTTGGCTGGCAGGCATACACAACACACACTCACATGCACAAACACACACGTATATATTTGTCTACAATTGCTACAAAAGAAAGCAAAAAAAACATTAGCAAAATGAAAAGAATTGAAGTGAAAATAAAATTAAAAATATGGCACATTAAAATACCAGAAATTCTTGTAAAAATTATTAAAAATTTATTTTCGCCTTACGAATTCTTTTAGAGCGTGCAAAGCCAATATTCGTATTAACGAAAATCTTTGGCAGGCGGGTTGAAATAATATTTTTCGTATAGGAATTTTTAGCTTGACTTTCGCTTACGTCTGTTGTGTGTGAATGCATATAAAGCAAATTCAGTCATATTTTCCAATTTAATATGAATAGGCCATATCGCCTACATGCAGATACGATTTTCATTAAGTTTTTAGCGTTTTATTTGTGCTTTTATTTGAACAGATAATTATGAAGATTTTTCTTACGTATTTTTAATACTTGAATTCACATTTTCATTGACATACTCACAAGGCCACCGCTGCCTCCCACGTGCATCGCGTACTACGAAATTCGTAGCCTTCCTTTGCTCTACGTGCGTACAGACATACAATTACGCGCATACATATGTACATAAATGCATATATAGTGTATTACTTACATCGATTTCGGTTTTCTAATGCACATAGAGATAAGAAAAAACACATACACACATGCGCTTGTGTTCATGAGAGCAGCAGTGAGACTTATTTGAAAGTTTTGACTATTTATTTATTTCGTAATCTAACTTAATTTTTTTTCTTATAGAGTTCATATTGCAACAGAAAACATATAACTCGGAGTTTGAAACTTTGTATAAAATTTAAGAAAATCAACAAATTTTATAAAAATTTTTGACTTTTTGGTTAGGGTTTTCAAAAAATTTAACTTAACTTAATTTGCTTCCTTTATTTTCTTACTTAAATATAGTTTATTTTACAAAAAAACATGCAACTCAAAGTTTAAAATTCTGTAGAAAATTAAAAAAAAAATTCAACCAATTTTTGTCAAAATTTTACACTGTGTGGTTGAAATTTTCAGGAAAGTTTAATTTAACTTAATTAATTTTTTTTTTATTTTCTTACATAAATATAGTTTATTTTACAGCAAAAAACATATGACTCGAAGTTTGAAACTTTTTACAAAATTTAAGAAAAATAAACCAATTTTTATAAAAATTTCAGACTTTTTGATTAGAGTTTTCAAAAAAATTCAATTTAACTTAATTTGCTTTTTTTATTTTCTTAAAATAGTTTATACTACAACAAAAAATATTTTTTTTATTTAGAATTTTTAGAAAAATTAAATTAATTTTTTTTATTTTCTTACAAAAATTTAGTTCATATTACAATTACAAATTGTAAACGTATTAGAAAATTAAAAAAGAATAAAAAAATTTTTATCAGAATTTCAAACTTTTTAGTTAGAATTTTTAGAAAAATTCTTAGTATGCAATTTTTACACTTTCAATTCTGGTATATAAAAAGTCCATAAATCGAAGTTTCAAACTTTATGCAAATAAAATAAAAATTAACAATTTTTATTAAAATTTAAAAAATTTTAAATTGAATTTTCACCAAAATTCTGGGTATGCAGTTATAAAGCTTATTGAATTTTGCTATAATAAAGAGTAAATTTTAAATGGTGCAAAATACGCATTGATTTTTGACAATTTTTTTTGGCAACGATGTTATGCCTTTTTGCCATATAAGTCTCAGAATGCTCGACATTTTTTTTATATGGAGGAAAAATTTTTCAAAAATCAACACGGGTTTTGAGCTGCTTAAAACTTACGCTTTACTCGTATTACAACAAAATATAATAAGCTATAAAACTGCATACCTAAAATTTTGATTGAAATTCTGTTTAAAATTTTTTTAAATTTTAATAAAAATTTGTTGAATTTTTTTTTAATTTGCATAAAACATATGTAAGATTTTTATAGTAGAACGAATCATATTTAAAAAAAAAATAATAATAATAAAAAATAAAAAATTAAAAAAATAAATAAAAATAATAATAATTCGTCGAAGCTTCACAACATGCCGCGCTGCTATTATTATGCCCGCAGGTGTATTGGTACATAAATCACGCAAGTACTTCTTCTTCTTCCTTACCTTCATAATCACTATATGTGCGTGTGTCTGTGTGCCGATGCGTACATACGAACCTAAAAAAATATTGCACAAGTGCGTCCTCAAAGATGAATTTCAATTTATTCAATGCTAAACAGCCTATGGGGTACACACGTTCATACATACATACACGTATACATACATATATACACATTTACATACATACATACATACATATATGGGTCGCATATTTATTTGAAAAACAAGAAAAACTGTTAAGCCGAAAAATGCGTGTGCAAATAATTACATACAATTTCTCGCCTTCAAAAAGACTATTCCGGTTGGCTCCTGCAGACGAAATAACTGAAATCTGAAAACGGCAATTCGCCAAAAACGCTCAATAGCGCACACATTTTGCATACAAATAGCTACGGTGCGTGCAAAATAAACTAAAAATCAAACACATTTTAAATTAATATTTAATGTAAATTAACTGGAAAAAAATCGTGTACTACAAATGATCGACATATCCTTCAACTTACCAAATAATTCACATGCTAGCTGAAGTACAGTGGTGTGCGCTGAAACGGAGCACAAATTTTAGTTCCAATAGGTTTCAAAAGGTTTCACAGAACTCTTAAATTTGTATGTGTTTAGAATGGTTATTTTTATATTTTGCTAATTTTTTTGAAAATTTTGCATAATGAATGTGGTCTAGCTTCAACAAAAAAAATTTAATTCTTCGTTCTTAAATTTTACTTCTGAGAACTTAAAAAAAATGCAAAGATTCAATTCATTAGCGTTTCCCCTCTCTTTTTTAAAAAAGTCATTTGGTTGCATTCAAAATAATTATACATTGCACAGTTGAAAACCTCCTTTACCAAATAAAAAAGAATGATTTTGACTGATGAAATCTTTATTTTGAACTTTACTGCAGCTGTCGAGTTCATTACTATAAGGATCGTCTATAGCATTACAGCCCGATGAGGGCCTTAATTGCCTCAGCTATCTTCTTCCATTCAAGACAATTCAGCGCTTGAGATTTCCAGTTTTTGATAGACCTCACTGACGTTAGGCAGCCAAGTTGTTTTTGTTCTGCCACGGGGTCTTGTGCATAAAGGATTTTAGTCTAGTAGAAATGTTTTTGGCCTACCGATATCCATGCGGATGATATGAACTGCTCATCTGATGCATTGCGACTTGATAAATCTTACAAAATTTTCGTCAATGTAGAGACTTAACAGCTCTTTATTTGTACATTTATTGTGCCTGATTCGCATATTGGGCCAAATACTTTACGCAATACTTATCGCTCAAATGTTCTCAGGCGCTCCTTGTATGCTCCAAATTTTTGCGCCTTAGGTCAATACGAGTCGATTGAGCGATTTATAAAAAGCGAGTTTGCACCTACGTGTGAGAGATCTTGATTTCAGAAGGTTCGCCGTCATTATTCTGTCTGCTAGACAGTCCTGTCTATGTTTCTGTCTGATATACAATCCTGTATATGTAAATTTGAACTCGCTCTCAAAACTGAAAGCTTCGATGTCAATAACGCCAGACGCTTTCCTTTTCACTTGTGAGACCCCTCCTATATTTGGTTTTGTTTATGTTTATCGCCAGTTTTACCAATCTCGCATTCTTTTCTAACGCTAGGAAGGTGTCGTCGAGGCAGCCTCTGCTACGCCGACATGTCCGTGTATGCTATAATCAGAGTAGTGGTTACATCGTCCGTGTCTGCTGTAGTCAGAGCGAGCCTGGAAAATAGATGTGCCGATCTCGTGAAGTCTTTAATAGCAAAATCCAAAACTGGATTGAAGATGGCGGTTGAAAGGGCATCGCCTTGGTTTACACCGCAGTTGATATTAAAAGAGCTCATCATATATTTTGTTGTATAGAAAGTCTAGTTCACAAGTGTCAAATTTGATTGACGTGCGATACCTTTCGGAAAAATTATAACTATTCCGATTTGCGCCGTCATCACGCCAAAGATGTGACCTTATTTTCAACTAACTGAAGGGTTTTCCAATAACAAGTGTTACCTATTGCTATCGAGAGATGATTAACGACTTTTTATGGCCGGAATTCGATGGAATTGATCTGGACAACGTTTATTTTCAACGAGACGGCGCCACGTACCACACAAGCAACGAAACCATTGATCTTTTAGGGGAAAAGTTGCCGGACCGTGTTATCTCTCGAAGAGGTGATCGCAATTGGCCACTGAGATCTTGTGATTGAACACCTTTTGACTTTTTTCTTTGGAGTCACGCGAAAGAGAAGGTCTACGCCAACAGCCCAGGGTCGATTCAAAATGTCAAAGACGGAATTCGTGAGGCTATCGAGGACATAGGGTAGCCACACTTATATGCTATGGTTTCAAAGGGGAGTTGTAAAGTTTGAACAATTTTTTATGTTGAATTTTTTTATATTGACTGCATTTATATTTTTTTATTTTTTATATTTATTTATTTTTTTTTATATTTTTATAACATTCCACTATGTATTCCACCACAAAAACCATGTAACTGAGAACTGTGAACTTTGTGAAAAACTCACAAAAATTTAGTAAATGATGCTATTCACAAAATATTAATTCATTTGATAGACAATTCAAGTGCTCTTAAATCCACGAGTAGTAAATCCAGCAGAAGGAAATGTTAAACGCAGAATGGAGATAACAATGCAAAATGCAATGACGATTGTAATGACAGCTGAAATAGTAATTGATGATAAGCAAAGCGTTATTAATGACCAGCATAAGATAACTTCAACAGTAAATTTACCAAAAAAAAATACATCAAATTTTATTTAAATAATTTTTTAATTGAATTTTTTTTTTAATTTTTTTTTTAATTTTTTTTTTAATTTTTTTTCAGAATTTTTGTAAGGTTATTTTACCTTTATATAACACATCCGGGAACAAAGGAAACGCACGTTTAAACTGCTCGGTTGCTTTATTTCAACTAACTGTACATATTAAAACTAAGAATAACGGCTGAACCAAAATGTACACAGCCAACTATGATTCTTACAAATCATGGCTTGCTACGATTCTTACAATCATTGTTTGCTGTGATTCTTACAATCATGGGTTGCTATGATTCTTACAATTCTCCCTCTCAACCCAGTTATATTATAAATTACATTTTTCAAAATTTTCCGTATTTTAATATTTTCATTACGACAAAACTGTAATAATAATATTGCTACTTTTGAGTACATTTTAATTACATTGTAAGCTTTAGCAATTTACATCCATTTTTATGTTTCAGTTTCTTTTTTAGTCATTATATCTGCTGCATTTGCATCAGAATTTACAAAATGTACCTGGATTTCGCCCTTTTCAAACAACTCACGGACGTAATGAAATCTTAAATCTATGTGTTTACTGCGCTTGTGCACCATCGGGTTCTTCAGCAAAAATTGTGCACTTTGATTATCGCAATGCATGTTCGTAGGTTCATTTACGTATCCGTCATACCCCATTTCACGCAACAACGCTCGAAGAAAAACAACATCTCTTGCGCCTTGACATAGAGCTATATATTCTGCCTCCATTGTACTGAGGGCAATGATAGACTGCTTTTTTGATTCCCAAGAAACCAGACCATCAGACATGAATACTACGTAACCGCTGTATGGTTTGCGATCAGATACGTCACCAGCCCAGTCGGAATCTGTGTAGCACACCAAATTTTCGCCTGTAGATGAATAAGTAATTTTCGCTGCTGAACTCTGCTTCAAATATCGTAACACGTGCTTCGCGGCTTTAAAATGTTCTTCATGTGGATGATTATTATATTGTGATAATTTAGATACAACATGGGCGATATCTGGCCTAGATATTACCGCCAGGTACATCAACCCTCCGATTAAACTTTGGTACCGCATCGCGTCAATATCGTTACACTGCTTCTCACACTTCTTGAGCACCGTGCCATCAACCCAAGGTGTAGTTGCCGACTTGCATGAGTCCATTCCCCATGTTTTAAGAAGTTGATTCACATAATGTTCTTGATGAATTGATATTGTGCCAGTAGATGCATCTCTCTCTATTTCCATACCTAAATAAAACGATACCGGCCCTTTATCTACAGCTTCAACAAACTCATTTAGCTGCTTTAAAATAATTTTCGTCTGCCCTGCATTAGAGCAAGCTAACAGCATATCATCCACGTACAAACCAATAAGACACATGGAACTATACTCTCTCTTAAAATATACACAACTATCCGCTTGACATCTTTTGAAGCCCATAATCGTGAGGATTTCGGAGATCTTTTTGTTCCACTCGCGGCCTGCCTGTTTAAGACCGTAGATGGGTTTAATTAATTTGCACACCTTATTGGGGTATCTTGAACTTTCAAACGCTATTGGTTGTACCATGAAGACGTCTTCGTTTAAATCACCATTTAAATAAGCTGATACTACATCGACATGATTAACCACCAGTTGGTACTTCGCTGCTAAAGCCAACAACAATCGAATGGCCGAATGTCGTACAACAGGTGCGTAAGTCTCGGTGTAATCAATATTGCGCCTTTGGGAGCACCCCTGAGCTACCAATCTTGCTTTGTACTTTTCGATACGACCACATGGTTTTCGCTTCTTGGTGAACACCCACCTACAACCAATGACGTTTTTATGTTTTGGTCGGTCCACCAACACCCACGTATTATTTTTAATAAGCGAATCGAACTCTATTTGCATAGCTTCCTCCCAATATTCACGTTCTGGCGAAGACAAAGCTTCTTCTACAGTTTCAGGACTCTCAGCAATGTAATTTAAAACCTCTACCTCATTATACCGTCTTTTTGGTCTACCAACAGTACCTGTTCGTAATAATTTTGGTCTTCCTCGACCTCTTTTTCGCGTAACTACCGGGTCGTTTTCTTCATCTAAAGAATACCCCTCATCATCATCATTGCCATTGTCTTCGAGTTGCTCTTCAACAACACTTTCATTCTGAATTTCACCGCACTTGCCATCATCCGATGGAGATGACTCTTTTATTTCATGGTAGAAAGGTACTTCTTCACTAACGTCTTCTTGTATTAAAATTGGTTCAAAAGACGTTTCAAAAAATATACAATCACGAGCTATAACAATACTTCGCTTGTTTTGATTATAAAGTCTATAGCCTTTAGCACTTCCGGCATAGCCAACGAATTTTAGTTTAGTGCCTTTTGTATCGAATTTGCCACCCTTATATGGCCCTTTCTTTAAAGCCACCACGTCACAGCCAAAAATTTTAAAATGTGACACCGAAGGTTTCCTTTTATACCACACTTGATAAGGAGTTAAGTTTTTCAACACTTTAGTTATTGTTCTATTTCTCAAGTACACCGATGTATTAATGGCTTCTCCCCACAAATATTGAGGCAATGTCGAACTTTCGAGTAAACAACGCGCCATTTCCACTAATGTTCTGTTTGCTCTCTCAGCCACGCCATTTTGTTGAGGCGAATAGCTAACTGAAGTTTGGTGAACAATACCCCTTTCACTAAAATACCGCTTAAACATCATATTGGCAAACTCTTTACCATTATCACTTCTCACAGTTTTTATTTTCCGTCCTATCTGTGTCTCCGAAGTCATAGCAAAATGTTTAAATGCATCAAAAGCATCAGATTTATTTTTCAAAAAATACACTGTCATATAACGGGAGAAATCATCAATAAATGTAATGAAATATGACGCTCCCCCCAACGATTTAACCCGCATGGGACCACAAAGATCTGTATGAATCAAGTCCAGCACGTTTTCCGATAATACCCTACCATATGCACTGTAAGGTAGGCTACGAATTTTGCAAACAGCACAAGTTACACACTGATAATTATGAACGCCACTTATACTCAAACCTCGTACCAGATTTTTGTTTGACAGAATTCGCAAATCGTTTATATTTACATGTCCGAATCTTTTATGCCACTTTTCTAACATTTTGTTTTTAATTAAGGCATTTAACTTTTCAACCGGTTTTCTAATTGTCATTTTAACAACAAATACACCACCGACTAACTTTACTTTTAACATGCTTTCTCCTTCTTTTGTTTCCATTAATGCGTAATTTTCCGAAAATTTTATTGAATGACCGTATTCTATGGCTTTGCCAATTGAGAAAAAATTTGATTTTAGTTCAGGAACATACCACACATTATGTAAAATTATGTTCATAAATTCCGTTTTTAAGCTCACCGTACCTATACCTTCCGCATAAATTGTTTTTCCCGTTGCAAGCACTATTTCTTGCCTTCTGGGCTCAATTGAGTTGAAAAAACTTTGTTTCATACACATGTGCGAACTAGCACCACTGTCTAAAATCCACATGTCACTATCATTTTTTCGCTCTTCAAACAAACAACATGCCTTTTCATTTCTTTTTTCTTTAGGCATTGGCACTTTACATTGGGCACGTATATGTCCCTTTTTGCCACATTTAAAACACACAATTTTTTGTCGACTTTTGGACTTGGCCAAAAACACCTTTTCATCAGGAGTTGAACACTTTCCATTTTGGCGTATTTCGCTTTCCAAAATTTTTGACACCAACGCATCGAATTTCGGCAAGGTATCCCGGCTTTCAATAGCCACTACAAAACTTTCCATCTCATCAGGGAGACTACAGAGAAGCAAAATTGAGATGAAATCGTCTGGCACCACAATTCCTATTTCTCTAAGATCCTCAACAATTGAACGAAACTCATTTACACGCGCTGCGAACTTGTCTTGCATGGAAATTTTGAAGTGTATTAACTTTTTAAATAGAGCAACCTTACGCGCGGCACTATCTGTGCAATAAATTGAATTTAGGACCCGCCACGCTTCCTTTGAAGTTGCACAACTTTTTACGTGTATTAATTCGCTAGATTTTACGCACAATGTAATTGTTGCCAATGCTTTCTGGTCACTTTTTACCCAGAGAGCCCTTGCAATCTCTTCGTCCGGCTTTTCGCCAACCACATATTCCCACAAATCTAATGTTACTAACAGGCTTTTTACCTGTACCGACCACGTCGCGTAATTGTCCTGGGAAAGTTTTTCAATATTTGCGATTGCACTCATTTTTCCGTATCAACGCGATACCCAAAAACGAAACAAAATCAATTGCCCACGTGATCTGGGCCCATAACCAATGTAAGGTTATTTTACCTTTATATAACACATCCGGGAACAAAGGAAACGCACGTTTAAACTGCTCGGTTGCTTTATTTCAACTAACTGTACATATTAAAACTAAGAATAACGGCTGAACCAAAATGTACACAGCCAACTATGATTCTTACAAATCATGGCTTGCTACGATTCTTACAATCATTGTTTGCTGTGATTCTTACAATCATGGGTTGCTATGATTCTTACAATTTTTAAAAAATTTCTGTGTATGCAGTTTTAGCGAAAAATGAATGAGATTTCAAAAAAAAAAAATAATAAAAAATATATACATATATCAAATTAGTTCAATTTTTTTTCAGAGTCTTTAGAAAAATTCTGGGTATGCAGTTTTGTAGCCCATTTAATTCTAGTCTAACGAAGTGCAAGTTTCAAGTAGCTCAAAATCCTTGATGATTTTCAACAATTTTTTTTCGCTGAAGTGCCAAGCATTTTCTTCCACACAAAATACTTACGCGCTCCTATTATTTTGAATACAGTTGTAAAAGCGTATGTGTTACTGTGGGTGTTACAATAAAATAAAAAAAATATATATTCCATTCGCCTATAATAAACATGTCTGCCTTCATTCCTTGAAATAAAATACCTAATTGCCATATACTCGCATCGCTGAAAGATAAAAGTAAGATAAAATTGAAATAAAAAAAGCGAGTGAAATCATTTCGCAGTGCTTACCAGCAGGCTAGAGTTATATCATCAACTAAGAAGTTCTAATCTATTTCTAGATTATCTTTCATGTAACAACATACCTGCGTATATACGTGAAAACTGACAAGAGTTATAATCTTATCTTTAGTAAGATATCAGTGAGAAAATGACGTAATAGAAAAGTTCTAAAAACCTGCCTACTTTGGCGCTTACTATGGGTGACTATCGGGTTTTCTCTCGTATTCAGAGTCTATTAGGTTTACAGCGATCTTTGATTAGGAAATACAAAATTATTAATTAATTAATTAATACAAAATTTGTTTCTCGATTATCTTTCATACCCAATTGGGTTACGTTCGTTCTCGAGATACGCGAATTTACCCAAGGGTGGATATTTAGCCAAAAACGGGTACTTATTTTCATGGATCCTTTATTTGTACAAAATTTAATTAATTTTTCTGCGTTCATGAAAGAGATGTCGTATTTTCTTAATTTTTGAAAATTCACATTATTTGGAAAATGGGCTTAATTATTGCCCGATCACGCCCATTTTCAACACCAACCTACTTTGGAAAAAGAGACATATTTCTGCTTGATAGGTGAAATGGTTGAAGTGCAAGTTTGGCACTTCGCAAGTGGCACTGAAGCGCCGTTTTGATGCCATTATGAGACGTTCAACAGGCAGTTATCTACAGCCAGCCAGAGGTGTTGATATAATGGAGGAGATTGATTGGATTTAGGTTGGCGCACTGCGCCAGGCTGTCGAAGAAAGGAGCAGCCAGTGACCTTAGTCGCCTAGCGGCCAAACCCGGAAAAAATACTCTACAGTCTCCTTCTCTGAAAGGTCCCAACAGCTACTGCAATACGAGTTAAACGGTAATCCTAGCGTTTTCGCGAGTGTGCCGATCATCCAGTGACCGGTAAACACAGCTACGAGTTTGGAAATTGAATGGCGCGGAGTACAAAGGACTTTCTGAGTCGAGTCCTTCGTATATCGTATTGGGGCAAAAAGGTTTCGAAATGGCACATGAAGAAATGGAGCTCACTCTTTTCTACGCTTTCCTGAAAAATAATTTGTGCAGTTCCCATTTAACAACTGTCAGAGGGATGCCAATGACCGGCAAGGCCGATTTCTGAGGCCAATTCAGTCCCCTTCTTGGCAAGCTCATCAGCACATTTCATTTCTCTCTATGTTCCTATGTCCTAATCTCTTTCAAATGTTGGCCGAAACTGGACCGAAATCGTCTTTCAATGCCTCAATCGAAGCTGGTTTAACCACAAAGCATTTAGATTTTATGTACCTCCACAAATGAAAGTCCAAAGCTGTGACATCACACGATCTTGGTGGCCAATCCACTGGTCCGAGACGAGAGATAGATCCATTGTTGCATAGTCTGGATGAGTTACTGTGACGCAGCGCAAACCTCCGCAAAATCTACTTTTAATCCAAAAACTGCGCGAGTATAAAAAATATGAAATAAAGAAATTCCAGTGGCTAAAAACAAGATTTTCTTACTTAACCTGCATTTTGTATGTTATGGCAACACTCTTCCTGTTTGGCATATTTAGACAATTAAAATGGGCTATTAAGCGAGCCGCGTGCATACATACATACATATGTACATATCTACGTATATGCATTCTTAATTATTGTTGTTGCAGCTGCTAATCGCGAACAGGCGTTTTGCATTTTTACGATTTATTTTTGTTTTTTTTTTCTTAATTTTGCATTTCAATATTTTTTCAGATTTGCGCCAAATGTGCGCACAACTGCTCGCACATTTCTATCTGCTTATGCATGGCTGCTGGTAAAATTAAAATCATGTTTTTGCGCTTACTTTTATTGTTTTTATAAATTTTTGTTTGCATAATTTTTTTTTTTTTTTCAATTTTTTTGTGAATTTTTTTCTTGTGATTTTTTTTTTTTTTTAATTTTTTTTTTGGAAATTTAAAAAATTTTTTTTTTTTAATTTTTTTTTTTAATTTGTTTTTGTTTTTGTGTGTTTTCTGATTATTTGGGATTTTTTTTTTTTTCTTGTTTTTTGATCGCTTGTGATTTTTGAAATTTTCTTCCTTTTTGGTCAACATTAACGTCTGTGCGCGCATAGCCAAATGACGCTTTTGCTTAAAATTATATTTAATTGGACGTTTGTTCCGTTTGCGCGGTGCCGGCATCTGCCAGCCGCCAAATGCACACACACATAAATGCATATTTAGCAATTTATTTATTTTTGCATATCATTTGCGTATGTTCAGTTGGGTGAAATAAAACTTGTATGCTAATTTTGAGGATACAACTAATTCTCTTTGCTAGTCGAAATGGCTAAAGTCATTTGTATTTCTTTGTGTTTGTTTGCATGTTTTTCTTTTCATTTATTTGAAATTATTTTTTGAGCGTTGACACCTTTCTTCTACTATTGTCTACATAGTGGCTTGTTTTCGGCACTACACTCACGTATGTATGTATGTGTGTGTGTGTGCATACAGCCAACTAACAGACAACTAACTAGTTTGGTTCAGATTAAAGCTTGGTTAGATGGCTGTCTGGCTGGCTGAGTGGCTGAATGGTTGACTGCTTGACAATCGCATAAAGATATGCATTCATACCACTTATGTATATGTGTGTATGTGTGTAGTTTTTTTCTTGATTTACATACATATATACATACATATGTACGCTATTTATATCCGTTCATCGAGTTGATTGTAAATTTGTTATTTTTCAAAAAGGAATAAAGAAATGTTGAAAAAATACCAACCATTATTTGAACATTAAGCATTTTTATGCAAACTAAACACAGAAAAGGCAAAATGAAATTAAAGAAAACAAAAAAAGAAAGAAGAAAACAAAAAATAATGTCAAAGAAATTAACATTTTTTCCTCTACTCCTCTGCTCCTCATATGTAAATGCGAGTGGGAATGTGTATATGAGTGTGTGTGTGTGTGTGTGTGTGGTAGGCCGCCGAGGTCTTGTGTATTGTCATTTTGTGTGATTATGACAATGGCAACATCACCACCAACACCGGCAACACCGATCAATGACCACAACTGATAGTTTGGCAGTCAGGCAGTGAAGCAGTCGGGCCGTCAGGTAGTCAGCTGGGCAGCTAAACAGCTAACAGCAACGCGCCAAATAGTCAAAACGACAGCCACTCAATTAGGCAGCCAACTTGTTATTTGTTATTTTATAGGCTAACCATTAGTTGGATATGTATGTACATAAGTATGCCTGCATTTAAGTATGTATGTGTGCATTAGTGTATATGGACACCTCTGTAAATATGCAGAATTTTTTGTCGGGAATTTTGCCCAAATGCCAACATTCATACCTATTCTGGCGTTTATACATACACTCATTCATACATACATCGATAGATATGTATGTGTGTGTGTGTAAATATTTCATAGATTGGCAACATTAATCGCTTGAAATTTGTGGAATTTTTCAAAGACAAATTGTTTTTGACAGTATGTCAACAGCGTGTTATGCACACTTACATACATACATACATACATATACACATACACATGCATACATATATATATATACATATGTATGCATGTACAAGGGTATATTTTCGCACTCGAAAATGTGTTCGGTTTTGTGTGTGCGCAAACGAATTAATGTTCGCTTAATGTAGCATCAAGTGACGTTGCTTCAACGGCGGTTGAATAAATTTGAAGGTGACAGTTCCCGGAAAGGCCATGTACGAAGGCGAAATATTATGTTTTAAATAGTCGAATTTATTTTGATGATTCTATTTAAATAACATACGTCAAAATAGAGCAAACAAAGCAGCTGGTTGGTTGCTTTGAAAATTTTGAAAGGAAGGCAAATTTTTGGGATTTTTACAAGCAAATTCATAAAACATTAAAAGGAAAAAAATTAAAATATTTTGAAAATAGAAAAGTAAATGGAAATTTCATTTTAAAATGACTTGAAAAGGTAAATATTGCATAAATTTTAAATTATGTTCATGAAAATTTTGAAACGAATGCAACTTTTTGAGATTTTTACAAGCAAATTCATAGAAAATTGAAAAGAAAAAAAATTTAATATTTTGAAAATAGTAAAATAGAAAGTAAATGGAAATATCATTTAAAATGACTTGAGAAAGTAAATATTTTATAAATCAAATCATCAATCAAATAAACCAAAAATTTAAATATTTTGAAAAAAAGTATTTTATCAATTTTAGATTATTTTCATGTAATTTTTTTTAGTTCTTGTAAGAAATGCAAATGTAAAATTTTACAAAAAAATTCAAATAAACAAAAAATTTAAATATTTTGAAAATAAAAAAAGTATCATTGAACAAATAAATATTTCATCAATTTTAGATTATTTTCATGAAAATGTTGAAAATTTTGAAAAGAATGCGAATTCTTATAAATTTTTACAAAGAAATGCATAAAAAATTAAAAATCAAAAACATCAAAAAATCAAAAAAATCAAAAGAAAAAGAAAAAAATTAAAATATTTTGAAAATATTTTTCACGTAGAAACATGATTTTAAAAGTATTAGAAAGAAAACTTTTTTATGAATACGAAAATATTTTCATTAAAATTTTGAAATGTTTGAATGGCAGACAAATTTCATAGATTTTTGCGCCAATTCATAAACAAATTAAAATACTTAGAAAATATTTTTCATGTAGAAGCACGATTTTAAAAGAATGTGGAAGAAAATATTTTTTTATGAATATGAAAATATTTTCATAAAAATTTTGAAAATTTTGAATCGCAGACAAATTTCATAGATTTTTGCCTAAATTCATAAAAAAATAAAAAACAAAAAAAAAAAATTAAGATATTTTTCATGTAGAAACATAATTTTAAAAGTATGAGAAAAAAAAAACTTTTTTATGAATATGCAAATATTTTCACGAAAATTTTGAAATTTTTGAATGGAAGGCAAATTTCTTAGATTTTTGCGCAAATTCATAAAAAATTAAAAAGAAAAATTAAAGTACTTTGAAAATACTTCTCATGTAGAAACATGATTTTAAAGGAATTGGAAAAAACCTTAAAACAATATTTTTTATGAATCTGAAAATACTTTCATGAAAATTTTAAAATTTTAGAATGGAAGATAAATTTTTGAAATTCATAAAAAATTAATAAGAAAACAATTCGAAAACTTGAAAATATTTAAACGTTCAAAAAGGTACGTGGAAAAAAAAATATTTCTGCTAATCTGGAGATTCTAAGTTTGTTGGCTTCGTTCTAGCCAAATAGATATCTGCCGAGGCGTGTTAAGCTCAAAGCTTTTCTACATGATGCCGGTCAATTCACAGCCTCCACCTCACTAGGGCATGCGACTTCATGATTGGTGCCAATCTCACTGACAGTAGCCGGTTGTCCGTTGCCAGGGTTTGATTGACTACTCACCGGTGATCGTGGAATGAGGGCACTTTTACTAAAAAGGCTCGCGAAAACCAACGGGGATGGGGCCAATTGGCGATGTTTCTGTGCATGCCCTATCGTCATACTGTTCATGGCGCGGATCGTATAAAAACTCACCTCATCGAGTGAGAGGTTCGTAATCTCACTAACACTACCTGTATCACTTCACCTCACAGCCGATCAAGTTTGTTACTTGTGAGATACCGAAAAGTTTTCTAAAGGAATATTTGAACAAACTCCGTTTTATTAGTATTTACTAACTTCTAAAAACTACTGCAGATAGCAATTGCATGGCACCACGGGAGTATGGTGTATTAAGCCAGTTACATTATACGAGGACGATAGAACACCAGGTTTGGCCATCCCAAGAAAGATAGATTACCAGGTTTGTTATTTAGCCATGGTGAAAAAAAAATTGAGAGGGAACTTTGGCTGCGACGCCACTTTGGGATTTGGCAGCCGAATTCTGCACGATCATTTTACACACTCGGTCAATCAGTCGTTGTTCACACGGCAACGAAATATCATTGGTTGATTTTTCTCGTATACCACCAATACAATCTTAGTTTTTTTAAACACAACTCAAATGACGTCATCACATCAGCTGGTTCTGTTAAATTCGCTCAGAGTCGAAAAACGGTCTCTTAAAGAGCTCAGCTTTGATACCTTTTCACCCTAACCTTTGAAATTCCCAGTAAGCCTGATGATGCATTAAATGTGGTAAAGTGCGTCAAGAAAGCATTTAAGTGATAGTCAACGCTTTGCCTGGTTTTTTGGGTGACAAAGTCTGGCTTTACTCAATTTTCTAGGTATTATGCCATATAAAATATTTGCAGGCAGGAAGAGCCTAATCGAAATATCAAGCCGAGTAAGTAATATACCTTGGACATAAATAAGTATTTGCTGAATGTTAAGAACTCAGTACAGCACTACCCCTAACAGCAAATTTTCTTTGAACCGCAAATTGGGGAGAAGCTGAGTCATAAACCTAATAAAGGATGTATGATATGTATGCGGCCATTACTTATATACTGTAGATTCTGTTTTCATTCGGTTTTTTTTTTATGCGGTTTTGAAATAGTGCGGTTTAAAAAAAAAAATGCATGTCGACCTATCGGGAATTGTACATATAAACAAGATTCTAAACCAGCTAAGCAAAAACTCATCACAGATTACATAAAAAATGCTAACCCTAAAAGTATGGAACCGCCTGCATCACCATCCAGATCAGACGTGTACATTTCCTCAAGTGACGAAAGTGATTTTACGCCAAATCCTAAACGAATGCGCAACATGCGGGTATTGTCTGATTCTATTTCTGACGATGTAAATTTATTTTTCGATTCTAACGTTTCTTAAATAAAGATATTATAATTTTCAAAAATAAAATTTTTTGTTTATGCGATTTTATTTAATTATTTCAGATTCATGCGGTCTATGGAACGTATCTATAGTTATAATATGGGTATAGATCCTTTTTTATGCGATTTTATTACATTATTTCAGATTTATGCGGTTCTTAGCACTTTTAAAAAGTATCTAAAGTTTTACTATAGAACTGTTTTTTATGCTGTTTCTTGTGGAACGTATATACTGCATAAAAACAGAA
This sequence comes from Anastrepha obliqua, assembly GCF_027943255.1. Classification (NCBI taxonomy): domain Eukaryota; kingdom Metazoa; phylum Arthropoda; class Insecta; order Diptera; family Tephritidae; genus Anastrepha; species Anastrepha obliqua. The sequence goes on along the minus strand of NC_072892.1, from coordinate 156,572,050 downwards.
TCTACTGTATATATTTTATTAATATTTATATTACTCTCTACTAACTGTTAAAGCTAATCAAGAAAGTCTTTACAGAAAGGCCTCCAGTCAGCGTCAAAATAAAGTGTACAGCACAAACTCGTCATACTCGCAAGCAGAAAACCCACCCACGGGCTATAAAACTGCGTGCACAAAATTTTTTTTAGAAATTCTGACAAAAGAGTTTGGAGCTTTTATGAAAATTTGCCGCATTTTTTTAAGTTTTATACAAAGTTTGAAATTTTGCAATGCTTGGGTTTTGTTGTAGTAGGAATTATTTTTCTATAGAATACAAAAAAAAAAAAAAACAAAATTAAAAAAAAATATCAAAAAAACAATTAAAACAAAAAAAAAATTAAAAAAACAATTCAAACAAATTTTTTTTAAATAAAAAAATAGTTAAAAATCGTCAAAAAATGGTAATGTTCACGCTGATAATTTGTGTATATGTATGTATTGGAATTTCACCATTACTGCATATGTATGCATGTAACACAGTGCATATATAAACTTTGAAGGCAACCATTTAAGTTTTCTCTATATTTGGTTAAAAAAAAATTGGTTAAAAAATTTAGCTTCATTTAACATAAAATCAAAATCTTTCACCAACAGTAACGCCCACTTACGAAACGGAGCCACACTCTGATTCACAACAACACACAAGTATTTGATATTTTATAGATATATATGTGTATGTATGTGTGCATACTTATACATATTTATATGTATGCCTTTAAGCATTTCATTATGAAAGAATTTTATGAGGGTCTCCTTTGTTTTCGAATTTCTACGCCCACCATTAAAAAAACACCAAATTAGGCTATAGTCCATGGCGAACTTAATTGATATGAAATATCAGAGCTAATGGTGAAATGCCTAAATATTTCAAGAAAGAAAAAAAAAATAACTCAAGATTAGCGACAACAATAAAAAAGTAGGCGAGTTACAATCATAGAAAAAAAGAGAAAAATGTAGTTGAAGCGATAGAAATTAAGGCAAGAAAAGAATTTACTTATCTTAAAATGCTTTTATGGGTGACTTGACGCGTATTTTGTTGTGTTTGTATGTGTGTAAATTTGTCCATACATACATGCATATATATGTATGTGTGTATATACCGATATTCTTATGCGCATATTAAAGTGCATTTTGGTTCAATGACACTTTCCAGTGAAGAAAAGTGAAATAAAAAATTGAAGCAATAAGCGAACAAAAAAAAAACAAAAAAAGGAAACAAATTGTATAAATTTTAATTTTAGCTAAAAAGCAATGAACTGGGCCAACGGGAAATTGAAATAAATGCTAGAAAAGTGATGTGTAATAAAATTCCAATCAAAAATTTATATATTCAAGCATTTGCTGGAATTTCGTTGAATGTCTTCTGGTTTTTTGTGAATATTTTAAATTGAAAACTGTGAGTTGCCTACTTATGACCAGCAGAGGAAGCATTTCCGTTTTCACAGATTTACATACAGCTATGACCCATACATACATACACACATATGTATGCATGTATGCATGTGTGAACCCCACAGTTAAACCAACTATTGCTGAATTACATTACTACCAATTTGGTTTGCAGCGCCTCCTTTATTTCCCCAATGATAGCAGTGCTGCTATTTTTAACAGTGTGATGTGCTCAGAAATGTTAGTTGACAGTCTCTGTAGCAGTTGACTTACTAGTTCGTAATTGGGGAAAGAGAAAACAGTTGACTGAGCGCATTAACATTTATAATCGTCTAATTCTCATTGCATGAATTCATAATGTTTCAGGAATGCTTATTTATAGTTTGCAGGAGAAGTAGATTGCATATACTTATAGGTGCATAAATACCTCTAATTGGTCATTTTGCAACTGGTGTATTTCTAGTCACTCTCGTACTAGTACGACTTCTTCTATGCTAGTTCATGAACTAGAATTTTTACTGAGTTATTTGACTTTTCATGTACGTATGAATGTATGTTCGTCTTTTTCTCGAAGTTTTTGTGGTAAATTTATGCAAACTAATACGCGTTTATGTTATATGTTTGAAGATATGTGTGCGTAGCTTTCCTGTAGCGCATAGCTTTGTCTAAATTAAATGGCTTACGTGGGTTACTATGTATTGTATATGTATGTGTATCTGTATATGTATGTACTTGTAGGTGCTTTGAAGGAACGTACGAAACTCAGAATTTAACTTTTTTCTATACATTTATTGCTTTTCGCATTAAAAAAGATATAATTAATGGTAGTGTTGACAAATAAACTGTAATTTGTGGAAAAAAATTATGAGCAAAAGTGTCGTAAACTGATAGGTTCCTATACATTTACAGAGTATATAAAAATACCTTTTGTATGAATAAGTACAAATATCGGGTGTTTTTTTATGAGCTTGAGAACTTAAAATGATAATAGAATTTTTTTTTTGGATTAAAATTGAAATTAAAAAAAATTTCTTTTTTTTTTAATTAATTTTTTTATTTTTTATTATAATTTGGCAGATAATTTCATGGCATGTTTTTTTCTATTCGATCAGCGTCAATGGTGGCTTGAATATTGCAATAAACCGAATGATTAGTGCGCTGTATGGCAAATTGTTCCATTTTGTTGGAACAAAATGTAATTGATTATAATTTTTCTTCTTCTTCTTCCTCTTCTTCTTCTTCCTCTTCTTCTTCTTCCTCTTTTTCTTCTTCCTCTTTTTCTTCTTCCTCTTCTTCTTCTTCCTATTCTTCTTCTTCCTATTCTTCTTCTTCTTCTTGATTGGCGCGATAACCGCTTACCCGATTTTGGCCGAGTTTAACGCCAGTTTTTTCTTTCTCGTGCTAACCGGCGCTAGTTGGACACACCAAGTTAAGTCAAGTCCTTCTCCACTTGATCTTTTCAACGCAGAGAAGGCCTTGCTCTTCCTCTGCTACGAGCGGCTGGTACCGCATTGAATACTTTCAAAGCCGGTGTGTTTTATAATTTTTGTTAACAAAAATTTAGTAAGCATTGCTCGATAGCGTTCGTCGTTCACCGTAACGGCAGCTCCTTTCTCATTTCGAGAGAAGTAAGGACAAATGAAGGAAGGACCGGCTGTGACCTATGAACTTTGCGAACAAATTTATTTTAAATATTTTTCAATGTAAATTTCCACAATTTGGAAGCGTTGTTCTGGCGCTAAACGATTCATGATTACTTACCGAACCTTATTAAATAAAAATGACAACAAAGTTAGTCATTCTCCATAGTTATAAAAATCCATAGTTCACATGCATCTAAAAAAAGGCCCGATACATAGGTATGCGCGTGCGTTTGGGCAGGAAGAGAGTGGCCATAAAAAGTGCGTTCGCACTTTAATAATTTCCTCTCAACTTAGCTACTACTTATAATAATATTATGGCAAGCATGCATTGTTTTAGTAATCTATGAATTTTCGACGATTTTATTTATTTTTAATTTTTTTAAGATAGCATTCGTAAAAGCTTCTTAGCTATTTACTCCTAAAATGTGATAAGATTAACTGCGTAAATTATCACGCTATACGGTTGTCATATACTACGCACCTTTCCACCCTCCCTCAAATAACTTTAAACACACGCATCAACCAGTCAGTTATTTGATTTAAAAGAAATTTCAAAATGTGCTCTTGGGTTGTTGTTACTCTGCATGAGTTAGCTAAGCAAGATGGCGCTTCTCAGCAGATAATGGTAGATTTTTGCGAGTGCATGTGTTGTATTTTCTTTTTAGAAATGCTCTTAGATATGTACTTACTATATATGTTTGTGGGTTGTAAATATGATAGTAGGGTACATGAAACCGGAATTTTTTAATATAACAGAATTCATGTTTATTATCAATAAAGCATGGCAATTCGCTATACTAAAATTCAGCCACACCAAAATTAACTAATATTTCCTTCTTTATTTTTATTAAGTTACGACTCTTGTTACCTCCTGTACAAATTTTTACATTTGTATGACGACAGAATGTTAATGAAATGAGAAGCCTAGAGATGCTTTTAAAACTCAACTCCACTATCAAATGTTACTGTGCCTCCTCTCATTTTGCTACCGCCAGAGAATGTTAATGGACCATAATGGTCCGTTAATGGTCCATTAACATTCTTTGCCAACACTCTCTGATACACACACACACTGTTAACATAACATTCTCTGTTGAATTCTCTGTTCTGTTCAGTAAAGTGCGTCGACTCAGTTCTAAAAGTGATAACACAACAACAATTGCATGGCAATTTGTGCATTTTAATACGATGCTTAACTGAAGTTAAGGCTCAGAAGAAATGAAATTTCCTTCATTTCATTCATCATTCAAAAATACTACCATTCGATGTTATACTGCAACAGTTTCCTTCAGCTGCTACAGAAGCAAGCAAACGAATGCTGTTTTTTGAAGGCACAAAACTCGGTAAAGCTAAAAGCGCAAAATTAATCATCCAATTTTGTTTTTGAATCACTTTTTTACTAAATAAAAACAAAAATGATGTTTAGTGAAAGAAATCATGCTAAATCATTCAGTCCTTCTTTGCATTTTCTAACGATTTTTGAATTGATTGTAGGTGGCTTTCAATCTGAGATAGCTGCTTGACTATCTAAAAACAATACATTTAATACTTCCGATAGTTGTTGTGAATAGTTTCAAATTATTCTGCACGCTTCCCTTATCCCGACAACTTCTGCTTGAAAAATTCTATTCCAATTCCCCAGGTGAAAAGACTTGGAAGTTTCGAGGCCTTTTGAATACACACCGGCGCCGACGCCGCAATTCATCTTGAAAACGTCAGTGTAAAGTAAAGTTGGTATCAAACTTTTTAAGAATGTTGACTTGGTTTGCTGAAATCAAAAATCTTCATATAAAAGCGTCCGAAAAAATTACTTTATATAGAAGAAAATTCTTCTTCTTCAATATCGCATGCGAAAAAAAATTCTTCAAAATCAACGCGATTCTTGAACGACCTCAAACTTACACTTTATTATACTAAAATTGAATGGGCTATAAAACTGTATATTTTTGTCAAATTTTTTTCTAAAGATTTTAATTAAAAATTTTGATCAAAATTTATTTTTTTTTAATTCGTGCAAAGTTTAAAAATTTGATTTATAAGACTTTTGTTACAAATGAACTACGTATTTATAAAAAATTAATGCAACAAATCTAGCATGAAAAATATTGCGAATATTGTAGAAGGAGAAAGTGACTAATTACGTGAGCACAAGGGTAATAGAATACAAGGTTGCGTCTACCGAATTCGCTCCATGCATAAACAAACAAAAGAAATGGGAATCACTTGTTTGTGAAGAGGAAAAGTAGGTGAAAGGAATAGAATCCACCAAATACAAGAAATTATACACACGAATACTTTCAGCGCCATTCTCATAAAAAAAGCAGAAAAACTGCCTTCTAAGATTTTTTTATAATTCGTGCTTTCACAATTTAATATGCGGCACTTCGTTGTCATTCGTTTTTTTTTTTAGTTTAAAAGTCACAAATCACAATACTACCAAGCCATTCACTGAATTTTTTCAAACATACAATATAATTTCTCATTCTTCATTTATTTTGCATTGTAATGGAGGAGTCTGACGTCAGGCTCGCCAAAATCGCGCAAAATAAAGTAACTGTTTTGGGAAGATGTCACCTTCGGTATTCAATTCGCCTTGACCTGAGCATACTTGTGTATGTAAAGGGTAGTTACGTTTCAAGGGTCGGTGTTGATTTTGAATAAAATACAATTTTTTTAGAAAGTTATTGTCATTTCTCTGTATTATGATAATATTGGTATGGCTCAATTACGTATGGAATAAAATATTGGCCAAATGGCCGCCGCGGTCTCGGCGGCACACCTCCATCCGATGGTCCAAATTTTTGATGACGCTGAGGCATAATTGAGGTTCTATGCCGTAGATGTGCCTAATTATCTAATTTTTTAGCTCTTGAATGAACCCCAAAGAAAGAAGTCCAACGGTGTCGTGGACGTTTAGGTGTGGTTCACATTCAACATCGGCCCTTGAAATTTAACCACCCTTTATAAGTACGTGGGCGAAAAATTCTATCTACTAAAAATGTTCTACATTGGTTGCATTGATTGCTCAGGAGAGAAAGAAGTTCTTGTTCTTTAAGTTGAGTGATAGTTTTTATATCATAAATTTATTTATTTGCCATATCCAGAAATGTCGCTCATTAGCTTTTATGTTGTGTAATAATTTTTTTTTAATTTTTTATTTTTTTTTTAACCCTTTCTCAATATAAAAGAGATATACTTTAACGTTTTTTGTTTTTACTGAGTGAGAATTTAATTTTATATCAAAAAATTTTAAAGCCGGTTTAGCCGATATTTTTTAAATTTTTAAATTCTTTATTTTTTGTTTTTGTATAAGACGTTCTTCTAGCAAACACACGTGAGATATATATATATATATACTCATATATATTTGTTACATGGCAAGCCATGGTTTCTGGTCAATGGTGTGTTCTCTAATGTTTTCCTATACATTTAGGACCGCACAAATTTCGGTTGTATACGAATGGCAGATAGGTTTTTCCATGCTGAAGGGCAGCAGCTATGAGAATAATTAAGGAAATAATGATTTGTGATTTGACTAGCTGATGACTCTAAGCATAAACTTGCCCTAATTACCATTAGCAGTTCGGTACCTATTTACTATTTTGTGTATTCATAGCAAAAGTATCAAGAACTTGTAAAGTGAGGAGCTCACATGTGTATGTGTGTATCTGCCAAGGTTACACTACGCTACAAATTCCTAGCAATTCATTAGCCAACAGAATTATCAAACAAAATATAAGCATTATTTCATTGCCACCAAAAACCAAACAAAAAATATGTAGCACACAAAATATTCTAAACAAACTCGTCTTTCAATAGCTTTGGGTTTCCAAATCTCATATAAGTAGGTGTATGGGGGTATATGTATATGTGTACACACATACCATACATGAAAATGCAAATAAAAAAATGTAAATCTAGAAGATATGGACAATATGTAACTATACATTTTTTTCGGTTACAAGACTTATATTTATACAACAACAACAAAAAATGTTTAGATTTGCGTAAATTCCTATGTTCCAATTACTGATTTCGTTTTGGTTTTTTTTGTAATTTTTTCTAAGTTTACACGTTACCTAAGGGTATTTGTGGGGCGCTTAAGGTGTGAGGCTGTCTAAATTTATATCAGTTGGTGCGTCATAGTAAACACTGTTTGCAAAAGTTATTTCGTGTTGAAGACTACGACCACGGAATGGTGTTAGGCACAATTTTCTCAATGCCATTCAAGGGAGTTGGCAGCCGAAGAATATTACAATTTAATTAGGCGATGGAAAAGATAAACGATCAAGTTGAGGTAAATCGAAACAGCTCGAAATGATTTGTCTCAAAATGGGAAAAGATAGCCAATCAAGTTGGGAAAACTCGATACAACTACGAAATGATTTTTCTCAAAATTTGAATCGAATCGCGCATTTACTTCAAGAATGTCAAAAATGTCAAAAAAAATTATTATTATTATAATTAAATATGCACAACTGACCACAGATTCTTATTTGGCACTATGCAAAAATTTCATGGCCTCGCCCCTGACAGTAATTCCTTGGATAAAAACATGTCGCATAGCACATCTGCTGTAATTTGCTTTTACCTCAATATTAATTGATTTAACGAAAAGCCTTGAGAAGTTTTCAAGAGCAATTGGAAAATTTTTAACCAAAAGCTGGATACGCCTTTCCGGTGATTTTTGCTCTCAGTGCCAAAGATCTCAAACCTGATTCCAGCGAACGCGAAGCAGACGCACAGGAAGTGGCCCGCCGTTTCATCCTACTCTTCACAAGCTGGGTAGAGTACACTGTCTGAGATGCCCACCCTTTCCCTGTGCTTCGCCCACCGAAAGTGATCCGTCATCGGTCCAACTAGCCGTCTGCACTCCCTTCTGCTTGATGACAGGAGGATCTGTGACAGTCGGCGGATATGACAGGTAACATCAGTTTTTTCCATCTGCAGCCTCTCTAAGCCTGCCAAGTACGCTTGTGGGTTGTAGTAACCCATTTGCTAACCGTGGCTTTGATGGCCGCAGAAGGGAGTGGCCGAAAAGTCTCAGTAAAGACTGTAAACAGAAGATAACTCCAAGCCAAAAAATTTTTTTCTTATGAAAATAGGCTTAAAATAGGAAAAGTTGTACTTTGAGATACAATTACATAACCTCAAATATAAGCAAATACTTTTTTTTTTAATTTCTCACCTTTTTTGCTTATGACGTTTTTTTGTTTTTTTTTGTTTTGTGGTGCTCCCTTTTCGTGGAGGTTCTCTCACTTGAAGTGGTTTGAGCTTTTGAGCTCTTGCCAGAATACCGATGCACACCTGCGAAGTGATTGGAATATATGTATACATGAATACCTATTGTACCACGGAGGGGCATAGGGCCACAAGCAGATTCCTCCATTTGTTTCTGTCAAGCGCCAACATCCTTATTTCGCCCTAGCTGTTGCCTGTTCTGTTATTGTTGTTGTAGCAGCGGAAACATTCCTCATACTCGTAGGGGAAATGTTGCTGGAATAACAGTCCTTGGCCGGATACAAATCCGGGTCGTTCCGGTAACGTAGAAGGGAGCCGTAAGTTATGTTTGGCTTCTTCTCCGGGTTTGCGCTGGTGTGCCCCTTCGTCGACTTCTTTGCGGATTCGAATCGATTGCGCGGCGAGTAATGTGATTTGTTGGTCTTCTCATACCATGGCCTCAAGCAGGCCTTAAGATCTTAATCTTACCTCATCTACCTTAAGCGTAATAACCAAATAGACCTGAATTTAATTAGGTTATCCTTTGATTATTTTTAAACCTTGTTGTCAAGGGATTGCCCAATTATTCCCGATACGAAATAAGTAGTACGGGTATATGACCCTACGGGGAAGAAAATTCGCAACATGGCATGCAAAAAAAAGAAAAAAAAATCGTCAAAAATCAGCGCGATTTTTAATCGACTTTAAATTCTCATTTTATTAAACTAAATTGAATGGGCTTTGAAACTGCATACCCAAAAGTTTTCTAAAAATTATGAAGAAACAGTGGAAAATTTTGTTGATAATTTTTAGTTTTGTATAAAATTTGGAACTTTGATTTTTCAGATTTTTGTGATAAAATGTACTATATTTTTAAAAAAATTAACGAAAAAAATTTGTACGTAAAATATTTTGTGAAAAGATAGTTTGACTTAATTATATGGGCACAAGTGTAGGAATGTGTAAGAATATGTACAACGTATATCACATAAATATGAGATAAATATTTACAGCTCAGCTTCCAAAGTAAGAGATCAAAACTAAAGCAAAAAAAAAAAAATATTTAGCGAGAAAACACCAAATAACTTTTGATCAAGAAATAAACTTTATGACTTTATGAGCACACGTGCCAAAGCCATTGCAGAGAAAAACAAAAATTCCTTTCAAATATACAGACAAACACACATGCATATGTACATTCTTACTTACACACGTAATAAATTAAAAAATATATAAAAATTCCACAAAACTTGCATATAAACAATTGGTCAAAAGCAACACACACACACACACATATGGGCAAGAACTGAGCAAACAAACGCACACACTTACTGGCAGGCAGAAAAAATATGCGCAAATATGGCCAAATACCGTAAAGAATATGTCTGCGATTATGAGGAAAGACGTTTTATAAAAGCAGATAGACTCGGAAAGAGACAGTTTGAAGACTAGAGGAATGAGTAGAAAAAAAAAAAATTACTGTGAAGCAGTTGGTAGATTAACAAAAAAAGTCGTTAGAAATAAATCTAAATATGATACAAGTATGTATGTATGCATGTTTGTATGCATTAGGGCGGTGCGATTTGTGGATTGCCTGAGCAGAAATGTACAGGAAAGGTATATAAATGTAATGGATGTACTATACAGTGACTCACAGCTTATTTGATGCAGGTAATACTTTTTTAGAAAACAGAAAATAACTCGATGTTTATTAAATTTAATAAAAAAATGTATTCGACTTGTAATGAGATATATATGCACTGTTTACCACTGCAGATAGAACAATAACAAAAACAAAGCTCACTGAAAAAATATAGAAACAAATAGTTTTCTCATCAAAATATGCTCACAGCTTAAATGATGCAGTGTATTTTATATTTTCTCTGAGAATGCAATAACGGTGAAATGTATTTTTTTCTGTTTAGCTTAGCGTCTTAGGTCATTCTCAAAAAAAAATTTTTTCAAGAAAAATGGGTAAACGGACCTCACTTGAAAAATGGGAAGACATTATTCGTCAATATAAAGAGGGCAAAAGCCAACGAAAAATTGCAGAAATTGTTGCTATTAGTTCCTTAACTGTCCAGTACATTATAGAAAGGTTTCGCCACCAAAACAGGATAGAAGATAAGGGCCGATCTGCGCCAATTAAAATATTTAATGATGCAGATAAGGGGTGGATTGCTCGCAAAGTTAAAGAAAAACCCGATTTAAGCGCTTCAAAATTAGCGAACGAAGTCAAAAAATACTTAGGCAAAATCTATAACCCTGAAACTGTTCGTACAGCTCTGTGTGAAGAAAATTTTCATGGACTGACTGCCCGAAATAAGCCGTTGATTAATGCTCGTAAGTGGTAGGTGAAATGGTTGAAGTGCCGGTCTGGCACTCCTCAAGTAACACTAGAGCGCCGTTTTGATAATAGAATATGATAGAAAACAAAGAATAGAGTTTTGCAGACAACATTTGAATAAAGACATTTCGTTCTGGAAGTCCATTGTTTTTGCGGATGAAAGCAAATTTAACCTTTCCAGGTCTGATGGGAAGTCCTGCGTTTGAAGAAAACCAAGGTAATTTGCGCTCTACAGTTAAACACGGCGGGAGCAGTGTGATGATATGGGGCTGCATGTCCTATTCAGTCGTCAGAAATTTAACATTTATCGAAGGAAACATGATTAGAGAGATGTATCTGGATCTGCTAAAAAATAATTTAGTACAAAGTGGCGGATAAAATGGGGATTACGGATTCCTTTAGGTTCTACCAAGACAACGATCCCAAGCTTACGTCCGATATTGTAAAAACTTGGCTTATCTGGAACTGTCTACATGTAGTACAGACACCTGCACAGAGTCCAGGTCTCAACGTTATTGAGAATTTTTGGTTAGTGCTGGAAAATAAAATAAGAAAACACAATATTTCTAATGCTTCTGATCTGAAACGGGCACTACCGGAAGAATGGGATGAAATTAGTTGCGATTATACAGCAAAACTTGAAGAATCTATGAATTCCCAATTAAAAGCTGTTCTGAATCAAAAGGTATACCCCACTAAGTGTTAGACGAAATTATGAAATGAAATATTAATGGCGCTCCAAGCAGTAAGATGGCGTTGTTCCTAAGTTTAGAAGCGGCAGGCTAATCACTTACCCTCTCAGCCATCAAAGCCATCAAAAAAAGGACTTAAATTTTCGCCATGAGAAAGTCCTTTATAATCACGCGATAGCGTTCGCCATTCACTGTTACATTGTCGCCAGTCGCGTCTTTGGATAAATATGAGCCTATGATACTTCCAGCCTATAGGCCGCACCAAATGGTTGTTTTCAATCGCTCTTTCAGTCGCTCCTCAGCTCAAATATGAGAATTTTGCATATTGATGTCATAGCTATTAAGCCAAAAAGGGGTCTGATCACTGACCATCATCAGTTGGCCGGAGAGGGCGATAAACACTTTTCACAAAGCTTCGATTTTCGTGATACAATTTTACGATTTGTAAACGTTGTTGAGGTGTTAGACTTTCCATGATGAAATGCTACTGAATACTGAAACCAAGTACGAATTTAATTCACGCATGATCTGCGAGGTTGTAAAAGACTTCGTATACTTAGGAACCAGCATCAACACCGATAACAATGCGTAGAATCTCTCTTGCCAACAAGTGCTACTTTGGACTAAGTAGGCAAATGAGTAGTAAAGTCCTCTCTCGACGAACAAAACTAACACTCTACAAGACTCTCATCATGCCCGTCCTAACGTATGGCACAGAAGCTTGGACGATGACAACATCCGATGAAGCGACGCTTGGAGTGTTCGAGAGAAAGATTCTGCGTAAGATTTTTGGACCTTTGCACATTGGCATCGGCGAATATCGCAGACGATGGAACGATGAGCTGTATGAGCTTTACGACGACATAGACATAGCGCAACGAATAAAGATCCAGCGGCTACGTTGGCTGGGTCATGTTGTCCGAAAGGATACAAACGCTCCGGCTCTGAAAGTATTCGATGCGGTACCAGCTGTTGGTAGTAGAGGAAGAGGAAGGCCTCCTCTGCGTTGGAAAGAACAGGTGGAGGAGGACTTGACTTCACGTGGTGTATCCAATTGGCGCCGGTTAGCACGAGAAAGAAACGACTGGCGCGCTTTGTTAAAATCGGCCAAAATCGCGTAAGCGGTTATCGCTCCAATTAAGAAGAAGAATGATCTGTCAAAAAACCCCTATCTGGAAAGATATCTCCAACTTGTTCGCCCTTTACATTTAATGAAATTCTTAATTGAATGAAGTTAATTAATTTGGATTATCGCAATAACTGCCCACATATCTCAATCTCCGAAAGAAAGCTGAAAAGATCTTAACCATCTAATCAAAACTTTTGACAAATCGCCGAAAACCCTAATCAACTGCAACTCTTCTCCGCATGTTTTCAAGCATTGATTTCACCTTTTAAATTTGCAAAATATGAGTAATTTTATGCCACTTCTTCCGCTAAGCAAATCGACCCACCTTAATGTATATACGAGTACATACCTACATTTGCGCGATCTCATGTGTTTACTAACGCTTTGGAATTTGTGTGCCGAGCACCATTGTGTGCCAATGTGATTTTTGTATTTATTATGCTGCGCGGTGGCGTGATTTCAATTTCCAGCACTGACGGCTATTGAAGAGTTTTTAACGGTGCGTAAGTGTGCATAAACTCTGGTATGTATGTATGTTTGTGTGTGTGGAAATATAAAGAAATATGTACAAGTATTTCTGCATATTATTTTAAGACGTGATTAGAATCGGCGAATCAAGTAGACTGACTAGACAACAATGGCAGGGTTTATGTTTTTCGAGCTCGCTTTTATTTACATGCCATTTATACATAGATACGAGTACATATGTGTTGTTTTTATAATTTTTTTTAATATTTTTTATAATTTTTGTTTTTATTTTTCTTGTGTTTACGCTTATTGTTATTATTGACTTAGGCAACTGGTATTTGCGCTTGACTGCGATAACCTTAAGAGGCGAAGAATTAAGATAATTTTTTTCGTTTAATAATAATTTTTATACTCCTGTGCATGTGTATGTGCATATTTATGTATGTGTGGGTGTACATATGAAGTATTCCCAAAAAAATTTAATTAAATCAATTTTAAGTGCCATAAGTTCGTGTGACGTTCATTGGCGGCGTCAAGTTTAATGCGAAATTCCTGCGTAAAACTGTGTAAATAATTATTGAGAAAGTCAAGAAAAATAATGGAAGTACAAGTGAACTTGTATGCGTACATATGCGTTAATAAGTGTATATATGTATGTATGTATGTATATGTGCGCATGTGTGTTTATTAGGAAGGTCGTTAAAGGTTTCATTATTTGTTAGGCGCAAATAATTGCGTGCATATGTTTGTATGTATGTATGTATATTTGCATATTCAAGCGCCGCTGTATGCTATGCTAAGGAATTTCACGCCTTGACAATAACACCAAATACGGCATATTATTAAGTAAAACAATGTCAAAAGCATAGCATTGAAGGTGTGACATTATAATGCACGTGTGTAGGCACATACATACATATGTATGTATATGTATATATACAAGGTGGCGCAAAAATCATCATCAGCAATTCCTTTTGTACCGAATGGAACATAGGCTCTCTGAGGCTCCAGTTGTAGAACTATTTTCATATAAACACAAATTCTGCACCTCCAAATCCGACGTGTCTGTTGCCGTAGCAGGCGGATTTTCCACACTTCTATGTGTACCACTTGGCGACTGTATTTCTCCCGGGCTTAAATTTATTTTTATATATCTTTAGCTCGAAAAACGTGGCGTACATCCATCAGTCACAAGCCTAAGAAAGATCAGGTGAGCTTCACGGGTAAGATGCCCAGATTTTGAGCGCGAGATATTGCATAGCGTGAGGCCGCTTGTAACCTGAAGAACAGACGCCTTTTGTAGGCGTTCGCTCTGAGGTGGACACTGCGAACTTTGGGATACCATTCAATTGTATATCCTATGATCAGAAAGTACCGGCGATTTTAAACTTAAATGAACCGAAGGCGTAGTGCACCATGAGTACCTTCCATCGGGACAGACAATCAATAAAAAATATGATGTATCCGTTTTGAAGCGTTTGAGAGATGCTGTGCTGGATTATTTGACCAAACACCAAGTAAATCCCATTGCGCAAGCATCGTTTTCACCTGAAGTTGAAGTTACTACTTCGTGGAAGGAGATTTCAGTCGACAGAGGAGATCAAAGAGAATGCGACGAAGGAGCCATCCCTTCGTCGGCCTACCAGGGGTGCATGGAGGACTGGCTTAAACGTTGGATACCGGATACCTTCTGATTACAGGATATGTCAAAGTAGTAGCCCCAAAGCTTCGTCTCTAGTTAGCCCTGATCAGGTATCTGCGGATTGGATACCTCGTTGTTGTTGTTGTACCTGCATACATATTTCCCATAGGTAGGTAGGTTTGGCAGCCGCATCGCACACAGGAAGAGCGCTGCCACTTAAACCACGAAATAGGTCCGTTGTGAGATGCAGGGGCTGTACTACATTTCCTCTTCCAGTTTGAAGCATTCTGAGCTTTGGATAAAGCGCAAACGGGTGTTGATACCTAACGTGTACTGATCATCCATATTCATAGATCTTAAATAGGTTTCTGCTTCTCGCTAGAGCCGGTCATGAGCAAAAAAAGTGTTGCATTGCTTCCAACTCCTCCTCAACCTCCTGCAACTATGACAGAAATAATGCCTGTAAACGCCTAATCAATCAATCTCCTTGTGTGATTTCCTATCAGACAATGTCCTCTGAGGGCCCCTACCAAAGTCCTAATTTCAAGTCTTTCGCAATTTTTTTAATATTCTCGGATAGACCTATAATATTATTGCATAGAATACAGCTAAGTTTTTCAAGCAATTTCACAAGTATTGGCACTAATCCATCTTTTATTTACAGAATTGATTAGTGTGTTCATATATTTTTTTTTGTTCAGACAGACTGGCAAGTACAACACTCAGATACAGTTAAGTCCATTGTACTGCACTCGGATTCCCTTTTTAATTTTTTTTAAATCTACTCGACCTCCGAACAAATCTGAGTTGATCTTGTGGTGCCAAAGAGCCAAGGTGGTCGCTTCTTAACACATCAGTGCCAAAGACCTCAAACCTGATTCGAGCGAAGGCGGGGTAGACGCACAGGAAGTGGTCCGCCGTCTTATCCTCCTCTCCACATGCTGGACAGAGTGCAGTCTCTGAGATGCCTACCTTTTTATATGCTTTGCCCATAGAAAGTGGCTCGTCATCAGACCAACCAACCTCCAACCTCTGCTTAATGACAGGAGGAACTGCGACAGTCGACCCGACATGACAAGTAACATCAGTTATGTCCATCTGCAGCCTCTCTCAGCTTGCCAAGTAACCCGTTTGCTAAGCGTGACTTTGATGGCTGCAGAAGGGAGTGGCATAACGGACTTTGGGCCAAGAAAGTTGGCCTCAGAGCCCATTCTGACTAAAGAGTCAGAGATCTCGTTAGCCGGGACCCATGTTAGCATCAGGATATTACGTCTACCGACATAGGTCAGCCTGGATTTACAATGCGTCCATAATAAGAAGCTTACAAGTTGCGAGAGGTACCTTCTCTTGCAAGTTGGTCAGCTCTGCAGTTCCCTGGTATATCTCTGCGGCTTGGAACCCAGTATAAGATAATATGATACTGTTTAGCCATTCCATACATATCAGTTGGATGCTGCTGGAGTGACAGTCTTCGGTTGGATACCAATTCGTATCGTTCCGGTATCGTAGAACCGACTGTAGTGGGAATGTTCGATAACTCTTCTTCAGTTATGGTTGCTCGTAACAGGTATACCACGTGTAGGAATTTAAGTTATAGAGTACTAATAGCTGCTTGCTCAGACTTCTAAAACCACCTCATTAAAATCACCCGCAAAAATATTCATCTAATTTTTTTTTTTTAGCTATTTTAATATTGTAAATCAAAAATAGTGATTTGGAGTGATGGACATTTTTATTTTGACCTTCACACGCTCCATTGCTAGTCTATTTATCTACCGCAGCTGTCTAGTTCACGGGGGTCAAATACCGTCCAGTTCACTTGCCATTTGCCAAAATTTTAAAAAATCTCCGATAGGGTGATTAATTTTGCGCCACATTTTATATGAATTTATGTCTGCATGTATATATGTATGCATGTTTATAAATACTTATTTTATTAAAAAGGCAATGTACCTATAAGCTGCTATTATTAAGACCCCCTTATACGCGGTGTCAAGTGCTTAAATGGACTTACCTAAAAAAAAACAAATAAGACATAATTTTTGATAAGCAAAATTCCATTTGCGCAAATTACAAAACAAAAAAGTATTTTATGGCATTTTACGGTAGCAATCGCTTACGTTAGTCAGTCAAGTATGCGCCTAGCCACACAAATTAGTGCTTACATACTTACAATTTTTTATACCCGCTCAAAAGTGGTAACTACACCAGACTACAGTACATATGTATGCATGTATGTGTGATAGAAATTTATTACCACAAAATTAGCATAAAATATTAGCGGCGTCAAAATGGCAACATCAACGGCTAATAGCAAACTACAATATATTTTTTTAACAACAACAACAATAACTTTCTTCAACGCCAATGTGAACCTCAACAACGCTACCAGTTGAATAATAGACGTCCACATTTGCGTTAATAATCTGAACAATGATAATCCGTGCTGTCAACTGGCGCGTAAGTTTTGCATATCAACTGATATACATACACACATACATACATACATTTACAGTGACTTACCGTGTATCAAAGTCACAGATGTGTGTCCATTTGCAAACATTCACACATCCATACATTTGCACTGCATACTCATTGTCGGATTTGTAGAAAATATTTGTTCACTTGTATGTGTCCGGAATTTGTAAAACTTGTTTTTGTTTGTTTATTTCCTTTTTCGAATATTTTGTGTGTGACTTAATTACAAACACAAGCTGCGATTTTTGCCGCTACACAAAATCTGCATTTTTATTGTTTGCTGTCGATTTTTTAAATTTTTCTTTAATTCTTTTTGTTAATATTATAATTTTTAGTCATTTGTGGTGTTCTAATTGGTATTTTTAGGATGGGCGCTAGGTAATAAAAAACTAAAATCACATTTAAGCTTCAAGAATGTTTGACATTCAAATTTAATTCCTGGCCTGAGAGAGGCATCTAATTGGAAGAAAACAAAAATGACTTTTTTTAATTTGTTTTTATGAATTTTTTTGATTGATTATTAGTAAATTAACAAGTATGTATTAAATTAATAATTAAATAAAATAAACCAGTAAATAAATAAATAAATAAATAAATAAATATGAAGTGAGTAGCAAAAAAAAGTATCTGAAGTATTAGTAAATTCTTCAAATTATGCAAATATCGGGATCCCCATTGATTTTTTTTAGTACTCTAGTACATAAAATTATATATTATATATTATTTATTATTTTATTTTTTTTACTTTTTTGATTTTTTTCATTATTTATTTTTCATTTTATTATTATATTTGTTTTTTTCTGCAAAAAAAAAAACGATTAAATTTAATTGAATTATTATTAAATATTTTTAATAGAGTATGTACGTGAATAGAATGAAACGAAAAACAAATTCAATTCACTTCAAATTCAATAAGAACGAAAACAAAAGAAAAAAAATTTAACAAAAATCATTGTATCTACCAACTGGGACGCTACTAAACCATAATGTCATGAGGTCACAACTGTAGAAATTTCAAAAAAATTAATTGTTTTTTGCCTTAAAAGCTTTTTAAAACTCTAAAACTGGCATACCCGTGAAATTCAGGTGGGAAAAAACCTCTAAATACCACTTTTTTATGCTTCAAAGGGACTTATTTTTTTTTTGCCTAAAAGTGTCTTAATATGTAGGCCATTTACTTTAAATACTTTAAATATACCTACTGGGAAAGGTGGGAAAAACCTTAAAAAATACTTCTTTTTTATACTTTAAAAAACTAGTTTTTGTCACCTACAAATAATATGACCTACTCGTGGGGTTAAGGTGGACAAAATCTTAAAAAAATACTTATTTTTTATGCTTCGAAAAAATTATTATTTTGACTTAAAAGATGTCTTAATACTTTAAAAATGATGTTCCCTTGCGATCAAGGTGAGGTAAATCTCTAAAAACTTCTTTTTTATACTTCAAAAAAAAAATGATTTTTTCCCCTAAATACATACTCTCTTTTTTGTCTCTTTTTTGTCTCTTTTTTATACTTCCAAAAAATATAAATTTTTTTTTTTTGCCTAAAAACTGTCTTAATACTTTAAATGACATACATACCCGTGGGATCAAGGTGGGATAAATCTCTAAATACTTCTTTTTCTATACTCCCAAACAATAATTTTTTTGTTTTGCCTAAAAAGTGCCTTAATACTTCAGTAATAAATTGAGTAGCAAAAAATATTTAAATACTCGTTCTTATTTTCTATACTTGGCGCTGCCTCTCTAAAACCTATTGAACAAATTCCAACAATGTTTAGATAAAAAATTTCCAAAACATCTTTATTTTGCCAAGGTTTAATATTTTATGGTATTTGAATTTTGAGAGTTTTTTTAACCTTTAAACTCTAAAGTATGCACCCTTTTTTAATTTAAATAAATTTTATATAAAGACATTTATTTAGTAACTCTATTCAGTTTTTTCTAAGGATTTTCTAATATTCTTCTTTGATACAAATTTGTTTTTATAGAAATTCAAATCGTGTGGCAACACTGTTTATAAAAATTTAGAGACATTTCTTTAATAACTCTTTTCAGTGTTTTTTCTAAGGAATGTGTAATAGGTATTCTTCTTTAATAAAAACTTGATTTTAAAGAAATTTAAGTCATGTGGCGGCAAAACTGTTTATAAAAATTTAAAGACCATTTAGTAACTCTATTCAGTTTATTTTTCAAAGGAATTTCTTATATTTTGCTTTGCTAAAAAATTTTATTTTAATGAAATTCAAATCATGTGGCAACACTGTTTATAGAAGTTTATAGAAAATTATGTGTCACCTCTACTCATTTTTTATTCTAGTTCATGTGCCAATTCTGTAATAATACACAGATAATTCATTGGCAACTCTATTCAATTTTTGTTTTCCAAAAAAAAACTCCAACATTCCTCTTTGCAAAAAAAATGCTTTTATAGAAATTCAAATGCTGTGCCACCAACTCTGTTTATAGAAGTTTTTTCTAAAAGCAGTGGCCCCTCGGCAGGCAAGGGCAAACCGCCGAGTGTATTTTTGCTTGGAAGCAAGTGAAAAAGCTCCTCATTAAAATCATCTGCCGCTCGAAGGCGGAAAAAATATCAACACATTGGAGATGGAAAACATCAAGACGCACACAACAAATAGTAGGTGGAACTAGGCCCTTAGCGTTAGTGTCTAATAGTCACTTCTATTGCGCTGTGGCTGCTGCCTGAATACCAGCATTAATTTCTTATGTGTGGTTGTATGTATGTGGATATCACTCCATATCACCGTCGTTATCAAATTGGAAACCAACAAAAATGCGCACTGCTGTTGAAAATTCTTAGTGTTCCATGCTAATTTCTGCTAGTTTCAGAATTTTCGCTGACAATAGCCCTATTAGCTCAATTTACTATTGAGGATAACCTCCAAACACAATTACAAAGCCAAAAAAGGGGAAACAACAACTAAATGAAATTTGCACTTATTTTCAATTCTAAACGACTGCACTATATTAATTCACGCAAGCCAATTTGAATGAAAAAAAAAATAAAAAAATAAATTAAAAAAAAGCGCTGAAGTGACATTTTAATTTGTAAGAGGATTGCTGACAATTTGACTGATTACTACTAATTAACTGCCATTCAAGTTAAATTTGCGCAAACATTCAAACAGCTACTCGTGAATAGTGAGCATAAAAGAGGCTCATACAAGCGCTTGACAAGAAATGAGGAAGAGGAAAATCAATAAGAATTAATTTAAGTTTGAGTGCAACGCTACTTAAGGAAGCCTTACGACTATTGTGGCAAAAAAGAAAACCAAAAACAAATATAAATTCAAAAATGAAAAAAAAGCTACAAATGTTAGTCAACCAGCGTAGCGCAATCGTATGCAGTTTTTCATGTCTGTAAATTACTTGTGTGTGTGTGTGTGTGTATGTGTGCGGGCGTGAATGTGTGCGCTACGCCTTTTACAGAAGCTATTACATATTTATTTGCCTAAGCATTTTTGTATGCCACAAGTGGCTGGAGTTCAGGTGTCTGGAGCGTCTACTATGCAAATATACATATATACAGGCATACATATGCATATGTGTATGAATGTATGTGTGTTTATACCTTCTGTAATATGAAGAGGTCTCAAGTAGTTGCGGGAGCGGGGCTTTCACACCTATTCATACATGCATTGGTGCATAAGTAACTGTCATTGTGTACTTACGATTTATTTGCATGGACAACTATACATACACACACACACATGTGCATATGTATAATATATGGCTATGGCTAAATATCGTAGTAAACGAGTATATCAAATTACTGCACTTTTTCAAGCAGAACTTCAAGCATTGGTCTGCATGCACAGTTGAATCGGATCTCAAAAGCTTGTTGAAAATTAGTTACATATGCACATATGTATGTGTGTGGATAGCTGCCAATTGGACTGTTAATGAGAAGCAATAAAAAAATTTATTAAATTTGGAATTTCATTGCACAATTGAAAAATCAGTTCTAAATCTGCATGTATGCATGGCTTTTATATGGCTCAGTATACGAGCAGTGCGTTGTGCAATTGCTTTTCATAGACCAGACCCATTTACTATATGGTATGTGTAGGCACATAAATATGTATTTATGTGCATAGCGAATTTAATTTTTTATTTTCTGATGTTTCAATGGAATAAGGATTTTTCTGATTTTGATCCCTTAAAAAACTGTTATTAAAAAACACAAGCTGCGATCAAGGCCCTGTCGTCGCCGTATTACAGCTCACTTCTGGTGAACTCCTGTAAGGAGGAACTCAAACATCTCGATCGAGCAGAAAACATCTCCCTTATCTGGGTTCCTGGGCACAAGAATATAGAGGGAAATGAACCGGTTGCAGCTGTCCCCCACTCAGACATCGGCGTCCCTTCGTCCGTTGTTAAAGGAAAACTACACAATTTCTTTCTAAAAAAAGCGCAAGACAGATGGAGGTCTGTCTCATCGTGCGCTATTTCGAAAACACTATGGCTCCAATACGACAGAAACAGAACGCTTAAGGTGATGGAAATCCTCCGCCATTCAATTTCCAAACTCATTGCGGTGTTCACTGGTCACTGGGTGATCGATACTCATGCGGAAATGCTTGGAATTCCGTACAACCCCTATTGCAGAAGCTGTGGGGATCCTGCAGAGAAAGAGACTGTTGCCAGAGAATTTTAATTTTTATAAATTTTTTTTTTTTTCAAGGCGGACATTAGAAATTTCTTAGAAAAAAATGTGATAGGGTTGCCACAGCATTTTCAATCAACTTTTAAAAAGAAGCAACATAATTTTCTATAATTTCTATAAACAGTGTTGCCACAGGATTTGAATTTCTATAAAATCAATTTCAAAGACGAATATTCGAATTTGCTTACGAGAAAACTGAATTGAGTTTCCACAAAATGTCTCATAAATTTTTATTCATACAGTGGCAACTGAAACTTAAATTTTCATAAAATTTATTTATTTCTTTTTTCAAGATACACATTAGAAATTTCTTAAAAAAAATTGTAATAGGGTTGTCCCAGCATTTTCAATAATTTTTTGAAAACAAGGCTACCATAGGATTTGAATTTCAATAAAATCTATCTTTTTTTGAAAGACAAGTGTTCAGAATTGCTTAGAAAACAAACTGAATAGAGTTGACATAACGTTTGAATTTCTATAAAATAAAATTTGTTTCTAAGGGGAGTGCACGCATTCGCTCAGGGAAAAAATAAAATAGAGTTGCCATACACTTTTTTGTAAATTTTTTAAACAGGCTTGCCAGAGTATTTTCTGTAAATTTTAAAGTTAATTAAATTTTCTGAAAATAAATTTTTAAGTTTTAAATTTTCTCAAAATAAATTTTTACAATTTTAAACTTTATTCTATTTAAAATTTCTTTGTTATTAAACGTACACTCTAACGGTACTAATATCAAAGTTTTTTCATATAGCAAAAAAGATACTAAAAACACACACTGTACTTGTAAATATTTACACTGTTAATTGTGGCACTTGACATATTTCGCCATTTAAAAAAGTATTTGAATATGACAAATAACTGGCTAAAAATGTAACTATCCACATACTTCGTAAACATATTTGGTTCATTTCAAATTGCTAAAAAAAGTTGTAAGTCACGCGTTGTTTCCTGTTCTATTTTATTTTTAATTTTATTTATTTTTTGTTCATTTCGCTTGCTTTGAAATTTTTTATCCCCATGCCACATGCTAAGAGGCCAACAATGTTTATTTTTCTCGCTTGATATTCGTTAAGAAAACAAAAGACCCAAAGAACAGAAATTCAACAAGCCAAAAATGGCGAAAATGCCAGCCTAAAAAATTAATAAACACACGAAAACAAACAAATAAAAGCCAGAGGAATGCGGTGTAGGTATTTAAGATACCTACTTCGCAGAAATGCTTTATCTCTATTCCTATTTCTAGACGTAAAAATACACAAATGCATACGACATACAAATCCGCCTATGTGCATATGTACCTATACAAGTGCACGATTGTATGTGTGCGTGCATGTGTGCATGTGTTTTTATTGATGTCTGATGAAGCAAGAATGTCGGTTATAAATATACGCTATGATCATGCACATACATACATACATGCGGGCATAACACATTTTTGATCGCTAACAGCTGCCAGGCATTAAAACTATTTTTCACTCGAAACATTTGGCACAAATAAAATCACCAGCTTAATAGCTGATATAGATTGAAAGTGGTGCGATGGGTTTAGGTGGCCAGCGAAACGAAAGGGCGGCGCATTGCAGTACACACAAAGCGGGCACACATACATGCATACACTCATACATATTTTGATAACGCGACGACCGTGCAGCCAATTGATTGACTAGCCGTAGCGGCTGCCAGCCAAAAACGCTCGCTAGCACATAGGCAGCTAGCAGACGACCCGCATTTTCACACTCGTCGCGTTCGTCGCCTAGCACTGTCACACACACACACACACACACACACACGCGCACACAATGACCATTGACAACGAACGCGGAGACTTAGTGGCTGCACCAAAATCAATTAATCTTTAGCATTTTTGCAATGCGCGATCTAACCGCCATTTGCCGCGCCTCCGCGTGCCTACGCTACGATTCTGGCTTCCCACAACTCGTGCGAACAGGCAAACCACATTATTGCGGTGCCGCGCGGCGAACGTGCCCGCTAACATGGCAACCACCATCAGCGCGACACGCTGCACTTAACGCTTATGCAATGACGTAAATAATTGTGTTGATTGGTTGAGATGGCAAAACGACCAAAAAAATTGAAAAGTCAAAGTGCTAAAAAGCAAAAAAAAAAATAGAAAAAAAAAATAGAAAAATAAAATTAACGTGAAATTCGCGATAAAATAAGCAATTAAATTTAAACGCGTTGATGGGACATTAAAAAGCATTCGTTTAAGAAAAAAATCACATTCAGGTATGCAAAGATTAGCGTTTAAGTTTATCTAAAGCGCTGGTCATGTGTGTGTGGGTATGGGCAGATAAGTGTGTGTGTATATGAATGTATGTATGTAGTAGCGTGACGTATGTGCATATGCGCGCTGCCATCTGCGGCACTTGCGACATTTGCGACAGCTAATCAATCACTTAGTCATTCATTCAAAATATCGGTACAATTATCTGTTTTTATAACCCAATGCGCGCTTCTGCGTATTGCGTTTGTGGCTCATGAACAGTTTGCAGTATTTATTTTGCTGATGTTTCTGCTTTTTCTGCTTCTTCATTTTCTGCTGCTTCTAGTAAACACTTAAAATTCCTAGAATTTTATGGCATAATTAGCGCAAATTTTATTTGTCAATTAAATTGCAACAAACTATTGAGTAATCCCATGCAATGCGCAGATTTTAATGGTAAAAGCAGAAGCAAAAAAATAAAAAAAAAACCAGTAATAAAAAAATATAAAAAAAACAGTAATAAAAATAAAATAAATAAAAACACAAAGTCTTCTAACGATAATTCGCTCGAAGGCAAACAATATAAAATTCTCAGAAATTTAGCCAAAAAATTGCTGACCAATATATTTTGCTACTCGCCAAATTCTAGTTCATTGACGACGCGACGCGCCTTGCTGGTGTTATGTAAACTGTCAAAATGGCAACAGGTTTGTGCAGCTTTAAGAAGTGCAGTCACACTCGCACAAAGAGTTATATACGGCCTGTAGGGAAATCGAAATCGGTAAAAAAATTTATTTTAATACCAACTGGAGCAAGGAAAAGAGGGCGCCCACGAAAGAGATAGTTAGATGACGTCGAATGAGATCTTAAGGGAGTGAACGTGCACAACTAGAGAGATGAAGCCATGGATAGAATAAAGTGGAGAAAAATTGTTGATGAAGCTATGCTCCACCACGGATTGTGAAGCTAAGAAGAAGAAAAATAAGAAGGCGCAAACCAGGCTAGTGACATACATTTTTGTGAACTTTTTCGGCACTACTGCTATGAGTAGCGACAGCTGTTCTCAGAGTTTAGTAGTGAGGAAGCGAAAACGTATACGAAAACCATCACCCTTTTCATGGCAATGACCAAAAATAATAGATTGCAAGATTATGCAGATTGAAGTGGAAAGTAATTGAAGACAAGATGTGTGAGAGAACTCACAAGATTTTGTCAAAATGGTCAGTGAACGTAAACGAAAATGAAAAGTTAGGTCCTCTTAGGTGCTCTTCTCGGCAAGTGCTTCTATTGGATAGGAAAGATAATATAAATGAAAATAAAATGAGAGTCAAAGAAACTCTTCTCAACAGCTGATTCTGTTGGATAGGAAGGAAATAGAAATGAAGATAAAATGAGAGCAAAAGAAACTCTTCTGTTGAATAGGAAAAATAATAGAAATGAAGTTAAATGAGAGTGAAAGAAGCTCTTCTCAACAGATGATTATGTTGGATAGGAAAGATAATAGAAATAAAGTTAACAGAGAGTAAAAAAGGCTCTTCTCAACAGCTGATTCTGTTGGACAGGAAAGGTAATATAAACAAAGATAAAATGAGAGTCAAAGAAGATCCTCTCACAGCTGGTTCTGTTTTATACAAATGATAATAGAAATGAACATAAAGTCAGAGTAAAAAAAAGTTCTTCTCAACAGCTGATTCTGTCAAATTCATTTTCATCTCGCTAAACCCACTGTAAGTGAAGCAGTTCAGTACTAATAGAATTCCTAACAGGGCGCACTCACACAAATTAAAAATAAATAAACAAATGAGCACTGGAACATAGAACAGGCACACACAAGCACACATTCAGGTACAGAATTATGAATCTGTGCACGTAATTATATTCTGTTAAATGGACTTTTGCTTTTAACTGACAAACTCATTTGTTTTGAATTTTGTAATTTTTATTTTTCTATATTTTTTTTTTAATTTTAAATTTGTTTATTTCTTTTATCTTCTGTTGTCTTATATGAAATTTGTAATATTTTTTAATTCTTATTTGTTAATTGCGTTCCGCATTAGTAAGCATTTTGACAGCTCGTTCCAAACAATGGACTTTAGGGTGCCTCAAGCTGTTGCTACGGGCATTTTGAAAGAATAAATAAATATTTAAAGTAGTATTGAATATATGTACGTATGTATATGCACACAATTCTATATATTTGAACACTATTCTGCGCAAGCTTAACCTGCCACTGAGTGACAGTCAGTCAGTCATAAAACTGTCAGCATATCAAATTTTAAATTTTTGACATAATTAAGCAATGCGAGTAATTTTTCATGACGAATTGAAAGCCGAGTCAATATGTACATGTGTGTGTGCGTGCTTTTAACTTGAAAATTAAATAGAATTAAGGAAACACATAAATATTTCTTCAGCATATCTCCATATGAGTCACATCGCTGAGTGATAAATATGCAATAAATAAAATATCAAATAAAATTTATATAAAATACAAATATTTATGATAGAGTGATACCACTTTGCCAATGCACTAAATTTGGAAGGCAAATATTTGCTCTTGAAAATTATTTATATTATAATTATAAAATAATATCGAATCTTTTAAGGGTACCTTACACGCTCAAAAGTTGTAAAAAAGAAAATTACAAAAAAAAAAAATAAATATTTAAAAAATTAAAAATTTAAAATAAAAAAAATTAAAACTAAAAAAAAAAAATTTAAATTAAAACAAAATTTAATTTAGAAAAAAATTGAATATTAAGAAATAAAATTTAATTAAAAACGACTTTCAACTAAACTTTGAACTAAAAACAGTAATTAAAAGTCAAAAAATTTAAAATTAAGTGAAAATTAAAAAAAAATATTAAAAACTATAAATTAATAAAAGATCTTTAATTAAAAAATTCAAAAAAGAAAAAAAATATTAATAGGTAAACAACAAAATATAAGAAAAATTAAATAAAATTAAAAAAATTTTAATTGGAAATTTAAACAAATGAATGAAAAAATATTGAAAAACAAACTTTTTAACAATTATTAAAAATAATATTTATTAACAATTTGAACAAAAAACGGAAATATAAACACTTTACTTTTTAATTTAAGTAAAAAGTAAAAAAAAAAAATTTAAATTAAAAATTAAAAAAAAAAACTAAAATTCATAAATTTGAAATTAAAAAAATCTAAATTTAGAAGAAAAAATAAATATTAAGAAATAAAATGTAATTAAAAATAAAAAAAGAAATTAAAAGTCAAACAATTTAAAATTAATTGAAAATTCAAAAAACAAAATTAACAAAAACTTTAAATTAATAAAAGATGTATTACTGGGTAAACAGCAAAGTGTGAAATTAAAGAAAAATATTTTAAAAAGTAAAAAATTAGAAAATTAAAAAACTTTAAAATTAGAAATTTAAACAAATGAAGAAAAATTAAAAAAAACATTAATTAACAATTGTTAAAAAAACTGTTTATTAATAATTTGGAAAAAAGCCTAAAACCCTTTAATAAAAATGTAAAAACACAAAAAAAAAAATTTTTTTAAATTAACAGAAACTTTAATTTAAAAAAAGGACTATAAATAAAAAATAAAATGTACTTGAAAAAAGAAAACCAAATTTAATATTAAAAAAAATATTAAAAAGTACAAAAAAACCTAAAAATTTAGGAAGATTTTAATTGAAGATTAAAAAATTTTAATGTAAAAAAAATTTAAATAAGAAATTTAAACAAATGAATGAAAAACATAATTATTAACAAATATTATTAACAATTATTAAAAAAATGTTTATTAACAATTTGAAAAAAACCTAAAAACTTTAAATTAAAAAGTAAAATAAAAACGAAAGTAAAAGTAAACCTTACATAAAAAATTACATTAAAAAACGAAAAAAAACGAATTAACAAAAACTTTAAGTTTAAAAAAATGTACTTGAAAGGTGGAAAACCAAATTTAATATTAAAAACAAAAAAAGGTACAAAAAAACTGAAAATGTAAATAGATTTTAACTGAAGATTAAAAAAAAATTAAAATTAAAATAAAAAATTAAGTAAGAAATGTGAGCAAATTAATGAACAATTATTAATGCAAATATTATTAACAGTTATTAAAAAAAATTTTATTGACAATTTGAAAAAAAAAAACTTAAAAATTAAAAAAAAACTTAAATTAAAAAGTAAAAAAAATTAAATATTATATTGCAAAAAGAATACCAAAAATTGAACAAAAACTAAAAATTAAAGAAGAACTTTAAATTAAAAACTAAAAAGAATCAATTTTTCGCTAAAAAGAATTTTAAATTAAAACTTAAAAAATTAAATTTCACTTATTGTATGGGAACCACCACCAAAACCATTTTTTTTTAAATCTACGCTATTTTTTGGCAGCTTGAAGCTTGCACTTTTTGTACCCAATGATTGAATGACTGAATATTCATTAAACTATGAACTTGCATACTCGAAATTTTTCTACAAATTTAAATGAAAATTTTTTTGAAATGTTCTAATTTAGACGAAGATTTTTTGAAATTTTGCATTGTGGTTAGTTTATATGGTTTTGGCTAAAGAATGAACAAAATATTAAAAAAAAAATTCAAAATAAAATTTTAACTTGAAAAACTTTGTTAATATTAAATAGATCACCAGTGAATTCACTTCATTGATTATAACTTTGTGATTGTTGGGCTGATTTTGTGCCGCGAGAGCTTAAAACCTGCACAAATATTTAATTTATATTTAAATTAATTTTTGTGATTTTTTTTTAATTTTTGTGATTTTTTTTTTTAATTTGTAACAAACAAATTTGCAAATCGCTCAAGTAGGTACTGCCTATTGCACTTGAACTATCGATTTATGGAAAAGTGTCGTATGAAGCGAAGTCTATTTTTCATTTTAATTTTTTTTTTATTTATTTCTTTTAATGCTTATTTTTTTATTATTATATTTTTACGATTTTAGTTACTTATTTAAATTTTTTTAAGTTTTTTTAATTTGATAAATTTTTTTTTATTTTCTTATAACTGTTTTTTGCCTCTTTATTAATTTTTTTGTTTTGTTTCTGTAATTTTGTTGCTTAGTGTTATCAATCCATTATTTGTGTGCATTGTAAACGCCAAAAGGCGGTGGTTGTAGCGGCGTTGTCGCTGTTCTTCAAAAATATTAATCTTACAAAAAATGTTGAAAGCAAATATTTAAAAAGCCAACTGCAGGTGTGCCTTATTAGCTATTAGACGATGTTGTCTTATGAAAATAGCATAACATTTTTTTCTCAAAACAAATATTGACTTCCACACTTAGATTTTCAGGTGTGTGCACTTGTGGCCTGCATGAATTTGCATGATTAAGTAGTTAGAAGCAATCGTCCGGCCAATCGGCCAAGCAAATGCCATTTTGTTAATTAGTTAGTATCGCCATTTGTATGTAAAAATGTGTGCACTGGAAACAGCGTGGGAAATGGGTGATTAGTTATGAGTCAAGCGCCAATGGAAACTTGTTTCCCCACGCGCAACTGCGCCGTCGCCTAATACTCGTAGCTAATCAAGTATGCTAGCGGACGAATAGCCACTTAACGGACTGGTTGCTTGGTTGCTTGGCTACTTGTCTGAAGTTTGTCGCAGCAGAAAAGTATTTCCGAAGACCATCATCACACATACTCATCGGTGTGGCGCGCATTGAGCCGGAAGTCGCTGTTTATATCAGATTGTAGGCCATAGATTAGACTAGAAATGTATTTACATACCAAGCGTACAGACATACTTACGCATAAATTAACATATGTATCCTAAATAAACACCCCTTTTTAACGCACTCACTAAGTATTTCCGTTTTCTCTCATTTCCAGTTATACCAAACCACAGTCATTCGAAGATTGTGTCGGCGATGAGCTGCCGCATGGCTGGGAGGAAGCGTACGATCCGCACATCGGACGCTATTATATCAATCACATTGAACAGACCACGCAGTTGGAGGATCCGCGCCAAGAATGGAAGAGCGTGCAAGAACAAATGTTGCGCGACTATCTGTCAGCGGCCCAAGATCAATTAGAAAATAAGCGTGAGATGTATGATATTAAGCAGCAGCGCCTGCAAATAGCGCAGGAAGAATACAATAATCTGAATAAATTGGCGGCCAGCAGGAGTAGTTGTAAGTGCAATTTTTTGTTTTATTTTCTTTTTAAATACCTACATAATTGTTTTGTCAAAAACCAAACTAACTCACGGCCTCTCCATTTCAGTGTGTTCCTCTTCGAGCTCAATGAGTCGCCACGATCCCGAGTTGTTGCGCGCCGATCTGGCTATGGCTAAGGAGCGCGTGCGTCTGCTAAAGCAGGAACTCAAGCACATCACACACGACATCACTTTTACGCAACGTGGCATGAATACGCTGCACTCGGTGGGCGAGAAGATCAATGCACGCCAAAATGGCTGTTACGATATTGCCGAAGTGCAGGCCATACGCGAGGAAATGCTCAAGGTGCACAAGTCGTTGGTGTCGGGTGAGAAGGTGCGCGAAGAGCTGATGCGTAGCCTAGTGCAAATCAAGAATGAGCTCAGCCGTCAACAAATCAACGACGAAAATGCTGAGCTGATGAATGCTGCATCGCCATTCGATCGCGTTTGTGTTGCTTCGCAGACAGATTTGTGTGGTGCTGGCGATATGAATAGTGGCGCACGTTTCGCAGAGATGGCAAAAACGAAATTGCAATACTCGGAATGGCGTAAACATATCAAAAAACTACAACAACAGTTGGCCGATCATGTGGAACGCATCGATCCGGGTCAATTGGAGTCGGACAAGGATCGCATTTTGTTGATACAGGAGAAGGAGAAATTCCTCAACGATTTGAATAGCATTTCGATGGAGTCGCGCACACCCGAGGAGGTGCGTGTTATACAGCAAACACGTCGCAAGCTGGAAGAGGATCTGAACGAGGCGTATGAGGCTACAAATCAGTGCATAGCGAAGCGTCTGCGCTTCCACGAGGAGAAACAGCTGCTGGTGGGTGAGTTGCAGGAAGCGCTTAAGTCCACGAAAAAACTGGAGGAACGCCTTAAGTCATTCTCGTCGGAGAGCACATTCTCCATTAGTAGCGGTTCTAGTCTGGGTTCGCTGTCGACGGCGAGTAGCAAGAGCGCGCTCAGCTTCACCGACATCTACATCGACCCATTCGCTGTCGATTCACAAATTGATGTGATCGATTTGCAACGCCGCTCACAACGTTTCTATCAGCAACAACAGCTGCAAGTCGCACAAACGCAATTGCAGCTGCAACAGCAACAGCAACAACAGCAGCAGCTACAGTCACAAACGCATTCAGTTACGCACACGCATCCACAGCTGCAACAACAACCCTCATCGGAGTTGTCGCTTTCGCCGCGTAGCAGTCTATCAATGGAAACACCACCCGCCTCGCCCATGAAATACAATGCCAGTCCCGATCAGGTGACGGCGTCCACAAACCAGCGGCTCAAGGAAGAGCCCACGTATGCCAATACATCGTCTGGCGCTGGTTTGCCACCACTCTACCAGCCAAGTCCAGCGTTGGCGGCAGCCATGGCACGCACACACGCGCATGACTTAGACTCGACACTACTGGACTGTATGGTGCTGGAGGCTAAGCTGCAGAAGCTGAACTTAGCCGCACCAATTAACCTGCCCGCTGCGCCGCTGTCACCGATTTCCGAGAAGCCATCTTTATTAGATCTGCCGCAAGAGATGCTCAGCCGTTCATCTTCCTCGTCGAACACACGCTCCGTATCCGCGGCGGTGAGCAATGAGTCGGTCGCCGGTGACTCGGGCGTTTTCGAGGCATCACGCGCACATCTGCCACGCAAGGAATTGGCACAAGTGCAGATTGGGTTGAAGTATCTGAAGGAGAAGGGTGTACTAGTCGTCTCGCTGGAACGTGCGAACAATCTCTCAGCGCTATGGACTGCGACCGCAGACAATTCACAAGTGTAAGTTAATGCCACTTATTCCATAGATTAACTCATTTTTCATGCGTTTATTCGCCACTACAGTTATCTGCGCGCCGCTTTGCTACCCAATTCGCTCACATCGATTCGCACGAAAGCCATGTCGGACTTCCAGAAACCCGTTTTCAGCGACACTTTTGCCGTGCCCATATCGCTTAGTAAACTGCAGACGAAGAGCTTGCAGGTCACAGTGGTCAGCATGACCGGCCAGAAGGAGGAGATAATCGTAAGTTAAAGCTCACGCCACATTCAAAAGCAGGTTGTGTAAAGATTTCTCTTCCACTCTGTTTTACTACGTCTTCCACAGGGCACTGTGCAGATAAGCATGGCCGAATTCAACCCCGATGATTCGACACTCAAGTGGTACAATGTGCTCAGCTCTAAATTCATGCCGACCTTCGAGCCACTGGACATGCCATCAACGAGTGCCGCTGCTGCTGCCAAAGCTGCATCTGCGGCGGCGGCTGTCGTTGCCAATTCGGCTGCAACGCCTCATTTGTCCACATCAACAGCTGGCACCAATGTTCCGAATGTTGCCAAGGAAGAGTCGTCCGATGAATCGACCATCACCTCATCACAAACATCAACGCTGACACGCAATCAAGTGCCGCCCTTCGAGATGCAAGCGCAAATCACCGAAGAAATGCAAGAACAATTGAGCGTAAACGACGAAGACGAGGAGGATGAGGAGGACGATGATGAAGATGACGACGATGATGATGAGCTAGAGGGACTGACAGATGGTAAGCGCCTGGATATGCAAACAAAATTAAAATTTTCTATAAATTCTTCTCAATCGTTGCAGCTGACTTTACAAAGAAAATGCTCGAAGCATACAACTGCATCGATCTGATCAAGCAGGAATATGCGGACAAGGAAACCAATACCGAGTGCGCATTCCAGCCGGAAAAATCGCGTGCATCCCAACAGCAACAGCAAATGGCCGACGATAGGCCGGTAAAACGTTCGCAGACGTTCACACCGTCGGCGGCAGTAAATAAAAACCGTTACATCTGTCGGTTGAATCGTTCCGACTCGGATTCGGCTATGCATTTCGGCGTCACGCCACATCCCTTCCATCGTGGCGCTGTGGAGCGACGATCGTTACGCTTCCACACCAAAGTACCCAAACAAGTCACAAGTAAGTGACGCTTAGAGCGAAAAGCCTTTATGAACGCCACTGAATTATTATTAAATTACGAATTTCCTTTACAGAACTTCGTCATACCCATATACCCAGAACTAGTTTGGATCTGGAACTGGATTTGCAGGCGCAGCATAGTAAATTGGATTTCCTTAATGATCAAATAGCCAAGTTGCAGAACTTGAAGGATGTGTAAGTGAAAGCAAGCACAATTTTTCTAAACTATTTTGCTAAAAGCAATTTTTTTTTTTGGCTCACTTTATTTTAGGCTTGAGAAGGGCCGTGATAATCGCGATCCCTTAATTGCCGCCTGGGCTATTGAGAATGAGGAGTTCCAGCGCTTAGTCGAACGTGCCGATCCGGCCAAATGCCCGGAAGAGAAACAATTGCATAAGCTTTTGATGAAAACTGCCAAAGAAATTTATAAGCTGCGTAAAACCAAGGTGCCGAAAGGATCACCCGATTTACTGTCATTCAAGTAAGTAGGAAGATGTTTTTTTTTTCTATGGTGCGGGTGTTTTTTTTTTTTTGCTTGTCTTAAGTCAAAAAGGTGAGAAAAGTTAAAATATGCAGGCAGGGTAGATAGGTAGGTAGGTAGGTGAAATGGTTCAAGTGCCGGTCTGTCACTCCTCAAGTAACACTAAACCGCCGTTTTGATACCATTATGAGACCTCCAACAGGCAGTTATCTACAGCCAGCCAGAGCTGTTGTTGTAGCAGAGAAGATTCATGGGAATTAGGTGGGCACACTGCCCTATCTATCGAAGAAAGAAGCACCCAATGACCTTAGTCGTCTAGCTGCCAAACCCGGACATTTACAGAGAAACTGCTTTACAGTCTCCTTCTCTGAAAGGTCCCCACAGCTTCTGCAATAGGGGTTAAACGGTCGTCCAGTGACCGGTAAACACAGCTACGAGTTTGGAAATTGAATGGCGATGAGTTCAAAAGACTTTCTGAGTCCTTCGTATATCGTATTGGGGCCAAAGGGTTTTCGAAATAGCACATGAAGAAATGGAGCTCCATCTTTTCTGAAAAATAATTTGTGCAATTCCCCTTTAACAACTGTCAGGGAGATGGCGATGACCGGGTAGGAGGTCTCTGAGGCCAACTCAATCCCCTTCCTGGCAAGGTCATAAGCAATTTGATTTCCCTCTATGTTCCTATGTCTTGAAACCCAGATCAGAGAAATGTTATCTGCACACCCAAGAGATTTGATCTGCTCCTTACAGGAGTTTACTAATTTCGTTCTGCACCATGGCGTCGTCAGTGCCTTAATCGCGGTTTGACTATCGGAGTAAATGTTAGGGAATCGCGATGAAATCTACTCGCAAATGAATTACAGAACCCGACCTATTAAGGTTTCATTAATCATAAGAAAAATGCAAAAAAATATTTCATTACGAGACCGATTAGCTTTGCCGGTTTTTTCTTGGTAATACTTCCTCTACTCTGAAAATTATTAGATAATTTTTCTGGCCAAGAGAAGAAAGCACTGACAGCCTATTTTTATCATTGCGGCAAACTGATTTTAATTGATTTAGTTGAGCGAAACTTAACGCATGATTTCTAAAAATAAAAATTAATTTGAAGAGGAACGAATAAATAATTAGCTTCAAGCAATTATTAGGGTGAGAAAACATCAGATAAGTGAAGATCGTTTATTTACACGAAAATAGAATACTCAGCAAACGGCAAGTGAAGATGATATGAGCACGCCAATAAGATTCAGATAAGATATGATATGATAATTTTTCGCTGTTGGCACTTTTGTTTGCATTATTAAATGATCTCACAACTTTTATTAGATTAAAAGGCTCCACGCTTATAATTTTCTAACGAACAATCAATTTCTTGAATTCGAGCAGAATTCACCCAGCCGCAGCTGAGCGGATTGGAGTGTGGCTACCATACGGAAGCGCACAGGTTCAAAATAAACGAACGAAACCCCTATTGAAAACTTTCTTCACTCCACGAGCGGGCAAACAGCAAAATCGATTGATCTGTTTCTTATGTTTCATTTCATTTATTTATGCCATTAAGGAACTGGGATTTGTTTTCTTTTGCTTGGAGAAGATGATTGAAAACACCAAAAGATTGGGATGGTTTAAGGCTCTTAAGAAAAATACTTGAGCATCTTCTCTTGGGCTGGTATCAAGTTTATTTTCATTCTATTCTCTGACCCAGCACAATCTAAAACCCTCTCAAATATCTCGAAGGTGGAGAGTTCAGTTTCAGACTGTTCAGAGAGATCGATAAAGTAACAACACGAAACTAACTTTAGGTTATGTTAGGTTAGGTATATCTGGCTGATCTCACATAGATCTCACATAGACCACAAGGGTCCGCAGTGTCACCCAAGTTTTTGGAGTCGTGTTAAACATAGTTTGTGATATCTGTTTTGGCGAGTTTTAATAAACAGTTTAAACTTTTGTCAGCAAATTCCTCAGCGATGAAAAGTATACCGAACCCAGGCAGCTGTAACGAGTTCTAGTTAGAGCAGGACAGTGGCAAAGGAGGTGTTCTAACGTATTCCTTTCTTCTTTCACGCATCTTTCCGTGGACCAATCCCATTTTAGCTGCGTGATATGTAGTGAGAAGATGTCCCGTCAGTACTCCAACCAATATTTTACATTTCTTCCTTAAGAGTGATAGAAGTATAAAGTTGGTCGTTTTCTTGTTTCAAGTTCGTAGCATTATTTTGGTAATCCTGTGCGAAATGGAGGCTTCTCCATATAAGAAGACTGTGCACCCAGAGTTAGTTCTTCGTCTAGTTCCGTCTTCAAAATTGAGAGTGAGAGGATATAAGTTCAACGTACTCATCCTAGGCAAGCGGGTGCCCGCCTTATAGTGCTCACACTCCCCAACATAAACGTATGCTCATACGCCCCTATCAAATGAAGCAACGATCTACAATACTACGGAACGGAACGGTGGTGAGAATTTATTTACATGGGACTCTCATTAGTTTATTCGAGGCAGCTGATACCGGCGTACATTTACGTTGGTGAGTGTGACCACCATCAGCAAGCTCCTGAACTCTCTTATTTCACTCTCTTCTATACACAAAACTAACTTTGAATAGACTGAAAATAAAGACCCAGCCAATTTAATTATTTAGCTTTCCTTTCATGGCAACTTTTCTAATCTTCACTCTCTCTCTCCATTTGCTTCATTCTTTTAGGGAGAAAATGACCTTCTTCACACGCAAAGGCTTTCCAGTGCCCGAATTGCCAGATCGTGCCGATTATGTGCTGCCCGATGCCAATCTCATCGAAGAGGAGGATGAGGAGGAGGAGGACGAGGAAGACGATGAGGAGGACAAGGCACGCGAAACAGCGATCGCTATCAATACGGCGCTCGTCGCTAGCAACAATAGAAATAAGAATCTCAATGAGAATCATATAGGCGGAGCGGTCAGTCGAAGAGAATTGAATGCAGCCAAGAGCACAGCAGCAGCTGCAGCAGCAGCAGCGGCCGCAGCCAACGCGGCAGCGACAACAACAAATATAGCGCCAACACCTAGCACAAGCGCGGCAGCAGCAGCCACAGCGGCGACAGTGCAGAACAACAGCGCCAATGGCGATCAGAAGGATCAGCGATTTGAATATGTGGTCGATCGCACCTATGGCGTTGAAGTGTGAAACTGCCAAGCAAGGCTTGGAATTTTTTTTTGTTTTTTTTTGACGTAGTATATATAAAAATATTTATATAACGTAAGTAACCGCTTGAGACTAGCGGAAAACTCAAGAAACAAAACAATTGTGCCTTACTCGTAGTTTTATAAAGTAGAAGAGTGGAATTGAAGGGAAGTAAACAAAAAAAATACTAAGTAGAACTTTAAATAAATTTAGTAGCTATGTAAGTAGTTTTGCTGTACAAAACTGACTATTTGTTGGAAAGTAAAAAAAAAATGTATATTACAAGAATATAATTTTTCTAGAAGGCGAAATTTTGCAAAACCTTTTCGCTTTTTGTTTTGTAAAACTGTAAAAAATTGTTTTTTTAAACGAAATTTGGACCTGAACGCGATATTTCTTACCCAAGACTAGTATCAGCTGTACTTTGATGTCATTGTATTTTAGCTGTTATAAATTTTATGCAAACTATCGAAAGCAAAATCATAAAGAACACACACACACACACACATTAGACTCTACATTTCGTAGTGGTTGATTATTTTTTTTTTGTGCATTTCTTTTACAAACATAACAGAAAGAAATTTAGTTAGGCTCCTCTTTAGTTGTAAAAGTTTTTCTAAGCGAATTATAGGAATATCGCATGCGCTTTTTTGCTTGGCGCGTTGCTAAAATGTAAAATTCTAATTTATTTAATTTTTTTTATACAAACATACTTATTATATTTTAATATATTGGAAGGCTTGCGTTTTTGTTGAGCTCGATTTATAATGTTTTGTTGTAATTTATATTGAATGATGGCAATCCACATGATTATTATTATTATTATTATTATTATTAGTAGAACTATGAAAGTAATAAATATTCGCGTATATGTAAAATATTTAATACACAGAAAAGTTTGTGAGTTTATTTAATTAACTACAATTTTTGTTTTTGTTTTGCGAAACTAACTCTTTGTATAAACAATATTTTTAATACAAAATTTACAAAAAAGCAAACAAATCCAAATTTCTATGAAAATATTAGAAGTACATAATTTGTATTTAAATGCGACACAGGTAGTAGCAAGCAATTAAGCAAAATATTATAAAAAAATTTCAAATTAAAAAATTTGTTTAAAACACAAAATTGTGAGCTAAAAAAATGTTTAGTTAGTAGTTTTAGTAAAACAAACTGTTTGTTAAAAAAAATTTGAGTTAAAAAAATTTGAGTTAAAAAATTTTTTTAATTAAAAATGTGTGTTTTAAAAATTAAAAAAAATAGTTACTCTCAAAAATTCGAAAAATTTTTCAAAACAGAAATTGTTGTTTTTTTAATGTTTTGAAAAACGTATTTAAAGAATTTTAAACGAAAAAAAATTTTGTTACAAAAACTTTTATTTAGTTAAAAACAATTTTTGCTAAAAAATTTTATTAAAAAAGTGTGTTTTAAAAATTAAAAAAATTGTTTACTCTCAAAAATTCGAAAAGTTTTTCAAAATCAGATTTTTTTTTAATTTTTTAAAAAACGTAATTAAAGAATTTTAAACGAAAAAATTTTTTTTTGTTGGTTTTTTAAATAATTCAAATGTTTTAAAAACAAAATTTCTTTTGACGAATTTTTTTTGGAATTTAAAACAAACAAAATTAAAGTTAAAAAAAATTTAGTTAAAAAAATATTTTAGTTAAAAACAAATAGTTAAAACTAAAAAACAGTTAGTATTTTAAATAATTCAAATGTTTTAGAAAACCAAAATTCTTTTAACGAATTTTTTCTGTAATTTAAAAAACAAATTTAAGGTAAAAAAAAATTTTGTTTAAAACAATTTTAGTTAAAAAAATTTTAGTTGAAAAAAAGGAGGAGCCAAAAAAAAAATTTAGTTAAAGAAAAAATTTTATTAAAACAATGTGTTTTAAAAATTGGAAACAAAATTATTCACTCTCAAAAATTCGAAAAGTTTTTGAAAATCGGAAAGTTTTTTTATTAAAAATTTTTAAAACAAAAAAAATTGTTTTCTTTGTTTTTTAAAAATGATAAGAAAATAATGTTTAGAATTCTTTTAACAAAATTTTTTTTTTTAATTTTTAAATTTTTTGAAGTCGGCCGAGAGTTGTTTTTTGTAATACTCGCCCATAGGTGAAATTCTAAAAAGTTTATAAGGATGAAATCTTAAAGTAAATATTTAAACTGCTTTATTTAGATATGAATTGAATGTATTTACATGATTTTTAATTTTATATGATCAACAAACCTGGGATGTTCAAAGTTGCAATATTTGTTAAAGAAAACTACAGCGATGATAAATAAATGAAATGAAAACTGAATTCGTTTCATGTCACCGATTTGGGGCTTTTCGTTTTCTAACACATAAGTACTATGTCCCCGTAGCGGGGCCTTTCGGCCGTTAAGGGTGAAAAAACAATACTTTTTTTAAACAAATTTTAACAAAATTTTGTTTAACAATTTTTTTTTTAAACAAAATTTTTTTTAACACATTTTTTTTAGTTTTTTGTTTTGAAAATTTTTTGTTATAACAACGCCTTTCGGCCGTTAAGGGTTAAAAAATACAATTTTTTAAAACAAATTGTAACAAAATTTTTTTTAACACATTTTTTTTTAGTTTTTTGTTTTGAAAATTTTTTGTTATAACAAAGCCTTTCGGCCGTTAAGGGTTAAAAAATAAAATTTTTTTAAATAAATTTTAACAAAATTTTTTTTTAACACATTTTTTTTAACAACAAATTTTTAACATTTTTATTTTTAATTTTCAAAATTTTTTGTTTTAAAAAATTTTTTAATTTGAAATTTTTTTTTGCTTTTCTTTTAGTAAATTTTTATAACAAATATGAAAGTGTGAGAAAAATGTGTTTGTAAATATATATAAAATAAGTATCCCCACATTTGTATGTAAAAGCAACTAGAATTGTGGCGAAATAAGCTGCAACACATACATATGTACATAAATGTAGCTGATAAAAATTAGTTTAGTAATGCAACTCCATAATAATCAAATTTTAATTGATTTAACAATTTTTTCTCGTATTTAAATGATTTTGTTGCTCAGCTAAATTGTTGTGTTTTTTTTTCCTCCTGTCTGATTTGAATTTGCGTATTTATACGATTGTAAATCTAGTGTTAAGAGCTATCTATGTACATGTATGCATATGCATATATATGTATATGTGAATATATATGTGTATATAATATTTTTGGTGGTCCTTGTGTATGTTTTGATGAATAAAAATATTTTGCTTGATTTAAGTTTGAAATAATTTAAGCGAGGATAAATGTTTTAAGGCGAAAATGTGAGTGTATGTACATATGTATGTATGTAATTTAGCAAAAAACAAACAAAAAAAAAATACTGTATATGTGACTAATATGAAATGGGAGCGCTCGGCAATGCGTTAGCGCTCCATATATATAAATTTAATTTAATTTTAACTTATAATTATAACTAATTCTGTTAAACTCTCTCCTTTATTAGATTAACTACCCACAAATTACTACTCAAATAATTAAACAAAATAAACAAATTTTAGCAATGTACATTATATTTGTGCAATAAACAAAAATGAAATTGAAAAAAAAAAAAAATAAAATAAAAATAAAAAATAAGTTTTTTCTTTCTCCGTTGTCGCGACATACCAAATTAACTCCGACCCACAGCTCGACTCAGTGGTTGATGAGCTGACTTCAGCATTTCAACAAGCTGCGAAAGCAGCATGTCCTCAGAGAACGAGAAGAGGGAAACCGAAACCTCCATGGTGGTCCACTGATATAGCAAACCTTAGAAGGGAATACAGAACTATGTAAAGGGTTTTTCAATAAGGGCGGGTAGATGTTGAAATGGAATAAAACAAGCTGTTTGTGAATTATTGACAAAATTATTTTTTTATTTGAAAGGCGCATATATGCCATTAAGTGTGGAATATGACATCATTCAAATGCCCGCCTCGGCTTCTTACGGTGGAACGAATCCGTGTGGTCCAATTTTCAATGACTCTTCCGCATAGATCCGGCTGAATTTGAGCGATGGCCTGTGTTATGCTCACCTTTAGAGCATCGGTCGATTGTGGTTTATTTGCATAGACCTGAGACTTCAAGAAACCCCACAGGAAAAAGTCTAGCGGGGTCAAATCGCATGACCTTAGTGGCCAATTCACATCACCCCTGCGAGAGATAACCTTATCCTCAAATCGTTCATGCAGAATGTCAATAGTGGCGCTGGCTGTGTGGCACGTAGCGCCGTCCTGCTGGAACCACATGTCGTCTAGGTCCATATGATTCAATATGGGCCATAAAAAATTGGTTATCATCATTGTGTAGCCCTCGCTGTTGACGGTTACCGCCTCACCAACGTCGTTTTCAAAAAAGTACGGACCAATGACGCCGCCGGCCCAAAATCCACACCAAACGGTAACTTTTTGAGGATGCATTATCACCTGGTGAACCTCGTGTGGATTGGTGTCGTTCTATATACGGGAATTTTGTTTGTTAACACAGCCATTCATCCAGAAATGCGTCTCGTCACTAAAGATGATTTTTCGCCCAAAACTGGGGTTCTCTTCCAAACGATTCGAAGCCCAGTCAGCGAACAAACGGCGTTATCTATGGTCATCAACTTTGAGCTCCTGGGTCAGTTGGACCTTGTACGGGTGTAGACCCAAGTCCCGACGCAAAAATCGCCAAGTTGAAGTCTGCGAAAGGCCAAGTTCTTGTGCACGGCGAGGAATAGACTGCCTCGGGTTCTGCTGTACACTTTCACGGACCGCGGCAATGTTCTCGGCTGATCTTGCGTTCCTTGAACGTACGGGTGTTGGCTGATTGTTTACTGACCCGGTCGTCTCAAATTTGGCCACCAAACGTTGAAGAGTCGACTTTGAAGGGCCACCACGTCTACCGAAAAATGGGCGCAATGCGCGCAACGTTTGCGTTAATGAACACTCATTTTGGTAATAAAGTTTTATCATTTGAACGTGTTGTTCAATCGTGTAACTTGCCATGATGATTTGGCATAACCAACTGAATAATAAACAAAAGATTTGACAGATGTCACCAAAACAAAATGGCTGCCACAGGGCGCCAAAATCGACCCGCGCCAATTGAAAAACCCTTTATAACGAAGCGAGGAGAACCAACTCGTGGGACAGATACAAAGAATGCCAGCATAGATTTCAGTATGCCATAAGGGCAGCAAAAACGGCGTCTTGGAGAGACTTTTGTCAAAAGATAGAAAGTGTTTCGGAGACCAGTGGACTCCGGAAAGTAGTATTAACAAGTCGGCAAATGAAGCATTATCGGTTGAAGATGGCTCTGATGATATTCCCAATGTAGAAAATAAAAACTTTTCACTGTGTAAAGAAAATTTTAAATCTGGGGAAGGAGTGAGAAGAGTATGTTCTAAAAAACAATCCTCTAAGGGATTGAACAGAAATGTTCAAAAGAAATCTAGAAAACAATTTTACTGCCAACTAGTAAATCTATAAAGATTTACGAAATAAGACTTAAAAATATATATTTTTGAAAACCAGTAATCGCTGAAAAGGATCAATCTGATAGTGGATTAAGCTCTGGACGCCCATGAGCAAAACGTTTCAAACACATTCAAATTATAATAAGTGATCCTGAGGAGGAAGATTTGTAGAAGGTGGTGATTCAAATTTTAGTTTAATTCATTGTTCAGTAGATTTGAAATTCTGTTTTAAATTTTTTTTTTTCCAGATTTTGGTTAAGAACTGGATTTTTGTATGGAGTAAAAGTGTCCTACAAAGAAATTTTCTACAACGCGGATTATTTCAGTAACCTATTGACCACGTTGTAGGAGGGTTACCTGTAATTTAAAGTTATTAACTGCAAATGTAAAAAGACTTACCTTGGGTTTAAAGGGTATGATGTTTTTGCTTTTTATTTTTGGGTTATTTTTAGAGGGAATAACTTTATTTTCTACTATTGGCTTATTATTACTACTCAAATGAAACCACAGCTTGAAAGTAAACCATGAAAATATACTTATTTTTTTAAGCAACATATTCCATTTTCTCTAGATTAGTAGATGTCAAAACCCTTTCTTGACAAACTGTATGTAACTACAACGCTTACTAATTTTCTTTCATGCGAAAATGTTCATGTAAAGTCTCTCCAATTCGTTCTACGCTAATCCGAAGTTCCACTGATTTCTACCACAATTAAATTCTTCGCTATATTGAATATTTTCTACAATTCCTACCATTATTGGTAGGAATGCCCCATAAAATTTAGCAAAAAAACTCACCCTCCTTGGTGGAGCAGTGAGCTCTTAAAACTAAGGGAAAAATCTAGATAAACGTTTAACCTCAGCTACTCGACGGGAAATTGGGAATTGTACAGAGAAAGTCGGAGACAGTACAAGCAGGCAATCAGGGCCGCCAAAAAAGAGAGCTGGAGGGAATTTTGTTCGTCAATCGAATCCACTAGGGATTCTGCTAGGCTTAGCCGGGTTCTTTCCAATGACCACTCTATGGCTTCTTGGGTCAAGAAACCTGATGGAACTTGGACTGCTACAGCAGAAGAATCGCTAGAGCTTCTGCTAAACACGCATTTTCCGGGATGCAGCGCTTACGAAAGTGAGAGGGGAAACATTAGGCGAAGCCAATATAATCCACAGCATCTTGCCAATGAAATAATTACCAAAGAAAAAGTTGCATGGGCAATCAAATTTTTTTCACCCTTTAAATCTCCGGGGCCAGATGGGATCATTCCAAAGATGTTACAGGAAACCTTGGACTGTATCCTACCATGGCTAGAGGAAATTTTTA
Organism: Anastrepha obliqua; assembly: GCF_027943255.1. Taxonomy (NCBI): domain Eukaryota; kingdom Metazoa; phylum Arthropoda; class Insecta; order Diptera; family Tephritidae; genus Anastrepha; species Anastrepha obliqua. The sequence continues at coordinate 156,528,562 of NC_072892.1, read as the reverse complement.
AAGCGTGTTTAAACTTAGGCCATATTCCAGATAGCTGGAAACTAGTCAAGGTCGTCTTCATACCAAAAGTAGGTAGAAGAGGACATGAATCAGTGAAGGGCTTCAGGCCAATCAGTCTTTCGTCTTTCCTGTTAAAAACTTTTCAAAGACTTTTGGATACGCATCTCAGAAGCTCTTTGGAGAGCTCTGGTATATCAACTGCACAACACGCATACCTTAAAGGCAAATCTACGGAGACAGCGCTTCACGAGGTAATCGGAGCAATAGAGGGCTCTCTAGAGAGCAAACATTATACCATGGCGGCATTCTTGGATATCGAAGGCGCCTTTAACAATGTTAGCACAGATGCCATCCAACGGGCGTTGATAGACCTGGAGGTGGACATTTGCATCAGTAACTGGGTCATCTCCATGCTAGAAACCAGGATCATCAAAGCTAATATGGGTAATATCAACATAACCAAGAAGGTCCACGGGGGCACTCCACAAGGAGGAGTATTATCTCCACTTCTTTGGCTATATGTGATCAGCAAAATCTTAACAAATCTTGACGGAGGTGGGGTAAAAGTGGTGGCGTACGCTGATGATGTGGTGTTAATGATGTCAGGACTGTGTCCAAATACGATCAGTGGGATCATCCAAAGGGCGTTAGGCGAGCTTAACTCTTGGGCCACAGGATGTGGGCTAAGTTTAAACCCGCGTAAAACAGAACTTATGCTTTTCACCACCAGATACAAGGTACCAACTTTTAGCCTACCAAACATCAACGGACAAACTCTGTCTTTATCAACCAGTGCAAAGTACTTAGGGGTACTTTTGGACTCCAAACTTAGCTGGAAGTTAAACGTCGAAGAACGGGTAAGGAAAGCAAAAATTGCTTTATATGCCTGCAAACGTATGCTTGGAAGAAGATGGGGTCTTCAACCTAAGCATACATTATGGCGGTTATACGACCTATTTTATCGTATGGTTCGGTAGTTTGGTGGAAAGCTCTAGGGAGAGAGTACAATACCATTACTCGGCAGAATACAAAGATCAGCCTGTGCAATAACGGTCGGTGCAATCAGATCATGTCCTAGAGAGGCTCTCAATGCACTGACACACGTTATTCCAATAGACCTACATATAAAGAAGACGGCAACCATGAGTGCATTTAGGTTAAATGAAGCGGGTCGCTGGAAAGGAAAAACTTATGGTCACGCTAGTCTATTATTGCGACAAACTCAGTTAACCTCGGTGAGGACTGACTACATTGTCCCGATGGTAACGTTCAATAGGAATTTCGCCATCTAAAAAAGAATGGAATAAGGGATTCTCTCTTAGCAACTTCGATACCACAGTCTATACAGATGGCAGTAAAATGGACTGTGGTGTTGGAGCTGGTATATATTCTCATAGACTTGGAATTGAAAAATCTGTGCGTCTCCCTAATACCAGCGGAAGTATTAGCAATTGGGGAAGCCTCTAGGTTACTAATGTCAGATTTCTCTTTTAAGGGCAATATCGCTATTCTTTCGGATAGCCAAGCCGCAATCCAGGCGCTGGACGCGACTATAACAACCTCTAAAGTGGTGGATCAAAGTAGGAATAGCCTCACCAACTTGAGTGAAAACCATAGAGTAACCTTAATTTGGGTCCCGGGACACCGGAACATAGAAGGTAACGAAAAAGCTGATGAACTGGCAAGAGGGGGATCTGCCATGAATAACGCTCTTGTAGTACCAGTATTCACTCCACTAGGTGCGGTCAAGAATGCAATTTCCCTAAAATACCTTCGAATTGCGGATTGTAGATGGAGAGACCAGACGAAATGCGAAATCAGCAGAACGTTATGACCCTCCTACAACCTCAAGCAATCGTTGACATTAATAAACATGAAACGACGGGACACCTGTAGACTTACGGCAGTCATAACTGGCTTCTGGTCTATCGGAGAACAAATAGCCAAAATGAGCATCCCTCACAACACATACTGTCATAGTTGTAAACAACCGGAGGAAAAAGAAACAATCGTCCATTTCCTCTGTGAATGCCCTGCCCTATGGAAGGACAGAATGTTAACCCTGGGCAAACCGCTGTTCGAGAGTCTCGAGCAACTGTCTGGCTTAGACGTCAACAACCTAATAAGGTTCCTAAACCACACAGACTGGATGTAGTCCTGCTGCAAATAACTGTTAAACAATTTGGTAACGAGGATGTGGCAACAAAATGGTGCGGAAGCGCTAGTTGGATTCTGGATGAATTACCACTCTAACCAACCAACCAACCAACCACCATTATTGGGACGTCTTAAATAAAAAATAAAAAAAATGTTGAGTGATTGAAATCTTTAATTTTAACTTCTGGCGCTCCATGGCTTGTACGTTCGCATACTGCAGCCGTTTAGTTCGCAAGTGCCAAATATGATTTGCAAGAATTGTAAATCTTCCACAAGGTTGAATAATTTTGCGCCAGTTTGAATATGAAACCGCAGGAACCGACAAAATTTGTTTCCGCGTTTTTTCATTTGTAACAAGAAATTCAATCCGTTGGATAGGGATGTCATCTATACGGAGTGATTATTTTTTATTTATTAGGTAAGTGTTACTTATTTATAGTTTTTATACATTTTAATTAGGTGATGCCTCATCATTAAGCACCTCAGCTTGTAGTATTATCAGTCGCCCCTTGTAATACCAAATTTTAGCTTTCGCAATTTGTATACAGCACCACAGTCGTCCACATCAATTAACACGCCGTTGAAGAGAGCTAAGCAGCCGTGCGCCGGAAAGTAGGCAACATGCCTGGTGGATGTACGTCACATGCAATGCAAGCAATACAAATTGTACAATAATATTGAAGCCACAGGGTGAGTGGAATTTTTGATAGAATTTATGACAATATCCAAAATACTTGGATTACTTGAAATGGAATTTCTTAAATCCTTTATATGCCTCTGCATACTTACACTCTTGTACTGACTATATAAACGCTGTTAGTACTATCATCTCACAATGCGCAGAGTTCAGAGCTGACCCTAATTTGTTGCTCATCGATTTTCAAGAAGCTTTTGACAGCGTACACAAAAACTTACCCTTCGCTGTCGAGGCGTTCCCGAAAAAATCATTTCAACAATTAAAACAACTTATTGTACAATGGCGCTAGATGCCGATGCGACGGAGTTCACCAGGGAGGTATTCTATCGCGCTTGTTATTCCTCTTGGTAATAGGAGACGGCTTCAAAGCAGCCTTAAGCCCTTTTCACAACTACGGCCTTAAATGGACAATGACTAGAGCACATCGATTATGCTGACAACATATGCCTCCTGGCACATCGCCTAACCGAACTTAAGGAAATCGGTTCCGCGCTAGGAAGCTAAGTCTGTCGGCCTTAAAATCAAGTCAATCAAGTCACGACAAGTCGAAGATGATGAGTCTAGCAAATAAGATGTGTGGGCGTGTGGAGATTGCAGATAACCCTATCGAAACAATGGAGGAACTTACTTACCTCGGCAGTAAAGTTGCCCCGTGCGGTGGCACGGATGTAGACGTACGCTCAGGAATGGAAAAATCCAGACGAGCATTTGGGGTGTTGTACTCAGTATGGCGAAACAACAACCTGAGCTCCAGTTTACAGGTTAGGCTCTTCAAGTCGGATGTACTGTCAGTACTGCTTTACAGTAGCTCTACCTGGAAAATCACCACCGCCATAACCCGTTGCTACCAGTTCTTGTTAACCGCTGTCTGAGAAGTATATTCTCGAATTTGCTGGCCAAAAATAATGCCAAACAAGGAACTGCTCGAAAAAGCAAAAATGCAGCCGCTAGACATTTGGATTAGAAGACAGAAATGGAAATAGCGAAGAAGGCAGTGGAATGGCACCCACGCACAGCGAGAGGAAGAACGACTTGCAGGTCGAAAGAAACCTGGAAAGGAACTGTGGGTCGCGAGACGCCTAAGCTTGGGTTAAGCTGGAAGCAGGTGAAGAATGTTTTATCTAGTAATCGAGAGAGATGGCGCGCAGCATTCAAGGAAGCAATGATGATACTTACCTATCGTCGTTTATGGGGTTAGGGGGGGTCAGAATTTTCAAAAAATTGGATTTTGTTTTTGCATTTTCCTAAGCATAATATCAGGTCAGTCCATAAGTTCGTCCGCATTTTACCCATAATTTTACTTTTGTACGATTTTTGCATACAAAAAATTATTCGCGGAATATAACGGAGCTATTTATATTTTCTTTAACTCCGACGCCTTGCACGAACTCGTGGAAGCTGAGCCAAATTTGACAGTCGATATGATAGCTCAGAGGTTAAATGCATCGCATGAAACAGTTCACAGGCACCTGGTTCAGTTGGAAAAGGTTTGAAAGTTAGGAAAATGGGCTCCGCATAGACTTTCCGTCGCCAACCTTCAGCAGAGAGGCCCTAGATGGCCTTCACTCCAAGAAGATTCTCCTGTATATTTGGTGGGATATGGCCGGTATTGTTTATTATGAACTTCTGGAATCAAACCAGACGATAACTGCTGATTATTATTCCCATCAGCTATCAAACCTGAATGAGACACTTAACAAAAATCGACCGTCTTTAGTGAATAGACGCAAAGTTTTGTTTCACCACGACAACGCAAGGCCGCATAGCGCAAGGCAAACAGTAGGCAAGCTGAACGAGCTTGAATTGGAGCTAATGCGGCATCCACCATACTCTCCGGATATTGCACCTTGTGATTATCACCTTTTCCGTGGACTTCAGTCCCAAATGAGCAACAAGAACTACTCCTCAAAGGAGCTATAAAAAGGGATATCGAAGCGTATTTTGGCTCCAAGGACCAGTTCGAGTTATTCAACAATTAACAAAAGGCGCTCGGCCGCTCCGGAGCGTTCGCAAAACTTTAAATGCGTTTTTCTCAAAACTATGTTTTTTTGAACTAGTGATCATTGTAGTTTAAAACCGCTTGGTAGATTTCAATAAAATTTATACTGCTTTTGAAAAACATAAAAATCTTGTGCCTGATCGAGGGATTTTCTTTCCAAAATTTGGATTTTTTTAGCAATTAATTGCGGCCGTCATAGCCGAATGGGTGGGCGTGACTATCATTCGGAATTCACAGAGAGAACGTCGGTTCGAATCTCGGTGAAACACCAAAATTAAGAAAAAAAAAACATTTTTCTAATAGCGGTCGCCCCTCGGCAGGCAACGGCAAACCTCCGAGTGTATTTCTGCCATGAAAAAGCTCCTCATAAAAATATCTGCCGTTCGGAGTCGTCTTGAAACTGTAGGTCCCTCCATTTGTGGAACAACATCAAGACGCACACCGCAAATAGGAGGAGGAGCTCGGCCAAACACCCAAAAAATCGAAAACTCAGGAAATAGTTTTCTCGAAAATCTGAAAATTATTTCCTGAGGCCGCCATATTGTTAGCTTTGAAAAAAAAGAAGCTTCGATCAGGCACAAGATTATATATTAATAAAACTAATTTCTCTTTTCCAATTGATTTTCGATGAATCTCCAAGGACTTGTGATGATCACCGCAAGGGACTTCTGTACAAACGGCCTCCACACAAACAGCGATAACTTTTACAATTATTAATTTTTTTTTTGGAATTTTGTTAAAGTCAAGTCGAAACTGATATGTTAATGCTATTTTTTATTTTTGTAAAACAGAGCTGTTGACTAGCAAAAAGAAAACATATTGAAAATCATAATTTTTTCGGGCCCCTGACTACCCCTAACCCCTTATGCTTTCATTCCGTTTATTCCCCCATTTAAAAACACAAGAAACTCACTTTGCTTTTTTTATTAGACTAACAATTTATTTATAAAAAATAAATATTTATTTATATTTAAAGTATATAAAAATATTGTAACAAAAAACAAAAAAAAAGCAATGTTCCATTGTTTATTTTTTTCATTACTATGCGATATTTGCTGTATATTTACAAACTAGAATTAATATTTTATGTGTGAAGTCCTTAATATTAAGTGGAAGTAATAAAAACAAAAAGAGGCACGCTTACATAAACATATTTTCGATAAAAGTTATAAATGCCGTACATACATATTTATTTGCCTGGAGTGTGCAACCGAAATGTTTTATATTTTATTTCTCCTCTATTTTAAAGCCATTTTTATATAAAAACAGCGATATGTGGTATTTGTGTAAGTACATAAATTGTAAATATGTTTCTGAAAGGTGTTACAAAAGTGTTGAATAGTGTAATTACTTACAATAGTTGAGTAATTCTTTTCTAATAATTCTAAAATTTCCATTCAATTCAATATCTTGAGTGCTATTGGTTAAGATTCGAGTGGCGCAGACGTTAAAGGCGGCAGCTCGTGTTGTGGAATAGCACTGACATTTTGTTTGCTATTTTTTTTAATCTAGTCAAATTTGATACAATAACTTTTTTGCATAAATATATATATGTAGTTTGTCAAGAATATCTTTGCATAGTGAAGAAAAATTTTAAATTTTAGCTTTGATCGAGAATTCCAACAACTGTACTTGTCTACGACTATTAGGCCCCAACAGTTTTTAAATAAACACACACATTACAAAAAAAAAAGATGTTTACTCTATTTAAAAAGTGTGAAAAAAATCTTTGCATAACTGATGAAAACAACAAAAAATGCAGTTATTTGCCGCGAATTTCATTCACTTGGGTTTTTTTGCAAATGGTATGGAATGTGAAAGGGGTAAGAAATTATTTAGTTATAAAGTGATTGTCTTCAGTGCTACAAGTGATCTCAGATTTGAATAAAAAAAATGCCAGGAAAACGAGTTTCAAAAAATATTATTCAAATAGCGTATTTCAATCACTACAAGGCAAGTTAGCCAGAGAAATCTCCGATATGTTCTCCCTCAAAATTAGAACTGTATATAATATCAGAAACCGTGCTGAAAATGAAGGAAGACTCGAGTAGAAAAGATCTACAGGCAGACCAAGAAAAGTGACACGCCGAATTGAACTTAAAATTATTAAAACTATTTATTATAGCCCACAAAGCAGTACAAGAGGATTAGCTCTTCAAGTGGAAAAGGACTACGGGTTAAGATTTTCTCATAAACTGTTCGAAAAGTGTTGCAAAAACACAAATATTCTTCAAGAGTGGTTAGGAAAAAACACAAAGCACAAAACGTTGATAAAAGATTGTGTATCACTTCCCACAGAGTACTGGGATCACGAACGTTATTTTCTCAGATGAGGCGAAAATGATGCTCTACTACCATGATGGACCCCAGAGAGATTGACGTAAGCCTCTCACAGCACTACAAAACAAAAATATTATCCCTACCATAAAGTTTGGAAAACTGTCAGTAATGGTTTGGGGTTGTATATCAACAATGGGAGTGGGTGAAATCAAAATATCAATATCAATATCTTGATATTTTAAAAAGCGAATTGACTTTCAGTATTAGAAAATCCGACTTTGTTGACCCGGAAAATTCGAACAAATTTAAATATGATACAAATACTATCAAGATAATGATCCCAAACATAAATCTTATTTATACAGGTCCTGGTTACTCCACAACTGCACCAAAGTTATTGATACTCCCGCTTAAAATCCCGACATTAACCCAATCGAAAAGATCGCCAACTAATAAAACTGAATTAATAAGATGCATCAGTGGAGAGTGGCTAAAAATACCATTGGAATATGATATTCCGAAACTAATTAAATCAGTAGGACATACAAAATATTAACCCCAAAAGACCAAAAATTCCACCAAACTTGATTTTCAACCAACTGTGCAAACACTTTTTTGACAGCAGAGAAATTGAACTGTTTTTATGTTTTAGTATATATTAGCATATTATTATCGCCTTAGAAGTTTTTTTTTATTTAATATGTTGGAAAACATGTTTTTGTAAAACAATATTAAAAAAATAAATAAAAAAAGTTATTATTTTAATAAAATCCAAGGCATCTTTTGATTTGTTATTTTCTTATTTTCATATGCAAAGATTTTTTTTGAGAAACTGTATGTATACCACCTTGATAAAAAATTCCGGAACAACCAAAGTGAACTAACGTGAATTCTATTTTTTTTTTTGTTTTGTTACGTTGCCACATCTGTGTTCAAAATTTTATCGTCTTTTCCTAACATTTGCAAAAGATACGCCATCTTGATTAATCGACGTCCGCACGGGTTTTCGGCTTTTAAAAATGGACTTAAATATGCAAAAACGAGTTTGTATAAATTTGGTTTAGTTTTTTGTAGAAATTATTTACAAATGGATTCAATGTGTGTTGTTCCGCTAATGAAACTCTGAAGAAAACAACCCCTTACGAGTGGCATGCGATCAGAAGAAATAGTGAGTCCATCGAGGATGGCGAACATAGTGGCAGACCGTCGACATTGAAAACTTATGTAAACATCAGTAGAGTGAGAGAAAGAAGAAAAGTTGATCAATAACTGCAAATTAACCATCAGAGAGTTGACAGATTACTTGAACATTTCCTATGAATCCGTTCAGGACATTGTAGGTAATGACTTGGGTTTGCGTTAGTTGCAAAGGACTCGCATTTCATGCGCGTTGATATCGGTATGACTTCCAAAGCTGAATCCGACCCAGCATTCATCAAACGCATTATTACTGGGGATGAGACGTGGGTTTATGGGTACGACATGCAAACCAGACAGCAGGCGACTTAGTGGAGAGCTGAACCTCACCAAAAAACTCACGTCGTTTTGAGTCAAAAAAGAAAGCGGTTTTCATGGTTTTTATGGATTAATAGAATACAACGTCATTGCACACCAAGAATTTTTGGCCAGAAGGTATAAAAGTTAATCGGAACTACTATTTGGGCGTTATGAGACATTTACGTGAAAGAATTCGCCGAAAATAAAAGAATTTTGGGAAAACAACTCGTGGATTTCGCATCACTTTAACGCACCTTCGAACAGGGCCATCATTATGCGCGAATTTTTGACCAAGAATGAAACGAACACCATCCAACAGCCATCGAATTCACCTGATATGCCTGCTTGTAATGTTTTTCTGTTTGATCGAGTCAAAAAAGCACTACTGGGAACGCGCCGAGAGGAAGTAGTGGAAAAATCGATGCACCCAAAGCCGGTTATAATATGCTATCGTGTCGGCTTTGGGTGCATAGTGACGGCTCTGATAGCTATTCCAAAAATTGAGTTCCAGAAATGTTTCGAAAGCTGGATCAAACGCTGGCATAAGTGTGTTTGAGTTGATGGGGATTACTTTGAAGGCGATGATATAACTTTTGAGGAATTAACTTGTATTTCGAATTTTCTGAATATTTTCCGGGAACTTTTTGATCACGGTGGTATATATATGTATACATATGTATATATATAAAGATAAAGACAATTGAATTATTTTTTCAAATGCATGCAACTCAGCTTTTTATGCCGGTTTGTTGTAAGCAAATTGTGCCGGAAATGTCGTGAAAATTAATTGAACTAAATTTTATGCTAAAGAGTGAATTTATAATTTCAATTTTATAATTTCCACTAAAAGTTTTAAAAATTCGAGTTTCGTATAATTTTGCGCAAATATTATTATTTTTTAATTCCTGATGGTCAGTAGTAATTTGACAATCTGAAGCATTTATGCGGCTGGAGCAGGGAAAGGCTGGGAGGATAGCAAAATCTCGTTGCTTGTGTAGAAAATTATTTAAAGTGAGTTTAATTTATATACAAGGTGGCACAAAATTAATCATCCATTCTCGTTTTTGTTTGACTTTTTTCTAAAGGAAAAAAATTTTACAAGATGACCCAAAATTAGTCATACAATTTTGTTTAAGAATAACTTTTTTACTAAATAAAAAAATGATTTCAAGGTGGCGCAAAATTAATCATTCAACACCATTTTTGTTTAACTTTTTTACTAAATAAACAAATAAAAAATGATTTCGAGTGATGAAAATCTTTGTTTTGACCTTTAGGCGCTCCATGGCGCAAAACTAATCATGCAATTTTGCTTTTGAATCACTTTTTTACTAAACAAACAAAAAGTTTTCAGTAATGAAATGATGAACGAGTGACTGAAATGTCTATTTAGACCGCTACGCGCTCCATTGCTTGTCTGTTTGTATTTATAAACTGCATCTGTTTAGGTCGCAAGTGTCAAATATGATTGACATTCAACGCCATTTGCAAAATTATAAATCTTCAGAAAGAGTGAGTAAAAAGTGTTTTCGGAGCAACAATTTTGACTGGAAAAATCAAAGGTGAAGACGTACTATTGCCACGTATCCCAATGATCCCGACAGATATGCCAATCGAATTCAAACGTTTACAGTTCCCGGTGCGACTCGCTTTCGCAATGACTATTAACAAAGCACAAGGACAATCGTTACAAGTGGGGATTAAATTTGTGTGAATATTTGTGTACTGATTTTTCTTTAAAGGTATTTTTCTTAAATTTATTTTAGTTGTTGGAGTAGCAATGCGCGCCGGGTACAGCTAGTTTCTTATATAAAATTTGAAAAATTTAAACTCATTAATGTTAAAGAACGATTTTTTATTGTAACAATTTGAGTGGGAAAAGATGCCACCTATCCACACATTCAAAAAACATTTTTAAATTTGATCTTGCACTTGGAGTCAGGTAAAAAAGCATTTCTAAAATTTGAGAATGGTTTCAACAGAATGGCCGCCAAACCCCTAAATTAATAGAAACATAAGGTTTTAAGAAAAACATTTTTTTTTATATATGAATTTTGTAAAAAAATTTATACAATATATATATATATATTTTTTTTTTTTTTGATTTTTCAATTTTGTAAAAAAAATTTTTTTTTTTGGGTTAAAATTTGACTGTTTTATATTTGGATTTTTTTCACTTTTTGTTGTTTTTTTTAATTGATTTGGCCGCAATATTTTAGATTCACCAATTACTATTCATTATTTTTTTACATTAATATGTGAAAATTTAGACTCATTCATATCAATTGAAGATTCTTTAACAATTTGAGTGAGAAAAGTCGCCACTTATTCACACGTCCCAAGTGTTTATAAAAACAAAAAAAAAAAAACGAAGTATTTGCCAGCCGAAATATTTGAATTTGATCACCTGCACATGGAGATAGATAAAATAATCTTTCAAAAATTTGAAAACGGTGTCAATAAAATAGCCGCCCAAACCTACAAATCACTAGAAATATAAGTTTTAGAGTATAATTTGTTCATTTTTTATTTTTCAATTTTGTAAAATAAAAATTTTTAATTAAATTTTTACTTTTTTCATCTTTGAAGCTGTAATCAGTGTAAATTTGTTCACCTTTCGGGTTTTCTTTGCGATTTTGAATTTTGTAAAAAAAAATTAGAATTAAATTTAAACTTTTTTCATCTTTTTTATAGCTTCAGTGTAAACATGTTCCCCTTTTGTTGTTTTTTTTTTGTTTTTTCAATTTTGTAAAAAAAAATTTAATTAAATTTTAACTTTTTTCATCTTTGAAGCTGTAATCAGTGTAAATTTGTTCACCTTTTGGGTTCTTTTTTTGATTTTCAATTTTGTAAAAAAAAATTTGGAATTAAATTTTAACTTTTTTCATCTTTTTTATAGCTTCAGTTTAAATTTGTTCACGTTTTGTTGTTTTTTTTAATCGGTTTTGTGGCAATCTTTCAGATTAACAAATTACTACTCATTATTATTTTTTCAAAATATTTCAAATAATGATTTTTTCACAATTTGAGTGATAAAAGGTGCTGCCTACCCATACATCCAAAGTGTTTACACAAAAAGGAAAAAAAAATTGCTTTCGACATTTCTAAATTTGATCTTTTGCACTTGGAGATGCGTAAAATAGTATTTCTAAAACTCGAAAATCATGTTAAAAAAATGACCGCCAGACCAAAAAATCACTAGAAATATCAGTTTTAAAGTATATTTTTCTTTTTTTCGATTTTTCAATTTGTCTGAGTAACTTTGCTCAAGGTGAAATTTTGAGTTTTTTTGTACCTTTGGGAGTTTTTCAAATTTCAATTTTTTCATTCCTTATTTCTTCTATTTTTTTATTTGATTTGTAGCATTAATTAATCAGATTAACAAATTCCTACTCATTATTTTTTTTATATACATTTTTAATAATTTATACTCATTAATTTCAAATTAAGATTTTTCAACAATTTGAGCGCGAAAAGGTGCCACCTATCCACACATCCAAAGTGTTAACAAAAAAAAAATAAAAATTACTTTTGACATTCTTAAATTTATCATCGTTTTTTCACTATAAATCTTTCATGCAATTATCTAAAAAACAAATTTCTTTAATAAACGTATCTTACAAAGGGGTTGCAGTGTAGTTGTTATTGTTAATAGTAATTAGTTAGGTGTGTGATTGTTGCGGCTTTTAGCGTTGGTGCATTTATTCCGATAGAAACCAAATTGTTGTTGCTTCATTCTAGTAGTAGTTACAAGTGCATGCGGCTCCAAGGACTCACATCGTTTTGCCTTACATAGTAGGTGCGCCAATAGACCGCCAATTTAGACCGAATAGAGTTTTTATTAATGACTTTTGCGTGCGGCAGTGAAAGCTACAGGTTCGTTGTACTCGTTCTTCAAACGGCTCACGACTGCTTAGAATCGTCCAGCGAAGGGTAGATTTTGTGAAGTTGGTGCAAAGTTGTTAATGCCACGATTTAGTGCTAAAACATTGCCGATTAATTTCAATTCTTCAAAATTTGTATAGTGAAATTTATCTCTACTAGTTAAGCTACGTGGAAGACTATTTGTTGGCTTACTGCTGAGGCTAGAAGAGCTGGAAGAGCTACCTCTGCTGCTGTTATTTAGTCTACTACTAATTCCGTTATTAATACTACTACTACTGCTACTACTACTACTACTAAAACTACTACTGCTACTACTACTATTGCGGTTACTGCTACTTACTGTGCGGGGAACTTTACCTGGTGGTGGCTGTAGCTGCTGCTGTTGTTGTTGGTAGAATTGCGCATTTTGCTGCAGTTGACTGCTAATTTGTGGCTCTAAATGTTGTCGATAGAAGTTTTCATTATCCAATGTTTGTTGTTGCTGATGCTGTTGCAGACTCAGTATGGATGCCGGTATGACAGATTGGATGGAGGGAAACTGGGAAATTGACTGCTTTTGGCCGAAATTAGATGTGCCCGCTTCTTGGCGGAATAAACGTGAACGATGTTGTTGTTGCTGTTGCTGAAATGCCTGCTGTTGTTGTTGCGGTTGTTGTTGTTGCTCCAGCAATGCTTGACTCAAGAAACTGGGCACCAAAGACGATTGTTGCTGTGCCTGTGGCTGATGCTGCTGCTGCTGCGGCTGCTGTTGTTGCTGTTGCTGGTGATGGAATTGCTGATGATTATGTTGCGGCAGTGCCTGGAAGAGTGACGCCTCCAGCGGTGATTGCTGCACGGTAGAAAAAGTCGGCGTATATTTGAATTGATTCGATGCCTGTATTTGCACCGAAGTCCCCGCATTTGTCGCCTGTGGCTGTGTTGGGCTCACGCTGGGGGTCTGCAAGTTTTGCAAATTTTGAAAGACTTTTTGTATTGGATCGTTTGTTGGCAATTGTTGTTGCGTCACTGCCAAAATATTCGGCGTATAATTGCTGCTACTGCCGCTAAGCGAAAATTTATTGTTCGTCTCGTGTAACGGCAATTGTTGCTCGACGGGAAAAGTGTTGAAAAATGTTGTCGTACTTTGGGTGGCAGTGTTTGGTTGTATAAATTCCACGGAGGGACGTATGGTGAAATTGACAACTTGCGATTGTTGCTGTTGCGTTGCAGTTTGCTGTTGTGGCTGTGGCTGTGGTTGCGGGTGTGACTGCGCTTGTTGCTGCTGTATAAAGTTTTGCGTTGTTGTCACCGGCAGCGTTTGCGCGGTGGGGTGTGGCAAGCTGTTCAAGCGCGATTGCTCCTCAAGCAATTTCAGTTGTCGCAGAATTAAGTCTTGTTGTTGTTGTGCTTGTAGCTTTAGTTGATAGATTTGCTGTTCGAGCTGGCGTTGACGTTCGATTAGGTAATTGCTTACACCTTCTTGGTTGGCATTACCATTGGCGGCGACAGCTGTGTGGATAGAGTTCTTCTGCAAGAAAAATAGGAGCTGAGCACAATTATGATAATGATGTCAAATGATAAAACCGAGGTTTTATGTCAGCATGTGGTTCAATATTGAAAAGTACATTTCCCAGTTATTCTAAATTGGCAATTTTAAGTGTTTTTTTGTGTTCCAATTTGAAATTGTTGGCTGATTATATGACCTTCTTGGCCAAAACGCCTTTGAAACATGGAAGTGCCCCCTACTGGGTGGTTTTGGTAAAAAAAAATAAATTTCACCTTCGGATTCTTCGCAATCGAATGCCTTTAGAAAAATATTTTGAAGGAGTAATATTTCCATTTAAATAAATTTTAAGTTTTTTCAAAAGACTTCGCGACCAGTAACTTCGCAAACACAGAAAAAATGCTTAAGCTCCCCAATCCGAATTTTTTTTGTGTAACACATGGGCTGAAAAATCCCGTGTTTAACAATATAGAGAGGCATTCGTTTTATTCACGTCGTTTTCAGTTAGTACTAACCTTAAAAACACAGCCGTTAAAATGTCATGATTTTCTATTAATTAGTACGTGAGTTATTGACGCTAGAAAAAAATGGACCAAGAAGAATTCCGAAAAACGAGGCAATGACATGAAAAGTGTAGCGGGCACCTCGCTTTATCAAAAACAATAATAAAACGATAGTTTGCTGATTTCAAACGTGGACGTAGAGACACCGATGATGCACAACGCAGTAGACGGCCACATGAAGCGGCAACAGCAGAAAACATAAAAAAATATCAAAATAACTCTCAAAGTCGTTTTGTATGATCGAAAAGTGAACTTCTGTGAGTTAGCTAACATCGTAAAGATATCAAGAGAACAATTGGATTTATATTGCACGATCTTTTGACTCTGCTGAAAGAGGGTGCTGCCTTTGCTTACTGTTGACCAAAAAATCAATCAAAACCATGGCAGTAATACAAGGTGAAGTCCAAAATAGACAAGATAAGAGAATACAAATGCTTTTGATGGCGCCATCTTTTTAATGAGTTAGTGCGTTGGAAGTTGCTTGGTGACATTCGGTTCAGTGGAAGCAAAGTTATTGCGTCTAAAGTGTCAATACGTTTCTGTCATCGGTACAAAAATGAGTTTCGAACAAAGAGTTAATATCAAATTTTGTTTTAAAATCGGTAAACCTTTACCGAAACATTTAAACTGATGAAAAAAGTTTATGGCGATGATTGTCTATCTCGTGCCAGAGTTCATGATTGGCTTACGTGTGTCAGAGATGGTGTTGACATAATACTGTGGGCAAAAAGTAAGGTGAATTTGGTTGTAAAATGAAAAATCTTTATTTATTCTTGTAAATCAATTTCATTCCCTTCAAAATAATCCCCTCTCGATGAAATATACCTATGCCAACGATTTTTCCAATCCCCGAAACATGCCAAATAGTCCATTTCCGGTATAGCCATCAGCACCTTCTTCGATTCAGCTTTTATCTCCTCAATCGACTCGAAACGCGTTCCCCGGCGTGGGCTCTTGAGTTTTGGGAATAGCCAGAAGTCACACGGACCCAAATCAGGCGAATATGGTGGTTGCGGAACAATATGCGTGGAATTTTTGGCGAAATGGTCACGAAGAACGAGTGCAGTGTGAGACGGTGCATTATCGTGATGCAAAAACCAATAGTTGTTGACCCATAATTCTGGTCTTTTTAGACGAATTGCTTCACGTAAACGACGCATAACGCTCAAATAATATTCCTTATTAACAGTTTGGCCAGGTGGGAGGAATTCATAGTGCACCACACCACGAAAATCGAAAAAAACTTTCATCATGACCTTTATTTTTGAACGACTTTGACGTGCTCTTTTCGGACTGGCCTCGCCTTTAGCACGATATTCGCTTGATTGGTCGGTTGTATCAGGGTCGTAAGCATAAATACAAGTCTCCTCTCCCGTAATGATGCAATTGAGCTTGTCCTGATAGTCTGAAAGCATTGTTTCACACACATCAACGCGACCACTTTTTTCCAAGAAATTGAGAGTTTTCGGTATCAAACGGCCCAAATGGTCTTTCAAAATGGTTTTCACAGATCCTTCTGATATTCCGATCATATCAGTAAGGTCTTTAACAGTCAACCGACGATTTTTGAGCACTAACTCCTTCACTTTATTGACGTGTTGGTCATCTGTTGACGTCGATGGTCGTCCGGAGCACTCCAAGTCATCAACACGTTCTCGACCCCCTTTGAAGTCTTTGGACCACTTATAAACATTTTTCTGCGACATGGTGGAGTCACCAAATGCCTTCTGCATGCTAAACGTTTCCGCAGCCGAAATTTCATTCCGCAAACAAAATTTGATTGCACTTCTCTGCTCAATCAAATCAGACATTGTAAAAATCGAAAAATGCACTCTTGGTCGTTTGGTAAACACAAGCGTAAATATATTACTGATAATGACATTCACATGAAAGTTGGCCCAGATGTTACTAACAGTGCTGCCAACTCATAAAAAAAATAACTAGAGCGAAATTTTAATCCCGCGAAGTTTGACAAATAAATTCACCTTACTTTTTGCCCACAGGTAAATGACAACGAACATACGGGCCGCCCAAAATCTGTAATCACCGAAAACTCCATCGAAATTGTTCGTAAATTTATCAGACCTGAAAGACCTGAAATTATTGTTAAAATTCATAGAATCGGAGTTGAATACCTCCAAAACAACGATTTATGGCATTTTAACTGATCATTTGGGCTTACGGAAGGTCTGCGCATGTTTCATTCCGCACAAGTTAACTGACGACCAAAAATTGCTCAGAAATCAACATTCGAAAGACCTCATTAAAGAGGCGAGAAAAGACAAGAACTTCTTTTACAACCTTGTAACTGGTGATGAAACGTGGTTTTCCCTACATGAACCTGAAATTAAGTGCCAAAGTGCCGAATGGAAGGCCCCAGACGAGCCACCACCCCAAAAATCGCATTTGGAGAAGTCAAAAATCAAGTCGTTGCTCATTTGTTTTTACGATTCCAAGGGAATTGTTCACAAGGAGCTCGTGCCAACGGGCCAAACCGTGATTTCAATTTTCTTTCTTGGCATTTTGAAGCGTTTGTTGCATCGCATTCGTTGAATTCGCTCTGAATACCGCGAAGGAGGAAGCTTATTACATGATAATGCGCCATCTCATCGATCCACTCTTGTGACTGATTTTTTTACTAGAAATCGCATTTTAACCACCAATCAGTCACCCTGTTCAACTGATATGGCTCCCTGTGACTTTAACACATTCTGAAAATTGCATTTTGCCATGAAAGGAGAACGTTTTGCGTCCGTAGCGGCCATCCAAAAGGCTTGCACCGACATCCTGAAGGACAGTCAGTGGCCTGAAACATTCTTTCGAATAGCTTTTAGATCGCGCAAAACAGTGTATCAGCCCGAGGGGACTATTTTGAATAAATAAACTCGAAGTTATCAGAACAAAGCTCCTGTCGTTTCTATTTAAGCTCGGTCTTGTTTATTTTGGACTTCACCTTGTACATGAATTGTACTTCAAATTGCTCCCACATCCACCGTATTCACCAGATTTGGCTCCCAGCGACTATTGCCTATTCGCAGACCTATAAAAAATTCTAGCCTCACTAAAACTGAGGCCTATTTTGAGGCAAAGGCCGTGTTAGGCCTGCAGTAAATGAGCGATATGTATATATAAACCAGTGTTCACTATAATAGAAGTGCGATATACTCGTGTTGCAAAATTTTGACTTTATTTTTTTACTTTTTATTAGAATAAATAAAAATAAAAATTAAATTTTTTCTACGAATATTTGTAATATTTTTATATGGAGAAAGTGCACAAGGCCGATGCAAAAAAACAATTGCGAAAAATCAACATGATTTTCAAGCCACTCAAAATTTACACTCTAGACAGTGAAACTCAATGGGCTATAAAACTGCGTACCAAAAATTTTTTTAAAAATTTCGCTTTAAAGGTTTGAAGAATTCAAGAAAATTTTTGAAAATTTTGCATATGAAACTTCGATTTATATGGTTTTTGTTGTTGTTTTATATGATTAAAGAAAATTAAATACAAAAATAGTCAAAGCGTTGCAAAATGGCGCACTGCTACACATTATTATGAGTCCAGGTGTATATACTCGCACCATACATATTAATTTGGGGAAAAAGAGATCTATTAACTGGCTTAAAAATTTTTTATGGTCGATCCTTAGCTCTTCAGCGATGCTAGGACTAACAACATGCCGGTCAACTTCGTGTATTTCTGTGATTTTATCGACATTTCCGACGACGGGCCTGCCTGTGCGTGGAGCATCCTTAATATCAAAAAAGCTTGAACGGAATGGACGAAACCAAAATTGCACCAATCGACGAAGCCAATTGGCTGTTATAGAATCGGCACCATAAACACTATTCACAATTTTAGCCGCCTGACTGCATTTCCGCCTTTATCAAAGAAAAAGTGCATGTACAGAATTTTCTCTTTGACTTCCATTGTTGACACCCTTTAAATCATAACCGAATTGAATACACAAAAAACAGCGAGCACAGAGAGTTTTTTAGTGTGAAATGCGACCTTCACAACGAGCATACGCTTTTAATTGTTTGAGCGATACTTTACGAGATATCGATCACTACATCCAACTACCGAGTAAGTAATGGATTTCGTTCGTGATTGATCCTTAGAGTCATAATTTGGTAGGAAAATTACTTCAAATAATTTTTAATTTTTACAAATGTGCTGATAAATCAAGTCAAAGAATTGCATTCCAAGCAAATCGATCCTTTCTAGTGATCATAAGGTGAAATATTCGCAAAGTATCTTAGCCGCCGTAGCCGAATGGGTTTGTGCGTGATTACCATTCGGAATTCATAGAGAGGTCGTTGGTTCGAATCTCGGTGAAAGCAAAATTAATAAAAACATTTTTCTAATAGCGGTCGCCCCTCGGCAGGCAATGGCAAACCTCCGAGTATATTTCTGCCATGAAAAAGCTCCTCATAAAAATATCTGCCGTTCGGAGTCGGCTTGAAACTGTAGGTCCCTCCATTTGTGGAACAACATCAAGACGCACACCACAAATAGGTGGAGGAGCTCGGCCAAACACCTAACAGAAGTGTACGCGCCAGTAATTTATTTTTTTTATCTTAGTCAAAAGTGTTAACATTAGCTGGGGCAAAGCTTTCTTGCGCACTCAGTTTCACTCTTACATGTTTTTCGTCTTTGGTGACCTCCATTAAATTTGTCTACATACTTAAAATTTCTGTGGCACAATTTAAGTCTCCGACTGCATTTTTCAACAATTTTTATTATAACTGTTTTCAGAAAGGGTCAACAAGGCCCATTTAAGCTGAGGGTAGAGGGTTAGAATGTACTAGTGAAAAGTTCTTCGATGAATTCTACCGTAAAAGTCTGAGGACAGAAATCATATGTAAAGACATTTTGTGCATAATATTTATGATAAACGATTTGCATTTTAGCCAAAAATTATAAAATTGTAATCCTTCCAAAAAAATGCTCTGATTCCCTGAATTTCCCTGGAGTATTAACTATATTCAGCAAAGTTGATCTTCGAAACACTCCCTTCGGAATTATTATTTTTTTTTTTGTATTGCTATAAAATATAAATATTATTTCTCATAAAGGATTGTCTTACAAATCAAATAGATGGAAAGTTGTATGACGACACAGATTAGTATCTAATTTCTCATGACAGATAAGCACACAAATATTTCTCATTAAATAAAGAAGCTGAAGTTCAACAAAGCTACGGGCGAAGATGACATACAGCCTGAACTAATGAGTACCGACCCGCAAATATCAGCGGAAATTCTTCATCCCCACATTACCGCCGTCTGGACCAATGTCTGTTCTGCACAAAAGGCATCATTGTTAAGCTGCCCAAGAAAAGCACTTGCGTGACTGCGGCAACTGGAGAGGAATAACCCTACTCAACACCAACTACAAAATTGTAGCCGTGATTATACAAAGCAGGCTCAAAGATATCGAATGGCTGACCAAGCCAACACACTTCAGATTATAGTAGAACAATCAGTTGAGTGGCGCACTCCGCCCTACATGCTGTTCGTAGACTTCAAGAAGGCGTTCGACACTATCAAACAAGACGCAATATGGGTGGCACTGAGTAGAAAGGGAATTTCTGCCAAGATAATCCGCCTCATCAAAGCCCTCTACGAGAGCTCCGAACTGGCAGTACTTCACAAAGGCGATATCAGCGATCCATTCACTACTAACGCAGGCGTAAGGCAGGGTTGCCCCTGTATCCCATTCTCTTCGCCATCGTCCTTGATGACGTTATAAGCCTGCACAAAAAAGGCATCGTATGGAGTTTCACCAGACATCTTGAGGATCTGGACTTCGCCCATGGCATCTGCCTCCTCTCCCACAAACTCTCTGACATGCAAGCGAAGGTGGACAAACTAGTCGTGCTGGCACGCACTTTCGAACTAGAGGTCAACATCACCACAATAACGCAAGGCAGATATTCGTTGACGGACGCCCCGTTGAATTCGTTGAAAGCTTTTGCTACCTCGCCTGCATTATCACGGCAGATGGTGGAGCAGATGTAGATATCAACTGCAGGCTAAACAAAGCAAGGGCGGCCAGGAACCCATCCTTAGGCAAATCAAATGCAGAAAGTGGCGATGGATGGGTCACACATTGAGAGAACACCAGATAGCATCACGAGAATGGCACTGAACTGGAATCTGCAAGGGAGCAGAGGTCGCGGTTGACCAAAAACACATGGAGAAAATCGATGTTGTGCGAACTAACAGATGCCGACATCTCATGTGACGGTGCAAAAACAACAGCACAAAACTGTGCACGATGGAAGAGTCTTGTCAAGGCCCTATGCTCCTCAGAGGATTGAACAAGGAAAAAAATAAAAATAAAATTTGTCATGCATCATAAATTCCTAGTACCAGTACAAAAAAATTCTGTTACATTTTATTATCTCATATGCACAGCAGGATTCCAAAGCGCGAGCATCGGGTTACTTTGCACAAAACTCCCACCGCATGCAATTTCCGCTACCACAGCTGAAAGCAAACTCACCGTTACAAAATTATCCGCTGCAGCAGTATTCGTAAACGGTGTCGTGGGAGCAGCTAAAATACTTGTCGCTTGAGTTGGTGCCACCAGCCCAACATTACTGTACACTGCCTCACTTTGAGGCACGCTCGACAGTTGGTTTGCTGGCAAAACACTCAGCTTCGATATTGTGGGACCCACACCCCCAAAAAGCTGCTGACCGCTAGTGGAAGGCAGTGGCCGGTGCACCTTTGGTTGATCTACGATCGGAATAACATTCTTGGCCGCTCCACGCTCATCTAAATCGACGGTGAACGCCGTCACCAATGGTGCCGCTAGAATTCGTATATCACTTTTATCCACCACTTCGATATTCTCGCCATCCTCATTGTGTGTGGGACGTGGAGTAGTGGTGGTTGTTGTAGTGGTGGTGGTAGGAGGACGCCGACGTGTGGTACGTGGTGCTGGTGTTGTAGTTGTCGATGTCGTCGCTATTGTAGTTGTGGTGGTAGATGGTGTTGCTGCTGCTACGGTGGGGCCATGCGTTTTACGTATCTCAAATTTAATTTCATCTGAATTCTCCCCGGAGATTTCATTCAAGCGCGCTGCTGAATTTGAATTCAATAGATTGCCAACACTGCGCGCCGTCTGTCGGTTACTCTCGAAAGTGCTCGAAGCATGTGCCACTGTGTCGTCATTGGCAATTAGTGGAGCGCCTGTGTGTGCTTTCTTTATGGTCTTCTTCCAGATGCGTGAACGATCGATGAAGGTCGCCAATGGTTGCTCGTGTGCATGCTTCTCATCGAAAATTGCTGTGTAAAATTGCACAGTGGGATGCACATCGGCAGCATTGGTACTCTCCTCGAGTATCTCATCCTTGTTAGTAGTTGTTCTGGCATCGTTGTTTGCGGTTATGCTGCTATTGGTTGTTATGGTAGTGTTGCTGATGCTTGGTGCAGTCAATGTATTTGCTGGCATTTGAGTTAGTGGCTCCTCGGTGGAGTAACTGGTAACGCTGTGATCTTCTTCGTCTACCTCATCGTAGTCCTCAGCGGCTGCTTCTCTCTCCAACTTGTCTATGGCACGTAACAGAGCTTGTCTTACGGAAAAATCCAACTTTTCGATTGCTTTTCGGGGAATTATTTCATTAGTCTCTGTGGAGTTCTCATCCTCTGCACTGGCTGCAAGGTGGTTCTGAGCAATGAGTGAGAACAGTAAAAGGCAGGTGGTAAATTTCTGAAAAGGAAAAATGTGGAAGAAAAGTATGTTAAAAACTAATGAGATTTTAATACATTTGATAACAAAAATGAAAAATATGAAGTAAAAAATTAGCACATCAAATATAGTAAATATACTACAAGGTGGCGTAAACTGAATCACCCTATCGGATGATTTATAATTTTTGCAATTTTTACACTTGAGAAGTAGACAACTGACAAGCAATGGAGTGCGCATAGGTCAAACTAAAGACCTCCGGCACTTAAATCTTTTTTTATTTAGTAAAATATTATTTAAAAACAAAATTTATGATAAATTTTGCGCTACATTGTAAATAAATAAAATTGTGCTTAACGAGTTGCTCGAGATGAGAAGCTGCAGTTGATTGCCTACGCGGATGGCGTGGCAATTATTTTCAGAGGAAAGTTTTTAGATACTCTGATTGAACTGATGCTGGGTTATCTGAATCTAGTTGTGAAATGGGCCGCAAATTGCGTTCTCTCGATAAATGTTTACGAGGAAATAAAAAATAGCAAGAGCCTTTCTCTCCTTAAAAGCAAGCGCTCCGTTGGTGTTCTCTGACAGGGTTAAGACAGAGGGGAACGTGTAAGCCCAACATTGAGGAGAGGAGAGAAAGGGCTCTCGCCTAAAGTAAAGTTTTTGCTTTTCTTGTGCGGAGTCTTTGTCTGGTGGAACTCGCTAGAAAGGATGACATTAGTTAAGAAGCTGGAGAGGGTCCAAAGGTCTGCTTTTATTGGAAACAATTCGAAACAGTGGGGCGCTTCCTACTCTAGCGCTCAACGCTATGCTAAACGTGGCATCCATGGCATTTGCACGAAAAAGTGCCTCTGCACGCGCTGCAATCAGATTGAAGTGGTCGGGTCATAAGCTGGACTTAAGCTATGAACAATCTAGTATTGTTAAAACGTTTTAGTTCATCCCTATGATGCTAGATCATCATTGTACATCCTCGCTAGGTCCGAACGAAACATTTTCCATTCATATTCTATCAAGTGAGGAGTGGGCGGGGTCGAATATTTGGAGGTAGGGCATGGCAAACCTGTTTACAGATGGCTCGAAGTTGGACGGAAGAGTTGGTGTAGGAGTATTCTGCGGGGAGCTCCCCATCAAGCGCAAACTTAGGCTTCCGGACCCCTCCGACAGCCAAGCGGCAATAAGGGCCTTAAGCTCGTAGTTTGTGCGTTTGCAATTTGCCTTGGAATACCTCACTTCTCTCTCGATTGCATCCGAATACTTAGATATTAGGCTCATTTGGGTTATCGGTCACAGCGGCATAGAGAAAAACTGCTGGGTTGATGAGCTGGCTAGCAGCGAACGTTGGAGACAGTTTCATCGCGAAATGAGAGGAGAGGTAGACCAGAGGTTTCATCGAAATATGAGAACCTTTGTCCTATTCCTGGAAAGATGGGCTTCGCCTCAATTCAGCAAGCGCTGGGCTAGTGCGCCAACGTGCAAAGTCTCGAGATCATTCTGGTCACGCGTAGATCGGTGGCGCTCGAGGGATCTTCTAAGGCTAAAAAAGCTGTAGCTCTCGAATTTGGTTGGTGTCCTAGCCGAACATTGTCCGTTGGGTGCCCATGCGTTGAGACTAGGGATTCCTTCAAGTCCTTCTGCAGAAGCTGTATGAACGACGAGGTGGAATCATCTCAGTATCTTCTTCTTATCTGATCTGCTTTTGTTGGGAAAAGGCTCAGACATCTCCCTGCTCTCTTGGGTAAATTTTGAATATTTGTCGAAGTGGGCGCTTAGCAAGGGCAGCCATTTATCGTATTCTAAACACCTTAGTCCGCCCAGTGACCTTAGTCGTCTAGCTGCCAAAGCTGGACATGTAGAGAGAAAGTTCTCAATAGTCCTCTTCTCTGAAAGGTCCCACAGCTTTTGCAATGGGGGTTAAATGGTAACCCTAGCTTTTCCGTGTGTGTGCCAGTTGTCAAGTGAGCGGTAAACACAGCTACGAGTTTGGAAATTGAATGGCGAGTAGTCCAGAGGACTTTCTGAGTCCTTCGTATATCGCATTGGGGCCATGGGTTTTCGAAATAGCGCATGAGGAAATGGAGCCATATTTTCTGCGCCCTCCTGGGAAATAATTTGTGCAGTTCCCCTCTAACAACTGTCACAGGGATTCCGATGACCGGGTAGAAGGTCTCTGAGGCCAATTCAGTGCCAGCTCATCAGCAATTTCATTTCCATCTATGTTTCCATGTCCTGGAACCCAGATTATAGAAGAGTTACCTGCACCATGGCGTCGTCAGAGCCTTAAACGCGGCTTGACTATTGGAGAAAATGTTAATATCTCCCCCGCTCCCGCGTTCCCTAAGCATTTTGCATGACTGCAGGATCGCAAAGAGTTCTGCTTGAAAAACACTTGTAGTATTCGGCAATTTAAACGAGATAGATAAATTGGTTGATTAAGAGAAAACCCCTGCTCCGACTCCCGATTCCATCTTGGAACCGTCAGTGAAGACAGAGGTGCAAGCTTCGGTGTAGATTTTCCCCTGGATCCAATCCTGCCTATTTGGAAAGATTGCCCTAGAACGACTCTCAAGCTCTAGTTTGCGGATAAAGAGATCTGTTCGAAGTTCGGAGAAATACGGTGTTAACTGCCCGAAAATGCTACCATGTCCCTTGAAAGATTGCCGCCTGAGGCCAACCTCTTTTAACCTGATTCCCACAAAAATAGGCATCCATACCTTAAAATTGGCAAAACCACTGCGTTGTACATCCACAGCACGACCTGTGGCTTGAGTCTCCATTTTGTACCAAACATAGATTTGCAAGAGTAGAAAGCTGTACTGGCCTTCTTTACCCGATTTTCAATGTGTAGCTTCCAATGGAGCTTGGAGTCAACTATCACTCCAGGATACCTAACTTCTGATAAAAGCGGAAGAACGTGGTTGTTTAATTTGGGAAGTCGAAAGGGTGGAGGTTTATATTTTCTGGTAAATGGCACCAGCTCCTTTTTGTCAGAGTTGACTCGAAGGTCGCAAGTGGCAGCCCAGCGACTGAGATCAGCCAGTGATCTTTCCCAAATTTCAGCCATGACTGAGAGAAACGGTCCCGACACCATTAGGACCAAGTTATCGGCGTATGATACTACCTTAACCCCACCCTTATTTAGCATTATCAGAACTTACGTTATCTGACAATCATATTTTCATACCCTTATGACTCAGAAAAAATACTTAAAAAAATCAATATTTTTAACTCGGCAACCACTCAAGTGGGTTAGCGTGGCTGTACGTCAGTCTTTACCAAATTTCATATTTCTTCTTACGCGTTTAAAAGTAGGAAATGCATTAATTAGTATGATGCCACAGCTCATATGAATGTTGATTTTGCAATGTGCACCGATATGTGGAAACCAGTAGTCACCCTTTCGATAGAATAAAACCGTTAATTTTGCCTATTTACGACTTCATTCAATGAGAAACCTGAAAATTGTTCGCCAAAAGTGAAGCTGAAGAATTTGAGAGTTTACCACTGCGATCTGACAGGCCTGTTTTAACTCATACGGCTATCCAATGCTTCCACTTTAAATAGCCAACCCAGTACATTCAATTCCTGTATAAAAAAAATTGATTTCATCATTTCTTCAAGGAACAAAAAATGCTGTTATGCGGAGTAACATAAAAATATCGACTCATAAAATTTGTATCTATGGCAGCAATCACAGTTTGCAGTTGTTTTTTTTCTGCTGTGTTTGTTCATTACCCACATCCAAACCATTTACGTGTTTGCTTCGCTAATTTACAAATTGTCACACACAATTGTCGCAAAAGTAATTGAGTGTAACAATCTAAGATTCAATTTGCTAATCGCTGCGCATGCGTACCAATGCGAAAGCATTCGGAGGTGAATGAACATTCACACGGGTATGCTAAATCGGAGGCATGAAAATATGAGTTCATACACATGCATGCATACATATGCAAATAAGTGAGTACCAAGGTGTACAGTAATGCGCAAAAATATGCAGACAAATTATGATGCAAATATCAGAGCGTTTAAATCTTCACGCTGGGTTCGTGTGCGATTACAAGACACTCAAATTACTTATTCACGCGGCTGGATGCACACTTACATATTGCAGAAATAGGTACATAGGGCGGGGTATATGTAGGTATATACACATTAGGGCGGGCCAATTTTGTTGTCGACATGCTTGAAAGCAGATAAGATTATAAGAAAAAAGCCTGCTAGAGCATGGCTCTGAAGTTGATTTAAGATTGCCCAAATTGTAAACGAAGGAGGGAGCTTAGCACTGGGCCCTGAAAAATCTATCCTTGCTCTCCTCATATATTCAGAGTATTTCTTTGAGCCTAACTTAATGATTCATTTTTAGTATTTGTCCTAATTTATTGAGTTATTTACAGTGAGGTACTATGTTTTAACACCAATTTTGTAAAGAACTGAAAGATGGCGCTAAATTGGAAACATAATTTTTTTTTTTTATGACATGCAGTCACTTTGCCTATTACAATTTAAAAAAATTACACATAGTTCGAAATCATTCGGTAAATAAAAAATAAATATCAGGATTTTTTTTTTGCATACATTGCTGAGCATTCTCTGCCATATAAAAGACCCTCGGATATGTGCTTTATAAGGAAGAAAATTGTCAACATCACATGCAATAAAAATGATCAAAAATCAACTTGATTTTTAAATGACTTTAAACATTCACTTTTTTAGACTAAAATTGAACGATGTGTAAAACTGCATACTTAGAAGATTTCTGAACATTTTGGCGGTGCATTGTCATCAAGAAAAATTACTTTGCGACGCCAATCGGCATATTCTGGGCGTTTTCGGTGTATAGCGCTGTTCAAATCGGCCAATTGTCGTTGGTAGCGTGCACCGTCAACCGTTTCACCTGGATTTAATAGCTCGTCCCAAATTATACCACGCTGATCCCAGAAAACACACAGCATTGCCTTGCGGCCGAAGCGATTTGGTTTGGCCGTTGTTTTTGGCTTGTGGCCGGGCAGACCATACGATCGTTTACGCTGGTATTGGAGAAATACACCCATTTTTCATCACCCGTAACGATTCGATGCAAAAAAGACTTCCTTTGATGAGCTTGAGAAGCGTTTTTCTTCAATTGATGTCCGCAAATCGTAGTTTGAAGGCACGAAACTCGATATTTTTAAGAGCGACAAAAATGCATTGTTGTATGAAACGTAACAAACAATGAACTGAATATTGTTGACAGATGACAGACGAAAAAAACAAGACATTTAGGAAGTTTTAAAAATACTCCTAGCGAGATCAATGAACTCATAGCTCAAAGTCTCAATTCATAGGTATATACCTGATATAAGGTTTTTGTTATGTAGTGAACCGTATTTTTATAAAACATTAACGAAAAAATGTAATATATTTATTTATTTACAGATGTGAAATAATAATATAACTATTCTTACACGTAAATAAGGAGCACTGGTTGCTAGGACCTTCAGCTCGCTGATGTAAAAGTCACAGATAGTTAGCTTTGAGGTCTTACATGTAAAAGTGAGACTAGAAAACTTGGGGGTTAAAGATAGTCAGAATTTTCAAAAAATTGGATTTTGTTTTGCATTTTCTTAAAGCATGATATCTTAGGAATAATGCGTAAAAATTTGAAGTGAAGCCGACAAATATTTTTCGAGTTATTCAACAATTAACAAACGGCGATCGGGCGCTCCGGAGCGTTCGAGAATAAATAGTTAGCGGCAGCTGCAAGCAACATTAAATGCGTTTTTCTTAAAACTATGTTTTCTGAACTGGTGGACACTGTAACTTAAAAGCCGCTCGGTCAATTTCACTAAAATGTATACTGCTTTTGAAAAAGATGAAAAACTCGTGCCTGGTCGAAGAATTTTTTTTTTGTAAAAAATCTCGATTTCTTTAAACAATTAATTATCGGTTTTTTTCTCGAAAACCTAAAACATATTTCTTGAGGCCGCCTTATTGTTACTTTGAAACAAAAAGCTGCGATCAGGCTCAAGATTATCTATTAATAAAACTAATTTCTCTTGTGCGATTGATTTTAGATGAATCTCTAAGGACTTGTGATGATCACCGCAAGGGACTTCTGGATAAACGGGCTGCACACAAACAGCAATAACTTTTACAATTATTAATTTTGCTAAAGTCAAGTTAAAATATTATGTATTAATGCTATGTTTTTATTTTTATAATATAAAGTAATTGACTAGCAAAAAAAAATTCTTGAAAATCATGATTTTCAGGGCCTCTTACTACCCCTAAAATGTTGTAACTATGTTAGAGGAAAAAACATCAGATACATTTTTTCAATTCTAATTTACCTAGAAATTCTCATATTTTTTATATATTTTCTGAGGAAGTAGTTATTAGCAGTGTAGAAGATATTTGATTGCGATCTTCCTTTTTCTGATTTGTTCGAAATGGCAGTCGTCGAGTAGATGGCAGACTGTTAAAGATGGTGAGTGACAGTGTTGGCAGCATGGAAAACTGGAACCATTGAAAACGTATGACTGTGTGGCGCTTGTGTGCCCTAGTCGAAGGCGGACAAATCATTTGATATCGTTGCAACGGGAATTTAATGGGTAGTTTGGTTTTATCCTGTTTGGATTGTTTACGATATAGTGATGGGAAGTCGATCTCCAAGTGACCATTTGTGCATTATAGTGCCTGTGATATATAAATTTGTATACGTCTTTTTTCGAAATATAGTCGAAAGTTATAAGTGGTTCATTCCCAGCGAGTTTAGCCCGTTCGTCCGCTAAATTATTCCCTTTTATGCCTGCATGGCCTGGAACCCACATAAGTTTTACGCGGTTGCCATTTTTTAATAATTTGCTCCGGATACAGGAGATGAGGTGCGTCTTTTTCATTGTGTTCATTATCGAGTAAATGACTGATTTGCTATCCGAGCAAATTACTGCTTTCGGTAAAGAGTTTTCAACGAAGGATCACTGCAGTTCGGCTGTATAAACGGAGGTATAGTTAGGATGGAGGCCGGCCGTGATCTTTTCTACTTTCGAGTTGACAATTCCGAATGAGGTGTTAGTATCAGTTTTTGTTCCAGCAATGAAAATTAAGCTCCATTCGGGAATTAGAAGAGTTGTGACTTCTGCAAACAGACGTTGGTAAACAGTAGCATTGATGTGATTTTTACCATATTTCGCTAGGTTTAATATAAAATTAGATTATTTCACCAACCATGGCAGAAACAGTACATTTTAGTGAAGTGAAGCGGAAGTGATATCAATCTCTCTGGCGAAAAAAATTTAGAATGAAAAATATTGCCAATATTGTAGAACGATTATGTGAGCCCAAATGTAATATAGGTTTTCTTAAAATTTGGGTCTCGAAATTGAATTTAGAGCTTTGCTCTAGTAGCCTTTTTTCCTTATTATTTTATGCAGAATCCGGTTCTGCTACGAACGATATCGAAAAATGTAGGCGATTAGGTATATGAAATGGTTCAAGTGCCACTCTGGTATTCCCCAAGTAGCACTAAAGCTACCTTTGATACCATTATGAGATCACCAGCAGGCAGATAACTACAGCCAACCAGAGCTGTTGTTGTAGCAAAGAAGATAAATGGGATTTCGGTTGGCGCACTGCACCCAGCTGTCGAAGAAAGGAGCACCCAGTGATGTTAATCGTCTAGCTGCCAAGCTCGGCATTTACAGAGGAAGGGCTCAACACTCTCCTCTTCTGAAATCTGCAATGTGGGTTAAATAGTAAACCTAGGTTCTCCGCCGATCATCCAATGTCCGATAAACACAGCTACGAGTTTGGAAAATTTAATGGCGTGGAGTCCTCAGGCCTTTCTGTGTCCTCCGTCTGTTCCACTAAAGCCAACGGGTTTTTGAAATGGCACATGAAGAAATGGAGCTCCATCTTTTTTACGCTTTCCTGACGAATAAGTTGTGCGATTCTCATCTAAAACAGTTAGGTGGATACCGATGACCGGGTAGGAGGTCTCTGAAACCCATCCAGACCCCTGCCTTGCAAGCTGATTAGGAATTTCATTTCCCTCTATGTTTCTATGTCCTAACCCGGATCAGAGAAATGTTACCTGCACAACCAAGAGATTTGATCTCCCCCTTACAAGAGTTGACTAGTTTGGATCTGCACCATAGCGTCGTTGGAGCTTTGATCGCGGCTTTCCACGTTTCCTGAACATTTCTTCTGCGTCGCAGAATCGAAAAATGTAGCTCCTTACAAATTGGTCCACCCTAATGTACATATATATGGAAACAGTATGAGACATTATGTGTATATGTATCGTAGTGTAGCAACAGCAGTGGTGTCGGTGATGCCTACAATTTGTTGCATGCTCCATAAATTTTGTATGCAAAAGCCAGCCTATTATATCATTTATGTATTAGGCAAACAAAAAAATGTTGTTTTTGTTTTTTTGAAATTTTTGCAATTTCTTCTTTGCCTTGCAGCTTTTCACAGACAGATCAGTAGTTCGTAATTTGAGCGCGCACTTTAGCCACCGCAGCACAACTTGCTTTACACCGTTACTAGTTTTTTGTTTTGTTTTTCCCTGATAACTCACTCCAAATGTAGACCCTTAATTTCTGAACGCTCGGTGTAAGCCAAATAGTAACACATTTGCTTGCTGCATAATTCCAGTGAATCTAATTTAGATAGCTGTGGTTGCAAGTGTAGTAAGTCGATTTTTTATTTATTTTTTTTTTACCCCGAAATTAAATTTTTCTATATTTTTTAAATTTTTAAAATTTTTATTTTTTTTAATTTTTTCTTCCAAATTTTCTGTGATTTGAATTTTTTACAACGCCCGCCACTTCAATCACCTGTTGCCTGCCGCATTCCCAGTGTCGTGCCGCCGTAGCGCGCATTAACGTGGGCCGATACAGAGTCACGTTCTTGGCACTTTGCACTACTTGCATAGGTTTTTCTGCTCTCAGCTCGATTAAATAGCCACTCTAATTTGTTTTCTCATTTTTTTGTTAATTTTTTTGTTTAATGCAGCGAATTGGAAATCACTCCATGCAAATTTTATGTTTGCGTGATTTGACCGATTCAACTTTACTGCTTTGCTGTTTGCGCTGCTTGCAGCTTTAAATTCGCGATTTGCCTTGTGAATGATTTTATAAAAGTTACCACTTTAATTGAAATTTTCTGTTTTATTGAATTTTCAACTGATTACTCCATTCAGCTAAATAAAGTGGCACTCGTGGTTGTCTCTTGTGGATGCCGCCTATAGAGCCACGGTGCGATCGGGCGCAACGCGAGCCATGTGGGATCGCTACAGAGAGCTGAAAAAGGAAGAGAGACGTATTATCCGACAGAAGAAACGAGAGGCCGAAATACGTGAGTGCGAGGAGCTTGAGATGCTGGCCAATAGGAACAACGCCCGAAAATTTTACCAGAAAGTTCTGCGGCTTACAGAAGGTTTTAAGACCGGGGCATTGTCCTGTAAGAACAAAGACGGCGATCTGGTGACTGACGTACAGAGCAATCTTAAATTATGGAGAGAACACTTCTCGAACCTGTTAAACGGTGACAGCTGCGCATGTCATAGAGAATTTGAAGATCCCGATACCCCAATCGTTGACGACGGAATTGTCGTTCCGCTACCCGATCATGACGAGGTGAGAATAGCGATAACGCGGCTAAAGAACAACAAAGCCGCGGGCGCCGACGGACTGCCGGCTGAGCTATTCAAACATGGCGGCGAGGAGCTGGTAAGGTGCATGCATCAGCTCCTATGCAAAATATGGTCGGATGAAAGCATGCCTGCCGATTGGAATTTAAGTGTGCTCTGCCCAATCCATAAGAAGGGCGATCCTGCAATTTGTGCCAATTGCCGCGGGATTAGTCTTCTAAATATCGCCTATAAGGTTCTAGCGAGCGTATTGTGTGAAAGGCTGAAGCCCACCGTCAACCAACTGATTGGACCTTATCAGTGTGGCTTCAGACCTGGAAAGTCTACCATCGACCAACTATTCACAATACGCCAAATCTTGGAAAAGACCCATGAAAGGAGAATCGACACACACCATCTTTTCGTCGACTTCAAAGCTGCATTCGACAGTACGGAAAGGAGTTACCTGTATGCCGCTATGTCTGAATTTGGTATCCCCGCAAAACTAATACGGCTATGTAAGATGACGTTGCTCAACACCAGCAGTGCCGTCAGAATTGGGAAGGACCTCTCCGAGCCGTTTGATACCAAACGAGGTTTCAGACAGGGTGACTCGCTGTCGTGTGACTTCTTTAACCTGATGTTGGAGAGCATCGTACGAGCCGCAGAACTTAATCGCTCAGGCACAATTTTTTATAAGAGCGTACAATTGCTGGCGTATGCCGATGATATTGACATCATCGGCCTTAACAACCGCGCTGTTAGTTCTGCCTTCTCCAAACTGGATAAAGAGGCAAAGCGAATGGGTTTGGTGGTGAACGAGGACAAAACGAAGTACCTCCTGTCTTCAAACAAACAGTCGGCGCACTCGCGTATCGGCACCCACGTCACTGTTGACAGTTATAATTTTGAGGTTGTAAAAGACTTCGTTTATTTAGGAACCAGCATTAACACCGATAACAATGTCAGCCTTGAAATCCAACGTAGAATCACTCTTGCCAACAAGTGCTACTTTGGACTAAGTAGGCAATTGAGCAGTAAAGTCCTCTCTCGACGAACAAAATTAACACTCTACAAGACTCTCATCATGCCCGTCCTAACGTATGGCGCAGAAGCTTGGACGATGACAACATCCGATGAAGCGACGCTTGGAGTGTTCGAGAGAAAGATTCTGCGTAAGATTTTTGGACCTTTGCACGTTGGCAACGGCGAATATCGCAGACGATGGAACGATGAGCTGTATGAGCTTTACGACGACATAGGCATAGCGCAGCGAATAAAGATCCAGCGGCTTCGTTGGCTGGGTCATGTCGTCCGAATGGATACAAACGCTCCGGCTTTGAAAGTATTCGATGCGGTACCAGCTGGTGGTAGCAGAGGAAGAGGGCGGCCTCCTCTGCGTTGGAAAGATCAGGTGGAGAAGGACTTGGCTTCACTTGGTGTGTCCAATTGGCGCCGGTTAGCACGAGAAAGAAACGACTGGCGCGCTTTGTTAATCTCGGCCAAAATCGCGTAAGCGGTTATCGCGCCAATTAAGAAGAAGAAGAATCTTCATAACAATGGACGTGACTATATATATGCGAGCTGTGTAATTCACAAGTCTGAAATATGATTTACTTACGACGTCGTTTGCAAAAATTATAAATCTTTTGATAGAGTGATTAACTGTGCGTCATATTTTACATATGTATATGTATATCTCAACAATGGCTACTTCAACTTTAAATCGCTTTTGGATGGTTGGCGTAACATTTATTCTTATTGTTTAGTGTAGTCAAAGCGCAGTTTCTAGGCGGCCCATTGACACAAGCATTTCAGCTGATTATTGGGTTTCGTAGCTTCGAAGTAATAATTTTAATTTAATAATTAATAGTAACCCGCTTAAACGTGATAAACGAGGCCATAAGCTCATAAGCAAACAAGATCAGCTGTGAGGATCAGCTCTAAAGATCAGCATTTTAACCATCCACTGGGAGTGCATGAATTACAAAATGCAGATAATTCATCTAACGTACTTGCGTATATGGTACGTATAAGGTTAAAATTAGCTCTCCGCCAAAAGCAGAAGTCGTGGCAGCAATCAAATCTTTAACAAACGGAAAGTCTCCCGGAAATATTAATATTTTCCCTGAGTTGCTAAAAATTGATGCCGAGCTTACGGCTGATATTTGGCATCCAGTATTAGGAAAACTATGGAGGGAGCTTTCCCAAGCACTTTGAACTGCTCCACGCCATCACTAACTCTCTCTTTGGACGATAAAAACAATGACAGCTTTTATATTTGGGAATTGTTATCACAGCCAGAAGCGGTGCTGAAGAAGACGTAGATACAGGGATTAACAAAGCAAATTTGTTTTTGGCATGCTGAGGAACGTATGGAAAATGGGCCAGATCTCACGCAAAACAAAGCTGAGCACCTGTGAGTCCAATGCTTAAACAGTGCCATTCTATGAATGCGAAACATGGAAAGGCTCCTTACATATCGAATCAAACACTCAATACTGGACATAAGATGGCCGGAAAAAATAAGAAACGCAGGTTTATGGCACAGTACCCATCAAGAAACTCTACCGATTGAGATTGGTAGGCGTATGTGGCGTAGGATTGATCATAGACTCCGCAAACCCGTGAACTTTTCATAAGGCAAGCACTAAGATGGGGCCCCCAGGGCTCCAGACGACTCGACGCTCCAGCGAATAGTTGGCGCAGAACTATCGATAGGGAACTCGACACCGCAAATAAAAACTGGAATGATATTTACCACGCAGCACCTAATAAAGAATGATCACTTTAGAGGTATCGGATTTTAAATTGAAATACAGCAACGAAAATTCAAATTGATTGGGCAATCGTTATTATTTTTTGTATAATCCTTCATTATATTTATTTTTTAAGTCCCTTTCAAATGTTGGCCGAAACTGCGTCGTAATTCGCCCATCCATAAACACCAATTATGAATGACTCGCTGGAAGACTTCGATCGTATCTCGTGAATAACTTTAGTTGGCTGAATGTTGGCTCTTGGTTCATTGTTGGCAGCTGGTTTAACCACAAAGCATTTCGACTTTACTAACCCCCACAAACAAAAGTCCAAAGGTGTGATATCACACGATCTTGGTGTTCAATCCACTGGTTCAAGGCGAGAGATAAACTGCTCACAGAAATGACGATCCTGTAAATCCATTGTTTCTCGCGCTGTATGGGAAGTAACGCCGTCTTGTCAATAAAAGTGACAGCTCAACCACCCTGGATCACCCTGTATAATAGCAACATCTTCGATAATATTCACCAACTTTCATCATTCATCGCCATGCTTTCACGCGAATTCATATTTTCTATTTACATTTGGCTTTATGACGAAACAGCGAAAATGAAATTTTTGTTTATGTAAACAAAAACATATTCGTTACACACGCACGTGTGTGTGTATATTCATAGTATCGAATGTAAATGAAAAATAGAAAATCGATAATCGACAACCAAAAATGCGAAACGAATTTCAGACATGTTAATTGCGATATTTTACACTGGCATGTGCGCCGAACTATGTGCATACAAGCACACACACATATACCTACATCTACACCTACATACACACATTTATGGAAATGTGCGCGCATTCGCTTGAAAATCGCTCATCTTTTGCCGCAAGTCGGCACGCCATGCACAACAGAGTTGCCGCGAGCTGAACGGACGAGTGCACGCAGAAGGTGTTGTACGCGCGCCAAAGTCACGTTACCCACACACACGCTCATACACATAGTAGGCATAGAAACTTAGCTAGTGGGCACTGCGTTGTCTGCCACGACTTCATGCAACTACGAGGCCAAGACTTTTCATTTCCGTAATAATTCTCACGTTATTCATATTTGAAAAGCTGAAAGCACACAAAAAGGCCGTAACAGTAATAATAGAAACGAAATCAAAGATTTAAAAATAGCCGCCTGAAGATGCACATATCGTACATATGTATGTATGTATGTGTGCATGTATGCGTGTATTGTATGAAAAGCCAGAAAAATGTGCTTTCGCGTAAAACAAACTCGTACACAAGATCGAACAAATGGATTGAGCATAAAATGATAGCAATGAAAATGAACAAACAAAAATTGCTGTAGTAGGTAAAATATTTGGTGAAAAAGGAAAAACTACAACAAATACGGCAGTCATTTGGAAGCTTCAGGAAATTGCCATCGGTAAGTGGCACTGACAGCTTAATGCTCAAAGCGCTCACAGCGGCGACAGACGGCGACAGACGGCAATGCTATGCGGCAAACATACATATGAATGAAGCGACGTATGGCTTGGATGTGTCGCTTTAACTACGCACAACAACACCAACAACCACAGCAACGTTATTGCACGATTACACCATGGCTTTGGTTAGATATTCAGCTTTTTCGAAGATAATTTCGTTTTTTTCACGTGGAATATTCCGTAGGTTGATGCGATGATTTGTGTTTATGTATTTATGTACACACCTAAGCTTTATATGTGTTAATTTGCAAGCTTGTTGCCCTTAGGACTTGATTTAATAGCGCAAATAGTTAAACAGCAGAATAATATGCGGGGTTTGTTCGAAAAACAAGGTGACGCCGCAAATTTCGAGGACTACGTATTTTCGGTTTTCGCTTTTTTTATGTTGGTACATCTGCCTTTAAAATATCGCTCACTAATTTTAATAGTGTCATAATTCAAAAACGAAAATGTTGAGAGAAATGGCTGCAAAATTTTCAATTTGCTGTGCCTCCCTGTGGAAAAGTAACGACATATATTTATTAAAGAGATACTCTTAATAGATATCACCATGATTTTTGTGCACAGCTTAAAAGAAGTGCTTGTTGTCATTTTTGCATACTTATCTAAATATTTTTTTTTTATTATGAAACTATTAAAGTAAATTAGCGATGCGTTAATATAACGCCTGAGTGATTACAGGGTGCTGCTACTCGGTTGTCAGCATCAGCAGTAGAGTTGATAGAATTGTAAAGGCTAAATTAACCCTCTAGTGCCCAAATTTTATTTTTAAATGAAAAAAATTGCTTTGGGTGGGGATTATGGTAAAATTATAGGTTCTTTATCAAGAAAGTGAAATTTTGTTCCTTGATCCGATTATATAGGGATAAAACCTTACCCCGCCTGCAGGCGGCTTTGGGAAAGAGCGCCAAAAAAATCTAAATGAAAAACTTACAAATTCAGTGTATTACGTACTTTTATTGAACAAAACAGAAAGTTTTTAACAGAAATCAATACAAAACAAACAGTCAGTCTTATTTCAAATAGTTTTAGAAAAATGTCTACAAAAGAAAGGCATGCTTTTTGGCATAAATAGCCAGTTGGTGCAAATTATTTATGGTGA
Source organism: Anastrepha obliqua (assembly GCF_027943255.1). Taxonomy (NCBI): domain Eukaryota; kingdom Metazoa; phylum Arthropoda; class Insecta; order Diptera; family Tephritidae; genus Anastrepha; species Anastrepha obliqua. The sequence goes on along the minus strand of NC_072892.1, from coordinate 156,491,323 downwards.
AAACTGTGAAAGCAATCCTTTTGCTGGGAAAAACAAAGATTCAGATTACATTTTCGGCACACGATTTGAGTTTCGGAGGTGCAGCCAGGATATTTGCACCTTTTTTTACCGGTGCGTGATAAAAACTTTGCAAAATGTCCAACTCCGTCGCAGCGGACGTCGTCAGGAGGTAAGTAAGCTTTTCTTCCAGTAAATTTTACTTGAGAAGTTTGTCATGGGCGACCTGGAGCTCTTGGTATTGAAGAATATTGTTGTTTGCAGAGTACGTATGCGATCTCTGCCCAGAAGTTCGGCAGTTGGTACTGCCTAGCATGCGTGCCAATCTTGTTAATTGTTCTGAACAAAACATAAGCGTTTATCATGGCCATATCAAGCAGGTGCATAAAAAAGTCGGTTTGTGTACTTATTGCTCTTTACCGGAATCTTATATCGCCCAATGAGTCCATCCGTGAGGTCGACGCCTCCTATATGACTATTATATTCACGGACTACATTGCCCCAATCGATCATCAACAAATTTTTTTCTGAGCGGACGAACCGCGACACCTTGTTTATAACATTTGTTTCATTCTGGAAGGGCTTTTCGCCTACGTAACTTGATGTGAGTCGCACTATTTTATTGTCCTTCCAAACTGATAAAGAAATGTCAACTCCTAAAGCAGATCTACAAAATTCAGTTGAATATCCACGGGGTTGTTTCCTGAGATCAAGATCTGTCGGAAGTTTGCAATTCGGAATTCGATTTGAACGAAAGGTTCCCAGCGAATGTATTCCGCGTGATTATAGATAAACCAGAAGTGGCAGTGACGTGTAACAGTTGTCGAAATATGTTATAAGGTTTTTAAAATCTGGAATATTAAGGGACAATCGGACCACCACATTCGCTGATGCCCCAAGATCTGGTGTATCAGTCAGAACAGCATTGTCTCCTGCGCCGCAATATATTTCGAAGTTATAACAAAATCCGAAGGAGTCACACAAAACGAAGAGTTTTATACCTCATTTATGTGGTTTATCTGGCAGATATTGTCGAAGGAAAGTCCTCATCTTCGTTGCGCACATTTGTTCATCGACACATAAACGTTGAATCATCGGAATGGACTGAAACCTGTTATTGAAATGATCCACGATAGGTCTTATTTTATACAAGCGGTCGTTATCTGGAGCATTTTTATCAGGTAACTTATCGTTATCATTGAAATGCAAGTTGCTTCTTATTAGATCAAATCGATTTCGTGACATTGTGTCCTGAATTATTTGGAACGCATATTCACCCCAGTATGAACGGACGTTTGGGTAGCGAAACACGGACATATAAAATAAAATACCAATATATTTTCATATTTCCGAGTTGGTTGTTGAAAAGGTAGTGCTAATATTCTTTTGAGCGCTATAGAGATTGGTTTGTTCCACGATATGGTCGATGACACTGTCGCCCAAAAAGTACTCGAAGCACTTAAAGGGGGTGTCAAGACTTTTTATATCATCTCCCAAATCGGGTTCAGAAAAACAAATCGCTGATTTATCTAGGACTAAGTTCTTCTTTCGCCACAACATTTTCTTAAAGGTCTGCGATTTAGGATCGACATCATTAACTGACCCAACAAACTCACCTGGATCGGTTATGATAGTTTCAATACGTTGACCGACAACCTACTCACCAGGAGCTTTGCGTTTGCTATTCTGTGATTGTGGAATATTTGAGGAAGTCGAAGTAGATGGGAATAATACATGTGCAAACGACGTGGGACTTCCATTTAAATTGACACACACTTCTGATTCCAGCATTCCAAAATCTGACAAATTTACCGCCCTATTAATCACCTCGTCAATTCCAGTGTCGATAGGTAATTCTGCATCGTCCACATCTTCGTCTAAAAGATCTTCCAAATCTTCTTCCACGTCTGTATCATCGTCGATTTCTAGTAAATCCAAAAATGTTGCAATATCTTCATCATTGGGGGATGATAATTTACACTTTTGTCGTTGATCCATTTCTAAAAAACCAAAACTTTAAGCTTAGCCCCCCTCTAAAACTATCAAAATTTCAAACTTACCGCATAGTGTTATTTATTCCGAGTTATCCCAGGACCGCCTCTAGACGGGCTGTCTTCAAAGGTTTATAAAATACAGGAAACACATTTTTTTTGTTATTATTATTAACTTTCGCATTTTGAACACAATCAGTAACACTATGATAATTTTTATTATAAGCTATTGTAAATACACTTCTAATAGTTTTATTTAATTTTTAAAATACACCACTTTTGCAGAACAATTAATTTGCTGCAAATGCACCAGCAATAATTTTGGGACTTCCCGAATTAGAAAGAGTTTAAAAAGTAACGAAATGGTATTTTAAATGGGAATAAGCGTGAAATAAACTTAGGCCGTCTACAGGCGGTCTTGGGTACTAGAGGGTTAAGTTAATCCGGCTTGCATTAAAACACGCTTAGACCTTTGGTCCCTTGGGTGCTTTCAGCAAACCTTAGCAGCACTGGAGGATCTATTTTTAACATTTTGAGCGCATTTTTGATAATGACGTACAAAGACATGGAAGTAATTGTCAAGGCTTGTTTATACTTTTGTATTTACAAACAACTTTTTCTTTCTGTGAGACGAAATCAAACTTTTTCATTTTTGATAAATTATTTTTTAGAATAAAAACCTACTTTTCAAACATTTTCTGGAAAAAAATGTGGTATTTAAAAAATTTTTTTATTTATTTATTTTTTCATTGTTTTAAAAAATGCCCCTTCCCACTTAGTGTTTTACTTATTTTTTTCATTAATAGCTGAGAAAATGCTCAGTAACCCCGGAACGTTTCTTAATGGGATTCCATTAACTTTTGAAGTTATGTTACAATAGGCAAAAATAAGAAAAAAGAAAAGAATTTGAGATGTTTTCATGTGAAAGTTTTTCGTCAAGCGAGCAGAGAAGTGCGGAATCAAAGGTGCCTAATAATAATTTGTGTTCTTTCTTCTATTTGTCGAGTGCGTCTCAATGTTTTTCCAGTTTTATGCCGCCTCCGAATGGCAGAGGATTTCGTATAAACCAATTTTTCATAGCGGAAATACACTGGGAGGTATGCCATTGTCTGTAGAGGGGAGACTGATATTAGAAAAAATGTTTTTATCATTTCATGTTTCATGCTCAAGCCACACACCCAGTCACGTGCCAACCCATTCTGCTACGGCGGCCGCATATGATCCTTACTTTTTAGATATATGATCTGTTCAGCAGGTCTATAAAGAAAAGAAGAGAATATTCTTGTGGAGCAGCCTAACTATGCAATGGTGGGTATTTTTTTCCGCCTTTTTGGGGGAGGACCCAAAATGCTCACTACTTAATAGTAAGTATAAAAATCTTTTTAGAAATTCTTATTAAAAATCGTGGATTTGTGTGAAAAGTTTGCTGAATTTTCTTAAATATTGCATTCAGTTTGAAATTTGGTTTTTATTAGACAATGAGCCACACTTTTGTACGAAAATAATGTGCGTGCAAAATAAAAAAAAAAATAAAACCCCAAAATTGTAAAAATTCGTTTAAATGTTCATATGCTATTATTTGGGCCTGAAATGTCTAACAGTTTCAACTTGCTAAATTAATTACCAAACCTTTCATTTCCTGTAATTTTTAATTCACGAAATCGGGCACTTTTTTCTATCCCAAAAATTGCATGACTCTTTACATTCCTCTCTCGTAGATATTCCACGCACACGCCGCACTTTTTTTGGGTTTTGCTAACAACTTGCAACTATTGGATCCAATTCACAAATACACTCATAAAAAATTCATTTAATTTTAATACAAATAAGGCAATTCATTGCTTTCATTGTTAACCTACCTCAAGTCCCAAGTCATTAAATCCATTCAAATCAAAAACTCAATATCAAATTATTAATAAACTATAAAATCGACAATAGACCCATTCATCTTCATACGAAATCATAAAATATCATTTCGGAATTTGCCTTCAAAATGACAAATGTGTACTACAAAAATAAGCAGACACAATTGAATGAATCCACACATACACAGCTACTTTATCGCCTTACTTCAATCAATCAATTCATCTGCATTCATTCCATCACAGCTTCAGATTATTTTATTTGTTATGCAATTTTTGCACTTGGCGCCGTATTATATATCAAATAAATAAATTTGCAAACTATCATCGTCAGTCTCTCGCAACTCACCATAACTCCATGGGGGAGCCGCTTTCTCTACTTTGACTGAAAAAACCAATGGACTGCAAAATCAACATTTAATTTTACAGCATGATTAAGTATGTAATTTGTAGATATACATACGTAAATCATTTCCATGTGTTTATTTGTAAATATTAGACAGTGGCGTTGCGATGCAGGGTCAAGGCTAAATGATTTAAATGATGCCTGTAACGCATAAATCATAGTCGGGTTGGGTTAAGTTAAGGTGACTGACCAAAAGTGACACACCTGGACATATGAACACTGAAAATTATGTAGTTACATTACGACTATGATAACATGCGACTATGACAACATACGTCTACGAAAGATTGATTACATTCTTCTAGTTTACAAAAAAATTCTGCAGGTAGCTTAAACTAGCCCTGATGAAATGAACCTCAGTATACTTTTATTTGAATTTTAATCTATTGAAATTAGCGTAGCTGAGAAAAATACACTGAGAGTATGAGTTAGTTGGTTCTATGAGCTGATAACTACATGGCTACATGGCCGTCTCCTAATCGAAAAACATGAAACAAGATCGATCATTTCGCAATAGATGGAAGACAAGCGTTTAGTGTATTAGATGTAAGTTCGATACGAGGGCCCAACATCGAGTCGGACCATTATATTGTTGCAGTCTACATCCGCACACGTCTGTGCAGCAAAAAACGTACATCTATAGTACCTACGCAAAGAATGTTCGACATCGGAAAGCTGCTATCGCAACAGACAGGCAGAAGATTCGCCACTCGACTCTCACTCCTGCTCTCAGAGAGTACTACCCAACCATCAGGCATCCACTAGCAATGCAACAGCATTTCTTATTCACTACGCACTACCGCCGAAGATGAAATCGAATTTCGGCGAGCCCGAAAAAACAATTGGTCCGACCAGAAATGTCATACTGCCGCGAAAAAAAAGGATGTTGCATATAGAGCCACGCTGTAACCGGGCGCAACGCGAGCCATATGGGAGTTGAAAAAGGAAGAGGGAGCTTAAAAAGGAAGAGATCCTTATTATCAAAATGAAGAAATGAGAGAGTGAGAAGCCTGAGATGCTGGCCAGGAAAAGCGCCTGAAATTTCTATCAGAAAGTTCGGCGGCTTACAGAAGGTTGTAAGGCAAGGTATTTCCTTTAAGATCAAAGACGGAAATCTGGTGACTGACATCCTGAAGGAACACTTTTCGAACTTGTTAAATAGTGACATCTGCGCAGATCACAGATAATTTGAAAATCTCGAAACCCCAATTGTTGGCGACGAGACTGTCATTCCAGGACACGACCCAAATGAAGTGAAAATAGCGATAAAGCGACTAAAGAACAACAAAGCTGCGGAAGCCATTGGACTGCCGGCTGAGCTATTGAAACATAGTGGCAAGAAACTGGTAAGGCGTATGTATGAGCATCTATACAAAATGTGGTCGGATGAAAGCATACCTGCTGATATGACTTTAAGTGCACTCTGCCCAATCCATAAGAAGGGGGATCGTGCAATCTGTCTGATCACTGAGTCTGTGCCAATTACCGCGGGATTACACTTCTAAATATCGCCTATAGGGCTCTAGCGAGCGTATTGTGGGAAAGGCTGATGCCCACCGTCAACCAACTGATTGGACCTTATCAATGTGGCTTTAGACCTGGAAAATCTACCCTCGATCAGATATTCACAACATGCCAAATCTTTGACAAAGACTAATGAAAGGAGAATCGATAAACACCGTCATTTTATCGATTTCAAAGCGGCATTGGAAAGTACGAAAAGGAGTTGCTACACAATGATATGGACATCACCGGCCTTTACAACCACGCTGTTAGTTATGCCTTTTTCAAACTGGATAAAGAAGCAAACCAAATTAGCCTGGTGCTGAATGAGGACAATTCGAAATACCTCCTGTCATTATGCAAACAGTCGGCGCACTCGCGTATCGGCACCCACGTCACTATTGACAGTTATAATTTCGAGGTTGTAAAAGACTTCGTGTATTTAGGAACCAGCATTAACACCGTTAACAATGTCAGCCTTGAAATCCAACGTAGAATCTTTCTTGCCAACAAGTGCTACTTTGGACTAAGTAGGCAATTGAGCAGTAAAGTCCTCTCTCGACGAACAAAACTAACACTCTACAAGACTCTCATCATGCCCGTCCTAACGTATGGCGCAGAAGCTTGGACGATGACAACATCTGATGAAGCGACGCTGGGAGTGTTTGAGAGAAAGATTCTGCGTATGGTTTTTGGACCTTTGTACGTTGGCAACGGCGAATATCGCAGGCGATGGAACGATGAGCTGTATGAGCTTTACGGCGACATAGACAAAGCGCAGCGAATAAAGATCCAGCGGCTTCGTTAGCTGGGTCATGTGGCCGGAATGGGTACAAACGCTCCGGCTCTGAAAGTAGCAGAGGAAGAGGAAGGCCTCCTCTGCTTGGGAAAGATCAGGTGGAGAAGGACTTGACTTCACTTGGTGTGTCCAATTGGCGCCGGTTAGCACGAGAAAGAAACGACTGGGGCGCTTTGTTAAACTCCGCCAACATCGCGTAAAAAGAAGAACATTAAGGGGCGCATACAACACAAACAAAAATTGAAAGAAAGAAAAAAAAAATAATAAAAAAACACCAAGCGAGAATTTACTTAAACATTGTACATGTATAATATTAACGCTCTTGAGCTGTTTATAAAAATATATCATCATCATCATGGCAATTATAGCTCGGGGTGATTCAGTGCTTCCTTTGTAAAAATTAAGGGTGGTTAAGTTTCAAGGGCCGGTGTTGATTTCGAATAAAATACAATTTTTTTAGGAACTTTTCTTATTTCTCTTTATTATAATAATTGGAATAGCTCAATTACGTATAATACAAAATATTGGCGAAGTGACCACCTCGGCGGCACACCTCCATCCGATGGTCCAAATTTTCAATGACGCTGAGGCATAATTGAGGTTCTATGCCGTAAATGTGCCGAATTATCTCACCTTTGACCTCTTCAACTGTTGGTGGCTTATCGACGTACACCTGTTTTTTCAAATATCTCTAAAGAAAGAAGTCCAACGGTGTTGTTGACGTTTGGGAGTGGTTCAAATTCAACATCGGTCCTTGAAATTTAACCACCCTTTATATACAAACAGCCAGAGCTGTTGATGTAATGGGGAAGGTTGATTTGGTTAAGGTCGGTGCACTGCCCCAGGTTGTCGAAGAAAGCAGCACCCAGTGACTTTAATCGTCTAGCTGCCAAACCCGGACATTTACAGAGAGTGTGCTCAACAGTATTCTTCTCTGAAAGGCCCCCACAACTTCCAATTCAATCATGTAAATAATTTAAATAAAATTTCTTAGAAATTAAAGAGCTTTTATTGTAATAAATATTTGTAATAAACAAACTTTTACTTCTTTCAATTCGGCATTTCAAAATTTGCGGGACCTAAAAACGGGATCTCGTAATTCATATCCCTATACAGTACTTACGTATGCATATTTGTATGCCATGCACATTTAAAATGTCACCTCACTCTCGGTGATGGAATTATTCAATGAATTTGTTCAACTTTATTTATTGCTTTTTTGCTTAATGTTATTGCTGCCGTCCGTCAGTTGATAATATCTTTTGCTTCAGTTAAGTCACAATAAAATACATAAAACTTGAAATTCAAATTATGTGACCTAAAGCGCACAAAGCTCTGCCTTTTATGGTTATGAATGAAAAAGCAGAAACCAAAGAGTAAAGAGGCGAAAAAAAAATATAATAATAATAAAAGCAACAGCGCAGCATCAGTGAGGAAACATTGTTTGAAACACGCGCAAAGCATTAACATATCTTCACACTTAATTAAGCCATCACATCAAACACAAAAAATTAGCATATCTCGAATTCAATTCATCCAGTAACACCCAGCTTGGTAATTTGTGTCAAATGCAGGATGGCCGCATACACAGCCAAGCTCACGCTTGCATTGCCAAAAACATTTGTAAAAAAATACGTATATACTTATATATGTATGTGTGTACTTATATGTGTATGTGTGTATATGTAAAATTTAGATAGATAACATTTACATGTTTGCGAAGAAAAATGACGAATTTCTTTTATTACAACTTTTGCGTGCTGAGAGAAATTAATTGCCAGCCCACGTCTAATGCCTTTTCGGCCGATGGGTTGCCTACTGGCAATCAATCTTTTTCATCGAATTTCGTGAAGTTTTCATATTGCGCAACAAGCAGGTAGTCGCGCGCACCTATTTCTTACGTGCAGGAGTGTCTAGAAAAATTTAAAGCAATAAAATACAGCAAAATTAAAAAGAAAAAAGAAAAATAAATTCATTGATAATTCGAATGAAACCTTTATGTAATGGCGCGCCAACCCATGACTGGTACGAAAAAAATTAACCACTCAAATCACAAGCAAAATACTTCTGAGTGGTAAAAGACAATGATATAACCAGGCAAGGTACTAAGAAGTTTCAGCAATTCCGGCTGGGATATAAAAAATTGACCCAGGACATCGATGTTCTATGGATATTCAACTCCGATTCCATGAATTTAAATGGTGGTTTCGGTTCATTTTTGATATATTTACAAACAATTTCGACTGAGTTTTCGGTGATTACTGATTTTGGGTGGCCCGTATGCTCATTGTCGTTTACATTTGTATGTCTTCACAATCATCTCTGAAACGTGTAAACCACTCATGAGCTCTGGCACGAGATAGGCAATCAGCGTCATCAACTTTTTCCATCAATGCAAATGTTTCGGTAAGTGTTTAACCGATTTTAAAACAAAATTTGATATTAGCTCTTTGTTCGAAACTCATTTTTGTACCGATGGCACGAACACACTGACACTTTAGACGCAATAACTTCGCTTCCACTGAACCGAATGTCACCACGTTTTCACAGGAAGTCAGCTAGGGATGTAACTTGCAACGCACTAACGCCTAAAAAGATGGCGCCTTCAAAAACATTTGTATGACGCCAGTCTTGTTTATTTTGGACTTCACCTTGTAATTATACATACCGGTTAGGAATCGCAAATAGTGATAACTGCTGACTCTGCAATGAACCGGAAGAGAGCGTAATATTTGAACACCTTCTATATTCTTCCCCTGCATTAGCTAGGACCTCAAATGAAATTCCTAGGAGCTCTACAAGTTAGAATGTCTCTTGGGTTTTGAGCTTCAGGGCTTACTTAGATTCGCAAAGGACGCAGGCTTATTATAAGAAGTCTAGTACAAAGGAACGTAAAGGTCAAGCTCCATCTGGTGCCTCTAAGAACCAATAGGCTTTCAAGCAACGAGGCCAGCCTAACCTAACCCATGCATAATGATTAATTATTAATAATAATTACTATAGCAAATTTTTTGTTGCGATTTGCATATTAAGACCCGACTTAGGTTAGGTTGAAGCAGTTGCCCACTGTATGACACACTCAGACTCATGGCCCATTGTGATGCCGCAAGGGGAACTAGCCCTTATCCCTCCTAAAACTATTGTGTACTTTTCAAAAATTTCGTAAGATCCTTAATTTCGGCAGAGCAAAGCACTTCTAATTCATTACAGCATTGTCCGCCCAAATTGGCGACTTAGGGAATTAAAAGCAATATTTTTATTTATTTAGGAGATGACTTAATACCTAAAATGTGGACAATTTTTCAAATATTTCTATTGAATGATGTTGTTGCTATTCCACGAATACAGATTTTTATAGTTTTATGCCGCCTCCGAACGCTAGGTGGGAGGATGGTTCCATATGTAGAAGTCCATGCAAGTGATGAAAGCCCATAATCGTTATTTACTTGGGAGTGGCCAGGACGATTTTTCTGCATATATTCGAAGCAGCTCACAGCTTCTGACCTACGACCAGATACTTGGTTGCTTGGACATCCGTCCGAGAGTGAGCTAACGTGAGAAGGCGAATCAACTCAGGCAGTTATACATTCGAACATTTGTTACTGTCTACCGAGAAGTGAACGTTATTAGAACAATTTTTTTATAATTTTGGTTTTTCGAGTCTGGGGACTCAAACCTGTATCCTATTGAATACCAGCCTCTCACCAATCCATGCGGCTACAGTGGCATGCACAAATATTCACTTGAAAACAAACGTAAAATGCACAGCAATGGACTTAGCGGTGGTACGGTCTAGAACAGCAGAACTGCAAAGTGTTTTGTGATAAGTCCGAACAGAATTCATCAAACTTTCTACTAAAACTTGGAAGGAAAGACGTTCGGTTGATGGTCGGTATTATTACAGGACACAACCCATGGGGTCAGCATACGATCACCATTGGAATCATCAGGACCCGGTGTAGCTGTCTTGCTTGGAGGAGGCGAATAGCATTGAGCACTTTCTCTGTGAGTGTCCTGCCGACTTTGCTAAAGCAAGGCTACGAATTTTGGGTTCCAATGTTGTGAGAATGAGTAACATTCGCTCTCTAAAACTGGTGGATATTTACAGATTTGCCAAAGTATCTGCAAAATTCTCACAGGACTAACTAACTACCTTTGTCTCTGTCTCTGTCTCTGTCTCTATTCTTTCCTATCTCTTTCTCTGGTACTTTTCTCCAATGGGCTTTTTAGCCTGAGTATTTTAGGAGCCACCAAATCTCTTTTCGCTCCTTGGCTCGACTTATTCAAATTTCAATTTCAGTGGATGTAGAGATAAAATAAGTTTACATAGTCTAAAGTTTATGCGATTTTGAAGTTGTGCGGCTCGTATTTCACCATATCTCGCTATATTGCACAATTTTACACAACCAACTGAATCACATTTTTGAAGGTCGAAATCTTTTTTGTTTGATTTGTAAGAAGGATTAAATCAGAATGTCAGAAATATCATCAAAGGCGCCATCGCACCAGTGGTTTGTGGGGCTTGCTTCCCCTAATACCATTACAATCCTCCACCTTGACTAAATTCCACTCCGGGACCTAGAGGTATTTCATCAGAGTGGAGCCACGTTCATGTCTGTTGACACAACAGGTACCTGCGACCAGCTTCCTCTCCTGTGGGCGTATGAAGACTCTACGCCCTCGATAATATCCATTTCTTTCTCAGTGTTTTTGGAGTAAATGAAACGCCGAAAACTTTGCGATAGTGTGAAATTTACAAGCATTAGTCCTGCTATCTGTCTGGTACTGTAGTGAGTGCTTATTCAAGCATCTGCTCGATTGTTTGTTCGTCTAAAGCAGTCCTTTTTACCATATTCTTCTGTAACTAACATTAGATTAGTCGAACGATTTTAAAAATATGTTAAATTGAGCCAATTAAAGATATGTTAACTTAAGCTAATTAATTCAAACAAATTTATTTAAATAGCCAAGCCCTAGCCCTAACAGATTCTGCTTAAATATTGTTTTGTATTTCCTGTGTTCTTTCTGGCGGTTTTATAGCACACCGTTGAAGAGGCGAGCACAGATTATGGGACGGAAAGTGGCAACCCACTGTAAGTCCACGTCAAACAAAGCTTTTACCAGGGGGGTATAATCTTAAAAGCTTAAACAACTTACAAACCTCTCAAAGAACAAATTGGGAATGCTTTCAGGCATCATTGTAGATTGAAGAGCCAACAGCACAGGCTCGGGATATGATGTAATGATTCTTGTCAGTTCTGACATAAGCCAGCAGGGACCCCACAAACGCATTTACTGCTCAATGTCATGTCATTTCGAGCAGAAGAAGAAAATATTTTGTTTTGGTAAGGCCAACAAAATACGTACTCAGAAGCTGATCTCAGCTCAATGCCATCTCAGATTTTTTAAGAGACCTGTAACTAAACAAATATGACAATGACAGTATTGATAGGAGTAGAGGGCATAAAAGGTAAAGATTATAACAAATTATTTACAAGTGCACTTAACGGGCCTACCGTCAATGAAGAGGAGCAGATACTTGAATAAATTCATATTTCAATAAGTGTATGATTTTTCTTGCCAATCAACATTTCTGTACAAATATTAAGTTTTTTAATTACGAAATTCTATGAAATCAATATGAAGAGCACTCAAATAGTTCCAAAGCTTCATTATTGCATTTAAAATCAAATAAGTGTTTGATAAGAGGTCGACTGCTCTTATAATGGAAGATTAACCAACCGTTTAAACAATCGAATGATCAAATTTGCTTAACATTTTTTTTTAAACAATGGTACTACAGAAGCATTTTGCATCCTAAACTGCCAGTTACAAGCATTTCTGGGTTACTGCATTTCTATAGCTTCGCTCTATAACTCCTAACAGCGAGCAAACAAAAGAAATGCTAAAGTTCAATCAATGGCCACTTTATGAAAGGAGATCGCAAACAAATGCATTCAATTGAGTTTAACAAACATTTGTGAATAAATGATGATAAGATTTAGTTAATCAAAATTTGTTTATGCATCTGTGGCCTTACTTATGCATGCAAGAAAGCTATTGTGTTTAGTGTTTAGTTAAGTGACCCATAAATTTAGGTATAACATCTCTAAGACGACATTGAAATGGCTATCAAATATGCTTCTTACGTTTATGAGGGCATTCATTTGGCATGATTTTATGTATTTTTTTATGGGCAGCACTTCATTCATCCAACCTTTGTATTTATGTAAATAACTTTAATGCATGAAGCTGCATTTGTACTCTATGCGCTTACGAGTGTGCAACTTTAAGGGCTTTGCAGTGAAACAATTAATGCACACCTGTATGTCTGTCTGACTACTGGAGTACAAAGGGGCTGTAAGAGGCAAAAGTACTGTATTGTGCAGAAGTTTAAGACCATAAGAGTTTCAATAAAAGATATGATATTAAATTTCGTATACAGCGTTTCCGTGTCAAGTGATATACATAATTAGTTTGGACGTTGTCGTCAAGCTATTCGAAAAATGGTTTGAAGTATTTGAAATATTGAATTATTTAAAAAAAAAAATTAAGAAAAAAACAAAAAAAATTTAAAAATTTGAAAAAATGTTTGTTTGAATAATTTTGAGATCTACTTAATGTAGAAAATTTTGGGGTGGATTTTTTATAGTTAAATATCTTCGGTTTTATAAATTTCCATTTTAATTTATTCGCTTAAATATACTTAAGCAATTTTTTTAGTTTTTTGATTTAATTTTTTTTTTCTTAAACATTTGTTTTCTTTTCTATAATTTTTTTCTTTTTATGGCCAAATATGTTTTTATTAAATTTTTTTTTGTTTTTGACAAAAAATATTTTTCTTCTTTATTTTTGTTTTTTTTTAAATTACTTAAATTTTAAGTATATTTTTTAATTTGTTTATTTAATTTTTTTATTTTGGGAAAAATACCCTTAAATTTTATTATAGTGAGGTATTCCTCACTAGTCTGAGAATATACTAATTATATGATACAATGGAACTTGCAGGCTCAGTAAGGAGAAAAATGAAACCGCCAAACATAGGCTTGCATCGTTCGCATAAGCGTCGCAAACACCTCGGTAAACATATATTACCAGATGAGGAAAAAAACTCAATGAAGTATTGCAAATACTGAAATTTATTGAGGAAGTTAGGCCCAGAGAAATAATCTGATTCCATGAAGGGGGCACAATAATTAGCAGTTCTAATCCCCTTGGTATTTTTCAACACTCAAAAAAACTTCTTTTTAAAATTTTTAGGATAAAATATGCTTTTTGGAATGAGCTGGAATATGTTGCATATTGTCGATTTGGCAACTCTGCAATCCAAACGCATATTTAATTCTCTCTCTTTCGCCATTCTCTCAGTTTTTACCTTTACAAAGACTTGAATAAATTCTGTCACTGAAGCCGGTATAAGTATTGGGTGGGGCTTTTTAACATTGTCTAAAAAATTTTATATTTTCTTGTCGAAATGTTTTTACACATTTTACACACCCCTCCCCCTTCAAAGTTTTTAATTAATTGCTAAGACTATGCTCAGAAATCCGGAACGTTTCATAATGGGATTCCATTCACTTTTGAAGTTATTCTCAAATAGGAAATATACTATTATCTATAGTGTAAGTCAAAATGACGAAAAAAAATGTCCAACAATTTTGAATTTGCGAAATTTTTGGAATTAAAAAAAATATAAAGCAACTAGCAAACCCGGCCCGCTTCGCTGGGCACACTAAAATAGAATAGATATGGTTTAGAACAGAAAAGATATGGTTTTCATATTATTTATTTCTTTATTCTTTATTCAAGCGCTTTGGCATAAACAATATTTTTTGTTTTTCTATTTGTTTTTGAGTAAATATATAATGTTGTTGGCTTCCCAACACGTGAACAGCCAACGTATAGTTGACCATGGGTGAATACGGGTTCTTCTAAATTCATCCCGAATATTTCTAAAGTTTGCCCTTGTGATTTATTGATAGTTATTGCAAATGCTAAACGAATGGGCAGTTGCAAACGCTTGAATTCAAATGGCAATTTAGGTGGAATCATTGGAATTCTTGGTATTAGAACGTTTTCATTCTTGAATTTGCCCATTAAAATAGTTGCTTGGATAACATTATTCATCAATCGTTTGACTACTTCATTTTGTTCTTGACGTTCTTCTGATGTCGCGTTATTTCGGGCATTTCTCATGCGCCTATTGCTATTTGTCGAACGACCAATATGATTACGTGATTGTCTTGGCATTTGTACTGTAATAAACATGATTGTAATTATGGTATTCTGAGATTTTAAAACATGTTTTTTCTTTCAATTTTGTGGATTATATTTTCGCTGCATATGTGTTTAAAAGCCCAAGTCCACATAGTCAGGATTATTTTATTTTGTTGTGATTTTCTTAAATCATCTCTTTTCTTCTGAAAATTGTTGACAATTTGCATGATAAGACTATTCATTTTTTCATCAAAGTTACGCATTTTTCGTGCTCTTCTTTTGCATCCTTTAATAATTTCTTTTGTTTTTTCAATTTTGTTTACCATTTTTTTCACTCATGGTGCATCGTAGCTTATCGCATATGAACCGAAAAAATAAATCCACAAAACATAATTTCATTTGAACATTCGGATTTCACATGAAATTCTCAAATTTCGTAAGAAATTATTCACTGTTCCAAAATCCACTCCAAAAAAATTCACAAAAAATGTTTACACTTTGCACTTACGTCTTCTCCTTATGGCGTCCAAATCAGAAAGAAATATTGTAACTCACACTGTCAATTTGACAGTTCAGTTCCGCCCCAAGCGTTAAAAAAGTAAGCGACATTGTGGCTGGTTCAAAAGCACGCTGTACGCATTGCCGGTGTTCCGAATTACAACCAAACTTTACGAAACCCATATTCAATACTTACTTAACAATGTGTGTAAGTTTGGTTTAATTCGGTGCAAAGACACGGCGGGTCCGCGTTTTGGCATATATTTCGAGACCCTAGTCATCAATACGTATGAAAATTACCCCGTATTAAAGCACTTATCAACAGCTTCCATTTGCTACCCATATTGTACAAACACATCCTAGGGTTACCCGGGTCCACGTTTTGGCCTATTTCTCGAGACTCTGATATCCGATTCTTAAAATTTCAAAACACAAACCTTCTCCACATGTGTCTCTTCAATGTGGCAAAGTTTGGTTAAAATCGGTTGAGCCGTTCTCCGTAAAGTTCATCACAAATCGAAAAACGGCTGAATTTTTATATAAATAGATGTAGAAATTTTGAGAATTTTTTTTTAATTTTGTTAAAAATATTATAAAATCATTTATTTTTTATTTTGTATAAAAGAAATTGAGAATTTTTTGAAAATTTTTTATGAAGAAAAGAAATTGCGGAAATTGTGGTAATTTAAAAAAAATGCACAATTCCCAAAAGTTTTCCAATTTTTTTTTTGTTTTAATAAAAAATCCCCAAATATTTTTGATTTTGCTGATAAAAAATTTCCAAAAATGTACAAAGAAATTTTTTTTAAATATTTTTTTTAATAGTTTTTTGGTATATTTTATCCAAATATCGTATTACACTCATATCTACAAATAAACCACTTTTCAGAAATATTAACGATATTGTCCAATATAATGGGTCACTTGACATGGAATCGCTCACAAGCTCATTTGATATAGACAGTCTTTTGAGACTCAAAAAGTCGCACAATCTCAGTAACATATTTCCATAATTTAAAATGGGTCGTATCATCTTTTAATATTTTCATATGTATTTAAAAAAAATTTTAAGATTTATTTTTTAATTCTTTAAAAAACAAATTTTTTTTCTGCGCACTTTTGTTTGTTCAAAATTTTTTAGTAAAATATTTTTTTTTGTCTTTTTGATGCGCTTCTCAAAGTGGTTTCTAATTTTTTTTGGCTTAGACTATGCTCTGTAATCTTTGCAAGTTCAACAATGAAATGCCTATAATCCTGCGCTTCTGGAAAAACCATTAGTATCGTATAAATTTTACATAATACATATTTACTTTCGGCGAATTTTGCTTTTGAAAGTTTTGTAAAACGTTTGTAGTTTTGGTCACAATCAGAAAAGAGTTTACCACAAAGTAAAGAAATATGGGTAAGCAAGCAGTTTGAGTTTGAGAAAGTTGGACAAGCATCTTGAGAGTTTGATTTTCGTTGATGTAATAATACATACAGAGGTCGGTATCCATAGAAAGCGTATAGATCTTCCCTTAAATAACTTAAATGACGAGTAGTATGTGGAGAGTGTTGAACATTTTCTTTTTCACTATCTTGTTTTTGCCAGAACCCGGCATCGCTGTCTACCAAAACCTAATGAAAAGCAAAATCTTCACACTCACACACTTTTGTCGCTCATAGTAGATAACACAAATATAAAACACTTTGCGACTCAACCCCTGCAGAGCTGGTTAATTTTTATATTGTTCGCCAGACAAAAGTCTACTTTTGTGGTAGCAACAACATTCAAATGAAACTTAAATCATAACAACATCAATAACAACTAAGGCGCCATATGCAGACAAGCGCTGAAAAGTATTGAAACTATGTCGCTGCAATCAAATTGCAACGCACATAACCCGGTTTACTTTTCACTTTCCGCATCATAATTACTGCAACAACATCTTTGCTTACAGTTTAACTGTCTGAGTGGACATACAGTGGCCTCGTAGTAGCCATACAGTTAACAGGTTGACTGCCATGTGAAAATAGACTTGGTCTCGTAGTGTGAAAGACACATCTAGCTGTTTATTGTTTATTGCTGTCTCACCATATTTCATTTATGATTTGGCCATGAGGTGTTACGTTGGTTGCACTAGGGCTATAAAAAGCTGTGTATGTACGCTGGCTTTTTTTCCGCAAACTGCGTATTTATGACGCCCTAGATGAATATGTACCATCATTTATTCTGCTTCTCTAAAAGTGTAAGACCAGGGTCACAAAAAGGTTTGTTAAAATTTTAGTTCACTATTTCTTCGTTTATGACTATTTTAAAGAAAAATATTAATTTTTATTTATCATTACTACGTAATGCAAAGCTTCTGGTTCTTTTTGCAATTTTACCTGGTACATTTACTTCTTCCTCGGAATTAAAAAATTTAAAAAATCGATAGGGCAACTTCAAGATTGTGCAACAAACTACTAAACTGAGATGGGATGCCTTCTGATGTTCCTCGAAGTGAGGAATTGTGAGGCGTGTATGCTATCTGTTAGGATGGCCCAAAATATTTCCGTGGCAAAAAATTCAAACCCCGCAAAGAACTATTGGGCAAGCTACCCATGAAGGTCGACTAGGACGATAATAATGGTAATACCACTCCTCAGGCACAAAGTGTGAGTGTGGTCAAGTGGAGAAACTTTTTCATGTTAAAAATATATGGGCTGAAAAGTCCAAGACCTAACACATAGATGGCATTCGTTTTAATGCATTCATCTCTTTTTCAGTTAGTTTTAACCTTAAAAATACAGATGTAAAAATTTCATGATATTCTATTCATTATTTTATGAGTTATTGGGCGTAGAGCGACGCTATTTTTGTTATTTTCAAAACAATGGATCGACAAGAATTTCGTGTTTTAATTTTACATTGCTTTTTGATGGAAAAAAATACTGTTCAAGCGAAGCAATGGCTTGAAAAATGTTATGGGGACTCCGCTACATCAGAAATAACAATAAAACCATGGTTCGCTGTCTTCAAACGTGGTCGTACAGACACCGATGATGCACAACATAGTGCACGTCGAAATGAGGAGGCAATAACAAAAAACATAAAAAAGTCCACAAAATCGTTTTAAATGATCCAAAGGTGAAGTTGCATGAGTTAGCTGACATCGTAAAAATATCAAAAGAAAAGTTGGGCTTTATATTGCATGAGGCTTTGAGTATGCGAAAGCTCTGTTCAAAGTGGGTGACGCGTTTGCTCAGTGTTTTGCTTCATCAAGACAACGTACCGTGTCACAAGTCAATCAAAACAATGGCAAAACTAACAATTTTGAATTACTCCCACATTCACCGTATTCTCCAGATGTAGCCCCCAGCGACTACTTCGCAGGCCTAAAAAATGGTCACCGGTAAGAAATTTTGCTCGACTGAAGAGTAACCTCAGTGAAACTGAGGCCTATTTTCAGGCAAAAGATAAATCATTCTACAAAAGTGGTATTGAAATGTTAGAGCTGCGCTGGAACGTCTGTTTTGTTCTTGATGAAAATTACGGAATAAAGCTAATTTTCAACAAACAAAAAACGTGTTTTCTTTGTTACCCTCGGGACTTTTCAGCCCATGAGTTACTCCAACAGAGTGAGATGGTTATACATACAAGCACAAATGAGCTATATCGAAGAATGAGTCAATGATGGGGGTCAACTCAATACATTAGCACTCAGTTGAGTTACTGAGCTTGAAGAAGTTATCTTCTTTTGCTACTTGGGTAGCATTATATCTTCAAGCGAAGGTTCAAAAGAAGATATTGCCAATTTTATAGGTAAAGCAAAACAGGCTTTTTGTTCTTTTCAAGATGTCTGGGAATCCACTGCGATCAGTCATAACATCAAAATTATAATATTGTACGGCTGCGAAACTTGGAATCTTGCAGCCACAGACTTGCAGCGCTTACAAGTAGTTGTAAACCGTTGCCTCCATACAATACTTTGAATCTTTTGGCCCAACACCATATCCCACCAAAACTTATAGGCTATGACGAACCAAACTACATACAAAGCGAATAGAAATACTCGAACTAAAGTGCAGATGGCTTGGACACATTTTAAGCAGAGATCTGAACAACATCACCCGTAATGCGAGTGATTGGAACCCGCAAGGTAGCCGACGCAGAGGCAGACCATCACTAACCTGGAGAAGAACCTTAGAAACGGAAATAGCAAGAACAAACAAAAGTTGGATAGAACTAAAGTGGCTAGTGTTCGACAGAAGCGAATGGAGGAAGCTTGTTGTGACCTTTTGTGCCCTCGCGGAGTCATAGGAACTTATATTATATAAGTTGAGTTACCCACCTCGAGTACCTGTTGCGGAACATAATATGGAACTATGCTCAGCAACCAATTTTTACAGGTATACGATCGCAAGACCCACCGCAGTGGAGATCTGCTGTAAGCGAAACCACCTCCGAGGCACGTCAAAAGTCATCTATTCAAACTTACTGTCTAGATTCAGGCATACATATGCTCCGCAAGTAGTTAAAGGAAAGCGTACAGAGGACTTTCGCACAAAAGATTTAAGTGGCAAACAGATTTATATGTAACCTTTCGCAATATACCAATAGTAAGCACTCCACGCAAAGATCTTTTTAACAATAGCTACGAATAAGAGTCAGCCCAGACATAGAGAAATAGTTAAAAAACAAAAAATATAAAAAAATCAGCTTTACCAGACTGTGAGTTAAGGATGGAAATCAACTCAATAGCTTTACTCAGAGTTTAGTTGGCCATTAAGGATCATTTGCAGCATGACAATATCCAGTCTCTGTGGATGATATGCTCAGCAACCATTTTCAGCTGGCATGATACCGCACCAGGGTCCTCCAGTTAGCAAAGTCTACTCGGAGGCACGTCAAAAGTCATCTACTCAAACTAACTAACCAGATTCAGATATACATTAAAACAACCGCTGGACGCGACGAAATGCTGACAGAAATTGAATGACATTTACACATTTTCTCTACCCGAATGTCATCAACGGAGTTCAATTACCACATTTTGCCAAAAACAATGAAGAGCTTTCGCGGTCTTGTGAGACACTTCGTTACCCTTGCTTAATTACATTCTGGATATTTTAGGAGGTTAAACGCCCACTAATTCAGAATCAGCTCCAAAATTCGAAGGTACCTCGCAAGATACTAATAACCTTTTCACATGCTCGCCTAGATCTACTCCTCTAACAATATTTTGTCTCTGGTACAACCCCGTCGAAATAGCTCGTTTCCTGGGCTAACCTTTAGATGATATCTGTAACGAAGACTACTCTACGCTGAACGCTCTAAGGACGGTGTGGTAAGCTACTACAAGAATAAAAATAATAACAGTACCAGCAACAACAACAATAATACTAAGACCAATAACAACAACAACTACTACTACAAAAACAAAAACAACCATAATAATTATAATAGCAAGACCAGTGTCAACAACAACAACAACAACAACAACAGAAATTCCAACAACAAAAACAAAAAACCAGCATCAACGATAACAATAACCATAACGATAATAATAACAACAAAAACAACTTAAGGGGATAGGGGTAGTCAGAGGCTCGAAATGATGATTTTCAATAATTTTTATTTGGCAATTGCTTTAGTTTACAAAAATAAAAACATAGCATTAATTCATCATGTTTCGACTTGATTTTAGCAAAATTTTAAAAGAAAAAAATTAATAATTGTAAAAGTTATCGCTGTTTGTGTGGAGGCTGTTTCTCCAAAACCCTTGCGGTGATCAGCACAAGTCCTTGGAGATTCATCTAAAATCAATCGGACAAGAGAAATTAGTTTTATTAATAGATAATCTCAGGCTGGATGCTTTTTTTTTCAAAATTATAAAATTAACAATATGGCAGCCTCAGGAAGAATTTTTCAGATTTTCGAGAAACAAACCGACAATTAATTGTTTAAAAAAAATCGAAATTTTTCAAAAAACCCTTCGATCAAACACGAGCTTTTTATGCTTTTCAAAAGCAGTATACATTTTATTGAAATCTACCCAGCAGTTTTTAAATTACAGTGACCACCAGTTCAAAAAACATAGTGTTGAGAAAAACGCATTTAAAGTTTTGCTATCGGCTCAGGAGCGCCCGAGCGCCCTTTGTTAATTGTTGAATAACTCGAAAAGTATTTGTCGGATTCACTTCAAATTTTCACACAATATTTTTAAGATATTATACTTTAAGAAAATGCAAAAACACATTCAATATTTTGAAAATTCTTTCTACCCCTAACCCTTTAAATGAGTGATTGTTAGTATCGCCCCATGTGGAGAATATTGGTCTCACATGGCCTTGAAAGTCCTAGGTATTCGAGGAAATTTTTCTGGTTTAGTGTGACCATTGTGCCCAGAATGTAAACATACAAAAAAATTTAACGCTATTCTCCATCTATTATGAATTTTAAAAACTTAAGTGGATGATTTCAATTCCAACTCAGAAATTTTCCATGAAGAGCTCATGACAATGGACCCCATTTCTTTCAATCGCGTAGCGGCAGTCAACGTGTTAATAAATATGAAGAAAAATATTTAAAAAAATATGAGTTATATGAATATTCGCCACTTTAAGCTACCTTTGCCCTTCATCAGCGTTACAATTACAACCACTTATACAAAGATGAGCAGCAGCCTCGCGCAAGGTAACCAACCAGTTGTGCTACAATTTGACGTTTTCAGGTCTTTTTGGCCATGTAACATATGTAATGCTGTTTTTGCAGCACGTTGTTGTTGTTGATGTTATTGTAAGCCACAATGATGCAAGTGTCCAAAGCGACCAATTCAAAGTGGCACTTCTGCTGTCGCTGGTTACTGCACTCGCACTAATGACACACACACATGCATGCGCAAAGCAAACAATTCGCACACATGTGTGTGTGTGTGTAGATACATACATATATATATATATAATCGTGTATATATCTCACATACAGGTATTTATGATGCATACCACATTCGATACTTTTTGCATATTTTGCATTTTTGAAATGTTGCTGCCTTTGAGTTTTAATTGCTGCTGTTACTGGTGCGTGTGTGTGTTGGTGAGTGGCATTCCTTTTAACTTTTTTTCAGCATTTCGTCGTCTGCAGTGTTGTGATGCAACAACTAGACATATAGTCTTTTGTAGTTGTTTTTTTTTTTATTTATATTTTTCTTTTACTGAAAAAGCCTGAAGATTGCGCACATCTGCCCAGCGCGTTGCAGCAGCCATATGCAGCTCAACTGGTCAGCATGCATCTGCATACATATTTATGCATATGTAGCCGTGTATGTGTTTGTAAAATCTTCTTTTTCCATCTGCTTTTCGCCCTACTTGCATAGTGAGTTTATCGCGTTCGTTCATTTTAATATTCATATTTTCGTTTTTGCCACAATTTGGCAATGAAGTGTATTCAAGTGTACGTAATAACAGTTATTTCTTCACCCATTGCACAGATATGCAAATTTCACAAGGGAATTACACAGCAAATATGCAAGTTACTCAAGCTTATAATGACCGACAAATTCTACTGATTTCTTAACAAAAATTTCGTCCACACCTCGAATTGCATGTAGCATTTAAATGATACGAGGTGATGTTAAATTAATCACCGATTTTATTTTTTAATATTAGGTACGCACTTAAGTTCTCGCGGTTTTTTTGATGAAAATACAACTTTATTCTGAAAAAATGGTTACTAGTGAATCATTGAAAGTCTTGCCCATCGCTGGCTACTACTTTTTCCCATCTTTCTGGTAGATCTCGTTTACCGTCACCGTAAAACTGTTCATCTTTTTAGGCTAACCACGGATCTAGCCATTGTTTGATGCCTTCATATGAGTGGAACTGCTGGTCAACTAGACCATAAACGAAAAAACGAAGTTCAACATCCCTTGGTTTTAACTCATAAGGAACCCAAGTCCCCTGTTTCTGAATCATTTCCATGCAATCGCCTGGAAAGGGATTGGCGGGTAACTCCTAATACTGAAGTAAGCTCTTCTTGCGTTTGACACGGATCGTCTCTGAGCAATGCCTCCAATTAAGCGTCTTCGATGGTTTTTGGCCTTCCTTCACGCGGACGGTTGTCAATATTAAAATCACCGTCTTTGAAGCAACGGAACCAATCTCGGCTCGTTGTTTCTGTTTCACTTAAAGCAGCATCTCCATAAGCTTTTTGTATAATAGCTCTCGATGCGCTTCAGCCAGCGTTTTTTCGGTTTTTTTTCGAATGAAAGAGGAAAATCAACAGTTCCCGCAAATGACGACTATTCGGCAGAAAACCAGACATTTTCACAAAACCAAAATTATATGATACCAAAACAAAATCACTAATGTGTCGAAGCAGTTTGTTTACCATATGTCTCAGCTTGGTTCATGCCGTTTAGGTTATGTTAGAATCGACTAGCACACACTGCTGGCGGCATCTATTGACAAACAGCGGGAACTTATATCCCGACCGCTGACATCTGCAAAAAAAATTTCTCGTTGCCGGGTGAAATTGAAAAGAATAAAAAAGAGGATGTGCATCCTTTCTTTTCTGTTTGCTTTTCGTGTGACCGTGTACGTGGGAAAATAAAGAGATCGTATGGGAGCGGAAGGGTGAAATCCTTTTGGAAGTAATGGGATTCTGTAATTTTAGGCAATTTTTTTCTAACACCCATAATTTTCTATAAACCCTATAATTTTTCTATTGTTATGATTTTATTAAGGTTTTATTAATCTCCAATGAAAGCTAATGATCCAGGCCTTCCAACAAATGCTTTGTTAACACCTGACTTCTCTTTTGCCGGGAGTTATGGGACGTGAAATTCAAAAAATTTGAAGAAATTTCTTAAGTTTTTCAAATTTTTACGATTTTTCCCCATGATGCCTGATAATTGCATTTTCTTGCCAAAACTTGCAATATCAATAATCTTTCACTTTATATGCAGGTTGAAAAATATATACATAATTTTGGAAACAAACATGATGTAAAAGCTGTACACAAACGGTTTGGCAACAACTTTTTTACCTTGCCTAAAATAGTTTCCAAATAAGAATAATAGGCCCCTTCTTTTGGCCAAGCATTCGCAAGAGGCGAATATATGAAGAAACTGGTATAAATAGATAATGAAGCTGCCTAAAATTACATTTGTTTGCTTAGTACAAAAATATATTTATTTATTTATGCCCCAAAATACTAAAAGCGAAAACAAATTATTTGAAATATGTGTAACCTCAGGTACCTCCATTTTTTGGAAAACTTTAAGCAAAAAATTGGCCAAACATTACAAAATACTAAGGACAAGCACCGTCAGGAAAAAATGATTAAAAATCAAATAAAGTTTTGAGTCACCAAATATTAAATTTAATAAAACTGCGAACCCAAATTTCTTTTTTTACTTCTGTTTAAAAAGTTTAAAATTTTGATGAAAGTTGTCGAGTTTTTACCAATTTTTAGGAAGCTTTAATTTAACTTACGTTGTATGTAGATAGGTTCAAATCTCCGTGCATGAAATAACAAAATAATAGCTAACGTTTTTTCTAATGGCGGTCGTCCCTCGGCAGTCAAAGGGAAAATTCCGAATGTATTTCTGTAATGAAAAACTGCCACAAAACTATCTGCATTCGGAGTCGGCTTAAAATTAAAGGTCTCTCCAAACGTCGAACGACATCAAGACGCACGCCACAAATAGGAGAAGGAGCTAAACACCTAATAGAAGTGTAAGCGCCAAATATTTATTTTTAGTTTTTTGCTGTATAATAAACTGAATTTTTAAAATAAATTTATCAGAATAAAAAACAAACAAAAAAAAAAGATGTCAAAAGTACTCAAAAGTTGTCTAACATTTCTGGTATTCTATCGATTTTTCTGGCTTAACTTTTGTTGCTTTACCACAAAGAATTTTCACTAAGTAATTAATGCGAACCTTAAGCATGCAAACAAATGGCGAATTGAAAATAACAACTTTCATTTATTAAAGAAATGCATATTTTATTGTATTTCATTTGCTCTGAAAGTTGTGAAATATCACCGTAACTGGGTTATGCTTTTATTTTTCAGCCAGCTTTCAAAACACTTTTCATATTATTTACTTCTGCCATTGGTCTTTAATCCCTCTTTACTTTTGAGCCGCAATTCCCATCTCTCCCTCGCTGCTTTAATTAACCAAATAAAACAGTCTTAATTTAATTAAAAATTTGCATTTATTTGCCTTATCACGTTTTTTCATTATGTGTTCATTAGTTTTCACTTGAGTTTTGCCCTTTAGGGTGATGATGCTCCGACATAAAATTTCATAATAGCCGAGTGGTGCCTCATCACGTCGGAGAAAAAATAATAAAATCAAAAAACTTCTTTTAAGCAGTGAAGAAGAGGTTAATAAATAAACTCTTGGAAAATTGCATAAAACTATTACTTATCATCTGACTTTTATGCGTACAATGACTGCCTGTGAGATTTTCATACAAACATTCATAAGTACTCGTACATATATTTTTATGAGTATTCAAAGTGGTTAAAGCAATTGCTGCCGATGCAATAGAGGTGACGGTCAAATGATGGGTCTGTTATGGCTCATCAACTTTGCTTGTGTTGTCGGTTTCCTGTTTTTTATTTATTTCAAGGCAATTAAAACAAAAAAGCAGATATTTCTCGAATGTTTGTATTTGAGTACATCTGTGTTCACCATAAAAGCAGTGCGATATATTGATTATTTATGGACTTTTTTCTATTTTTTCTATTTTTTCTTAATATA
This sequence comes from Anastrepha obliqua, assembly GCF_027943255.1. Lineage (NCBI taxonomy): Eukaryota > Metazoa > Arthropoda > Insecta > Diptera > Tephritidae > Anastrepha > Anastrepha obliqua. Next base: position 156,465,317 of record NC_072892.1, on the reverse strand, counting down.
GTTGGGAATATAATAAAATCCCTATAACTTAAAGTTTCAAACTTTGTAGTTAATTAAAAATAAAAAAAAATAGTTTTTAGTAAAATTCCTTGTATCTATGCATATGAGCCGGAATTAAAACAGCAAATGACTGTGAATGTTCCAAGACTATCTTGGTAATGGTAATGGTTTTACGGGTTAGGCCAAGGCTTTTAAACACTGCGACAAGACACTGCTTAATTTTAATTATTTCGAACCAACCCTTAAGGAGGGAGCGTTTGAAAGCCTTCATCCTTTAGTAAGTATGAGCCCAGGTTTCTGTGTCTCTTGGGACCTACTGTTTCACAGTTGGTGACTAAATGCTCCATGAACCTCTCTTCATCACAGCAGAACTTGCCTAAACTAGTGCTAAACGTCCTTTTTGAAGTGAAACTTCTTAGGCGGCGATGGACGAGCGAGAATGGAGAGTAAAATTTCAAGGCTATGCAACGTGTTGGGCATTTTCGTTCCGCGAGAGAGAAAAAAGATATAACGTAGAGGAAAAGGCGAAAGAGAGCTATACCTTATATATATCTTAGCTACACTTTACCCTTTTTTTCCTGAGTTGTTCCTTGTGGTTGCTAATTTCTAGTGAAAAATAGCACTGCTGACTTTTTGGCGCTTGTTTGTTGGTGCAAACTTGTAGGAAATATATTTTTGGTGCCTACTTTTTGGCGTTATATTTCCTTGGTGCCTACTGTTTGGGGCGTATTTTGATCCCAATTTTTTTGGCGTTTTTCTTAGTGCTTGTGCTTATTATAAAGTGCTATCCATTCCGGCGTCTGATTTATTGGTATTGCCTTGCGGTAATTTGTGCCGTTGCTGCGGTCCTGGAATCGCTGCGTGTGTGTGGTTGTTAAACGCTCGGAGTAGTGCGCGTTGTTGTCACCGTTTGTGTCCGGCGTTTACCTACACCGCTAGACCCTTCGCCGTTTTTTTTAATTTTGTCTATTTGTATTCTCTGCAAATGTTGTGAATTTATTTAGATATATAGTCTTTCTCTCTCTCATTCTCTTTAGGGTCTCTCCCTCTTTCTTTGCCTGCCTTGAAAGTTTCACTTCTGTTATGTGTACTACGCTGCACTCACTTTTTTTCCTCGTTCACTCCTCTCGGGAACATAGGGCCACGAAAAGACTCAGTCTTGCGTTGGTTTCGTTAATCTGTTTTTGATTTCTGACAGGGAAGGTGATTAGCCTGCCGCTACCAGTCCAAAGTAGTGGGAATGCCCACCTGTCGATGCTTAGGACCAACGCCTTCTTACTGCTAGGAGCGCCATCTGTGTCTCACATATTTTTGGCAGAAGGATCGCGCAGAAGGTTGAGGACTTCGCTAAATTTGATGTGTCTGCGCTATTACCGCGATTGCCCGCTTCCTCTTACTGGCGCCACTGATGCAATGTGTAACTGTGTATTTTTCTTTGATTTTGTTTTTGCTTGTTTTAGTAGCCACAACGCACAAAGGATAAGTTTTTGGAGTTGAAGAATGGAATTTGAGGAATTATTTACTTGCTTTACGTGGGATTCGAACCCACAACCTCTGGGATGGCAGGCTAGTGCACTTACGCTAGACTACCGAGGCCGCGCAGGTCCTAGTGTATTGAAATGTTTATTGCAGGCAAAGTTGCCTCCAAGTGCTCCACAGAGTAATCTGAGGCCGTTTTTGTGTAGGGTTAGAACAGATTTTGCTCTGTTGGTATTAAAGTTTAGCAACTTTTTGGAGTGATTAAGGCCATTTGTGGTGTTCCAGTATTCTTGGGTTTTATTTGAGTCCATTTTTTGGTTTCCTGTTTTAGGTTGTTTTTGTTAAAGCTGAAAAATGAGGTTGATCGAATGGGTCATTTATCGGAACTCCCTCCCTTTTTTGGCATTAAAGTCTGCCTTTTTGTTTCTTTCGTGGCCCTCATACCCTGGTACCCGAACCTGATTGAGAGTCACCAATTTGTTGAGTGCACTGTTATACTCCATAAAGAGTTTTGAATTGAACGTAAAGCTATTTGAGCCTTTGCGGACTGATTGACTGTCGGAAAGTATTTTAATTTTTACTTTTTCGAACCCTCTTTTGGTTACGATTTCCACTGTTTCCATTATGGCGCAATGCTCCGCATCGAAAATTGTACTCAATGCTAAAGATTTCTGTGCTCTAGGCCTCATTATCCCTATTCCTACCCCCTGGAACGTTTTTAATCCATCTTTATACCATTTTTGCAAGTGTCATATAGCCATATTGGGCTAATGTTCCCATCTTCCCTTATTGGCAAGATAACCTTGTATCGCTTGGTAAAAGTGGGTATGGGTTCTATGTGGTCATTCGTCTGGGCCGTGCTTACTGCATGTTCACCATTGCTCAGAATATTGAGGTATTCAGTAAGATCACCTGGTTTAAATTTTTTAGCGGTGGTAGATTTAAAAGCGCTTCCATCCCAGCAGTTGAGGTAGTTATTATAGCCCCTGATTTGCTTAGGCACGCCGCCCTGTGCATCATACCAATGCCCCATATAGTAGGATAGGTTTTACCATTACACATACATTAATGGTATTACTCCTCGGCACCAAGGAAATATAACGCCAAAAAGTAGGCACCAAAAATATATTTCCTACAAGTTTGCACCAACAAACAAGCGCCAAAAAGTGGCAGTGCTATTTCTCACTACAAATTAGCACCCACAAGGAAAAACTCAGGAAAAAGAGCCTAAAGTGTATCTAAGATATATATAAGGTATAGCTCTCTCTCGGCTTTTCCGCTACGTTATATCTGTTTTCTCTCTCGCTCAACGAAAATTCTCAAAACGTTGCATGGCCTTGAAATTTTACTCTCCATTCTCGCTCGTCCATCGATACATAAGAAGTTTCACTTCAAAAATAAATAAACACCCAAAACTTTGCACTAGGTCACGCTGCTATTATTGTGCACGCAGCTGTATGCAGAAGCAATCGCATGTACGCGTAGGTATAAATGTAAAAATGCGCTCTGTACGTAGATTATTTTATATTTATGTATTATTGTAATTTAGTTATGTGCAAGTACATATTTGTGCTGGTCTTTTTTCATCTTAAATTTTTGTTGCTGCCGATTTTCGTTTTGTCTTGCTGCCTGTTCAGTTAGTAAGTCGCCACGCCACGCCGCGTCTTCTATTGTTCGTCATTGTCAATGAGCTACAAAGTTGTAATCAGGCAACCCAGACATCAAATTGTTGTACGTATGTATGTACGCTTGCATGTTTGTGCCACCAATTGATGCAACACAATGTCAATGGCATCTTTCGTTGCAGCAAACGCCAAATAAACACAAGAAATAAATAATAGCAACAACAACGCCACGGCAATTTCACTTTTAGCCGCACAGCAGCATCTTCAGCAGCAATTTGAGTTAATTTCTTGATTTTCGGCTTTTTTCCCCTTTTTTTGAATTTTTTAAATTTCCTACAACTTACCTTATTTTATCTCAATTTATATATTTTTTGGCATTTTTGCCAAGTCCGACTGACTTTACTTCGATTTCGAGTTTGTTTATGTTTTTTGTTTTCGCTTGCATTTTTCTTCTTTTTAAGTGGAAGTTGGTTTTGCAGCGTCTTCTTCTGCAGCTGTTGTGCGATTGCCTGATTATGCAATGTTTGTGTACTTGTGTGCATGTATATGTATGTATGTCTGTATGTTTGTACAGGCACGTAGGTAAGTATGCATGTAATTTTTATAGCGGGGAATCGCGTATCTTTGCATGCGACCTGTTGTTTTCATTTGGTAGGCATCACTAATAGTTGACTGACTGCTTGTCAGGCCGGCTGCCTTCAAAAATATTTATGTACGTTTGTATGTATGCAAGTGCAATGTGCAAGCCTGTCTGCCCGCTTTTCAGCAGTACTGCGCGTTTCGCAGACTCTCCGTTGTATTGCTGTCACCCAAGCAACCTTTCTTCTTTTTTTCCTGGTACTTTTGGTCTTTCCGACCGCGTATTTGTATGTATGTGTGTATGTTAAATAACTCCTGTCCGCTGCTACATCCATTTGCAATCATCCGGAATGTATTTTCCACATTTTTATTGCCTTTATTTGTAGCATGAAACTCGTTCTGGGCGCTAACCAGTAAGTTTGGTAAATTTTTTTTGAGCTCATATTTCATGAAAGTAAAAGTACTGGCGCATATTAATAACAGAAATTTTGAAAGCTGACTTGATGTGACTTTTAATACGTCTCAAATTTAATTTTATGTGTAATTCTGTCGTCCCTTCACTTATATTTGGTGTGGTGCAATGCAGCGGTTTTGTGGCAACAAATCTAATTTTGTTTTCTATTTGGATTTTGGTTTTTTATATTCTGCGGCGCGTAACTGTTAGGGTAGACTAAATATGGGTAGGTTAACATATTGTAGTTATTTACATTTATATGTGCTCAGATATAAGTATTACAACTTTTTCTACTGGGATATAATTAAATACTTCAAAATTGTAATTTCGTCTTACAGTCCAGGCCTTCTTTGATTAGATTTTTTTTGAAAGATTCATAACCAATGGGACTAACATATTTTATATCGCAAAAATATGTATCCGCTGAGAACCAAAAATATTACTTATAAAAAATTAGAAAAATTGTACCATCACTAGTTTTGGATCCATCGGTGTGGAAAGTGAAAATGTGGACTTAACCATTGACCTCTATCTGGAATCAAAACATCATATTCCCTACCGAAGCTAACGAAAGGGACGCGATTGTCCACTGGCATCGAGAAGAGTGTGCACCGCTTCGACAACTGGTAGTATATCTGACAGTGGCCAGTGGTTTCTTCATTTCCCGAGACTCCGTTTAACTTGAACCTGTACGCGGAATTATTGTGAAGTTGGCAAAGAAAGGTGACTTGAAAGATAATTGCAAAATAATTGACGTTTTTAACGCTTCTTTTACTAACGAAAACTATCAAAGAGGGGTTCAGTGGCAAATCAACAACACAAAATTCAACTATTTAGCATAAGCCGACGACATTTTTCTGCCGTCGTATAAGATGTGCCATTTAAAATCGATGACTCCGTCAATGCAGGAACAATTGAAAAATACGCAACTTAAAATCAACGTAGAAAAGACAAAAGTATTTAACACATCAGATTATTTAGGAGTGAGTGAGCCGGTTTTTGAAAACGTGGATAATTTCTGCTGTTTGGGATGCATGAACGCCGAAAATGGATGAAGTGAGACTGACGTTGAAAGCTGAGTTACCAAAGTCAAGGTGCACTCTGGCAAAATAATAACAGAATTATGCACATCAACCTGCGAGTTATCAACGCATGCGTCAAGATATACGCCTGATATACGGCTATACAACGTGGGAGGTCACCGCAATGATCACAAGGCGTTTCCAAATGTTCATTAATCGCTGCTTGCGTGACATAATGGGAATTTTTTTGGCCTGGAACTGTATCTAACACCGCATTACTAAGGAAGTGACAATGGATTGACCCCAGCCTGAGAAAGAGTGCCCACAACATCGCCCAACAGGCGCTGCGATGGAACCCCTGCCAACAGAGAGGACGAAATGTAGGCAGACCACCTGGCACCGTTTGCTCGTCGGCTAAAATTAGGTCTTTGAATAAGACACAGAATGAACTTAAAGTAATTGCACAAAACCGTGTTCGATATCAAAGAGAAGGTATCGGCGCTCTATGCTCGAACTAGGAGTTAGAGGTTCCTATATATTGGGTAGTCGAAAAAGTTTTTTCGTATCTCTAATCAAACTTCAACTCATTTTTTTTTATATTTATAATGAACTTTATTAAACCAAATATGTACCATTTTGGTCGACCACATTTTGCCATTTTTCTTCTAGAGACATTATTCCATCAGTGTAAAACTTTTGTGGTTTCTCGGCGAAAAACTGCGACAAGTAATTTTCACAGGCTTCTCTTGAAGCCAACTTTACTCCATTAAGGGAGTTCTACATTGACTGAAACAAATGGTAGTCTGATGGTGCAAGGTCAGGGCTATATGGTGGATGCACCAAAACTTCCAAGCCAAGCTCTCCCAGTTTTTGCCGAGTCATCAAAGATGTGTGTGGCCTAGCATTGTCCTGATGGAAGACGACGCCCTTTCTGCTGATCAGTTCTGGCCGTTTTTTTCGATTGCTTGCTTCAATCTCATCAGTTGTTGACAGTAAAGTGTAGAATCAATCGTTCGAGCAGGCTGGAGCAGCTCATAGTGGATGATTCCTTTCCAATCCCACCAAACACACAGCATAACCTTTCGAGGCGTCAATCCTGGCTTTGCGACCATTTGTTGTGCTTCACCACCCTTGCACCATGATCTTTTTCGCACATTATTGTCGTATTTGATCTACTTTTCGTCTTCTGTTACCATTCGCTTCAGAAATGGTTCGATTTCGTTTCGTTTCAGCAAAGAATCGCAGATGTTAATCCGGTCCATTAAATTTTTCACAAACAATTCATTTGGTACCCAAACATCGAGCTTCTTTTTGTAACCCGCCTTTTTTAGATGGTTCAAAACCGTTTGATGATGAATGTTTAGTGCCTTGGCGATGTCATGGCAGCTTATGTGACGGTCCTGGTCAATCTTTTCCATAATTTCATCGCCTTTTTCAACGATAGGGCGGCCGGTGCTAGGTGCATCTTTCACATCGAAATTTCCAGAACGGAAGCGAGCGAACCATTGTTGTGCTACACGAACTGATACAGCATCGTCTCCGTAAACTTCACAAATTTTTTTGGTGGCTTGCGTGGCATTCTTCCCTTTTTTGTACAAAAATTTCAAAATATAGCGAATTTCTTCATTATTTTCACTCATTTTTGAACAGCTATAACTTTTTCTCCACTTCTCTGAATTAAAATTTTTTTGGTTAAATGAAGCTTAAAATGTCACCTTTCTAACACTATATGATATGACACTATGTGATTGGTAGCACTGGAGATAGATGACTCCAACGACATTTATTGACAAAATACGAAAAGACTTTTTCGACTACCCAATATATATGTACTTGTATATTAAAGTAGCATATACCAAGTAAGGGCGCTCTAAATTAGGTCAGAAACGCTCTTTTTATACCTGCGCCCCATGGGCTAGCTATTAATTTTTGAAATTGAAATTGAGTTATGGCTTGTAACTTCAGATGGATGAACGGAAGCATTAACATAAGAAAAGTGGGTTGGTTTTTATTCGATCTGAATAAAATTTAAGCCGAAGCTAAGTGCGGTTAGGAAAACACATGAGCCCAATTCGGGCGAGTTTTATTAAGTCGTTATCGAGGTACACACATTTACTCAAATATGGATGCTATTCTTATACTTCAAAATATTGCTTTCAATATAATTTTTTTTTTTGGGTGTGTAATTTTGTCCAAATTTGAGTAATTTTTTTTTACTTTATAACAATCATAAATATCACATTTTTTATTTTTTGGTTTTTGAAAATCAACATTATGTGCGTGGTGGGCTTGGTTATTGACCAATTTCACCATATTTCAATAATGAAGTATCTTGCACATATTTCATCTGAATACATAACCAAGGCGATGCTTTCCCTTGAACCTTCGTCGCAAACAGATATTGGCGGGCTCTTCGGCTACCTTGCTCAAAATTTGTCCGGCTTTAGCAATTCCTCTTAAGATTGTCTTTAATAAATTCTTGTCCTCTGTTATTTTCCTGATTGAATAGAAATTCAGTATCAATACACCACTTTAATCCATCACACCAGATGATGTTCGCAACTACAGACCGATCTTCAAACAGTGAAGCATCTCACTACTTTTTTAATGCATTGTAAAAGAAAGTATGTATTTTGCGGTCAAGTCTTTAATTAATCCTGCACAACCTGAGCTACATGAATTAAGTTCGAACTGTTCAAGAATTCACCGTATTCACCAGATTTGGCGCCTAGCGGCATTCATCTCTTTCCAGACTTAAAAAAAGCATGAGTGGAAAGCATTTTTAATCAAATGATGTGGTAATAGCAGCCCTTCCAGATTCTCACTTCAGGGATGGAATTCATAAATTGGAATCTTTCTGAAGAAGTATATTGATGTTCAGGAAGACTATAATAAATGAAAAAATGTACTTCAAACCACAAAATTCTGTTGTTTTTTTATCGAACTGCAAAACTTATTGAACAACCTGCACGCAGCATATCAGTTCACTTTTTTTTAAATACAAGTTTTTTATATGATGATATCTATACGGTCAAAAAATAGCCACTCAACACGAAGAAGTGCTAAGAATTTTGAAAGAGGATGTCTTCCAGACTAAATTTGCCGAGGAGAGTACTAGTTCAGAGGATCGGATTTTTCTTTTTCACGGATGTGGGAAAGGGTTCGAATTTCGGCTGCAGGTGCAATCAATTTTTCGAGAATATTAATATTAAAAGAAGTTCAAATAAAATTTCTGTCTTCAAATTTCTAGAATAGAATTTAACCGGGTATTTTTTTCTAGTAGATTTTAAACCTCTGGGAGCCTTTTTTAATGACTTTTCATTACATCTGTTTGGATAGGTGATCAAAAATGTCTATTGTCGTAGAAGTTAGCTGTACAAGCTTACTTTAAACTATTTTATGTGGATCTCTTTATTTCGACTAGAGCCTCCATCGTTTGCCGAAACGGCAAAAATAAAAGTTTTACATCTAATATTGCATTTTTTTTGTTGGGTATTTGGGCGACCTCTCCTCCTATTTGTCGTGTGCATCTTGATATTTATCCACAAATGGACGGGGCTATAGTTTTTGCTGCCTTCGAATGATATATATTTTTTAATGAAGAGCTTTTTCATGGCAGAAATAAAATCGGTGGCTTGCCAATACCTACCGAGAGGCGACCGCTATTAGAAAAAAACTTTTGTACTGATTTTGATGTTTCATGCCAGGGGGCTTAAATCCAGGTACTACCGAATGGTAGTCAGCGTACCAACCCCCGACAGTGGGGGATCCGGACTTACTATGTATATATCGGTCCAAGCGCTGTCATTTCAGCAGCACACCCCGTACATGTATAGGAAATGTTTTTGCTGCTACAACAACAACAAGCGTCATATTTACAACTTAAATATTTATATCAGTTCAATTTAATGTGCGAAATTCCAATTTTATTATACCTTTGATCCTTTAATACTTACCTCTCAGTACTACACAAAAGACTTCAGCAACGAACTTGCCTAGAAAAGAGTCATAGTGTAGCCTGAGATATTTGCATTTAACCATAGATGCATAACTAACTCATTATTAACCAAATTTTTACAGTTGATTTAATACATCGTAAAATTGATAAATATCTTAAAGTGAAGCCTTTGACACCAACACTGCACCGATGGACATACACACGGGCATACGATCAACAAATACGGGTGCAATCAAAAAACGTAAAAAGCACGGAAGTATATTTTTACACCTTGGATCAAATATGTACATATGTTGTTATCAAGTACTCTACGAACTTTGAGTGATGGCACATAATTTCAGTCAAGCCTTATTTACTTTTTGGGTTATGTAATGCGTGAAGAAGGTTGTCTTTATTGGCTTGTGAGAATGCAATGAAAAACTTAGGCATCTATCATTTTCCTGCATTGACTAACAACAAAAAAATAAGAGGAAAACAATCAAATACAATTTAAAAAAAAATATATTATATAAAAAATAAATACGTTGAACATGTGAATAAATAATGTACAAAAAATGGGAGAAAAATAAACTCTGTCAGTTTGAAAATATTAATATTTAGGTGTGGGCACTAGCGCGCGTCTGATCGCGCCTCTACAACTAGTGATGAATGAGGTAAGCAACAACAATTGGTAGGACAAATTTATGAATCAAATGAAATTATAACTGTGAAAAATGTATTTATAGGCTTAGCGGTAGCACCTAAAAAAATTCATTAATAACAGTAAAAATACGTAGGCTCGCTTGCGGTTGGGCTGAGAAGTAATCGGCTTAGGCAAGAAAATTTATTAACATTAGTGCCGTCTAGTAAATAAATAATAGCCATGCGTTACTTAATTTTTGTATGCACAAAGTGTTGCAAAAAGTGTGCGCCTATTAGCCTATTTGGGCGTTAGTATATTTTTTTACATTTGACAGGCAACTGTTGCGAGATTTTTGTGTTTCAAAATAGAGGGCAAAAGCTGCCATAACAGAATGTAATGTAAAGAAAAGAAAATCCATATTTTGATGAAATAAATCGTAAGTGGCTTTAACTTAACGTGAATTTCGAAACAAAAAATCGAACCGTGTGACACGACTTGAGGAATCTGAAGAATGTTAGGCTACGGTTTGAAGAAGATTTTGTTTAAAATTCAGATGTACTAATAGCTCACAGGCCACACTAAGGGGCAGTTAAAGTGGAATAACGATTAAATGGACATTTTCACGAAATTGATTATGCGCAGCGGTGAGCTTTTGTATCTCTCTAAAATTCCGTGCTTTGTGTAGCCGTTGATTCTCTTGTTCTCCATGAGACACCGCTTCAGTGATAAAAAGCAACCGCGTAGCTCGCTATTTACTCAGACTATGCATAGACAGCCGCCGTTAGTGCCCGGGTGAGAAACTCGGGACATGAAACCCTAAATGGTAGAAATAGTTTTTTTTCTAATAGCGGTCGCCCTTCGGTAGATAATGGCAAACCTCCAGGTGTATTTTTGCCATGAAAAAGTTCCTCCTAAAAATCACCTATTCCAAATTTTTTTATATGGAAGAAAACTTCCAACACCGTCAACAGAAAAAATTTTCAAAACTAAACACGATTTTGGAACCACTTGAAAATTGCACTTAATTGTAACAAAATTTAATGGTCTAAAAACTGCGTACCAGATTTTTTTTTTGTAATTTTGAGAAAAAAAATTATTTTTTTTTTTAATTTTCCAAATTTTTATAAATTTTATACAAAGTTTGAGACTTTGTTTTATATGGTTCTTGTTGTAGTTTAGACTATATTTTTATAAAAAAAATAATTGAAATTACACAATAAATAAATAAACAGAAAAAATTTACCAAAATTTGGTGCACACTTTTTTTTGATGCTGGGTGTTAAATATACGTAGGGGCATTACTTTTTTGAAGATGCTATTGAAAAAGTAGGCACCATAAATGGCAAATGGTACAATATATAAAATATATATACAATATATGGTACGTGAGATCGCCAATATGACATCCAGTACTAATTTCTGTGAGGCTACTTAAATGGGTTGGACTACATGAGCATTCCGCTGACCAGAGCCAGGCATTCATTTGAAGCGATGGAATTTTTCCATTTAGTTCAACAAAAGGTATATTATGAGCCTCTTGAAAACCTTCCTTTCGTGCTATAATAAATTTTTGCACTTTTATTTCAATAAAATTTCTTTAGAGTAACTAAGTCATATATCCGTAGCGAGGCCTTCAGCTAACAGCCTCTTTGAAAATTCGCTTCTCTGATAGTGGCGCGAAAAAGCAAATTCAATTTTTAAATTTGTGGGTAATCAGCTTACAGCCCTTTAATAAATTGCCCTTTCATCATTAATCATAACAATTTTTAATTTACATCCTTTACTTGGATTTCAAGATGAAGCCTCATTTGTGGTAGCCACGATATTTTCATGTTCATATGCGGTAGTAAATGGAAAATAATTTAATTACATAACAGCGCCTAAAGCAAATTCATAGCTATGATTTTTATGTATTGCATTCCATTTAAAATTTCATAGTCTTAAAAGCACCTCAAGCTAAATAAGAAGAAAGTGAAAAGTGATCATAAAAATTACTAATTCATTGTGTATACCTAAAGGCTGCTGTGCGCTACCTTAACCAATTAAATTATTCTCATGTACGGTAAATGAGACTAAGCCATTAAAAAGAGCGCACCCTTAAATTAAACAAAGAAAATGTGGCAAATGAATTTTGTGGGGAGTTCGTCACACAGCCGACAGCTAACAGCAGCATTTCTTGAAAATAATTACAAGTGTCGGACACTAATGGGCAAACAATCGCACTTAGTTTTAGGAGTCGACATACACGCACATGTACTTGCCCATAGGTATATGTTAGTATATACGATTCCAATAACAGAAAAGCAAATTTCTAAAAGATGAATGAAAGCCATCCAATTAGTAGTGTAATAATTATTCAAGCTACGGAGCAATTAATGGGAATGGAAATTAGCAAATTTCGGATGCTGAGACTTGAGTTGCTTATAAGAAAATATTGTACTTGTTAATGAAGTAGCCATAAATACACATGGAAATGCTATTATACTAGGAAAATATAAAACCTGCGCTATTTTTGTTTCAAACCAGACCCAAGTTCAAAATAGTGTGCCAGTACATTTGTAACTGAAAACTAATTCCTTGATAGCACAATGAAGTGCCGAATAAAGTTGTAAGCATTGCACATTTTACTATTTGATATTCTATTTTCGATTTCTTCATTTTAATTTATTAGTATACATACGTTGACATTAATAGCCGTTTAATGTTTTTAGCTTGATTTTGACAGATAAAAAGGTGCTGTGGTGTGCTTAACGATTTTTGCTAAATTTGGCTAAAATAGCGAGCGCAAGCATCGCTAAGGAGTTCATATACACCCCTTTGCAAAATTATATTATAAGCACTTCCCGATTTTATTTTTATTTTTATAAAAGCGTAGTTCATATTACAACAAGAACCATATAACGCAAAACTTTGAACTTCGTACAAAATTTTTCTAAATTTCACCAAAACTTTCCACTTTTTAAAGCGAATAGTTCGATTTTTTTTCAGTGTGCAGTTTTATAGTCCATTGAATTGCAGTATTGGGTTAGGGAATAAGTTCGTAGCGTTTTAAAATTTTCTTTTATTTACAACGATTGGTTTGCTGTTTGGCTCATTCGATTGAACTCCTTCTACTCTACAAAACTACGTTAGTTGCATTCTTGAGTTAATAGGTCTATGAATAAGTTCGTGCGGTTTTTTTTCGAAATTTGAATTTCGGATCATTCCCATGGCTTTTAAACGTTTGGAAATGGTTGATTGATCAACTCCCAAAGTTTTTGCAACCTCTTCTTGCGTTTGAGCCGGATCTTGATCGAGCAATTCCTCCAATTCGGTATCCATGAACTTTGGCGGCGCACCCTCGCGTTCTTCGTCTTCCAAGCCAAAATCACCACTTTTAAAGCGTGCAAACCACTTCTGGCACGTTCGCTCAGCTAGAGCATGCTCACCATAAACTTCCACCAAGATACGATGACTTTCGGCTGCTTTTTTCTTCATATTAAAGAATTCCCCGCAAAAACACATTATTTGGCACGAAATTCGACATTTTCAAGTATGGTAAAAATATTGTTGTTTACGCTTCAAATAAAAAACTTATACTGACGTTTGTGCCTTACGACAGTAGCTCTCCAATGAATGTTTGGAAATGTGGATCGATGGAATAATAATCAAGTTACGCCATCTGTTGTAAAACCGCACGAACTTATCCATAGACCTATTATTTAATTTTTTATTAGTTTTGAGGTTTATAAACGGAAAACCCAGGAGGCAAAAACAACATTTTCGATACCTGTTTTTCTTTGCTTTTCATTGAGATCAAAAAGCTGCCGAAGTATCACGGGAAATTTGCGACGTGTATGAAGAAGGTGTCATAGGTGATTCTACAGCACGGAAATGGTTTGCAAAGTTCAAAAATTGTGAGATCAATGACACGTCACGCAGCGGAACAGCTGAAGGCCTTCTGAATTTGAGGAAGAACGTCTCAAATCACTTTTGAAGGTGAACAGTCGCCAAACTAGTCGTGAATTGGCGGAAAAAATAAACTGCGATCATAAAACGATTCTTTATCACCTCCATCCATAGGGATTTACCGAAAAATAGGGAGCTTGGGTGCCTAACGAGCTCAACGAAAAAAACAAAGAAAGTCGCCTTAAAATTGCTTCTAAGCAGCTCGCCCGCCATCGAGCAACGCGCGGTCATAAACAGCACTTTTTATAGAAATTGTGTCTGTACATTAATGGAAGTAAAGGAAGGAGTGGGTTGCTCCGGGAAAAACGTCAAAGTCGGGAGTCAAGCCAGATCTCTATCCAAAGAAGATCAAGATATGTGTTTGGTGGGACTGGGAGGGCACTGGAAAATGCTCGAAAAGAATGCCCTGGTCTACGAGAAGCTCTACATTGCCCAGCTACACCGCGTGAATGAGGTTATTCGACTGAAAAGACCTGTTCGACATGGTCAAACCATACTTCTTCATGACAATGCCAGGTCCCATGTTGCACAAGTCGTCAAAGCCGCACTCCAAGAGCTCGAATGGGAGGTCCTTCAGTATCCGCCGTATTATCCGGACTTTGCATGGACCGATTAACATCTTTTCTGCTCCCTGTTAAACCATATGAAGAGCGTTACCTTCGATAACAGAAAGGCCTTTAAAAACTGGCTAAACAGCTTCTTTTACACACAGAACGGCATCCATAAAAAATAAAATTGCCAAAAATCTAACAAATTCTGTACCAGATCTTAGTCGTTTTCTAAGTTTAGGAAGTTATTTGCTACGTCATATTTAATTAAGGAATCGCACCGCACCGTTTCGGATCTGGGTCCTATTTCTGAGTCATCTACGAGTGTATTATACAATTTCCAAGCCATATTCTGCACTTGCTTGCATCCGACGCTTTGGCTCAGACTTTGCCGATACACTTAAGGTAGTAGTGTGGTAACTTATTTTGAAAATTTCGAATTTCGGGTTTGTACATATTTTGAAAGTGCGATATATTGGTAATATACTGTACAAATTTTAGACCGAAATTCGAAATATTGACGAAATTATAGCACATACATGAGAGCGGCTCGTACTTGCGCGCGCTAAGCCGCTACAACTTTAAACGCGTTTTTCTCAAAACAACGTTTTTCCGGATGGCCGTCGTGAAAACAAATTTTCTATCTAACGGATTGAGCTGAAATTTAGATATGTTTTTCTACACATCAATAGTTCTGGCGGGTAGTAGATTTAATTTATTTCGTCCCTAACTTTCCATTTTTTAGTCCGATTTCCTCTTTAAGAAAAGGCAATTTTCTTACGAAGTCCGCCATTTTGTTATTTTTTGTCAAAATCATTTGATCTTACTACCCGCCAGAACGACAAGCACACTGATTAATAAGCAATTTGTTTTTTCTGTTTCAGATGACCACAAGTGACGAAATCATGCCGGCCAGCCACTGTACTTATTTTTTTTGCCGCTTGCTGCAGTGTACAAAAATAATATGAAAACATTAAAAAAAAAAAATTTTTTGTTTGTACACCTTCTGATACCTTTAATAACATATCAGAAAATCAAACCGATTGAATTTTATTTTCCCTTCCAAAAAATGTCCCAAACATGGCCTCAAAAAACGTGTAAGTTACCAGACTACTACCTTAAGTTACTATTTAAGTCACTTGTGTGACCTAAGTTGGAATATACTGTCTCTACATGGATGCCATATAACCTTTGCCATATTAACAGACTTGAACGAATTCAAATGAATTTTCTTTATTTCGCGCTCAGATCGATTAATTTTGTTGGTCCAATTCCTTCGTTTAATGCAAGATATGGCTTAATCAATTTTAAGTTTTAAAAAAAGGAGTAATCTTTCATTCAGATTTATCTTTGATATCATCGGTGGCGATTGATCATTGACTGTCCTCTTCTTTTAGAGGGCATTTAATTTTACATTCTAAAGAAAACCCTACGGAGTAATGAATTATTCTTTCCGGAGCGGGTTAGAATTGTTTATGTCTCTTAAGCTCCAATGAATAGAACATTCAAAGAAGTAGTAATATAAAATATCGACTTCCACTCTAAGCTGACATTGAAATTGCCACTGAATGAATTATATATATAGATAAGTATGAACTTAAACGATAGTAATAAGTATCACTATGGGGTTCCAGGACACTTCGGTGTTCAAGGAAACGAAATTGCCGATGAATTGGCCAACCGTAGATCAGCGGTTCCTCAACAGCGACCAGAGCTAAGAATCGGCATCAGTTCCGCAGGAATCATGAACTGAGTCAGAGATTAGGTATGCAATTTACATAAAAAGCGATGGTGCAGTACAGAGCGCTGCAGAACTGCCAAGTGTTTTGTGACAAGTCCGAACAGAAATCTGTCAAACTTTTTACTAAAACTTGGAAGGAAAGACGTTCGGTTGATGGTCGGTATCATTACAGGACACAACCCATGGGGTCAGCATATGACCACCATTGGAATCATCTGTCTTGCTTAGTGGAGTCGAATAGCGCTGAGAACTTTTCTTGTGAGGGTCCTGCCTTTGCTAGAGCAAGGCTACGAATCTTGGGCGCCGATGTTGTGAGAATGAGTAATATTCGTTCTCTAAAACTGGAGGATATTTACAGATTTGCCAAAGAATGTGGAAAATTCTCACAGGGCTAACTACCTCTGTCTCTGTCAGCATTCTTTCTTATTTCTTTCTCTGATACTTTTCTCTTTTCGTCCTTAACTATCTACCCTCTTTCCAGAGCTCTAAATGCAATGGGCTTTGGGCCTGAGTGTTTTAAGAGCTACCAAATCTCTTGTTGCTTCTTGGCTCGACCTTTTCAAATTTGAAATTTCATGAACTTATTGGTTTTGTTGTAGCCTGTAAGAAATTATGTATTTCTGTATAAAGCTCATTGTAGGTATATCAAAAAGCAGAAAATTTTAATTTTAAAATTTTACACAAAAATTATAAAATTTTCACAAGCCCTTCATCCCATTTCCAGTGTTGTTAATTGGAATTTCTACCAAAAATTTGGCTATGCAGTTTTATAACGTATAAAATTCTACTACATATACAAGTTTGAAGTTCCTAAACAAATCTGTTGACTTTTTATAATTTCTTCCCAGCTGATGTTGTCTATTTTCTCCACATAAAGAAAATTTCGCGCGTTCAATCTTCTAGTGTGTTCAGCCCTTTAGCAATAGGCGTAGGCTCATCATCATAGCATCACGGTTTGGGGTGAACCATTGCTTCCGTCTTAATTCGCCTCCACGATATTCGGTTATCAGCTTTTCATTTGATATCAGATATGCCCATAGCTCCACAGTCGCCTTTAATGTCATCTCTCTATCGTTTGCTCGGCCGGCCTCTTCGCGTGTTGGATTTGTTTCGAAGATCTTTTTAATAGCTCTATCGTTCCTTATTCATAAAATGTGGCCGTACCAATGAATCCTTTACGCTTTGATCCACCTGATTACATTTGCGCTCCTAATAAAAATGTCTAACTCGTCGTTGTAACGAATGCGGTAAGTAGAGTCTTCAAGACGTAAGCTCTAAAAGCTGCGAATTTTTATTGATTGCAAGTATTTTTTTTTAATATACAGATAATGAATAATACAAGTCAGACTATCTCGGACTCTTTCCTTTTAATTACACGCGTGATTTTATTGTTATATTAGTTCAGATTTAAAAATAAAAAAGTATAAATGTGTGCGTGATCGGTCATCATGAAGCGCGTGCGTAATATTGCATAAAATTGACGGCTGTTGCAAGGAGGTGTTTTGCAGTTCAAAAATTGTATTGTATCTGCACTTTTGTTAAACCAACTATGTTTTAGTTGTAAAGCAAGTGATGCGCACATGCGAATTTATTGTCCGCTGAGAAAATAACTCATTACTCATGCGACACATTTCAACTTTGGCTTTTTGCTTGCTCTCGTATCTCGTTTTGTTTCCACTTTCTGTAGGTCATCGTAGTCGTACAACGGCAGCGGCGTCCAGGTGTCAGTCAAGTTTCACTTTCCACGCATTTATTATGGGATTTTTTGTCGAACGGCACTTATATATGTGAGATTTTTCTTGGCCTCCAATGAAATTATGTAAGATTTTCTGCGCAGCGGATGCGCAATAACTTTTAATTTTTATAATTTGCACAAAAAAATTTTTTTAACTTTAAATTGCGTTTGGACAATGAAATTAATTGCAATAAGAAATTTTATTTAATAGCAGGTCGATTTTAGGAGCAGTTACAACAATTGGTTAATTATTCCAATATCGTTTGAAAATTTAAGTTGACTTTTGCACACCGACTGGTTACGGTGCCAATATTTGCAATTTTTATATAATAAATATTTTTGATCTTTAAATGAAAATATTTCCGATAAAATTTTATAAATTTCTACCAAATACAAATTTTTACCATAGCTTAGTAAGACTTTTAATTTATTTCTGTTATATGTACAAAAAATCCTTTTAACAGAGCATTACAATTCAGAGGATGCGGCAATGAACATTTTTGCTTTTGAGATGTCATTTTCAAAATTTGTTGAAAAAAGACAAACAAAATTTTTTTTTATTTTGCAGGGTGACTTTAGTGACATATGTGATTAAATAGTGACGGATCTTTGCCCCAAGAAATCTTCACAGAAAGTCAATTTCATATCTCCACAGAAGAAAATGCGCTTATGGGTGTCGGAAAAAACCCAAAAATACCGAAAAAAATTTAATTTTTGTTCATTTTTTTTATTTTTTTTTATTTTTAAAATGAAACCATTATAAGCGTTCCTTGTATTATCAAGATGTCTGAATCTGAGCTTTGTGAAAGCAGAGCAACTGTGCAGATACATATATATTAGAGGAAATGCTGCAGCCATCTAGGCAAGCGAACTCCTGTCTGGAGGATCAGCTGGCAGCCCAGCACCGGAATCGGATGCGGTAGGCCAAATGCCTACCAACCGCAAAAGAACCTGATAAGAGAACTGAGGAGATGGTGCTTAGATAATTTCAATTCATCATTCGCTACACAGCCACCGTAGAAGCTACGAAACATTTTGTTGTCTCATATCGCAAGCAGTTCCTCCAATCAGTTGTCGATTAAGGTTTGCATGAAATTTGTGGGGACTTGCAACCGTAAATGACAAAAGGCCCGAATATAACTCGCTGGGTGCATCTAAGAGCAGCGCACAAAGAGGCCCAGAAAAGATTTTAAAATTTTTAATGATTTAGGGTTTTATGCATTATTGAAAATTTTTATATAACTATTTTTAACATTAAGAAAAGACTACTGTCAGGAAAAAATATACTTTGAAATAAAATTATTTGAAAAACAAAATCTAAAATTTCTTCGAAAAAATTGCTGTGGGTCATTTCGGCTAAAATGATTTGTTTCGCTGATTCACTACACGTAATTAAATGAATCTCGAGAAATTAAAAGAGATTACAGAGGATAACTTAATATATAACTAAGAATACGAAAAACATTTGAGCTGACCTGTGCGATTTTTTATAATTTTGAAGAAATTAAATAGTTTTGAAAAATCTAAATAGGGTAAATAAATAAATGTAAAAAGTTTATTTCTTCCTAGATACTGAAAAGCTTTTAATATTTTACTTCGAAAATATCTGCACGATAATTTGAAATCTGGAATAACTTTCATTAAAACTCTAAAAACCTTTTTCAACTTAATTTTTATGGTACAAAACATCTTTCAGAACAATTCCCGCGTATGCCCAAAATACTTAAATCACTTGACATGGAATCCCTTTGAAACAGCTTGTAACTGCATAGGGATATCATACTCGTATACCTCTAAAGCAGGGGTCGAAAACCTGCTGGTCTTTGATGTGAAGCTGCGGAGCTCCTCCTCCTATTTATGGTATACGTCTTGATGTTGGTCTAAAAATGAAGCGACCTACAATTTTAAGCCAATTCCAAACGGCAAATATTTTTTATGAGGAGCTTTTTCATGGCAGAAATACACTCAGAGCTTTGCCATTGCCTGTCGAGGGGCGACCGCTATTAGAAAAACCATTTTCTTAATTTTGGTCTTTCACCGAGATTCGAACCTACGTTCTCTCTGTGAACTTTAAATGGTAGTCACGCACCAACCCATTCGGATACGGCGGCCGCCGCGGCTCTTTAATTCCATAAGCATAAAAAATAAAAAAAATTTAAATTTTTCTGAATCGTTTAACGCGGATTAGGCACCGACTCTATCTCTTAGCCATTTATACTCGCTAACTGCAAAGAACTCATAAACGAAATGGAGTCTAAGTATTTCGATCTCCTTCTTCAAAATAAAGTGGCTTGTGCGGTGGTTTCCCAAAGGTAAGGTGTTGGTAACATTTTGCTTTGCGCTTGAATGAAATAAATGCATTCCTAAGTGAAAAAGACATTAATCACCCTGAATTAGAGAACGCCAAATGGCTGCAAAAATTTTACCATATGGCGAATATCACAGCGAAATTAAACGAGCTGGAACTAAAACTGCAAGAATAGGGAAACCGAACTTATTGTTTGCTAGAAGAACTAGTTTCTTTTGAAGAAAAATTTATTGTTTTTGCGGAAGATTTTTCGAGCGGTAAATGACATCATTTTCAATGTCTAAAGCAATATCGCGATAAAACCAGTGATACTGTAGACACGAATTACTCCAGCAAAGTTACAGCAGATTTGGACAATTCAAAAGCAACAAAACCACTCTAGTATTCATAGTAAATCCTGCGAAGTCAAATAGATAGAAATCCACATTGAGCCATTTAGAATTAATGCTGATTCTGTAGAATCTGCGATTGATCGGTTTTCGATTTAAAAAGTACAGTTTTGTACAGTGGAAAATTTGGAAGAGTTGAAAAGTTGAAATGGAAGCGTTTTCTAGGTAGAACCACAAGTATTAGGAATCTGAAAATTGTGGAAATCACTAAAACACTACAAAAAGACATTGGCGCAAGAGTATCTATCTTTTCGGACAGTCAAGCAGCCATCAAAGGCCTCAAATTCCAATTTCATTTCATACAGTGTAGAGGAGAACTATAATTGCTTGGTCATTCCCTTAAAATTACTCTGATATGACATGATTTTTTACTTTTATTTGCAATAAATACTACTACTACTACTACTACTCTGATATGGGCTTCCGGTCATAGGAATGAGATAGCAGATACCCAGAATAGTAAACCTTGGTCTAGATAGAGCAGGACAGTGGCACAGTATGTGCGACATTGTCTATTCCTCTTCCTCATCTAACAACTTCTACAGAAGTACCTATCCTTTGGGCGTGTCTACCTATTAGGCAGTGCCCCGTTATGACTGAGATCAATGTGCTAAGAGAGGTTCTGGCTTAGCAGAGGTTCTGTGCGTTTAGCATTTAGAGTTCGCCACAATTGAGGGGCGATTTTGCAGGTGGCTTCATTACGCCATCTTTCGTTTACTTTCTTTATAAATTCTTCAAGGATGAGTAGCTTACATGTTTCTAAGGGTATCCCTATGTCATTGTCTATGTCTTAGGTGTCGAGTCTCGCTAGTTCATCGACTCT
This sequence comes from Anastrepha obliqua, assembly GCF_027943255.1. Classification (NCBI taxonomy): domain Eukaryota; kingdom Metazoa; phylum Arthropoda; class Insecta; order Diptera; family Tephritidae; genus Anastrepha; species Anastrepha obliqua. The sequence goes on along the minus strand of NC_072892.1, from coordinate 156,444,086 downwards.
ACAGTTACCCTCAATGTCGCGGTGACCAGGAACCCATGTTACCTTAAGGTGAAATGACTCAGCCATCTCGTTAAGAAATATGCGGCATTTCATGGCGATATGTTTTGCTTGCAGATCTACCGGAAGGAAGTTTAATGTCGCATATAATGCTTTCGATGATGTGGTTGATATCGCATCGGTTATCAGAACAGATGCTAGTCTTTGAACCTTGTCAAGTTTTTTGAAGTTCACACCCTTCTGAAGGGCATCCCATAATGGTAAGGACATATATCGAGACTATTTTTTTATGCAAAATAAAACTAACACATTTTTCCATGTTTTTGTTTTGCATCGTAAGTTAAGCGACCGATTGGTACACATGCAATTCACAGTAAAGTGGAATATTTTTTGGAAAGTTATAGCTGAAGGGCGAAGTATCCAGTGCTTTAGTTTTTTTGGAGTGGAATAATTTTTTATACAAAATTACCAAAGAAAATTTTTTTAATTTATTTATTTAATTTTAATTTAATTGTTTATATTATTTTTATTCCAATTTTTGTATTTATTTTATTTTATTATTTATAATAACTCCACTTTTAAAAAATATAATTAATAAAAAACAAATTTGGAAATTTCCACTTTTATTAAATATAAAAATAAAAAAAATGTTGGAATTTCTTTTTACAAAGTTTGTGTACGTAGTAATTAAGACGTCATTTTCAAAGAAATCAAAAATAGAGGCTTTCCTTACAGATTTCGTGTGTTGCGCTTTTATAATAAAAAAGAACGGGGCACAAAAGTCCATGAGGTCGAAGAACAAACCCCATAAAAAATAAAAAAATTAGAATTTCGTATCCAATTATTGATATCCTTTTATAACTCACCGAGTTCATTTTGGTTGTATTCCAATATCAAAATCCTTGAGGCTTAGCAGGCAATACAAAATTACTACTTGTTTATGAAATGTTTTATTTTCTTTAAATATGTTTTTCTTTATTATTTTAAAGGCGTTGAAATGCTGGAAAAAAATGTAAAGGTACAACAGCGCACTGACTGTAATAAAAATAACAAAATAAAAATCAAAATAAAAATAAAAATAAAAATAAAAATAAAAATATTGTAAGTGCAGATTTGATGGCTTTTATTTTAGTTGTTTATTTTTGGTCTGAATTTTTGTTGATTTATAATTAACACATTCACAACTTTCTTTCAATACGCAATTAAAGTTTTCAGTTTAAACACTGTAATATTCACTCGTAATTAACAGCAAAGGCATAATTACAACGGTAGCAATGTTTACGCTAGCCCACAGGCAAATATAGTGCATACATACGCAGATACACACATGCGAGTTTATTTGTACGTTTTTGGTTTTCCCTGCGGCAATATTAAATTTCCGCGCCTTTTTTCAATTGAGTGCACACGTTCGGAAATAAATTGAAAATCCAGCAACAAATATTTTATTGGCTTTTTATTTATGTACTCCAAACACACTTAGCAAACCGTTACGTTTGTAGGAACGCTATTGAAAATGTTCGTAATCCCGCATGAGACGTCTTAACCAACTGAATACACGCTGCAGACTGAATGGGTGTTGACGAGCGCATCCCTGAAGACGTCAAAAAACCGCCATGCAGCCGCAAGCGCTTGGCAGAGGGTTAGACTGCACGCGAATCAAAAGTCCAAGAAAGCAGAATGCGGAGGCAAAAGCTAAAGTTTGCAAGCAACACAAAAAGAGTTGTGTGTGTGTGCGTGTTAGGTGACTTAACACAAGCGAATAGCCAGAGCAGCACGAAGTGGGAAAAGTCGGCTTGAGTAACGTTGAGTGCCGGAATGTTGTTGGCAACATCAGCAAAGCAACAAATGCTGCTAGGGCTACTATATAAACAAAAATGTTGCTAAGGCTACTAGAGGCATAAGAAATGTTGCTAAAGCTCACTAATAGCCCGAAAAATGTTGCTAAGCCCACCACTGGTACACAAAATGTTGTCGAATGTTGTGCTGCATTTAATTGCTGATTTGCCGCGCTCATGCAGCTTTAATCGATTGAGGTGTTTGTAAACAAAAACTAATCAGGAAGAGTCGGCGAAAAAGTGCAAAATTGGAAAATAAAACTAATGCTGCATACATATTCAAGTCCAGTAAGTCACAGCGGCAACGCTAAGCGCGATGACTGGTAACTTAAATCATAACCATAGCTAATGGCAATAAAGCCGGCTTAATTGTTATTTATTCACGCTACTTCTATTATTTCTACTGCGCTTCGGCTGGCTGTCATTTGGAGGTATTACCGGAGCGTTTGTAGTTGTGGGTGCTTTGGTAAACCTACAAGTAGTTAGCAATAAACATGAAAGCAAAAACAAAAAGCAAAAGTAAAAAAAAGAAAAAAATTGGAAAAAAAAATTCAAAAACAGCTAAAGCAAATATAACTACAAAACAACAATGAATCAGAAGAAAAAACACACACAATTAAATGAAATATGATTGGCGCCGTAACTGTATGCTTGGCACTTGTTGAGTCGCGCGCTGCCTACCACCTTTTCTTCTCTCATTTTCTTTTTCTTTGCCCGCTGCTGCTGCTTATCGGTCAGACCGGATCGTAAATAATAAAAAGTATTATTCATTACCTCTTATTTTCATTTTCATTTTGTGTTTCGTTTTTTTATTATTATATTATTTTTGCATTTAATTCACTTCACTTGCTTGGCCAGTTTTTTGCGCTGAATGGGAAAATTTCACTAGTTCAATAAAGAAGATTAGCAAAACACTTGAATGCCGCCAAAGTACCGTCGAGGGTCATCCACAGCTGCGCATCTCTTTGCTGTTACGTGCCACGTCATTGCGGTATGTTTCATGCGCCACATTGTGTGGCATAAGCGCGAGGAAGGAGGGAAAGGCAGCTCAGCAAATATTTACCGCGAAATTAAGTAACAAAAACTTGCTCGCCGCATTTCTGGTGGATGATACGATTGTTACGGTTGCGCATATTCGTATTTACTCGACTCAATTGCATGTCGTATGTGGACGCCCGTACTTACAGAGAAGATGCAGCTTCAGCATCTCCGATTTTGGTAATGAATTATGGAAGTGAAACGCCAAGCTTAAAGTAAGAAAGGCCTAGAGAAATTACAATAAAATGCGAACTCTCGTTATATGAGCATACAATAATTATATCTGATACAATTTAGTTGCAGCGCTTTTATCTATAATTTCTCCAATCATCTGACCCGATAATCCCTACTTGAAAATTTTTAGAGTGCATCCGATCTCAACATTCTCAGATTCTTTGCAGTGAATTGGACTTAAGGAAAGGTAGGCTTGAAGAGTCCCTAAAATAGAGGGAAACCTAAGAAGATATTTGGTAGTTGGTATATTTTTTTCATTTCATTTCGATTACATTGTTAAGACCTGGAGCTGGCTGATAGGTCTTCCATCCAATATATAATACCTGTAGCTTCAGTTAAGCGATTGAAGGCTGAAGGTATATATATATAATGGGCGCTTAAATCCTTTATTGGTTATTTGTCCGAGCCTCTCTTCCAATTTGATGTTGAATGTGCTCGTTTTCGATCTTTTCCTGTACTCGTCTACATGGGTTTCGGATAAATTTTCTTCTTTACTTTATTTTTGTTATCTGTAATAAGTTTCCTTCGAAAAAAATGGCGGATTTGTCCAGGTTTTCTAGTCCAAGCAAGCTGCAATTGCCAGGTATATAGAAATACCCTAGTAGCATGTTTATATCGCGAGCCACTTGATGCAAGGTGGATTTTTTTTTCGTGGGTGAGTAGGGTTCAAAATGCCTTCGCACTTACAGCGACCGTCGTCTACCGCGTCGTGTGGTATGGCCACTAAAATGATCCCTCCGCTCCTTCTAGGGAGTGCTTTCTATATTACTTTGGGAGGGCCCAGAACGGCATCCATAAGGGACCAACTCTATTCACCCATGTCTGGGTCCGGTATATTTGTAGCCAGTTTTCATGCTATAGGCTCGTCTTCTTGTGTCTCTATCTGTGCGGCTTCACTTTGTTGCACTGTGTCGAGGTCAATCTTTTTTTCGTAGTACGTTCTCGATGTATTTCTTTACCGCGTTCCAGCTGTTCCCACGTTCGAGCATTTTGCTGATTATGTTGCTCGGTGCGATCTCGCCAATCTGCTCCCTTAGAGCATTTCTTTCCGCGAGCCATCTGTCACAACTAAAAACGTATGTCCAGCGTCGTCGCTCAGCGCTTCCCGGTATATGCACTTAGAATCGGTTACCTTGCCCATGCGGTATAGGTATCTCCAAAAGTATCCGTGACCCGAGAGGAACTGAGTTAAGAAGAAGTTCACTTCTCCGAAGTTCCTTTGAACCCATTTGTCTATTGATGGAATATGTTTCGCCGTCCATCTGCCACTCGGTTCAGTGTCAGATCGGCTTTGTCCCCGCAACATGGTTTGGCATCTCCGTTCTGAGAAGCTAGTGATGACGTGTTCCTTTTTGAAGTCCCCTACATGCTTTCGTACCCGGACCATCAGGTTGACGTGTATCTGCCCGCTGATCACAAAAATTGCTGCGCCTGAGACAGTGCGATAGGCCAAAGCAACTGTGGGTGCCGCTGTTCGTTGCCTCCAGTGCTTTGCGTTTGACTTTGCAGTTTAGCACAATTCCCCATACTTCGCTGAAACCGTATTGCCTTGCTGACAATCCTCCTGGCGGATGCCACTAATCCGTGGTCAGACGCATCGAATACTTTTAGAGCCGGAGCGTTTGTATCCATTAGGACGACATGACCCAGCCAACGTAGTCGCTGTATTTTTATTCGCTGCGCTATGTGTATTTGTCGTAAAGCTCATACAGCTCATTGTTCCATTGCCTATGACTTTGCTATAAGGTGGATTGCTTTAGCTTCGGTACTCACCATGGACCCTATCGGCTTAGGAGGATCTACTAGTAGCTACGCTACCGCCGGCATCACTCTCGGTATCATTGAACTTCCTAAGCCTCCTCATCGCGGAAAGTTAAGAATCTCTCGAGGAGCGTTTAAGTGCCAAACTATCACACTTACAGAGAAAGTATTCAAGAGTCTCCTTCCTTGCAAAGTCTCCACAGCTTCTGGAATGGGAGCTCATTGGTAAACCAAGCTTTTCCGCGTGTGTGCCTAACGTCCAAGGATCGGTAAACACAGCTAAGAGCTTGGAAACAGAACGGCGTGGAGTCCCTTGAACTTTCTATGTCTTGCGTCTATTGTACAGGGGCCAAAGGGTTTTCGAAATTGAACATGAAGAAATGGAGCTCCATCTCTTCTTCGCTTTCCTGAGAAATAATTTATGTACTTGCCCTTTAACAACTGTCAGAGGGATGCCGATGACCGGGTAGGAAGTCTCTGAGATCAATTCAGTACCCTTCCTGGCAAGCTCATCAGCAATTTCATATCCCTCTATGTTCTTATATCCTGGAACTCAGCTCAGTGATGTGTTACCTACACACCCAAGATATTTCATCTCCTTATTACAGGAGCCTTGATCGCAGCTTGACTATTGGAAAAAAAAAGTTAATATCTCCCTCCCTCTCACGTTCCATAAGCATTTTACATGCCTGCAGGAGCGCAAAGACTTCTGCCTGAAAAACATTAGCTGTATTCGGCAATTTTAAGAAAATATATAAGTTGGCTGATTTTGAGAAAACCCCAGCTCCGACTCTCGATTCCATCTGGGAGTCGTAAAAAGCAGTTGCATTGCAGATTCTCCTCTCTTTCTAATCCTGCATACTTAGAAAGATTGCCGTGGCACAACGTTCGAACTCCAGTTTGTGGATAGAGAGTTCTTTCCGAAGTTCAGAGAAAAGTGGTTTTAAGTGCCTAAAACTGCTACCATATTCGTTGAGAGATTGCCTCTAGAGGCTAAGCTCTTTTAACCTGATTGCACTTTGAACAGCGATGAAAATAACGTAAAAGTCAATGGGAAGTAAGTGCAAAACGGCATTCAGGGCAGCACTGGGTCAAGTTCTACAAGCAGTCCGTTGCACCATCCCCAGTTCAGTGATATCATAGCCTTTCCAGGAACCTTCGCACCAAATTCGACCACGGGATATATTAAAAATTGGCAGAAACACCACGGTGTACTTCTAAAGCATGACTTGTGGTTTGAGTCCCTATTTTTTGCCAAGCATATAAGTGGAATGAGTGGGAGGCTATATTGCATGAGCAGAAAGCTATGCTGGGCTTCTGTACCCGATTTTCAATCTGTAGCTTCCAATGGAGTTTGGAGTCAGGTATCACTCCAAGATACTAAATTCCGATGAAAGCGCGGGTAAACACGGCACCTAACCAACCAAATCATGCGGCGTCAACTGCACTATAGACATCATCGACAACCAAATGCGAATTTTCATAACTTTTTCTCATATTGTTTATTTCATGCCTTTCACGTAAACATTTTTATTTCAATGCCAATGTTTTGCTAAATTTTACAACGCATTTTCGTTTTTTACTTTCTTTACTCCAAAAGAAATTCCGCGAAAGTGAGTTGTTTTTTTGTATTTACACTTACATTTTTTATGTGCCTTGGAATTCCTTGCTCTCCAAACAGGATTTTCGCTTTGGATGCATACAAATGCTTGCATAGGTGGGCTTTTCGCAAACATTGCATAATAGCAAACTGCCGTTGGCGCATCTTCAGTTTAAATAACACAGCCGCACACAACAATTCACTTGGGACTAGTTTTTGTGCTCGTTTACGACTTGTCACCTGCCGCGGCGAGTCGTGAAACTTGGCATTACCAAATACTTAATATTTACTTATATGTACAAGTGCATACTTACATATACATATACCAAATACTTATGCAAGAGGCTGATTTCAGATGAGTAGCAAATTCCCAAAAATACTGAAAAGAAGACAACAACAATAGTAATAAGAAAATTCTCTATACGTCTTTTGGTATTGTACATAATCGGAATTTTTCTAGAATTCGCAATATAGAAATCTACACATGTGCATACGAATATATGCTCGTCCTTTTTTTGTTTTTTGGAAAGAGGTTTAATTCAAAATGTGAGAAACATCATCAAGGGTGCCGTCGTACCAGAGGTATGGCTGTCAATTGACACACCTAGGCCTGCAGCAGGCCCATTGTGATACCACCAGGTCTGCTCCCTCTTCTCACTCTACATTGTCCTCATTGAACCAACCTGTGGCTTTAATATATCTAACAAGGCTTGTTATTTTTAAAATTGCTACTTCTGCCAAGTTATTCAAGGAACTTTTTCCTAAAATATTGAACTTTCATGCATCCAAAGCCATGCCCCCGCATAGAAAGTGTTCTAAAGTCTCTTCTTCTTCAATGCCGTTACAGCTTCTGCAATAGTCATTATAGGGTGCTCCAAATCTACTGGTATGCCTGCCAATCAAACAGTGCCCTGTTAGAACACCAAGAAGGTTTCTCATGTCTTTCCTGTTCAGTTTCAACAGTCGGCTTGTGCGCCCCATGTTCCATTCCGGCCATGTCATTCTACTTGTTGCACAGGTCAGGGACTGAGTCCATAGCCTGTTGGTAGCTCTGATAGGGTGTTTGTCTAAAAGCATCTTACAAGTTGCTGTTTGGATCGGTAAGTGGTGCCCAATCCCACTAGTTCATCTACTTTGCAGTTGCCTGCTATGCCGCTTTGACCCTGCACCCAGAGCAGGCTTATTGTAAAGTACTGTGCCAGAATTTCAGCTTGAAATATCATATATTGCAGTGATTGGGTAGCCAGAATGAAATGTTGGCACTCATTTCCTCAGAGTGAAAGCCTCCGCCTACTTGTTCATTTAGCTTGAAGCCATCAGTACATATACTGACTCCACTTCTTCCATTGTCCCAATCTTCTCTCGCTGGGAATGCTCCTACTAATACTATAAAATTCCACACCTTGCGTCCAGATTCCTCTCCTGCGGGCGAACGGAGACTCTATGTCTGCGATAATAATTTCTTCGTCAGTTCTCCTAAAGTAAATGGTACATCGGAGTTTTTGCGATAATGTGAAATTTACAAACTATCGTCTTATCTTCTGTCTGATACTTTAGTAAGTGCATATCTGAAGCGTCTGTTCCATTGTTTGTTTGTCTGAACAAGTTCGTGTCCGGTGGTGTGCTGCGGCTTTCGTCGCTGTTGAGCTTTTCTTTCCCAAACAATATGTTGCAGTTTCATCATGATTGAGACCGCACACGCTCTTACGAATCCATGCCCTGCATAAGTTCGATCTCTGTCGACGGATGTTCTAAGACCTCCGCGAGCAAGGTCTTCGATCTCCGCTAAAGTGAATGCAGGGAAAGTTCACATGCTATGCACTCTCTACTGAAATGGGGCAGCTGGGGCAGTAGGAGCTGTCTGTAAGCTGAAAGCGATGTAGATATTCCAGAAAACAGCCGTTACCAGTTGGATTATTTGGATGAGCTAATAATCAATGTCGCCGCGTCTTCTTCTCACCGACTTCTCCAGGTTAACGATAAGTTCGTTCGTCCAATGGCCTTTCGTAGACGCTTTCCAACTTCTTTGTCAATGCGGTGCGCCTGTGTGTCCGAAACATCTTACGCATATGGCTATTTTTAGCGTCGGCTCATATCGGCGCTGCGTAGTAGATTATTGAGTCGGCTATTGTTAACAATAATCACCTTCTTTCGCCTTGTGGCCCACCTACGTTCGAAAGAATTCTTGCCAGTGCTCCATTAACAACCGCTGATTTACAATTGACTATTGCCTGAAGCTTAGTCTTGCGTTAACCATTACGCCCAGATACCTAATGGAATCCGGGGACAGTGTTTTGGACCAACCCCCACAAGTTTCATCGTTTTCTTTTGTCTACGAGCACTTTTTTGGACCGCTTCTGTTTTCTGTGCTGTTAACTCCAGGCCCGCGTTCGTTAGCCATCGCTAAACTCCCAAAGTGGCATCCGTCTAAATTATCGAGTCTTTATCAACCACCACATGCGCAATGTCGTCAGGGTACCTAAAAATTTCGGCTTTATCCGGGAGCTATAACTGTAGAACCCCATCATGCATAGAATTGGGCCGCGGATCAATCCTTGCCGAACAGCCCCAGAGGATTCATTGGGCCATTATCAGTACCATATTTTAAAATATGAATAGCTTCTAATGATGCGTAATAGGTAGATAACTGCACATCACTACATTGGTCGTCCTCCGCTGATAGCTTCCTGGGATTGTGTCACTCTTTGAGTTGCAGCAACAGTTGAGTTGACTCGCCGAAAACCGATAGTCCGATAGATCAGATAGTCTGCTGGGGCTCTCTAGGTATTTACTTATTTTGAACTTGTTGCATTTATGTATCCTCTTCTTCTTCTTCTGTATAGTTTATATGCTTGTATTATTACAAGTATGACACTTACCTCCTAAAATGTGTACTAGTAAAGGGTTCTCCATTAAGGGGCAAGCTGTGTGCAAGGTATTGGAAAATTCCTATTCTTGTCATGTTTGTATGGACTATAAAATCATTCAAATATCGAGTCACAACTTTCTGTGAATATCAAAAAATGGTATCATGTCACTTTTTCAAAAATTCCTATTGCCTTTCACACTTCTTTTATCATTTCTAATATTTTACTTCAATCTGTTAAGGAGTTCAAAAATTAAGTAAAATTCTTGACTATTTTTCACTAGAGAAAACTTAATATACTCGATGCATATCCTCGAAAATGTCCGAGTAATAAAATCGCACAGGTGTACGGGTATCCGTCATCGATTACTTTTATTCCGAATGGAACTAGGTACGATGCCTCGCAATGACTTCAATTTCCTTAAATGACTATCCGGTAGTATTATCTTTTTCTAAAGCGTTCTCTCCCATGTAAACCTAAGCTGACCTTTCCGTCTGCTACGGTGCGGGTTCCATTCTAGCCTGTCTGCAGACTTCGGTTGTGTCCCTTCGTAAGGTATGCCCGATCCATTTCCTCTTTCTACGTTATACTTCTGTCAGAATAGGTAGTTACTTGTCTTGATACCAAAGATCTGCATTGGAGTCAATTTTAGGCCACAGGATGTGTTGATAAAAACTTGTAGTTTCTTGGCGAGCAAGTCCGTCATCAACCATGTTTCGCTGCCATACAGAAAAACCGATTTGACATTGGAATTAAAAATATGCAATTTAGTAATAGTGGAAATTGTTGAGGAGTTCCTGCCACGGGTTTTTGCGTTTCTAGGCTGAATGTGATCTACTGCACCGTCGACAAGCAATATCACTGGATGAGATAGACCAGCAACATGGGTAGACTGGTGGATATTGAGGGATGAAAAGGACAAGCAACATCACTGGATTGGTGGATATCTGTGGACAAGCAACATTGGTGGATTAGATGGACCAGCAACATTATTGGATTGGAGGATATCGGTGAACTGGTGGGCTGGTGGACATGCAACATCAGTGGATTAGATGGACCAGCCAACTTGGTGGATACCGATGGATAGGTTGGATCAAGAACATGGGTGGACTGGTGAATTTCGGTAGTCAAGAAACGTCGGTAGATAAGATGGACTAGCAGCATCGGTAGACTGGTGGATATTGGGGGAAGAAAAGGACAAACAACATCACTGGATCGAAGGACATCGGTAGGCCAGCACCAGCAGTGGACCAGCAACACCGGCGGATTGGTGGTTTTCGGGTGACCAGCGATATCGGTGGATGACATGGATAAGAAACATCTGTGGACTAGTGGATACCGGTGAAAGGGATGCAACAGCAACATCGATGGATTGGCGTATATTGGTGGACAAGCAACATCTGTGGACTGGTGGGAATCGGTGGATTAGATGGACCTGCATTGCTTCCCAAATCGGAGAGTTGTCAACATTTTCAATATTGGTATTTGTCGCATTGATACTGTTGTCCCGATCTGCTCCATTCACTCTTAGTGATTTTTCACTAAACTATGCTTTATGAGCATTTCGTTATAAAGGGTGGTTAAATTTTAAGGACCGATGTTGAATGTGAACCACACCTAAACGTCAAGCTTCTTCTGCATTTCATTCAACATTTTTCAATTTCAGACTAACTCAATTTGAACCATGGAAAGATACACAATCGAGCAACGCCTTAAAGTTATTCAGGCTTATGATGAAAACGGGTGTTCAAATCAAAATGCATATCGCGCACTTCGTGATTCAGTGATAAGGCACATTTTCACCTCAGTGGATTCGCCGCATTTGGGCGAATGATAATCGAAGAGTGATTGCCGAAAAACCAATGCAGCCACAAAGAGTGACTCTTTGGTGAGGTTTATGGGTCGGCGGCATCATTGGGCCGTATTTTGTCCAAAATGAGGGCGGTCAGGCAGTTACTGTGAATAGTGTTCGCTATCGTGAGGTGATAACGAACTTTTTATGGCCCGAATTGGAAGATATGGATGTGGACGATATGTGGTTTCAACAGGACAGTGCCACTTGTCACACAGCTAACGAAACAATGGTCGCGGCGATGTCGATTGGCCGCCAAGATCATGTGATTTGACACCGTTGGACTTCGTTCTTTGGGGTTATTTGAAAGAAAAGGTGTATGTCGAGCAACAATTCAAGAGCTAAAGGATGAGATAATTCGGCATATGAACGGCAGCTGAATTATGCCTTACGGTCATCGAAAATTTGGACCATCGGATGGAGGTGTGCCACAGAGGCCACGGCGGCCATAATTGAGCCATACCAATATTATCATAATAAAGAGAAATGACAATAGTTTTCTAAAAAAATGTATTTTATTTAAAACCAACACCGGCCCTTGAAACTTAACCATCCTTTACATTGACAAGCATTTGTTTTTACAACATAAAAAAAATCGTTTAGAATTAATTTGAAAAAATATATTCCAAACTTATTGACATTCCGACCTTATCAATATGCAACTCACTTTACTCAAATGCCTAGGGCCTAAATTCGTTGCATAATCCACAAGTCAAAAACGAAGCCCTATTGGCTCATCCAGTAAGATTAACTCGAAACCATAGCAAATTCCACTTGCGCTAAGAAATTTCTATACTTCATCTAAATCAGCGTGTGAGTATCTGGAAGTTTTGGCACTTTAAATATAATTTGCGGATAAATTTGAAAAATCACAATCGTCACGAATTCGTGGCATGTTAACAAGGGCAAAAAGTTATTTGTGATGATTAACCGTTACTTATGTGCATACAGATGTGCATACATACAAGCTAATATACATGCATTACATGTGTTTTATATGTAACATCGCTTTGCGCATGTGTGGGTGCTCAAATTAAAGCTTGCCATAAGGCCATATGAGAGGCAGCACTTATATCATAAGTAAATATGTATATACATACACAGAGATTACTACATGCCTCCACACACATGCACATATGTATATACATTTAAATAAACAATAATCATTATAAACAACAGACGACCGATTTCGAAGACAAAGCCAAGCCCAATTGAAGCGCGATTTTCTATTGAATTAGCGTGGCGAAAGTCGGCATCGGAATGGATTGAATAGGAAGAGCAAATGTTGGCAAAAACTTCAACATGCCAGCAACCAAATGGAGCTGATGACGATGCTGTCATTGTACGCGTTGCAAAGCAGAAAAAAAAACCAAAGCAGAAAAAAGGAACACAAATGAAAATGAAAATGAAAATGTCAAAAAGGTCGTCGGCGGCAACAACACAGTCAATGAGCTTTCAACTTGCCGTACAAACAGCAAAATTTTGCAATATCTATTTATATACATATTTATATTTATATTTATATGTATGTATGTATGTGTACTTGTTCATAAGTGTGCATATGTATCTGTGCTTTGAGTGAAGTCAACAACTAGCTGCACTTACTTTACAACCTGGCACTTCCAGCACCAGAGGCTGGGACTGTAACAGTTTGCGGCATGTGGCACGTTAAGAGCGTCTTCGTGAACTCGGTATCGCACCCGCTGCAGAAGCGTGCAAAAAGCGGCACATTGCCGGCTCAGCCAGCGGTTGTTGCCACTTAAGTGATTATGCTATGAAAATATGTGTGTATATGTATTTATATTAGGGTAGTTCAAATAAAAATTTTTTTAATATAATTTTTAATATATTTTTTATTATGCATGTGTGTGTTTATAATATGTATATTTAAATGTTTCTATATTAGGTTGGTTCAAATGAAAATATTTTTTTAAATATTTATATTTCTTGATATGTTTTTAAACTTTTTTTATATTTCGTAAAATATGTTTATTATATTTTTAATAATTTTTTATATATTTAAATTTATGTATTGTATTGTATATTAGGGCGGTTAAAAAAATATTTCTTGATATTAATTTTTTATATTTTATATTTTTTTCAATATGTTTTTAATATATTTAACCATACATGTATGTAAGTTCGGATGGTTAAAAAAAATACTCTTCCTATTTTTTAAATAAATTTTTTGAAATGTTTTTAATATTTTTTTCAATATGATTTTAACATTTTATATTAAAATTTATATATAGTTAGCACTCACACCTTTTATTCGGTGTTTGGCCGAGCTCCTCTTCCTCTTTGTGGCTTGCGTCTTAATGTTGTTACACAAATGGAAGAAAGAAATATACTAGGAGGCTTGTCATTGCCTGCTGAAAGGCGACCGCTATTAAAATACATGTTTTTTTTTATTTTTTTTTTATTTTTTTATATATTTTTTATACATTTTTAATATATTTCAAAAAAAAAATTTTTTAATATAATATATCTAAATGTATGTACTATGCTAAGGTGGTTAAAAACAAAATTTTTAGTATTATTTTTTATATATTTTTTAATATGCTTAAAAATTTCTTTTTATATTTTGTTAGTATATTTAAATGTATATTAGTGTGGTTAAAATAAAAGTTGATTTTGCTCTTTAATGCATTTTTGATATATTTAAATTGAGGTTTATTAGGGTGGTTCAATCAAATCATTTTCTCAAAGGTTTTCATTATTTTCCGTTAGTATCAGAGCCGATCTAGCATGAAATTGTAGCTTATTTTGTAAGCAAAAAACCGATCACATATTTGAGCTGACTGAAAACCACCATCTAGGGCCAGTAAAGCTTGAAATCTTGCATACTTAAGGTGAGTTGAAATAAATTTAAATATTTAGATGAAATAAAAAAATGTGTCACTGTAACTGCTGAGGCATTTTGAACTCTATTTGACCCACCAAAAAAACAAAAAAGGGAGGTTGCTCCAGCTTCAGCAACATACTTCAAATCCAAAGGCTACAGAATAAAGTCTTGTGATGCGCTGCTACTGTTAATGTAAGCATCAGCGACCTTGACCGGGATCGTTCAGCTGCCATCGTAATTAGAAAAAATGCCCCATCTCATATGAGTAAGCTATATCATCATGTCAACAGCGAGGCCTCTGCCCTCACCAACCAACACAAATGGTTTGGAAGGTTGAAACGCAAAAAGCCGCAGTACCTAATGCAACTCCTAATCAACTCCTTTGCAAATGTTGTGCGAAGCATTGTCATATTATATTGTATTATTATTAAAACCAAACAAAATTTTTTATTAGTGTATTTATTTATTTAAAAAGTTTTAGTAACAGAAGCAAAAACTTGCAATAGCACCGAATAATAGGGCACTAGGAGGACTATTATCTGCCCCTCTTTCGTTTCCGAAAGGTGATTGGCTCCCCATCGTTACTCGAGAAAATTAATTTCAATATTCCCCAGCAAAGCTTACGAAATCATGATATTGTCTGATTAGGGATGGTTAGAGCAAATCATCCTTAGAATGCTCCAATTTCTAGAACTTCAAGAGAATTTAATTTGTTTCCAAACTAATTGGCCCAAATATTTCTTCCACAAAGAACTACTTCAAAGTGTTACTAAATGAAGTGTTTAACTACATTCCCAGTACAATTGAATATTTTTTCTTTGTAAACTATAAGAAATGTTACATTTTAGTTCATTCATCAAAATGAAATAAGTAAATTATAAGATTAACTTATTTTTGATTGAATTGCTTAGCATTAATGTATTTTTCATAGGCTGAAAATAAATGCTGCGCTTCTCTATTATTAATAATAAAATAGTGAAATAAATGAAAAAATAAATAAAAATTAAGTTTAAAAAAATTATGAACCACCCTAATACAAATATAGGTATGTATGCACGTACATATGTGTGCGTATTCGCGTGGAGTTGTTATGAATGGAAAAAGCGTAAATGTTTGCGGAAAGATTACAGCTACGTATTTTCTATTTTTGGCCGCTATGACACTGACGCGCCTGCTGAACATGACGAACAGCTATGACGATGATTTGAACGATCATAATGACTTTGCTGATAATAACAAGAGCTTACAATGGCTCTTACCCTCACAGCATTTCAGTCATACCACAATTGGGATTCGTCATATGTGTGCGATTATTACAGGTGTCCAATGCATTTTAACAGCTCTTTCGTGCTTTAAGCTTCTCGAATTACAAAATTTTCTATCGAAGCTGTCTTTCAATTGACTTGAATGTGTTGGAGCTGGCTTAGACTTCTCAAATTACAAAATACTACTACTACTTTGCTAATATTTACTTCCCTGCCGCGATTCATACGAATCCCTGTTTACAAAATGCAACAAGCTAGGCAACTGAAAAATTGCAAAGAAGATGTGTGCCGACTGGAATACTTCAGAAATAGAAGATCTATCAAAGGACTAAAGAAATGATATTTTCAGTTTAAAAACCATAATTGCAAAAAATTTGTCGCTTGATGAACAAGAAGCAATACTCGGTTTCAAAGCTGCAAATTTGAGGACAAAATGGAAACATTTCCTAACTACCAATACCTGGTCATAGTAACATTGCTGGAAACTGCGAAGCTGACTAGCTGGCCAGACAAGAAACCAGTGAGGTAGTGTGCCCGCGAAAGGAGGGGATCGGGATCCCCTTGACAATCTGCGCTCTACTCCTGGAAAGATGGGCTTTGCACCAATTCAGCATGCGTAGGGCAAGTACACGAACGTGTAAGGTCGCGAAGTCCTTCTGGCCACGTTTGGATCGGAGGTGTTCGAGGGATATTCTGCGGGTGACAAAATCTCAGCTCCAGATAAAATAAATACAACATGCTTTGAGAAATGAGCGATGCCATACCCACTTTTGGGCAATGCATCTATCTCGATAAAGACTTAATAAGACTCATCCTTACTTGGTACGTTTTTGATAAGAATGGAAAAGAGAGTTTGATAAATTTAGAGTTTTATAGAAAATTTTATTAAAATGAAAAAATAAAAAAATCTACAATTTTTTCATGTATTTATTTCCGCGGCAAAACGTTCAGTTTTGACCATTCTTCCTTTCGCCATGTTACTTTTTTCCGTATAAAAGTATAAAATACAGCTCCTTTCTGAATATAAACCAAATAAATTCTATTTCCACATTTTATATAAAAATTAAAGAAAATGTCCATATATTTTTTAAAAACAAAAAAAAAAAAGAAAAGACAAACAAAACACCTTGCATTTGTTATATAGAGAAACTGCACAACATCGCACAGTGGTTCCGCCATAGGACATTGGATGAAAATAGTCTTGTTAAAATTATGCAACAATATTTAGCTAAATGTTAGTTCATTAGTCATAGTAACTTAGAGTACAAAAGAAATTTCAACTGCACAAACAATTCACTTATAATTGTGCCTCCAAAGTAAGAGAATTTGAAAAGTGATAGTTAGCGTGGTCTCCGCTCCGTACTTACGCAGTTCCGGGAAGTGTGATTTTTCTAAGCATTACTGTGTTTATGACCTGTTGTACAATGGAAATTCAAGTTAAAGGTATGTACGACATGTTAAACGTTTTGTTACCTTTTTTAAATATTATTTAATAGGTTTTCAGACCGTACGAAATACGTACTTTAAAATTTGCAGTTTATTTTTTTTATAAGAAGTTTGCAAATTTGTAACTAAGTTCGCACGAATCTGCACAAATGAAACATACATTAAAATATTCCTACGTATGTCCTCTTTAAGGAAAAATAATTTCCAGCTGCGATGACCTGCGATTGCGCTTGATATAGGGTCTAATCTGTACCTATGTGTAGGATTTTGAAAAATGTGATTCTACCAAGATTGCTAATAAATTTTTTTTTTGTTTTATGTTCAAATTTGAAGTGTTCATTTACGCGCATGCATATTCTGGACACATGGTTATGTTACAATAGCATTAAAAATGATGTTGATAGATGTCGCCACGTACTGAAGAACATAATTCAAGCTTTACCAAACTCTGAGAATTTAACCTTAGAAGACGTTGAAAATCGTGTTTCTTGGATCTGTTCACGGATTTCTCGATACTAGAAAAAAGTGCAAAGATCAAAAACAAGACTGATTGCCAAGTACAGTAATTGGTTAACTGAAACCGCATTATGTGTGTTGAAAAAGCGGGAGTTGGGCGAGGTGACAAACTCTACGAATCCTTCTCCGAGCGAGCACAGGCAGAGACACAGAGCAGATTTTTTAGATTGCAGTAAGAGGACAAAGCGTCGCAGGTTATCCGATCTAGCTAATGTTGGTAGTTCCGCTATTCATGCAATACTAAGTAATTCAAAGCAATCAAATTCAAATTCTTTAGAATTCAATACGGAGGAAGTTTTGTCTCTATTTGATGAGGCAAAACTCACCAAACATCAGTATTTGTTATTAAGAGACTTTATTCACTCAAAATTGCCTAACGCTTTACCATCTTATAAAAAAGTTCTTGACGCAAAAAAAAGGTGTTACCCAACAGGAATTGGCGTTACAAAATCATCTGCCGAAATTAATTTACAATGTTTGTTGGACCACACTTGCTCTCGAATTCTCGAATCTCAAAAACCAGTATTGGTAAATATATCTGAATCAAGTTGCACTGAGTACTGGATAGAGCGAATACAAGCAAAGTTTTTCTGATCCGAGAACGGAAGATGGAAGTTTAATTATTACATCTTATGTACCCTTGAAATTAATTTGCAAATCGATTACCTCTGACCCAGACAAGATAATTTGGAAGAACCTTCGCCCATCCTCCACAAGGTTTTGTCGGCCAATACGTTTTCAATTTGCTAAAGAAACTAAAGCTCTTTGTGTTCAAGAAGAAGAGCATTTTAAAAAAGCTATTAGTGACTTGAATCCGACTATTGTTAAAATCGATAACCATAGTTATAAAGTAAGTCATTCTTTGCAATTAACTATGGTTGATGGTAAAATGTGCTGTGCTCTTAGTGACTCATCTACGAGTAAATGTTATATTTGTGGTGCGACATCTAAAGAAATTAATGACTTAGAAAAGTGTAGAAACAAACAAGTAAAATCCAGTAGATTTGAATTTGGTTTCTCACCCCTGCATTCTCGGATTAGATTTTTTGAATACTTTATTCATGTTTCTTATAGAATCGAATTTAAAAGGAGGCAAGCACGTTCATCTGAGGAAAAAGCACTTTTAGCTAAGAGAAAGGAATTTGTTCAGAGGGAGTTTAGAGACCAATTAGGCTTGATAGTTGACAAACCGCGAAGTGGAGGAAGTGGCACCTCTAATGATGGAAATACAGCACGAAAATTTTTCCTTCATTCAACCATATCATCCGAAATCACAGGAATAGACAAACACGTTATAGACAGATGTAGTTATCTCCTACAATGTCTTTCATCTGGTTTTAAAATTAATTCGAATAAACTCAAAATATACGCACTAGACACTGCTAAAATTCTAGTTAGTAAATATTCATGGTATAATTTACCTGCATCAGTTCATAAAGTGCTCATTCATGGGTCGGAGGTGATCGATCATTGTTTATTATCAATTGGAGAATTATCAGAGGAGGCAGCTGAATCATGTAATAAATAAGTGAAACAATTCAGACGTGACAATACCAGAAAGCACTCAAGAACTGTAACTAACACGGATCTTTTGCACAGGCTTCTTCTTAATTCCGATCCATTTATATCTAGTCTACGAAAATTACCATGTATAGTAAAAACGAAATCTATGATGGCAAAAGAAGTGTTAGATTTATTGAGTTAAAAGTTTTGTATTTCTAAGTACATTAACGTTTTTGGAAGTGAATATTTTATTGTTTTCATAAATAAGAATAAGTTAACTGGCATCAAAGTATATTTTATGCTCATCCTTTCGGAATTTAATGTTTTTTTTCTATTATTGTTTATAATTTAAGATTTATGCAAAACTTTAAAGTAAACAAAAAAATTGTTTATAAAAAATGTGTGTACCTAATTTTCCTTTGCCTTTTTATATTAATTGTATGTATATTACTTTATTATATATTATTATTGTTATATCTTATATATATTCTTATTATATACATATACATTACTTTTTATGTGTCTTAATGTTTTTTTAACGAATAAAAACATTTCTCAACTTAAAACCGTACTAAAAAGTCATTTATAACGCCAAAAGTTCTTATGACCGCTCTTCCTACGCGGCGGGACCACTGTGCATCGTCAGGGAATGAATGATCAAAAACCAACGAAAATTTTGAGCCACTTAAATTTTGCATTTTATGTTATTGTACCAGAAATTAATAGGATATAAAACTACAATCGTAAATTTTTTTAATTATGTGTACAAAAAAGTTTCAAATTTTGATGGTCGAATTTTTGATTAGGTGCGCATCTAAGTTCCCGTTGTTTGTCAATAGATGCCGCCAGCAGTGTGTGATAGTCGATGCTAACATAAACTAAACGTCATAAACCAAGCTTGGACATAGGGTAAACAAACTGCTTCGACACATTAGTGGTTTTGTTTTGGTATCATAAACTTTTGGTTTTGTGAAAATGTCTGATTTTGTGCCGAATAATCGTCATTTGCGGGAAGTGTTGATTTTCCTCTTTCATTAAAAAAAAACGGCGGCTGAAGCGCATCGAGAGCTACAAAAAGTTTATGGAGATGCTGCTTTAAGTGAAACAGAAACAATGTGCCGAGATTAGTTCCGTCACTTCACAGACGGTGATTTAAATGTTGACGATCGTCCACGTGAAGGAAGGCCAAAAACCTTCGAAGAAGCTGAAATGGAGGTATTGCTCAATGAGGATCCGTGTCAAAAGAAAGAAGAGCTTGCTTCAGTATTAGGAGTTACCCGCCAATCCATTTCCAAGTGATTGCATGCTTTGGGAATGATTCAGAAACAGGAGGCTTGGGTTCCTTATGAGTTAAAACCAAGGGATGTTGAACGTCGTTTTTTCGCCTCTGAACAACTACTCCAGCGGCAAAAGAGGAAGGGTTTTTTCATGGCATCATGATGGGTGATGAAAATTGGATTCATTACAGAAATCCAAAGAAAAGAAAGTCATGGAGACTGCCCGGTCATGCTTCTACGTCGTCGCCTTGGCCAAATATTCACGCTGCGAAGGTTATGCTATGTATTTGGTGCAACCAAGTTGGTGTTATTTATTATGAATTGTTAAAACCAAGCGAAACCATCGCTGGGGATCGGTATCGATTTCAATTGATGCGATTGAGCCGAGCACTGCGCGAGAAGCGGCCGCAATTTGCGAAGAAGCATGAAAAAGTGATTCTAGAGCATGACAACGCTCGGTCTCACGTTGCCAAACCCGTTAAAACCTACCTGGAAACACTGAAATGGGAAATTCTACCCCACGCGTTGTCTTCTCCAGATATTGCGCCGTCCGACTATCACCTGTTCCGATCGATGGCACATCATCTAGCTGACCAGCAGTTCCACTCATATGAAGGCATCAAACAATGGCTTTATCCGTGGATAGCCTCAAAAGATGAACAGTTTACCGTGACGGTATACGAAATCTACCAGAAAGATGGGTAGCCAGCGATAGGCAATACTTTCAATGATTCACTGGGAACCATTTTTTCAGAATAAAGTTGTATTTTCATAAAAAAAAAAAACAACTATAACTTAGTCGCCCACCTAATAAAAATTTTGTGTAAATAAAAATCGCCAAGCTACGACAGAATTAAAAGACAAATTATAAAGAATCTACCCGACAATGGAATTAAGTATCTATAGAATATATTTAACTCGTCAATAAGACTCAAATATTTCCCTTTGCCTTGGAAAGTTTCTGAAATAATTGGTCTGCCAAAACCAAATAAAGATGCCAACAGGCCTTTATCATACAGGCCGATAAGTCTCTTGCCTATTTTGTCGAAGCTATGTGAACAACTGATTAATGACCGCCGTGGATCCTCTAATACAAACTAACGACATCATTCCCTCTCATCAATTTGGCTTTCGGTGAAATATTTCAACGATACAACAGGTTCACAGAGTAATAAACAAAATACAAAAGGAAATTCTCAACAAAAATTATTGCGTCCATCTTGACGTGGCTAAGGCTTTTGACAGTGTTTGGCATCCCGAACAATGGCACACATTAAAAAAAATACTTCCAACTGACTATTATTTACTTTTGCGGAGTTACCCTAATGACAGATATGTTTATGCTAATATAAATATCAGGAAGCAGGTGTTCCACAAGAAAGCGTGTTGTTGCCACTCTTATACATTATCCATGTGTAAGGATGGTTCCATGTGTAGAAGTCCACGCAAGTGGGGAAAGTTACTGATCGCCATTCACTTGGGAGTGGCCAGGACGATTCTTCTACATATGGTTCAAGCAGCTCACAACGTCCGGGATTAGCCCACGTATCCTCTGGTTAGCTTCCGAACACCCGTTCGGGAGTGAGCTAAAGTGAGAAGGCGAAGCATCCCAGCATAGCTGGTTGTGCGCTGGGTTTGGGACCCGCCACTTAAAAAGCCCCCCCCAATGAAAACAGCAACAAAGCCTCGGATGAGAACTGCCTTTACTGATGACGACCCCTGCAAACGAAATAAGGCACGCTTCTAGTGTATTAGATGTACGTACGATCCGAGGACCCAACATCGACTCGGATCATTACCTTGTTGCAGCCAAACTGCGCACACGCCTCTGTGCAGCAAAAAACGTACATCTACCTACGCAAAGAATGTTCGACATCGAAAAGCTGCAATCACAACAGACAGCCAGAAGATTCGCCACTCGACTCTCACTCCTGCTCTCGGAGAGCACTGCCCAACACACCGGCATGCGCGAGCAATGGAGCAACATTTCTCGTTCCCTACGTACCGCCGCCGAAGAAGAAATCGGATTCCGGCGAGCCCGAAAAAACAATTGGTACGACGAGGAATGTCATGATGCCGCCGAAAGAAAGGACGAGGTGAGAATAGCAATATCACGGCTAAAGAACAACAAAGCCGCAGGCGCCGACGGACTGCCGGCTGAGCTATTCAAACATGGCGGCGAGGAGCTGGTAAGGTGCATGCATCAGCTCCTATGCAGAATATGGTCGGATGAAAGTATGCCTGCCGATTGGAGTTTAAGTGTGCTCTGCCCAATCCATAAGAAGGGCGATCCTGCAATTTGTGCCAATTACCGCGGGATTAGTCTTCTAAATATCGCCTATAAGGTTCTAGCGAGCGTATTGTGTGAAAGGCTGAAGCCCACCGTCAACCAACTGATTGGACCTTATCAGTGTGGCTTCAGACCTGGAAAGTCTACCATCGACCAAATATTCTCAGTACACCAAATCTTGGAAAAGACCCATGAAAGGAGAATCGACACACACCACCTTTTCGTCGACTTCAAAGCTGCATTCGACAGTACGGAAAGGAGTTACCTGTATGCCGCTATGTCTGAATTTGGTATCCCCGCAAAACTAATACGGCTATGTAAGATGACGTTGCTCAACACCAGTAGCGCCGTCAGAATTGGGAAGGACCTCTCCGAGCCGTTTGATACCAAACGAGGTTTCAGACAGGGTGACTCGCTGTCGTGTGACTTCTTTAACCTGATGTTGGAGAGCATCGTACGAGCCGCAGAACTTAATCGCTCAGGCACAATTTTTTATAAGAGCGTACAATTGCTGGCGTATGCGATGATATTGACATCATCGGCCTTAACAACCGCGCTGTTAGTTCTGCCTTCTCCAAACTGGATAAAGAGGCAAAGCGAATGGGTTTGGTGGTGAACGAGGACAAAACGAAGTACCTCCTGTCTTCAAACAAACAGTCGGCGCACTCGCGTATCGGCACCCACGTCACTGTGGGCAGTTATAATTTTGAGGTTGTAAAAGACTTCGTGTATTTAGGAACCAGCATTAACACCGATAACAATGTCAGCCTTGAAATCCAACGTAGAATCTCTCTTGCCAACAAGTGCTACTTTGGACTAAGTAGGCAATTGAGCAGTAAAGTCCTCTCTCGACGAACAAAACTAACACTCTACAAGACTCTCATCATGCCCGTCCTAACGTATGGCGCAGAAGCTTGGACGATGACAACATCCGATGAAGCGACGCTTGGAGTGTTCGAGAGAAAGATTCTGCGTAAGATTTTTGGACCTTTGCACGTTGGCAACGGCGAATATCGCAGACGATGGAACGATGAGCTGTATGAGCTTTACGACGACATAGACATAGCGCAGCGAATAAAGATCCAGCGGCTTCGTTGGCTGGGTCATGTCGTCCGAATGGATACAAACGCTCCGGCTTTGAAAGTATTTGATGCGGTACCAGCTGGTGGTAGCAGAGGAAGAGGAAGGCCTCCTCTGCGTTGGAAAGATCAGGTGGAGAAGGACTTGGCTTCACTTGGTGTGTCCAATTGGCGCCGGTTAGCACGAGAAAGAAACGACTGGCGCGCTTTGTTAATCTCGGCCAAAATCGCGTAAGCGGTTATCGCGCCAATTAAGAAGAAGAAGGATATACTCTGCCCAATTAAAGATAGCATGATTGCAACCTTTGTTGATGACACCGTTTTAATGACCTCTAACAAAAACATAAATATTACCACAAATAAAATACAACAGCTACTTAACACAACGCTGGCCTGGTTCAATACATGGGGAATCGAAATTACCACAGATGAAACTATTCAAGTAATATACGCAAGCAGAAAGTATGATCCATAACCATTGACTATAAATATTAAAGTGATTAAATATGATACAAAAGCCAAATACATACAAATGCCTAACTACATAATAATTGATGCAAAACTGACCTGGAAAGAGAATATACTTCAAAAGAGAAATGAAGTTAAAAACAGATTCAGACAACTCTACTGGCTACTACGAAACGACTCGCGACTTTTACTTGGTAATAAATTGTTAATCTACAAAACTTTTATAACTCCGATCTGGAAATATGGCATCGAACTCTGGGGAACAGTAAGCAGATCAAAGCTTGAAATAATGCATCGCTTGAAATCCAAAATCCTAGGGAGTATCACAAACGCAGGCTGGTACATAACCAATGACGATATACACAGGGACCTCAAAATTAAATTTAAGGAAGACGTCATTTGAGGATGCAGCACAAATCATATTCACAGACTACTAGCACACACAAACGAAGAAATGCTGAACATTCCACATTCAGAACTGCAAAAACGAATAACTCCGACAGCCCTAGGAGATACTTCATCGCTAAAATAAATATCAACCTGTTCTACGTTTTATGTCATGTAATTCTTATGTCTATTTATCCGCTCTATGTCACATAATTCTTATATGCATTATGCCTCTTATGCTGTAAAATGAAATGTACTTTAAATGATAATTGAATGTTACGCTTATACTTCCATAATTGGTACAAAAATTACTAAGTGTCGAAAGTTGACAGATGTAATAAAATGGAAAAAGAAATTTGGATTGAATGAATTGGGAAAGAAATTGGAAATTTTGTATAAAATTACAAGAGAATTAAAAGGCAAAATTACAGTTTGGGACAATGTTTTCCCAGGACATTTTCTCAATTCCTAGAAATAATTTCTTTATTTATAGAATAGGACATACTATTTCGATCACTAGTAATAACTCTTCACGGTTAAATATTTTTTCCCCTTAAAAAAATCCGTATTGAAAGGGTTAAAAGGCAATCGAATCTACGTTGCCGTAACGGCACGGACTTATATCCGACTAAGGACTGCCACTCCAGCAGTATTTCCACGAACATGTAAAGATAATGTTTATGCTATTACAACAACAACAACAAAATGCCATACAATGATTAGCCATCCTATTAGAAGTTAGAGGGCAAAATTTTACACAAAAATTTCCAGTATGGCGACGCGACAACAAACAGTTGAGCTAAGGTCATCAAACTGAACCTCAGAGCTTTGTGGATTTTGCATTTTTGCATTCAGAATTATAAAAAATTTACATCGGATTTCTAGTCAACAACGCTAAAATCCTCCGAGTATTCGTATTTATGAGCTCAGCTCAATTTTATTTAGTTTACTAATTCCGACGCTCGGTGAAAGACCAAAATGAAGAAATTTTTTTTCTAATAGCGGTCGCCCCTCGGCAGGCAATGGCAAACCTCTGAGTGTTTTCTGCAATGAAAAAGCTCCTCATAAAAGGTATCCGCCGTTCGGAGAGTCGGCTTGAAACGGTAGGTCCCTCCATTTGTGAAATAACAACAGGACGCACACCACTTATAGGAGGAGGAGCTCGCCCAAAAAGGGTATACGCGCCAATCATTTATACAATATAATTAGGAATTCGATCGAAGGGGTTCTTATGGGTTAACCACTTTTTACTGAATTTTTTTTTTTTTTTGTTTCTGAATTTATGATTATTATTGTGTAAGATTCTAGCCTTAAATTGAGTATAAGTCGAAGTCTGTGGCACGTCAGAGTTTTTAGAAACGAAGGAGAAATATACCAAGAAATACATTTTTATAAGTTTTTACCCTCGATTTTCTCAAAACCATGACATGATGAATCCATTTTTGCCCTGAATCGTATTTAACATACAAAACTACATCGGAAACCAGATTCATATAAAAAAATGTAGACCTATGTTTGAGTTTTTTGTATTGAATAAAATACTTTTTAATCATAAAAGTTGCTTTAATTTTCTATTTTTAGTAAATTTTCTTGTTTCTTCGATTTTCGTATATTTCCATTTTATAATCCAAACCAAACAAAAAACCCAAACACCGTTGCACCATTTTTGCAAACTTTTGTTATACTTTGGACTGATTTACTTTTTTATTTGAGTTTAAGCTCATGCGTAGGCAAATTACTTGAAATAGGATTTATGACCTACAAATATGCAAAAACTTACCATTGTACGAATATACTTTTTTCCAAGAGAGGTAAAAAAGCGCTTCTTTGTTTGTTGATTTGTTAGGCTATCATAAAATACAAAATAAATAGATTTGCATATGTTGAATGTGAACAAAAATAAAGAAGAAATTGTTCATCACAAAAATGGCAACAATGGTTTGTAAAATATGTAAGCAATACTAACAAACACCGTCTTGTAGGAGACAACTACTACAAAGGAAAATCTTCAATTTTTTAATGCCAAATTCAAGATCAGCTTAAGTTGGTTTTGCTAGTGTTTTGTTTATTAAATATCGGCGTTAATAAGCTTAAATTCAGATAATTATAATATGATAGCTAAAAACCAAAGAGAAGAGTTTTTCGCATGACCTTCAAATTTTTAGCAGGGCTTTAGATAAGCCATATCAAATTGTAATTATGGCAAAAATAACAATAAATCAAAAACAATGACAGTAAATAAGTAATTGCGGCTGGTGCGAAGTGAGCATTCTTTCTTACTTAGATGTACTTGAATCTATGCGAAGGTGTTTTAGTAAGTGGCAGTACATCTTAAAACTTAGCGTCAAGGGGTGATTTATACAGCCTTCTATTGAAGTAAAATGTAGAAAAATCAATCATATAATTCGCTTTGAGCAATCAAATTGAGTTTACCTGATAGCCACATTTCTTATTTTTATTGTTTTTTAACTTATCTATAAACAGCGAATTTGGCGATATCATTCACGCTTCTTCTTCTCTAATGTTAAGCGATCGTAAATAAAGAATTTAGGTCGAAAATTAAAGTAACTTTTAACTTACATTTTTAGAGAATTTCTATTTTTATATAAAAAAAATGTATGTGTGGCAACACTGTCCCAAATTTTCAGTCGGAAATCAGTCAACGACTCGCAAACTATGCTTTATTGCAACTCTTTACAAAGTTTACAAATTTATAAAATTCGAACAAAAGACTTAGGACACCAACCTGCCACAACCTGGAATCTACTCGGAATCTGTAGAACTACACAAGTCAATACGTCTTCCAGCCAATTTTGGAACATTCCAGGCAGAATCGCTAGTAGTCAGGTAAGCCTTTAAGGCCATCTCTCAAATCATGGAAGCTGGAGCCAATAAATTACCTTCACGGATAATCAGGCTGCTATGAATGCAGTAAACACAATCAACATAACTTCGAAACTTGTAATGCATTATAAAGAGGAAATCAATTCACTTCGTCAATGGTTCTATACTGGAAAATCGAGGATAAGAAGAAGGCGAATGAGCCTGCTAAGCTATGAATATCCTTATGTTCGACCAAAGCGGAACCAGTAGAAGTTCTCCTTAGCCGGATTAAAGTGGAACTAAAGAAAGAATTCGGTCAAATACCTTACAAAAGGTGTAAGCATCCATTTTTATTATTATATCACCCATTGAAGATGGTTTCCAAGTTGATATCATATATGCTAATTTCTCGAAGTCCTGGATTTATTTCCATTAAATTTTCTCAGCTTGGTCGAAATCATATATTTCTAATAGGTATTTCTTTATTGTAATCGAAAATTGTAAGTCTAATTCTATTCCTGCACCAGACCCAGTAGAGCATTCTGGGACCTTTATTGTTTGTCTTTTTTACAAAATTTAATAAATTTATAAATAAAATAGATAATCGCTTCGAATATTCTACCTAGTTGTTTTATTGTTCGCTGATGAGTGATTGTTAGTTGGTTTGACAGTAATAAATTACCATTGAATATCTCCATTAAAATATGAGTATTATAAAAAACTGCTTTTACTATATGACATTAGCCAAATCTCAAAACCAAATGGAGGAACATCACTTACGAATGACAGATGAACTTTTATGAGGAGCTTTCATGACAGAAATACAATCAGAGACAATGGCGAAGTCTGCCGAGGGGCGACCGCTATTAGTAAAAACCGAATAGTAGCTACGCGCCAACTCATTCGGCTTCGGCGGATAAAATATGATAGCGGGACTTAAGATATATGCCAAATTAGTAACAGCGGAACGTTCAGCAACGAACATATGTAAGTGCTTTCACCCCTACTTTTAGGAATAAAAGATGATTTTCCATTTGCCCTATTCTGAAAAGTTGGGTCCAGACAGGAGACGTAGAGGTATTGAATGGTAATGAACGGACCAGTAGATGGTATTTAAGGTGGAACATAGGAGAACACACGAACACAGATAGACTACTAGTTTACATAGCCTCTAGGAGCAGATACCATCAATATCAAATTTTAGGGATGATTCAAGGATGGGCATAGCATAGCAATCTGATTCAGATTTATAAGAATATTAAGAGAATCAAAATCTAAGCATTAGGATAGACAGTATTACGCTGAAATTTCAATTTGAAAAACCCAGCAAAATTCGTAGACCTTGATCAAAAAGTTCCCGGAACAACCGCAAGGTGACTCTCTAAGTCAACTGATTTGAGTTCCTTTTTTGTTAGGATGCCGCATCTATCATTAATATTTCTACCAAAATATTATCGCTTTTGATACAGGGTTTGATTGAAAAGTAATGAGCTTTATTTTTTTTAAGCAGTTTTATTTAATCAAATCAAAATAGGGCCCTTGAGCGTCAATACACCGCTGGTAGCGGTCCTTCCACTGCAGGAAACATTTTCTAAACTCATCCGCCGGAATCGTGTTCAATTCGGCTGTCACAGTTTTTTGGATCGCCTCGATGGAGTCGAAACGCCTCCCCTTCAGCTTTCTTTTCAGGCGCGGGAACAAGAAGAAGTCCGGAGGGGATAGGTCTGGGCTGTAAGGAGGGTGGGGAAGCACCGGAACCCCCATCTTGGCCAATGCAGAGGTGCAGAGGAAGGCGGTGTGCGCCAGCGCATTGTCGTGATGAAGGGTCCAATTGTTGACGAGGTCGGGCCGAACCCGGGCGACGCGGTTTTTCAGCCGAAGGAGCACTTGTTTGTAAAATGCCGCGTTTACAGTGCTTCCTGGAGGTACAAACTCCTTGTGGACGATGCCTCGAGAGTCGAAAAAGTTGATCAGCATGGTTTTGACCATGGATTTCGACATGCGCGCCTTCTTGGGTCATGGCGACGTTGCTCCAACGATCGCTGAATTTTCGCCACTGCAAAATCCTAACACACTTTTAAAACAGCTTTTACGCGCGGAGCGATGTTGACTGCACCGCTGTTGCCAGCGAACTGGGACCGGTTTCTAGTGGAAGGGGAAGGTCCAACGATCATTTTCCCCCACCAGCCGATTCGGTTGATCGCTTGGCAGGCGCTCCGCGCGGGGAGGCTCATTACTTTTCAATGAAACCCTGTACTCTAAAGAAAACAGCCGTTTACCAGTGGCATGAACGCTTTAGAAGAGATCGTGGATAACGAACGTAGTGGAAATCGTAAACAGATGAAAGTCTCAATAAACTTTTTTATCATCCTCAAAAAAATGTTGATCAATAACCGCAAATGAATCATCAGAGAGCTGGCAAAGGATTTGAACATTGCTTATGGGTCCATTCTGTACGTTGTTAATGATTTGAATCCCAAAAGACCTGAATTTCATGCAAAAAAAGGACCGCCTTGATATCGAATATCGCCAAAGGCATGATTTCCAAAGATGAATATTAATCAGGCGACTCAACATTCATCAAACGAATAAGTACTGCAGACGAGATGTGGACAATCCAGATATTATACGAGGGAGTACACAGCTTGAAACGAACCATGACAAAAAAAAATCACGTCATTTGCCGTCAAAAAAGAAAGCGATGCTCACGATACCTTACAGTTAATGAGAAGTCCTTTGAAGGCGATACTATCACTTTTGAGAAATAAATGGGTATTTTGCATTTTCTGAAAAATATCCGAGAACTTTTTGATCAAAGTGGTATAATAATCGAGTACATTTACCGTTGTATTTTATGCAAGACCGAATATTAGAGCATTCACGTTTAGGACGGATGAAATTCCAAAATTTGTTTTGATTCAAAAGCAATTTTAAAAACATAAGCAAACAAGCATTCACTCACATCCTTTGATGAGGATATTCTTTCAATTTTTTTCTGAAATAGAAATATTCAAGTAATTACAATTCGCAAATAAGAAAAAAATTTCATTTGTCAATATGCCAGTTATATGCGTCACACTATCAAAATTAAATTAATCCCGTAGGTAGTCACAATGGTCACCAATTCGCTTTGAGTAACTCGGCAACTGTTTCACTATTGTGTTTAAATTATAGCAGGCGTATGGTTTTTACACCAGAAATATCGAAATGTAGCCAGGCGGTAAGACATAAAAAACCTGCGGCTATACAAAAATTTAAAAACTAATTTTATTTACGATTTCATTCATACACAAACTGCTGGACATTGTGAGGCG
The DNA here is from genome assembly GCF_027943255.1 of Anastrepha obliqua. NCBI lineage: Eukaryota > Metazoa > Arthropoda > Insecta > Diptera > Tephritidae > Anastrepha > Anastrepha obliqua. The sequence continues at coordinate 156,413,689 of NC_072892.1, read as the reverse complement.
TACCTCGGCGGTATGAATAAAAGTTACTGTTGAATTTTTGTTATTGTTTTTTTGCTTTTTAATTTTATTGTACGCACATTTCTTTCGCGATTTGTTCACTACTAAACCTTGCGAGAATATTTCAAAGGTGTTGAAATTTCAAAAACTTTAATTCATCAAAGCAGGAAATTTAAAAATAGATCAACGTGATTGACAGTGGGCGCGCCTAATTGCATAAACTACTTTGCGGCTTTTTCACTTTATTATTTTTTAGTATTTTTTACGCTTTTGGTACGTACGTAGTTTTTTCACTTCTGCTTACTTCACTTGTCCAAGAGAAAGCGCTTACATTTTAATAATACAAACAGTTAAAAATTTGAAATCTATTTGTTTTGCTCTGCTCTTTTGTGTTTTTTTTTTCATGTGCATTACATGGCACTTTGTCTGTTTGCCTTCACATTTCAATTACACGGAACGGTACGTAAATTCACTTAAGGGGTAAGTAAATGCCTGTAAATTAATCAACGGCTACTGCTTGTATTACACACATTTTAAATACACACCTTCAGAGCTGAACCCTAAAGGGAAATCTTGTAGGTATGACAAAAATTTCGGGTTCAAACGTGAAGTGGCTAAAAAATATGCCAAACTGAATTGCAGAAGAAGGAATGGTGGATTAGTTTTACATTACTAAGCAGTATAAAAAACGACATCATCACGCGAGACAGTGAGAGTAAAACGGTGCTGGTCACTAATTAGGATTACTTTAGTGGAAATATTCAACAAACACAACAACGACAACAACAAGCAGTATAAAACATTTTTATACATTCTAATCACCAGTCAAAGCAGGGGGAACACATGAAAATTAAATATCTGTCATTATTAACTTTTACACAAATCAAGGAAAAATACCACAGTAATTATGGCAGACCCTTGCGAAGGAAAAAATATTTTAGGTGTCAATTTAAGGAGTGGTCTCGGGTCGAAAGTTTAGGGTATTTTCAGGAGTTTTTTTACAATAAAAAAATTAAAAACGATATGTAAATATTTTAAGCTTTTTATTTAACTTCTTTTACATACAAAAAAAATTTTTGTTTTTCATTTTAATGTATCCCAGTCTAATTTGAAACGAGTAACAGTTTCTAGATGTAATTGTTTTAATTCTGATGGTTTTTCTACGAGAATAGGAGATATACCTAAGCATGTTCAGTTCCTTGCCTTTATACAAATTTTCTGAAATTGTTGATTTTTGCGCATTTTTGCTTGTTTTATGTTGATATGAAGAAATGCCTTCAAACAAAATCTTGTTTCTGCAATATAAAACTCTCTCTCTCACATCAGCGTGCTATTTGACACCCTTTCCTCAAGGGTAGGTAAATCAGCTTCCGCTAAGATGGCATATATTGGCTCTAATGCTCCTTCTGGCTACTGCATGAAGAACAGTCTATCTTCAGATCTATCTGGATATAAAGGGTTTTCCAATAAGAGGTGTTATTTTGATATTCAAAGCAAAATGTTTGTTTGGTTTCTTTCTTTAATGAACTAGGGACAATGAGCGTTGTCAATTGGAGGGAGCTGACGAATGATCGAGTTAAGCGTAGGAAGGATGTAGTTACAAAAACTAGAGTCTGCCGAAGACTGTTAAGATAATGATGATCTTGAAAGCAGCACACCCAATTCAACTGTCATTGGGTTAAAATATTTCTGAATGTGAAGAAGATTCTCAAAAATTCGATAACTCTAGAGCCACCTTCATGGCTAAATGCTCAATTTTAAGCCAACATCTCTATCTTCATGTAATTTTTTTCCTCTTGATTGGCGCGATAGCCGCTTACGCGATTTTGGTCAAGTTTAACAAAGCGCGCTAGTCGTTTCTTTCTCGTGCCAACCGGCGCCAATTGTACATGGCAAGTGAAAATAAATCCTTCTTCACCTGATCTTTTCAACGCAGAGGAGGCCTTCCTCTTTCTCTGATCCCACCAGCTGGTGCCGCGTCGAATACTTTCAGACGACATAACCCAGCCAACGTAGCCGCTGGATCTTTATTCGCTACGCTATGTCTATGTCATCGTAAAGCTCATACAGCTCATCATTCCACAGTCTGGGATACACGTCATTGCCGACGTGCAAAAGTTCGAAAATCTTCCACAAAATTTCTCTCTCAAGCCCTCCAAGGGATGTATATATATATAATTGGCGGTACACCCTTTTTGGGTGTTTGGCCGAGCCCCTCCTCCTATTTGTGGCGTGCGTCTTGATGTTGTTCCACAAATGGAGGGACCTACAGTTTCAAGCCGACTCCGAACGTCAGATATTTTTTAGGAGGAGCTTTTTCATTGGAGAAATACACTCGAAGGTTTGCCCTTGCCTACCGAGGGGCGACCGCTATTAAAAAAAACTTGTTTTTTATATAATATTTGGTCTTTCGCGGAGATTAGAATCTGGGAGAGGTACTAAATTCTGCTTTTCAAAATTCTTTTGGATGAAAATTCTGTAAAAATCAAAAAAAAAATTCTGTCCAGCCTAAATTCTTTTGGTTCAATATTCTGTATTTAAAATTCTGTATGATCAAAATGATGGAGAACTGAAATTCTGTATATTAAAATTCTGGAATCAAAATTATTTTTGATCAAAATGCTGTAAAAATATAACCAAATAAGCAGATAACCTGATAAGCACGCTTACCTGAATAGCACATTTATTTTATGAATAATGGAATTCTGATTTTATAGAAACCATAGTATATATACATACGTCAATTAAAGAAAATTTCAAAAATTCATTCAAAACAAAAGTTATTACATCATAATGGCGAAACAATTATTATGTTATTAAATTTTTAGCAATTCGCTTTAGAAAAGAAACATGCCTTAATATAAGCCTTTTTTTTTGTTATTCTTTCAATTCTGTTGTTTGATTTTACAACCTTCTTCGTTTGACTAATTTTGTGACCATTTTGAATTTTAGTTAGTTGTGCTTTCGCACAAACCAGCTCGCCTTTTAGATCATTAATTCGTTTGTACAACCCTGAGTTTCGTTTCCCAACAATAACTTTTAGCCGACGATGCCAAGCCTCAATACTGTTTTGCGTTCTGGGGAAAGCGATATTCGACTCATCGTGCACTGACCAAAATTTTGGTGGGTATTTTGGCTGGGAGTTGTCTCGAGCTATGTAATTTCTTTCAAACCACGAGCAAAACTATTTTGTATCTTCGTCTTCAAGAGTACTATAAAATTGATTATAGTACTCAGAGACTTCGTCGTGAGGCAAAAAAGCCAGAGCTTTTAACATTCTAATATGTAAGGAAAAATATGAATCATTTCCATATTTCTGAACCAATCTGAAAACAAAAAAAATTAAATATTTAGTACTTTATGGTAGTTGGGATGAAATTGTTCAGTATTTCAATATATTACACAATATACCTTCCTTTTTGTATTTTACGCCAAATTATTTGACTAAAATGAAAGAACATCCTTGCAATCTCGTATCGGGAAAATATTTTTTGGTAGCCGATATAATACCTATCTCAAAGTCACTAAGGATTCGTTTTGGATTTAATTGTATGCCATATCCTCGAGCAAATTGAATGAGCTCAATGAAAAACGTCTCATAGCTGGTAAGTGATTTTCTGCTCATAATGCAGAATACGGTTGCTCAAATTTTATTCACATTGTTTCTGAAGCTATAAATACATACAAACATATGTACATTTGCTTTATGTAAATCTGTTTTGATAATATAGGAAACCATATGGGTCAAGACAAGTCATGTATTGGCAGTATTTTGTTTTGCAAAACTCTATATTGAAAAATCGGAAGAGCATATGGAAAAATAAAAAAAGTGCGCACTTTTTTTTATTTATCCATATGCTCTTCCGATTTTTCAATACAGAATTTTGCAATGCAGAATTTTGACAATACATAATTTTGATTTACAAAATTTAAAATTACAGTGTTCCGCAATACAGAATTTTAACATTACAGAATTTTGCATTACAGATTTTTGAATACAGAATATTGAATACAGAATTTTAAATACAGAATTTTGAACCAAAATCATATTGTACCCAACCCTTAGAATCTACGTTCTCTCAGTAGATTCTGAATGGTAGTCACGCACCAACCCATTCGGCTACGGCAGCCTCCTAAGAGATGTCATTGGGATGCATAAATTTAGAGTTTGATTCATACTCGCATCGTAAACACAATTTTTAGAAATATGTCGATTGCAGCTCTACCTATCAATTGAATTTTATATCAACACAGTTTTGTAATTCAGGTAAATATGTATTTTTTAGCATGAGCCAAAGCGAACTGTATAAGTAAATGCAACTTTAAGAAATATCTCATCTCCAATGGCACCTGCCAAGTCAGTTGCTTATGGGCAAAATATGGCAAACAAAATAAAATCAATATGAACTAGTAACGGTCCTAAATTGACTAGAGGCACACCAGCGAGTGCACGAAATTGCATCCACATAGTTCATAAATTTGGATGCGCTAAATGTGAATGCTAAATAAGCATGTAAAGTATAAAATAATCCTAGTACAACTAGTAATCAATTACTTAGCGGAAGTTTCCCAATTTTCCGCTTTAAGTTAACAAAGATAAGTACATATATACACTTGTACATATATACGTACAATACTATCAATGTGAGCCGCATACGTCATTAATCATAAGCTACTTCGATTCCCACTGACAAAATATTATTCACACAAATATATTTTCGACTACTTCACCTTAAGAGTTTGATATTTTGACGCTTAACACAATTTTTCTTCTCAATGAATGTTTGTATGTATTTATGTATGTATATACATGCATTTGTATTTTTCATTTCTTTCTTTTTGCTCGTAAATCATCTCTGTCAGATCTGTTCATGTGAGATGTGTGCGTTTAGAGCGTTTTTGTTCAATCAAAACTGCGTCCATACAATCGCGTCAATATTTACATAATCCATTTGTCTCACCATTTACGACTGCAGGTTGAAATTTTACCGGCGCAGGAAAAAAGCAGTTATCAAAAGTGTACCGTCATTTTTTATTTAGTTTTTTTATTTTTTTCTTACCTTTTTTGACACAATGTATAATACGGTTGCTGTAAATTTTCCAACGCAAAGCTGTACCTCAATACTTGTGCGATGTGCTCAAAATGATCGAATTTTAGCTGCTAGTGATCCATATTTCCATGGCAAATAACAGAACTTACCATACAAAGCATTACCGGAGGCGCATTTTTAGTTGCAGATTGGCGACGGGGCGTTTTAGGATTTTGCCATATTTAAGAAATGCGAGCCTTGCTATTTCATTGCGACATCTTATTTCGTTGAGCCAACCAAAGTTGATAGTACTCGAGAAATACTATATATTTACTCTTTCTACAGGAGCATTGTTGATTCTTAAATACAGGGTGAACGATATGAAAATCTATTCAAAACACCATAATTTGCTTGTGTGAAATTAGTTTTTATTGATTTCAAAGACAAAATTGTACAAAAATGATTACAATTTTAACATATATTCACTTTAGCTCGATATGACCACCTTTTGCCTTGACTATAGAATTCAAACAGTCAAAAAATGAGTTGCATGCTGCATGAATGTGATCCTGAGGTATTTTGGCCCATTCTCGTATAATCGCTTTTTTCAGCGCATCCATACTGGCATAGTTTTAAGTCTTCACCTTCCTCCCCAAAATGGACCAGATGGAATAGTCCATCGGATTTGCGTCTGGCGTTTTCGAAAGCCATTGTGTGGACGAAATGAAGTGTGGAACATGATTTTTTAACCATTCTTGGTTCACACGAGCTTTATGAGACGGTGCCGAGTCCTGTTGGAACGTCCATGGTCTACGGCCGAAATGTTTGCGTGTGTGGCTCTAAAGCAGCTTCTTAAACATTTTCCCGATAATCAGTCGCATTCACTTTGACGCCAGGCTCGATAAAAACGATTGGAGAGCGTCCATGAGCGGTCACTGCAGCCCACACCATTACTTGCGATGGGAAATTGCTTCGAGTGGCCATACGAAGGCTCAAATTCTCGTATGAGAATTCGGTCAAGTAACCACGATCGTTTTGAGTGTTAATGAACTGCTCAATTGGGAAATTCTTTTCATCAGAATGTTAGGAAATTCGCCACGTTCGTGCAAGCGCAACAACTCCTTTGCTGTTTCGCACCGAACTTGTTTTTGCTGGGGTGAAAGATCGTGTACTTTTTGGAACTTGTAAACCTTGACCTTGAGCTCATTTTTCAATATGTGTCGAATGATGTCTTGGGATATTTGCAGTTTTTTGGCTATTTTTCTTCCACTTTTTCGACGGATTTCGATCGAGTCGAGCCTTCACTTTCCGAACCATTTCTGGCGTTGTTGCGGTTTGGTTTGGTCCACCTCCATATCGTTTTGCAATGCCACCAGTATCATTGTAATGTGTTATAGTGCGATACACAAACATTTTATTCACTTTGAGGTGACTGAGCTCACGAACCATGGCTGGTTGTGATTTTCCAGCCAAATTTAACGCAATCACACTATTACGTTTGAATTCCATCACAGAAAAAAAAAAAATTCAACAAAACTGAGACACAAATGCTTTTGATGGCTTATAAACAATATATTGAACTGTCCTTAGAACAATTTTGAAGTTGATATCATGAGCTGTTTTACAGATACAAGCAGTGTGAAGTTGGTAACACTTCATATAAACGTAACTGCCGACTTTGGACGCGTTTTTCTCAAAACTATAGTTTTCGAATTGGCGTACACAATAAATCGAAAAGTTATTCACCGATCTTCCTAAATTTTTGCACACATCTTTTTTATGATATTACTTTCTATTTGAATTTGCACTGAAACTACCATCTTCCAGCGACCCACTTCATTTAACCTAAATGCACTCATTGTTGCCATCTTCTTGATATACAGATCTACCGGAATAACGTGTGTCAGTGCGTTCAGGACCTGCCTAGGACATGGTCTGATTGCACCGGCTGTTATTTCACAGGCTAATCTTTGTATTCTGCCAAGTAATTTGATGTTGTATTCTCTCTCTAGAGCTTTCCACCAAACCACCGAGCCATACGTTAAAATTGGTCGCATAACAGCCTTATACAACCATAATGCATACTTGGGTTGAAGACCCCATCTTCTTCTTAGCATACGTTTACAGGCATATAAAGCGATTTCTGCTTTCTTCAATGTCTAATATCCAGCTAAGTTTTGAGTCCAGAATTACCCCTAAATACTTTGCCCTGGTTGAAAGTGAGAGGTTTTGTCCGTTAATATTTGGTAGAGTAAAAATTGGTACCTTATATCTGGTCATAAATAGCATGAGTTCTGTTTTTTTCGCGCGTTTAAGCTTAGGCCACAGCCTGTAGCCCAAGAGTTAAACTCGCCTAGCGCCCTTTGAATGATCCCACTGATCGTATTGGGACACAGTCCTGATGCCATTAACACCAAATCATCAGCGTACGCGACCACTTTTACCTAACCTCCATTAAGTTTTTTTAAGATTTTACTAATAACACATAACCAGAGAAGTGAGATAATACTGCCCCTGTGGACTCTCTTAGTAATGTTAATACCCAGACACATGTTCTGAGAAATCTGAAATATGAACTACACAACTCATATTGCAGGGCGATATCGAAGGAAGAAGATAAGTAGTAGTGGGTCACCTATTAGGATTACTTATCGTGAATAATAATATAATAAGCAGCTCGGTTCTCCTGTATACCGCTCCGATCTGGGCCGATGTGCTCAACATAACCTTTGTAAAAAAATGAACATCTCTTAATTGGCCTACGAAACATTTGCGCTTTTCGCAAATCTTTCCTGAAATAAGTTGTCAGTAGAAATTTATTTCTGCTCGTAATGCAAAATGCCCCTCTATGTTTGATAGATTTGGTAGTTTTTCCAATTGTTATTTTTCAGCAGGTGTGTTTGGTACGAATAGGATCATCAAACTTACTTTCTTTCAAAATAAGAAGGGAGACCACCAATTATCTTTATTATACAGCAAAGTTAACATATTTTCTATGACCAGAGCGAGACAACTGCGATATATCCGATCTGTGGGTAAAAAAAAAACAACACTTAGACCTTAGTCCGTTGTGATACCACTGTACTGCACGGGAACCCCATTTAGCTTCCTTCGTGGAACCATTTTGTGGCTCTTATGACACGTAGAATTGATCCCAACCCCACGCCAGACAGCTCTGTAAGAGAATTAAAAAAGTATTTACCTAGACAACCTGCTCTGATTTTAGCTAGGGCTGGACAATTTCAAAGGAAGTGCTCAACTGTTTCTTCCTCTTCCTCATCTCTACAACTTCTGCAATATTCATGGGAGAAAACTCCAAGTCTCGAGGAATGCCTGCCAAATAGCCAGTGACTGGTTAAATAAGCCACGACCTTCGATATATTTTCTCTTGAGAGACTAAGAAACTTGCAATTAAACTGTATGCCAATGTTTTAAAAAATATATTGACTTCTTCATTTTAAATAATTTTAATGAAAATCAGGGAAAATATGGCCGTTTACAGGTATCTGTCCCCTTAATTCGCTTTCAAATCATATTGGCCTAGACTTTTTTTCAACGAAAAGCATCACTTCAAAATGTTACTTACTGAAATTTTGAACTAAATTCTAAGTATTATCTAATATTCGCTCTCTGGAAATCATAAGAAATGTTACCTTTTTCATTCATTAGAATGAAACAAATAAATTTAAAGTTTAATTTATTTTTGATTGAATTATTTAGCATTAATCTGGTTTTCATAGTCTGTAAGAAATACGGCATTTGTTTTTATTAAATGAATGAATAGATAATTGAATCCAAAATTCTTCAACACTAGATAAATCTCAAAATTATGGAATTAGTTTGAAAAATCTCCATTTAACTCCTTTTTTTTGAAGCTTACGTATAGGAAAAAGATCTAACTAGGATGTTATAAAAAATGACAAAGAAATTTGTTCACAAACAATTTTGAAAATTTTTAATGAAGCATTTTAAAGCAAAAATAAAAAAAATTTCAAGAAAATGTAAAAGAAAATTCAACAAAGATTGTTTTGTAAAGTTACGTTTTCCCAAAAAATAAAAAAAGGTTAAAAAAATGTTGAAAATAAATGAAGATATTTTATTTCAAAGAACTATACCAAAATCTATACCAAGCGGCCGCGGTAGCCAAATGGACTAACATTCAAAATTCAAAGAGAACGTAGGTTCGACAAACCTCCGAGTGCATTTCTGCCATGAAAAAGTTCCTCATAAAAATCAAAAAATATTTGCCGTTCGGAGTCAGCTTGAAACTGTAGGTCCCTCTATTTGTGGAACAACATCAAGACGCACACCACAAATAGGAGGAGAAGCTCGGCCAAACACCTAAAAATGGTGCACACGCCAATTATGTATATATATACATATACATACATATATACCAAAACCCAAATTTTGTTAGCAATTAGCTAAATCTCAAAATTATTAAAACTTTCCAAAATTTGTTCACTCTAGTAACACCCAAGCCAAGGCGCATTCATTAAAGGTGGTGTCACTAGGCCGACAACAATGTTTTGTACGTTTTATTGTCAAAGCAAATTATTGGCAAAGTAGAAATCGAAGAATGAATTCGCCTTGTCTCACCCTAGGCTGACAGCCACATGGGCACGGCGAAAGAAAAAAATAACGAACCAGCTGACTTACCGATACCACCTTTAATAGATTTGCCTTCACCCAAGCCTACATCTGAGGCGAAATGTTTTTCAAAAATGAAAACATACTTTTTTTTTTAATTTTGGCAAAACATAAAGGAAACTTAAAAAAAGATAAAAAAAATTTTCAAAAAAATGTTTTAAAATGTATATTTTCTCCTAAAAAATAAAAAAAAACCTATTAGTACCTAAAACCAAAATTTTCAGCATTGAATAATACTCAAAATTATTACATTTTTTAAGCATTTTCCTTCTTTACTTCTTTTCATTTACAAACCCTATGATCAAGAAATATCGGGAAGGTGATGTTGATTGTTTTCTTCGATTGCCAAGGTGTAGTGCATCATGACTATCTTCCGATCCGATAGACAGTCTGGCCTGATATACAGTCTATAAAGAATTTTATTTATTCATTTTGAAGCGTTTGAGAGATGCTGTACGTCGCAAACGGCCGGAAGTGTGGGCAAACAATTCATGGATTTTGCATGATGATTAGGCGCCATCGCACCGAGCCCAAATTGTGCTGGATTATTTGACCAAACACCAAGTAAATCCCATTGCGCAAGCACCGTACTCACCTGAATGGCCCGTGCGACTTCTTTTTGCTTTCCAAGTTGAAATTGCCACTTCGTGGAAGAAGATTTCAGTCGATAGAGGAGATCAAAGAGAACGCGACGAAGGAGTTGAAAGCCATCCCTTCGCCGGCCTACCAGGGGTGCATGGAGTACTGGGTTAAACGTTGGCACATGTGTGTTGCTTTGCCTGAAATTTAACTCTGTTTTGTTTTATTTAAACATTCCCGGTACTTTGAGATCATGGGGTATAAACCAGTTTTTAGAAAAAATTTACGACAAAGTCCAGTATAGTACTTAGTTCACTTGTTGTAGAATCGCTCCCATGTCGAGTAAAATTGTGCTGGTATAAGGAATATTCCACTAATCACTCACCAGATCACCCACTCGCTACGTGTGAAAGAAATAAAAGACCAACATTTTTCATTTATATTGCGGAATTTTTTCACATCTATATTTCATGATTTATTCATTTTACTAACTTCTAGGCATTCTGCTGTTTTTGTTTTTTTAAGTGTTCATATTAAGTACAATTATTTATGTTTTTTTTTTGTGTACACGTATAAAATTCAGTACATCTTAGAGAAGTAAAGAAATTAAGAGTGTTGTCAGTGTCAGCGCCAAGGGGATTTCAAGGATGTCGTAAGTTGAATAAAATCAAAATACATTTGCATGTTTGTGTACGCACGCGTTGACATGTGCTTAAGTATGTATGTATGTGTAAATGTAAGCCATTTTGGTTGCATTGTTGACTGTTGCATGCACAGATATGTCTGCACACATACAGGCGTACGTATGTATGTACAGTTACAAATATAATTTCTATTCTATTAACGCATGATTTTATACTCTGCCATGTAAGTATAATTTCGAGCTGTTGTTACAGGATAATGTCAGTGCATACATATAAGTATAAGTGTATATGTATTTATGTATTCCCTTAAGTAAACATTGAGCACATTCAAGAATAATATTTGAATTTAAAAATGTGTTTTCTTTTTTTGGTTCTTATTTTCCTTCTCTTTCTCCTTGCGCTAAATGTGCTTGGCGTAGATTTTAGATTCGATGATAGTAATGATAAATGTATGCATGTATGGGTGTATGTATTTGGTTGTATGAGTTTAAATTCTTCAAGTTAATTTATACACATTTTATATGTACGTATATTTAGAACAACATTTTACTGCCATAAAAAGCCTCTTTTATTCCCACTGGTACTTTGCAAAAATGCTCTAGCGTTCGTCGGCGCTCGTCAAAATGTGCTGTATATCATAGTTACAAAAAGCAACGTGCATTCAGTGAAGGACTTGAGTCTACGTACCGCAGCATTTTTTCCTATTTCCCAGAAGGCATCCGATAGTTGAAGAAAACTTTTCATGTATGTAGTTCTTTCCGGAATTCATTCATACTTTATCACAAGAAAGTTAACAAAACAACAAATAATCAGTATGGCGAAGGTGTACTTATTGTTTTTTTTTTGTCAGGACTGCACTCAGACAACATTAAGTCCATTGTACTACATTCGAGTTTCCTTTTTAATTTTAAATTACCCGACCTCCCAAGAAATCTGCGTATATCTTGTGGTGCCAAGGAGCCAAGGTGGTCTTAACATATCAGTACCAAAAACCTCAAGCTTGATTCGACCGAAGGCTGGGCAGACGCACAGAAAGTGGTCTGCCGTCTCATCCTCCTCTCCACATAGAAAGTGTTGGACATTACAGGTAGCATCAGTTTTGTCCATCTGCAGCCTTTCTCAGTCTGACAAGTTCGCTTGTGGGTTAAAGTAACCAATTTTCTAACGGTGGCTTTGATGGCTGCAGAAGGGAGTGGCAGAACGGGCTCCGGGCCAAAGAAGTTGGCATCAGAACCCATCATAGCTAAAGAGTTAGAGGCCTCGTTACCCGCGAAACCCACGTTTCCGAACAAATATTTGCAGACACATATAGATCTGCCTCTTCACCTGTTTTCCACAACAAAGTTCATCGCTTCTTGAATAGCATACACCTCCGCTTGAAACACAGATGCGTACATTCCAAGAGCAAAGTGTAGTTTTGTTCCGCTGGATTCGACGTAGACACCAGATCCGAAACTGTGCTCGGTCCTGAAACCATCCGCGAAATTGCGAAAATAGTGTTTGCCGGGTTCATTTTCAAAGTTTGGCCACAACTGAGCCTCTGGCAACACCACACTGCATCTCTTTTCAGTTAAGATTTCTGATGACATGAAGTCAAGGGGCATGAAGAAGATTGTTGAATCAAAGTCCATGCTTTCTCTGTTGTCCAATGCCGGAGAGGAACCGTACCAGTTTTCATTGTGTTTTGGCCTGCAGATGATTTTCAAAGCCTCTCCTTGGATGAAAACATCAAGTGGTGGTAGACCAACTAGAGCATCTAATGCCAGGCCTGAAGTAGTCGGAAAAGCTCCGGTACAACAAATGGCCGCCGTGCGTTGCAGGCTCGACCCTAGGTGTCCTGACTCATCCAGATCACTGATGTATAGATGATAATAGATCTTCTCATAACTGTGTAGATCCATAGGATCTTGCTAGGAGAAAAAGCCCATATTTTCCCAAATACACCCTTATACTGCCAGACAGCTGTCAGTGCTTTGGATTTACTTTGGTTTACTATCGAGGATTACTACAAGATATTTTATTTCTTCGGATAGCTGGTTTGGGGCTCCTTTTAGCTTAGGCTAAAAGAGCACATCAGGCTTCCTCCTCTTTCTGGTAAAGAGGACAATACCAGTATTAGTAGGGTTTGCCGAAAGTCCATTCGCACAACACCAAGTGTCAAGCTTTCAAGTTTTCTGCTCTTTTCTGCACATATTCATGGCCGAACAAATAGGCAACGTCGTCCATATATGCTTGTGTGTAGACTCCAGCATCATTTAGTCGAATACCAAGCACATCACCTTGGAGGCAGCTTCTATTAACCACGGATGACACCAGCAGAACTTCCTCTGCTCACGCCGTGACGATTCCAACGAATCCAATCCACTTGCAAATTAACCACCCTTATAAATCACAGCTTGAAGGCGTCGTGTCATCGATCTAACTAGCTCTTCCTACGTTGTTTGATTCAATACCACCATTTACTCTTTCTTTACCGATTTTGCGTCAGTTACTATACTTCGTCGAACCTTCCTCTATAAAACCTCCCAAACTTGCTAAATCGCATTTAAATTCGGATTCTTCGACGGTGTGTGTTAATTGACTGGGTGCGTAATAGGTACTTGTATAAGAGCCATTCTTTGACATATGCTTGAGATAATTATCTTGTTGGAAAACTGCAAATGTTGTTCCAATATATTTTTATATTTATACCGATCCATAGTACATTCAATAAAGGTAATTTTGCCATCGCCAAATGTAGCAATAGCTCCCCAAATCATTACGCCACCCCCGCCGTGCTTGACGGTAGGTATCAAATTTTGCATTTCTATATCCGCATTTCTTCTCCTCTATATTTTAGCCTGGCCGTTACTTCCAAATATATTGAACTTCGATTCGTCAGTAAACAAAACTTTAGTCCAGAAATCGTTTCCCTTGCCAATATGTGCCCGTGCAAACTAAAGCCGAAGGCGGATTTTTCTGAAATCAGAAGCTTTTTATATGGTATCCTGCTGAAATATTCTCTATTATTAAGATGTTTCGACGAAATGTCAGACCAATATCCGAGCATTAGTTGTTGGATTTTGGTCGATTTCCTTTAAAATGGGTCTGACATCTCTTCCGGGCAGCTTCTTTGGGCGGCCGATTCGGTTTTTATTCTCATACGAATTCCTAGAAGTTATCATATGAATATATGTATGTAATGTCAACGACGATTTATCAACTGAAATTTTTGAATAACGATACTTTACAGCTACTTTTTCAATGTTTGATTTGCTTGAGTGAACCAAAGTAGATGGAAGTATGTGGACTTTTGTCATATAGGTCACCCAAGGGTAGATGGGCACATGAGCTATTACCTTTATAAAAGGAAACTGACCCTTTTCACGTGCTAAGTAGTGTACGATAAGGCTGCCTCCTGCCACCAATTCTCTTTCTTCTTGTCACCGAAGACGTCTTGAGCGCTGTCTTTACCAACAAAAACTAACAGATGGGCATCCAATGGCAGATAAGCAACTCATTTCTCAGATACTTGGCCTTCGCTGATGACATATCCTTGCTCGCATACAAGCCTTGTGACCTCAAATTGCTGACACAAGCCACGCAGTCGAAATTGAAACCAACCGGTCTCAAAGTCAACGTCGGAAAAACGAAAGCGCTACATCTCAATGACACCATACCAGAACCACTTGTGCACAATAGTTCGAAACCGTTGACAAATTCGGCTACTTTGGCTGCATGGTGACCGCGGCCGGCGGTTCTGAGGTGGATGTCGACTATAGAATTAGCAAAGCTAAATCATCTTTCGGCCTCCTCGCTCCATTGTGGCAAAACGATAGCATGAGCCTTCACACCAAGCTGCGCATCTTTAACTCGAACGCGAATATCACGGAGCTCCTGCAAACGTTCATAAATCGCTGCCTTCGTTGGAGTTTGCGAGTTTTCTGGCCACGGACGCCGAGTTGTTGGCGCAAACTAACAAGGTCGCCGTTGCATCAGAAATAAAAAAAAAAAGGAAATGTCAATAGATTGGCCACACGCTACGGAAAATGTCGACTGTGTCGCTAAACAAGCGCTACGCTGGAATCTATTCCAAAAAGCTGGTAGAATAATTGGGAGACGTACCACCTGGCGACTCAACAGAAGCTCAAATGAAGTCGCTTGGTTTATAGTGGAACAAACTAAAATCCGAACTCAAAACCGTGTTCGTTGGCGAAGAGGGGTGGTAGACAACCACTTCTTCATATTGAAGGATCGCAGTATATAAGTCGCGCAGAGTTTTGAAGGCGTCATCAATTAGCTCGAGAGGTAATACCTTTTTGGCAGTACCGCGGGCAGCGTGATAGATATTGGAGAGGTGTTTAGTACGTAGGTGTAGATGTGAAGCAACAAGTCGAGCATACTGCTATGCCGGTATAGCAGTACCTTTGAGAGTTTTCTCTTCACGGGCGTGATCCCAGCAAACAAAAGAAGAATTTTGTCGTACCGCTTTTTTGTGGTTTTCTTAATTTTTTTGTTATAAAGCAAGTTAAACAATTTATTTTTTTTGGAAATTTGGGCATAAATATTAATTTCGAAAAAGCTACATCAACAGTTTTTTTTCGATTATTGTATACCATCGGGGAAATAAGAAAAATTGCTGCGGTACGTAGACTTATGTTAAGTCCTTCACTGTGGATGTACGTGCATGCTGCCAAACTGAATGTATGCTTTTCTTGCTGCAACTCTCTTCCTCTAATACATACGCATATATGTATGTATGTATTTATGTATGTATGCAGTTAAGTATGTACTCTTAGTATATGCTTAGAAAAAATCTTTACAAAAATAATATACATAGATATTTTAAAAATGTTATTTGGCCCACTATGAAAGATGTCAGCATACTATAAGTATATATAGTATGTATGTACATATAAGTATAAAATCATATTCAGCCACCTTCCCCTGTGTCTGCACTGTTAAGTTCATATTTCCCCATTAAGCTTTCTCACACCACTTAAGCCCATTTTCTATATCGTATTAATAGCCTTTACTCTGTTTCCGCACTGCTCATTTTAGTTCTTCATTTTTGTCTTGTTCCCTCCCCTCCCCTCCCCAGTGTTCGCTCACTTCCCCTTCCGTTCTCAGTTCGTGTCACTGGTCATATGATTATCGATAATCAGTTGTATTACACGCAGACAATCACGCTGCCGTGCCCCTGTATTATCCACCAGCTGTTCAATAAATTGGCTGGACTCCATGCTGGTGCTGGGCGGTATGTCCTGCGTGCACGATATGTATTTGTTGAAAATGTCGGTGTTAATGGAACTTGCCGGATAGCTTTGATCGCGTTGCAACATCTTACTCAGCGACTGCGCGGAGCTCAACAATTTATCTTTGTTCTTTTGATAAGCATTGATTTCTTTCAGATTTGTATAATCAACACTAGAAATTTCAATAGTATGCGGCGGTCCAGCTCCCTTGGCGCCGGCTTTATTCAGACGCATTTGGTATTTGCGTTCCGACACGAAGTTTCCTAGCAGATAGCCTGCAAAAGAAGGGAAGGCAAAATTATGTATAAATTTATAATAAGATGCCGGAAGAGGTGATCAATAAAGAAACGCAGACACACACACACACACACGCATATTCATACTAACCCAATATGAGCGTCAGGAAGGCGATTGTGAGCACGAGACTGACGCAAGTGCGCTTGGTGACGTATTCGCGGAATTCGCGGGAGCTGTTGGCACGCACTGCGGTCTCATAGCTGAGCACTTGATGCATCGTTCGTGGCTGGTGGTGTGATATAATATTAATGTTGTTGTTGCTGTAATCTCTGTGTTGCTACTTCGTTTTTCAGTTGGATGTTTATGGTTGTTTTATATTAAATTTGCATCGAATTTAATTATGGAATCCATTTTGTCGCATGCTCTTTGTGGAACAGTTTCGTTGGAAGTTTTTAGTGTTGCGTCAGTGAACTGAAAATAAATAATTTTTTTTTTGTATTAAATTAAAAAAGAAACTACTGAATATTAAATTTATATATCTACTTATATAAGTAAATGCTAAGGGATAGTACAATCGTTTTTTTGTTTTTTTTTTTTACTAAAAATTCTTATACATTATACATACAAAAAATTCTTATTTTTTGCAGCGTTGTACAATTGCACCTCTTATATTAGGTGCGCTGTTTGTCAATAGATGCCGCCAGCAGTGTGTGCTAGTCGATTCTAACATAACCTTAACGTCATAAACCAAGCTTAGACTTATGGTAAGCAAACTGCTTCGACACATTAGTGATTTTGCTTTTGGTATCAAATAATTTTGGTTTTGTGAAAATGTCTGATTTTGTGCGAAATAATCGTCATTTGTGGGAAGTGCTGATTTTCCTCTTTCGTTCGAAAAAAACGGCGGCTGAAACGCATCGAGAGCTACGAAAAGTTTATGGAGATGCTGCTTTAATGGAAAAACATGCCGAGATTAGTTCCGTCGATTCAATCGCTTGACTACCGTCCCCGTGTAGGAAGGCCAAAAACCTTCGAAGACGCTGAATTGCAGGCATTGTTCAATGAGGATCCGTGTCACACGCAAGAAGAAGGGTTTTCTTCATCGCATTGTAACGGGTGATGAAAAATTTATGCATTACAGCAATCCAAAGAAAAGAAAGTCATGGGGACTGCCGTCGCCTCGGTCGAATATTCACGCTGCGAGGGTTATGTTATATATTTGGTACGGCCAAGTTGGTGTTATTTATTATGAATTGTTAAAACCAAGCGAAAACATTACTGAGGATCGGTGTCGACTTCAATTGATGCGATTGAGCCGAGCACTGCGCGAGAAGCGGCCGCAGTACGCGGAGAGGCATTAAAAAGTGATTCTACGGCATAACAACGCTCGGCCTCACGTTGCCAAACCCATTAAAATCTTCCTGGAAACACTGAAATGGGAAATCCTACCCCACCCGCCATATTCTCCAAATCTCCAGATATTGCGCCGTCCGATTATCACCTGTTCCGACCGTTGGCACATGGTGTAGCTGACCATCAGTTCCACTCGTATGAAGGCATCAAAAAATGGCTTGATCCGTGGTTAGCCTCAAAAGATGAACAGTTTTACCCCGAGGGTGTGCGAGATCTACTAGAAAGATGTTAAAAAGTAGTAGCCAGCGATGGGCAATACTTTCAATGATTCACTTGTAACCATTTTTTCAGAATAAAGTTGTATTTTCATCAAAAAACCAATGAGAACATAGTTGCACACCAATATATAAGTATAAAATAACTCTAATAAGCAGCTTTATTTTGATAAACATTTGTAAACAAGTTCGCGGAAGAGATAAAACGTGACTATCAATGCGGATTCCGACGTAATAGATTCAGCATAGATCACTATTTGCCAAATTTTTGAAACATTTTAATAGATACTTTACATCTTCTTCTTCTTAGTACTTTATTATATGTTTGCCCTTCCGTTGAAGTTGAAACCCAGCTTTTGCGCAATTTTTTTGGTGGACGACCTGGCCTGCGTCTTCCACATGGTATCAAATCTCTCGCTGATCTAATATTCCTATCGCTTCTAGCCCTTGTCGCGAATCCAAACTCAACGTCTTGTTCTGATGTACTTTACTTATTCTTTTTCCTTATTTTTTATTATAGGCTTTGCAAGTTTTTCTTTACCAAACAGTTAGCATACATACATATTCATAAATTAAAGTTTACATATATACATATATACATTGATACACAAATTCATTAAATTAGGGATATTACACATTATTGTTGTATATTCCTGTACAATATAATGCATAAATCTCGCATCATTCTTGTGATTGATTTTCTGCTGAGATATATATCCAACTTTCTGCCCATCGTTTTGGTGGTATTCCTGGTCGTCTTCTTCTTTCTGGTATCCCATCTCGAGCTATTTTAATCAACCGGGTCTTGTGCCACATGTTCGTTCCATGCTCGTCTTCTGGCAGGATTATCGAACTCGGCTGACTTTTCCATATTTTTTTTTGTAAAATAAATACACAATCCGTTGTGGACCTGTTTTGACGAAAGCCTTGCTGATCCAAGAGGATAAGGATGGAGTTGCGACAACAAAATCTTAGTGAAAAGCTTTTGAACTGAACTTTCCAGGGTTATACCGCGGTTATACCAGGGTTATACCGCGGTAAAGGTTATACCGTTTTTCTTTCGTTGAGGTATTTTTTCATTATTCAATGAAATGTTGAAGAGATGTGCAATCTCTTGATGAAGATATTCTCCACCATATTTAAGTATTTCATTTGCAATACCGTCAGGACCAGGAACTTTTCTATTCTTGAGCATGTTTATTGCAAATTGAAGTACTTTATGATATCGTTTATTCTAATTTCGGTCCGAATCACATCGTTTACAATGCAGTCTAAGCGTATTTTTCCAACGACTGTTCAGAGTACTTGCATTTTAGTTGTACCCAGCAGTTGGTAGAGTTGTACCCGCTATTTCGGTAGATGTCACTTTTGAAGCTGTAATTTTGTGATATTTGACAAAGTAGAAACTACGCCATTAATAAAAATGGAACGATTCACGCTTAAACAACGCATTGAATTTATTAAAATTGTCGGACTGCAATACAGAAATTGTTGAAAAAATTCGAGCTGTTGGGACAAGTTGGTGATGTGAAGAATAAAACCCGCGCAAGTCGCTCAGGTTTGCCCATCCTCGTCGTTCTTTGGTATGCGGCATTCCACAAACGTCATTACACCGTATAAAGTCCAGTAAACACAAGTACTCATTTTGAGTGATGAGGCCCATTTCCACCTCGATGGCTTCGTCAACAAGCAAAATTGTCGGATCAGGGCTCAGAAAATCCAAGAGTTAAACATCTCTATCCTCAACGTGTGACTGTTTGGTGCTGTTTATGGTCCAGCGTAGTCATTGGACCGATTGCGGTATCGAGGGATGATTAACGATTTTTTATGGCCATAATTGGATGGTATTGATCTGGACAACGTTTATTTTCAACAAGACAGCGCTACGTGCCACACAATCAACGAAACCATTGATCTTTTATCAAAATAACACCTCTTAATGGAAAACTCTTTATTTTTATATATACGCGATTTGCTTTCATTTCATATACTTATTCGACTATAATACTTCTCTTAAGCATCCCGTAACATGTGCAGCCAGCATAAATCTTTCTGGAAACTCTTTAATAATCTCGTGATCACTCGATATCTATACTCTTAGGGTGCGGCCAGAGTGAACGCTGAAAGCCGAGCCGAGATTGTCAGTGCGATAAAGATTGTCAGTGCGATAAAACTGGTTACATACAAGTCAATACAAATAAGCTTGTGTATAACACAGTGAGCGCCGACAAGAGCAGAGAGCAAAGCCGATGAGTGCGAGAAAACAGTTTCAAAGCGTTTTGCTCGCTTTTTTGGATTGTTGATGTTTACTTTTTAGAGTGCAGTTGTGTTTTTAACACACTTTTATTAGGTCGGGTTGTAAGTATGTATGTATGTATGTATGTATGTATGCATGTAACGAAATCTTTGAGCTTAATTTTCACTGGCTTCTAAAAATCTGATCGACTTGAAATTTTGCACACCTATCAAGGACCGATGACAATGCAATAATTTGATAAAAGTTTTCCATTATCCTTATTAGGATTGCCAGGATTAATATTTTCTTTTTTTACCTGTGGGCAAAAAGTAAGGTGAATTTGGTTGTAAAATGAAAAATCTTTATTTATTCTTGTAAATCAATTTCATCCCCTTCAAAATAATCCCCTCTCGATAAAATATACCTATGCCAACGATTTTTCCAATCCCCGAAACATGCCAAATAGTCCATTTCCGGTAATGGCCATCAGCACCTTCTTCGATTCAGCTTCTATCTCCTCAATTGACTCGAAACGCGATCCCCGGAGTGGCCTCTTGAGTTTTGGGAATAACTGGAACTCACACGGAGCCAAATCAGGCGAATACGGTGGTTGCGGAACGATATGCGTGGAATTTTTGGCGAAATGGTCCCGAAGAACGAGTGCAGTGTGAGACGGTGCATTATCAAGATGCAAAAACCAAGAGTTGTTGGCTCATAATTCTGGCCTTTTTAGATGAATTGCTTCACGTAAACGACGTATAACGCTTAAACAATATTCCTTATTAACAGTTTGGCCAGGTGGAAGGAATCCATAGTGCACCACACCACGAAAATCGAAAAAAAAACTGGCCAATGGAGTGGGGTAGCCGTTTCTCAGGCTCCCTCCACGAAATAAATATAATATAAATCATTATATAAATGATGAAATTCACCAAATTCATTCCTTTTTAGTGTAATTGGATGTTTTCCAAACTCTTTTGTGTTAATAATTTCATTAATCACACTAGGAGAAGCAAAATACTCTTCATCAGATGAATCCATTACCGTGTACAGCAATTTTATAAACACAAATGAACAACAAAATTAAATGACATAAGAGCAAAACACATGGAATAAACAAAATTTCAGCGCTGATTCTCGCATTTACTGTGTTATATACAAATTTTCTTCTCGCATGAAAATAAGCGTCAATAAGCTCGGCTCGGCTCGGCTCGGCATCAGCGTTCACTCTGGCCGCACCCTTAGACGTTTAAATTTCGTTACTTGCTCTATGATCGGTCTCTCTATTTCAAGTTTTCATCTAATTGGATCCTTGGAAGCTACCAAATATTTTGTTTTTCTCTAGAGACTTCAGTATTGAACAGTTTTATTGTTACAACAAATTTGTGTAATAGTCTTCGAAGGTTGGCATTACATATAATTGGTACGCTCACATTATTGAGTTTGTATCCGTCAAAAGATTTGACAGCCTTTATTATTGTATTTGGTCTATTACTGTATTCAAAAGCATTAAACTGAGCTAATCGCCTTGCCATACATATTCCACTTACGCATGTAACTTCTTCAAGGTATTTTCCATTTATTCTTATTTTTCGTTGGAATTCTTAATGACAGGGAGAACGTAGGTTCGAATCTTGAAATCTCTGTGAAACACCAAAATTAAGAAAACGCTATTTCTAATATCGGTCGCTACTCGGCAGGCAATGGCAAACCTCCGAGTGTATTTCTGCCATGAAAAAGCTCCTCATAAAAAATATCTGCCGTCCGAAGTCGGCTTGAAACTGTAGTGAATTTGTGGAACAACATCATGACGCACACCACAAAGAGGAGGAGGAGTTCTGCCAAATACCCAAAAAGGGTGTACGCGCAAATTATATTTATATATAAGCACGTAATTGTGTAAGCAAGTACAGATTGTGGTGGTAAGGTATTCAAAACACTTTGTCGCCTGATTCTGTCAAATGCCTTTCTAAGTCAACAAATTATTGGGGTGGGGAATAAATTCATAGTCTTTCTATATTTTATTTTATTTAACAAGAATTTGTTGGCTTTTAAGCAAATGGTAAATTCCATTCGATAGAACTCTTTCTGCTCTCCAAAACTATGTTAATTGTATTTTTGATTTATTTAATTTTTTATTAATTTTAGGCTTAGAAATGGAATACCCAGGAGGCAAAAATCAGCATTTTCGGAATCTGCTCTTCTTTGCTTTTCATCGAGGTCGAAAAACTGCCGAAGCAGGAGATCTACATTGGCCAGCTACACGGTGAGAATGAGAAAAGACCTGACCGACATAGTCAATGGTACACTCGGTACACAAACGGGGTTTAAATATTTTAGTGTAGCATATTTATATACTGAAGATGATGATTGCGTGGCCCACCACAGGAATATCAATCCAAATGAGAACAAAAGAAAAAAAAATTGTAAAGCATATAAAATCTGAAAACTAAAAATAGTGCAATGAAATGAAGTAGAACTTTACTAAACTCGCAGAGCAGTATGAGATACCTAATAGCATTCGACGCCTGTCTGCACTTTTATTACAAATTCAGCTAAAATTAAGCGAACGAGCTTTGGGAATACGAAAGGAATTCCAACTTGCAGCGTGAAAACATACAAAGCAGTAGAACATAATTTGCATTCCACATTTCCTTTCGACTTTCTTTTTTTCTTTTTACTACTTTCTGCAGAATATTTTTCATTGTACTTTCCATCAGCGAAGGGCGCGCACAAAACTATAAAAATGAGCTGAGAGGCATAAAATTGTTGCATAATCTTCAAAACAGTAACCTTGCCAACGACTGGAGAAATTATAAAGACGCGGCAGTCGGACCCTAAGCATTTAACAGCCTTATTCAGCTCCAGAGCTTTAACCACTTCTGCTGTTGAATAGAGAAGTGTGGAAATATGGTATGTACGTATGGGTATAAATACTAGGGTGGTTCACAAAAAGTCTAAGTACTGAATTTTAATACGACACTGATTGAATATGGGCATTTTTTAATGACTTTGTGGGACATGCAAAAGGAATTTTTATATAATCTTTTAAAATAGCTTTTAGTAGCAATAAATATAATATTAATAAAAAAAACTTTTTTTTACTAAAAATTCATAGTTTGACCACTTCGTTCGCCTATTGAGTAAAAGGAATTTAGAGTTACTTTATATCAACTTGGCAAAAATACACTGAAAATACTGTTTTCCATACAAAATACGCCCCAGTGTTAACGGGTTTTGTGGCACCATAAAACTCACTAGTTTGCAAAATTTTTAATGAATCAAATGGACTTGCGAAAAACAGAATTTTTAGGGTATTTTTGGATTGCTTATCGACATAATCTTCTTGTTATTAGAAATTTATTGCCCTTAGCGAAAATAATTAGCGTGTTTCCTTGGGTTATCGAGCTTCGTATTCCAATCAATTCCCATGGGAATTCTCCGGAAAATTTTTATGCGTACACCTTTTTGGATGTTTGGACGAGCTCCTCCTCCTATTTTTGGTGTGGGTCTTGATGTTGTTTCACAGGGACCTACAGTTTCAAGCCGATTCCGAACGGCAGATATTTTTTTGCATGGCAGAAATACACTCGGAGGTTTGCCATTGCCTGCCGAGGGGTGACCGCATTGGAAAAATCTTTTTCTTCATTTAGGTTTTTCAACGAGATTCGAACCTACATTCTCTCCGAATTCCGAATGGTAGTCACGCACAAACCCATTCTGAATAGATAAATAAATAAACTTTTATATTGACTAATACAGTAAAAATGCGATAGATTTTATTCAATTGAAAATTGTTTAGTACACTGCGTACTTTATCTACATTTAGGAATTTTTTCTTGATATGAAGTCAAAAAAGTCCATGAAATGGATTTTCATTTTTCAAAACAATTTGAAAAAACCTTTTTTTTTTTTAAAAAAAAAACATTCATCTACTTTTCATTGGGAATAATTTTTCGTGAACACTGGTGATTTCAATCAATTTCACAAAACAAAAACCAAATCTTGTTTCTCTTTCTATATACAGAATAAGTCTAAACTGTGAACGTCAAAAAGAAGTATGCGCCGCATAAGGATAAGTTTTGACTATTTATTTTCTAACTTGAATTATATTTCCTTTATAAAAATATACCATAGTTTATACTACAAAGAACCATACAAAGCAAAGATTCGCTCTTTGTAATATATAAAATTTGTATAAATGCGGCAAACTTTCATCATCCGGCAATCATTACTCAGAATTTTTAGAAAAACTTTGGGTATGTAATTTTATACAGTGGTTAAAAATCGCATTGACAATTTTTTCTGCTGACGGTCCTACTCCACATTTTTTTATATTTCGTTCCATATATAAAAAATTGCAGTAGGCGTTAAATGAAGAAAATGCCCAAGACCGCGACCAAAAAAACTCTCAAAAATCAAAGTGATGTTCTACCTACTTCAAACTGTCTCTGTACTAGACAAAAATGCATTGATGTAAGAAACTCTGATTAAAAAGTTTGAACATTTGCTGAATTTTTATAAATTTTATACAAAGTTGTAAACTTTGCTTTCCATGGGTTTTGATGTATTAGGAATTATGTTTTTATAAAAAACTATTAAAATTACAGAACAAATAAATAAATAGTCAAAACTTATCAAAATGAGATTTACAAGTCTTTCTGACGTTGACTGAGTATGCACTTGCAAATTTTCAGTACTTCAACTTTTTATGGGTCACCCTAACGTTCACTTTAGTTGTACATCCATTCTAAGCTATGCAGAGTCATTCAGACATTGTAAGAATGATTGAGTGAGCAGTGTGGGAGCAGCAACTGGCTGCTGTTCGACTTCACCCATCATTCAACCTCACTTGCCTGCATTTGAATGCCCGCCTTGCGAATGCTTTTGTTTCCTTTAATAGTTTTACAATTTCCACTCACAAGCAGTACACGTTTTGCCGGGAAGTTGATTGAATAAAATACTTAGTAGCATTGTGGAAGTAGAAAAAGAACGAAAGTGCGTTTAGTTAAGTGAGTTATAAAAAGTTTTACTTACACCCATAGTTACTTATTTGCCCACTTAAGGCAGAGCGAGTATTAAATTAGAGAACTTTCAAAAGCATACTTTATGTGCTACGATTGTCACTTGAATGGCGTCACACTTTTCATGGGTCACTGTCAAGTGAGCTGCCAATACCCAACTAAACACACACGAGTAGGATTAGAGCAGGGGGTGTATTTATATAGGGCATCCTTATAAGGGCTAGTCGAAATGGAATAAAGCAGGCTGCTTGTGAGATGCTATGAAATGTTTTTCGAGGTCATTTATCGATTTCGGTTTATTGTTATGGATCTGTAATTTCGTACGTGTCAACAGTAAAAAGTATCGCGGAGTAAAATCGAACGATATTAGTGGCCAATTCAGGTTACCTTCATGAGATATGACCATAAACTCAAATTTTTCATAATAAAGTTTCATCACTGCTACTCATATGAAAAAAATTTAAATTTGAAAAATGCGCGCCAAGAAACACTGATAGATTGGTAACTCCTAAAAATCTGGCTAAAAAGACCTTTGTGCTCAAGGCCCTGGAAAGTAAAAGGGTAGATTGCCAAGAAGGACAGGAGAGAAGTAACATAAGGAAAAAAAATGCTGCTCGATTGCGTGATTTGTCATAGTTATTTGGCGATTTGTCAGCTGAATAATAAAAACCAAATTTGGCCATTGAGCCATCCTTATTGCCAGTCCCTATAGGTTTGTTTTTTTTTGAATTGGCGCGAGGTTTTGTTGCCAACTGCTATTGGCAAATAAATAGGATTTCACCTGCCAAGATTTTCGATCAATAATTGAATTTAGGACAGCACAAAACAGGTGCCGGAACATGCTTTAGTGAGCGCGGGCCAAATAATCTGATTTAATCGGTGAGTGTAACATTTTGTGGTTTGATAAGCGTGCTTTCGTGTAAGATTTAAGCTATTTTTTGTTTAACCCTCTGCAACTGACATGGTATATAACAGACACCAAATATTACAAAACACTATTTTGCTCCGTTCTTATATAAGCAGATACTCTCGAATTGTTCGTAGCTTCTTATTACGTTCTCATGAGTACGTTAGCGTATAAAAGGCAGTTGAAGTGAGCATACGCGTCGGTGTGAGTGAAAAAGTGTCTACAAGTCCACCACATCAGTATTGACGTAGGTGTCTGAGAAACAATCACCTCAGTATTTTTGTTATATTTTCGTAGTGTCTCTTGAATAACGTATCAGTGAAATTGTTTTGATTTGATGGAGCGTTAAATACAAATCAGAGGATACACTCTTCCAAGAGAACATCATCTGGAACTTTTAAAAGCCGTGATGAGCAGATACAACAGTGGTTGGAGGAAGAAACCGAGCATGAGTTCAGCGATTTTGATGACGAAAGCACTGACCCCAATTTTCAGCCAGAAACTGAACTTTTAGAAAACGATGAAGTTTCAAATGATGAAGCAGATGAAGAACTTACTGTTTCAAGTAAAGTCAGGTCCATCGCTGAACAACAACGTACTTACAATCAAGAAATGGATGGTGACACAAAAAAACCAGTTATGATAGCAGATTACAACCATACCAAAGGAGGAGTAGACGAAGGAGGATACGGTACACTAGACAGGGCTAGTATACTCGGCCGGCAGCCCTTGGTCGGGAAAAACCCGAGACATTCCGGTAACGTAGAACCGGCTGCCATGGGAATGTAAAGCTGGGTCCATTGGGAGTAGAATTCCTCACTAAGGTCTTCAACCTGTCTATGGTCACTCTCATCATTCCTGATAAGTGGAAATTAGGGAGAGTGGTCCCAATACTGAAGCCTGGGAAACCCGCCAACCAAGGGGAGTATTATCGTCTGATAACTCTCCTTTCCCCAGTAGTGAAGACGCTTGAAGCCCTTCTACTCCCACTCCTCACAGAACACCTGACTCCAGCGCCACACCAGCATGGTTTCCGTAGAGTGCACAGCACCACCACGGCACTCACCGTCATAAACACCCAGGTAAACCGTGGTCTAAACCAAAACCGCCTCTGCGAGAAGACTGTCCTAGTAGCGTTGGACCTACAAAAGGCTTTCGATACAGTCAGCCACGCCACGCTACTACATAGATGACATTTTACAGTCGACACTCCCGCCAGGGCTGAAGAGGTGGACCGCGAACTACCTAAGTAGTCGTCACTCGTCGGTGATATTTCGAGACCAAACTTCTAAACAGAGAAAAATAAAGCAAGGAGTACCGCAGGGTGGTGTCCTTTTACCCTTGCTTTTTAATTTCTTTATTTCGAAACTCTCCCAGCCACCAGAGGGAGTCTCACTGGTCTCATACGCCGACGACTGCACGATAATGGCGTCGGGCAATGACATTGATGGCCTATGCTCCAAAGTAAACGACTACCTCACCCGCCTTTCTCGCTTCTTCACTGCGAGAAACTTACAACTTTCTCCCACTAAATCCACGGACAAAGGAGGTCAAGCTGCCACTTCAGGTGCACGTCGATGATACTCCAATACCGACGGTAAATAACCCCAAGATTTTGGGAGTCACCTTTGACAGTTGCTCTCCTTCTCAGCGCACAGAACTGCTATTGCAACGAGAGTACAGAATCGCAACAAGGTTCTCAAGTCGCTCGCCGGCAGCACTTGGGGCAAAGACAAAGAAATGTTGCTGTCGACTTTCAAATCAATAGGCCGACCGGTTCTCAACTATGCCGCGCCTGTCTGGTCGCCTGGAACCAGTGATATGCAGTGGACAAAGCTCCAGACCTGCCAAAATACTTCCATTAGGACCGCGACAGGATGTCTCCTGATGTCCCTAATTCAACACCTGCTTGACGAGGCTCATATGCTCCCTGTTAAGGAGCACAACAAAATGCTCGGCAAGCAGTTTCTGCTAGGGTGTCACCGTAGGCCTCATCCATGCAGACACCTGCTCGAGCCTGAGCCATGTCCAGGATCAGACAGTGTACAGACGGCCATTAACGACATTCATCGGGAGACCCTTACCACCTTCTTAAGCTCTCGACCTCCGAATGCCGTTATCGGAGTCCAACCACCACCTATTGCAGACGAAGAGCTTCAGCTTTCCCCGAGAGTCCCGCGTAACCTTGGCACAATTACGTTCTGGATACTGTAGCAGGTTAAACTCCAACCTATCCAGAATCGACCCCGACATACTAAACATATGTCCAGCATGTGAAGGCACCCCGCACGACACTAACCACATTTTCACATGCCCCATCAAACCCACTCATCTAACACCTCTCTCCCTCTGGACCCAACGAAACAGCTAGTTTCCTGGGCCTACCGTTAGATGAGCTAGACGAAGACGACCGGTAATTACACTACACTGACAGGGCGAAGATACTGCTATAACAACAACAACAGGAGTCGACGAAGTTGACACAAAATATTCGATATTTTCAAGCAGCCGTAAAACTCGTCGTTAGCCTATGGCAGTTTTCCGAAGACTAATAGATATGTTTGGTATTATTTAATAGCTTTGTTTTGAATCAAATGTGTTCAGACAGTGCTGATAAAATGAGAAGAAAAACTTTTTTACTCAATCTTTCAGGAGAATTGGCGTTAGATCACATGGAATTTCGGGTGTATAATGAAAGATTACCAAGAGAACTAAAAATGACGATAAACAGGGTACTCGGTAAAGATCTTCCCCCTCCCCCACCAACCATTCGATCTAACTCATAGATTGGAAGAAAACTTTGCACTGTTGGTCCGCCAAAAATAAAAAGAGTAACTATCATAGATTTTGTTGCTGCAATTGCTTAAAGCCATTTTGCCTCCAATGCTCTAAGCCACTTAGTGAGACCTGCCAACAAAATTTGTAACTTTTTATTGCACGATTCATATGATCTCTTTTTACTAGATTGATAAGTTTAAGCTTAACATACAATAGAATGCAAAAAGTGTGTTTAATGAATGAATGGAATATTGTTTTTTTTTAAATACATAACTTTTGGAGGACGAATTTTTAAGTAATGTTCAACATGAAATAATTTCTAACTTAACCACTGAATTTATCTTTTTTCTTAATATATTGTTGGCATTTATTCGTTGACGGACGCCCCGTTGAATTCGTTGAAAGCTTTTGCTACCTCGCCTGCATCATCACGCCAGATGGTGGTGAAGATGAAGATATCAACTGCAAACTAACAAAGCAAGGGCGGCGTTCGGCGAATGAATACAGTTTGGGGGAGTTCGAAAATCTCCAGGCGCACTGAACTACGAATATTCGACTCACGCGTGAAGTCAGTATTGTTGTATGGAAGTGAAACATGGCTGATCTCCAGCAGCATCACACAGAGGCTACAACCTTTCGTCAACAAATGCCTCCGCATCATCTGCAGAATATTCTGGCCAAACACCATCAGTAACCACGCACTGTGGAGATTAACGAATGAGGAACTCATTCTTAGGCAAATCAAACGCAGAGAGTAGCGATGAGAAGGTCACACATTAAAAAAACCACCAGATAGCGTCACCAGATTGCCGCTGGACTGGAACCCGAAAGGGAGCAAAGGTCACGGTCGGCCAAAAACACTTAGAGAAGGTCGATGTTGCGCGAACTAACAGATGCCGACATCTCATGGGACGGTGCAAAACCAACAGTCCAGAACCATGCACAATGGAAGAGTCTTGTCGAGGCTCTATGCTCCCGGGAGGAGTGAACAAGGAAAAAGAAAAAGCTATTTTTAAGACCTGCACGGATTTTCTACAATTTTATTTGCGCGAAACCTATTCTTGGCTTTCCGACTTGTGTGTTTAGCATCATTACCCTGCTGGTAGACCCATTTTATTGGCATTTTCTCTCTGAAATTCGGCAGTATAACATTCTGCATTATTTCCACATAAATATTGGTGCCCACTATACCATCAATTTTGTGAGTGGTGCCGCACCATTATATGAGAAACATCTCCATACCATTATTTTTGAGCCCCCATGTTTAATGATTAATGGTATGGCGGCACACAAAACTATGTTAGACTCGGTAGTCCATAAAATAAAACGCCGCCTGCCATTTGCCCAGCTAGCATGTTTTCTTGCAAATTCCAAACGTGTTTCCTTATGTTTTGGAGTCACGAGTATTTTTTGCGTAAGCAGTGAGCTGCTAATCCGGCTTCTCATAGTATTCTACGTGCAGTGATATCAGAAGCATTTAGTCCACCTACCAAGCGCGGCTTGAAGCGAGTGACTACAAAAAAGCAGGATAAAGTGATCGTCCAACTTTTTAAAAGAGAAAAAGTGGAATAGATGTGAGTATCAACACCATCGAACGTCGACTGAAGGAGGCGAACATATCCTACCGTCCCACATCATCAAAGTCACTGCTCTCAGAAAAACACATAGAAAAACTTTTTTCTGACACAGACTGTAGGCACTTTAATCGCGTTACTCTTTGGATCGGATTGTCACAGAGATGAACAACCAGGAATTTAGTTATTTGGGTCTTAATACTGAAGCCGTATTGCAGACTTTTTTCGCTGACTTCTTTATCGAGTCCTTCCAGGTCATTAATTTTGCCAGCGTATATTGTTATGTTGTCGGCAAATCGTATATTACTTATTATTTTGCCGTTGAATTTTATTTCTAAGTTGACTGATGCCAAAGCTTCTTAAAATAGGTATTTCGAGCATAAATTGAAGAGCATTTGTGAAAAAACACATCCTTCGGGAACTCCTCTTTTGATTGAAATATCACTCGTCACATCATTTTGTAGTCTCACGCTCGCAGTTTGGTTCCAATGCGAGTTGGAAAATCACCTCAATTTTTTTTCATCTATGTCCACTTGCCTTAAAATGTCAAATATTTAGTTTTGTGAGCGGTACCTTATCAAAAACCTTTTCATAGTCAATGAACAATATAAAAATATCTCTCTGAACGGCTTCACTCTTTTGTTTGAAGGCTGAATAAAGATTCGCGCGTTACCATAGCTTGTTTGAACCCAAACTGTGTACGACCCAGTGATTGTTTACGTTTTGTAAATAAATTTTCGCATTTGTTAGCTCTGGATTTTTTTAGGCAACTGTCGTGTTAAGGAGAAATAACTATTTAAAAAATAAAATTGGAGGGAAAAAATTAGTTTAACATTTATCTTCTGAAGGAAGATTTGTCGTTTAAGCCGACTCCGAACTGCGGAGGAGCTTTCTCATAGCAGAAATACACTCAGAGGTTTGCCATTGCCTGACGAGGGGCGACCGCTTTTAGAAAAAACTTTTTTCTTCATTTTGGTATTTCACCGACATTCGAACCTACGTTCTCTCTCTGAAATCCGAATGGTAGTTACGCACCAACCCATTTGGCTACGGCGGCCGTTTTCAGGCTTAACTGATGGCAATAATGAAAACCGTGACACTGGTTCAGTGTGATGCGATACTTGGAGATGATATCTACTTTTTTACGGATAGCCAGGCGGCGATAAAATCTCTCCCAAAACAGTCGACAACCTATAAGGTAGCCGTGAAATGCCGCGCATCTCTTAATGAGATAGCTGAGTCATTTCATCTAAAGGTAACATGGATTCCTGGCCATTATGAAATTGAGGGGAATTGCAGAGCCGATGAACTAGCGAATCTCGGCACCTAATTGCCCGATGAGTACATAGACGATGCTATACATAGGTATACCCTTGCAAACATGTAAGCTACGTATCCGGCAAGAAATTGTTAGAGTAGCGAATGAATTACGCCATCTTTAATGAAGCCACTTGCAAAACCGCCCGACTGCTGTGGACAACTCTCAATGCTACGCGCACGGAACTTAAGCTGAGAAGAGATAAGCACAGTCTTTGCACACTGAGTTCAGTTATTACGGGGCACTGCCCAATCGGTAGGCACGCCCAGAGAATGGGTATGCAAACACATGACTTTTGCAGAAAAGGTCTAGACGAGGGCGAGGAACAAACGGTCCCGCACCTTTTGTGTCACTGTCCTGCTGTATCCAGCGGTAGACTCGCCATTTTAAGAAGATAATTCTTTAATGAATTGGAAGATCTCGGCAAATTCAGAATTAAGGATCGTACAAAATTGCTGAAAAGTACGCATTGGTTTTAGGAGGGATAAGCGCTAGTTCCCCACGCGGCATCACATGTCCCATGAGCTGGAGTGGGTCCCACAGTGGACAACCGCTTCAACCTAACCTTACCTAACCTATGTGGTGCTACAACTGTGTATGGGTTTTGGCCGAGTCCAAAATGGCGCGCCAGCTGTTTCTGTCCTGCGCTCGTTGGTGCCAATTGAGCAAAGACAGGTCCTGCAACACTAGGTCTTTCCAACGGAGATGTGGTCTTCCTCTTCCACGCCTTCCTTTTTGGTGTACCTTGTCGTAAACTCGCCACGCTGGAGCGTCTTCTTTGACATGGCCAAGCCAGCGTAGCCGCTATATTTTTACAGGCTTAACTATGCTCATGTCCCTATAAAGCTCATACAACTCGCTGTTCCTCCAACTTCGCTAAAGATCTTACGTAAAATTTTTCTCTCGAAGACTCCCAAAACTTTTTCATTCACTGTTGACATCAGCCATGCTTCTGCGCCATATAAATGGTTTTCCAATAAGAGGTGTTGCTTTGATATTAAATGAAAAATGCTATTTTTCAATATAAATTATCGGATGTTTATTTCATTAGAAAGAAATTAATAGTGGAAAATAAATCAGGCAAATAACCACCACGACCACGCTTGCAGGATAATATCCTTTTTATGAAATTTTCCATAACCGAATTGCAAAGTGGCTGCTCTATGTCCTCGATAGACTCACGAATTCCATCTTTGAAGTCTTGAATCGACCCTGAGCTGTTGGTGTAGACATTCTCTTTCACGTGGCCCCAAAGAAAAAAGTCACAAGGTGTTAAATCACAAGATCTCGGTGGGTAATTGTGATCACCTCTTCGAGAGATAACACGGTCCGGAAACTTTTCCCGTAAAAGATCAATGGTTTCGTTGCTTGTGTGGCACGTAGCGTCGTCTTGTTGAAAATAAATGTTGCCCAGATCAATACCATCCAATTCCGACCATAAAAAATCGTTAACCATCTCTTGATGGCGCAATCCATTCACCTTTAACACCTTTTATTGGAAAACCTTTTATTAGGACGGGAACGATGAGCGTTTTGTAGAGTGCCAGCTTAGTCGTTCCTGCCGTATATATGCATATATATTTGGCGTTTCGGAAGATACATTTTAAATTCATGTTTTTTTTTTTGTTTTTTGCCCAAATTTCTTTTTATAAATTTTTTTCTTTTCTAATTGTATAAATTTATGATTCTTTCAGGTTTTCGAATGAAACATGACCTCCACCATCAGAAGGTATACAGGTAAAATCCGCCAAACAGTCGATTAATGAATGTCTAACTGTTGACTACGTCGAGATATCGTTGTTGATGGTTGTTCAACAACACTTTGAGCTACAACAAAAATATTCTCTACAGTACGTCCAGTTTTTGGTCGGCCAGTCCTCGACAGAACCAGTTTCTTGAAATTTTTTCACCAACCTTTGAATTAGCAACTCATTCGGACGCTTGTTTCCCAGAAAAAAATCACAAATTCTGCGTTATGTTATTCTTAAAGATCGACCATAATAAATTTCTGTAATTTTAAAGCGTTGTACTAACGCGTAAAATAGTACATCTGTCTACTTGAAAAATACCAAAGATGACATAAAAAAGGTACCGTCTTAGAATTATTCACTATTAACATCTAGGCATCACTTTTGAAAGACCCTTTGTTTGTAAGTAAAGAACAAAACTTGTATTTTTTCTTCTTTTTATGCCACCTGCCACCTGCCAACCGCATTTATTCGCATTCTTTTTCAACTCTGCCATAGAAATGAAATTATTCAGAAAATACCGAAATTCAACATAGCTGTACAGAATGTTTAACATACACATTTACACACATACTTCAATAATAACGAGCATGTTGGCTTTTCATCACTTTTCGTTGAATTTGACAGGCATTGGCTTTTCATTGGAATGGGCAGCACAACCACCCGAATAATCCGCTTTAAAACCACGTCAAATACCCAGCATTCGGCGTTCACTTCTGTTGACCTTGAATCAGCAGGTGTGCAGGACCTACACTTGAGTGTATACTTATATATAGATATGTATGTATATGTATAGATATGTACAGAAAGAGCGAAAGAGAGGGAAAGGGATTATGGGAATTTATTCTTGGTAGCTGCCATGAATATACGAGAATAAATTGTGGTGTGAAAAAGCATCTGCGGCAAATTTTCGCATATTAAGTGAGCTACACATTTTTCCCCTCTCCCTTCTGCAAAGTTCTTAAAGCTGAACATCAATTTGAATTCACTTATCCCATTTAAAAGTTTGTTCGATGCCAGCCAAATTACGAATATCGCTTTCGACTTTTCTAGTAGCTTTGAGCTATTAAGTAGCTACGAGTATAAACTTATTAGCTCTTTAAGTAGCAAAGATAAACAAATAATTTCTTAATTACTTTGGCAAACAGATTACAAAGTGTAATTAGTTATTTCTCTAGGAGTGCTTGTTTAGTCTTCTATTTAATTACGAAGTCTGCGAATAAATCAAATAAAGGAAAGCGAGTATTTGGATGATGGTTTAATGAACCCTTTTCAAGGTGAAAAATTAAGAGTTCTTGTGGAAGAACTGCCTCATAAAATAAATAAATACAGCGTTTGGCATGCGAAGTATAACCAACTTCAGACCGCCGAGCATTATATAATATGTGGCTGGAAAATCACAACCAGCGATTGTTAAAGAGCTCAATCACCTTAAAGTAAGTAAAGTTACTGGTTACAATGATATTGGTAGCATCGTAAAGCGTGGTGGAGGTGGTCATTAAAAGACTGCAACGTCAAGTGAAATGGTTCAGAAAGTGAAGAAGCGACTTGAGTGAAATCCACGACGAAGTGCCAATCAAATGGCAGAAGAACTGAAAATATTTGGCAGTAGCATGTGCCGCATACTGAAAAATGATCTCAAAGTCAAGTCTTACGAGATCCAAAAGCCGCAAGAACTCACACCAAAGCAGCAACAAGTCAAACTTCAGAGAGTGAAGGAGTTGCTTCGCTTGGCCAAAAGCGGTCGATTTCCGAACATTGTGTTTTCTGACAAGAAAATTTCTCACATTGAGCAATTCGTAAACTCCAAAAACGATAGGGTTTATTTGACAGACCGCTCGTACGTGAATTTGAGTCATCGATTGCCCAGCAGGAGGCAGCACCCGCCACAGGTAATGATTTGGGCCGCAGTAACCGCAGATGGGCGCTCTCCAATCGTTTTCATCCAGCCTGGCGTCAATGAAAATGCGAAATATTATAGGAAAAGTATTCTGGAGGGTGCTTTGAGGCCGTGGACATACAAATATTATATTTCGGTGGCAGACCACGGACGTTTCAACAGCACTCTACACATTCTCACAAAGCTCGAGTGAACCAAAAAAATGGATAAAAAACAACGTTCCGAACTTCATAACGTCCACACAATGGCTCTCAAATTCGCCAGACGCGAATCCAATGGATTATTCTTTTTGAGACATTTTGGAGAATCAGATCCGAACTAAATGATTCTCCAGTCTTAAGGCGCTGAAAAAAGCCATTGACCGCGAGTGGGCCAAACTACCTGCAAGTCACATTCAGGCAGCTCGCGATTCGTTTCTGGACCGTCTCAAGGCCATAGTCAAGGCAAAAGGTAGTCATATGGAGGAAAAGTAAATTGATTCTTAATTTTTCCTTATTTTCACACTTTTCTTACTTTGAGTTGAATAAAAGTAATTTTCCAAACAAAATGTATGGCCTTTTAATTGGTTACACTTCGAGTGACGGATCCTGTAATTGGCGCGTACAGTTCTGTTAGGTGTTTGACCGAATTCTTCCTTCTAATATTTATGGTGTGCGTCTTGATGTTGTTCCACAAATGGATGGACCTAGAGTTTTAAGCCGAGTTTGATTGGCAAATGATTTTTCATGACAGTTTGCTGTTTGGTGCACAGGGATTCGAACCTGGGCACTCCTGAATGGTAGTCACGCACCATTGCACGTAGCCGAATGGACGCGGCCGCCATAACTACTAAAAAACAGAAAAAAATGCAAGAACACCTACTGTCCTCTTTTGAAGAACACTAGATCATTTTTGTCTCAGCTAATCTGTACGAAAATCTCAAATTTGTACTAAGGACTTTGTTATTAGTTTAGGAAATTTTATTTATTTATTAATTTATAAAAATTTATACACCAATTAAATACATGATAAATTGAAAAAAATCGAACTGGCTATTAGGATTTTGGTCCTTCTTGTGATAAATTACTTATTATCTTAAATTGTTAGCTCTCATAAAAATTGAGACATAAATTAGTAAATTGTTCAGAATGTGTTTTATGTACTCTAAATTGCATTAAGAGCTTTCTTGTCATTTTGGTAATTATAAACTAATTATTAGGTATGGGTAAGGCCGTGAATAAATTAATGCTGTCAGCGCACTCTGATGCCGTTGTGTTCGTACATAAAGACTGCAATTAGTCAACTGTGTTTGTTCCGCCGCACAATGAGCAAGAAGATGGGCTCCCTCGAGTAAGGGGGTGACAGTGAGAGAATATTGTTGGGCGAAGTCTAAGACGGATATAAGGCCTCAGAATGTCAGAGGGCAAGATTACAGGGTAGGTTGGATGCAGTCTCCTTGGATTTAATGTTTCACAATGGAGAGGATGAAATAAATATTATATAAAAAAATTGCCTCATATACTCATTCTAAGAGATCGATGTTGAGTCTACTATTCTTGACGTCGTTGTTCAAATCTCTTCTGCAAAGATAATTAAAACTTAGTGTAGGTAATTTGATGGCACTTTTCGTAGCAGCCTCGGCTATTTCGTTCCCTAATATTCCCGCATAACCCGCAACCCACGTTAATTTGACTTTATTTCGAGCCGCAATAAGTGAGTTTCTGATGGATGCAATGGTATAGAAGGCATTCGAATAAGGCATTTTCGAATAACGTAGGGCTAATAAGCCAGTGCGGAAAAGTTTCAATAACTCTTTTCTCTCAGTAAAGAGCATTGAAGTTTTCTTTTTTGTACTCAAACGATTTGTTTGATGCTGATTTTATTCTCATTTGTGTTTTGCGAGTGATAACTTTTTTGTGTATGTTTTCGAGGGTGTTATTTGTGGCTTCGAATTGTTTTACGAGAAAACGAAGTCTTGCATCATTTATTCTACTGCCAACGCTCGGTAGCCGGATTTTAGAAAAAATAAGTTCATGTTTTGCAGACCAACACAACGAATCATCATAAGCTGTTTTGCATGCACTTGAATGGTTGTTGGATTGAAATTTATTTTTTACTAGCTTTAACCCGCGGCCCCGCTCGCGTAGGAGTAGTTTTGAGGGATTTAGGATATGTATATAAAAGAATGACAAACAATAATTTCACAGAAAATATTTTTTTATTAATAACCATAATATTACAATACCCAGCATCCGTTGCTATGCCTCGTTGAATAAAATCTAACAATCAATCAGAAAAATATCAAGCACAATTATTTTTATTAATTTTCTATCTCAAACCGTTTTTGAACTTTGCATTTGGCAAATATTCGATTTTTAGTGACGAATGAGAGTAGTGGCGCGGCCTGGCGGCTGAGGGAAGAGAGTTAAATCATAAAAACATGCCTATAACCTTCATTGGGTGAAAATATGAATGCATACAAATTTTGACGTC
This sequence comes from Anastrepha obliqua, assembly GCF_027943255.1. Lineage (NCBI taxonomy): Eukaryota > Metazoa > Arthropoda > Insecta > Diptera > Tephritidae > Anastrepha > Anastrepha obliqua. The sequence continues at coordinate 156,375,733 of NC_072892.1, read as the reverse complement.
ATTCGGTGTTGTGGTTTCGTAGTGATGCGCGGACAACGTACAAACATTCACCTTTATAGTATAAAAGATTTGGAGAAAATACACATCACCATCAGGGAAAAAATTATTAAAAACTTACAAGAGCCTTGAGCCGCTTCACGCCTGCACTTTGTTGTAGTAAAATATAATGGGCTACAAAACTGTGCACCCAAATTATCAAATCCGATTAAAAAACTTTAAATTTTGATGAAAGTTTTACGATCTCTTAAAAATTTTGTAGCGTGAAACTTGGATTAATCTGTTCTTTGTCATAGAATGAACTTATTTTTATAAAGAAAAGTAATTAGAATTCAAAAAAAAAAAATAAGTAAATAGTCAAAATGTTGAGAACTTTTTTTTTTTGGCGGGCTGTAGTAGCATTGCATCAAATTGGACCATGTAAGTGTCAAAAGGAATGAATGGCAAAGGAGAAAACCAGGGAACGCATATTATGTGTGTGTACAGAACTCGATAGGCTATAGCTTAGGATGATCTGACAAAAGTGCTTCGAGTCGTTCACTGATGAAGAACAAAATGCTACACCAGAGCGTCAAGGGTAGAGAAATCTTCTTTTCTTTCTTTGTTTAATTCTTCCTTGTGGTAACTCCGCGGGCATATTTTGGCTTTATGAGACCATCTTGGTTGATGTAATGGATAACATTAATCCGGGTATTTCCGGCAACGTCATATTGACGTATGCGAGTCTTTCTATGAGCCGCCAACTTAATTTTCCCTTCTTTTTGTTGTGGGTTCCGAAAAACAATCATCATAACACGCCATACAGAGTTAATGAAAAACATTTTGCCTTCAAATTTCGGTCAATCGCCATTTTCTGTTCTTAAGAACGCTAGTGCAATTAAAAATCTTGGAATAATTTTAAACACTATCTTAGGTACACTTTTACGAGGCATATCACCCATATAACATCGCAGTCCAACTCCATACTAGGTCTTGTAAGGCCGAATGCCTCTAAATTCTCTATTTCGTGTGCCTTTAAGCTTTTCTTTACATCATTTCTTAGGCCACAACTGCGTTAAATTGTTTTTATATGGAAACCGGCCAATCAGCTCTCCATCAGTAGGATTGAATGAGTGCTCCAAAAATGGTTCTTAAATTCGTTCTACGCTTTTTTAACTTTAGTGAAACTGTACAGTCATAACCCTCTAGGTTGGTAAGTGAAATGGTTGAGGTATCATTCTGGCATTCTCCAAGTAGCTCCAAAGTACCGTTTTGATACCATTATGACATCAACCGACCGATGGCCGATATTTTGTTCCATGCGTAATTGAGCCATACCAGAATTATCATAATAAGGAGAAATGACAATAATTTGGAAAAAAATTGTATTTTATTCAAAATCAACGCCGGCCTTTGAAACTTAACCATCCTTTACTTATAAAGTGTGCTCTATCCTAACGGAGACCTCTCTTAAGCGGACACCTCCCATTAGCGGTCACCTTTTTCAGTCCCTTAGGTGCCCGCCTAACAGAGAGTACACTATACTTATATACATATATATCTGATATATATATATATATATAATTAGTTCTAGGCTACTTTGTGCTGTTCGATTGTAAATTCTCAGGCTAAATAAATAAATAAAATAGTAACGTTTGTTGGCATTCTGCAAGTATTTTAAAAATATGAAAATTTCCAAAATAAGGTAAGATTTCATTTAGTTCTTTTGCAATTCAGTTAAAGCTTTAGAATTCCTAATTAATCAGTTTTAATTATCCTTTGAATTTCAACGGAAGTTTTCAGGGAATTTTCCAGAGCGTTACTAGCCTTAGCTGGGCCAAGTCATCCTTCCTTTGAGGTTGGAATCATCGCCATGAGAAGTAACAAAGAGGATAAATAAGTAACATGAGGACAAATGTAGTTATGCAATATTTTATAAATTTGAAATAAACCGAATTTTAGGAACTTGGGACACGTAGTGTTATATAATTATATTACTATATATAAGGGGTCTTTCAAATTGTGCGCCTAAATTTTATTATAAAATAAAGCAAGCAAAAATTTAGATTCTTTCAGGTTTCACTATTTCTATTAAAATTACGGCTCTTAACAATTATGTGTGACAATCGACAACATTTGGAATGCCCACCATAAGCACTTCTACAGGTAAAATCCGCTAAACCGTCGATGCGTGAATATCTAATTGTTAAGAACATCGAGATATTGAAGTTGAATGCTTTTCAGCAACACTTTGCGCCACAGCAGCAATTCGTTCCCACGAAAGTCGGTCTACGTAATCGGAACGAACCGCTTTTATTTTCGGCCAAGGACTGACTACAACAGCATTCCATTAATATGTATGGGGAAAATTTATGCTGCTACAGCAGCAACAACCACAGCAGCAATACTCTCAACAGAAGGCGCAGTTTTTGATCTGCTGGGCCATTTTCTATTCTCAACAGAATCAGTTTCTTGAAATTTGTTCAGCAACATTCGGACGATTATTTCGATTAAAAAAATCATGAGATTTGTTTGTTACTTTTTTCTTAAAGATCAAACATTTTCGTAAGAAGTTTCAATAATTTAACGCTCTGTTCTATAGTATAAAACTCGGCATCTGTCGACTTGATAAATGTCAAAGAATACATAAAAAAGGTACCGTCTAGCAATTATTGGCTACTGATATATAGGCAATACTTTTGAAAGATATTTGATATACAAAAACAAATATATAAATATACATATTTACGTATGTGCGCACACAAATATGCATTCAGCTAAATTTCTTTGATACCAGCGCGTGTCTGCATCATTTGCTTCGACACAAAATTGTGAAAAAATTCATGAGAAAATAAATCATACAACTGCACATACATATGTACAAACATACATGCATACACTCGAACTGAAATAGAAAACAAAATCACTTGAACTCAAGACCATTCAAGGCAATTCGAGTATTTTCACTATCAATTCAGACTGCAGTTATGGGCGTATTAAGGCCACAAATAGGTTGCTAATATTGGTTTATTTATTTGTATACAATAGGAAATTTGCATGTCAGTTAGGGCGGGTCAATTTATACAACAAAAAAAATAAATAAACAACTTTGTTTTGGCGTTCGAACTATTGTACAGGTAATTCTGGTGAATGTAAGACAAAACTGAAAAGTGTTGCAAAACACAACAAAGTTAGTCTTATTTGGGGACCTGGACATTGTGGTATTACAGGGAACGAATTAGGCTAGTGAAGATTCTGCAAGTATGCCACTAGGCCCTGAACCTTTTCTAGGTGTCAATTCCGCATCGATTCAACTATGGATTGACGACTTTATGAGGTCTACCCACAGATGTTGTTGGTCTGGGTTGAACTCGTACTGAGTAGCCAAGTGCTTTGTGAGAGAATCACACAGGAAAGTAGCGACCTTTCTCCTAAAACTCAGCAGAGAGGACCTGAGAGTACTGGTTGGTGCAATCTCAGGGCACAACGCCTTTTGGTCAGCATATGGCTGCTATGGGGTCGACGACAGCCCGATTTGCCTATCCTGTCTTGAGTATGACGACACTGCAGAGCATTTTCTCTTTAGCTGTACGGCGTTTTCCAGAATCAGACTTAGGATACTATGTTGCGATATACTGAGTACAGATAAGGTTCATACTCAACCTCTTCCGGATCTCTTAAGATTTATCAATGAATCCAAGAGATTTGAGGAAGAGTGACCTCAAACTAATTTTTCCGTTTTACCACCCACATTTTAGCTTTTCTATCTTTATTTTTTCTACTGAATTCTATCCGGGTGTAGCACAATGGTTTCCTTACTGAGTGCTTGGAGTAGTCCAACCCCTACAAATCTGATCTAATCTAATATACTGGTAATTCTGAACAAAAAAGTCGCAATGTTTGGTATTAAACCTCATAAGCGCGGCAGAGGGTTCCAGCCAAACAAAGTTTTGAAATATTTTATGAAACTTTTTTGTTTGCAAGAAATTGTATGCAGAAATTTTTGAGTACAAGTAATTTATTTTCAATGCAAATTTTGTTGCAAAGGCAAAAGATATTTCGGGATTTTTAGCTGACCTACACTGAATAATGGCTCACTAGCCACTTCCCCCGAAAAAATGTGCGCTTTGTTAACAGTATTCAAAAAGTATTACAAAAACAAAACGTTTATACATTTTGAATACGAAAAAACAAAACATTCAAATAATACAAAAAACCAAAATACAAAAAAAAAACCAAATACAAAAAAAGGTTGAAGAAATGTTCGGTCAAAGTGCGGTTTTGTGTTTTGTAGAAGTCAAAGCGAAATTTTGGTTTTTCTCTAATAAAAAATTAGAATTAAATTAAAATATTATTATTATTTTTTTCAATACTTTCGATTTAAATTAAAAAAAATGTAAAAAAGTAAAATTGGTTTCAAAATTAAGCGCAAGAAAGCTTGCAGTATAATTTTTTAACTATGCTTCCATGGACATCTCGTTCGAGATTATGTGCCAGTAGAATATTTTAGACACTAAAAAACTACAAAAAAAGTTGGCCCACCCTAATGTACGTATGCCGAAAACTATTATATATATGTATGTACCCGCTCTAGGTTAACGAGTTTTACCACTGCATTGACGTAATAGAATTTTTTTGGAGGACGTAACCAGTCCTATCAAATATTTGATTTTTCGTCAAGCACGATTGCGATAATAAAGCATTTTTCCCTTACACAGTTAAACGGAATTTTGCAGGGTAAAATGACAAGCACCGTAAGAATTTGATTGAGCATTATCCCATAAGTACAGTGAACCCTATTACTTCTCAACTAACTTCCTACCAGTGTGCTTTGCAGCTGAAGTAGTCCACTTACTAATTTTTTTTTCCTAACATACATCAGCATTAACGAACTATAGGGTGTTTTTTTAGAGGTTAGGTTTTCAAGTTGGCACTACTTTTTTCGTAGATAGTCTTTTTGACAGCTGTCACTTGATTTATGCTCAGTTTGGTTTGCCATTTCATAATGAATAGACTTACACCTGAACAACGTTTGCAAATCGGGCAAATTTATTACGAAAATAATGGTTCGGTTCGCGCGACGCATCACAAGAAAATTTTGTTCAGCGATGAAGCTCACTTTTGGTTGAATGGGTATGTCAATAAGCAAAATTGTCGCATTTGGAGTGAACATAATCCACAAACCATTGCTGAGACGCCGTTACATCCTCAAAAAGTCACTGTTTGGTGGGCTCTATGGGCAGAGGGAATCATTGGTCCATATTTCTTTAAAAATGAAGCCGGCCATAATGTTACAGTCAATAGAGAGCGCTATAGAGCCATGATTAATGACTTTTTCGTGCCTGAATTGGACGATGTTGATGTGGACGACCTTTGGTTCCAACAAGACTTCGCTACATGCCATACAGCCAACGCAACAATCGATTTATTGAAGGAAACTTTTGGTGAGCGCATTATCTCGCGCCGTGGACCTGTGGCGTGGCCTCCAAGATTGTGCGATATAACACCGCTGGATTATTTCTTGTGGGGCTATGTGAAGTCGCTTGTCTACGCAGATAAGCCCGAGACGATTGACGTCTTGGAAGAGAATATTCGGCGCGTTATTGCTGACATACGGCCCCAATTGCTGCAAAAAGTGATCGAAAATTGGGCCTCTCGGCTGGAATTTATTCGAAACAGCCGCGGCGGCCACTTGCCCGAAATCATTTTTAAAACATAATGGCAAGCCCTTATCTTTATAATAAAGCTAAATTCTTGGCCATAACATTAAATTATATACATTTTATTTCATCTTGAAAACCTAACCTCTAAAAAAACACCCTTTAGTAAGCCGATGCATCAATGCTAGACCAGTCAACGAACTTATTTATGATGGTCAAAAAAGCAGGTTTGCTCCATAAACATTTATAGTCGTCGAATTCTTTTTGTTTGCACCCTTAACATTAGATCTATTCCTATTTATAGAAATATATAAGTATACATATACTTATACAACCAAAATACAGAAAAGAGTTTTCATTATCTCACAAGTGATATGGGAAAGAGCCGCTTACATTCCATGAAGAGCAGAAATAGATCAAATAGCTGAACTACTAGAAGCAGAATTTCTGTAATAGTTAGATTTTCGTGGTGTCAGACGCGTCTGCCTTCAGCTATATTTGGAAAGGAAAGGACGAAACACATTTAGTCAGTGTCTTGTTATCCGTTTATCAAGAAAATCGAGAAATCCAAACCTGAAAAGTCCTCATATTTATGTTATATAGTGTATATAGTTATGAAGGGAGACCTTCTCACTTTCTCAGCAGGTTTCAATCTATCTGTGATTGGAATGCCTTTGTAACCCAGCATTTTCACTTATTGCTCACCAATCTAAGAGCATACCAGCTCACATATAGGTAGCTTAGTCCAGAATTTCGTTTCGTATGTAAAGTTAACTAAAAAGTTTTGTGCACAACCAGCTCATACAGCTAATTGTTCCATCGCCTGCGATACTCGCCATCACGAACGTGCAAAGGTCACAAAAATATTCGGCAGTGATGTGGGTGCCGCTACGCGATTACGCCTACTGTCTGTTTGATGATATGAGGCGCTTCGTTTTGTGATCGTTCACCACCAGACCCATTCGCTTTGCCCCTTTACCCTCTCCAACATCAGGTTAAAGTTACACGACAGCGAGTCACCCTGTTTGAAACCTCGTTTGGTATCAAACGGCTTGGAGAGATTGTAGGTTTTCTGTTCATGGGTTTTTTCCAAGACCTGGCGTATTGTGAATATCTGATCTAAAGCCACACTGATAGGGTTCAATCAGTTGGTTCACAGTGGACTTCAGCCTTTCACACAATACGCTCGCTAGAATCTTATAGAAGCTGACCCATGCGCCTTATTAGCTTCTCGCCACTGTCTTTGAATAGCTCAGCCGGTAGTCCGTTGTCACCCGCGCCTTTTTTGTTCTTTAGCCGAGCTATCGCTATTCTCATCTCGTCATGGTCGAGTAGCGTAAGGACAGTCCCGTCGTCAACGGTTGGGGTATCAAGATCCTCACACTCTCTGTGACGTGCGTCACTCTGGATATGTGTGAGTCATCAGTCATTTTTCTGGACATGCAGGATTCCTAAGCCTAAGATGCATATTTTTATACCCGCTCAACTTGCACCCAAGAATAGTTCACATTACAAATCAAGAGTAGTATAAACATATACAAGGCGGCACAAAATTAATAATCCTTCTCTCTTTATGAATAACTTACGACGGAACTAAGGCTGTGAAAACCGGCGTTGTAACCCCCACTTTTGGGTAAGTACGTCTATATCGATAACCACTCAAGAAGACTCACGGACACTTGGTACACGTATTGATCATCATCTCATTTAGATCTGACATAAATATTATTGAGATTGCCTAACAACCACGCTCGCGGTACTTACACCCTCTGCTGAGTGTTTGGCCGAGCTAATCATCCGATTTGTGGTGTGCGTCTTGATGTTTTCGGACAAATGTAGGTACCTAGAGTTAAAGTCGCCTTCGAACGGCAGATGGTTTTTTATGAGGAGCTTTTTCATGGCAGCAAAACACTTGAAGGTTTCCCATTGTCTGCCGAGGAGCGAGCGGCATTAGGAAACAACGTGTGCTATAAATTCGTTTTTCGTGACCAGGGTTTCAAACACGTGCGCTTTCGAATGGTCGCAACGCACCAACCCTTTCGGCTACAGCGGCCGCCACTTTTTATATCTTGAAAAATTCCTGGAGATGCGAGTGGAATATAGGGCCGCAACGAATTTCTTCCATTCGGGACTGTTTTACGCCGATCTCTTGACTTCATTCCAGCTAAGCTGCATGTCGTGCATTTTAGACTCCAGCAGTCATCTCTAGGTATTGACTAGTTTGCCAAGTCTGCGGCTTCCTTGGGGGTTCCAGTCAATGATGGCCCTTATTAGGTTAGCCTTTCCTCTGCGTAAAATCTGGGCAATCCTGGTCCCATTTTCTCTTTGGCCTCTGCCGGATTCTGGCCCATAAGTCAGCATTCGAGATAATATTTGATCAGCAAATTTTGAATATTTTTCAAAGGCATCTGTTTACAAAAACTTGTAATGAGCTTGTGTTAGCTGACGTCGCATTCCACGTTTCACAACCATAAAGTTAAGTCTACTGTGAGTTAAAAATTCACAGTTTTGTGCCCCGTGAAATGTGTGCGTTCCAGATTACTTGCAGAGAGGCAAATGCTGCCACAGCTTTCTTCATTCGACTTATGATATCATCGCTCGAACGTCCAGTGACCGATATAACGCTGCCTAAGTAGCAGAAAGATTGTAAATCTTCGAGATAGGTCCCATCAAATAAGAAATTTTGCGTATTTCCTGTATTTATACGCATTCAGTGTTAGGTATCCTGGATATTTATCTTCAGGTCGGCTTTTTCAGCTATTTCTCGTGCTGATTGAATCTTCGCTGCTATGTCAAGATAGTTGTGGGACAGAAGACAGATGTCATCTGCATAGTCAAAATTCTCTAGGTGTTCTTGCAGTCCCCAGATAATACCGCCTCCAGATGTCGTGGCGTTTTTCATGACAACATCCAAAACGATGTGGAGAGAAGTGGCTAGAAAACATATCCTTGTTGTATACCTGCCTTCTTTTGTATGTTAAGACTAAAGTTCCGTGCATCCGCCTGGTGTCACAAGCTATAATTCGCATTATCTAAGAGTTTTTTTTGATTCCAAAAACAAAACAGCCAGCACAAATTAAAGTTCACTATGCCATGCGCGAATATATAAAGTACGTTTCGGACTGAATTTAGTTCTCCTTACTTGTTTTATTTATAGCCGAAATAAATTAAGCTCCATATGCTGTAAACTGCTTTCCCGAGTAAAACTGACATCTCAAATACTATTTATGCAGTTTCAAAAAATTGCTTTTTCTAAATAAACAGTACTGCTTCATTTATAGCTTAAGCAATCCTTCCTTTTCATGCAGTAAAAATAAATTTTCCAATCAACGAAATTGGCTATTGCGACTTTTGAATACTTGCAAAGTTCATAAATTGCACGCCAGCGCATCACAACTTTAAATCACAGTTATTTATTCATAACGCAAGCAAACATACAATTATACACACCCCCATACATACATACACACACAATGCATTCTGTACGAAAATTTGTTTACATTCACACTGAGTCACTCAGTCAAGCAGGCAGTCAAGCACGAATGTGGGCAAAGCCAACAGGAAGTTGGGCACAAGCGAAACGAAGAAGGCAGTGAAGCATTTTTTTGCAGGCTTTCACCTCTTTTCAGTCAATGAACTCATGCCCACCAGCACACACACATACACGCAAGCATTGCACTACACCTATGCACACACAAATACACACAAAAAATAATTGTCACTGACGTTGCCCAAGCTTCAACACGGAAACTTTCACTTACTCCTTTAATGACGCTACGGCTGCCGCTGCTGCTGTTACCGTTACTATTAACGTATAGGCCAAAAAACTTCACCGATCCTTGATACTTGGTTTTTCACTATCCTTTGGTTTGTTTTCGTTTCTTTGTTTTTCACTTTTTATTTTCTCCACATTTCGCCTCCGAATGTTTATTCAGTTTTCCAGTTGTTCGCTGTATTTCTGAACGGCTGTGCTATTTATGCGAGTGTATGAGTTGAAATTGATGACGGTGTTGTGTAGAGTGGGCTTTGCCATTCGCTCCTTACTCGCTTGCACAGCGCATTCAATGGATAATACCGTTGCGGCTTGCCACACATCCTACCCGCATCGCGCGCGTTACCCGAGTCGAGGAGTAGTAGATATGGTTATGTGATAAGTGAATATGTTTTTTTATATACGTGAATCTGTCCATATATGTATGAATCTGTTTAGCTGTGTGTACCCACTGGGTGTGTTGCAAACGTATATGTGTGACGATGCTTTATCCTTTAAGTAACAACAACCACTTTGAACTTTAATGCTCGTTGGTAATTTGAGGAGTATACAGAGAATAAAGCGAAGAGTCGAAGGCGCGCGCGTTTTCCGTTTTTTGCGGTCGTATGCGACTTTCTATTGCTTCGTACTTGTCCAGCTCATTTCTTATCGACTACTGAGCACTGCCAGCAACAGTCCGGGTATTTTATGTGCGTTAAATGGAGCTCATCCATGGCATCACTGCAGGCTCTCATAAAAAATAAAATAAATAACGAACTCACTGACTAAGAGACTTTAATGGCTGTTAGCTGCCTGTGTTGAGGGTGAACTTTCATTCACACAAGCACAGGGAATGCTAAAGTTCTCCTATTTGTGGTGAGTTTGCGATAAGATTCATGGCAAAGAGCATAAAATTCACTCTCTTGCAGTGGCACAGGATTTGTGTAGAGAAAAGTTCAAGTGAAGCCAAAAGAGCAGCTGAGTTTTATTACAAGTTCAAGAATGAATGTTTTTTTAGACAGTCCAAGGAAAATGAAACGAAAACAAATAAAATAAAATAGAAAAGAGGAAAATAAAAATGGAACAAAGAAAAGTAAATGAAATAAATAATCATTTAGCCTTTGATTTTTGCTATTTTGTCTAAAAAATGTTTGCAAATTCTGGAAAATTCTGAATCCTTTAAGCAAAGGATATTTTCCCAATATAAGTCAAAATGGCCTTGTTGTCCCACATTATGTACATAGCAATAACAATAACAATAATTCATCTCACAATTATTGTGTCGGAATGGATATCCAATGGTTAGGAACTTTTTTTACAGTGAATGATAATTTAAAAAAATAATTGTGAGACAAAATAAAACCAGTGACCGTCGAAGTGAATATTCAAAATGGAATAAAATACGACACCATTTCAATAAAATAAAGTTAGATATAAAACAAAACAAAATATAAAAAAAAGTAAATTATTATATATTACATAAGATAAAACAAATTTGGATAAAAAATCATTCAACAAATATAGCAAAAACAACTACTTAAATTTAAAATTAATTAATTAAGTTTAAAAAAAATAAAGTTAAAAAATGTAAACAAATAAATTAACTGATTGCAATGGTTGTAACAGCCAGTTGTTGTATAAACATATATTTATATAAAGTTAATGGTGCTGAAGTGACAGTCCTTGACCGAATATAATCCGTGACGTTCCGGTTACGTGGAATCGACTATCGTGGGAACGATAAGATGTAAATAAAGGGTTGTTAATATTCGACGGATCCATCTGGCAACCCTATATCTTTTGACAGAGACGTCAGATCGCTTAATGACATACCGCGTTGGAAGCATCAGTCCAAGCAGATTTTTACCATGGAACAGTACACGCCACGCGAGCGCTCCCAAATTGTTGAAATTTACATTCAACAAAAGAAGTCAATTGTAAAAACTCAACGTGCGTATAAAAAAATAGATAATGTGAAAAGTGCACATTCTAAGAACACCATTAAACGTTTGTACGAAAGGTTTTCGACTGGTGATGCTCTTTCCAATCCAAAGAAGCCAAATCGAAACCAACCAAGGCGATCGGATGAGAATATTGCTTTTGTACGGGCCGGTGTTGAGACGTCGCTAAGGACATCTCAAAATCGCCGTTCTCAGCAGTTGGGCATTGCTCGGACCACTTTACAATGAGTTACCCGCATTGATTTGCATTTATTCCCGTATAAGATTCAATTGACGCAAAGATTGTTGCCTGCGGACAAGCCTCGACGATTAGAATGGGCCGAAAAACACACGAAAAACATGGGTCCGTCGAATATGGGCAACCCTGTAAATGATTGTTGTAGCCGAATAAGTTCATGCTTGACTTCCATCATGGTTGGATACTCTGGGCATGACACAAGAAATCAGCGAAAAAGTGTTTTCTGATAGCAGTCGCCCTTCGGCAGGCAATTCCAAACCTCCAAGTATATTTTTGTCATGAAAAATCTCCTCATAAATAAAACCAACTGTCGCTCAGAAGCGGCAAAAACTACAAGTCCCTCCATTTGTGGAAAAACATTAAGGTGCACACCACAAAAAGGAGGAGGAGCTCAGGCAAATACCAGATAAAGCTTGTCGGCAAGTTGGTAGGTCTGATGGCTGTCAATAGGACTTGTTCTAGGTCCATTGTTGTACCAGTGGAACTTTTTCCGTTACACTATGGGATCCCCTTTGAGCCATTCTGCGGCTTTTATAAACGAGCTTAACTTCGTTAGTTTTAGATGCGCTATATCCGCTACATCTATTAAAAATGCACTTTTAACCAGGTAAAGTATTCTTCTAGCTAGTCCTTCACACTCACAAAGAAGGTGTCTAGTAATGGAGGAAGCTATTCAATATTATAGCAGCTTCTACAATAATCGTTGGATGAAATTACTAGCCTTTTGGAATTTCTTACCTACTAGACAATTGACACTTATCAAAGTTCTTGTATCCTCTCTGTTGAGTTTTAACAGGCATTTTGAAGCACCACTGTTGAGTTTTGGCCATGTCAATTTGCTTAGCTCGCATGTTGTTGGTTTTGTCATTTCGGATTTACTACGCTAATTGTTTCCGTATCTATAAGTAATTTCCTGTGGCTATGGGCATGGGTATTAACGCTTTATCCGATTGAATAGTTTGGGTTGTACCCCTTTTGGCAAGTTCATTTGCTACACAGTTTCCTGCTATATTTCTATGGCATCCAAAGGAGGTTTACATTGAAATACTGGTATAAGTAATTTTGGAGTGACTCTTTTTGGCGAGTGTGTTTTGGACTCTAGCACCGCATTCTTGGTGGATAATACTCTTGTACTTATCGCTGTTAGTCTTTCCTTAATAGCAGTGATTCCGCTTGAGATACACTACAGTGATCAGCGAGACGGAGTAGACCCCACAACATAATGAAGGTTCTAAGTGTCAATTATATATTAACATAAATAAAATTATATGAAATCGATTAAAATGATATGATATTTGAAGAAAAGAAGTAAAAAAATAATTAATAAATGAAATGTGTTTATGAGGATATTAGGCAGAGATATTAGAACGAGAATTCTACTGAAGTTTTCGAAAGAGTTCTTGTGGAATCAATCAATGGGTCAGACACCATATGACTGCCATGGCATTTTCTCGCAGTCTTGACATGAAATGTCTATATCTCAAAAGTCAGCAAATGCCTTCATTCTACCGATCAATTAGCCTCCTTAAAGAGCAGAATTTTAAGAGTCAACCTCTGCGCATGAAACAATTTGCCTATCAACAGGCAAGCTTTTCTAGCTCTCTTGGTGTATTGATAGTACTTCAAGTAAAACGGTGCAATAGGTCATGCTGAGCAAGGACATCAATCCAATGCTTACTCGTTGTCGTGTTGGGCATACTCAAGACAACAGAAATCTGCATGGAACTAGGAGGAGCACATAAGTCAATAATGGCCACCAGAGGATGCCCTCAGGGTGCTTTCCCTTTTGTAAACCTTGAACATCATCAAGTGACCCTGGGTTTGACCCACAAGGCTTTACGGAGGATTTGTGGGTACATATCTCAGAGAAGCAAAAGGAAACAATATGAAATCTCATGCAATATATATGATAGAACGGACTAAAGGGAATACAAGGAACAGTTTTTCTAAGGAAGCAACATATCTTTGTGTGCTGGTTAACATTTCTCACTGGGATTCCTCATTTATTTAGATCTCGTTACCCACAAGACGATAAGGATCTTTTTCGCGAAAACACGTTTTATAGGTAAAATATACGTTAAAGATCTATAGGGATATCTAAGTAACTAATTAAGATCAGGCGTACTGGTAGACAGGTAACCTGTAAATACATTGCAACTTGGAAATCTGGCAAACAGATGAGGTATTCGAATTCACCAGAAGTCAATTAAAGTCGCGTGTCTTTGAATTCATCTGGGGACTCACATTACGGGTACTATAGTTCACATTAGAAGTCGCAGAGCATTACATCTCGACATTAATTATAATAATCTCCTAGCTGAAGAGGCTCGGCGCTCATTGGGTAAAAACGTGGAAGGACATTTCGCTAATGTTAAATATGGAGCCTCTTACTGCTTTTACTTTTGAGTCTTTGCTTATGTTCATACTTTCGTGTTTAGCCAATCTTGAGAATAAAAAACTTTTGACTTTTGGACTCTGGACTCTGGACTCTGGACTCTTACCGATAAATATTACTTTTTTTATAAACAATTTAAGGCCGAAATTTTGGTCAAAAATCGATTTTTTTTTTTGTTTTTGAGAAACCGCCATATTCCTTCGATTAATTACTAGACTTAACATTACTTTAACGAAATCTGTTTGGCTTTTTAATTTCAGAGGATACAGTTCAAAGATATAGTCACCACCGCAAAACGTCTTTTTTGAGAGGGGCTCCAGGAGATCAGCTGTAGCTCCTTTCCAAATAAATGCTTTTACTAATGCTAAGTCTTAAAATACAGTTAAAAGATAAAATAATATGTAAAAGTTTTCTCAAAAAAAATTCTGGAAAATTCGTTTTGTTTCGGCCTTCTAACTGTATATAACCTCAGGGGTCAATTAGAATAAAAATTTAGAAGATAGGGTCTTCGGAATTTCTGCTAATTACACCTGACAGTCTCGTGACTTACCTTTTATGTAATGCTTTTCGTAAAACTATATTTTGAAAGTCTATTGACATGAATTTTAAATAAATATTGAAGCGATATTTGCATATTTATTCAAGGATCTAAGAATAAGTAGGGCTAAAATGAATAATAATCTTTGTAAATCAATTAACTCTACAAGATATTTTTTTTCCTTGTTCAGTCCTCTCGTGATCATAGCGCCTCGACAAGACTCAGTCTTGCGTTGGTTTCGTTAATCTATTTGATTTCCGACAGGCTAAGTGATAAGCATTTTTTTGAATACAGCTTTGAAAAATTTAAAATCTTAAATTTTTACACTACATCTATGAACTAGTTATACATACAGGGTGGCGCAAAATTAATCATCGAATAAATTATATTCAGAAAACACTTTTTTACTAAATAAAAAGTAATGACTTTTAGTGATGGAGTTCTTTATTTGGATCTTTACGCGCTCCGTTGCATATTGCAGCTGACGAGTTCGAAAGTATTAATTATCCTATGATTGCTGGCAACGTACAAACTTATAAATCTTTCGAAAGGGTGATTAATCTCGCTCCACACATATGTATCTGTCAAATAAATTTATCATACCGAGTTTATATTTTAGTAACGCTAAGGGAATTTTATTCTCGGGAATCAGAATAAACGAGGTCCCAGGGGCTGAAGTTTCAAAATTTTCAGTAGAGCAACCAATATTTCGCTGAAAGGTTTCACAAGATATTTTTCGAATGTTCAAATAAGATTTTTAAAATGGGCTTGAATAGAATATTCAATTTATTATTTTAAAAATACAGAAAATATGCTTGCTTCGCTTCGGAGAGATATGCAATAGATATAATTAATTTTTAATGTGGTTCTGTATGACTTAGTTTTTCTAGTACTTGAACCATCGCAAAATTACAAAAATAAAAATTAATTAAAAAAATTAGGTTGTCTGTAAAGTCGGTTTACTGACGATAGTTGCATTTTTCAAAAGAATATTTTAATTTTATTTGTTTGATAGATATTTTGTATGGATATAGAGGAGGAATGGAATGGTGGAATAGGTCAAGTTACATTTACACAAAAGTAAAAAATGACGAAACTTTTATCAAATTGATGAAAGATATATTCAATTTCGATTGTGCATGAGACGTTAATAAGTCAACAACACTAAGAGGCAACATCATCGATTTGACTTTTTCAAGACACATTACACTCGAAACACTCCCTTTGATTTCCTACTTTCTCTATCATCGTCCTATTCTCAACAGAGAAATGGTTCATTACCATGCACACAGGAAGAAGGCATATGCAAATACAATTATGTGAATTTATATACAAATGCGCATATACGTACATATATATGCTCACTTAAGTAGGAGAGATCCAGATGTCGAACGTTGCCGAACGCGGGACCGATTGTGCTTCTTTGTCGTTTGTTCCGCGCTCTCGATTGCAGCTCAAACAGGTAACGACGCGTGAGCAAGATAACGACGAATGAGTAAGATAACGACGCATTTTTTGGTGCGTGCAGCGGGCTACATCGAATTATAAGACGTTATCACGTCAAAAACAAATAATTGTGATGAATTTCAAACAAGTTTTAAATAGTTAATTTAAAAGATAAAATTAAAGCTTATAATTAAATGATGAAAATATATATTCGAAAAATAAAAATAATTCCATTTTTTTAATTTTATTCAAATGCAGTAAATTTTGCAACTGATAAATTTTTAACTAAATATTGGCATTTTTAGCAAAAATTGGCATTCGTTACTATTAAAAAATATTTAATGTGTAAAAATGTCCTATTCGAGCGCCTTCCTCAGCAAACATGCTCAGTGAACAATTTTTCGCTTCCCTGTCACGCGTCTTCCTCCTGCATTTGCAATTAATTAAATTTAATTGCTTACCTGATGCCTCGACGCAGTAGCTGAAACAACAATAATTAACCAGTAACAGAAAAAGTACACCCACACAAGAAGCAAAAAAGCGTAATAGAGCAATAAAGTTAGATACAAAGTCAAGGCGATTCCCCCTTCTCTCATGTCATCATTGCGCTTTTCACTTATTCTTCTACTCTCCTTTGTGTTACTTCATACTTCCATTTGTCCTCGACTGAGTCGCCTTAGTGTCATTGTCATCGACGACATCGTCATCAATTTGCTTGACTTTGATGTTCGCTGCAGGTCTTGCCTTGGTGTGGATAATTATATGCTGTTGTTTTTAATCTGCTTAAACTATTCAATGTGGAAAATTGCCGGAAAACATCAATGATATCGCATATCCTGAAAGAGCAGCGAAACGAAGCAGCAACAACAACAACTTCATCATATACAAGTACACGCCTAATGGCGCTGAGCGGTTAGCTGTTCAGTTTGTAGTGTACTTGCAGTGGCACATCAACAATATTGTATTTCAGCCACAAACACCATTGCATAGTTGCGGGCGCAGCTAAGGAGCAACACTTTCTGCCACCCAAAAGCCTTAAGGCGAACATTTTATGTCAGAGCAAATGCAAGCGCGTGTACACATAAGCACATGCAAATACATGCAAATATACAGAGGTGTAACCAAGCCAGCCAAATGCAAAGCGCAGTAGTGAAAGCGGAAACTTCAAGAGCAGCGCGGTAGCGCAAAAATAGAATTTTTTCAAAAATAACACAAAATATGATTTTCAGTATGGAAAGTGGTTTACATCGGCGAAGTAACAGAAGGGCTAAATTTTTAATTGTGGAAAGTGTAGAAGAAAAATCAAATGTAAACAAAACTACAAATTTCAGAAGCACTACGTTACGTGACTACCATTCGAAAGTGTTTAGGTTCGACAATTCGGACATGAAACAACACATGATAGAACAAGTTTTTTCTAAGAGCTCCCCAGGGGGCAATAGCGAACCTCCGAGTGTATTTCTGCCATGAAAAAGCTCCTCATACAAAAAATCGTCTGCAATGAATCGGCATAAAACTATAGCTCCCTCTACTTGTTGACTGCATCACCTTGCGAGCTTCGCTGGTTAACTGGGAAATATGCTAAGTAATGCACACATACACACATAGTTACATAGTTAAGTGCATGCAGATTATGCAAATATACAGAAAATGTTGTGTTTGTGTAAAATATTTGTTTGCATTTACGTTTCCAAATAAATATTTTGCACTTTGTATGGACAGTTATTGAATGTTTTCCACTTTATCATTGCAATTTGTCCAAGCTCTTGCCTTGCGGAAAGGCAATAAATATTATATGTCACACGCACGCAAGCATCTTTTGGTCTGCTATACATTGTCACCCATTCGTGTTCACAAACACTTACGCAATATGGCAAAGGTCAATTTGAATGGTGCAAATAGCTTTGCACAATATGCAAATTCGAATAACTTACAGTAAGCGGTCAAATTATTGTACACATTTAATAAAATCAATAAAAAAATAAAATATAAAAATAAAAAAAAATTTTAAATCTTTCAATTGTTCTTAAACATCTAATCCACTCCTGTAAATTCAAGTAATTTACAGAAGGCTACCAAATCATTATACTCATTAAAAAAATATAAAGCATAATTAAAAAAAAAAGCATAATTAATAATAAAAGAATTTTAAAATCTTTCACTTTTTCCTAAACGTCTAATCCACGCATGCAAATTTGAATAACTTACAGTAGGCGGCCAAATTATTATACTCATTTCAAAAAAAAGTTTAAAAAAATTTAATTTGTTCTTAAACGTCTAATTCGCCCATGTAAAGGCGAATAACTTACAGTAGGCTGCCAAATTATTGTACTCATTTGAAAAAAAAGTGCGTGTAGCGTAGTACACATAACAGAAGTGAAACTTTCAAGGCAGACAAAGAAAGAGGGAGAGAACGGAGAGAGAATGAGACAGAGAGAGAGAGAAAGAATATATATCTAAATAAATTCACAACATTTGCAGAGAATACAAATAGATAAAATTTACAAAAAACGGAGAAGGGTCGACCGGCGTAGGTAAACACCGGACACAAACCCTGACAACAACGCGCACTACTCCGAGCGTTTATCACCCGCACAAACGCAGCGATTCCAGGACCGCAGCAATGGCACAAATTACCGCAAAGCAATAACAATGAATCCGACACCGGATCCATTCATATCCATTCACTTATAGTACGCCCAAACACAATCCAGGAAACGGAAATAGGCGCCAAAAAGTAGACAGCAAAAAGAAACGCCAAAAAAATTGGGACCAAAAAACGTCCCAAACAGTAGGCACCAAGGATATATTATATAACGCCGAAAAGTAGGCACCAAACATATATTTCCCACAAGTTTGCACCAACAAACAAGCGCCAAAAAGTAGGCAGTGTTATTTTTCAAAAGAAATTAGCAACCACAAGGAAAAACTCTGGAAAAATAGCCTAAAGTGCATCTAAGATATATATAAGGTATAGCTCTCTCTCTCCTTTTCCTCTACGTTATATCTTTTTTCTCTCTCGCGGAACGAAAAATGCCCAAAACGCTGCATGGCCTCGAAACTTTACTCTCCATTCTCGCTCGTCCATTGACGCCTAAGAAGTTTCACTTCAAAAATTAAAAATCTTTAATTTGTTCTTAAACGTCTAATCCGCTCATGCAAATTTGAATAACTTACAGTAGGCGGCCAAATTATTCTATTCCTTTGAAAAAAAAAGTTATAAAAAAATTTAAAAAATTTAATTTGCTCTTAAACGCCTAATCGGCTATTTGACTCATGAAACCCTAGCAAATGTTATTTTTGCAGAATTATTAGCTTAGAAAGAAATAACATAAAAATACTTAAAAGCTGCTTTCGATTCATCCACCACCTATCCAGTAATTAATTAAACAAGAATATTCTCTTAAAACCAACGTTGCAATGGCTAAGCAGCACTGAATTGTTTTTGTTTTAACAAACTGTTATGTAATTAGATTGGTTTTCAAAACACTCCACGTAATTATACATATGCAAAATGGCTTAATCCCGTTTAAAAACAAAGTTGCTAGGACCTCACTAAACTGTTGTTGCTTTCATACACACATTTTTCGATTAGAGATCAGCGGAATTCTCTGGGGAACGGAATCATCTCATACGTTACGTAGTCGCGAAAGAGGTGTACATTTTTTTAGAATTTCTATGGCTGCTTTTTTAAGTCACTCTTTAATAATTACAGCAGGAGCAGTAGCAGAATGGACTTGTGCGTGACTACCATTCGGGAGTACGTAGATAGGTTCGAATCTCTGTGCACGAAACATCAAATGATAAAACAAGGTTTTAGCCTTATGAAACGTATCTTAAATAGCATTTTAATCACGTATGTTTTTCCTCACTGTTGGAAGTCGCCTAAAATCATTCCAATTAGGAAATCGAATGGTGACTTTAGACACATCACAATACTACCCTTTTTATCCATTGTATAATACATGAGCGCTCAGATAAATTCTTTTCTGAGTAGAAGTCTACTGGTCAATCGGTACAATACTGGTTTTAGATCGAACCGAAGCTGTATAACGGCGCTAATTAGGTTATTGGATGACATCAGACTCAACATTGACAATAATCGCGTAACTTCATTTACACTGTTGGATCATTCTCAAGCTTTCGACACTGTCAATCACGAGCTTCTAGCTTTGAAACTGTATACCAACGGACCAAGCCGTCAATAAAATTTTCTATCTGGGCGTTTTGAAGCATTTGTTGCATAGCATTCGTCGAATTCGCCCTAAATACCGCGAAGAAAGAAGCTAACGATTATTGCACGATAATGCCCCATCTCATCGATCCACTCTTGTGACTGATTTTTTGACTAGAAACGCATTTTAACCATCAATCACTCCCCGTACTCCCCTGATATGATTCCCTGTGACTTCTACCTATTCGGAAAATTGCACTTGGCCATGAAAGGAAAACGTTTTGCGTCCAAGAGGACATCTAAAAGGCTTGTACAGACATCGTGAAGAACATTCCGGTCAATGACCTGAAATACTCTTTCGAAATGCTTTTAGATCGCGCAAAACAGTGTATTGAGGCCAGAGGGGACTATTATGAATAAATAAACTCGAAGTTAACAGAACAAAGCTCCTGTCGTTTCTATTTTAGCTCAGTCTTATTTATTTTGGATTTCACCTTATTTGTCTAAATTTTTGTTGCTGGAATGTTGGTACTACTATCCTCCATAGTGTCGAAGAATTTCAGCGTGATCTGTCAATTAGCTTGTTTTTGGAATTTAATTATATCAGTCAACTGCAGGTGTGCTATGGATAAAAATATCGAAGAAGGAATTTGTTTTAAATTTTGTGTTTTGAATGGGATTTCCGAATAGTTGAAAATGTTGCAAAAAGCCTATGGCGAGTATGCTTTATCAAAAACACGGGTCTATGAGTGGTATAAGGCTTTTGCCGAGCGCCGAGAAATCGTGAAAGATTTGCCCCGATCTGGTCCCCCTTCAACCTCTTCAACGAATGAAAACGTCGACAAAGTAAAGGAAATGGTGCTGGGAAACAATCATTTAAGTTTGAGAGAGGCGGCTCGTGACCTTAGCGTATCTCACGAATCAATTCGCAACATTTTACACCATCAATTGGACATGAGACGCGTGACTGCTCGACTCATTCCAAGAGAGTTGAATTTCAAAAAATTCATCGCAAGAAGGTGGCTGAAGACGAAGACATTCTTGAGCAAGTGAATTCGGACCCAACGTTTATCCAGCGCATGATAATAGCTAGTGAGAAATGGGAATATTAGTTTGGCCAGCAAACGGCGCTGAATGGCGCTATCCACATGAAAGAAACCGTAAAGCAGAAGGTAATCGGAAAACTGGAATAATGGAGGACGACCTCGCTGAGCTTGCGCTGTCTACAATAAAACTGAAAACGTATGTGAATGCAGCTTTATTCAAACGGTAATTTTTAATAAATCGTACTTGAGTAAAATTTTTCTTTAACGAAAGGGCATATTGATTCGTCCATATCGGAGGGTTGCTTGTTTCTTTCAAGATGGTTTGATCAACTCTGAGAACCCATTTGCTTCTTGCACTTTTCTTCTCCATTAACATAATTGCACATGTCAACGCGTGCATTTTAAATTGGAAATTCAGCTGAATTGACAAGAAACTTTATCATAATTTGCTAAAATTTCTTGTTTACATTGAACCAGCTTTTATAGAAATATCAAAATTTGACTTTTGAGTTTGGCAACAACATTTTTGAGTTCATATGGAATCCACGACTAAAATTTTTTCGTATTCGTAGAAGACATTCGTATTCGAAGGTTTTCTACAATGGATTCTATGATAGGCGCTGACTATTGATTTATTCGCTGATAGCCAATACTCAAAATTCTGAATGAATAACAAACATTTTACTACCGTTATTAATTTGGCAAACAGCACATGACACCCATTTTACTGTAATTTGGTATACGAAGCGTGAGCACAGCTTTCTCAACACCCACATGCGCGCTCATAAATTGACATTGACAAAGTAAAGCAATATTTTTGCGCTGCGCAAATGTCCATAAAAATATTGTAAAAATATGTTTACTTACATTTTCTCGTATTTTAATTTCATATATTTTGTGTCATCAACGTTGCTGACATACGACAGGCAGTTGATAGGTAATACACTCGCATATACAAACATACGCGTATAGGGCATATATTATATATGTAAAGCGCCACAAAGCCATGCATGTGTGTGTGTATAAATTAATGTATTACGTACACACTCACACACACACGTCAGAGGCTAAGTAGCAACTAAATATAGCGCATCCTGCCGTGTCCCAGGCAGAGTGTGGAGCAAAGTGGAAGGAGGGCAAGCCTAAATGTCAGCAGGGAGCATTGCCCCTTATACCGCTGTTTTGTCACGTTCATCCTTTTCAAAGTTGAAAGGAATTCCCAGAGCTTAAGCCAAACGAATGCTTCAGAAGAATTTCCACTTAAGACTGTGGAAAGTCGAATAATATAAAACACTGCTTGTATACTTAAGGATGCGAGTGTGTGTGTGTATGTGTGCATACGCCAATGCATCTGCAAGGGTCTGCCGGTCTGTGCAAATGGATTAAGTAAACCGGTGCATGCACACAGGTGTTATAGCGTTATTGCACGCTACAGCGCAATGTATCCACTACACCGAATGCGCTCGGAATTCTTTGTCGCAAACTTCTTCATTCTTTGTGCACGCTACTATGCGCATGCTGCAGAAATTGTTCGCCTTGCACTCATATTTTAGTTGCTTGAGCGTACGAGCGAGTGTGTGCGTGCGTATATTCGCTGGCTTACACTGAGTGAATGCCAACTTTGGCCGCGGGTTTCGCTGGCTTTTTCAGTCGCTTCAATTTTTCATGCAACTACATACGCGCTCTTTGTAGTCGTTTGTGGGGGTTAGTGCTTTTGTTGCTGTTGTTGTTGTGGCACGCACAAGCGCGCATCAAAAGTTGGCGAGATCTATTACTGCGAACAGTGACAATATCTGTGGTACACAAACACACACATACATAGGTATATCCATATGTATTTTATGTAAACGTATGCCCGTACACAGACTTGGCTAAAAGTATTGAGGTGCTCATGAATTACTGAATTTATCATTTTAAAAAGTGAGGTTATAATCTTTTATTAATAAATCAATAGAATACAGAGGAATTAATGATGGTGCAGGTGTTGTCTGAGTGACCCAGTCCAGACCTAATTAGCATAAAAGTGGCCACTTTGATACACCACTACTAGAACCATTACTTTTTATTAGTCGAACCATCTTGATTTGAGTATTTTGCTTTCTGCAATTTCTTTGAAGTTAACCATCGATAAGCAGCATTCTATGTCATAGAGAACCCATACTTGGGCCCTTACACAGATGGTGAAAGACTGTTTCCTTAGATTCTTCTTGATAGCGGTTTCTACATCTATCGTTGTACGGCCACCCCATCTAACTGACGTCGTCTCCCAAAGGTCACTGGTCGGCTATTGTTAGCGTAGTTCAGAATATGTCTGCTCGTGGCTATCTTAACAACTCGTCAGTTCTGGATTTGTTGAAATTGGACCACGTTTGTTGACTTTTTTTGTAGGCATTCGTGTTAGTCCATCTGTCAACGGTCTGCTTCTGAAATAGCGAGAAGATAGCATGTCCCCTGCCTTACTGATGAAGCTTGCTCATTTCCTTCTATGTTCCTATGGTCAGGTACCCCATGAGAGTGATGTCTGTTGTGCCCGCTAAAGCATTAAGTTATTCTTGGCATTGTCCGATGATTTTATAATTTACTATGTGAAGTCCAAAATAAACAAGACTGGAGTCATCAAAAACATTTTTATGGCGCCATCTTTTTAATGAGTTGGAAGTTAAGGTAGTAGTCTGGTAACTTATTTTGAAAATTTCGAATTTCGTTTTTTTACATATTTTGAAAGTGCGATATATTGGTAATATACTGTACAAATTTTAGACCGAAATTCGAAATATTGACGAAATTATAGCACATACATGAGAGCGGCTCGTACTTGCGCGCGCTAAGCCGCTAAAACTTTAAACGCGTTTTTCTCAAAACAACGTTTTTCCGGATGGCCGTCGTGAAAACAAATTTTCTATCTAACAGATTGAGCTGAAATTTAGATATGTTTTTCTACACATCAATAGTTCTGGCGGGTAGTAGATTTAATTTATTTCGTCCCTAACTTTCCATTTTTTAGTCCGATTTCCACTTTAAAAAAAGGCAATTTTCTTACGAAGTCCGCCATTTTGTTATTTTTTGTCAAAATCATTTGATCTTACTACCCGCCAGAACGACAAGCACACTGATTAATAAGCAATTTGTTTTTTCTGTTTCAGATGACCACAAGTGACGAAATCACGCCGGCCAGCCACTCTACCTCTTTTTTTTGCCACTTGCTGCAGTGTACAAAAATAGTATCAAAACATTAAAAAAAAAAAATAATAATTTTTTTTGTACACCTTCTGATACCTTTAATAACATATCAGAAAATCAAACCGATTGAATTTTATTTTCCCTTCCAAACAATGTTCCAAACATGGCCTCAAAAAACGTGTAAGTTACCAGACTACTACCTTAAATCCCTAGCTGACTCCCAGTGAATGCTTGGTGACATTCGGTTGAGTGGAAGCGAAGTTATTGCTTCTAAAGTGTCCGTGTGTTTGTGTCATCGGTACAAAAACGAGTTTCTAATAAAGAGTTAATATCAAATTTTGTTTTAAAATCGGTATGACGTTTACCAAAACATTTCAATTGATGAAAAAAGTTGCAGGCGATGATTTTCTATCTCTTTCCAGAGTTCATGAGTGGTTGTTAGGGCATAAATGACAATGAACATACGGACCGCCCAAACTCAGTAATCTCCGAAAACTTCATCGAAATAGTTCATAAATTCATTAGAAATTAATCGAAATCATCGTTGAAATTCAAGGAATCGGAGTTGAATATCTCCAAAACATCGATTTATTGCATTTTAACTGATCATTTGGGCTTACGGAAGGTCTGCGCATGTTTCATTCCGCACAAGTTAACTGAGGACCAAAAATTGGTCAGAATTCAACCTTTGAAAGATTTCATTAAAGAGGCGAGAAAAGACGTGAACTTCCTTCACAACATTGTAACTGATGATGAAACGTGGTGTTTACAACATGAGCCTGAAACTAAACGTCAAAGTGCCGGATTGGATGTCCCAGACGAGCAACCACCAAAAAAATCGCGTTTCGAGAAGTCAAAAATCAAGTCGATGCTCATTTATTTTTACGATTCCAAGGGAATTGTCTACAAGGAGTTCGTGCCAACGGGCCAAATCGTCAATGCTCCTTTCTATCTTGGCGTTTTTGAGCATTTATTGCATCGCATTCGTCGAATTCGTCCTGAATACCGCAAAGGAGGAAGCTGAAGCTTATTGCATGATAATGCATCATCTCATCGATCCACTCTTCTGACTGAATTTTTTGATTAGAAATCGCATTTTACGATTAGTCACTCACCGCTGATATGGCTCCTTGTGTCTTCTACCTATTCGGAAAATTGCATTTGGCCATGAAAGGAAAACATTTTGCGTCCTAGAGGCCATCGAAAATGGTTGTACCGATATCCTGAAGGACATTCCGGTCAATGACCTGAAACACTCTTTCGAAAAGCTTTTAGATCGCGCAAAATAGTGTGTCGAGGCCAGAGTGAACTATTTTGAATAAATAAACTCGAAGTTATCAGAAAAAAGGCTCCAGTATAAAGGACTTGGACGTCTCGAGGTCTTTCGAATATACTCCTACGTGGACTTCGCCGATCCATTTTGGATCCATCAGTGGAAAGTGAAATTTTGCTTTCTTTGAATACTGAATTCCAATCCCATTCCTTTCGCGTGGTGAACTTTACATTAAACTCTAATCTAAGTTCTAGGATAGCGGTAGTAAAATCTGATGGTTTGCTAATAAGCAAACCAGCTGGCTGTCTAAAAGTACACTATGACCAGACATCCTAGCATTCCAGGAAGCACCTTATTTTATGCTGGTGATGGCATTTGTGCTGTAAGTCGTAGTTGTAAGTCTAGCAATAACAGGTAAAGCATGACATTAAGTGCATCTACTGGGCACGATCTCATAGCTCTAGTTATTCCGGGGTAGACTGGTCGTTATATGCTTGTTAGTCGCCTAACGTTGTAGTATTTGTTTAATGCAGGTTACCATACCAATGCTCCGTATGACATAATTGGTCTTACTATGGCGGTGTAGTACATCCAAAGTGTGAGATTCGGCTTCATACCTTAGTTTCTGCTGATAACCCTTTTGCAAGTGTGATAAGCTACATACGCTTTTTCTACCCGCTTTTCTTCATTGTGTTTCCAGATAAGCTTCAGAGCTGGCACTACTCTTAGAGATGACGCTCTGTCTGCAAGCGGAATTTCAACCTCAATATAGCTTTTAGTTGTAAAAAACATTCATTTCGTTTTACTCGGGTTAACATTTATGCCATTGCTTGCAGCTCATCTCTAAGTATCGATGTTGCAAGGTATCGAGTATTTATTTATTTGCACCAAATCTATTTTTTTACATTATTTTTAAATATCCCACTCCTCCTCCGTACAATCCCCTAGGAACAGCAGCTTGTCAAGCCTTTTCAGTGAAAGTCGGTTGCGAGTTTTTGTCACAGTACTCCCAGCTTTAGAGATCAAACGTTCAGAGGGCACAGATGTCGCAGGAATTCCCAAATACTTCTTTGCCATGTTCTATAGTTTTGGATATACCACTTTCATGTCATCCCATTGTTTTAAAGAGTCGGTAGAGAGCAGCGAAACCTGGGCAGAAAGGTACTGACTTAATTCATCATTATTTGTAACGTTCATTGCAGAACATGATTTTTTATGCAGCTTCTCTGTGTGCGCCAACTTCTTATAGTGACTCCAAAAATCGTATGCTGATTCTATGGAAGAATCACTTTCATTTTCACTCGAGTGAACACTTGAACTGGATATTATATATTGTCTTAGTAACTTAATTGATTTCGCACAAGCTAACTTGTCTTTAAAAGGGATATTTTTGAATCTCGGATCCAGTAAACACGAAATTGAAATTAAGTAGTTTTCTTCAATGCATCCGAATCGGCGTTCTATTTGTTTAATCATTTCTTTTTTTACCGCATGTAGTACTGTCATATCATCGTAGTCCTCACCTACAGGCACATATACATCATTAATCTGCGCCTTCAGGCAATTCACAATCGGTATAATTTTGCTTATAGTCACATATCGTTCACCCGACAGCTCTTTGGTAACATATTCTAGTGGTTTCAAAATACTCACCAATGTTTTAATATTTTGAATTTCTAAAGCTGAGAGTGTGGGCGGTGCTTTAACATTCAACATTAAGACTTGATATACTATCGGCGTTAGCTCAATAAATCTCTGGAGCATATAATAAACGGAATTCCACCGTGTCTTTACATCCAAAATCAGTTTAAGTGGTTGAGAGAGAGCTTGCTTTTCTCGTAACGCATCGCTGGCAATTACACTGCTCTTGAAGTATTTTACAATGTCACACACTTTGCTTATTAATATATTGAAGTCATTAACTGACATTGCAGATTCAGCGATGAGATTTAGTGTATGGGCAAAGCAAGACAAGTGATGGTTTTTCCCAAGAAAAACATTTTTCCTGTATTGATGTGCATGCTTGTACAAATTTCATTCAATTTTGCAGCTATGTATTCACCAGTATGCCTTTCATCTAGAGCAACGGTGGCTATGCAACGAGACATAAGACTATCATTATGCAAAAAATGAGCAGTAACTCCCAAATAACTGGTAACAGTCATCATCTCGGTCCAAACATCACATGTTAGTGCCACGTGAGCTACATTTTCAAATGTGCTTTGAATTTTAGAATGCATTATAGTATAAAAAAAAAAAAATAAATTGAGCTTTTAGCGTATCAACGCTTGGAATTTTAAATTATGGGCAGGCTTTCTTCATCAATTTGTTAAATCCACGCCCTTTTACGATATCAAATGGTCTTTTGTCGGCGCAAATAAAGTAAAGCAACAACTTGCAGAGTTTTCAATGATCTTTTCCGCCATCCGAATACGAAACTTTGCGTTCCATTGATTGTGTAATGGACAGTTGCATTTTTTTTTAGGTGACTCACATATATTTTCCGCATAGATGTCATTTTCGGCATCAAGTGGTGTAGGAGCTTTTAAAAATTTTTCCAAAGCAGATTTTTTTGATAAAATTGTTGATGGTTGCCGCTCAGTTTCATGTCTTGATGGACTCAGCAGATCAAGATCTCTTGTAAAAGTGGTTTGTTGTTTTCCAGTTTCTGTTGCACAAAAAAAATATAAAGCGTAAAACATAATTTGTTTTGTGCACATATGTACCATGAGGAAACAATATACATACATCGCATCGGGGTAGCTCTTTATATGCTTATGCATGTTTGAGGTGTTTCCAGATGATTTGATAGTTTTGAAGCAAGTCTTGCACCTCATCTCGTCGTTGGATAGTTTGGTAAAATATCTCCAAACATTGCTTCGGCTTGGCGGTATTCTTCTAACGACACAAATTTCAATAAATCGCACATAATAATAGCTTTAATACTTACTTTAACTTTAAATCAAATTTACTTAAATGATAATTCACTTTTTTCCTGTCGTTTATGAAGTGGCGTCGCAAATTGAGTGGCGTGGTTCACGTAGTCGCGCGTAGACGCGCTCCAAAGATACTTGTAAAGTACAGATATCGAAACAAAAGTATCAAGTATAAAATATCGGTATCAATAACGAATATACTCGATACCAATAAATATCGATATTTTTTTCGTGCCCCTATACGTGGCTACCTTCACTCACTCTCTGTTGAGTCGCAATAAAATCGTGTTTAGAGCTAGGACCTATATAAGTGGGTACAGGTAGATAGACCAAAATATTTTAAGTATACCTTTAAAAGTGCAACTGCTTTGACTTTACGCACCAAGTGATCCATGGCTTTTCCCTATAATATTGAACGATTTATTGTTGTAATCAAAGGTTAAACGCACTAGCGCAGCATTTGCAAAAAGCAGCGGCCACTTTCCTAGCCACACTTGGAATTATTTCTATTTTAGTAGGGTGCCTAATACTTTTGGCCAAGACTGTACGAGTAAATAAAAATTTATAGTCGAGCACTTGAACTTTTGCAAATTTTTCAATTCTTGTTCTTATTTTGTGCGCTTGTGTGCGTGCGCTCTTGTTAATAAAGCGTTTTCACATCTTAAGGCGTCACTTTGGCAATGTTTTCTTTAGTACTATTATGGTAGTTGTTATTGTTATTGTTGTTGTTTTGCACCATAACTGTTGAGCATCAACTTAGCCTATCCTCTAAAAATAAAATGTTTGCATCGTTTGTCTTTTAAAATTCAAGTGGGTTTATTAGCTTCTTGGAGATTAACTTACACTTTGCACATGCACACATTTATATGTGTAGGTGTATATAAAAAAGTTACCACAAACACCCACCATAAAGTTTTACTACTGATTTAAAATTACTTGCAGAAGTTTATACTCAAAACAAGCTGCGGTATTTCATTTAGAATGCACATACATTCATACTTTATACATTAGGGTGTGCCTTATTTATTTATTTATTATTAATCAAGCACACAACCATAAGTTATTTTACAGTGTTTGAGCTTAGTACTAAAATATTAAAAATAACATTAAAAATAGAGATATTTTAGGGCAAAAGGTTGGAGAAGGGGAATAGTAGGCTGTAAAAAGTGGATGTAGGAGGCGAAGAACAGGGAAGCATTGGAAGATTATATTCGTGTGTGTATGTGCATACTCGTATTAGCAATTTAGTGGGTAGAATAATGTATGAGTTCCTTTTTAAAGCGCAATGCACTTCAAATGGATTTTAGCTTTTTTGTGGTAGAGCGTTCCAAAGACGAACAACCAAAAAGAAGAAGAACGAAGAACTGACGTTCCGATACAAGACAACTGTATTTTTTACTAAACAGGGCGGTCATCCCGAACAGTGAATTGAATTCGTTCGGCTAGGTAATTGGGCTCACTAGAGTTAATGACCTTGCGAAGCAGCATTCGGCATTTCACTTTTAAAGGGTTGGGTGCAGTCAGAATTTCCCAAAAATTGGATTTTTTTCTTTCTTCATTTTCTTAAATTATAATACCTTAAGAATATTGTGTGAAAATTTGAAGTGAATCCGACAAATACTTTTGGAGTTATTCAACAATTAACAAAGCGCTCTCCGGATCAATCGAGAGCAAGTAGCTGGATGTTGCACGTATGAAAGAGGCAGGTAAGCGCGCTAATGATAACACTTAAGAAGGTAGAATGCTACGTAGGTAACAGCAACTCGATCGGAAGCTGCTATGATGGCTAAACAACTATTATATGGCGCAGGAATAGATGACACAGTGTAAGTAATTAAATAATTCATATAACTTTACGTAAATCGATAGGAAAGATTTAAA
The DNA here is from genome assembly GCF_027943255.1 of Anastrepha obliqua. Classification (NCBI taxonomy): domain Eukaryota; kingdom Metazoa; phylum Arthropoda; class Insecta; order Diptera; family Tephritidae; genus Anastrepha; species Anastrepha obliqua. Next base: position 156,345,278 of record NC_072892.1, on the reverse strand, counting down.
TGCGTTTTTCTCAAAACTATGTTTTTTGAGCTGGTTTGCACTGTAACTTAAAAACCGCTTGGTAGATTTCAATAAAATTTATACTGCTTTTGAAAAACATGAAAAACTCGTGTCTAATCGAAGGATTTTTGTTTTTCACAAATTTCGATTTTTTTTGTATATTAATTGTCGGTTGTTTTCTTAAAAATCTAAAAAATATTTCTTGAGGCCGCCATATTGTTAGTTTTGAAAACAAGAGCTTCAATCAGGCACAAGATTATATATTAATGAAACTAATTTCTCTTGACCGATAGATTTAGATGAATATCTCCAAGGACTTGTGATGATCACCGCAAGGGACTTCTAGAGAAACGGGCTCCACAGAAACAGCGATAACTTTTACAATTATTAATTTTTTTGTTGAAAATTTGCTAAAATCAAGTTGAAACATAATGTATTAATGCTATGCTTTTATTTTTGTAAAATAAAGCAACTGACTAGCAAAAAAAAATTATTGAAAATCATAATTTTTTCCGGCCTCTGACTACCTGTAACCCTTTAAAATATTGATGATAATTTTCTGAAATTTGTTAGAACTTTATAATATATAATTTTTACCATACAATTAACTCCATTTTTACAAAAATTTTGATAGAGTTGTCACCTGCCACAAATTTAGTGAATTAAGTATATATGTGAAATAAAATATTAAAATGTATTTAGGGAGTGAAAGACATTTAAATGCACTTTTATTCAAAAGTCGTTATTTTTAAGAAGGTTGCCTCCTGCCTAAATATTTTAATCAAATATAGTTTAATTTAAATATAGTGAATTTCCATTTCGACAGCTAGATGAAGGGCATTTATTCAAATTGTGTATATATATAATATATATATATGTATATATGTGTATATATAATTAACGCGAATGCCCTTTTTGGGCGTTTGGCTGAGCTCCTCCTCCTTTAATTTTGCCTCAGTCAAATTTACCTGAGTATAATTTTTGAAGTTGGTTACCTCTTAGGGGGCGTCCATAAATTACGTGAGGTGTTTTTTTTTTTAATTTTCTATACCTCCCTCCCCCCCTGGTGAGATGTTGTGAGATTTTATTCAACCCCCTCCCCCATCCCCCAATCTCACGTGAGATTTTTCAAAATGTGGGTTTCTTATGTAAACGCGTTGGATTGTTATTGTAAAAAGAGAAAAAAAAAAATTGCTTCGTGCTTTTATTTACAATTAGTTAAGACTAGTAATCAATATTGCTGAGAGTTATAAGTGTAATAAAAATTTAACAATAGAAGACTTAAATCGTAACTACTGCGATTAAAAAAAGAATATCTACTCTAATTCAGTCCATGGAGAATCATGCGCTGTTTCAAGAGAGACTATTAGGACCCACATGTCCGTATGAGTTTCAGTAAAATCATCTTCTCCTTCAACTTCGTTCTGATCTATCCACTCTAAGCCGTTGACGCTTGCGCACAGTAACTCATTAGCTCGTCTTGTGACAATCCGTGAGGGTCGCACTTTGCGGAACATACGCGCTTGCTTAGCTGGTGCAATGTGAGCTGCTCGCCTGTGCTCTGCAGCTCTTATGATAGATGCGAAGTAAATAATATTTTGTAGTTATGATTTTAGCATATTTTATCAAGAATTTTTTTATGCTATTAATTGTAACAATAAACTTTATATAAAAAAAAGTATTTTCTTAAAAAAATATATATTTAACCTACCTTTTGAAGGAATGCTAAAGTAGACCGAACTTTTCTCTCAGTGGATTCCCTGAGAAGCCGTTCAATCTCATGTTTAATGCGATGTATTAACTCTTCTTTCTTCGGGAATTTTTGCTTCGCAGTATTCCATAATTTTATCACATCGTCGTGGCAGGACTTCTTCGCCTTATAGACGTGTCTTTTGACGTATGCGTTATAAAAATCTTGATAGCTCATTTTAAATTAGTAAGAGCATGAACTAAGTCGAGTAAAACATTTACAAGAATAAACAAAGAAGGTTGGAACCTGTCCGTGTGTCGCTGCCACTCAGCTCGTACGCTCTTGTTCATCGAGTCGCGCGTTCGGCTGATAGTGGCGCGAAAACAAACGACGGGCTACACTGTACCGTAAATTCAGATTAAATTGAGCTATTTGGTATAAAACAAATATGGTGGTTTGACAGTAGTAATGTACATATAACGTCGAAGTTTCTTTCGAACGAATTAGTGAATGATCTTAATCATTCTTAAGCATGTACAATCCAAAATAGTATAATTTTTTTTGTTTCAATTAGAAAAAAAATTGCGAGATATTTGCCGAGATCCCCCCTCTCTCCAACGTAAGATTAGATGAGATTTGACTCGACCCCCTCCCCCCTTAAATATCTCACGTAATTTATGGACGCCCCCTTACCTTTAACTCATATATCCAAGCATTTGTTGGGGCCCTCAGCTCAATGACGTTGCATTCGAAACTAGTATGGGACTGTATGGCTTCACTTTCGATTGCATCCGAATTCTTTGACTCGTCTGGCTTCCTGGTCCAGCGACATTGCGGGAAACTGTGCGGATGAGCTGGCCAGACAAGCCACCTGTGAGATGATTTCCCCGTAAGGGAGAGGATTGTCAACCTCTTGACCACTTTCGGTTTGCTCATGGAAAGATAGGCTTCGCGCAACTCAGCGAGCGCTGGGCAAATACACAAACTTGTAAGGTGATGAAGGTTTTCTGGCCACGTGTAGATCGAAAGCGTTGGAGGGATCTTCTGAGGCTGACAAAATCTCAACTATCGAAATTCGTGTGGTATGCATACTGTAAAACTTAGACTTACTTCGGATCCTTTTTGCGTCAGCTGTATGGAGGATGAGGTGAAATCCTGGGATGATTCTTCTTCTCCTTTTCTGCCTTTCTCTCGCGGGACTAAGATTAAGGCATCGCAGCCATCATTCATAACTCACAAATGCTAAGCCCCATCTAAATTGCATATAAAAATTTATTAAAACATCTGATTCATAAGTAATATAACGAACTAACATGAAGTAGCAAGTAAGCCTCGGCCTAAGCCAAAAGCATATTTTTAAATTCTTTAAAAAATGTTCACTTTTTGATTTAGAATAGTTTTAACTTATGAATTTACCCACTTGCCAAAATGCAATTCCATGCGAGTACAATTATGCAAACATTTGTAACTATGCAAACATGTAGTTACACTTACACCTACACCCACAAACTCAACTGCTTGTGGCAACTGTCAACATTCGTGTAAGCGAGCAATGTGTGAATGGTACAATCAACCACTTCATTCGATATATTTTACGAGTGTATGTCACAAACATGGTCCCGAGCACAAAACTACGTAGTATTTGTTAGTGTATGAACTCACAAACCAAGCACGTTTACATATTTCACTGTGCATGCATAAGTCATCCTGTTTACTATTCACATTGACATGCATCATGCGAAATAAGGCATCGTACAAACGACAGGAGAGGAATGCACGAATAAGTGTAAAAATAAAGTGGTGAATGAAAAACTGCCATATGACTTTGCCCAGCCGTATTTGCATTTGTATACAAGGTGGCGCCAAATTTAGCACTCATTCGGAAGATTTATAATTTTTGCAATTGACGTCGTACGACAATCATATTCGACACTTGTGATTTGAGGAGCTGAAGTATGCAAACAGATAAGCAAAAGACAAAATAAATATTTCTATCGAACAAAATCATCATTTTTTTTTTGGTTTTGTTTTTTTTTTTTTTTTTAAATTAACAATTTTAAAAGCTATCGCTGTTCTTGTGGAGCACGTTTCTCTTAAAGTCTCTTGCGGTGATCATCACAAGTCCTTGGAGATTTATCTAATACCAAACGGACAAAAGAAATTAGTTTTACTTATAGATAATCTTGTGCCTGATCGAAGCTTTTGTTTTCAGAATTAAAAATATGGCGGCCTCGGGAAATATTTTTCAGATTTTCGTGAAAAAACCGAGAATTAGTTGATAAAAAAAAAAATTTTAATTTTTGAAGAAAATCCCTCGATCGAGTTTTTTATGTTTTTAAAAAGCAGTATAAATTTTATTGGAATCTACCAAGCGGTTTTAAAGTTGCAGTGATCACCAGTTCAAAAAACATAGTTTTGAGAAAAACGCATTCAAGTTTTGCTACTTACTCTCGAACGATCCGGAGAGCACTTTGTTAATTGTTGAATAACTCGAAAAGTATTTGTCGGATTCACTTCAAATTTTCATACAATATTTTTAAGGTATTATGCTTTAAGAAAATGCAAAAAAATTAAATTTTTTGAAAATTCTGACTGCCTCTAACCCCATAAGCGAATAGTTAAAACAGTGAAAAAACGGAAGACTTAGTCATAATGAAACGCATATTTTAACTACCACTAAAAAATGAATGGTAGTGCAATGTACTAGTGGTAGTGCAAAATGTCCAACCCTGTTCCTTACTAAGTGATGAAGGAACTGAAGGAAAGATAAAACAAGAAGAAAACAAGCTCCAGACTTATCTGTCAATATTGTACGATTTGAACTTGAATTTTGTTAATGAAAATTACTTCTTAGTTTTAAATGTTATGGATGTGAATTATGCATATAGCATTTCAACGTTTCAATAAATAAATAAAAAAAATTCGTCAAAGAATTGTTCAAAAAAAAAATTGGATATTTAATTTTGCGCCACCTTGTATCCTACACTAGTATGTATAAGCATACATGCCTACAACTACATACAATACTGCCCTACGGGAATAGCTTATCAAGAAAAAATTTCGTTGCAGTACCATTGGATAGAGACTAAATTTCCACCAGTTTGCAAACATCACTTAGCATACAGGAAGCATCAAAATTAAAAAAAAATGTATTTAAAATTGTCAGTTCTCATCTGAATCATTTCTGTGTTACCTACTAGTTTGGGCGGAAAAATCCACTATTTTCTCGGTAGTTACCTGTAGTGATCGATTTCTCGTAACGTATCGATGAAACAATTAAAAGTTTATGCTCGTTGTCAAGGAGACATTTCACACTGAAAAAACTATTTTGCTGTTTTTTGTTTGTTCCATTCGGCTGTGAGCTAAAGGGTGTTAACAATGGAAGTCGATGGCAAGAAGCTGTGAAGGAAGCAATGGTTCACTTAGGACTGTGACGCTAAGAAGAAGAAGAAGGCGAACAATGGAAGTCAACACAGTAAAAATTCGGTACATTTTACAGTTTTTCTTTTATAAAAGCAAGAATGCAAGCCAGGCTGTTGAAATTTTGAGTGATGTTCACAGGGATAATCGAAGTTGACCAGCACGTTAGTAGTCTTAACATCGCCCAGGAGCTAAAGTTCGGCCGTAAAAGAATTTTAAGCATTTTAGGCAAAAATAATGTATTTCTGTTTAAACCCTATTCGAACGTTGTTCGAATGGCACTGGTTTTTCTAATTGTAATGCTTTAACAACTTTCAAAGTTACCTATCACATCCAGTGGTCCAACTATTCATTCATTTCCGCGCCAACAGGTATTGTATTTTGATTTAAATTATACACTGAAACATAGTATGGTAAAATGTAATATGAAAATCTGAAAGAATGCAGATATCTGTTGATGATATTCTGTTTATCTCTAACCATTTTAAAGATTCATGAATAACGTTTATTTCCGTTTAAAAAATACTACAGTGATCCGGTAGTTTAAAGGATTCACTGATAGAAAGCTCTTCGCAATATAACCCTGATCCTACACCGGTGTGCATTTTAGATCCGTCCGTGCAGATGTTAACGGCCTTGAAGCCATTCCAGTCTAGAAGGGATTTTCATTAAGAAATTCCTTTCGAAGCAGAGAATGGGATGCTGATAATCACAATCACTGGGTATATACGTATAGGAGTCTAAGATGGTTGAATGTCCATGTGTGACAGTCTTCCATTGTGAGCTTGCTTTGAGCTTAAAGCGGAACAGGCCGCTGAGTATTTGCAGAAGAGATCTAGGGGTGGCAGATGTAATAAGGTATCCAAAGCTATGGATGGCGTGGTTTTCATGACGCCACATACTGCTAATTCTGCTCATCTCTGCATCTTATTCAATAAATTACATTTCTATGTAGAAGAATGGGTAAGACGACAGCAGTGTAAAGCTAATGAGCAACCTTAGGTTTAATTCCCCAGGTTTTACCTAAAGCTCTCTTACAGGCATAAAAAGCTAGGTTCGCTTTCGTAACTCTTTCTAAGATGTTTAACTCCGAAGTCAATTTTGTATCTATGTTTAGTCCCAAGTACTTGGTTTCTTCGGAAATCACAAGATTCTGTGTTTCCTAGTGAACAATATGAGTTGTGTTTTGCCTCTGTTGGTTCCTAATAATAGCGAAAACTCCAAAATCGTATTTTTCGAGAAAATTAAAACACAAATTTTTTCTACTTATAGAATTTATTAAGAACACGTCCAAAGTTAATCAAAATAGCCAGCAAAAGCTATTTAACGCATCCATCCAAGTTTACTAGTTTCATCGACTTACGATTTTTAAAGAGGATATTTAAATTTATAGCTGTAAGGCATTCCTATTGCCCCCTCTCAAGTTCCCATCTGTACATGCGAGTACTTGAACTTCCCAGCTTATGTGTGTGTTTGTAAATAGATAAAAAATGTGACTTAACCACCCACGCCGCTTTCCCTACTCATCTCTCGTTCTTCAGTTTTTCTCCATAAATTTCTTCGTATTTCATTTCTTTCCTGCTGCTTCGCTTACAATTACAGCGCAAATATTTTCAAGTGGCACTTAGTATTTAATCTATTGCTTGTACCATTGCTAAGCTGTGTGAGAAAATTGAGGTAATGCCGAAATTCAGATTAATTTTAAAGTGTTTCAATGTATTTTTAAGTTTTCATGAAGGAAAAAAGCAAAATTAATCATTTAGTTCTGACTTTCAAGAATTAAATGAAAAATAAAAAAATAAAAAATAAATAAATAGAAATTATTTTAAGTGATGAAACACTTTATTTTGATCTTTACGTGCTCCATTCCATATTTGTTTTTATACTCCGGCTGACTAGTTCACAAGTGTCAAATAGGATTTACGTACGACACCAAGTGCGAAGATTATAAATATTGTGATAGGATGACTAATTTTGCACCACCTTGCATCAACACATGTGCGCCACATAAGGCCTCTTCTTTTTGCCAACCGTTGGCAAATGGCAAATAAATGATGTAACTGGCATAAATGAACATATCTTGGCGTCGCTGGAATAGAGCTGTCTATAATTACATTAGTTTGTAAAATAGTGAGTTATTCCAGTTTTATGAGCAGGTGGCGAGCTAAGAGACATCAAGTAGAGAAGTAGCGAATAGGCCAATACTGCATCACTCATACGCCCGGGTGGCACATTACCAACATGCTTTAGTAGTAACCTTAATAATAAAAGTAGTCGAAGTATACTTTGAATCAATTAAATTCTTGGAAAAATATACTTGCCTTCTTATTCGTAAAAAAATAAATGGAATGGAATAAAAAAAGATAAGGATTGAATCCTTTTTGTAATATAAAATTTACATAGGTATCCTGTTTTCACACGGCTCGCGAAAAAATGCTTATTAGAGGTTAGTCGATTTTTGTTATGCTTCCTGTTAGATATCCTTAAATAGACAGAGACAGATTTTATTAAGTCATTAGAAATATATAAGTAGCAATATATAATAAGTTATGTTTTGCGTGAAATACTAATTTCTAACACAAAATACAGCGCGTAAACATTTTGACCAGTTTTGATTATTTTAATATTTTTATTATTTATTATTTATTTTTATAAAAGCATAGCTTAATGTCTACATAAAACCCGTAAAAATCCAAATTTCACTAACACAAAATTATAAAAATTGAACAAAGTTATTCAAACAAAGTGAATTGGATCCGTTCGATGGTGGCCTAAAGAATCGTCACGGTGCGAGCAGAGGAAGATCTGCTGGTGTCATCAGAGGTTGCTACAAAGCGATGTGCTGTCTCCATTGCTCTGGTGCATGGTGATCGATCCGCTGCTCACCATCTTAAACCATTCGGAAGTCTACGCGCAAGCATATGCGGACGACGTTGCCTGTTTGGTAGTGCAGAAAACTCTGGTTATGATTGACACTTTGTGCTCTGCGAATGGGCTATCGGCAAACAATACCAAGACTGGTACTATCCTCTTCACCAGAAGGAGGAAGCTGGACGGACTCGTAAGTAGACTCTCTCTCGTGGGAGTCGGGAGGACCTTATCGAAACTACAACGCACTGTGGCCATCTGTTGCACCAGAGCTTTTCTGACAACTTCAGGCCCAGCATTAGATGCTCTGGTTGGTCTACCACCACTTGATGCTTTCATCCAAGGAGAGGCCTTGAATACCATCTGCAGGCTAAACACAATGGAAACTGGTACGGCCCTGTCCGGCATTGGAAAACAGAGAAGGCATAGACTTCGAGCCAATGATTCTCTCCATGCCTTTTAACTCGATGCCATCAAGAATCGTGCTTTAAAAGAGATACAGTGTGGTGCGACCAGAGGCTCAACTGTGGTCAAACTCTGAAAATTATCCCGGTAAATAATTTTTTCGCATTTTCATGGATGGCAACAGGACCGAGTACGGTTCCGGCCCTGATGTCTACGGGGAATCCAGCGGGACAAAGCTACACTTTGCTCCTGGCTCAACATCTTTGGCCCGGAGCCCAAAACCTAATCAAAATTTAAAATTTATAAAAAACTTGGGTACGCAGTTTAATAACCCTATAAATTTTAGTATAATAAAGTGGCCGCTTGAATTTGGTAAATAATCCTGCCGCTTTTTCATAATTTCTTTCCTTGGCGCTATTGCACATTTTCTCCATATAACAAATTCACAAGTTTTTTTCTTATATGGAGAAAATGCGCGGCACATCAGCAAAAAAAAAAATTGTGAAAAATCTAGAACAATGTTGAGTCACTTCGAATTTGCTTTTAAATTTATTGGATTACAAAATTGCGAACCAAATGTTTTTTTTATAATCAAGATAAAAACTGGAAATTTTGTTGAAAACTTGTCGAAATTGTCTTTGAATAATCTGGTTTTTGTTATGGTAGGAACCATTTTAATTCAAAAATAAATTAATAGTCAAAACTTGTCAAAATGTTGAAGTACTCTATTTTTTCCTCTAACTGAATGTATACTTCTTCTTCTTAATTGGCGCTATAACCGCTTACGCGATTTTGGCCGAGTTTAACAAAGCGCGCCAGTCGTTTCTTTCTCGTGCTAACCGGCGCCAGTTGGACACACCAAGTAAAGCCAAGTCCTTCTCCACCTGATCTTTCCAACGCAGTGGAGGCCGCCCTCTTCCTCTGCTACCACCAGCTGGTACCGCATCGAATACTTTCAAAGCCGGAGCGTTTGTATCCATTCGGACGACATGACCCAGCCAACGTAGCCGCTGGATCTTTATTCGCTGCGCTATGTCTATGTCGTTGTAAAGCTCATACAGCTCATCGTTCCATCGTCTGCGATATTCGCCGTTGCCAACGTGCAAAGGTCCAAAAATCTTACGCAGAATCTTTCTCTCGAACACTCCAAGCGTCGCTTCATCGGATGTTGTCATCGTCCAAGCTTCTGCGCCATACGTTAGGACGGGCATGATGAGAGTCTTGTAGAGTGTTAGTTTTGTTCGTCGAGAGAGGACTTTACTACTCAGTTGCCTACTTAGTCCAAAGTAGCACTTGTTGGCAAGAGAGATTCAACGTTGGATTTCAAGGCTGACATTGTTATCGGTGTTAATGCTGGTTCCTAAATAGACGAAGTCTTTTACAACCTCGAAATTATAACTGTCTACAGTGACGTGGGTGCCGATACGCGAGTGCGCCGACTGTTTGTTTGAAGACAGGAGGTACTTCGTTTTGTCCTCGTTCACCACCAAACCCATTCGCTTTGCCTCTTTATCCAGTTTGGAGAAGGCAGAACTAACAGCGCGGTTGTTAAGGCCGATGATGTCAATATCATCGGCATACGCCAACAATTGTACGCTCTTATAAAAAATTGTGCCTGAGCGATTAAGTTCTGCGGCTCGTACGATGCTCTCCAACATCAGGTTAAAGAAGTCACACGACAGCGAGTCACCCTGTCTGAAACCTCGTTTGGTATCAAACGGCTCGGAGAGGTCCTTCCCAATTCTGACGGCGCTACTGGTGTTGAGCAACGTCATCTTACATAGCCGTATTAGTTTTGCGGGGATACCAAATTCAGACATCGCGGCATACAGGTAACTCCTTTCCGTACTGTCGAATGCAGCTTTGAAATCGCCGAAAAGGTGGTGTGTGTCGATTCTCCTGATGAGGTCCAATCAGTTGGTTGACGGTGGGCTTCAGCCTTTCACACAATACGCTCGCTAGAACCTTATAGGCGATATTTAGAAGACTAATCCCGCGGTAATTGGCACAAATTGCAGGATCGCCCTTCTTATGGATTGGGCAGAGCACACTTAAATTCCAATCGGCAGGCATGCTTTCATCCGACCATATTTTGCATAGAAGCTGATGCATGCACCTTACCAGCTCCTCGCCGCCATGTTTGAATAGCTCACCCGGTAGTCTGTCGGCGCCCGCGGCTTTGTTGTTTTTTTGCCGCATTATCGCTATTCTCACCTCGTCATGATCGGGTAGCGGAACGACAATTCCGTCGTCAACGATTGGGGTATCGGGATCTTCACTTTCTCGGTGACATGCGCAGCTGTCACTGTTCAATAGGTTCGAGAAGTGTTCCCTCCATAATTTAAGATTGCTCTGTACGTCAGTCACCAGTTCGCCGTCTTTGTTCTTACAGGAAAACGCCCCGGTCTTGAAACCTTCTGTAAGCCGCCGAACTTTCTGGTAGAATTTTCGGGCGTTGTTCCTGTTGGCCAGCATCTCAAGCTCTTCGCACTCACGTATTTCGGCCTCTCGTTTCTTCTGTCGGATAATACGTCTCTCTTCCTTTTTCAGCTCTCTGTAGCGATCCCACATGGCTCGCGTTGCGCCCGATCGCAGCGTGGCTCTATAGGCGGCATCCTTTCTTTCTGCGGCAGCATGACATTCCTCGTCGTACCAATTGTTTTTTCGGGCTCGCCGGAATCCGATTTCTTCTTCGGCGGCGGTCCGTAGAGAACGAGAAATGTTGCTCCATTGTTCGTGGATGCCGGTTTGTTGGGCAGTGCTCTCCGAGAGCAGGAGTGAGAGTCGAGTGGCGAATCTTCTGGCTGTCTGTTGTGATTGCAGCTTTTCGATGTCGAACATTCTTTGCGTAGGTAGATGTACGTTTTTTGCTGCACAGAGGCGGGTGCGCAGTTTGGCTGCAACAAGGTAGTGATCCGAGTCAATGTTGGGTCCTCGGATCGTACGTACATCTAATACACTAGAAGCGTGTCTTCCATCTATCACAACATGATCGATCTGGTTTCGTGTTTTTCGATCAGGAGACAGCCAGGTGGCTTGGTGAATCTTCTTATGCTGGAATCTGGTGCTGCAGACTACCATGTTTCGGGCCCCGGCGAAGTCGATCAGCCTCTGTCCGTTATCGGATGTTTCGTTGTGCAGGCTGAATTTTCCGACTGTGGGACCAAAAATTCCCTCCTTGCCCACCCTGGCGTTGAAGTCGCCAAGCACGATTTTTATGTCGTGGCGGGGGCAGCGCTCATAGGAACGTTCCAGGCGCTCGTAGAAAGAATCTTTGGTCGCATCGTCCTTCTCTTCCGTCGGGGCGTGGGCGCAAATTAGCGATATGTTAAAAAAACGTGCTTTGATGCGGATTGTTGCGAGACGCTCGTCCACCGGAGTGAACGACAGTACTTGGCGACGAAGTCTCTCTCCCACAACAAATCCGACACCGAATTTGCGCTCCTTTACATGGCAGCTGTAGTAGACGTCGCAAGGCCCTATGGTTTTCTTTCCTTGCCCCGTCCATCGCATCTCTTGGATGGCAGTGATGTCAGCCTTTACTTAAAGTTTTCATTGGGGGGGATTTTTAAGTGGCGGGTCCCAAACCCAACGCACAACCAGCTATCCTGGAATGTTTCGCCTTCTCACTTTAGCTCACTCCCGAACGGGTGTTCGGAAGCTACCCAGAGGATACGTGGGCTAATCCCGGCCGTTGTGAGCTGCTTGAACCATATGCAGAAGAATCGTCCTGGCCATTCCCAAGTGAATGGCGATCAGTAACTTTCCCCACTTGCGTGGACTTCTACACATGGAACCATCCTCCAAGTAACTTTCCCCACTTGCGTGGACTTCTACACATGGAACCATCCTCCAAGAATGTATACTTACAGCTTTTTAAAAATACCAGGAGGCGTATACCAGATCCAGTATGCAAACAGATTAGAAATGGAATGCTTAGGGTCAAAATTAAAATGTCCAGTCATTTTGACGTGATAACGTCTTATAATTCGATTTAACAGGCTGCACGGACGAAAAAATGCGTCGTTACCTTGCTCATTAGTGTTACCTTGCTCATTTGTCGTTACCTTGCCCATTTGTCGTTACCTTGCTCATTTGTCGTTACCTTTCTCATTGCCGTTACCTTGAATGAACTGCAAGCGAAAGCGCGGAACGAACAAAGCAAACGAACGGCAACGTTCGACATCTTGCTCTCTCCTACTTAAGTGAGCGTATATATGTATGTATGTATATGCGCATATGTACATATATAAATTCACGTATTTGAATTTGCATATGCCTTCTTCCTTTGTGCATGGTAATGAACCATTTCTCTGTTGAGAATAGGACGATGATAGAAAAAGTAGGAAATGAAAGGGAGTGTTTCGAGTGTAAAGTGTCTTGAAAAAGTCAAATCGATGATGGTGCCTCTCAGTATTGTTGACTTATTAACGTCTGATGCACAATCGAAATTGAAGATATCTTTGATGAATTTGATAAACGTTTCGTCATTTTTCACGTTTGTGTAAATGTAACTTGACCTATTCCATTGCAATTCCATTTACCTCCTCCTCTATATCCATACAAAATATCTATCAAATAAAATTAAAATTTTGTTTTAAAAATTGCAACCATTCCATCAATATTTTCTTATAACGTTGTCACGTTAAACTATCGTCAGAAAACCGACTTTCCAGACAACCTCTTTTTTTAATAGCAGGTTTTCCCACTGACAACGCCTTGTTAAGCACCGTAGCAGTAGATTTGGATTTGACCGAAATGGAAAAGACGGGGAAAACCAAATGCATATATTTGCAAATGAATAATATTACCAGTGTCGGTGTCTTTAAACAAATTAGAATTTTTGTTTGATGAAAACTCATAAAGGGGACTATTTTTTCAGACACTAATTTCTGATTAATTTAATGCATTGTAACTTTTACTCTTGTTTGCAGTCAAAAAAGTAATAATATTCTATAACTCGAAGCCTCCGAAAGTTGAACATTTTCATTGGTTAATAGTGATTCGAGTTATATAAGTAGACGTTTGACTGTACTTCGAAGTTCAATTCAGTTTGGTGTACAATTTCACTTAATTCATGTGGCAATGAAAATCGAATTACTGTGCAATTACAAAAATTTTAGATATTCGTGATGCTAAAAAACTAAGTATGGATATTTACTCTGGTGGCTTACATTGCTTTATAATAATCAAATAATACTGGCGATATATACTTTTTCAAAAATAATATTTTCATTTTGCTGGGCGCCAATTGGTATATTTTCCAGCACGAATTCAAAGAAGTAAATCCACACGGTTCCGCCTCGATACTGCCAACTTCGACTACTACTTGGATGAACCGATGTTTTGCACGTTTAAGGCTAGGCCATACCCTTTTAACCCCTTAGCCTACACGATATCTACCAATTGCGCGAGCTATAATACGCAAGAAATTCGTTCGCGCGCCGTGCCATTCAACTGTTCAGCCGTGTACCCGAACTGGCGCAAAGTGTATACTTTTCGTAACATATATATTTCAATGCAACGAAAGGAATTGTGAAATAATAAACAATGTTTAGGTACAAATAGTAATTTTAAGATGTCTAGGAAGTAATCATAATCAATTGATCACAAAGTCTTTACCACGAGTCAGACTCGTTGTTTTCGCTTATGGCACAAATTCTTTACCACGAGTCAGACTCGTGGCTATAGGCTAAAGGGTTAACGCACCAATACCATTTAACAAAGAGGCCGCAACCAATGAGTAACTTTTGCAAGGCAAACCGCTCAAGGGGTAAAATTTCGAATTTTTTTTTTTTTATTTTTTTTATAAAATTGATATCGGAATTTCGGCTGATTATTCGGTTTTCAAAAACGGTAGCCAAAAGTTCGAGTGTAACTTTGGCAGTGTGACAAGTTGCACCGTCCTGTTCAAACCAAATGTCGTCCATGTCATCCTCTTCAATTTTTGGAAACAAAAACTCGTTGAGCATGACACGGTAACGCTCGCCATTTACTGTAACCGCGGAAGAAGAAGAAGACTCACCACTTTGGAAATAGGTTTTCAATATTTCCCAATTTTGTTCAAACGTACAGCGTCCCATTTCGTAAATGTCAAACCTTTAAGTAAATTATGAACACATTTGACATGTCATTTGTGTTACCACTCTCAAAAAAATAGGTGGTTCAAAAAGCAAACGCTATATGGCCCACCCTGTAGTTGCCACTCACTCGTTAAGGCTTGGCGAATCCTAGGCGCCTACAGTTGTTTTAGAAATGTTGTTTATTTTGCGCTCCACTGCGATTCTGCGTTTTCGAGGGCTGGCATCACATTAAACGCAGCTGATTTCCTTTATTTTGATGCACAAAATGCGCACGCGTTCGGCTAGTATTTCTCTATTACCCAATGACATTAGGTTGATCGTTTGGCAGTGAGAAGAGTTCGGTTCGGGAATTTCAAATCATAGTTTAATAAATTTGTTTGCGTCACTGTAGGCATAATTGCTTACTACATCCGTTATTAGTAATTCTATTTCGTCGGATTTCTTCTCCAATTCATTGCATATTCCTTGATATTGCCTTTCAAATGGGAAAATCCAGAATTTTACTCCGCTTCCATATGGCAGTTGATTTCCTATAAAAAGATGTAGTAGGAAAATTCGCCTCGAAATATTTTTTTCGAAGCAAAAATTTTTGAGAAACTATTATAAACATTAATAAAGAAAAAAATGTTTGTTGTTTTGTATTCAGGTCACTGACGCCGCTGCTACAATGCCCGCCGATTGAGAAGCCCCGCTGCGACCTTCCTGGAAGAATTGAATGTACATCCGCCATTTTAAATGATTTAAATGATTAAAATAAAAAAAACGTTTTCGTAATATTTTAATGTATAAATAAAATGTATACCAATTTTGAAAAAAATATATTGACTTTTTCATTTTAAATAATTTTAATGAAAGTCAAGGAAAATATAGCCGTTTACAGGTATCTGTATCCTTAACAATAGGCCACATTCTACTATATTCTTCATCTATCCCTGCCTTATGGACCACAACACTACATAACGCAGATTCAACCAACCTTCTCTCCATCCCTTCTGAAGCAAATATAATAAAAATGTTCAACTTTATTAAAGCTATAAATATCTTTCAACTTATTTAGTCTTATAATTTATATTTACTTACATTTACTATCAGTTGACTAAGCCGATAGCCGTCGTAGCTAGAGCTTTTGTTTTAGATTAGTCTATAATTTTAATTATTTTTTAATAAATAATAATAATAAAAATAATATTTTCATTTTGTTTCCTTAAAGCGTACAAACAATTAACCATTAAATTTTACCAATATAATTTATTTACCAAAAGAAAAAGTTATTTTAAAATTCAATGTCCCAAATAACCTTAAACTGCAATTTTTAATTAAATTTCCTGCTAATTCCTTTCTCTTTACGCTTTTCCATCTCTTTTATAAGAGTAAACTCTCATCGCCGCATATGTTTGGAGATGAATAGGCGAATCACACAGCCTACATATGAGTGAAATTGAGAATTCAGTGCAAAAAGCATGCACACATACACACCCACACACACATATATATATATATATATATATATGTATGTATCACTAAAGATACATACTTACATTGGCTTATACACAAACAAATAAAACATACGAACAAGTCCTTATGTGCATGCATAAGTCATCAGGTTTTCCATTCACACTGACTTGCATCGCATAAAGTGAAGCACCGAAGCAAGCGAAAGGAGTGGAATGCACGTATAAGTGTAAAAATAAAAGCTGAATGAAAAACAAAACCATATGACTTCACAATGTCATACGCTGCATTTACATATTTATACTACTTCTACTCTAATATAAAAGTAGATGATGCACACATACGAGTACGCGTTCAAATAAATGCATAAATTCTTATTTTTTAAATTCATAAATCACACACACACACACAAGTGTATCTTCTCACTTATAAGCGCACATCTGCCTGTGCATGTAAGAGTTGACTCTCACACAAGTACGCTGCGTTTTTGTATTTGTAAATACATAGAAAACAAAATATAAGAATTTATTGCTCACACCTTTTTTCGCTGCTAAGTTACATATCTTTTGTTGAGTTAAAACATTTTGTTGTGGTATTTATTGTTTTGTGTTTTTTTTTTACTTTTTCGGCATTTCAAGTGCCTCTTAATAATTTATCAGTACTAGTATCTGCTTAAAATTCCATGGAAAATAGCAGACCGCGCGCAAATTTGTCATAAATTCGTGGATAATTTAAACTTATTCACTTATTTATTTTTTCTTTTTTCACGAAAGAAAAGTCAACTTTAAGGCTTACTAAATTTTCAACATTTTCAAATCAATTCCAGGCACCTGAATATTCATGAAATTTTCGCATCACTCATACGCCCCAGTACTATACTGAATAGAGATGAGCACTAGTAAGAGTTTTCCTTACGTTTCGGTAATTTGGTGGAAATCCAAGCTGCGAGTGAGTCCCTGTAATGATGAACAGGCTGCAAAAGCGAAGGCTGAAAACGAAACATTGCGATCACTGAGTAGTTCAGATCGCATACAATAGGGAATTTGAATGTGGTCTTCGAGTATTGCGTGATACTGGTAGATCTAATTACATCGTACAACACAACTTGACGCATATAAGCAAAACCTATAGGTATATTTTGAAACTTGATTCCAGTTTATATTCAACTTTTCGATATCTATTTGTAATTTCATATAAAATTCATTTAAAAGTATGCCAGAAATTTGAAGAAATCGAAATCGGATGTCATCAGTAAACTCTTCAATAGCCTATAAATAGTTTCATAACGAACTTCACTGCAAGAAAGACCCCTTTAATTTTTTTTTAGAAATAGCAAAGTTAAGTCCAATAATTGATGTTTGTTTGAATTTGAGACCTTTTATTAAAAAATGTATAAAGGAACTGTGTATTTTGTCTGCATTATAAAGGGTGGTTAAATTTCAAGGGCCGATATTGAATGTAAACCACACCTAAACGTCAAGTTTTTTTCTCGGTTTTATTTGACAGTTTTTAATTTCAGACCAACTCAATTCAAACCAATCATAGAGAGATACACAAACAACGTGTTAAAGTTATTCAGCCTTATTATGAAAACGGGCGTTCAAATCAAATTGCATATCGCGCACTTCGTGAAAAAATCATCTGCAGTTATGAGGCACATTTTCACCTCAATGGATTTATCAGTAAGCCGAATTGGCGCACTTGAGCGAATGATAATTTAAGAGCGATTGCCGAAAAACCAATGCACCCACAAAGAGTGACTGTTTGGTGCGGTTTATGGGCCGGCGGCATCATTGGGCCGTATTTTTTCCAAAACGAGGCTGGTCAGGCAGTTACTGTGAATATTGTTCGCTATCATGGAATGATAACAAACTTTTTATGGTCCGAATTGGAAGATACGGATGTGGACGATATGTGGTTTCTACAGGACGGTGCCACTTGTCACACAGCTAACGAAACAATGGCTCTTTTGCGCGAAAAATTTGAGGGCCGAATAATCTCACGTCACGGTGATGTCAATTGGCCACCAAGATCATGTGATTTGACACCATTGGACTTCTTTCTTTGGAGCTATTTGAAAGAAAAGATAAGCCAGCAACAAATCAAGAGCTAAAGGATGAAATAATTCGGCACATTAACGGCATAGAACCTCAATTATGCCTCAGCCTCATCGAAAATTTGGACTATCGGATGGGGGTGTGTCGCCGAGAGCGCGGCAGCCATTAGGCCGATATTTTGTTCCATAGTTAATTGAGCCATACTAGTATTATCATAATAAAGAGAAATCACAATAATTTTCTAAAAAAATTGTATTTTATTCAAAATCCACACCGGCCTTGAAACTTAACCACCCTTTATAAAAAACGTAATCAGAAAGTTTCGCACGCTTGGTTTATTTTCTAAAATTTATTATTTTATAATAACGGAAATATTTTATATACTTCCCTTATTACAAGAAAAATATATTTGTGCAATAAGCGAACAAAAAAAAAAACTGTATTGAATGCTAGGCCCATTCAAATGACAAAAACGAAATGCTAAATTTGATATCGAATCTTCCAACTACTAAAACTTCCGCTCATTATCTATTCATGTGTTTTACGTGGGTACCGGCAGACATCGGGCTAACCTCAACTAGGAATGCATAATACGATCGGCAACCATCTTGGCCCACAGATTAAATACTTTTGCTGGCCCTTGATTGCTCGGCTGCTCTGGCACAAGGTGGGTAGTCCTCCCGCCTGTTGATATTAAAGAATAACCACCATGAAACTTTCCAAATGCCCGCCCTTGATGTGAGCCCCAAGGGTTCATGCTCCCGTGTTTCCTTCGAGTATTTAGTTTTGGCGTTAAGTTTCAGTGCAGAAATGCTATGGCTTAAATTAACATTAAATTTTAAAGTAGATTAGGTTAGGTTAAATGTTTTTGACTTGGTGCTTTCTTGGGCAAAATATTATAATTTGTCCGTTGTGATACCATACAGAGAAAGGGGAGGAACCAGACAGAATCCAGGACTTGGATTAGGGAATTTTAGGATGACGACCAACGAGTGGCGATTATCGTTTGTGTTAAGCGCTTCAAGCTGCTGATGAATTTCACGAGATTTGTAATATTTAAGTCAGCAATATCCGCTGGTGTAGCGTAAAAGTGAAAGCCTAGAAGTTTAAACCTTGGCCCGACGACAGCAGAGCAGCTGAGAAAAAGGTGCTGAGATGATTCCACCTCGTCCTCCAGACAGCTTCTGCAGAAAGGGCTCGACGCAATGCCGAGCCTCTCCGCATGGGCCCTTAACGGACAATGTTCGGTAACGATACCTACCAAATCCGAGAGCTACAGCTTTTTTAGCCTTAGAAGCTGCCTCAAGCGCCACCGATCTGCCCGCTGCCAAAAGAACCTCGCGACTTTGTGTGCGCACTAGCCCAGCGCTCGCTAAGTTGACGCGAGGCCCATCTTTCCAGTAACAGACCTCAGGTTCATGAGAGAACTCCAAGCCTCTCATTTTGCGATGAAGCCATCTCAAGGATTCCCTGTCTGGCCAACTCATCTGCCCAGCAGTTTTTCTCTATGCCGCTGTGACTGGGAACCCAAATGAGCCTAATAGCGAATTATTCCGATGCAATCGAGAGGAGAGTCACGTATTTCCCGACTAATTTCGAACGCAAAAACAGCAAGCCCAAGGCTCTATTTGCCGCTTGGCTGTCGGAGTAGATATTTACCTCCTTTACTGTAATTGCAGAAGCGAGCAGCCAATCCACAACTTCTCTAATTGCGGCTACTTCTGCTTGGAAAACACAAAACAACAAAAAAGTTTTAAGTACCAACATAAATATTTTTGTTAAGGAAGGAAAATAATATTGATTCTCTTAATTATTTCCCATTGACGGTTATCTGCACCCTAACAATCCTCGAAGGCGAAACTATTACCAAGTAAGCTTCCCTACTGACATCAAAATCGAGTATATGGGCAGACCTACTACCACTTGAATTTCTATGCCTATTGCGCTGGCTTCATGACCACTTTCTCATCCACTCCTCGCCACGAAATAACCAATTTGATAGTGGTTACTTTTTAGCTTTTTTTCAAATTAAGGACTGGGGAGCTATTATATGTATGCTGACAATTCATAATATGTTGGCCGCGAATGCTTACACAATGGCGATTGGAAATGCAGAGAGGACGTTGATGAAACTTTAGAACACCTTCTGTGAGTTTGTCCGGCATTGTCAAAAACGCGTTGAAAATGCCTGAGAGCCCCACTGTTTGAGGCCCTGCTGGACGTCTCAAAAGCGGATCTCCCAGCTCTGCTTACATTCGCCCATGACATCTACTTTCAGTATTCATAGAGGTCGGCCTCCATTTGATATCGCTATGGACCAAAAGGTATATGCATTAAGCCACGTCCAACCAGGCTAACTTAACCTAACGTTATTCAAAATAAACTAACGATTTTGATACGGTCTTGTAACTTGTGTTTCAGATCTCTCACCTCTATAATTTAGTTAAAAACTCCAAACCATCAAGACAGAGATTCCTTAAAAGGGATCCCAAAGTATAAGCACGAAGTTCCAGTGGTATCACAACGGACCTGCGACAGGTCTAAGAGTGGCAGCCACTAGTCCTACCTACATATCTTAGACAGGGGTACAGCACAGAGATGCCATTGCTGTAAAATTCATAAAAGCCAGAGAGTGGAATTTGACATTATCTCAAATTTACAAAAGTTACGACACTTCGGAAGGAGTAGATTAGCCGAAAAGGTTCTCATTATTGGTATCTCCATTGGGACACATTAACTCAAACTCTGGCCATGGCTTATGCGCCTTACATACCTACATAGCCATACATACACAACGACTATTTCGTTTTCATAATTTTTGACAATTTCTTTCAAAAATTAATTACAGTGCTCATTACGATTACTCACTACTTCTTACTCTAATTCATTTCTCTACAACTACAACTTTTTGCCTTCAGGTCAAGTAAATATGAAGAATAAAACGAAAGATATAAAAACAGTATACAACTCCAAAACATTCACTTATGCTATCATTTTGCGCCTTGTTGACCAATTTTGTGTGAGTGGCAAAGGAAAAGTTAATATTGTCAAAGAAAATTAATAAACAAAGCGCATAACTGGCTCTCACCACATTTGTTCACAAGCTCACAAGTATTTGCCGCAAATATACAATACATACGCACATACACATATATACATACATACGCCCATAGCAGTAAGCAGGTATGTTGTTGTAAAAAGCAATAGCAAACTAATTACGTAGCTAAAGTCATGTCATTCAATGCCGCCAACCGTACATTGCAAAACAGTCAGCGAGGACAAAGGACAAAGGAGAATGCGACGTGTCGTACCGTGCTGTGCTGTGCTGTGCTGAATTGTGCGTGCGCCCATGCACTACAAAATGCTACAAATACGTTCCATACAATAAGGAGGCATGTACATATGTATGTAAATATGTGTTTGTGTATGTATGTATATATGGGTGAGTGTTTGTATACGCAATACCACAAACATCTTTTTTGTTTGTGTGTTTATGTCGTACAACCCCAAGCAGGCGCAACAACTCCCCCGAGCACGGGCTATGGCGAACTCGCCACTAAAGTACGCACTCCCAACATGATGAAGTGCTTGTTAAAGTATTTATAAGGCATTCGAGGCATTAAAGTGTACAATTTTTTATTGAAGGTTAAAAGTATTTGTGTACTTTGCGCCCGCCAAAGGAATAAATGAATAAAAATGCGCTGAAAATCGATTTTAAAATGCAATAGTTAGCAAAAGTAATACTTAAGTGTACTTAAATAGTACTTAACGAGTAAGCAATGCACATACATATTTATGTATGTATGCTCGTTGATAAATGTGTGAAAGTATATAATTGCACTAAAATGTTGGCAAAAAACAAACAAACTGAAATGTCTTAGAAAAGTTGCGTGCTCACTAAAATTGCATTCCTAGGGTAGCTCAGCGGCTGGTTGGGTGTTTAAATGATATATAAAATACTGTTGAATAATTTTGAATAAAATTTTGTTTATTATGAAAAATACGTGTTCGGTTTCCGTAGTGGCACGAGTTGTTGATTCAATAGCATCCGTTTAATTGTCTTTCGAGATATTCTCAACTCAACTTGGTGCGTTCGCAATAAGGATATTCATCGTGGCCTCAAGATCTCTATGGGAGCTGAAGAAATTAAAAACTTAACAGAAGCCCACTCCCTCAGGCTTCAAAGGCGCATGAGGGAGGAAGCTAGCGAACTCCTCATCATCCAGGCCTAAGCCGACGACTCCACCAAATTAAATCACCTGAGCTGCTGTGTTAACGTAAGGAAGGAACTATGAAAATCTCTTCAGAAAATTGTTCTTATACAACCAAAATTTTACTGCTCGTTAGTTTATTTGTAACTAGTTGCAGTGTCTGCAAACATTTTTAATATATGTAATATTAAAAAATAATAAAAATAAAAAAATATAAATATAAAAAAAAATAAAAATAAACTAGCATTCGCTTGGCTCTGGTTGGAAACAAATTGTGAGAATGATAACAATGGATTTTTGTTCGAATAGTGCCCGCTCTTCAACAAGCGGAACTTATTTCTGCATGAAAAGTTTTTGCCTCAAATCATCTAAAATTCGGGTAAAACTGATTTTATTTTTTAAAGCGTTAGGCCACTTGCGATTCCGCGACAAGTGATGAAAGTATTTGGGAAATTGTCGGAACTTTTTCTGGAAACTTATAAATGTGAAAGAAGTGTGCACAAAAACCGTTTATTTATTTATTTGTAAGCTTGAGTAAATGTGAAAGAAGTAAACAAAAAAAATTAAAAAAATGTAGAAAAAAATTTACAAATTTTGAAATTTATTGAAAGTCAAAAATTTTGGTATGGAGTTAAATTAATTAATTTATTTATATAATATTAGCAATTTTTTTAATTTTTGTAATTTTCTTTTTCATTTTTAGGAAAATATACACTTGTATAATTTTTTTGTTTTTGTAAGATATATTCTGAAATTTCTGATTAAATAGAGTTATATGTGAAAATTTTCGAAAGGATTTATTTAAAGTGAAATATCTTCAGTTTATTTAACATTTTTATTAATTTTTTGGGGTATTTCAAGATAAAAAAACACCAGATTAATAGACAAATTTTTGGGAAAAAATTTACTTTCCTTTGGTAAAAAATTAACAAACAACCTTGGTAAAGTGAAATATTTTCGGTTTCTCTCTACTTTTTTATAAATTGCGTGATGATAAAAAAAAAATTAAGAGAAACATTTTTAGGTAAAAACTTAACTCTAAATTCTAAATAATTAAAAACCCATTTTCGTAAAGAGCCTTTAAAGTGAAATATCTTCGGTTTTTTTTCTAATGTTTTTAAATTTTTTATGTGGTTTTTTGGGATAAAAAAATAAATTAAAAGCAAAATTTTTAGGAAAAAAAAATAGTTTGCTTTTGTAAAAACTTAAAAAAGAAAATTTTGATAAGAAGTTTTTAAAGTGAAATATTTTCGCATTTGTCAACATTTTAATACATTTTTTGTGGTATTTTACGATAAAAAAAAAACAAATTAAAAGAAATATTTTTAGGTACAAACTTAATTCTTTTTTTTTAATTAAAAAACAATTTTCGTAGAGAGTTTTTGAAGTGAAATATCTTCGGATTTTTTTTTATACATTTTTATAAATTTGTTTGGGGTGTTTTAGAGTAAAAAACAAATAGAAGAAAAATGTTTAGAAAAAATTTAATTTTTTTTTGTAGAAAATTAAAGAGAAATGTCTTTTGTTTTTTTTAACTTTTTTGGGAATTTTTACGATAAAAAATATTAAAAAAAAATTTTCTTTAATTTTAAAAAAATTTTCAAAACATTTAAAAAAAATTTAAAAAAATTGTGTCCTTAATTCGTCCTTAAAATTAAAAATAATTAATTCGTCATTTTCGAAAAATAGGATCACTCAGGTTTTTCCTTTCATTCAAAAAATAAAAAATATTTTCAAAACCAAAAAAAAAAACTAAAATGTGTATATTTACCCAAACACTAAATCTTATCATTTTTTTATTTACTTAATATCGAAAATTATGGTGCAGAGTTTCAAAAATAGCAACAAAAAAAAATTAAAAAAACAAAAACAAAAACTAAGCAAAACAAATATTCTTCCAAGCACAAATTTTTAAAACGTTAACCTAAAAATTAAAAAAAAAAAATATTTTTAAATACCCGGGCATATTTCACTTAAAACCCCTACAGCAAAATGTTCAACTTTGAATAAATTTCAAAATTATTATTATTTTTTTTCAAAATGTTTTCAGTTTACTTTTTATTATACTCCAGTCTACAAATAAACCGATTTTCAGAAAAATTTACGGCAATCTCCAAAACATAATATTAATGAAAGAAATTAGAAAAAAATCTGCAAACAAATTCTCAAACAGTTTTCTGAAAAATTGCTTTCACAAACTTTGTGCAAAAAACTTTTTTTTGCTAAATATATATACATATATAATATATATATATTTGTTTTAATCTATTGTTTTATCCTGAAAGATCACAAAAAGCTCGTAAAACTATTGAGAACGATCGGAGATATTTGACTTTAAAACACTTTTTTAGGACTAAAAAAACAATGTTCTACATATAACTCTTTGCCAAAATTTTCAGCAAGTAACATAACTTATAAATAATTTTTTTTTTTCAAAATTTTTTCATTTTGTTTTTTAAGCCTACAAACATAACAATTTTCAGCGATAACATTTCCCACTCGAAAGACTTGACGAATAAAAATGCCAAAACTACCACTATAAAAATATCAAAAAATATATTTTTATATTAAAATTTCAAAGAAATATGTTTTTGTATTTAAAAAATATCAAAAAAATATATTTTTTTATTATTTAGAAGATGAGCTAAATTCTTACAAATTACAAACCTAAAGAATTTTGGTTGAAAAAATGTTTAAATTTTTCTATTTCGAATCTTCCCATCGGAAGTGATGCCCACCGTATCAAAGCCATAGAAATATGTTTTCCAGAAACTATGTTTTTCAAGTATTTATATTCAGAAACCTTTGTTTTTTTTTTGTTTTTCGATTTATCATTTTTTACGAGTTTTTGATAAAAAATTGTCGGTCAAGTTTTTTCCTTTTTTAGTTTCAAACATAAAAAATGCAAATTTTTGCAAAAATCTATGTAAATCAATGAATGAGCCAATGAAAACTTGTTCTGTACTTTTAAAGCTATTCGTTTTGTAATCGGAGCATTTTTTTCTCACCGTAAATTAAAATTGCAGGTTAGCCGGTCGACCTCCAAAAATAGGTTCGTCGAATAAAATTCATTCAACCTTCAACCGCCATTTTTCTTTACGTTAATTTAAAAAAAATGTCACAGCTCATGACAAGCAGAATTAAAGAAAATTTCCAGAATTTTGATTTATTTCACTGTCTCATTGAATGAAATTCCCAAAATAAGTTAATTTTTACTGCTGCGCTATTGGCATTTTCTCTGCAACTCTTTTTTAGAGGCACAGCATCCACTTCCCAAGTGAGTTTTCAGAATTTAAAAATATTTTTCAAGCAAAAGCTATTTAATTTCGTATCATTCAGATGTAAAAAAAGAGTACGCCCATTTTGTATTCGCAATTTGCTTACTTGTAATTATCAGAACAAAATGGGATTTAACAAGAAATTCGTCGCTGCATTTATTTTGCTACTGTTAGCGAATATTTCAAAAGAAAAGGCCAAACTTCTTTGCTTATCCAGCATGCATAAATTAACATAGTTCCATGAACACAAATACATACATATATATACGCAAGAAACGGTAAATAGAAAACACAAAATATGCCGAAGTAATCACTTGGAAAAAACCAGAGCAACACTTTCATCCTTTGACAAACTTTTCCTTCCTTAATTTTGCATATTCGCCTTAAATGCTTATATACAACTACGTAGAGTAGAAAACGTACAACGTAGATTACAAAAAAAACTATTACATGATTACACACATAGATACATAAATAATTGCATATATTTTGGCGTTCTTACACACATAAAAACTCTCACTTAGGCAGCTGTGGTGAACTTTTTCCAATTCAGTGAACCGAAGAGCGAAACGAAAGAGACTTTTTGATTTATCCTTCTCACTGTGCGTTCTAAGCGAAATTCATATGAACGAGAGAACCGAGTTAATGACTTCACGGTGCCAATTGTTTGCTTCGTAGGTGGTTTGTTGTGGTTGAATGTATTTTGTTTCAAATATATAAATAAAGCTATTGAATCAAGCTTTATTTTCCTATGGACTCGAGATTGGAATAACTAAATTGAAAGCTTAAAGCGCGCACCCAAGTTTTACCTCTCCTTGTATTAACATTCTCTGCCTAAAGGGAGCAATGCGCTTTTTAATTCAAATGTAAATAAAAGCTTTTAAACCGGAACAAATACAAAATGCAGGGTGTCTACTCTACTGCACATCAGTGCATGCAAGAATTTAATGTTTTTCATAAGCTTTTCGGGATATCGAGACCAACGGCTTTTTGACGAATATTCAACCTTAGGAAGAGGCATGAAATATTTATTTAGTCGTTTATGTTATTTACTTATGCAGGCAAACACTCAACCATACGTAATTTTTAAAATATTCATGGCTAACCTTGAGGTTGTAGACTGCCTTGTGAGGAATTTCATCGCCGCCTGTCTATAAGTGAATATGTGGCTATCATCTCTCGGTATCGCACCACACTGTACCAGAAACATGGCTTTCATTATTGCCTTCAGTTCAGCCTGAAAGACACTGAGGTAATTGGGAAGTCGAAAAACAAACTCTTAGCATACAGCTCTGTCCACCCTGCCCTCGACCCTTAAGCCATCTGTGTACATATGGGTGGACTCGGCCTGTCTTACATCATCCTGTTCCCACTCTTTCCTGAAGGGTAGAAGGGCCATGAATGTTGTAATAACTATTGTAGGCATAGTCCACCAGTCTGGGAGCTTCGAAATGTCTGGCCTAACTAGGATTTTACTCTGGCAGCAGCCAACCTTTTTGTCGTACTGCAAGTTAAAAATTATTCCAACGTCTTTGATCCGATCCACAAATTGGAGGACGTTATCAGAGATATTATATGGCGATTGAAAATCACGAGATTTAGAGTAAGTTACATGAAAACAATTCTTTTGTTATTAACTCAAAGAGATGCACGAATATGTACACCAAGAAGCGGGTCCCTTAAAGTAAGCCAACTGCACTCACGTTTTCTTACGCGACGATTCAGTTCGCAAATCGTTAAAACGTCCCTATGACGGGCCTTACAAAATCATTAAACGTGGGGATAAGACCCTTGACATTGACATTCGAGGCAGATCGGTGACGGTAACCACAGATAGAGTCAAGGCTGCGTGCATAGACTCAAATTTTATTAACCATTATTTACCTCCTAGTATTAATAGAAATCAAGAGGCTCAACCAACAATTACTCATAAGCAAAATGTACAGCCATTAGATTTAAGTTACGAAAAACAACCTATTAGTAATAAGAATGGGGATGCCACACATCCAATGGCCACCAAAACCACTCGCGCTGGCAGACAGATTGTAAGACCACAGCGCTTCGTTTCTTTTGTATCGTGATCGGTTGATCACTGGTGGGGGAGTGATGTAGGGCATTGCCTGTAATTGCATGTACGCACTGTACAACGCGTTGATACAACAATCGCAGCGTGTGTGCTGGTGGTAGGGATTGTTGATACAGAAAGGCAGCGTGTATACGTTGCTTTAGTATTTTTGTTCCTCGTGTTCGTGCAGGTTGATAGAGTTAGTGGAAGTTTGATTGTATTCGATAGCAGTTGGTTGTTTGGTTGGTGCTATTTATCGTTCGCAGCTAAAAGAGACATTTCTATCATTTATTAATATTTCATGGTGTAATAAATATTTGCCTGTACATACACTTAAAATTTGCCTATAATAATAAATAAAATATTCATTGGAAAAATCCAAAAATATTTCCGAAGCAGTCAATACATTCCCTTCATCCAATAATTCTCTGCTAAAGCTAAGAATCTCTAGAAAAGAGGAAGTCCTTTCACTCTCGTTTATTTTCAGTGTTGTTAATGATAGATAGTCAAGGAGGGAAGGAGAAAAGTATCAGAGAAAGAGATAGGAAGGAATAGAGATAGAATAGAGTTAGTTAGTCCTGTGAGAATTTTTCAGAATCTTTCACAAATCTGTAAAAATCCTCCAGTTTTAGAGAATGAATATTACTCATTCTCATGACATCGGAACCGAAAACTCGTAGCCGTGGGCTAGCAAAGGCAGGACACTCACAGAGAAAGTGCACAGTGCGACAGGCACATTGGGTCCTCATTGGTCATATCCTGACCATGAGTTGTGTCCTGTAATGATACCGACCATCAACTGAACGTCTTTCCTTCCAAGTTTTAGTAGAAAGTTTGACGGTTTTCTGTTCAAACTTGTCACAAAACACTTTGCAGTTCTGCAGCGTTCTAGACCGGACCATCGCTCTTTATGTAAATTGCATTCATAATCGCTGATCGAATTCATGATTCCTGCGGAACTGATTCCGATTATTGGCTCTAACCCTTTTGGGGGAACCGCTGATCCACGGTTGGCCAATTCATCGGCAATTTCGTTTCCTTGAACACCGGAGTGTCCTGGAACCCATATAAGAACAAGCCCGTTTTGTCTTGCAACAGAATTAAACTTCTTCTTATATTCTTGAACAATCTTTGAGGTTTGCTTCACGTTCTCCAGGACCTTCAGTGCAGCCTGACTGTCACTGAAAACTCCAATTTGTTTCCCGCTCCATCTCCTCTCTAATGTATATTCGGCTACTTTCAGGATGGCAAAAATTTCCGTTTGGAAAACAGTTGTCATTTCCCCCCTAGCACAGTGATACTTATTACTATCGTTTAAGTACCATCCGGCTCCAGACTCTATTTTATTTTTGAACCCATCGGTAAAGAAAATATTCGTCAAACATCCCTGCATGGAATTTCCCTTAGTCTGGGTTTCCTCCTTACAGCACTTGGGCCCCTGAATGTGTTTTTGCATGAGAGGCGGCTATTTGTAAGTGAGGAATGTTTTTGTGGGTCGCCAAGAGGGGAGTGGATGCATGTTCTCTGCGAATGCCCGATGTACTCAGGAATTAGGGATCTTGTGGGCGTGGGATTAGTTGGACCAATGGACGGTGTTATGTGAGTGGTGTGATTTCCAGCCGTCGGAATGTCGGACTGTTAGGTCAGTATGCACGTGAAGTTTTTAGACAATGAAGGAATTTTTAGGCGTTCAGTTGACTAGTTTGAGTTTGTGTGTGCTCTTTTAGTATTTGAGGTATGGCCACCAGTCCGGAGCTGTATGGAAGCTCATGGCTACGAAGTCTGGCCGGAGACTTAAATCTGGTAGCACGGGGAACAGGAGCCCTCGGAGCTGGCTCTGACCTGTTCTTGAGGTAGACCCTTCGGAGAGTATCGAGGTGGTTGTGGTTTAACATCCCAATGCGGGTGGAGCTTTTTTGGCTCGATGTAGAGTTGCATTGCAACCGGGTGCCGGACCCATAGTAAGGCAGAAGTTTAGATAGGTCTCGATCCCCACCAAGGTGATTAGTGTGTCCATTCTGCACTGCCAATTAGTACCGTTAAATGCTTTTGCGTTTTTGGGGCGCTGACCAACGCGTTGATTTGATCCGTTGTGCTTTTGAGCACCGTGGTGTGCGACCGTCGTCGTTTAGCGGATAAGATTTAATGTTCCACAAAGAAGTCTTCGCAATGTTTACCTTTTTATGGCGACTGGAAAACTAAATTTGTGAGCAATGTCCCTATTGCTCGAGACTATAATTCATTGCCCCACACCAGACTGCTTAATTTCGCTTTATCTAAATAAAAAATAAAAATGATAAAATAAAAATTTGAAATTAAGTTGCTTAATATTGAATTGATATTTTTGCTCATATTTTAGATATCAAATTCGGCTGTTTCTCTTCATATTTTTGTCTAGTCTAAATAAAAAAATATTATGATTTTTTTTGAGAATTGTGAGAAAAGTGTATACAAAATCCCCTCCGAAAAAAAAATCCTGCATATCTACTGCATATTGCTGTTAGAAGCTACACAAGAGACAAAACAAAAGCAAAATTTTTTTTTTTTAAACAAGTTTGCCCTCCCACAACAGCCTAACCACCAGTGCCATTCGGTGTATCGGATTTTGTTTTCATTTCATGCCAACATTCACAAACCAAACGAAACAAAACAAAAAGTAAAAGCGCTTGAAAAATTCCACCAGACTCACATTAGACATGGCACGTGAGTTGAAATCATGCGGCTGGTAATATTTTCTAAGGCTTCAATTAACAATAAACCAATGTTGCTTTCACTTTTAAGTATCCATTCGTATGTTTTGTGTTTATAAGTAAGTTCATATGTACCAAACATGGAGAAGAGAATATGCAATTGGCCTTTTTCTGCTTTTTTTTCTTGATTGTGTAGAGAACTGCAAATATATTGATTGCTCGTGTTTTGCTGTCATTTTTGTGTTTAACAAATGCATTGTGTAAGCTTGGTGTCACTATTCCATTTAGCATCACTCTTCATCATTCACCATCGTTTGAAATCTACTTTCGGAAGTTGCATCTGCTATTAATAAACCGCACGAAAAAAGTATACAACCAAGATAATTATGACGATGAAATGGCCTCCTCTCTTCTTCTTTTTAGTTGGTGCGATAACCTTTTCGCCAAGTGGAGCCAAGTTCTTCTCCACCCATGATTACCTGTACTAAAGCAATAATAGAGAAATATCGCAATAGCGGTTATTATTATATTATTCAACATATCAGGATTGCAGGACTGCAATACAAAGCATCGAGAAGAGATGGAGCGGGAAACAGATTGGAGTTATCAGTGACAGTCAGGCTGCACTGAAGGCCCTGGAGAACGTGAAGCAAATCTCAAAGATTGTTCAAGAATGTATGAATAAGCTTAATTCTGTCGCAAGACAAATCAAGCTTGTACTTATATGGGTTTCAGGACACTCCGGTGTTCAAGG
This sequence comes from Anastrepha obliqua, assembly GCF_027943255.1. Classification (NCBI taxonomy): domain Eukaryota; kingdom Metazoa; phylum Arthropoda; class Insecta; order Diptera; family Tephritidae; genus Anastrepha; species Anastrepha obliqua. The sequence goes on along the minus strand of NC_072892.1, from coordinate 156,314,305 downwards.
AAACGAAATTGCCGAGGAATGGCCAACCGTGGATAAGCGGTTCCCCCACAAGGGCCAGAGCCAATAATCGGAATCAGTTCCACAGGAATCAGGAATTCGATCAGCGATTATGTAGGCAACCTACACTAAGAGCGATGTTCCGGTCTAGAACGCTGTAGATTTGCGAAGTGTTTTGTGACAAGTCCGAACAGAAAACTGTAAAACTTTCTACTAAAACTTGGAAGGAAAGACGTTTGGTTGGTGGTCGGTATCATTACAGAGCACAACCCATGGGGTCAGCATTGGAATCATTGAGAACCCGATGTGCCTGTCTTGCTTGGAGGAGGCAGATAGCACTGAGCACTTTCTTTGAGAGTGTCCTGCTTTTGCTAAAGCAAGGCTACGAGTTTTCGGTTCCGGTGTCATGAGAATGAGTAATATTCGTTCTCTAAAACTGGAGGATATTTACAGCCTTGCCAAAGAATCTGGAAAATTCTCATGGGACTGATTATCTCTTTCTCTGTCTCAATTCTTTCCTATCTCTTTCTCTGATACTTTTCTCCTTCCCTCCTTAACTATCTACCCCCCTTTCCAGAGCTTTGAATACATTGGGGTTTTTAGCCTGAGTGTTTTAGGAGCCACCAACTCTCCTGGTGCTCCTTGGCTCGACCTTTTCAAATTTCAATTTCAATTATATTATTGCTGGTATTTTAGTAATGCGCACATGCAAGTTCATCATCATCGTCATTTGGCGCCACAGCTCTGTGTGAGCTTTGGCCTGCTGCACAAAACTTCTCCATTTACCCCGATCCTTGGTTGATTCCTTCCAATTGTTGCCCTTGAGCATTCTCAAGACATCCTCCATTTCGGCAATGTACCTTGATCTTGGTTTACCTCTTGCTTTCGTTGCAAATGTTTTCGTGTCAATTATTTTGCGCTGAGCTTCATATGGTTCATTCTCACGGTATGACCTAGCCATCTTAGTCTGTGAACTTTAATGAACCGCACAACATTTTCCCCTCTTATAAGTTGGTCCAGTTCATGGCTCCATATTACACGCCTCTCACCGTGGTCTGTGACTGCACCAAAGATTAACCTCAACATTTTTCTCTTGAATACTTGGAGTTTGTTTTTGGTTTTGCCTCGACTCGTACGGCCGCCGTAACCGAATGGGTTTGTGCGTGACTACTATTCGTAGTTCACAGAGTACGTAGGTTCGAATCTTGGTGAAACACCAAAATTAAGAAAAACATTTTTCTAATAGCGGTCGCCCCTCGGTAGGCAATGGCAAACCTCCGAGTGTATTTCTGCCAGGAAAAATCGCTTCATAAAAAATATCTGCCAGTCAAAATCGACTAGAAACAGTAGGTCCCTCCATTTGTGAAACAACATCAAGACGCACGCCACAAATAGGAGAAGGAGCTCGGCCAAACACCATAAAAGGTGTAAGCGCCCATTATATATATATGTATATATATAGATAGACTCCGCTCCATAGCAAAGAACTCGTCGGAATACATACTATACTTATACAGCGACAGTTTGCAAGTTCTGTTCAGCTGTTGCGATTTAAAAAGTTTAATAAGTGAGTAGAATGTCCTATATGCTGATTGTATTCTCTCGTCGATGCTTCTCTCTCGTCGACTTTCACATGATTGGGGTTTAAACTAAGCCATGACAACGCAACGATGCTCATTATACGCCATCGATGGTTGGTCATTGCGTTGTCGTGGCTTAGTTTAAGCACCAATAATGTGAAAGTTTTCACCGCTTCAAATTCATATGCCCCTGTGGTTTTCCATTACTTCTATTTGAAAGAAGGGTACGGATATACGAAGGGAAGTGGTAGAAAACCAAATTTTAGCGCTAGAGATGTACAAGAAATCAAACGTGTAGCTATGAATAAATCGAATAGCTCTGCTGAAATTATGTATTATATATGAAGCGGATTCTACCTCAGAATATGAAACGAGTACTTAAGCCTAAGTTGTTAACCAAACGACACAAACGGGCCAGATTGACATTGGCAGAAAAGTACATATTTTGGGAAGTTGAATAGGAAAAACCAGTTTTTGTCGATGCAGAAAACTTCAATTTGGACGGATCAGATGATTCCCAAATGTACTGACACTATCAACGGAAGAAAAAGGAGGAAAGAATGGCTAATTATATCGGAGAGAATTATGTCATGTCGATGGGCTAGCGAGAATGGAGAGTAAAATTTCAAGACTATGCAACGTTTTGGGCATTTTCGTTCCGCGACAGAGAAAAAAGATATAACGTAGAGGAAAAGGAGAGAGAGAGATATACCTTATATATATCTTAGATACACTTAAGGCCATTTTTCCTAAGTTTTTCCTTGTGGTTGCTAATTTCTAGTGAGAAATAACACTTCCAATTTTTGGCGCCTGTTTGTTGGTGCAAACTTGTAGGAAATATATTTTTGGTGCCTACTTTTTGGCGTTACATATTATTGGTGCCTACTGTTTTTTGACGTTTTTTTTTGGTGCCTACTTTTTGGCGCTTATTTTCGTTTCCTGGATAGTGCTTGTGCGTACTATAAAGTGCTATCCATTTCGGCGTCGGATTTATTGGTATTGCCTTCCGGTAATTTGTACCGTTGCTGCGGTCCTGGAATCGCTTCCTTTGTGCGGGTGATAAACGCTCGGAGTAGTGCGCGTTGTTGCCACGGCTTGTGTCCGGCCTTTACCTACACCGGTCGACCCTTCTCCGTTTTTTGAAACTTTGTCTATTTGTATTTTCTGCAAATGTTGTGAATTTATTTAGATATATATTCTTTCTCTCTCTCTCTCTCTCTCACTCATTCTCTCTCGGGTCTCTCCCTTTCTTTATCTGCCTAGAAAGTTTCGCACCTGTTATGTGTACCTCGTTACGCGTACTTTTTTTGATGTTGGTTTATATAAGGAACAGCAACAGAAGAGTTTAAGGCAATTTTAGAATATCCTGCCTGCAGCCCGGACTTAACCCAATCGAAAATGTATAGGTAGTACTTTCTCAATCGGTTTTCCAAAATTGAACACTCTTTGATAGCGCTAATTTCCTTAGAAGTGCGACTATTTTTGTAAAACTATTATAAAAAACTTAATCAAATTGATTTCTCGACGACTTCAACAAGTTATAATCAAAAGAGGATATAGCACAAATTATTAGGCTCGAAATTATAAACCAACCCCGAGAGTTCTATTTGTTTATTTTAAATAAAATAGAATTGGTCTTACATTTTTTTTCGTTATATAGATTTCATTGTAGCATCTACAAAATATTTTCAAATATTCTAAGCGCTAGACGCATCATTGGTGGCTACCAGACTGGTTTCCAAAAGCGACGATCAACGATTGACCAAATTTTCGTACTAAAACAGATTTTAGAAAAGTCTCGCGAATACGACATGACGACGTATCATCTTTTCATAGACTGCAAAGCAGCTTACGACACCATAACTTGGAACCATGGCAGAACTCGGTATTCCCAATAAGTTAATACGTTTAACACGCTCGACCATGCAGAATGCTCAGCACAATCCGTCGCGAGAGTTCGCCACCTTGAACGGACTTCGGCAAGGGGCTCTCATGTCTCCTCTTTAATATTGCCCTTAAAAAGGTCATCAGGGACTCTGCCGTAAACACAAAGGAACTATTTTGTTTCAATCGGTTTAATTGCTGGCTTACGCGAACGACATAGACATAATCGCATCCTCACTGCCGAATTTTAAAGAAGCCTTCGCGAGAGAGCAGCAATATGTATGGGTTTAGAAATAAACGAAGCCAAAACTAAAGCGCTAGTTTCAACTGCATCGGACTCTGTCCGACAATATGGGTCAAACACTAAAAATCGGTGCCTATGGTTTTGAAGTAGCGAAGGAATTTAAATACCTTGGGGTAATCATTAATCATGACAACAAAATTCCTGCAAAAATCGGCCACAGAAATCTTATGTCCAACCGCTGCTATTTTTCGCTATGTCAGCACCTAAACAGTCGCCTCCTAGACAGAATAACAACGATTTCACTGTATCGCTCAATTATAATTTCCATCTTGCTATGCGTCAGAGAAACGTGGACACTCAAAGATGCAGATAAACAGAAGCTAATGAGAGATCTGCTAAAAATTTTTGACGCGATTTGCGCTAAAGGCGAGTGGCGGAAATTCTACAATCATGAACTCGAAAAACTATATGCACACCCATCAGTGATAACCATAATCATGATCAACAGATTGAGATGGGCAGGTCATATAATGCGGGCTAACTCGGATTACCCACCTCAACAAATACTCTTCGATATATGCCACAGACAGAGAAGAAGGGGCCACCCGCCCCTTAGATGGATAGACGGTGTAGAAGAAGACCCAGGCTTATTGGAATTTCGTGCATGGAGGACACAGGCACAAAACCGAGACAATTGGAGGCATATGCTACAACAGGCGAAAACCCGACCAGGGTGGCCCAGCCAACAATAATTATGATAAGATTTTATTGTACTTTTCTTAATAAATAATTTAAGCTTCGTAAAAGCTGCGCTTATTTCTGGATATTTTTTAAAAATTTATTAAAAAGTTTAAATATTCAAAACATAAACTGATAACAAAAATATAAGAAATTTAGTTGATTTTATAATTTTTTCGAGCAAATTGTTTTTTCATCGCTAGACAGACCTCTTTTGTCTGGTGAGAGCAAAGTTGTTAAAATCGATCGCACTCGCCTGCGATATGTCCTAAATATTAAGGAATCCATAGCCTTTTGCCACCTTCGAATGGCAAATAATGTTTGTGAGCAGTATTTTGTTAACACAAATGTACTAGCAGATTTACAATAATAAGTTTCAAATCCGCTGCTTTGACAACAGGCAAGCTAAGCTCAGCCATAATCAGCAATTTCTTCTTGGAAATCCGCTTTTCGTGAAATCTCACGTGCCGGCAACAGCCGCATGACTCGAGTCAATAATATTTTTACAACATTCCAAACAACAGTCGCATACCTCCAAAGCCTCGCCTTTGTCTTTTTACAATTTCCAATAATACCACGTACAAATCTATTATGCAGCTGGTTTTGCTATTTCTCTATTTTCTTTCTACTACCGCTTATGCTTAGTAGTCTCGTATTCTTGCTGCTAGAAGTCGACTTAAAGCCTCTTGAATCGATTGAATTTTTGCGATTTTTTTCGATTTTTCATTGACCGACTTTTATTATACGCTAATGTAATTAGTAGCATATACCAAGGCGTTAGGCCAATTTGGCTTCAGTTCTTCGCGAATTCTTGAACTCTTAACAACAAAATTGCGGAATCGGAAAAATGGAAAGTAAAATATCTGGGAAATATTGAAAGCGTTAAAAAGGATATTCGCTCAAGGATCAAAAGGGCAATTGATCCTTAAAAGGATACAATTTGTGGATAAGTAGTGAAGGAGTAAAGGATAATTCGAACTAAAGGATACACTGTGTGGATTAGAAGGTGAAAAGACAGATGTGTGAACGGAGAATACAACGTCAATAAAAAGTAAATTTTGTGAAAAAATACAGAGATATATTGAACTGTGTTGATTGTTGAAAATACAGTGACTTTAAAAATGTGTGTGTGAAATATATGAGCAATATTGAAAGGATACTAAATGTTTTTTTAAACATTTTCTATTAAGTTTTGAAATAATTTTGATATCTGTGAAATGAATATAAAGGTCCTTCCGCCTCAACCCCTCCTTTAAAGTGAATATAGCTTAAATAAAGGACTTTCTCCTCAGCAGTATTTACCAAAAATTTATGGAGAGCATTTTATGCTGTTAAAACAACAACGATCTCAATATCCTTTTACAAGTTTATATATTTTTACTACTTCATATTTCTTTATGAATGGAAAGAAACAAACCTTCCCAATGATGTGTGTTCAAAAATCCGCCATTTTGAATTTTGAAAAATCGAAATTTTTTTTTCGTATTCAGCGGCCCTAAAATCTTCCGAGTAACGATTTTTAAGTTAATCTGACTAATTAAAAAAAAATTCTGAACACATGGCGGATTTTTCTTAATTTTTAAAAAAGAAAAGAAAAAAATTGCTTAAACATAAGTTTTCCATCCTTGGAAAACTCTTCAAGGGGTAAGGGGTACTCAAAAGCCCGAAAAAATGTTGATTTTCAATGTTTTTTTTTGCTAGTCAGTTATTGTTGTTTGTGTGGAGCCCGTTTCTCCAGAAGTCCCTTGCGGTGATCATCACAAGTCCTTGGAGATTCATCGAAAATCAATCGGACAAGAGAAATTAGCTATATTAATAGATAATCTTGTGCCTGATCGAAGCTTTTTTTTCAAAATTATAAAATTAACAATATGGCGAGGAAAGGAAATATTTTTCAGATTTTCAACAAAAAAACCTACAATTAATTGTTAAAAAAAAATTGAAATTTGTGAAAAAAAAATTCTTCTATCAGGTGCGATTTGTTTATGTTTTTCAAAAGCATTACAAATATTAGTGAAATCTACCAAGCGCTTTTTAAGTTACAGTGATCACCAGTTCAAAACACATAGTTTTGAGGTAAGCGCAATTAAAGTTTTGCTACTTGCTCTCGAACGATCCGGAGAGCGCTTTGTTAATTGTTGAATAACTCAGTATTTGTCGGATTCCCTTCAAATTTTCACCCAATATTTTTAAGATATTATACTTAAAGAAAATGCAAAAAAATCATAGGTTTTAAAAATTATGACTTCCTCTGACCCCTTAAATCACAACCTGTTCTGAGTACAAGGGAGCCTCACTTGACGCGGAATGGCCCATAAATAAGTATAACACAAAAAGTCAATACCAAGTTATTGCATTTGCAATATACTAATTAAGTGATTAGCGCAAACTTGTTGATTGAAATATCCCTGATTGTCCTTGCTGCATAATTTTTTTTGCAGGATACTTTAATATGCTGGTTTAGTATTCAAAATAGTTGTGTTGGCTTAAATTTCACTCAAGTAATATAAATAAATTATTCTGTGATGTACAGGGTGAACGATACGAAGTGTTACCTATTCAAAACACCAAAACTTTTTTGGGTGAAATTAGCTCTTATTGATTTCAAAGACAAAATTTCTCAAAAATGATTACAATTTTCACATATATTCAGTTTAGCTCGATATGACCACCTTTTGCCTTCACTATAGCCTTTAAACGGTCATAAAATGAGTTGCATGCTGCACGAATGTGATCTTCAGGTATTTTGGCCCATTCTTGTATAATCGCTTTTTTCAGCGCATCCATACTGACATATTTTTTAGTCCTTACCATGATCTTCAAAATGGACCAGATGGAATAGTCCATGGGATTTGCGTCTGGCGTCTGGAACATGATTTTTAACCATTCTTGGTTCACACGAGCTTTTTGAGCCGGTGCCGAGTCCTGTTGGAACGTCCATGGTCTACGACCGAAGTGTTTGCGTGTCCATGGCTCTAAAGCAGCTTCTAAAACATTTTCCCGATAATAAGTCGCATTCACTTTGACACCAGGCTCGATAAAAACGATTGGAGAGCGTCCATTACCGGTCACTGCGTCCCAAACCATTACTTGCGATGGGAAATTGCTTCGAGTGGCCATACGTAGGCTCAAATTCTATATTATCTCTATACTCTCTCTATACTCAATTGGCAATAACTCCTTTGCTCTTTCGCACCGAACTTTTTTTTGCTGGGGTGAAATATCGTGTGCTCTTTGGAACTGGTAAGCCTTGACCTTGAGCTGATTTTTCAATATGCGTCGAATGCTGTCTTGCGATATTTTCAGTTCTTTGGCCATTTTTCTTCCACTTCGACGTGGATTACAAAGGCTAAGTAAAGTGCTGAATACAAAGGCTGAGTAAAAGTCATTTATATTTCCAATATTAGGCTAGATTGGGTTAACCGGACTGGCTGAAAGCCATCACATAGACCTATTGGTTCTTAGTGATACCAGAAGGAGTTTGACCTTTACGTTTCTTTGTAGTAGACATCTTGTAATACGTCTGCGTCCTTTGCGAATCTAAGTAAACTCTATCCCTTTCATATTGTAAAGCTCCTAAGCATTTTAATCTGGTTATAACTAACGCAGGGCAAGAACATAGAAGGTGTTCTAGCGTTTCGCTCTCTTCCAGTTCATTGCAAAATCTGTAGCTATCGTTGTTCGTAATTCCTATCTTGTATGCGTGCGCCGCTAGCAAATTGTGGCCTGTCAGTATACCTAGATAGTTCTGCTTTCCTTTCTAGACAGGACTAGTACGAATCCGACGTATTTGTCTGCATTCTGTGTACACATGATTTTCGCGGTTTTACAAGTGGAAGCAGATTATTCCACCGCCTGTCTATCCGTGTTTTCATGTCCGCAGCGATGCCATTGTGTACCGTCGCTTTCTTGTTCGAATTGTATGTAAACAGCGCTTTTGGCAATCTCATCTACAATTTCGTTCCCTCCAATGCCCTTATGTCCGGGTACCCAATAGATATGCAACCGTCTGTCTGCGGCTAATCTGTCTATGGCTTCCCTGCTTTTTAAAACATTTTTAAATGAAATTTTGTATGAGTTTACTGCTTTTAACGCAGCTTGACTGTCAACGTATATATTTACTTTGACGTTGCTCGATGTCTTTGCGAATGCTATTTCCGCAGCCTTTCCTACGGCAAAGACTTCTGCTTGAAAGATACTGCAGTGGTCAGGAAGCTTAAATGGTTGCCTGATGCCTAGCTCTGCGCAAAAGATCCCTGTCTCTACTCCGTCTAACATTTTCGAGCCATCAGTAAATATATGAAGATTACTTGGGTTAGGTTTCATTCCTCTTTTCCCTCTTCTTCTATTTCTTTTCGGAATTTCTTCACCCAATTGCATATCGGAGTCTTATAGTCCGTCTGGACCCTGTAACTCATGCCTATTGAGCTATGTCCGAATGTTTCACAGGTAAATTCGCCTGTCACACTGAGTCTTACGGCGGATTTAGATGCTAGACATTCCGCCGCAATATCAATCGGTGACAAGTTGAGTATTCTTTCAAGAGTGCACCAAGACGTTGAATACCCTTTTTGGATGTTTGGCCGAGCTCCTCCTCCTATTTGTGATGAGCGTCTTGATGTTGTTCCACAAATGATGGAACCTACAGTTTTAAGCCGATACCGAACGGCAGATATTTTTATGTGGAGCTTTTTCATGGCAGTAATACACTCGGAGGTTTGCCATTGCCTGCCGAGGAACGGCCGCTATTAGAAAAATGTTTTTCTTAATTTTGGTGTTTCACTGAGATTCGAACCAACGTTCTCCCTGTGAATTCTGAATGGTAATCACGCACCAACCCATTCGGCTACGGCGGCCCGTTGAATACTTTCCATAGGCTTTTTATATGTCGGTTTTCTTAGCGCAGTCCAGAGCACCGTGTAGTAATATTGGCTTTACTATAGCTGAGTAGTACCAACACAGCATCTTTTTACATGCGTATAGTGAGTTACTGGCCTTTTTCTTCCTCTCTAATATATAGTACTTCCATGATTGTTTACTATCCAAAATTACTCCAAGGCACTTTGTGTGGTTTTTAAGACTTAGTTCCGCGTTGTTTGGCTTCGGGGGTTACCAATAGGGGATCTTATACCTTCTAGTAAAAAGTATCATATCCGTTTTATCAGCATTTATCCCTAGGCCTGCCTGTGTTGTCCATTGGTACATTGCTGCGAGTGTATTATTCATTATGTCACTCACGGTGTTTAGGTATTTTGCCTGTCACTACTATGGCTATGTCATCTGCATATGCTACTAGTTTCGCTGCCGTACCTTCAAATTACTTTAGTAACTCATTAGCTGCGAGTAGCCAGAGAAATGGCGATAGAACACCACCCCGTGGCGTACCCTCGCATGTTACTTTAGTGAGTATAGCCTCGCTCCTTTCCGCCCTTATTATTCTGCAACCTAACAGGTTCTTTATCCATGAATAAACAGCGGGTTCTGTATTCGTTGTATTTAAGCCCACTAAAATGGCTTCCCTTGACACATTGTTGAATGCACCACTAATGTCTAGAAATACTCCTAAAGCATATTCCTTGTACTCTAGAGCTTTGTCTATAACTAACACTAGTGAGTGTAATGCAGTCTCTATTGATCTGCCTTTCCAATATTAATTAAGAACAAGATTAATCTCTAAATAAAGTTACGATCGTCGAAAATAAGAGGCTCTGTCAGAGTTGCCAGGACAAAATATACAAAAAACAAAAATAAATAAATAATTGGTGCTTACACTTCTGTTAGCTGTTTCGCGGAGCTCCTACTCATATTTGTGATGTGCGTTCCACTAATGGAGGGACCTTAAGTTTTACGGCAACTCCGAACGGTAGATATTTTTTGTGAGGAGCTTTTTCATGGCAGAAATAAAATCGGGGACTTGCCATTGACAATATGGTCTGCTATGCAATTCTCTTGGCCCGCTACTCAAAATATGCTCCCGATCCGTTTGGAAAGCATCAGACAGCACAAAATCAGAATTCCCAGATAGATGGCGCCGATTACAAATGCATGAATTTTCGAGCTTTACCCACCGCGTGCGTTTCTTTTTTTATTTTATTTTATTTTTTTTATTTGATAACTTTCAACAACGACTAATTCAGAACATTATAAAAACGCGTTTTTTTACTCCACAAATTATGTCGAGTCTTATATCTACAAAGTACGACATGTCAATACTTTTGAAACCTACCGATTTCCATTCAATTTCATATTCAACACGGACTTCGTTTTTATTATAGTTTTTATATCAAGAACTTCAGTACAAAATGTGCAAAGCATGCACCAGTAGCACATTCAATTTGAACTCTATTATGCTGGATTTCTCTTTGCCAGAAAATGTATTCTCCAATTTACTAAACTTAATCTTATTTTCGTATGTTCCTCAAAATGTTTTAATCTACAATATCGCTTAAGTTAGTAGGTACCCTTGTAATTAATTGACTTTTCCATTGAAGCAAATGAATTAGTGAACCTGACTTGACCTCCAAAGTGACTCTCATACAAATCAACTTAAATTAAATAAACTGAATGCCGAACATTTTGACTACTATTCAGTTAATTCCTGGGCTCGATGCCTACCCTGGGCATGGAACATAAAATGACCGAAACATTCTTTTTTATCGACCATCGTCAAACAATGGCAGGCCCCTGGAATACATTTATACTATGAAAGAGCTTCTAATAATAACCGTTGTCCAGAGAGAGCATAGAGAGCTGCATTCTTTTGTTGACCAATACGAGAGATGAACCTATGAAATCAATAAGTAGCTTAGCGAACATTTTGTCAAAGGACAGAATAGATTTGTACCCACAGAAGACTCAAAGTTCGAGTTGAAGTTCAACGTTTGGTAGAGCCTTTTTCTACAAGGAACTCTTCTTAAATTCAAACTTAAGATTTTCCCTTTTTTGTTGTATTGCAGACATCATCACTTTCCATTAGCAGCCAACTATAAATGAGATTCTAAACTCACTGATAATTCATTGAAAATTTGCCGGAAACAGTCTAAATTTCCTTCGACTGTCAACCGAATATTTTGTAACGAAGTTGATATCGGTACAAGTTTACTGTGAAATTTCACGAAATTTAATAGCCTATGAATTGACAAGGCAGCACTCCATTGAGGTTATTTCTCCAGACGTTAGAGGAGTACCATATAATGCAGGTTGTTAGTCCTTACTGACCACAGATCGAATGTGACAGACAGTCGAGTGAGCTTGCTTGTGTAACTTATTTTCTCACTGCATATGTTTTTGGGCGACCGCCGTACCCGAACGGATACGCTAGTGCATGACTACCAATCGGGGAACGTAGGTTCGAATCTCGGTGGAACACCAAAATGAAGAAGAACTTTTTTCTAATAGCGGTCACCCCGCGGCATGCAATGGCAAACCTCCGAGTGTATTACTGCCATGAAAAAGCTCCACATAAAAAATAACTGCCGTTCGGAGTCGGCGTAAAACTGTAGGTCCCTCCATTTGTGGAACAACATCAAGACGCACACCACAAATAGGAGGAGGAGCTCGGCCAAACACCTAACAGAAGTGTACGCGCCAATTATTTATTTATTTTTCATGTGATGTCGGGATCTGCTAGTTCGCTCAACATCGACCTTCGCCAAGTAATCTTTGGCCGACCGCGACTTTTGCTCCCTTCCGGGTTCATGGGCAGTGCCATTCTCGTGATGCTATCTGGTATTTTTTAAGCGTGAGACCTATCCATCGCCACTTTCTGGGTGTGATTTGCCAGTTCGTTGATCTTCACAGGGCGTCGTTGCTGATGGTGTTTGGTCAGAATATTCTGCAGATGACGAAATATTGCGTTTTTTGACGAAAGATTGTAGCCTCTGTGTGATGGTGTGGGAGCAGTCATATTTCACTTCCATACAACAATACTGATTTCCCACTTGAATTGAATATTCGCAGTATAGTGCGCCTGAATATTTGTGAACTCATCCAAGTTAACACGCTGCAGTCGCATTTGTTGCGACGCTCCCACGGCTGCTCGCTACACGTGCCGCAGTGTCAGCATATTTAAATTTCACAATGCAACGCAACAGGAGACGTTACCTGTTGCACAATTACTTTCAATAATGCACCCGTGGGAAGTCAAGGCCAAGTCCGGTCTCAGACAAATTACACAACGACTGCGCCGCAGCTGGGGAATGAAGGTGTAAAGTAAGCGACCGTCACCACGTCCAGTTAGTGGAGTTTGAGACGGGTTCCGGGATAGCTGTATTAGATTAAGTAATTTGTGTAGAATAAAAATAATTGTGAACTATTATATTAAAAGAATTATAAGTGTTTCTTTCCTGGGCAGCTGGCCCTTAATTTTTTTTAGTGTAACGGACCCAAAATCCGTAACTGGTGCCCGAGCAGGGACCCAGGAGTGTTAAAAGTGAGAGTGGATAAAATAAAAGAAAGTGTATTAAATAATAACAAAATATAAATAAAAAATCGATTGGCAAAATTAAAAAAGTGAAAAAGGGTTTTTGATAAACCTGCTCAGCAAAGAATTAAAGGATCATAGGGCGTAAGGCCAAGGAGAGCCACAGTACGCTGAACATACAATAAAGGCGCTGATGAAACTAGAGTGTATCCTTGCGTAAGTTGACTAAAGAATTTCCTTTATATTTTCTTTTAAAGATGGAAGATTTGAGGGCCACGGTAACAAATTTAACGGGGGCAGTTAACGCCCTGCTTGATAAAATGAACACCATCGAAAGACGGGTATCCCGCCTGGACTCAATAAGCTCCAGGATGTTTACACCAACCGCCAATGACCAGACGGAACCCAGTGAAGAGATGGTAGCACAAGCCCCTAAAACGGAAGCCGACATAAGGGACATCAGTCGACTCCCTGACTGTGTCAAGGAGCTGCAGATTTTTGATGGGAATCCTGTCCACTACGTGTCCTGGGTGCACTCGGTAGAAGTCATCCTTTCGGACTTCGAGGTCGTGAGGGGTAAGCCCCTATATCGGGCAATTTTACAGCACATTAGACAAAAGGTGAGGGGTGCTGCTGATTCCGCACTAATTTCGTATAACATTTTCGATAGCAACTGGTCGAAAATCAAAGAGTGCCTTTCTCTGCACTATGCAGATAAAAGGGATATTCGCACCCTTGAGCACCAGTTGCATCAACTTCAACAAAAGGGAATGAGAATTGATGAATTCTACGCGAAGGTAAATCATCAATTCTCTCTCATTATCAACAAAATAAAAACCGAGTCCTACACGGACGAAACAGTAAGAGTTTTAGTTGAAACTTACCGCAACCGTGCGCCAGACGTATTCATACGCGGGTTGAATGGGGAAATGTCGAGAATGATGCTTATACAGCGTCCTAAAACATTGCCGGAAGCTTACTCGGCATGCTTAGAGATCCAAAACGTCGACTTTAGAAATTTTGCAATTCATTCTTCCACGGCTAGCAATCGTGTGGTGGTGCCCATAAACAACTTACCGAGCACCCCTTACTCCCCAAATAGGTTCAAACCTCCACAATTGCCACCAAAACCTACATGGCACGCTCAAGAGCAGCGTGCACAATACCCAAAAAATTATCGTCCTTTTTCAAGAGATGACATCCAAAGTTCCACGTCGCGTCCGCCAGTTGAGAGGATGGAGGTTGATCCTTCAGTGCAGACACGCAAAGTAAACTACATCAATCGACCCAACCCTTTTAAACGTAGTGCGAGGTCTGAAAATCTTCCACCCATTTGCGAATAAAACTAACAGTTGCGCTGCACTACTTCACATTGCCACGGGCTTTAGTTATGGACAATGAGCGCGGATTTTTGACACCACTTGTATTAAACTATATTAGATCCTTAGGAATAGAGGTTTACCAAACGCCAACGCAGCGAAGTGAGGCCAATGGTCAAGTCGAGAGATTACATTCCACTCTGATTGAAATATATCGCTGCCTTTGCGTTGAGTTTGCTAGATTAACACCCGAAGAGCGCGTTGCCATAACGGTAGACAGGTACAATAATACAATACATTCGGTAACAAAACGGAAGCCCGCTGATATTTTCCTTAACAGAACTGCGAGAATAAATTACCAAGAATTGACAAACTTTAGGGAACATACTAATGATGACGTAAAAGCCCTCCTATTACACGAACAAGAAAGTAGAAATACAAGACATAATAAAACTCGCTCGCCCCCTCGCAATTTTCATAGTGGTAATGAATTATTTATCGCCAACAAACAAATTAAAAGCAAAAAGAAACCGCTTTATAAAAAAGAAGCTGTCGCTGAAAATAGAAATGCGACTATTATCACGCAAAGTGGGAAAAAATTCCACAAATCAGACATAAGAAATGTCTAGTAATATAAAAAAAATACTAATGTTATCCAAAGTGGGAAATCCCACACACAAATGAGACAAAAAAATGTCAAGAATATTCCAACCAACATTGGTCAAGAGACAAAAAACTCATGCATAGATCCTTAAGTCCCAGGCGTTTGGGTACAAATTTTGTTTGTATTCGATCAAGTCATATTGGTTCAATTCCAGTTTACTCGATGGTTCGAGTGACGACAATCGAAGTGGTTCAACTCCACCAAAAGGCTATGGCTTTAATTGACGTGAAGTCACTCGTGCCATGAGTAGGCCATTTGCAATCATTAACGCTTATGGCTAAAAGGGATAACCGCGAGCCTTCCAATGTCATCTGAGTTTACGTCTGTATTCCTATGGTTAAAGAAAAAAAAAAAACATAAAAAAAAACGACAAATAAAATTGTGCCATGGCAAACAAAAGCGATGGAAATATGAAAGGTTTAAGACCATAAAAATAAAAGTGCATGAATTGCACACGAATAAACGCTACAAAGCGCAAAAAAAAAACGGGAAAGCATTCCTAAAGAAAAAAATAAAGAATCACTAACTCGCTAACTAAAACTAATAAACGAAACTAACTTATTAATCTACAGAAACTACTACAATAAAACTTACTAACGTTTACTAATGAAACTAACCATAGTAATAAAATACTAAAAAATAATTGTCAAAGAAAGTTCCACTCTTAACATCACTTCCGATAACCCTTAGCCTCCCAGACTCCACTCACTAGTAATAGTATTAGAAATTTAAGGCCTTATTACTAAGTTTGATTGCCAATGAATGGAGAAATGTTTTCGAAGGTTGTAACTACAATAAATTTCAAGTAGCTATAATTAAGTTCAAAATCAATTGCATTCTATTTAATTGGTATTTACGTTTAAATTGCCCTCTGTCGTAATTTCCAACCAAATATGTAAACATTACTTAGTCTAAATTCAATTTATAAAATGGTAAACTGTGTGGAAAATAAAGTAGGATTAAGTTAACATTTTGTAATTTAATTTGTAGAATCTGCCTCTGTGCAAACGCACAAGCATATGTTGTATTCAACCTAGATTCCCCTGTTCTAACTGTTCGTGATGGGTACGGCTGGATAATCAACGGACACTTCAAACTGGTCCACATCATCGACTTAATGCGCTACGAGAGGGTTGTAAACCGGCTAGAATACGAAACTGCCAAGATGAACGAGACCGATCCAATCACAGATGTCACCACTTATCAGTTACAAAAAATTCGAACTCAACTTGAGGAGCTGAAGGGTCCTACAGCCAAAAGACCAAAGCGTTCAATCAACTGGATTGGGTCAGCTTGGAAGTGGATTGCTGGCTCACCTGATGCTTTAGATTGGGATGAAATCCTGCGGAGCCAAAATGAAATAATAGACAACAATAACTTACAGTATAAGGTAAACTCTGAAATTTTCAAGAAAACTGAAGAGTTATTACAGGTTGTGAACGGGATTGCAACGGCCACGAACGACGTCCTGGGACGTACTCACCAAGCCAAATTTTCACAGGAGATTCAGCACAAATTGATGATTCTCAAGGATGACGTTAGTGAATTAATACGGGCATGTCAAATGGCCAAAGCAGGCGTAGCAAACAGCAATCTTTTGAATAAAGAGGAAATAAATAGCCTAATAAGCGAAATCGAAGTCCTTCCGTACAGTAACGTCGTCGAAGCCATTGAATATAGTGAACCATCAATCTACACGAACGGCACTCTTCTACTTTACGTGCTGTCCATGCCAAAGGTGGCTCAAACGAGGTTTAATCACTTGATCACGCGCTCTATTTTGAAGGATGGTCATAGAGTTGATCTGAAGTACAAGACAATCTTAATTAATAAACAGCTGACATATGGTATTAAAAATAGCTGTCTCCACCTCGCCACCGCCATGGTCTGCAAGCAGGAAGCCCTAGATTTATTGTCCGAAGATGAATGTCTACCACGTCTACTCAAGGGTGGGCAAACAAGTTGCCGCTACGTAATTGGCACGGAAACAACGGTTGAGGTGCTCAAGGAGGACACAATATTCTTGGATAATTTCAACAGCAGCATATGGTCAGGTAAAACACCTAAACACTTATCTGGCTCTTATATTCTGCAGATGGAGAACGAGACTATTACAATAAATAACCAAACCTACTGGAGTACTAGCAGCTCAGGCGTGCAGGTGCTCCCACCCGTGTTGTCCACCATAACAAATAGAAGCCTGGCAGTGGATCTCAATCTCGTCCACGAGATGACCTCCGGAAACATACGACTCTTGGGTTACCTGAAAAATAAAACCAACTGGTTTGCAACATCCGAAGCCCTAGGACTTATTTTGCTAATGGTCTTCATTTTGCTAATTTGGAGAAAGCTAACAACTGGAGCAAAACTTCCTGAGCTGAATATGTCGATACTGCAATCAAGTTCTCGGAACCGACCAAAAAACGTCACCTCTCCAAATCATGATCTGCGGGACGCAGATCTTTAGAGGGGGAAGAGTTAACACGCTGCAGTCGCATTTGTTGCGACGCTCCCACGGCTGCTCGCTACACGTGCCGCAGTGTCAGCATATTTAAATTTCACAATGCAACGCAACAGGAGACGTTACCTGTTGCACAATTACATTCAATAATGCACCCGTGGGAAGTCAAGGCCAAGTCCGGTCTCAGACAAATTACACAACGACTGCGCCGCAGCTGGGGAATGAAGGTGTAAAGTAAGCGACCGTCACCACGTCCAGTTAGTGGAGTTTGAGACGGGTTCCGGGATAGCTGTATTAGATTAAGTAATTTGTGTAGAATAAAAATAATTGTGAACTATTATATTAAAAGAATTATAAGTGTTTCTTTCCTGGGCAGCTGGCCCTTAATTTTTTTTAGTGTAACGGACCCAAAATCCGTAACTTCCATACTGTATGCATTCGCCCGAACGCAGCCCTTACGTAGTTTAGCCTGCAGTTAATGTATTTATCTGCTCCGCCGTCTGTTGAGATAGCGCAGTCGAGGTAGCAGAAACTTTCGACAAATTCCACCGGACACCCGTCACCCATTATATGTCTTGCTTTATTGTGGTTGACTCTCATAGCCTTTGTCTTGGTAATGTTGACCTCCATTCCGACAGTGCATGCCAGTGTGACTAGTCTGCCCGCCTTCGCTTGCACGTCAGTGAGTTTGTGAGAGAGGAGGCAGATGTCATCGGCGAAGTCCATCTCATCAATATGTCTGGGTACTCCCTTTCTACTCAACGCTGGCCATGCAAAGCGGGGAGCGCCACTCAACTAATTTTTCTACTATGATGCGAAGTGTGTGAGGGTGTTCACTCCTTAAGGAGCGTTTGACACATTGGAGTCTGCCTTGTATCATCGTGGCTAGAATTTTGTAGGTAGCGTTGAGCAGGGTTATTCATCGCCAGTTGCCGCAGTCAACTTTCTTGGGCATCTTTACGATGATACCTTTTGTCCAAGACGGAGGCATCCCAGACGGCGGTGATGTGGGGATGCAGATTTTCCGCTGAAATTTGCTGGTCGGCTATCAGTAGTTCTGACTGTAAACCATCTTTGCCATTGGCTTTGTTGAGCTTCAGCTTTTTGATTGCATCCTTAATCTCCGCAAAATTAGGGCAAGAAGTTTTTATTTTGCTGCTGGTTGTTGTGCTGCCCACTTCGAAGCTAGATTCCCTGCTAAGAACAATGTTGCTAATTGCTTCAAAGAGTTATTTTCATCTACGGATTTAGTCATCATTGGAAGTCAGTAAAGCACCATTCAGAGTTACTGCAACTCTGCTGGTTGGTTACTGCAACTCTGCTGGTTGGTTAGGCGGCCAACTATGCGGTACAGCTGTCTCATATTGTTTGCTCCTGCTGCCGCCTCTCTGTAGGCTGTCCGAAGAGAGCCCTCGCTGATCAGTTGCCTTTTGAGTTCACTTCTTCGCTGAATGATGCCCCAAGTAGTGTCAGAGATCCATGATTTAGTATTGGTGGATTTTACTGTGCCTATTTTCTCTTGAGCGATTTGCCTGAGCGTGACATTTGTAGCTTTCCAATCTTTGCTGTTCTGATTAGTGAGCAGCTTCTCGCGAAAGGCGCTTGTCATTTACGTTCTGGTCGCAAGATAGCGTAAGGCATAATATCTACAATATTTTCTCGTTTCTTTGTTTTTGGTTTCTTTATTCAGGTTTGTTAGTTCTTATATTTAGTTTCATATTTAAAAAGCAACCATTGAAGTAGAAAAACTTCAATTTTGCATGCAATCTGAATCTCCTCTAGTTTGACAAACAATAGAAGTCAAAAATTGTTTTGACCAATGCATTGAGAAAAGAGAGAAATAAGAGAAAAGAGAGAGAAGGTAGCAAAGAGTGCGTTTATATGAATATGTGCTACTTTAGGAGGAGGAACGCGGCCAAACAACCAAAACAGTGTATAAGCGCCTCATTTGTATATAGATATTTTCAGTTATAATAACACGTCAAATTCCCAGCGAACTGAATGTTTTCGCATTTTTCCTGGAGCAACATTTATTTAAATTTTTTTTTACTTCTTTGCAATATTCGATGTGATCATCATGAAATGCAATCGGAAAACTTAATTAAATTTATCAAATTAATCAAAAAAATCCTTTATTATAATTTTGTACACAGCTGTATATACATATATATATGTATGTACTTATAGGTGCTTACTTAAAAATAAAAGAAAAAGTTACTTTACTTTGCATTCAACAATTGATATATGACACATTTTATTAATTTCAAATTTAGTTTGTATTCCTTTTTTTCTTAAACTGTATTTTCATTTTTTTTAACTCTTATTTTTCAGATCCACAAAAATTCTTACTCTTCAACAATAATTTTATTGCGCGAAAAACTTCCTCCGCGTGCGTGTTGAAACGGAAAAATGTCACAGCAACGGAAGACCGCTGCTGATGACCCTGAACAGGGTGATCCCAGCTACAACATCTCCATGGGAGAGGAGTATATGCTAAATGAGATTGAAAAGAATTTCATATTAGCTGCCGAACGTGGTGACATACAGGGTGTTAAGAAGTAAGCAAAAATAAGTGAAAAATAAAGTGGGAGTAAGTAGATGGACTCATGAACGGATAATCAGATAAACCAACCAAATAAAATTCAAAGGATCTGTATGAATTCATTTAAATAACAATTTTCAACAACATTTTTTAAACAACAAAGTAGCCACATAGCTCTGAAAATACTCGCAGATTATGAGTAGAACACCTTTGTAGAACAAAGTTATGGTAAAGCTTGTCTCAGTTTCCTTTTGCAGTGGGTTAAAGTTCCTAAATTTTGATCATTGACAGCTTCATATTAATAAAAAAATATTATTGAAATAAAATAAAATGCGAGCCTTTGTCGCCCGTAATAGACGTTACCTAAACGACATCTTCTTAGCGATAGAAAAAAATGCGTGATTGTTAAGCCTGTGTAGCAATAAACATAAACAAAGCCAAAAATCGTATATGAGAATTTCAAAAGTGAAAAGGAAAGCGTCTCAAGTTATTGACATCGAAGACTTCAGTTTTGAGAGCGTGTCCAAATATACATTTCACGACGTACTAATAAGTAACGACAACAGCATGCATAACTGTATATATGTGACAGGATAATGGCGGCGAATCGGGCATACTATGCTAACATAAATCTGCTAAAATCAAGATCTCTCTCTCGTCTGTGAGAACTCGCTATTTTTTATTTAAAGCGCCCATTCGACCCGTGTTGACCTACCGTGCAACCCGTGTTGGACCATGAATCTTGCAGACGAGGAACGCCTGAGAATATTTGAGCGCAAAATAGTGCGTAAAGTATGTATTTGGCCGAATACGCGAAGAAGATGCCAACTACAGAAACAGACAAAATAAGGACCAGTTAAGTCTCTGCAATGGCGAATTTGTGGAATAAGTTCGTAGCGTTTTACTGAAGATTTTTATTTAAACAAAAAATAATAACTACATCAATAAGTTTATCAATTATATTTTTGCCGTTGCTGTTTACAACCTCTTCCCACCTTTCGACTGATTTGTAGATTCCGTTCCGCTAAAAATCGCTTGGTCTGGTGTCAAAGAAGTTGTTGAGCCAGTTTTTAAGGACCTTTCTGTTATCAAAGGTAGCTCCCTTCATATGGTTCGACAAAGAGCGGGAAAAGATGGTAATCGGTCGATGCAAGGTCCGGATGCTGAGGGATCTCCCATTCGAGCTCTTGGAGTGCGGCTTTGACGACTTGCACAACGTGGGGCCTGGTGTTGCCATTATGGAGTATGGTTTGACCATGTCGCTCAGGTCTTTTCAATCGAATGGTCCCATTCACGCGGCCAAGCTGGGCAATGTAGACCTCTTTGTTGACCGTGGCATTCTTTTCGAGCATTTCTCAGTACACCACAGCCTCCCAGACCCCTCAAACACATATTGTGATCTTCTTCGGTTGAAGATACGGATTGACTCTCGGTTTTGACGTATCTTCTGGAGCCACCCACTACTTTCTTTGCTTCGTATTGATTATATACATCATTTCTCATCTCGCATGACGATCCGGTACAAAAAGCATTGTTTATGACCGCGTGCTGCTCGATGGCGGGCGAGATGCTGAGAAGCAATTTAACGACGACTTTGTTTCTTTTTTTCGTCCAGCTTGGGAGGCACCCAGGCTCTCAATGATTCGGTAAATTTCAATGGATGAAGATTATTTAGAATCGATTTATGATCCCAATTCATTTTCTTGCTAATTCACGACTGGTTTGGCGACCGTTCTCCTTCAAAAGTGATTTGAGACGTTCTTCATCGAATTCAGAAGGCCTTCCGCTGCGCGATGTGTCATCGACGTCAAAGTCGCCATTTCTGAACATTGCCTACTTACTGTAGACTCGCCTATAACACCTTCTTCATAGACGTCGCAAATGTTCCGCGCTGCTTCGGCACCTTTTTGACCTCGATAAAAAACAAAGAAGAGCACTGGATTTCTGCCTCCTTGGTATTCCATTTCTAAGCAGAATTGCAGATAGACTTCCATCGAATGAATACTTACCTTTTGCCAAACAGCAAAGAAATCGTTGTGAAATAAAAGAAAATTTAAAAACGCTACGATCTTATTCCCCAACCTAGTATATTGTAAGATTTATCAAGTCGCAACGCGACAGATGGGCGATGTGACCTGCCCTGGGTGACGGTAGACCACAAAAACTTCTGCTGGACTACAATCCTTTATGCTCAAGACCACATAGCAGACCAAAAACAACTTCGCTGCATAACGTCACCGAGGACCTGAAGAAAGTAGGCGTCAAAAACTGGAAGCCTCTAGCGCTGAATCATATTAAATGGAAGAAGATAGCTGAGGCAGCTAAAGCCTACCTCGGGCTGCAACGCTAATAGATGATGATAGTAGATATTAGAATTTTAAGAGAATAATTTTTCTGGAACATTTTAACACTCCAGCTATGCTTTTTAGAGGTCAAGCGAACACTTTTTCAGAAACAAAAAACAAAAAAAGTTCTTTTGAGTAAATATTTGTATGCAAAGATCGGTGGGCTTTGTGGAAAACTCAAAAGCCATTTACTTGTAATTAAGATGTGTACTGGCCCATCCAAAATGAGTATTATTTTCTATTATGAATTTTTTATTTTCTTTGTTATTAAAAAGAGTATTATTTTGAAACAAAATTACAGTAGCAAAAATTTCAAGTTAAAATTTGATGTTCATCAGTCTAGCATTAAAAATATGTAAACAAAAATCTAAAAATAGACTCTACCATAACTTTGTACTGCTAATTTGGACTACTCACAATCAATATCGATTGTTTTCCTGTTCCAATCAAAAAATATAAACTTGTTCTTCAGTGTAATTTGCTGCTCATTTTTTTACATTTCCAGAATCATCGAAGACAACAAAGGTCAACCAGATAAATTTAATATAAATTGCGTCGATCCGCTTAATCGCTCCGCACTCATTTCCGCCATTGAGAATGAGAACTTCGATTTAATTATTGTATTGCTGGAGTGTGGCATTGAAGTGGGCGATTCATTGTTGCATGCCATATCGGAGGAATATGTCGAAGCGGTAGAGGAACTACTGCAGTGGGAGGAATCTCATCACAAAGAAGGGCAGCCTTATGTAAGTATGTCGCATCTACGTATACCCTGTGTCAAACCTACCAGTTTTAAACTACCAGTTTCCTTTGAGCCTAAAGTCGTTCACTTCTATGGTTAATTCAATGCTAGTAACTCTGCTAGGTATTCTTAAAATTGTGATGTTCTACGAACTGGCAGTTGTCAAACGAATGCAATGGCAATACTTATACTAGTTAATGAACTAGTCCATAATGCATAAAAAAGAGCAAATGATTAAACTCATGACTATTACTTTATATTCGACTTCACGACATTGTAAGCACGACCTCAAAAAATCACTACTGCATCTCGACATTAAATACGATAAGTGTACAAACAGGGCATTGTCTAATCAGAAGGCATGCAAATAGACTGGGGATGTCACATAACTTTTGTCGATGCTGTCAAGATATTGAAGAAGAAGAAACACCTCCTTTTACATCCAATCATACATCTCATATGTGAGTGTCAAAGGTTAGCCAGAAGGAGACCTGGCGCTCTTGGTAGTGCAGTCTTTACATCCTTAACTAACGAAGCTTTGCTTGCTTATAAAAGCTACAGCATGGTTTGAAAACGATCGCATATGATAAGAAAAAGTTCCAGACGTATCACGACAGGTCTAAGTGTATCATTGCGACAGCCACCCTCCCTACCTACCTACACTAGCAAAAAACAGCATTAAAAAGTACTTTTGCGTTAGAATTCAGCTGGGTTTTTTGTGTTCATTGTTCCAGTCTGCGAATGACTGAAATATTTATATTCGCTTTGAGTTGTCAAAATCTCGCAAGACAATCAATAGTGGCGCACTCAAATATTCTGATAAAATACGAGTAAAAATAGTGTTTGAAATGCAAAAGATCAAAAACGGTAACGAGAAATTCAGTTTAGGGTTTGACGAGTAGAATTCCCCATCCAACAAACACTTTCCGAATGAAAACATTTGCTCAGCTTCATTATTTGATCAGATATGCGACCGCTAAAGTATTTTTGAATGCAAATAAATTTAATTTTTTTTCGTTTGATTTGTTATTAATGAAATATTTTGTGACTTTTGGTAAAAAATTATTCTTAAAGCATATTTATTTAATTATAATTTGTTTTAGGGTAGAAGACCTTTGAAAACAAAAAAAAAATAAATAAATAAATATTTTTTTATCATTTTGGTGTTTTACCCACACAGATTCGAGCCTTCGCACTTCCAAATGGTAGTCACGCACGTCAAACAATAATATAGCAATTTTTTCGTTGCATTAGGTTAGATTAGGTTAAGTGGCTATCCTCGAACGCACCTACGCCAGTTCGAGGCCCTTGTGATACCACCGGAACTATCTTATCCTTACTACACTTGGTCCCCTCTAAGCTATTGTGTAGGCTTTAAAAAGCTGGTCGTAATGTTGTCCAGAAAAGCGAGACCGAGCAATCCCAACCATCTTCTTCATTGAGCCATACACCCGTATAGAAACAGACTTTTAATGCGACCCATATTCCATTCGGGACACGTTTGTCTATTGACAGCGCAGGTTTTTAACCGTTTTCAGTTAGAATTTGCAATAGTAATGGCGTATCTGTCTATCAAAAGTGTACATGACGCCAAGGAAATGGGTATGTCAACCTTAATCTTACTAATTTGGAGCGAAGAATTCAACCCAACTAACCCACCTGTCTTACAGCTACCTTTAATATAAATATTTCCAGGCACCCAGAGTAGATGAATAGAAAAATACTGTGCAAGTATTTTTAATAATTTTTCTTAGACGAGTGTTTACGTGATAGTAGCGATTTTTCTGAATATCGGAGCAAATGAAGATTTCTCTGACTGGGCCTAAGCTTCTTTTTAACGCTAAAAAGCTTTGTGAGATATCCAAGATTTCAGCTTGGAATACGCTGCAATGATGAGGCAACCGAAGGGATATATCGGTGCCTATAATTTCGGAGAATACACTACCTCCCACTTATTCATTGAGCTTTTAGCCATCGGTGTATATTCCCTTGACCCCGTTTATATTATTTATTACACCATTTTGCCAGTCTCCTCTGGACGGAAAATGGATTGTAGGCCTGTCTAGGTATGTATTCATCAAGTCACAAAAGTCAGTGGTGTTAGAAATACCCGGCAACATCCCAAGTCTGCTCGAGTGTTCCTGGTTGTTTGTTATTGTAACAGTTGTTTGACTTGAGTATCGATGTTTCCCTCAATCTTAGCCCCGCTTTGGCGGCTAGTTACCCGCAATAAAAGTCAATCGGCAATAAATGCAGCATAACATTTAAAGCCGTAGTTTGCGTTGTTCTGAGCGCCCCAGCAATACTGAGGCTATCCGCACTTTGAATACTATCTAGCCTCTTGACGTTTTCTTATTAAAGATTGACCAGCAGACCAGAAATCCGTAGGTCATAATTGGTCCAGTGAGGCTAAGCGGAGCTAAGCCTC
This sequence comes from Anastrepha obliqua, assembly GCF_027943255.1. NCBI lineage: Eukaryota > Metazoa > Arthropoda > Insecta > Diptera > Tephritidae > Anastrepha > Anastrepha obliqua. Next base: position 156,288,939 of record NC_072892.1, on the reverse strand, counting down.
ATTTTAAACTTGAATTTTTGTACATGAGTAGAGCGACGTGGCAGCCTTCTTTACTCTGTCCTGAAAATTCAGCTTCCATGAAATTGTCCTGTCAAGGGTTAGACCAAGGTAGCGCGCCTCGTCACCGGTCGGCAACAGTAAGCAACCCACCCACTTCAAGGGTAGTCGAGTCCTGTAAATCCAGGCTGAACTATGTCGGTAGACATAAAAGCCTGATGCTAACATGGGTCCGGGGACACGTGGGTATTGCGGGTAACGAGATCTCGGACTCTTTAGACAGAAAGGGCACTGAGGCCAACTTTCTTGGACTGTAGCCCGTTCCGCCACTGCCTTCTGCAGCCATCAAAGCCACGGTTAGCAAACGAGTTACCCTAAGCCACAAGCGAGCTTGGCAGGCTCAGAGACTATCGCTACTCCTCCTGTCACTGAGCAGAGAGGACTGTAGGCGGCTGGTTGGACTGATGACACGCAACTTTCTATGGGCAAAGCACATGGAAAAGTTAGACATCTCAGACTGTGCACTCTGCCCAGTTTGTGGAGAGGAGGATGCGATAGCGGGCCACTTCCTGTGTGTCTGCCCAGCTTTCGCTCGAATCAAGTTTGAGGTCTTTCGCACTGATGTGTTAAGAAGCGACCATCTTGGCTCCTTGGCACCACAAGATCTACTCAGATTTCTTCGGAGGTCGAGTAGATTTGAAGAAAATGAAAAGGGGAACCCGAGTGCAGTGCAATGGACTTAATTGTATCTGAGTACTGTACTTGCTAGTCTGTCTCGACAAAACAAAAACAATAGTTTCGTCTTGGCCGCATTGAGGCTTAAATCACACGTTTTGGCTTAGGTGTCTTTGTGTTTTCGAGTTAAGCTGTTGGAAAATAATGAGTACCCAAATTCAGAGACTACTCACGGGGTCTCGGAATTGCAATAACTGAGTCAGGAAAATATCGGTATCGTAAAAATCGAATTAATTGACATCCCCAGCACACACCCACTCATACACACGCACACACACGCCCTCACACCAACGTAAAACAGTTTTAGTGAATTTTGATGTTGGTCGAAATTTTAGGCAAATATTTTCATACTTTTGTAATTCCTACATATACATAATTAATTCATATATAATTTTAAATTTTGCCCGTTGCAGAGCTGGGAGTCTGTTGACCGTTCTAAGTCGACATTTACGCCGGATATCACGCCATTAATATTGGCAGCTCATCGCAACAATTACGAGATACTTAAAATCTTATTGGATCGGGGTGCAACGCTGCCCATGCCGCATGACGTGAAGTGAGTAAAGCTAATCATACGCACGCACACATACATACACACACCAACATAGAAAAGAGTATATTAGCATTACACAACCCAGGTAGGTATACCTGTAATCCGCTGCAGCTTAGCAGTTGTCAATAATCAAGGGGTTAGTTCGCACCTCCGTTAGAACTTGGTTTGTTTTTTTTGTTTCGTTTTTTGTTCAACTGCCATTATTGACCCATTTTGACGTAACGCATAAGCCAGCCCGCCTTTTCGAGCAAGCACTTTCGAGAGCACACGCCCAAGCACACACGCCTCCTATAATTATACATGCACACCTACATACATATTGACACACATACATACACACGCACACACAAACTAGTACACCCATACTCACATTCAAACAGGTTCATCAAATGTCGAATGCGAGTAGTTGTTAGTTTTTGCTATTGTTGCTGCTATCGCTCACAATTCTTATAGCCGAAATTGCTCGCTTTTGGCACGTTTCCTTATTTGTGCTGTCCCTGCACTCAAGCACCGCACCCGTCGCACAGCCCACCATTAGTAGGCGAATACTTACGTGATTTTCAACGAATTTGCATTATTTTTGCAATATTGTAGATGTTATTGCCGTCATCTGTTTCGTGTTGCATGCCACATAACATGATGTTGAAATAGTGCGAATTTATGTGGGCTACCACAATTGATGGTTACTGCTTATATTAGCGTTGAGTATTCCACAGCGCACCTCTTTAACGCAACTCGCATCGTAAACAGTAAAGGTGAGCGTTGCTTGCGCTGGTGTGCATATCTCATCGATGCATCTATGTACGTATGTGTATGTATATGTATGCTTTGTACATGTATACCTGTGCGTGTGTATGTTGAAAATTTCAGCAGAGATCTGTCCAAAATTACACAAATATGATTAGGTCAGTTTTTATACCAGATAAACTCGCACTTATGCCCTGATAAATTTAATTGAGTATTATTTTGAATCATTGAATTATTTATTGGGTATGGGAGTAAGTTTCCGTCCCCTCTTAGCCAAAGCTACGAATTATTTAAAAAATTAAATAATACATAAATTATGTGAAGTACATAGGTGCCATTGGAAGCTATAACTTTACTCCATCTTTCAGGTAACATACGAATTCCTCTGACGAAAAATTCGAGTTTTTTTGACTTGATCCATTCATTGAGCCCAGTTTGCGATGCTCTCGTAAGAGGTGAACCGCTCTCCAACAGGGGCTGACTGCATTGATCGGAACAGATGGTAATCCGAACGTGCAATGTCTGGGGAATACGGTGGGTGAGGCAAGAGCTTTAAATATTTCTGGATCGATTTAGCAGCGTTTGGCCTGGCGTTGTCATGCAGCAAAATCAGTTTGTCATGTCTACCGTCCCATTCCCGGCGCCTTTCTGAGAGCTCGTTTCAAACGCATTAGCTGCAGTCGATAATGATCAGCAGTGATAGTTTAAGAGGGTTTAAGGAGTTCATAACCGATGACACCCTGCTGATCTCACCAGATGCACAACATAACCTTTGAAGCATGAAAATTTTTCTTATGTCGCTGTCGGTGGACCTGGTTGGTTTTCAAGAACTCAACTTATAAAATTTGGCTGCAAATAAAATCTTTCAATATTTAAAAATGAAAAAAAACTAAGTTATTGAGAAAAGATACTACAGCGTACTTTATTGCTAGAATTCAATTACCCATATTATTATTATTATGAGTAGGTCACTGCGCACTGCGACCAAAAGATATCTATTGTGCAAAGCATGTTGAAGTACTTTCTAAAGGCTTTCTAAAAATGTTAGCACATCCTCGTGTTCATTGTTCCATAATTTATATGGAGGCACGGCAGTACATTTTCTTCATAAATTTAACCAATAAGACCAATGGTAACATACGGAGCGGTCGCTTGAGCATCGAGAGCCACTCCCTCTACAGTGCGGGCAGCACTAACTAAGCTTCAGCGCTCAGCATGCGTGTGCATCGCAGGCGTGTGATGCTTGGGCTGGCACCGCTTCGTATAGTTACTCAGCAATCAGCCAAACGTACCCTGCCGAATATTACCAGGGAAGGCTTCGGGAGAAGAAAAGTTATGTCATCTAACAACATGGAATTTCTGAGACTGTAGCTCCTACTGACCTAGCTACCCAGAGAAGATATCACTAAAGTCATCAAATTCGAGAAGAAATTCAGAAATAAACTGAACTAACGGCTCCAAAATCAAGCACTCTGTTCCGATGGGTAGTTTTGCAAGCATCTTCAAAGCGGAGACGTATGCCATCTGTCTAGGTCCAGTGATGAACTAAGACAGATATTTCCGGAATATGCTAATTCTCATTCTAAGCTACAGTTCGGTGGCACTCAAGGCTCTACATCATCTTTATAAGAGGTAGTGGGTTTAGTTAGATTAAATTAAATGGTTATCCGGAGGGAGGACCCACTTGGGCGAAAAAATCAAATGCATCCCTTATGATACTATTGCAAAGGAAAAAGGAGGGAAAGAACAGGACGGAGGGCGCAAGTGGTGGTGTGTATAATGACCAAAGAGTGAGTGAATGACGGTTATGTTAACCGCTTCATGCTACTGGTGAAGTTCATTTGGTAGCTAATATGCAGGCGCAACAAAGAAGTGAAAGCCAAGATGCTTAAATCTTTTACTCGCGCGAGCAGAACATCTAAGGAGTAGATGCTGAGATGGTTGCACCTCATTCTTCAGACAGCTGCCAAAAATAGGAACTCGAAGTATTGTCGAGACTCATGGTATGCATACCTCGCAAGCAATGCCCGCTAAAAGTACCTACAAAATTCGAGACCTGAAGCTTTATTAAACTGCGAAGCTCCCTCGAGCGCCTCCAAATCGCCCGTAACCAGAAGGATCTCGCACCCTTACAAGTTTTTGTACTTGTCTAGTATTTACTGAACCCCTTTCCAGGGGAAGATCAGTGGCGGTCAAGGAGATCCCAATTCTCTCACTTTGCGCGGAAATTTCCTCGCAGGTCTTCTGCCTAGCTAGCTCATCCGTCTAGCGGTTTCCTCCAATATCACTATGAACAGATACACAGTTGAACCTACCATAGAAGAGTTCGGATGTCAACGAAAGAAAAGACATACATATCTCGACCACTTTCGAGGGCACCATCATCGAGCCTATGACCGTAATTGCCGCTTCGCTAACGGAGTAAATATTTACTTCTGTGACGGAGACAGATTGAAAGATATGTACATATATACATATTTAATTTGCGCTTACACTCTTTTGGATCTTTGGCCGAGCTCTTCCTCCTGTGATGTGCGAGTTGATGTTGTTCCACAAAATGAAGGAACCGCTCCCAACGGCAGATATTTTCCATGAGAAGCGAGTGTTATTAGAAAAACTTTTTCTTCATTTTGGTACTTCAGGGAGGTTTGAACCTACGCACTCCCGAATGGTAAGCACGTACAAACCTATTCGACTCTGGCGCCTGCCGTAGAGGTTTAAAAATATTAAAAAAATTATCGTCGCTGCATTACACGTAAAACTCTTACATTTATTTGATTTCTCAGCGTTAAGTGTCTTGCGATTTTATGTGTCGTTTCATCCCTAAAAGTAATTATATAACTATTTAAAAATTTTAACCATGGGGCTACACACTACGCAAATCGAAATCAGACAAAACTAAGAACACTATTTTGCCATACCTATTCAAAATATTTATTACTTACAACTTTCCTTCCACAGATGCGGTTGCGATGAGTGCGTCACCTCCCAAGAAACCGACTCACTGCGGCACTCCCAATCGCGCATCAACGCCTACCGCGCGCTCTCCGCCAGCTCACTGATAGCGCTCAGCTCGCGCGATCCCGTCTTGACGGCCTTTGAACTCTCATGGGAATTGAAGCGATTGCAGGCGATGGAATCGGAATTCAGAGCGGAATATACGGTAAAGGATGCATTAAATGTAGTAAATTTTATGAGGAGCGAGAGAGAGGAAAAAAGTAAAGGAATGAAATGGAAAAAACAAACAAAAACGAGAAAAAAGCATTACTACAAAGCAAACAGCTAAAAAACAAAAAGGCAATCCAAAAATAAGATTACCACTAATGCGCACTAAGGTTGACAAAATGGGAAGGCTTTGACTATTGTTTGATTTGTTTAGACGCTTTTTACGAACCTACACACACACACACACGCATGCTGATATTTGTAGTTGTAGTATTATTTGTACATAGAAAATGTGTGGGTGTGTATGTAATGTGCGCCGTTTTTTTATTTTTGTACTTTTTCATCCATAGGAAATGCGTGTAGGCGTGCAAGAATTTGTCTCATCATTATTGGATCACGCGCGCACTTCAACCGAACTGGAGGTAATGCTTAACTTCAATCACGAGCCGACAACTGACATTTGGATGCCGGGGCAGCGACAAACTTTGGAGCGCCTAAAATTGGCCATACGCTACAAACAGAAGGCGGTAAGTGTGTGTGTATGTGTGTGCGCTATATCAATGCACTCCGAGTTGGTTATGCATCTGTTTTGGGTAAATAAATTAAATTTGCACTTTTCTTGTTCTTCTTTTCTTCCTTCTTAATCTCCTACTTGTCTCGCACAACTTCAACCACCATAGTTTGTGGCACATCCGAATGTGCAACAGCTGTTGGCGGCCATTTGGTATGAGGGATTGCCTGGTTTTAGGCGCAAACAAGCCTCTCAACAGATCATGGACGTAGTGAAGTTGGGCACTATGTTTCCCATTAACAGTATGAACTATCTGCTGGCGCCGGACTCTGATGCAGGCAAATTCATGAGGAAGCCATTTGTGAAATTTATATCGCACTCCTGTTCGTATATGTTCTTTTTGAGTAAGTCCGAAGGGGTGTAGTTTTTGAAGCGCAGAAGTTGCGAATTAATATATTTGTGGTTATTAAATGTGTCGTTTTGCAGTGCTTTTGGGTGCAGCTTCATTGCGTGTGGTTGATCTCGCCTTCGAGCTTTTGGCATTTCCTTGGATGTTGGCCATGTTGGAAGATTGGCGTAAGCACGAGCGTGGTTCGCTGCCGGGACCCATTGAATTGGGCATCATCACCTATATTGCCAGTAAAGCGAGAATGAAATATAAACTTTGTATAAATGCTAATTTCGATCAAACTATTATCACTATTTCAAGGTTTGGTCTTTGGCGAACTGAAAACACTTTATTCCGATGGATTGTTCGAGTATATTATGGACCTTTGGAATATTGTCGACTTCGTATCGAATATGTTCTATGTTACGTGGATACTCTGTAGAGCCACTGCATGGATTATAGTGCATGTTAGTACAGAATTTCATTATTTTTTGAGTCATTTGCTTGCTTGGCGTTTTGAAAGGATTTGCCATTGTTATACAAATTTCTTTTTAATTTTCGCTCAACACTCATTTAGATGATCACTTTACCGCCACCAAATAGCGTAATATTCATCTTCCAATATTTTGTTTGAATAATTTTTTAATAAAGTTCAGTAAAGTTTTTGCTGTAGGAAAAGCCTCCGCGGCTAGACTACGCGAAAACTGAAAATAACTCGGTGATTAAAATTTACGTGGACAGTCAAGCAGCAATAAAAGCAATAACCTCAAATTGTATTAAGTCCAAAAATGTCCACCGGAGCAGGAAAATGCTAGCCGCAAATAAAAAGCTGCACATCTATTGGGTGCCTGGTCACAAAGGCATTATGGAAAACTAAATTGTAGATGAGCTAGCTAAAAGTGATGTTAACCTACCTTTTGAACAAGCAAATGACATACAAAACCCGTTAAATATAAAATGCAATGAAATGGACAACTGCATGAAAAACCAAGCGCATGCTAGGTGAACTAATCTGACCACATGCAAAACAGCAAAAGTCATATGTAGAACTAACGACAAAAAACGGACTCAATTCGTATTTTCGCTCCAGCGAAAGGACTGCAGACCTATTACAGATATGCTAACAGGACATAATCTATTGCCTGCCCACGCTTACAAGATAGGGATTGCTAGGAAGGACAAATTTGGGAAATGCTGAGAGGATACAGAGGAAACTTTCGAGGACCTTCTTTGTCTGCCTAGATTTTCTTAATAGAGGTCAGTCTACATCTGTTATCGCTAGGGACCAAAAGGTATATGCGTGGCTTAATGCCAACCGGGTTGATCTAACCTTTGGTTGGTTGGTTGGTTTAAGGGTGACCCCGCATCGGAGTGCCACATAGACCGCACGTTGGGTCCGTTGTGTTGCCCTAGAGCTCATTATGTTATATGATTTCCCCACCTAACCGAGATTTTTATTGTAGATTTTCGTCAAAGATATTAATTCGTTTCGAGAATTTGATGAGAGATTCGATTTTCACGTCCGAGAGTACTGAAAGATTGTCAATTGTTGGAGAGCCTAGAAGAGCGAGTCGACTTCTGGCTAGACCGGGACAACTGCACATCAAATGTCTGCTCGATACTTCCTCATCTTCGTCCTCGCAGTATCTGCACAGGTCGTTTTGAGGAACCCCGAGCCGACGTGCGTGAGTGCCCAAAAGGCAGTGGCCGGTGATAAGAGATATTATATGCCTTAGTTCGTGTTTCGAAAGACTTATAAGAGTTTTTGTCTGTTTCAGATTGTAGGATGGCCAGATTTGTCTGGTCGTAACGCAAGTAGTTTCCACTCGCCACCTCCGATCAGGAATGCTGTGAAATTCTCGATCGATGAGCATTTTACATGTTGAGAGCGGAATGTGGATTGTGGATAAGTTACTCACATTTGATTGCGCAGCTCCAGCTCTTGCGAGCTCGTCAGCTTTGCAGTTACCTTCGAATCCACTGTGAGCCGGTATCGAAATAACTTGGACAGAATTCTAAACGCTTATCTCGTTAAGAGATAAGAGACAGGATCGAACCACATCTGAGTGGGTATAAGAGGAGCTGAGTGCTCGAACGGCCGCTTGACTGTCGGTGAAAAAGCGGATATTCTCTAGTGATATTCTATTTTCTAAGAGAGTTTTCGCAGCATACTAGATAGCGCATACTTCCGCTTGGAATACACTACAGTAGTCGGGTAATCTTAATGATAGATTGATGTGAGGGGAATTGGAAAAGATTCCAAATCCCACTTTTCCGTCTTGTTTTGAACAATCTGTATATATAATCAGAGGGCCATCGATTTCGGTAAGATTTGTCTTCCATTCTTCCCTGGTTGGGAGTGAACAGGAGAATAGCAAGGGTGGTGATGGAAGACCTACATGATAGTCTATGTCGGAAGAGATAACAGTGTTCCTGTTCTGTATGGCCGAATGGCCAAGATACTTATTCCATTTCGATATAGCATTCATGCGTGTCGCTGCTTTCGCTGCAATCGCTTTGCCAGCCAGATCGCTAGGGAACAAGTGAAGCAACGTATTTAGAAACCTAACCTTTAGTAAATAAAAAAATAATTTTGAGGGACGAGAATCTTTATTTTGAGTTTTATGCGCTCCATTGCTTGTCTCGTTTTCTACTGCAGCTGTCTAGTTCGCAAGTGTCTCCAGATAGGATGATTAACTTTGTACACGCAATATACAGTTAAATTACTACAGCACTGGAATTGATTAAAAAGTTGCAAAACTGGAACAAAAAAAATGTAACAAATTAAATTAAGTTAATAAGAGTATTACAAAAATTTCGAGTTTGCGGTTTTATAACTCACCGAGTTTTGTATAATTATGAGCAATTTTCAAGTGGCTTAAAAATCGCTTTGACTTAAAAACGTTTTTTTTTCTGAAAAATATCGGGTATATGTTATGGAGAGAGTACACAAGAACGCTCTTGGAAATTTTCAAAAAATGTTAATCAAAAAGTCTAAAAATTTGTTGATTTTTTTTTAAATAAAAATAAATAAATAGTACGCGCCAATTATTCTGGTGTTTGGCCGAGCTCCTCCTCCTATTTGTGGTGTGCGTCTTGATGTTGTTCCACAAATGGAGGGACCTACAGTTTCAAGCCGACTCTGAACGGCAGATATTTTTATGAGGAGCTTTTTCATGGCAGAAATACACTCGGAGGTTTGCCATTGCCTGCCGAGAAGCGACCGCTATTAGAAAAATGTTTTTATTAATTTTACTTTTACCGAGACTCGAACCAACGACCTCTCAGTGAATCCCGAATGGTGATCACGCACCAACCCATTCGGCTACGGCGGCCGATTTTTTTTAAGTCTACACAAAAATGAAGACTTGGATTCATGTGGTTTTTGTAGGAGAATGAAATATACTACTGTGGGCAAAAAGTAAGGTGAATTTATTTGTCAAACTTCGCGGGATTAAAATTTGGCTATAGTTATTTTTTTCGTGAGTTGGCAGCACTGTTGATAACATCTGGGCCAACTTTCATGTGAATGTCATTATCAGTAATATATTTACGCTTGTGTTTACCAAACGATTTTTACAATGTCTGATTTGATTGAGCAGAGAAGTGCCATCAAATTTTGTTTGCGGAATGAAATTTTGGCTGCGGAAACGTTTAGCATGCAGAAAGCATTTGGTGACTCCACCATGTCGCAGAAAAATGTTTATAAGTGGTACAAAGACTTCAAAGGGGGTCGAGAACGTGTTGATGACTTGGAGCGCTCCGGACGACCATCGACGTCAACAGATGACCAACACGTCAATAAAGTGAAAGAGTTACTGCTCAAAAATCGTCGGTTGACTGTTAAAGACCTTACTTATATGATCGGAGTATCAGAAGTATCTGTAAAAACCATTTTGAAAGACCGTTTTGGCCTACGAAAAGTCAAATCTCGTTTGGTATCGAAAATTCTTAATTTCTTGGAAAAATGTCGTCGCGTTGATGTGTGTGAAACAATGCTTTCAGACTATCAGGACAAGCTCAAATGCATCATTACGGGAGATGAGACTTGGATTTATGCTTACGACCCTGAAACAACCGACCAATCAAGCGAATATCGTGCTAAAGGTGAGGCCAGACCGAAAAGAGCACGTCAAAGTCGTTCAAAAATAAAGGTCATGATGACAGTTTTTTTCGATTTTCGTGGTGTGATGCACTATGAATTCCTTCCACCTTGCCAAACTGTTAAAAAGGAATATTATTTGAGCGTTATGCGTCGTTTACGTGAAGCAATTCGTCTAAAAAGACCAGAATTATGAGCCAACAACTCTTGGGTTTTTGCATTACGATAATGCACCGTCTCACACTGCACTCGTCCTTCGTGACCATTTCGCCAAAAATTCCACGCATATCGTTCCGCAACCACCGTATTCGCCTGATTTGGCTCCGTGTGACTTCTGGCTCAAGAGATCACTCCGGGGAACGCGTTTCGAGTCGATTGAGGAGATAAAAGCTGAATCGAAGAAGGTGCTGATGGCTATACCGTAAATGGACTATTTGGCATGTTTCGGGGATTGGAAAAATCGTTGGCATAAGTGTATTTCATCGAGAGGGGATTATTTTGAAGGGGATGAAATTGATTTACAAGAATAAATAAAGATTTTTCATTTTACAACCAAATTCACCTTACTTTTTGCCCACAGTGGTATATCGTACATAAAATTAAATACCATCTTGATCAAAAAGTTCCCGGAATATATTCAGAAATTTCGAAATACAATTTTATTCCCCAGCGTTTGATTTTGCTTTCGAAACATTTCTGGAACTCTATTTTCGGTATAGCCATAAGAATCATCTCTGATTTTTTAGTACATCTTTATGGCTGTTAAAATGGGTTGTCTGTAGTGGTTGCAAAATCCACGAGTTTTTTCACGAAATGCTTCATTTAAACGATAAGACGTCTCATAATGCCCAAATAATAGTCCTCATTAGCTGTCTGGTTTCTTGGCAAAAATTCGAGGTGTGCAATACCGTTATAATCGATAATTAACAAAAACAGTGAGCATCGATTTTTTTGTTACACTGCAAATGATGTGGTTTTCTGATCTTCTCCACTGACTCGCCTGATATCTAGATTGCATGTCGTGCTCATAAGCCTCACGTTTCGAGTAATACTGTTGTTGGGTCGAACTCAGCCTTAGAAATTTTGTCTTTGCCGATATCATTGCTATCCCGTTTTTGCATGAAATTCAGGTCCTTTGGTATCAACTTTGCGGCGGCAACACGGCGCAAACCCAAATCATGAACTATAACGCACTAAACGGGTTCATAAGCAATTTTGTAAACTTCTGCCAGCTCACTGATGTTTAATTTGCGGATATTGGTCAACTTTTCTTTCACTTTATTGATGGTTTCATCAGTTTTCGTCGTTAATGGCCTGCCACTATATTCGACATCCTCGCCACGGTCTCCTTTGAAGAATTCATCCCACTGTTTTCTTTAGAGTATCATTACCGAAATAGTTCTCCAACAGTTTTAAGGTTGTCGCATTGTTGAGCCCATTTTTAACGCAGAATTCAATACAAACTCGTTGCTTCAATTTCAAATTCCATTTTTACAATTTAAAAAAATCGAAAACACGTGCAGAGGTAGATTTACTCAAGACGACGTAACTTTTACAAAAATCAAGCAACGGCGCTGAAACTTTGCCCACAGTAGTATATTCATCAAAAAAAAGTTCAAATTAAATAAAAAAACAAAAAAGTTGCCAAAACTAATCAATAAGTCAGGATTTTTTTGTTTTTTTCACAATATTTGGTTTAAATGGAAGAACAGGGCATCCAATACGTTATTTATTTTGTTTTACTTCATTTCTCAACATAAAGTACAAAAATGTCCACTCATTTATATGCAATGAAAAAAAAACATCAGAGAACTCCCACCGCAACTTAAATGATACAGTTAAAACTATCGCTATTTCAGGCGCAAGTTTCCACAAATGAGATTGTATTTTTGGAATGCAAGTGTTTGTAGAGGTAGTTTGTCATAAAGTAATATTAAATTTTATGTGCGCTATTTCTTTTATTAGCCATGGGACCGCGTACTGAGGGCAGCAAATGTAAATGATAGAATAACCTGTAATAAGTCTTTCGTAAGTGCAAGGAATAGAAGTAAGAGATTGCAGTTTGTGCGTGATCATCTAAATAGAACCGCAGAATTTTGCAGGGCCGTACTTTTTGCAGACGAGGTATGTCATGAGTAGAACTTATTTAGACCAGATGGTAACCTTTTATATGGCGCGGGACAAATACAGATCTCAAACTCCAAATAGAGTTCGAAATTTGGCCCTTATCGAAGAAACAATGAAAGTTTGTTTACAACTTCTACAAGAAAATTTGATTCAAAGCGCCAGAAAATTACAAATTGAAGATGACTTTCGCTTTCATCAAGATAACGACCCTTAGCACAAGTTACAGATAATATAAACATGGCTAATGTACCTATAATATAATTGTCCCCACATTATGGAAACTCCTGCACGTCATCGAACGGATTTGAACGTCATCGAAAATTTGTGGTCGGTTTGGTAGACAAATATGACATCCACAACAAATTTCATCTCAAAACGGAGATACTTAAAGAGCGGATCCAAATTAGCCCAACAAAGTAATAAATGCCTAAAGTTGATTTTTTTTAAGCTGCGGCATAAATGCTCTGGTTTTTGTGCATTTCAATGAAATGGACTTAGATTTTGACAAATCCAATAAAACAAAATAAATGAGATGTCTGCAGTGAGTAACCCATTTGTTGACCAAATTTAGGTATTACTGCATGAGGTAAGCTACATACTCAAACACCCTTTCCTAACAATTAATGCATTTGCGTAGATATTTCTCCCTGACAAGCCCTTTTTGTCTAATAAATTCTTGAAAAAAACGGGAAGCGTAAAGTTGGGAGACTATCCTTATGAAGAGTACTCTTATTCGCCTGCATTTGAAGAGAGATACCACTCTGCCTTGCCGTGACCGTTTTGTCGCTCAGCATCGAATAAATGGTTCTGTTGACAAACCTCTGACTTATGCCTAAATATTTTCACTAGGAATTTTCAAAATGTAGCTATTTGGCAACTCTGAAGGAATATTATGCTAAGAGTGAAGCATTAAATCTTGTTTTTATGAGCTCTCAAACCCCTTCGAAAACCCAATACAGTGCATAGTTTTCGGTCCATGGGGTGACTTCATACAACAAAATTAATTTAAAAATTCTGGTTATCATCACATACTCTGTGTCCAAAAAATAAGGTGACATTGTATTTATTTTGAAAATTCTTTATTTATTCTTCCAAATCAATTTCATCCCCTTCAAAGTAATCCCCTCCCGACACAATGCACTTATGCCAACGTTTTTTCCAATTTTCGAAACACTGGTTGTAGTCACTTTCCGGGATGGCCTTCAGTTCCGTCTTCGTTGCGGCTTGAATCTCCTCTATCGTGTCAAAACGGTGTCCCCGGAGCGGTCTTTTGAGCCTGCTGAACAGCCAGAAGTCGCACGGTGCCAGATCAGGTGAATACGGTGGTTGCGGAACGATATGGGTTGAGTTTTTGATGAAATGATCACGAATTACGAGTCCAAAAAATTCAATGTTTTCGGTACCAGTCGAGATTTGACGCGCTTGAGGCCCAAAACATCCTTCAAAATGGTATTGACTGAGCCTTTCGATATGCCAACATCATCAGCAAGGTCTCTAATCGTTAATCGACGGTTTTTCAACACCAAATCTTTGATTTGTTGGACGTGAGCTTCGTCAGTTGAGGTTGATGGTCGCCCAGGACGCTCTTCGTCTTCGACACTTTCACGACCGGCTTGGAACTCACTATACCACTTGTAAACATTTTTTTTAGACATAGCCTCATCACCAAAGGCTTTCTGCACCATCCTCAACGTATCCGAAAATTGATTCCGCAAACAAAATTTAATGCAAATTCTTTGCTCAACAAATTTCGACATTGCAAAAAACGAGAAACTCACTTTTAGCAGCTCACAAAACGACGCGTATCTCAAACAGTAAATGAATATTTCACATGAAATTTGACATAGATGTCACTCACAGTACTACCAACCTAAAAAAAAAAAGAATTCTCCTAATCCTTCAAAGCGCGCAGTTTAAAATCAAATGTCACCTTATTTTTTGGACACAGTAGTATGTAAAAATCGCACAACGCTGTAAAACACGGTGAGGAAATAAATATATTTTTTTTATTTTCTAGGGAAAAATTTCATATGAACACGAAACTAAAGTAATTCTGTATACTCAGTTTTTCAGTTTCTCATAAATTATTATTTTTTATTTTAATTATATCCTTGACAAGACTCTTCAATCGAAAAAGGCTCTGGGTTGTTGTTTTTGGGCCGTCCCATATGATGTCAGCATCTGCTAGTTCGCGCAACATCGACTTTCTCCAAGTGTTTTTTGGTCGACCGCGAACTCTGCTACCTTTCGGGTTCCAATCCAGTGCCAATCTGGTGATGCTATCTGGTGGTTTTCTCAATGTGTGACCTATTCATCGCTACTTTCTGCGCTTGATTTGTCTAAGGATGGGTCCCTCGTTCGTCAATCTCCACAGTGCGTCGTTACTGATGTTGTTTGGCCAGAATATTCTGTTGATGAAAGATTGTAGTCTCTGTGTGATGGTGTTAGAGACCAGCCATATTTCGCTTCCATACAACAATACTAATTTCAGACAAGAGCTGAAAAATCGCAGTATAGTGCGCCTGGAGATATGAAAACTCGCACATATTGTATGCATTCGCCCGAATACCGCCCTTGCTTTGTCAGAAAGTCACGGATGTTGCCGTTATGAAGCATCGCCAGCTCATAGTTCTCGTAAAAGGCCCCGATGAGGCGGATAATTTTTCTAGTCAGCGCTAGCCATATTGAGTCTAGGTTGATTGTGTCAAATGCCTTCTTGAAGTCGACGAGCAGCTTTAGAGCGGGGAGCTCCACTCAATTAATTGCTCTACTATGATGCGAAAGAGTGTGAGGGCGAAATTCAGCTTGTTCGCTCCTTAAGAAACGTTTGATAAATTGGAGTCTGCCTTGTATCATCGTGGCTAGAATTATGTAGGTGGTGTTTAGCAGGGTTATTCCTCGCCAGTTAGCGCAGTCACGCAAATTGCCTTTGTAGGGCAGCTTCACGATGATGCCTTTTGTTCAGGACGAAGACAGCTTATCATTGTCCCGGACAGCGATGATGTGGGGATGCAGAATTTCCGCTGAAATTTGCGGGTTGGCGATAAGTAGTTCTGGCTGTATGCCATCTCTACCCTTGGTTTTGTTTAGCTTATGTTACCTGATCCCTGATCTACGCTAAACAAAGACAAGACGTTGTTGCTATTTTGCTGCTGGTTGTTGTGCTGCCCACTTCGAAGTTAGTTTCACTGTTAAGAGCTATGTTGCTGATTGCTTCAAATTTTGTATAGGACTTTGAAATTTCAAAGAAGTAAATTTTCCAAAAATTGTTTTTACTTGCTTTCATTATGATATTAATATAAATATGAAGCGAAAGAGAATGAAAGCTACTAAAACGGATGCTTGCTTTCTTTGTGCCTTAACAAATATGAGGGGTGCCTTTTATTTGTCGGGATTTGGCAACCCTGGTGTTGAAATCTGGCAACTGACAGCTGCATCGCAAAGTTTGACATTTTTTGGCTTTTACGTACTCAGAACGTTTTGAAATACCAGCGCTATTTGTGTTGTTTACAGTAACTTAAAAGATTCATCTCGGTCCAAAAATGGAATTAAATCATGAACATTTTCGTGCGATTATTTTTTACAACTTTCGACGTCGATTAACTCAGCAACATTGCATGGATGAACTTAATTCATTTTTTGGCGATGAAGCTCCATCAAGGACCAGTGTTTATCGATGGTATGGTGAACTCAATCGTGGTCGTAGTTCACTCCAAAACGAATTTCGTGAAGGTCGTCCAAAATCAGTTGTTGTTCCGAAAACCATTGATGCTGTGCGCGAACTGATATTGCAAGATCGTCATGTGACCTATCGTGAGATTGAGACAATCTTAGGCATTAGTGGGACCAGCATACATTCAATATTGCATAAACATTTGACTGTCAAAAAAATTTGTTCGCGTTGGATCCCACACAATTTGTCAATCGCTCAAAAAAAGGCTCGTGTCCATTGGTCGAAGGAAATGCTCAAAAAATATGATCGCGGGGCTTCGAAACACGTCTATGACATCGTGATGGGTGATGAATCATGGATTTACGCGTATGAGCCCGATAGTAAACAGCAGTCGACTGTATGGGTGTTTCAAGATGAGCCAAATCCAACAAAAGTTGTTCGCGCACGAAGCACTTCCAAGCAAATGGTCGCCTGTTTTTGCGGAAAAACTGGACATGTCGCAACCGTACCACTAGAACAACGCAGAACAGTAAATTCTGAGTGGTACACAACCATTTGTTTGCCAGTTGTCTTCCAAAAAATTAGGAAAACCAATCGCCAAAGACGGATCACTCTTCACCAGGACAATGCGGGCTCTCACACATCGGCTCAAGCAACTGCATTTTTGAGCACCCAATACATCGAATTAATGGGTCATCCGCCGTATAGTCCTGACTTGGCACCGAATGACTTCTTTTTATTCCCGTACGTAAAAAACAAACTGAGAGGTCAACGTTTTTTGACACCTGAAGAAGCGGTTGCGGCATTCAGAATGCATGTTTTGGAGGTACCTCATTCAGAGTGGCAAAAGTGCTTCGACAATTGGTTCAAACGCATGCAAAAGTGTCTAGACCTTTATGGAGAACATTTTGAAAAACAATGAAGTGATTTTCGATGATTAAAATTTGTTTTTGTTCTCTAATCCCGACATATAAAAGGCACCCCTCGTATAGACTTTTTGTGGTACCCACTGCGCATACTTTATTTTATTGGAAAAAAGTTCAGTTCTTCAGTGCAATTTGTTCTTTAAGCTTTTATAAAATAGCAAAAATAATGATATTTAGATGTGTGCGACTACCCTCAACATATATTTTTTCAAAACAATTCATTCATAATTCCGTTATTTTCATTTATATATTTCCGCTATTACAGCGCGATTTGTGGTATCGCGGCATCGATCCATACTTTCCACGCGAACACTGGCATCCCTTTGATCCGATGTTGCTTTCTGAAGGCGCTTTTGCTGCCGGTATGGTCTTCTCGTATTTGAAGTTGGTGCACATCTTCTCCATCAATCCACATTTGGGACCATTGCAAGTTTCTTTGGGCCGGATGATAATCGATATCATAAAATTCTTCTTCATCTACACTTTGGTATTGTTTGCTTTCGGTTGTGGACTCAACCAACTGCTGTGGTACTATGCTGAATTGGAGAAGAACAAATGCTACCATTTGCATCCAGATGTGGCAGACTTCGATGACCAAGAAAAAGCCTGTACTATTTGGCGACGATTTTCAAAGTAAGAGCGGGAAAAAGTTAAATATTTTAGCAATTAAGAAAATTCTAAATATTTACAATGCTTTTCAAATTGACTGCTTTTTAAATACAATGAAAATCAGCAAACTTAAATACCAAACTTTTTTTCAGTCTCTTCGAAACCTCACAGTCACTCTTTTGGGCTTCCTTCGGCTTAGTCGATTTAGTGTCATTCGATTTGGCTGGCATCAAGAGCTTCACCCGCTTCTGGGCATTACTCATGTTCGGCTCATACTCGGTGATCAACATTATTGTGCTCCTCAACATGCTCATCGCTATGATGTCCAATTCATATCAAATTATTTCGGAACGCGCAGATGTAGAATGGAAATTCGCACGCTCTCAGCTGTGGATGAGCTATTTCGAGGATGGTGGCACTGTGCCGCCTCCATTCAATATAATGCCATCGGTTAAGCTATTGCGCAAGACACTAGGCAAGGAGGGGCCAAAGCGCACCAAGAGTTTTATGGTAAGTAAAATAAAGGGCTACAAATTATTTTATATAAAAATTGTAATGGGGGACAAAGGTCAGGGGTCCCAGTTTTTCAAAACACGTCCTAGTCAACTGAAATTCAAGCCTCTTCTGATGAAGTGAAATTAATTTAACACATTTTCATTCTCGTATTTTCTATATGTCCCGTCAGATATCAGACATGGGCGCAAATCTTTCTTCCTAGCATGCAACGACTCTCCATCCACAATTCCTAATACTCATCGTTTAAGTATTTTCTTTGTCTTTCTCTGTCATTGTGCCTTTTGGAACACTTTCGGAAAAATCGTCCACTTCTGCAGCTAAATTTGGCAGCCCTAATTTCAGAAAAATACTATAACTTTGTGTTCCAAATATGTTTCAGTTTTAATACAAAAATTAATTTTTTTTTTTTTTAATTTCATATCAGATCAATAAATTTATTTTTATCCTAACCTACCTCACCCGACAATAATAACTAGTCCTCCTTTTAAATAAAACAGTGAGGCATCTGGGAGTCATACCGCTTGCGATTTCAGATTGAAATAAATTGCAGGTGATTATTAACAATTTCGCATCTTGGATGGTTGTGGCTAAGTTAGATTTTGTTCAGTTGGTGGCCTTACGTCAACGCCACCGCCATAGCCATAGTCCAGCATCAGCTGTCACAATCGGCGCCAAAGTGTTGTGGAAAATCAGACATTTTCTAGTTTGCATTTCTTGAGACATTAATAAGCATCAACACACTAACATACACATATTTTTTCATCCACACACTCGCACTTCCTTTGCTAACACCGAGTCTAATACGCGCTCCATTTCATTCTTTCTTACAGCGTAAAACCAAGGAACGTTCGCAGGCGCTACACGACAAAGTCATGAAACTGCTAATACGACGTTTCGTCACGGCAGAGCAACGGCGACGTGACGACTATGGCATAACCGAAGATGATATCATTGAAGTGCGTCAGGACATTAGCTCTTTGCGTTTCGAGTTGTTGGATATTTTCCAAACCAATCGTTTCAATGTGCCCGATATTGAGAAGAAAACAGCAGGTAAGTAATAGACGGCTGTGACAATGAATTTATGAGCGCATCACCCGACGGAGTTGAATGCTTAATGTGTTTTTGCAGCTGCGGCGGCCGGCACAAAGAAGGGTAAGGTGATGGAACGACGTATACTGAAAGATTTCCAAATCGGTTTTGTTGAGAATCTGCAACACGAAATGACTGTAGGAGATGAGGGTAGCAAGGATATCTTCTCGTCGTTGGCGCGAGTGATTGGCAAGAAGAAGTCGCTGAAGTCAGGGTAGGTGCAAACAAGCAATCAGTGAGTAACTTTAAAATGTTTATTTATCTCACTTGCAGCGAAAAGGACTGGAATGCAATTGCACGACAGAATACAATGACCGCAGATCCGATTGGCTCCAAGCGTTCCTCCATACAGCGCCACAGTCAGCGCAGCTTGCGGCGCAAGATCATCGATCAAGCGAATGAAGGTCTCAGGATGAACCAGAATCAGTTGATTGGTGCGTACAGTTGCTTTCTTTTTAGAGAATATGCGCTCTTGCAGCAAATAAAGTTTGATTTCCAAATCTACTTTTAGAAGCGCACAAACCTTCCCTGAACTCTAGTCGCTTTTACTACGTTTTAAAAAATTTTCTTTCTTATCTTTCCTTTCCGCATAGAATACAATCCCAACTTGGGCGACGTGACACGTGCCACACGTGTCGCATACGTAAAGTTCATGAAGAAGAAGATGGCCGCTGACGAAGTGGGAGCTGCAACCACCACTGCAGATGCCGAAGCTACGACAAGTGCCACTATCAAGGATGAGAAAGCTGCAGAAGTATGTACAAATACTGTTCTTATACCTAAATAATCGCTTATTTCATATTTTTCATTCAAATTTAGTCAAAACCTGATGAAGCGAAAACTGCTGGTGATGCCAAGGCCGATACCGTCTCGAAAGCCTCAAGCTCGGATGACAAACCCAAAGATGGCAAGCCAGGTGATGGCAAACCAACTGCACCTGCACCACCCGGCAAGCCAGCAGCTGGCGCCAAGCCAACCGATGCTGCAAAGAAGGACGAAGCAGCCAAGCCTGCTCCAGGCGCTGCAGGTGCTGCGGCTAAACCAGCGCCAAGTGCTGCCAAACCTGATGCGAAGAAGGAAGATGGTGCCAAACCCGCTGGTGCCGATGCTAAGCCCGCAACTGCCGCCAAACCTGGTGATGCCGCTGCCGCTAAACCAGCTGTTGCTAAGCCTGGTGAAGCTACAAAGCCCGAAGCTGCTGCCAAGAAAGAGGATGCTGCCAAAACTGAAGCCGCAAAACCAGCCGCTGCAGCAGGTGCCAGTGCGACCGCCAGCGCTGCGAAAGGTGCTGCACCAGCTGCACCCGCGAGTTCTAAACCGGATACAACTGCTACAACTGGCACAAAACCAGCGGAGGCGGGAGCGCCGGCTACTACAAAAGCTGCTGGTGGTAGTAGCGGTGGTGATGCTGCGGGTGGTACGGGGGCGACTGCCAAAACAGATGACAAGAAGGCTGATGAAAAGAAGGCTGACGAAACGAAGGGTGATGAAAAGAAGGGTGACGAAAAGAAGGGTGATGAGAAGAAGGCCGATGAAAAGAAGGGCGACGAAAAGAAGACCGACGAGAAGAAACCGGACGACAAGAAAGCAGCAGCACCAGCACCTGCTAAGCCGGTTATTAAAGTGGGTCAAAGTAGTGCGGCTGCCGGCGGTGAACGTGGCAAATCCACAGTCACGGGTCGCATGATATCCGGTTGGCTATAAGGCGAGAAGATTTATGTGTACTTTTAGCCACCGATTGAAGTATTTTAAACACTGACAAACATACTTAGGCTTACTGAGCTTTGTGTGGGACAAATAAATTTATATTAAATTGAAGTCGTCTTAAGTGAAATAAATGAATTATGAGTAAAAGCGGTAAATGTATTGATCTGTTGCAGGTAGGGATAGTTCCTAGCTTTTGTGTAAGATATTATTAAATATTACTTTCATCCGCTAGTCTGAGTTTCGAGTTTGAGTGGAGTTTCAAATGGGTCTCGTACATTCACACAAGCAGGTACCAGATTATAGGTTTAAGAGCGTTGCTTAATGATATGACCAAAGCAAGTCATTCGAGCGTTCGAGTATTTGAGGAAGCCTTTTAGATCTTTCACCGATCTTAGATTCCTATGTTGCTAATAGTTTCGTTAAAGGCTAACCTGGGATACTATATGGCATGAAATGTCCCACACTCCATTACTTCTATCTGCGGGTACTGCATCGAATACTTTCACAGCTGTAGTGTTTGTATCCACTAAGACGGTATGTCCTAGCAAGCGTAGGCGCTACATTATTCGCTGCACTATGTACATGTCAAGGTGCATAGGTCCAAAAATTGACCGAGGTATCTTTTTCTCCAATACTCCAAGAGACGTTCCATCGAATAATTCTCATTGTCCCAGCTTCTGCGCCATATGTTAGGACGGGCGTGATGAGAGACTTAAAAAGTGTTCGTCGACAGGGAGCTTTACTACTCAATGGCTACTTAGTCCAAAGTAGCACTTGTTGGCGGGAGAGGCTCTCTATTGGATTTCAAGGCTGACATTATTATCGGTGTTAGTGCTGGTTCTTAAATTAGAGAAGTCTCCAACTACTTCAAAATTATAACTGCCAACAGTGAGGTGGGTATGGATACGCGAATACACCGACTATTTCCTTGGAGGATAACAGGAGGTACTTCGTCTTGACCTTGTTCAGCACCAACGCCATTCACTTTGCTTCTTTATCCAGCTTAGAGAAGGCAGAACTAACAACGCAGTTGTTAAGGGCGGATGTCAGCATCATCGGCAAGCGCCAATAATTCTACGCTATTGCAATAAATTGCGTCCAAACATAAGGTTAAGGAAGTTACAGGACAGAGAGACAACCTACTTGAAACCCCTGGGACCAAAAATCCTTTCCTTCCCCACCCTTCCCATTGATTATATATCGGGGCAGGAACATCGCACATAGAAACGTTTCAAGCGATCATAGAAATTGTTTAATCGTACTTGGCGGCAAAGTCTCTCAGACCACATATCTAACCCCGAATTTCCGCCCCTTTACATCGCAAGGTCCCCTAATCTTCTTACCATGCTTCCTACATCGCATTTCTTGAAAGACGCTGATGTCAGCCTTTGCTCTCACGAGGACATCAACCAGCCATGCGGTGTCTCTGGTGTCTCCTCATTAAAGAACCGGACATTCACGTACATGCCGTCAAATCCCAATCCTTATTTCGTTTGACGTGGTCATCATCA
Organism: Anastrepha obliqua; assembly: GCF_027943255.1. Classification (NCBI taxonomy): domain Eukaryota; kingdom Metazoa; phylum Arthropoda; class Insecta; order Diptera; family Tephritidae; genus Anastrepha; species Anastrepha obliqua. Next base: position 156,266,583 of record NC_072892.1, on the reverse strand, counting down.
GAGTAGGGAGTTCTTATACAAGACGCTGTTTTTATTTTCATTGAGAATCTTTTATAAGGTGGGTTTCAATCTCAGCGCACATTCAGCTATGCGAGGCTATTTCATCATCCCACATTAGCTCGCTACCGATTAGATGTTCGGAACCCATCCACCGGATACTTAAAAAAAACCCGAAAATTATTGTATGAGCTGCTTGAACTTTGTGCGAACTACTACTTCTATTGAATTAAATAAATTTCCATTTGTATTAGGAGCGCAACTAAGTTCTCGTTGTTTTTTGATGAAAATACAACTTTATTTCGAAAAAATCGTTACAAGGGAATCATTGAAATTATTGACCATCGCTGACTACTGCTTTTCCCATCTTTCTGGTAGATCTCGTATACCGTCGCGGTAAAACTGTTCATCTTTTGAGGCTAACCACGGATCTAGCCATTGTTTGATGCCTTCATATGAGTGGAACTGCTGGTCAGCTGGACCATGTGCCATCGATCGGAACAGGTGATAATCGGACGGCGCAATATCTGGAGAATATTGCGGGAGGGGTAGGATTTCCCATTTCAGTGTTTCTAGTTAGGTTTTAACGGGTTTGGCAAAGTGAGGCCGAGCGTTGTCATTCTGTAGAATCACTTTTCATGCCTCTCCGCGTACTACGGGCGCTTCTCGCGCAGTACTTGGCTCAATCGCATCAACTGAAGTCGATACCGATACCCATGGTTGGATGAATGGTTTCGCTTGGTTTTAACAGTTCATAATAAATAACACCAACTTGGTCGCACTAAATACATAGCATAACCTTCGCAGCGTGAATATCCGGCTGAGGCAACTACGTAGAATCATGACCGGGCAGTTCCCATGACTTTCTTTTCTTTGGATTGCTGTAATGAATTTGTTTTTCATCACCCGTCACGATGCGATGAAGAAAACCCTTCCCTTTTTGCGTCTGGAGCAGTTATTTACAATCGAAAAAAGAAAAAACCCCGTTCAACATCCCTTGGCTTCAACTCATAAGGAACCCAAGTCCCCTGTTTCTGAATCATTCCCAAAGCATGCAATCGCTTGGAAATGGATTAGCGGGTAACTCCTAATACTGAAGCAAGCTCTTCTTGCGTTTGACACGGATCCTCATCGAGCAAAGCCTTCAATACTGCGTCTTCGAAGGTTTTGGTCTTCCTTCACGTGGCCTCTCGTCAACATTAAAATCACCGTCTTTGAAGCGATGTAACCAATGTCGGCTTGTTGTTTCACTTAAAGCAGCATTTCCATAAACGTTTTGTAGCTCTCGATGCGCTTCAGCCGCCGTTTTTTGAATGAAAGAGGAAAATCAACACTTCCCGCAAATGACGATTAGTCGGACATTTGAACAAAACCAAAAGTATATGATACCAAAACAAAATCACTAATGTGTCGAAGCAGTTTGTTTACCACAAGTCTATGCTTGATTTATGACATTTACGTTATTTTAGAATCCACTAGCACACACTGCTGGCGGCATCTATTGACAAACAGCAGGAACTTAGTTGAGAGTACCAAACAGTAACAAATTTCAAGTGCACAGAGATCACTAGACAGTTAAACTAAATTTCTGTTCATTAAAAAGTAGTTTTAAAAAAGGCCCATAATTTTAGACTGAATGCTCAGGTCGCAATAATGCTACTCAAAATCATCTCAAGCATAAATTTATTTTTGGGATGAGTAGAAAATTGATTTTTATATAAATTTAAAATTACCTATTTTTCAGATCTGGAGAATTCAATGGATAGTAAACCAATTCATAGAGGAAATTCTTCAGTTTGGCCGTCGATTTCATCGTTGAATACTTCGGTTCGTTGACGTGATTGTTGCTCGAGATGCAGAAAAATAGAAATCCACAGGATGTGGATAGATTTTTAAAACCGAAATGTTCGTACAAAATCGTATTGATCCATTTAATGGAAGCTTATAATATCTATTATTTCATGTAATTTTACTTTTGTTCTGGAACTTCAACTCGTTGTTGGGTACTCAGCAATATCGAAAACATGAGCACGTGGATGGTAGAAAGAGCTTAAAGTGTACCTGCTTTGCTTCATTTCAGCCATCCTCGTTTCAGCCATCCCCTATGGCGCTGATGAAAGCATTGAAAAAATTATATTCTTAACTATAAAAATTAAAAAATACTAATATATAAAAATTATTAATAATAAAAAAAATCACTAGACATTTATCGCCGCTTAAGTATTACAGAGATAATTAAGTGGTGGCATGTATAGATCTGTATGGAGCAGCATGAGCAATTTTTGAGGATGAGGTAATTTGGAACGGTGGCATTACTTTTCAACTCTTTCTTCGATTTAAAAGGTTAGCGAAGGCATAATTACAATTGGCGAACCATGGATTTATAGAAACCGCATCGAAGCAAATTCTCAAGCTTCGGAGCCAAAGCTCAACTGAGCCAACTGAGCCAAAACTCATAATATCAGGATGTGGTTTCGAATCTCTAAGCATGAAAGACCAAATCATAGAATCTTACAGGTCATTGGACCCTTGTAGGTCACTGGAAAGTAGGCCATTCGCAGAAGCTGTGAAGCGGAAGGGGGAAAGAAAGTCTCTTCTGCTATCTATGCGAATACTTAGGTTTAGCTAGAGCAGGCTTTCCTACAGCAAATTAATGAAATCTCAGACGCGGAGATAAAAAGTTTGCTGTTGTACTTGGACCTCACTAAATGGATCTGACTTAAAAAAAACAAAAAGACATCATCACACGAGAAGAATGCTAGTAAAACGGCGCTTTTCGCTAATTACGAATATTTCAACAGAACCAGTTTTTCGAAATTTCTTCACCAATCTTTGAATTGCCGACTTGTTCGGACGATTTTTTCCATAAAACAAATCACGAATTTTACGATGTTTTGTTCTAAAAGATCGACCATTTTCATAATAGGTTTCAAGAATTTTAACGCCTGCCTACTTGCCAGGTGCCAAAGGGAACATAAAAAAGGTACTGTCTAAGAATTATTAACTACTGTCATCCAGGCGTCACTTTTGAAAGACCCTTTTTAATGTCTTAACTTGATTCCACTGAATAATTTTGAACGAAATTATAGTACTTTTTGGATTCCGCTCTCATAGAAAGTGCAAACAGCGACCATCATAACATTTAATTGGCTTACCTAAAATCAGTGAAAGAGAGAAAATAATGTTCATTAAAAGTAAAACTAGTTGCTGTTTTTGTTGTGGCAGCTTATGAACTCCTGCTCAGAATGGAGACGCCACCAACCATCAAGCGTCGTCGTCACTATCATCCAACGGTAGGGCTACATAGTAAGTAGGGCGATTTGCGTGTTAGACGAAAAGGTTAAATAAAGTCAGCATATGAAGAGGGATTAATGTTTTGCGGGATATCTGCACATTTCGAAGTATACCCTATGATCAGAAAGTACCGGGAATGTTTAACAAAACAGAGTTAAATTTTTGGCAAATTTATTTTATCTCCTTCAAAATATTACCCGTCTGATGCATGCACGGAAATCTCCTTCTACGAAGTGGTAACTTCAACTTGGGAAACGAGAAGAAGTCGCACGGGACCATATCAGGTGAATACTATACTTGTACGATAGTATTTACTTGGTGTTTAGTCAAATAATGCAGCACAATTTGGCGATGGCGCATTATCATCATGCAAAATCCAAGAATTGTTTGCCAACATTTCCGGCCGTTTGCGACGTACAGCATCTCACGCTTCAAAACGGATAAATAATGTTCTCTATTGACTGTCTGGCCCGATGGAAGGTACTCATGTCAACATCACCTTACCGGTACTTTTTGATCATAGGGTAAGCTTTCTCAGAGTACTTCAGAAACCTTAAAATTTATTTGAGAATAGTCAATTGTACGTCTGAGATCGTACTACCATTACCATCGTAGTAAATTGCGCGCAAAAGGCTTTGGTCAAGACGCATGGAATAAAAGAGTAGCACCTGAGCAACAACAACTTTGCAAGTAATTTGTTTTTGTAAAACTGCTACCAAAAATTGCGTGAGAAAGAGCCAGTCTACTTTGACAATCAAGGCACAAAATCGCAAAATCGGCTGCTCTGGTTCCATCATCTCGAATGGATTCGCCATGGCTTTGAGATGATTACGACGATACAGGCGAATTCAAAAGCAGAAGCTGTTGAAGGTATTTTTAGAATCGCTAAATTTAAATGGTTTTTTGAAGATTTGCGCCTTTCAGTTTATAAATAGAAAATTCCTTGAATTCTCTACTTTTGCCCTCCAGAAATATATGTATGCCTGTATGTCTACCCTTAAAAATCTAAAGCCAACCCATAGCAGCTAAACTTTAAATACATCAAAAATTGAAACTGTATTTGCTGATGTATTCACTTATGTAGGTATGTGTCATAAGCCACCCATACAAATGTATGCTCACTGCGACTCGCAACATCCGGATTGATGCGCAACATTCCAGACAATCGCAAGGGCAGTAGCCGCAGCAGCAGTAGCGCTAGCAACATGATGCTAGAAAGTCTAGGTTTATGCACCTGTTGCAAGCTCTGCGCGAGGATAAGCTGTGCAACAGTGAAGACAAAACTTATGGATCACAAGAATAAATTCGCGCTTAAACCGTTGGGACAGCTATTTGTAGAAAAGCAAAAACAACAAATAAATACAGATATACGAAACAAATGAGGGAGGGGGAAATGAGGGAAGCTGCAAGGACTTACTGAGCATGTTGCCGTTGTTACAAATACGTGTAACACTTCATTCATGCGGCTTAAGTCACATCGCTTTGCATATGGTATAGTTTCAAGGAAAAAATTAAAATACGCCCACAACGATACACACATACATATATGACTGTACATGTGCGCACATGGAAATGTTAACAAAACTCAGTGACAATCAAAATTCTCCACCGCAAAGGGCGCAGCACTACAAATTGGTTACATCTCTTGCAAGTGTAGTGGTGATGTTGCTCACACGCACACTATTTGCACGAGTATACGTAATTGCGCCTAAAAGTCCACATGCGAGTCGCCCATCGACACCATTGGTGTTAGTGTTCCGTTGTGCCATGCGAGGGGTGTTATTGATATCGCCCCTGTTGCTCTTGAAATCGATGTCGATGTTGCTGCCTGTGTTCCTGTTGCTGCTTATGCCCCTGTTGATGCGCTGCTATATTTGTAGCCATGTTGCCACACTGATGCGCTTTGTTGCTTTGCCATTAGCCTGCCGGCAATGGCTTTTGTCTTTTCCGTATAAAAGGACATGCTTTTTCACAGTTATCAAGCATAATTTCGGTGAACGTGGTAAAGCAAAGTACGCGCACAGCAAAAGACAAGCAACAAGCTAAATTGAGAACTTGTGACAATTTGTGACTTCACTCCTTGCTTTGCGCAAAGTACTCGTACTGCTCTAGTACTTGCACACCCATTTCGGCATAGTCACACATTCGTTCGGTGCTCTTTGTTTGTCTGCAAATTAGCGACGGTTATTTTTAAATATTTCGATTTTTTCTTCATAAACTTGTGACAATTGGAATTCAAAGTATTTTTTTGTTTTCTCTTTTGTTTCACTATTTTTATCGCTGTCGGGTAGTTTTGTACGCAACAAAGGATTTATCAAAATGAAGTCTTTCGGCTGTTTGGATTTTATCATTTGCTCGACTGTGGTTGTTGTAGCTTTAGCTGGATTTTCTGAAGCTGGTAAGTGCGCAAAACTAAACTTGCACCTTAAAGGTGTTGTGAAAAGTTCTTTTGTCCAATAATACCAGCGATATTTGGTAATTACAAATAAAATCTTTGGCGAAGAATATTTGAAAGTGACAAAAGAAAAGTGTTGTGCAAACTTTTTCGTTCAAATACACTACAAATAATATAATCCAAAGCGTCTAATTTTATGAAAAAAGTGCAATAATATTAAACTTAACAAAGCAATTATATGACTTTTTCACAACTCAAGCGCTATTAAAAGATAACATTTGGTGATGCCTGCTGAATGAGCCGATGTCAAGTGAGCCAAGTGTTTTGGACATGACCTTCAATTTTCCTAAAAATCGGGTTATTTGTGGGCCTGAGTATAGTAAGAAATAAACTTAAAATTTTTGGGAAAAAGTTTTATAGTTTGGAGATTAGTCGATGAAATTTTTGAAAAAATTTAATAAATTTGAGATAATTTTTTAGCAAAAAATTTTTGTTTAGAATTTTTTTTTGGAATTTTGATACAATAAAAAATTTTTCTAAATAATTTCTAAAACTTTTTTTTTCTAATATTTTTTAGAATTTATTTAGAAAAAAAATTTTTAGAATTTATTTATTCTAAAAAAGATACTAATTTGGAAGAAAAATATTATTTTCCAAAAAACTACTGGAGTTGTACTTTATAGGTATTCTAACAAAATACTAAAAAAAATGTGTTTCTTCCAAATTAACAATTTAGTAATTCTTTTTGAATAAAAACACTTTTTGAATAAAGTTTTTTAGAAACAAATTAATATATTTGTTCAAAGTTTTTGGTACAATATGTAAAACATGTAATGCATGTTGTTGCATTTTGAAAAAAAAATGTTTGGAGAAAACTTAATAATTTGCGATTAAATCAATGCTGAAAATCTTCTTACAGAGTTTTTAAAGAGAAATATCTGCAGTTGTACTTTATATTTTAACATTTTTTTGAGATAAAATTTTTATAAAATTTTTTTTCTTTTAAATTAACATTTTAATCATTTTTTTAGATAAAAATACTTTTGTAAAAAAATGTTAGAAAAGAGTTTGTTTTTTGTTCCAAATTTTTGGTAAAAATTGGTGTTGTCATTTAAAAAAAAAAATTTATATTTTTTAGATTCAATCAATTTTGAAAATGTTTCTATAGATTTTTTTAAAGTGAAATATCATTTTAATAATTTTTTGGCATGAAATATAAAAAAAAAATTTTGTCACCCAAATTAACATTTTAAAAGCTTTTTTAATAAAAATATTTACTGAAAAAATTTTTTTAAAAAGCAATTTCTAGTAAAAATTTGTGTTGTTATCATGCTTGAAAAAAAATTGTAAATTTACTGAAAAGAATTTAATGTGTTTGAGATTTAATCAATGTTGAAAATGTTCTTACAAAGGTTTTTAAAGTGTAAGTACAAACGCAAATATTTTTGAATAAAACTCCAAACTATTAAATTTTTTTCTAAAAAAATATTTCAAAAAGCATTTTTACTCAAAAGAATTATTAAAATGTTAAGCAAATAATTTTTTTGAATAAAAATGCTTTTTCAAAATTTTTTTTTTTGAATAAAATTTAATATTTTGGAGTTTTATTCAATGAAATATTTGCGTTTTTACTTAACACTTAAATAATTTTTTTGTATTATATAAAAATACTTTTTTCAGAAAGAATTTTTTTTTTGTTCCAAATTTTTCGTAAAAATTCCTAATCCTATAAATTTAAAATGAATCAATGTTGAATATGTTCTAATAGAGTTTTTTAAAGTAAAATATATACCGTTCTATTTAACATTTTATTAGTTTTTTTGGAAAAAAATTTTTTTTTAAACAAATAGAAACAATTCAAAAAATTTTTTTGTTTGTTCACAATTTTTACCAAAAATTTAAAGGTTTTAGAAACAAACAGAAACAATTAAAAAAAAATTTTTGTTTGTTTAAAATTTTTACCAATTCTTTATGGTACGAGTATTTAGCATTTTAAGATAATATAATACTATTTTTGGAATTTTTTTTTTTTAATAAATAGAAACAATAAAAAAAAATTTTTTGTTTGTTCAAAATTTTTACCAAAAATTTAAAAGTTTTAGAAACAAACGGAAACAATTAAAAAAACAATTTTTTGTTTGTTCAAAATGTTTACCAATTCATTTTTGAAAAATAGCTTCCCTCCCTAAAGTATTGGAAAAACATTTTCGATTCACACTGCGCAATTTGTTCACATCTATATGAGGCTATTTTTCAAGATATTTACAAAAAATTTTGAACTAAGAAATAAAAATTCTTCGCAAACTAAATTTTTTAAAGCGCATTTATCCAAAAAATTTGATTTTCAAAAACTTAATTCCAAAACTTTCAATATTAAATAAATCTCAAAACGATTAAATTTATTTCAAAACCGTTTCCTTTACTTCCTATAATACTCAAACCCATAAATTAACATATTTGAGGAAAAAATTCAAAACTATGCCCACAATACTTAGATCGCTTGACATGGAATCGCTCCCCTCTTGAAATTTTGTGTTTTGTGGGTTTTAAGAACCTCATTCTTGAAGCTTAATATTTAAGCGATATTAAAATTAGTAAAGGGTGCAAGTTTTTGAAGATATTTATGTAGGTGCCAGTGGTAATCTAAAAACAAACTCGTAAAATATTTAAAATTTAAAAATCTAAGCAAGGAGGGGCAGGAATCTTGGTACTCTTGTAAAATTTGTGGGAAATAAAAATGTATATACACGGTGGGCCACGTAAAATTTGCTTTTTGAATCGGATATAAAAAAACACTAATCAATATTTTTTCAAACTTTTTTTTTTATTTTGAAAATAAAACATTGTCATTTATAAATGAGAAATAGTATCGTTCAACTGCCACGTAGCCCATTCGATCAACCCAATTTTTAAGCACATTTTCGATTGTTTGGGCTCCAATTTCATGAATGGCAACATCGATTTCGTGTTTTAAAGCGACAATCGTCTCTAGATGGTTCGCATAGCATTTGTCCTTAACGGCTCCCCACAGAAAATAGTCCAACGGGCTTAAATCACAGCTCCGAGGCGGCCAATTGATATCGGAATTTCGGCTGATTATCCGGTTTTCAAAAACGGTAGCCAAAAGTTCGAGTGTAACTTTGGCAGTGTGACAAGTTGCACCGTCCTGTTGAAACCAAAATAAAATAGATCAAAGCAGATTCAATGGAAAAGCCGTTGCATACTTGAATACCAATTCGATATCATTTAAAGCGCCAATGACATGGTTGGTTGGTTGAAGTTGTGATTCACCAGGAATCAAATAAGCGCTTTCGCACCATTTTATTGCCGCATCCCCGATACCAACTTGTTTAACAGTTATTTAGAGCATGACTATATCCAGTCTGCGCTGTTGAGAAACTTTATAAGGTGTTCACGTCTATACCGGCCTGCTCTTTGAGGTTTTTAAAAAGCGATGTGCCAAGCGTTAACCTCCTCGCTTTCCCTAGGGCAGGGTATTCACAGAGAAAGTGGAAGACAGTTTTCTTTTTAACCGGTTGATTACAACTATGGCAGTATATATTAAAAGGGATACCCATTTTGAGAATGCCAATGGTATACGCACACATATAAAAAAAAGATGTCGAGTTCTATTGCTAATCAAATTATTTCGAAAATTTGGACTCGATAATAAATAGACTGTATACGTCGATGTGGCAGAAAACATATTCTAGAAGGAGACATACCTCGAAAACAAGAAAAATCGCAATGCATAGCCAGTGAAAGCCAACATAAATTCTCATTCAGATCTTCTATCAGAAACTATCGCCTGCGGTGTAAATCTGCCATATGAAAATTTACAGAATTTTGCTGTGTCTTATGTGCTAGAGACTTTGCTGATTAGCTTACTTATGCATAGGCTTCATAACAAAATATACAAGCATAGAAATATACTGAAATGCAAATAATTATTCAAATGTCTGACAACCTTATTCTCTTTTAGAACCAAAAGAATTAATAAAATATGATTTTAAAATCTTATTTAAAAAAATAATTATATATCTAATCACTTTCGTTGCTCTACTGGCATGCATTAGTGTATTATCTTCATGAAAAACCAATCTCGTGAAAGAGTTATTCTCAATTAACTGCTTGAGAAACTGTTCAAGTATTCCAACGTATCACCCACTATCAATTAGGGACAGACAAAAGTGAATTCAAAGGGCTTGGGTATTAAAAATGCCTTCTAACACCAAATAGAAGATTTTATGAGTATTTTATTGGGTATTTTCGAAAAATTGTCACGCCTCGTCAATACTAGATAGCCACCTGTGCCACCTTTCTTTTCCGAAACTTTGTTAAATTCAGGTTAGTCACGCAATTTAATGTTTTATTTAAAGGTTTTGTATCAGCAAATGGGATTACATGTCTTGACAAATTTTGTCTATTTTACTTGTTGTTGCTTAATTATTTTTTTATTTGAGTGCTCCAACCAAACCCATATAAATCCAATTTTGATATTGTATTATTAAATTGTAAATTAAAAAACATTCCACAAACTTTCTAGAAAAAAAATTTCGTATGCAGTTGTATAGCCCAATAAATTTTGTTTTACTAAAGCACAAATTTGTAGTTGCTCAAAAAGTAATTTGATTTTTTAAATATTTTTTCTTGGCGGTGTTACTCATTTTCTCCATATAAAAAATTTACGACATTTTTGTGTTTTAAATAACTGTGTGGAACTCAAATTCCCCAACGAAAGTTAAGCTTAAGTAAAGCAACTAAACTAAAGAACAAAGAAATTTTACTGGCTTTTTAGAAAGAACTCTCAACTGAGCTTGGAAAATAAAGTGACCATATACAAAATAGATAGATATGTTATGTTTTGTTATGTTATGTTGTGTTATGCCATTTTTTGGTTGTACTAAATAATGTATTGTTATGTTCTTTTATGTTTCGGTATGTTATGTTGTGTTAAGCTATTTTCACTTATTTTATGCTGTACTGTTATATTATTTTGTGTGTTGATTTGTTTTTGGCGTGTTTAATGGGAAAGTGATGCGTATAACACAGCCACTCCTTCCCATTTACCAAGCTCCAACCACTGTTCTCAACTTACTGTTTCGAATTTGGTTCTGCTAACGAGGTTCTATCCACCGACTCAAGGCGGTACGAGTATAACCACTCCATCAGCGAGAAAGACATTCCTCCGCCTTTGGCAGCTGCGACGTGGAGGATGCACCGCGCGCTGGTCGTCTTGAAGACTTTAAATCCAACGCCTTGCTCGAACTCGTGGAAGCTGAGCCAAATTTAACAGTCGATATGATAGCTCGGTTGGGAAAGGTTTCAAAGCTGGGAAAATAGGTTCCGCATAGACTTTCCGTCGCCAACCTACAGCAGAGAGTGAAGTGTGTTCTCAGCTGGAAATGAAAGTTTTTTGAACCGTATCGTTACTGGTGATGAAAAATGGGTCCTTTACTATAATCCTGTTTGCAAACGCCAATGGTTAGATAAAGATGAACCACCAGAAACGACCCCTAGAGATGGCCTTCACCCCAAGAAGATTCTCCTCTCTATTTGGTGGGATATGGCCGGTATTGTTTATTATGAACTTCTGGAACCAAACCAGACGATAACTTCTGATTATTATTCCCATCAGCTATCAAACCTGAATGAGGCACTTAAAAGACGTAAGACAAACATTAGGCAAGCTCCACAAGCTCGGATGGGAGCTAATGCCGCATCCACCATACTCTCCGGATATTGCACCTTGGGATTATCACCTTTCCGTGGACTTCAATCCCATATGAGTAACAAGAACTACTCCTCAAAAGAAGCTTTAAAAAGGGATATCGAAGCGGTTTTGGCTCCAAGGACAAAAAATTTTTTGAGCAGAGAACTAAAAACTTTAAACATCTTTTTTATTAATTTTAAAACCACCTTTAAAAACGCATGAACTTGTGGACTGACCTGATATGCGTAATATATATATAATATATTTTGTGTGCTATGCAATGTTTCTTTTTTTTGTATTATATTATTGTATTTTTTTTTTTTTTTTTTTTTTATTATTTAGTCTATTCGTACAGAATAGAGAAAATTAAAAAAAGGCTAGTAATTAAACTGCAGAGAATTGAATTTAAAATACTCAAAAAATTGACTTTGACAGTGAAAAAACGTTATGTTACTCTATGTTATGTTTTGTTATGTTACATTATGTTTCAAAACCAACTAAAATACATGTTTATTATTAATTTTTTTTTTAATATTCGACTCTTAAAGGAGAAACGAAGCAGTAACGCCTTCAGAACCATGGCTCTAGTGCTTGTGCCAAAACCATGCCTTCAAAATTTTAAAATGTAATATTATTAATAAATTATAATATATGAAATTAGTATATAATCCACGCATGCTTCAATACTTTATTTCGTTCATAATGAGTTTCACAAAACTCTTGCAAGGCTCGCTTTCATAAATCAAAAAACATTTCACAAGCATTTTTTTTAAAGTGTCAAAATCACATCTACAGCAAACAGAGAGAAAGAACTCAAAAGCATTACAATTGGGTCACACTTACCTACATTTGGAACACTTCTCTTGTACCCAAGAGAATACAAAGAAATTTCAACAATTCCTCCCAAATGATAAATGAGGTTATGAAATTAAAATTGGTTAAATTTTTATTTTAATCGGAATGGATTAAACAAACATATCTCTCCAGCAAGCGTCGCTGAAACACGAAGCTATAAAACTTTACTGCAACTAGAAAAGTCTATTATGAGTACTTCAAAAATATAAGCACATAATTTTCGTTGGACGAGAGTAACGCCCACTCTGCATATTACAACACTTAAAACTAATAACGACATCAATTCAAAACTTCCGTGCATATAACTATTTGCCGTATATTTCTCCAAGTTAGCTAGTAAAACTTGCTTGAAGAGTTCCATTAAAAAAAAAACTAAAAATAATAGCCATTTCATTCAAAATCTTACTCAGTTTTATTCGTCAACAAATCTGCGACCTGCAAATTTAAGCACAATTGGCAAGCAGCGCAATTCTAAAATAGTCAAACAATGAGATTAACCACAATTTGACGTGAACCATTAAGAAATAGATCAAACATTTCATGCTATTATACTACAATACCTACACACACACTTGCAAATATATTGGCAAACATCAATCGCTCTGCAGGCTACTGAATTCTGTTGGCATCACCAACAGCGCTCTCCGGCAGCCAGCCACTGCGTATAAGCAACACCATTTCCTTAGCATGTCCGGCCAATATGGAAACGAACTGTGGAGTATTTAGACGATGTTTGCATTCTTCTTTGTTTTTCCAGCTAATGCTACAAATAGCATAAGTTGTGTACATTTTCACCTATTTTTCTTCCGGAATTGGTGCCATCAATGCTAATACGGATACTTCTGCTGTTTTAATGGCAGTTGCTTGTGTTGTTGCTGAGATTGTTCGTGCTCGTAATTTGTTTAAATTTAGTGTTGAATTTGCATAGATTTCCCATGAAAACCACGTTAAGCTTAGTTGATTGCTTTAAATTGCTTTAACACAGAGACAGTTGCGGAAATCTGCAGCAGAGTTTCATTTGCATCTACGGCACTTCGTTTGGAATCCACCTGAGTGCTTACCAACCAGCAGCTATTTTCACTTTGCTTACATTAATTAATTATTATACGGATAGAAATATTTCTCTTTTTAATTAATTTAAAAAAATCAAAAGTACTGTAGTTTAGTGGTTGTAAGCAAACGTAGTTTGTACAAGATGATGCTATGAAGCTTTCATCGTTGGTTGGATGAAATTTTCCAAATTTACGATTTGATATTCTGGTTTGGTCAACATTTCCCTTTGAAACCACTAAAATCGTACTACTAAGCCCAGTGAGTGGCATGTATTAGAGGGTTAATTGTAATAGGAAGGTGTTACTTATTTTAGGGTGCCATCAAGGGTAAAGCACATAATTATCTGCGCACATGACGAGCACCACCCACATTATTATTTAGAAAAAAAACCCTGGATGAGCATAAAATTAAGAAATTATATTTGCTCTTGCCCGCTATTAATACGCTGGGTAAAATATGACGCGACTGCGAGCTTTATTTAAGATGTTTCGAATTGTCCAATTTGGGTCAAGGATGCACAGTTTTGTTGTATAATTTATTGGTTGATTCATAATGCCTCTCTCATGGAAGTCCTGGTCCTGATTGACGAAAAACTCTAGTAATCGATTTTCAAAACCTTCTCTTGATGCCAATTTCTTATCACTCAGGAAGTTTTTTAAAGAGAGAAAGAGGTGGTAGCTGCTTGGTTCCAGGTCCGGACTATATGGTGGAGGTGTTAAAACTTCCCAATCAAACTCCCGGAATTTTCGAACACAACACAACCCCTCTTCTGTTGGCTAATTCTAGTAATTTCTGCTCTATAGCTAGTTTCAAATGGTTCAGTTGTTGAATTTGTCTGAACTTAGTGTTTGGCCTCATAATAAATGACCCCTGCCAAGTCACAACAAATACACAGTACAGGGTTTGATTGAAAAGTAATGAGCCTTCCCGTGCGGAGCGTCTGCCAAGCGATCAACCGAATCGGCTGGTGGGGGAAAATGATCGTTGGACCTTCCCCTTCCACTAGAAACCGTTTCGCGCGTAAAAGCTATTTTAAAAGTGTGTTAGGATTTTGCAGTGGCGAAAATGCAGCGATCGTTGGAGCAACGTTACTCGATGAAATTTTGCGTAAAGCTAAACAGTTTGTACCTCCAGGAAACACTGTAAACGCGGCATTTTACAAAGAAGTGCTCCTTCGGCTGAAAAACCGCGTCATCCGGGTTCGGCCCGACCTCGTGAACAATTGAACCCTTCATCACGACAATGCGCCGGCGGACACCGCCTTGCTCTGCACCGCTGGATTGGCTAAGATGGGAGTTCCGGTGCTTCCCCACCCTCCCTACAGCCCAGACCTGTCCCCTCCGGGCTTCTTCTTGTTCCCGCGCCTGAAAAGAAAGCTGAAGGGGCGGCGTTTCGACTCCATTGAGGCGATCCAAAAAAATGTGACAGCCGAATTGAACGCGATTCCGACGGATAAGTTTAAAATATGTTTCCTGTAGTGGAAAGACCGCTACCAGCGGTGTATTGACGCTTAAGGGTCCTATTTTGAAGAATATTAGTTGTATAAACCAAAAGGTTTAATTAAACTGCTAAAAAAAAATAAGGCTCATTACTTTTCAATCAAACCCTGTAGAACCTTCCTGGCTGTTAGCTGTGAGCTGATTTTGCCACCATTTAGCTGGTTCAACACGCTTTGACCAAAACCATTTTCATACAATATTGTCGGATGTGATCCACTTCTCATTCCCAGTCATAATACGTTTAAGCAATTTGACCAAGGCTTCCTCTTCTTCTTAATTGGCGCGATAACCGCTTACGCGATTTTAGCCGAGTTTAATAAAGCGCACCATTCGTTTCTTTCTCGTGCTAACCGGTGCCAGTTGGACACACCAAGTGAAGCCAAGTCCTTCTCCACCTGATCTTTCCAACGCAAAGGAGGCCTTCCTCTTGCTGCTGGTACCGCAATCAAATACTTTCAGAGCCGGCAGATGAAAATTCGATTCATCTTGTTTTTTGGTGTCAATTGTTGTGGCACCCAATCATCGAGCTTGTTTTTGAATCCATCTTTACGTAAATGTTTTACAACTGCTTATGGTTGATCCTGAACTCCTGGGCGATGCTACGACTACTAACATATCGATCAACTTGGATTATTTCTGTGATTTTGCCGATCCTTTTGACATTAATGACATTTTCTTTAACATCAAAAATTCCTGAACGGAATCAACGAAAATTGCACGTAAGTATCGGCACCATAAACACCATTCCCAATTTCAGCAGCCTGGCTTGCATTTTCGTCTTTATCAAAGAAAAGCTGTAAAATGTAATGATTTCCCTTTGTTGACTTCCATTGTTGACACCCTGTAACTCAAAACTGAATAGAACAAACAAAAAAACAGCAAAAGACTTTTTTAGTGTGAAATGCCACTTTTACAACTAGCATAAACCTAAAACTGTGTGATTGACACTTTACGAGATATCGATCACTACAGCCTTCTAAGAAGAAATTTCTTCCAACTGTCTGATATAGCAAATATTTTCAGGCAAAAGTGTTTACCATAATCAAAACCTCTCTCTCTCAAAATATGTATATTTTTGTGTAAGAATTTGTATTCAAGCGTACACTTGCGAAAAGCCATGCTAACCCTACCCGAAAATACCTACCACCGAACTAGTCCACTTCTAGAACTATTACTAAATCCATTTTTATTTTATTTCACTCTTTTCATATAAGAAAATTTTTGTGAATATTTATCAATAATTTAATTTAACGAGCCAGCATTAAATTCAATACTCCTCTCGTAAAAACTAAAAGGATAGAGTGAAAAAAAATAATAATAATATGATAATAATAATAATAAAAAATAGGTGGGGGCATGAAGTATTAGAGTAATATTTAAGAGGTGGTAAAATCCAGGGCTCGATATTTTTCACATATTTTCAATTCGATAATGCGGTGACGAGAATAGCTAAAGCAAAAACCTATCGCGGATTTGCTGAAATTTCCCCAAGAGTCCACCTCATCTAATGAATACGTCCAACATTTCAACGAAATCGTAGCTCCTTTAAAAAACGAATGGTAGTTCACTTATACAGATGGATCTGAAACAGACACCAGTACATCGTTTACAGGCACAAATCTGCTTGGTGTCACAAACTCAGTCAGTGCTTTACCTTCCTACTGCTCATCATTAACAGCGGAAGCAGCTGCATTGCTTGAAGCTGCACTTTATGCTTCTGACAAAGGCGGCAAATGCATTATTTGCAGCGATAGTAAACTGTAATGTGCGCTCAATTGAGCCATTCTGACAAAACTCCATTGACCACGGAAATCCGAAATAAAAAACTTCGATAAGGATCATGTGGGCAACGAGTACG
Organism: Anastrepha obliqua; assembly: GCF_027943255.1. NCBI lineage: Eukaryota > Metazoa > Arthropoda > Insecta > Diptera > Tephritidae > Anastrepha > Anastrepha obliqua. The sequence continues at coordinate 156,249,919 of NC_072892.1, read as the reverse complement.
CTGATACCACCAAGCCGCTCAAAATCCCTTCACTTCAGTGCACATTTTACTATCAAAGATACACTTCACACAAAAATTAGGGGAACAGTAAAATTTCCTAAATTTCTTAGTGATTTTTGAAAAGCTGTATCTCGGTGAAAAATGGTAGCACGGAGTTCTGACAAAAAGCAATTTGAAGCTATAAATTTCTAGTTTTAAGGTCTTTGAGCAAAAGTTTTTTTTAACGGTTATTTTGTAATCGTCAGTTAAATGGTGACACAAAAATTTTCGAAATGTTTCCCTTTTTTTTTGATTGCACAGGCTTGGCAAAATTTTTCTGACTAAAACTAGCCATACAATCAACTAGCTTGATTATTTAGCTTCAATTTGCTTTTTTGGAATTCTCACTACAATCATTTTCTCTGAGATATCCGCATTTTTACTAAACGTACAATAGTCAATGGATTAATTACCAACACCACTACAAAAGTACAATCCTACTGGCATCCATTCCATATATCCTACACACATTCCTTCTCAGAACCGCAAGATATTTACACGCCTTGGAATCGGTCACACTATAGCCACCATGTTCCAAGCCTAAACGGCACAGTCAAACCAGACTGCCCTTTTTGCAACTAAAACGACTACTCTACAACACACCTCCTCGATACCTGCCCAGGATTGAACAAGACTAGAAATGCAATACATCGTACCCTTGAACTTTCAAATCTACTCAAAAACACAGATGACAATAGCATTAACTTAATTTGTGAATTTATTAAACTAACTAAATTAGAACTTAAACTTTTTGCGAAAAGTATATAAAGTTATAATCCACTCAAACTGACGCTACCCACTCATCTGTTAACACTTCCTCAACTACCCTCTCCGATCCTCTTATATAGTTACTTATCTATATTATTACTTTAGTTTATAATACGATAACCCAAAGCCCCTTGCAGCCAGTGCTTCTTTCGTAAGTGGAATAGGTATAAATAACTGTCACTCTTTTAAATAAATAAATAAAAAAAATAATAATTTTTAAGTTTTTTTCCAATATTTTTCTCTTACCAGTTGGTGGTCACTTTATATACTTTTATGGGTGCCTGGCCGTGCTCCGCCTCCTTTTTGTGGTGTGCATCTTGATGTTTTCCACAGATGAAGCGACCTGTTGTTTTACGCCGCCTCCGAACGGCAGATAATATTTTTTGAGTAACTTTATGGTAATGAAAAAGAATAAAATTTTGTATTAAAATACAAAAGTCGCACAATAATTCATATAAATTGAATTCGCAAATACGGCCTAGTTTCCAACACTCCAACTTGTTTCATCTCGATCCGATTCGAAAAAATATTTTTTATGTTATTTTATTGTCAACAATTTATAAATTTGTGATTATTCCATACTTACTAAAGTGAGCACAGCCTTCATTTGCAAAGGGTGGTCAATTTAGTGGTATCGGAAATAAAACAACGAAAATTCAAATTCTTTATTACTTTTGTGTAGAACCATTCATGACATTTATTTTTTAAATCCCTTTCAAACAGTAACCGCAACTGCGCCATCATTTGGTCATCCGGAAACACCAATTGTGAGTAACTCCCTGAAGGACTTCGGCCGGTGTCTCATGAATAACTTTAGTAATTTTGGCTTCCAATGCCTCAATCGAAGCTGGTTTATCCACAAAGCATTCAGACCTTGCATACCCGCACAAATAAAAGTCTAAAGCTGTGATATCACACGATCTTGGTGGGCGATCCACTGGTCCGAGACGAGAGATAAATTTCTCACCGCCACAGTAAATCCACTGTTTCACGGCCTGTATGGCAAGTAGCGCCGTCTCGTTCGAACCAAATGTTGTAGAGATCACGAGCTTCAATTTCTCAGATCGACAAGTCGTTTATACGTTTATCATGGCGCGATAGCGTTCACCATTCAATGTTACATAGGCTGCTTCAAACGGTTGTTTTCAATGAATGTAGTCGTTATTTTTGAATGGCTTTGGGTTGCTTTTCAGCCCAAATTCAACAATTTCTTATTGAAGTAGCCATTAAACCAAAAATGGGCCTCATCGTTGAACAAAATCCGTACACCATAATTTGGCCTGAGCGCGCGATGAACACTTTTCACAGAGTCTCGATTCTCGTGAAACAATTTTACGATTTATAAACGTTTTTGATTTATAAACTTTCCATAATGAAATCTCAATGAATACTAAAAAAAATGATGTATTTAGTTTAACAGTAGCCACGCGTGATCTGTCGAAAAACCCCCATTAGAAAAAATACCTCCAATCTGTTCACCCTTTACATCTGCCTTTGCAAAATTATTTTCTGTCGATTTATCGCCATAATTTAAATACTCCCAGTCCGCCAATCGCCATGAGTACGCACTGGGGAATAGAGCAACACATTTGCATAGTAAAAAATCTTTGCTATATTGGAAAGCACAAATACATATGTATGAACACACATACACACAAGCGCGCAAGCATTCGAATCATGGATATCTTCTGTACAAATTCGTTTATTTATTTACTTTCCAATTCGCAAGCTCGAATTCGCAGCCCGCAAATTTGCGATTTATTTACTTAACATTTAAATACAGCAACAAAGCCAATAATAATTTGTATACAAAAATGCTATCCATTACAGAGTTGGAGCAAAAAAATCGTCGCACGGCCGGCGGACCTTCCGGACTCATAGCATTCCCGCGCGTCGGCCGCAGCGATCCCAGCCTGGTCAATAATTTGCATGAGGCTGACATTTCAGCGTTCAGCGACAACATGTACCCGGCATCTGTGGAAGACTACGAAGGTAGGTTTGCTAATGCATAACAATTAGAATGTCAGAGTGTGCGTAAAAATGCTAATTGATTTGACTTTTTATTGAAAAAACAAAAAACAGTTGAATATCCAAAAAGCGAAATAAAACGCGCCAGTTTGATTGCTTTCCCACGTGTGGGACGCAACGACGCGCAATTACGCAAATGGGCGCGCATTATGGCGCTACAACAGGCGCTGAACAAGGGCACCGGCCCCAGCGCTACCTCTGGCCTTTGGTTCGGCCCGCGCTTGGGTAAGCGCAGCGTTGACGCACAACAACACCAACAGCCTAAGTCAACGGGCAGCGGCCAAAAGGAGCTCTATTAAGCAGCAACGCACAAAGCCGTGCAAGTTAAAGCAAATAACAACAACAAAAATATACCAACGACGTTGACGAAACTGCGCACAAACGTTTAGGACGACGACTATGGATCTAATGAAACCCAACTACCAGTTACCCAATTGTAAAGTTAGCGAATATTGAATGGAAGCGAGCATAAGTTTTATGCAAAAATAAACAAACACAACTTTTTTTTTAGAAATGTAATTTATAAGAAAATTGCGTAAAAAATGTACCTAAATAAAAAATAAAAATAATAATTAAGGCGAAAAAAGGTTTTTCGTGGACACAAAGCAGGCAGAAGGTTCGGAGGCTACGAAAAAAAATTTAAATAATTTATAAAGAGATCAATTTTTAAATTTATTGGCTTTGTAAAATATGCGCTCCAAATTTATGCCTCATTTTATATATTTGTTGTAAAAATAGAAAAAAAAGTATTTAATAAAATTTGACGAAGAAAACAACGTATGTAACCAAAAGTGCATAAAAAACATTTAGTAAATAAAAATAAATAATAAAAATAAAAATAAAAAATAAAAATTGCTTTCATTGCAAAAGTGTTGTTTTTGTAATATCTTCTTCAACTGGGCTGGTGAGGGCTTTCATTGGAATGCAGCGGCGGCAACAATAAAACCAAACTCAGATATGTGTATGTGTATGTATCCATCTCTCCACTACACACAAACGCCCACACCCACAAGCACACGCAAGCACCGAAATGCATTGCAATGAAAGTCCTTTTGAAATTGAAATAAAACGCAACACATTTGCAATGGCACGGCAACAACACGTCACAGTGACTGCATCTACAACTGCGACTTCGTCAAGGAATTTAAAATCAAAAAGTTGCTATGGCACAAAAATTCAAATAAAAAAATACGAGCAAACGAAGCGTTTCAAAAACCCTAAAAAAAACCAAAAAAGAAAATAACAAAAAAAACCCAAATTCAATGAAGAAAACCAAAACTATTTATGACAAAAATGCCTAATAAGAATTATACAAAACTGTCTTGAAATACACGAAAGGCGTACGCGACCACAAAATTTATTACAAATGATTATTTACTTACATATGTATGTACACATACAACAAAGCGAAATGATAACAAAAAAAAATATAGCGAAATTATATTAATATTTTTAAATCAGTATTATTGTAATTGTTATTTTTTGACAAACTAAATAAAAAAGAAAAAAAAAGTATTTTATTTTATTGCAATTAATAAAAAGGCACTCAGAATGGTGCAAAATACATTTTTAGTTTTTTTTTGGTGCCAAGAAAATATCAAAGTTTTTACCCATAATAAACGTAGATTGTGTGAAAAGTCCGCGCAGTCCATCGCTCTCATCGGCAGAGATATGGCACTACTAGCACGCACTGCGCTTATGTTTAGTTAGAATCAGCTCTTGGAACGACACATACCAAATTTCAGCCAGATCGGGCAATTTTTTTATGTTTGGCATTTGTTTGAATCGAGGAAGTCGTGTGATTTTCCTTTTCCATCACGACAGCGCACCAGCTCACGCCTCAGCATTTGTGATTGAAAAATTAATGGAAATAGGGCTCCAACTCGTTTCACATACCTCTTTTCCACTACACTTGGGTCTGTCAGTTCGAACTACTATTTGTCCCCAAAAATTCAAAGGAATGGCTCCCGGGAAGGGATTTTATTCAAACTAGTAAGCGATCGCAGAAGCGAATGGCTATTTCTCAAACTTACACAAATCCTATTATTCGGAAGGGATCAGGAACAAAGAGCAGCGTTGGACGAAGTGTGAATTTAAAAGTAAAATTAAAGTAAAGTGAATTTATGGGGTTATATACAGTTAGAAGACCAAAAAAAGCGAAGCTTCCAGAATTTTTTCTGAGAAAACTTTTAAATTTATTGATCTAAAAATTTGCATTTTAAGACTTTGTATTAGTAAAAGTATTTATTTGAAAAGGAGCTACAACTGATCTCCGGAAGCTCCTGTCAAAAAAACCTTTTGTAGTTACCACAATATCTCTGAACTAGGTCCTCTGAAATTAAAAAACCAAATATGTTTCGTTAAAGTAATGTAAATCTAGTAATTAAACGAAGAAATAAGCGAAATAATTTTTTTTTGACAAAATGGCGGTTTCTCAAAAGAAAAAAATCGATTTATGTCCAAAATTTCGACCTTAAATTGTTGATATATTAAAAAAATATTTATAGTGAGAAAAAATATATTGTATTTAAGAAGCTCGTGTTAAAATTTGAGAGTAATCTGTTTAGCCGTTTTCGAGTAATGTTGGTCACCGACTTTGAAAACACCATTTGAAAAAAATGCGTTGAAATTTGAAAAGCACTTTACATAGGATAAAAATAGGATAAAACGCCTTTTAAAATTTGCGTGTAACTTCGAAAATATTCATTGGTGATATTAAATTTTCTGAGTGTACTCTTAAATATATTTACATTAAGAAAATAAAATAAAAATGCCCTTATGTAAAGACATCAAAGTTTTTTTTTAAGAAGAAGACCCTCAATCATCTTTGCATTTAATTATTTTATTTAATTAGAGTTTGAAGTCTTCCTCAAAACACGATTCAGAAACAATTCCTTTTTCAATCTTGATCTGTGAAATTTTTATTTAAAAAATCTCCTAAAAGAGATGCTGTATCTATCCATTGTTCCATGAAGGTATACCAGACTAGCGCTGCTTTTTTTCTGCTCTACTTTACGAACTGATATATCATCAATAGAAACATATTGCTGTAATGTATGTTTTAATAATGCTCTGTTTACAGAGGTCCTTCAAATTTTCTAAAATTTGGTTTATTTGTAGGCTTTAGTATAATAGGAAATAAAGTAAGACAATTTTGAAAGTTTAATAATTTTAAAACTTATTCAAAACCGAAATTTTTTGTTCTAGAATTCTTTAAAGTGAAATATCTTCCGTTTTTTCCACATTTTTATCATTTTTTTTAACTGTAGACAATATATAAAAATGCTGGAATATCAGCCTGAAAAATGCTAGACCATTTGGTTCAAATTATCAATTGATTTTCAAAATTTTTCGAAGCAAATATCACCTGCCTCATTGGAGTTTCTGATCACAGTAGCATAGCAAGAAATTCCTGGGCTGATGAGCTAGCTAGGCAGATGGGGACTTCTCTGCGAAATGAAAGAATTGAGGTTCCCTTAAAAGCATGTGGTCTGTTTCCGGAAAGATGGACTTCGCGTCAACTCAAGCGCTGGGTTAGTTCGCGAATGTGTAAAGTTGCGAGATCCTTCTGCCCACGTTGCAAAGAACTTCTGAAGCTAACAAAACCGCAGTTCTCTAATTTTTTGGGCATCATTACAGGATATTGTCCATTAGGTATACATGCGGTGAGACCAGGCACTGCTTCAAGTCCACTCTGCAGCAATTGGTCTAGGCACACTTTTTTGCAACACCTGCGGATATAGCAGTTTTAGATATCACACACATGGCGAATTTTATTAGCAGCTTTAAGCGGTTAACGGAGTTGTATTTAGCCACCGTTTGGCTGTCATCCTTCTCTAATCCAAGGCCCACTCTTCCGTTTTCGCCTTTGGCCAGAATTGGCATATCTGAATTTTACTATTTGTCCAAGTAGACTTTTACAAGGGCAGCCATTTAACATAACCTGATTACCTCATCAACTAATTCGGATGCCGTCTCTTGAGGGCATCGTACAATTTCTAAACTTGTTGGTTATATTTGTTAAATAGCAAACCATACAACATAGTAAGCCTTAAAATTGTATAAGCTTCGAGAAGGTCACTTATAGACTTATTCAATGAAACGAGGTGCCCATATTGCATTAATATTTATTTATTTGCAGGAATCTAACTGTCTTCTGAAAAACTACATATAAACTATTAAAAACTCCAAAAATAACGTACACTTGAAATAAAACAAAAAAAAAAAAAAACAAAAAAAAAAACTTATAAATTAAGTCTGTGCAATGCTTTTGACAGTTAATATCATATCTATGTATAAGTATTTCCAAGTGGCATAGACTCCAAACCCTTTAGTGCTGTTCATCCTTAAATCTACGCAATTCGCTTTCAATTGCCTCGATGAGTGGTTCCGCTGACACATCTGGACGCTTGGGTGCCACTCTGGGTGGACCAACTACCTGAAATGTTTCCGAGCGCTGGAAGGGTCCCGCACTCAATGGACGAGTGAGTGGTGAATGTGAGCCGTGAAGACTGCCACCCCAAGCGCCGCTAGCGGGCGAGGGCGGCTGAGTGGACTGATTGGATTTCGTGGTTTTCGCTGGTTGGGCAGTAGCTGGACGAGCTTCAGCATTGCGAAGGCGGGCTGCAAAGCTGAGGTATGAAATGAACGCAGATGTGTGTATGTTATATGTATCTATGTTTGATGAATATACGAAGGTTGGTATTTATATTTCTGATCCGAGGCATCTAGGCCCTAGTTTTGACAGGCACCATTTGACGTTTTCTTTGGAAATCTTGACATAATTTACCATAAACGCACTCAGAATGATTTTATGATATTAGTATTGTTTACAGTAGCTTAAGAAATTCATCGTGGCAAAAAAATGGAGGCCATTTCTGTGGGATTATTTTCCATAATTTTCGTGCTAGATTAACAAGACAAGAATGCATCAGCGAACTAAAATCATTATACGGCAAGCAAGCCCCATCCTATAGCGGAGTAAAAAACTGGTGTATTTCGCATGGATTACTTTCAGAGTCGGAATGATGTTATCCATTCGGACGACGTGACCCAGCTAAGGTATCTGCTGAATCTTTATTCGCTGCGCTATGTCGTCGTAAAGCTTATACTCGTACATCCATTTCATCAAGGGACGTCTCATCGGATGTTGTCATCGTCCACGCGTCTGCGCCATACGTTAGGACGGGCATGATGAGAGCCTTGTAGAGTGTCAGTTTTGTTCGTCGAGAGAGGTCTTTACTACTCAACTGACTACTTAGTCCAAAGTGGCACTTGATGGCAAGAGAGATTCTTCATTGGATTTCAAGGCTGGCATTGTTATCGGTATTAATACGGGTTCCTAAATAAACGAAGTCTCTTAGAACCTCGAAATCATAACTTTCAACAGTGATGTGGGTGCCAATGCCTGTTTGTTTGATGACAGGAGGTTCTTCGTTTTGTACTCGTTCACCACCAGACCCTTTCGCTTTGCTTTTTTATCCACTTTCGCAAAGGTCGAACTAACCGACTAAGACCAATGATACCAATATCGCACTGGATCCCACACAATTTAAAGAACGCCTTGAAAACGCGACTGAGCAAAGCACTTCCAAAATGGTTTCTAGCGAATGCAAAAGTGTATTGATCATCATCGAGAATATTTCAACAACCTTTTCATTTATTTTCCGATTGTTAGACCAAAAATGTAAATACCAACTTTCGTATTAATTGAAGGGCTTTACTACTAACCTTGATACACCGGCCGATGAGCCGCGATTCTCCCTCTTAGTCGGCTTGCGTTTGTTGCTGAAGTCACGCGTTGGCAAAGGTGTCGGTAGGTCATCCTGACTGGAATACATTTGTATGGCGCTTTCAAGTAGATCTTCATAATGATTTCTTATCGCTCCCGGATTGTTGCCGAACTTTTCGCCGAATCTCAACATCATATCGTCTATTGGAAATGTAGAAGTATGTGTGTGTATATGTGGAAGTAAAATAGAAGAAGACAAGAGGAAGAATGTACAGGTAGAATATAGAGGACTTTGCGTTGAGCTTGGAAGTGTTACTAAGTGTTGATCTGTTTGCCTGTCTGTTTATACGAATACGGATTGTAGCAATCAAACAATCAACACAATCATGCACTCAATCAATATATACGTTTTTTTTTGTCTACTTTTTGTATCTCATTAACTACGTTGGTGGTGGTCTCTAGTCTACAGTTGTCTACTATAATTGCTAAGAGCATTCATTCTACTCAATAACGTTCCCGGTCCCCATCTTTGTGGATATCCCCAACATCATTACCCGCATCATCGGCACCTGCAGCCTCATTCAATTGTTTCTTATGTCTTTCCCAAACTATGGGACCAACAACACCCGGGTCGGGATTGTCACTTTGTGATGCGCGCAAATTTGTGTAAGACGGCGCCTTCGGTGTAGGGAAATTCTCTACAGTCGCTATGGTCGTTGCGTCCAACGTGTCATGCCTACTTTGCTGTTTATGCATTGAACGTGTGTTGGATGGCTGTTTTCTTGTGGCTGGGTCTTCGACATTATCGTAGTATGTAACAAATACCGGATCCAATACGCGATTCAACGGTTGGGGCAGTGAATTTTTCGGAAATGCTTTCACAGAAGCCATCGATAGAAATGAACCAATGCTGCCGGTATCGGAAGACCTTTCGGTTGGCTGTAGCGTACGTATAATTTCCTTATTTATAGCTTCTGTGGCTGGCAACTGTTCGCCGCCATCTTTATCGCTAAACAGGCTCTTCTGATGCAACAATTTATTGCGATGATAGTTGTTGTGCGGATTGTAAGCTTCACTTCTTTCCAAATTCGCATAAGTGCTACTCAATTGGTCCTCGTCCAGTGAGCCGCTCACTACTTCATCGCCTGACGACTGTGCGGTGCGATGCGTACGTGGACTAGTCTCTAGCGAACCCACACGATTCTCGGAGAGGTAACGACGTTTGGTCTTCCGTCGTGTCTTATCGTGTTTCTTCTCAGTGATGACGGTGGTATAGATGGCATGCTCGCGCCCCTCCGCTTGATCGTATTCATGTTGTTGCGGGTGTCTGCGGCGATGCTTATCGAATAGTGTTGCCGCTTTGTTGTCGAGTATGCGTTGAACATCGGGTGCTGGTGGATTGATGGGGCAGTAAACTGAAGAGTCTGATGTATTGTCTGAAGAAGTAAGCGAGTCGCGACGATATTCACGATCCATTGGTGGACTTGGGAAATTGATGCGCGCCTCACGTGTACGCTGGACGCCATCGTGCTCAAATGAGAAGTTCTGTACGCCAACGTCACGGGACGGCGCCGTAGAACGGCCTGTATCTAAACCCGTTTCAGTGGAAGCACCACGGCCTGACTGCAATTCGGCGAGTAGCTCGTTGCGGCTAGTCGTTCTTTGTAGTGTAGATAAAGCAAATTTCAGTAGATATATTGAAATTGAAATATATTCTAAAAAGATACGAAATTTCAAAATACCTCTGCTCCTCTAATCGCTGTTTCTCGCGCACACGCGAACGTCCCATTAGCAGTAGGGCAACGAGTAGCAGCAATAACAATAAAAACGCAACCGAAGTGACCACCACCAGGGCGGTGTTATTCTGTATGGTGTCTATGAATCCCGACTGGCCGCTGTGTATTGCTGGCGCCAATGGTGTAGCCTGCGGCTCGCGCAGATAGGCTGTAGATCATTGAGAAAGTTCTAGTTAAGCTTTGGACTTAATTTCGTTTAACTTAACTTTACTTACGCTCGGCTTTCATGTACACCTCCTGGCCAATGACATTAGCTGCTTCGGTTTCGGACACCAGCTTCATGTCGTTGGCCGCTGTTACCGCCAGCACTGGACGCCCGTTGACGAACACGGAGTAGATAAGTTCGGTTTGATTTGCAATAGGGCGTTCATCGCTAAGAAACGTAAATAACAAATAAAAATATTATTAACTAAATAATGGTAACGCTGCATGTACCTCACACACTCACATTTTCTCATTGACATCCTCGTCGTACGTGCCCACACTGTGCAGACCCTTCTGCAACTCCTCCTCTGTCATTCGTGTGATGTTATGAATAATCACACGCACTTGTGCGCTACGTAGCAACGGGTTTTGTGCTTGTATTGGTGTGTCCAAGAGCGCCGCTACACTCTGCAGCTTCTCTGACTTTGCTTCCTGCTGTATCAACTCCCATGCCATTATAGTCACATAAGGTAAAGGCGATGTACTAACGTCTTCGTCGCGTGTGGTATTTATGTCGAATGTTGTTGTTGTCATTTGATATTCACTAAATCCAGTTGTGCTTGTGTTCGTGGTAGAAAAGGCGCTCTCATTTTCTTCAGAGGATGTTTCCCACTCAGTGTTTCGATTGCCACTCCGTTTTGGTTTTATGGATCGAGTATTCGCTTGCACATCCCCACCAGTCATTTCAAGCAACTCAGCATCGTCATCGAGATCTATTAAAAATATAATTTTTTAAAAGAGTCAATATACAAATTTTAATTAGGCTTAGTGTGAGCGAGCTACTTCTGTCGCACCTTTCGGCGTAGTGGACTCAAACGGTTGTATGCCGGCTTCGTCATGACCACGCCTATTTCTGCCCGCTGAAACTGCGATGCCGGCGATTTGCTGCGCGCCATTGATGCCTAAATGCTTTGACTGTTGCCTGAGAAGGGAAATTTTTAGATTTGTAGAAGGTCTTAATTTACAAATATTTATAAAAAAGTTCGATTCGACTGTAGCTCAACCACAAAAAGCCCCACTTGTTATAATACTTTTAGTTCGCGATCTGTACTAAATCGTCGAGGGTCAACACCAGTTTTAGTTATCAAAAGTGCTTCAATCAATAGATCTCTCATAACATCAAGATGATGACTTCATTACACGACATTTAGGGACAACGCTGCCTCACATCTGAGAATCCCAAAAATGCTCATTACCGCAAAGTTAAATCTGTTGAGAGAAATAATTGGAAGCATAGAACCAGCAATAAACCACGGGGAACTCGCTATGGCAACCTTTCTATTTGCTGAGGGTGGTTTTAGCAACGTTAGGAACCAACCCCATTTGCTCCGTTCTGATTGCTGTAGAACTGGATTAGTAGAACGTCCACTGAACCCTTTCGGATCGCTAATGTAGGGAAACCGGAGGCACTCTGGATGGTGTAGTGTTTTTTCCTTTCCTAAGGAACCTCGGCCACCGTAACCCAATGTGCTGGTATGTGACTATCATTCGATAGTGTTCCGATTCGAAACCCCGGTCATGAAACAACAAATGATAGCAAATGTTTTATTTAACAGCGGTCGCCCCTCGGCAGACAATGGCACACCTCTGAGTATATTTCTGCCTTGAAAAAGTTCCTCATAAAAAAAACCATATACGATTCAGAAGAGGTCTAAAACTATATGTCCGTTCATTTATGGAAAACATCAAGACGCACACCATAAATAGAAGGAGAACCAACTACCTAGCAGAGGTTTATGGGGACGCTTTTCTGCTTCGCACGACCTCGAAAGCCATTAAAGTTTTTGTATACCCAGATAACATATTAGGAGGATGGTTGCATATGTAGAAATCTATGCAAGTTGAGAAAGTGACTGATTGACATTCATTTAGGAGTGCCCAGGGCGATTCTTTTGCATTCAGTTCACGCACAACTCCCGGGCTTATCCCAAGTATCTTCTGGCTAGCTCCCAAACACCCGTTCGCTGATATAAAAAAGTGAAGCAATCCAGGATAGCTGATTGTGTGTTGGGTTTGGGACCCACCATGTAAAAGTCCCTCTGAATGAAAACACGATCAGAGAACTGCCTACACTAATGACGACCACTGCGAACGAACTAAAGAAGAAAGGACTTGGCTTCACTTGGTGTGTCCAACTGGTTTTGTTAAACTCAGCCAAAATCGAACTTTTCGCGATCAATTGGTAGAGTAGAAAGTTGGGTTGCTGAATTTAAACGTGGTTATACAAGCTTTGAAAACGATCCACCTCAAGGGTGTTCAAAAACAGCAACAACACTAGAAATCGTAGAAAAGTAAGTATTTTGGAAGTCGTACTAAGAAACGTTCGTGGACTACTGCGCATAGACTCAGCTATTAATAAAAAAAATAAAAAACGAATTCAGGGTAATGTTTTTCGCTAATAACGAAACAAAAATTTTGAACAAAGAAATAAATTTAAAAAGTGTTCTTCAAAAACCTTTTTCTAGAAAATTTTTTATCCCAAAAAAACTAAACAATTTAAAAATTAAAACAAAGTTTTAAAATTAAAAAAAATTAAAATTAAAAAAAATCTATAAAAACGCTGAAAAACATTTACAATAAATATGAAAAAAAATTTAAAAATTAAAAAAATTTTAAAGAAAAATTAAAAACAAAATCTATAAAAATGCTAAAAAAATTCTACAGTAAATCTGTTTACATCTTATTGTATTATACTCAAGTATACAAATAAAGCAATTTCAGAAAAAAATTATGACCATATCCAAATTGCTTGGATCACCTCACATCGAATCGCTCTCAAGGCCAATCACTTCTAGGGTGCGGATTAAATCTAAAATATCCATATTTTCACATAACCAGTTGAAATAAAATTTGAAATTTGAAAAAGGCGAGCCAAGAAGCACCGAGAAATTAACTCTTAACACCGAAAGGTAACTCATAAAACTCAGGCTAAAAAACTCATTTTATTCGAAACTCTGGAAAGTAAAAGTGTTGATAGTCAAGAAGGAAAGGAGATAAATAACAGAAGGAAACAGATAAGATAGAATAGAGGAATAGAGGTCTACATACGCCTCCAGATTCTTCAATAAGTCTGAAAATATCCTCCAGATTGAGAGAATAAATTTCACTCATGACATCGGAACCCGAAATTCCTAGCCTTGCTCTAGCAAAGGCAGGACACTCAAAGATAAAAGGTTCAGTGCTATCCGGTTCCCTAGGCCATACAGGCAAATCAGGCCTCAATGATTCCAATGGTAGTCATATGCTGACCCCATGGCTTGGGTCCTGTAATGATACCGACCATCAACTGAATGCCTTTTCTACCAACTTTTATAAGAAAGTGCGACAGATTTCTGTTCGGGCTTGTCACAAAACACTTTGCATTTCTGCAGCGTTCAAGACCATCGCTTCTTATGTAAATTGCGTCCATAAGCGCTGATCCAATTCATGATTCCTGCAGAGCTGATTCCGATTATTGGCTATGGGGCTATTCGCAATTGGCCAATTCATTGGAAATTTCATATCCTTGCAACAAAATTAAGCTTTTTCTTACATTCTTGAACAATCTTTGAGGTTTACTTAGCATTCTCCAGGCCCTTTAGAGCAGCCTGACTGTCACTAAGGACTCCAGTCTATCTGCTACTTTCAGAATGGTACAAATTTCCATTTGGAGAACGGTTCCCATTCCTCCTATACCATAATGATTCTTATTACTATCATTTAAGTACCATCCGGCTCCAGAATCTATTTCTTTCTTGGACCCATCGGTAGAGAAAATATCCGACAAACCTCTTTGAATGCCCTTTGGATTACTCCATTGTTCACGCAAAGGAAATTTGACATCGAATTTCCTTCACGGCCAGTTACATATTTACAAGTCGATCAACCACAAAATTTCTTTGCTTTTACTGAAAACAGAAACACAAAATATATTGCCGACTACGAAGCACTTGAATAACAACCTAGTCGGGTTCAGGCCTGTTTTTTGCATGGCATTTCTCCTTAGAAATAGTTCTAAAATAGGAAGTATTGATTCCTTATGTGATAGAGTATGACGGCAAAATTAGTACTGCTTTTCTTTCTTCCCAAGAAGTGGGTTTTTCAGGTGCTACTGTTGAAGAGCTACCCTCGGAAGCCAATCCAGCTGCACTCACTTTTCATTACAAATTCCATTTCAAACGATATTTCCATAATTACTAGGTCTTCGACAGCAACGGCCCAGTATCAGCTAGTCGCCAATAATATATTGGGTACGTACAGCAGTTGTAAGACCCATTCTCAACTCCAACAACCTGGTTTGGTTTATTAAAACCAAATCTCATCTATTCAACTTGCATGGGGCTGGTTTTTCTCAAATGTCAATGGTAAGTATCAGATTGTATGTTAGGGAATGAGTTCACATAAAATATGTGTATGCCTTACACCCCACAAATTTACATTATTTTCGGCGTCTCTGTTTTTTCTTATCTGATTTTACAAATTACTTCAATCCCAAAAATCAGCTAAAAATATAAATAAAGAATCTTTCCCTAAAAGTCACACCGAAAATCTTAACAATTTTTGCAGTAACTACCTCGTAAAAGCTAATCGATATAAACGCGCCAACTTCTCCTCCAACACCGGATTATCCTTTTGTGTATAGAACCCGGACATTACTGTCAATAACCAATATCTTCGATCTGTTGCTGAATAGTTGAGGGGAGGCATTGCAGCAACACCCCAAGTGCCGCCGCCATCATCTGGTGGGCAATCCAAGCAAATCGGTATATCAATTTCCTGTGAAGTAAAAGCATCATAATTTTTATATAAATATTCATTCAGTTCAAAGAATATGCAGATGATTCGCTTACATTATTGCCGTCCACATAAACTGTTGCCACAACTGTCTCCGTCTTTACAATCACATCTTTCCCCTTGCTAATCCCGGTATGCACCTTCTTCAAGTAGTCGGGTGGACCGTCACCTGAGCCAGTCCAAAAGAAGTCCTCAAGATGTACTTCTTCACGCATCTCTGGATAGTCGTCGCCCAAATCGTCATCTGGAGGAAAAGATTGTGAGAAGATATAAGTGGTTGCAAGGAAATATTTGGGCCATTTTGGCTCCAAATCTTATACATCTCTGCAGATTATAAAGTAAATATAATCTTAGTCAAGTGGAACTTAATTAAAAAAGATGCATATCTTTAAGTTAAAATGTATGCCTAACTCCACTAAACGGGATCAAGCTGACAATACAAATTTGAATAATACTCGATTATGCTCTCAGATTTCCATATCTACTGCCCAACCGCGCATACCGGTGATTAAGAATATTGGCTGAGGAAGATAGGGGATTCATTGGGTTTGAGTTGCTGAAAACTTACCCTTTACCGGCAGAGTATATTGGGCAGTGGAGGGGGATGTCGGCATGAGATGTCCGTGTGCAGACTTTGTGCATCGAAGTCGATGCCGTCAGAATTTTATGGGAACTAATCGAGATATTTTATTATATTATTATCTTTTGTCATAAAGTCTGTTATAAGGGTTGTTGTATAGTTTATTTGGTGTTAACAGCCATTACTTGAGTTTCATTCCTCTAGGTGTTTGGTGTAGAAATATTTTCTTGTAAAGGGTCTTTTAAAAGATGCGTCTAGGTGTTGTTTTAAAATAAAGCTTTCAGATTTCACTTTTTTTTGTTTCTAAAATACGTATTTTAATATGTGACAAACGACATCATTTAAGTATCCACTCTGATCACCTCTGTAGGTAAAATCCGTCAAACAGTCAATTCATGATGCTTAATTGTTGAGGGCGTCGAGATATCGATGTTGGATGTTCTTAAGCAAGACTTTGTGGTACTGAAGCAATATTCTCAACCGAATTTCGGTGTTTTGGTATGCTGGTCCGTTTTCTATACTCGACAGAACCAGTTTCTTGAAATTTTTTCACAGACCTTTGAATTCTTAACTTATTCGTCTGATTATTTCCACCAAAATTATTTCCAAAGAAATCACGAATTTTGCGATATTTTTTTTTAAGATTGATATTTTTTATAATAAATTTCAAAAATTTTAAGGAACAAATGGTATGGTATAAAATTATATTGTACTGGCGGCCGCCGTAGCCGAATGGGTTGGTGCGTGACTACCATTCGGAATTCATTTTTCGGTGAAACATTTTTCTAATTTTTCTAACAACATCAAGACGCACGCCACAAATAGGAGGAGAAGCTCGTCCAAACACCCAAAAAAGGGTGTACGCGCCAATTCTATATAAATATATACATACAAAGATAATATAAAAAGGTACCGTCTAGAGATTATTCACTACTAACATCTCGGTATCCCCTGACTTTTACTAAAGTGGAATTGCACAAATTATTTCTCAGGAAAGCACATTCCTCGTGTGCTAATTCGAAAATCCTTTCGCCCAGTACATTAGACGCTGGATTCAGAAAGTCCTGAGGACTCCTTGCCATTCAATTTCCAAACTCGTAGCTATGTTTATCGGTCATTGGACGATAGGCACACACGCAGGAACGCTAGGCCTACCATTAAATCGGGGGAACAGATATATGTTCATTGGAGGTCTCATAATGGTTATGGTTCTTTAGTGCTAATTACTTGAGGAGTGGCAGACTGGTACTTCAATCAAGTTTTGATACTATTTTAGACCTCCTAGAAGCGGAGACCGTCTGGTTGCCAAACTCGGATATTTACAGAGAAAATGCTCAACAGTCTCCTTCTCTGAAAGGTCCCCACATCAAGTGCAACGGAGATTAAATGGTAAACTCAGCTTTTTTGCGTGAATGCTGCGTCCAATGAGCGGTAAGCATAGCTACAAGTTTGGCAATTGAATGGCGTGAAGTCTCCAGGACTATCTGCGTCCTGCGTGTATTGTACTGGAGCCATAGGATTCTCGCTGTTTTTCTGCCTAACAGCGTAGCATTAAATTTTTTGCAAAAAACCTAATTAAACAAGAAATATTTTTTTCCAAAATAAAAGCTTTTCTTTCATGTTTTTTCATTCAACTCTCTTCGTACAATTCATTTGTCAGTGCTACCAATTATGATACAAAAGCTGTGCTGCCAAACTAATGACAAAAAGCAAAACGAACAGAACTATTGAACAGTGATCATTGGAATACAGGCATACATTTTTTTAAAGTTAATTTTTCTCATAAAAATATGGTGTATACTACAACAAAAACCATACCAGTTTCAAGCTTTTTCCAAAATTTAAAAAAATCAAAAAAATTGTAAACTTTTATTATTATTATTTTTAGGGGATATATACAATATAACCCAAACTTAATTAGAACACTGGCTACAAGTTGCAAACTTTTAATCAGAATTTTTGGAAATATTTCTAGTACGCAGTTTTATAGTCCAACAAATTTTGGTGAATTGAAGTGGCTCAAAAATCGCGTTGGTTTTTGATAATTTTTTTTTTTTGGCTGGCAGTCTAATGCCATATAAAAAAACTTTCGAGCATGCGTTATATGGAAGAAAATACACAACACCCTCAATAAAAAAAAACTTATCAAAAGTCAAAGCACATTTCGGACCAAAATTAAATAGGCTACAAAACTGCATACCCAGAACTTTCCCCAAAAGTTCGAAAGTTAGTTGAATTTCTCTCTCATTTTCACAAAATGTGAAATTTTGAGTTGTATGTTTTTTGTTTTAGCTTCAACTATATTTTCTGTCAGTTACAAAATACATTTGTTTACTTCTTAAGTTGCTTTGCAACGAGTTTTTCTCAACACGCCTTAAGTTACTTAATGAAATAAGTACACAGTAAAGTATTGCTAAAAGCGCATAAATTTAACTATTGTCTTTTGTTTTGTTACTAAGGAAATAATTTGCACTTTACATGGAAAACTATTTTCTGAATCCATTTATTTATTCGTTATTCTGTGGTGGGATGGCTTCTCAAATCTATTGCTGTAATTATTGCTGTAATGAAGATAATATTTTTTATATGGAAAGTTAGAATAGATTCATTTGAAAGTCAAGGATCTTTAGAACTCTTTCCTTATGAAACTAGCTACAGAATGTAACGACAAAGTTTTTCTTGTAGGTAGCGAATCACCCCGTATATTTATTTATTTATTTATTCATTTTAGTAAGTCAAGAAATACAAAGTTTCTTACAGACTACATAGAACTAAGAGTATTTATATGGAAGTAATTAACAAAATTAAAGCTTAGGAAACTAAATTAACAAAATGTATTAGGTAATTATTTAGATTTCTTACAAAGGAAGAAATTTTATAATTGGGTATTAAATACATGTTTCGCCCTGGAAAAGATAGTTAATGTCAGACAGCGTTCTAACAAGAGGCGCATTGGCACTATATAATGTCCTCCTAAAGCCAACATGAAAAATTTTGCAACAGCAAAAATTCCTGCAAAGAACATTAAAATGTATTCTTTCTAGAAGAAACGGGCAGTCAATTAGTCCATTAACGACATCGAAAATAAAAGAAACTGCCTGAAACGTACCTCTGTCACTTAATGGACAGAGGCTAATCAAACGACAGCGTGAGTCGTATAATGGTTTGGGGTCTGAGAAATTGAGTGAATGTAGCGCGAAACGCACACAAATTTTTTGAACCCTCTCAACTCGATTTATATGGACTGCATGTTAAGGTCTCCAAATAAAAGAGGCATAATCTAATTTGCACCGCACAAAGAGTATACCGATTCTCCTATTATTATCGAGAAAGAGCTATATACAATATTACAAGGTCTCAGATTACTTTCAGTCTCTGTTGAAAAATTGCTACAGCACCTTCTGGCAGCAACGCTTTGCTTCCGGTTAGTGTAGCCAGGGTTCAACGTTCAAAAATATTTCTCTAGACGCCTTTGGCCTCTATTATTTCATTTCAATAAGACAGCGCTGAGACCTGTAACGTATCATAAAATATATTTTATAATATTCTCATAATTATCCTCTTCTCTTTCGTATCTCCATATTGGCTATTCGCCTATTACAAGCTGTTGAATACTCGCATTTAATTTTTTCGCACTTTTTTCATACAATTTTTGGTTGCTATAGAATTTTATATATTTGTTTATCGACAAATCGTCAATTGTTGCCAACGTTATGCGAGTTATTTGTGGTTGTTTTATATGTTGTTATGTTTTTTTAAGTGGAGAAATACAAAATACTTAAGTGCACTCATGCAATAATAAACGCCTACCATACATAGTAATTTGTACCATAGAAATCTTTCGCTACCGAGGGTTCACTTGTTTGATCAATTGGCACGATTTCGCTTTTCTAGCCCACCGATAAATATTACCAATGGAAGTAGGCATTTTTGTTGAAATTCGAAGACTTTCATTTATATTTTATGGCATTTGAATATATCGAATAATATTTATATTTTGGTTGCACTTACATACAGAGCTTTGAACAAATGGAGAAGTACAAAGACTTATTGATGATTTTTGATAATTTATTGGTTTCTTATTTAATTTAATTTTTTTTTTATGAAAAAATAATTTATTCTCGTACAAAAATAACATATAAATATATGGTTACAACTTTGTATAAATTAAAAAAAATTTAAAACTTTATTTATTTAAATAAAAAAAAAAAAAAAAGCTCATTGAATTTTGGCATAATAAAATGCAAGTTGAAATAGCTCAAAAAACTCAATTATATTTGATTATTTATTTATTTCTTATTTAAGTAAATATTTTTTTAATGAAAATATATTTCATTCACCTACAACAACCAAAACAATGGTCTGGGTGCTTTCCGTGCAAGTCTTGTAAAATGTCCCAGTTTTAAGAACCAATATTGCTGAAGAGGATATGCAATAAAGGGATTCAAAAAATATATATAAATCTAAACTTCAAACTTTGTACAAATTGAAAAATTGTTAATAAAGATTTAGGACTTTTGAACCAGAGGGTTAAGAAAAATGTCGAGGTTGCAAGTTTAAAGCCCGTTGAATTCTGGCATAATAAATTCTAGTTTTATATCGCTCAAAAATATCATGGATCTCTGTTGTTGACGGTGTTGGGTGCTTTCTTCCATGTACGAATATAAAAATGCCAAGCATTCGTTACATGGCGAAAATACACAAGAAAAAAGTGTAAAATTATTATTAAAAAAAATTAGTAAAAAAAATTCACAAAAGTTAGCTTGTATTTTTAGTCATTTCAAGAGAAAATCAAAGAGAGACTCATAGAGGAAACACTGTGAAGAGATTGAGTCCCTACCAGTGGCTACTAGACTTCAAAAATCACTCAGCAAAGACTATTCAAATGGCTTTTTTACTCTCAAGAAGGCTAACGGAAGTTTTACGGAGAGGGGCAGCTTCTGCTGGACACTCACTTTGCGGACTGTATCAGTGTGGGTGAGAACAGTGAAGACACTGGGGACATCCGGTTCTTAAGGGAACAGATACTGTAAAATTTCAAAAAAAAAAGTTTGGTTTTTTCATAAAATGTTAATATAATCCTTTAAGAAAATGTAAAAAAAAATTTTAGAACGTAAATTTAAGTATTTCTTATTTTATATTATAGATCGTCAACCGTGACGACTCTATTCTTTGCGCTCGAGCGCTGGGAGAGGTATATTTAGGTTGCCGACTTTAGACGCGTTTTTCTCAAAACTATATTTTTCGAATTGGATTACACGATAACTCAAAAAGTTATTGACCGATCCTCTGAAAATTTTCGGAAAAAAATTTTTTGAAGCAAAAATGGTAGGAAAATTCGCCCCATAATCATTTTTTTAAAGCATTTTATTCCGCGAATTTTTTTCCACTATTTTTTAATTCAAATAGAAATTATGACATTAATAAACAAATGACGCCAATGCTACAGTGCCCACCGATTGAGAAGCCCCGCTGCGACCTTGCTGGAAGAATTGAATGTATATCCGCCATTTTAAATGATTAAAATTAAAAAAAAAATTATATTACTTTAATGTATAAATAAACTGTATACCAATTTTGAAAAAAATATATTGACTTCTTCATTTTAAATAATTTTAATAAAAATCAGAGAAAATATGGCCGTTTAGAGGTATCTGTCCCCTTAATGTTTACCTACACGCAGGGAACTCTCCCTTGGTCGTAAAATTTTTACAATGAATAAAGCTAAATTGGCGATCTCTACCTTCATTCCATTCAAATCACCAGGTGTTGATAACATTCATCCGTGTCTACTACAGCACGGCCGGAATGTATTAGCACCGGTTTTGACAATATTTTCAGGATAAGCCTGGAATTAGGCAGAGTGCCTAAAAATTGAAGTAAAGCCAGAGTAGCTTTCATTCAGAAAGCGGACAAAAAGGCGGACCACACGCCAAAAGTCTTTCGATCCATAAGTTTAACTTCTTTTCTGCTCAAAGCTATGGAAAAAATAATTGATCAATATATTAGAGACGCTTATCTTAGGTATTCGTCTCTCTATGTTGAACAATACGCTTACCAGTCAGGCAAGTCGACAGAAACTGTCATGCATAGCCTTACGACCAAGATCGATAAGGCGTTGGCTAGTAACGAAATTGCCCTCTGTACATCGGTTGACATCACGGAGACATTCGACAATGCTTCTTTCAGCTCTATTGAGGAAGGTATGGCTGGGAAGGAAATAGACAGACTAATCATAACGTGGGTTCTTAATATGGTGAGGAATAGAACAACAATCTTTGAAACTGGGCCAAAAAGATTATGTTGCAAGTCAGGAGGCGTTCATCACCGCTCCTTTGACTATTGATCATTGACGAGCTCATACAGACTCTCGATGATCTCAGATACGACGTTCAGGGCTTTGCTTTCGATCTAGTCATCATGGTTAGAGGCAAATTTGACTCTACTATAACTGATAACATGCAGCTAACTCTTGACATTACGCAAAACTGGTGTCGGGAGAAAGGACTTTCTGAACAAAACATGTGTGGGGAGAAGGGTACACCCTTGTTTCCATTATCGTACATCACAAACAAATATTGAGAGCAATATACATATGCCAGAGGCTCTACGGTAAAACATGGGGTCTGCGGCCAAAGATAATGGCATGGTCTTATAAGACAATAATAGTGCCAATGATCATCTATGCCTCTCTGCTATAGTGGCCAAAAGTAGACCAAACCTTGACTCAGACAGCAATTAACAAGGTAACCAGAATAGTCTGTGTGAGCGTAACGGGAGCAATGCGAGCCTGCCTCACAGCGGCTTTAGGAATGGTCACTGAACTCATTCCACTATATCTTGTAGCCAAAGGGTAGGCAGTTAGTGCAGCTCTACGGCTTCCTAATCTATTCCCTCTCAAAGAAGGCAATCTTACAGGACATGTAAGAATTTTGGGTTCAATCTTGAACTCTCCGTGTCTGACAGTCTACGAAAAGATGGAAAGGAAACTAAAATTATCCAAGAAACTCAAAGTGATCATTAATGACCGCTCAGCGTGAAGAAACAATGAAATATCTTTAAAACAGGGCGTATAAGTGTGGTTTACTGATGGGTCCCAAATAGAAAACTATAGACGGTTCAAAAAAGCAATTGCAAAGGGAAAAGCTATTTCCATTTTCCAGGCGGAGGTCCACGTCTTACAGCTGTGTGCCAGAGAATATGTACGGAGATTCCAAAATTCTAATTACAAAATTCGAAATTTTTATGAAAATTTTTAAAGTTATCAAACTTCCACAAAATTTTAAGCTTTATACAGTTTTTGTAAGAGGATAAACTAAATTTTTTTATAGGTATCATTAAATTTTAATAAAAAAATAAATAGTTAAGGCATGTCAATAAGTCCCTGCGCCATAGTTTTCTACCACACCGCATAATTGCGTGGATAGCTTTTTTCGAACATCCGTCATATTTTTAATACTTGCGCATGAAAAATATTAAATATTAAAACATTTTAATTCGTTAATATTTCTGTCATCTAAACTAAGCTTATTTAGAAAATATGCAATATTTCCATGCAAGGATTAGAGGCAACACGAACACTCCAAGATGCATTCACAACAGAGCTTAAGAACTTGTTTTAAATGCAGTTGCCCCTCAGCAGTCGATGACAAATATCTGAGTGTATTTCTGCCACGAAAGAACACCAAATGCCGTTCGGTCGTCGCCGAGTGAATACAAAATACACAAATAAACACTACAAATTAAAGTATAAGCCCGTCCTAATGGCAACTGAAGATTTGTGTTATATTTCAATATACATTTTTTTTTTTTGAAAAAGTATATTTTCGAAATACTTTTAGAATAAGCCGAATAGGACTGGAGGTTTTTAAGAAATATTTCAATGCCATTTTACGAATGCGAAGTACCCTAAAACCTGTGCAGAAAATTTCTTCAACTATTAGCGAGAGTTGCTTCAAATTCGGTTCATTCGTTTCTGTGATGAGACTTCTACCATTTTTTCCCCAATATCTGAGGTATTATTTTTAAAAAGTTCTTAAATACTTACGCTTTTTTTACATTTTTCCAGCTTTACTTCTTTTTTCCATCTTTCGAGTATAGAACAAATTCCACTACGGCAGCACTCCACGCCTTTTGAGGCCATCCATAAATTTATTATAAGTGTGAAAATGCATGCCCAATTGTTAGATTGGAAAATTTCTCTTTTTCTCGCAGTTTAATTATCGAATTTAAGTATTCCAGCTTTTTCCCTTATGAGCCGTACTTATGGCGCAAATTACGGCGCCCATATTTCAGAAATGCTCGTAGTGCAATGGCCAACAAGGTGAAACATTTCTAAATAGATTTGGCATTCGCACTGGCGCACTATAATTACGTATGAAATCGTATAAAAATTCATAGCCACGTAGCACAAGCAGCACAATTATATGAATATTAAGCGAAAATAGTTTAATTTGCGCACCCTTGACTGAAGTGCTAACTACGAGTTTTATGAAAGGTTTGAATGGCAAGAAAGTTTTTTTTTAGATGATGGCTGAAGCTTGACTGCACCTCTATGTAATTTTTTCACAAAGGCATTAGAGGTAAAATAGGACATGCGAAAATTTCAAATACACACAAATATATTTGTATGTAGTTGTATAAACTTAGATGTACAGGGTGGCCTATCTAGCGTTTGGGGTCTCATGCGGCTACAACCGAAATGCTTTGAGTATTTTTTGAATACTTTTTTTTACATCGGAAAGAGTGTACCGGAATGACCCGGATTTACATATATCCAGCCAAGGGTCATCACTCCAGCAGCATTAGAAAGACATGTATGGGGAATGTTCTTGCTGCTACAACAACAACAACGAGACTCTTCGGCAGTAATACAATGAGTTCGCTTATTTAAGCAATGCCAGTCTTGAAATCCACCAGAGACTTACTTTACTTGACAAGAAGGAAATTTTCGACTAGGGATTATTGAACATTTTTGATTAAGTTATACTATAGCCTGAATGGTGAGCTCTATACTCAAGTTTTACTAAGACACAGAATCCTCCAGCAGACTTAATAGAAAAATCTTAGAATCGAATAGTTCAAAAGTTTCCGTTCTGTAAATACTCTGTGAGTTACCTGCCATCTGGACGAGCTCTGCAAGAATAGGCATGTCACTGGGTACGAGGGTACAAGAGAATACTCGTAGAGAGAAATGAGGAAGTTGATGAGCTTGCTAAGGCAAGCACCCACTAGCCTAAAATGGGTACGTCGAACTATAATTAAAAAGTACCGGGTTGACTGTTTTCTTCGATTGCCAAGGCGTAGGGCACCATGAGTATCTTCCATCGAACCAGACTGTCCATAAAGAATATTATTTATCCATTTTGAAGCGTTTGAGAGATGCTGTACGTCGCAAACGGCCTGAAATGTGGGCAAACAATTCTTGGATTTTGCATGATGATAATGCGCCATCGCATCGAGCCCAAATTGTGCTGGATTATTTGATCAAATGCCGAGTAAATAACATCGTGTAAGCACCGCATTCACCTCATATGGCCCCGTGCGACTTCTTTTTGTTTCCCAAGTTGAAATTACCTCTTTGTGGAAGGAGATTTCAGTCGATAGAGGAGATCAAAGAGAATGTGACGAAGGAGCTGAAGACCATCCCTTCGTCGGCCTACCAAGGGTGCAAGGAGGTCAGGGTTAAACGTTGGCACATGTGGGTTGCTTCAGACGGGTCATATTTTGAAGGAGCTAAAATGAATTTCCCTGAAATTTAATTCTGTTTTGTTTTATATAAACATTCTCGGTACTTTCTGATCGTAGGGTATGTAAGGGGCTCTCAGTTTTGAAGACGAATAACTAACTCCGGAAATACAGACTTTATGGGAAGCTTCGACCTCCCATAACATTGCCAAAATAATGATACAAGCGGACATTCAACACAAAAATAACCAACTTTATTTTATCACTCTCTCACATTCACTACTCTAAGTAGAACCCATTACAACTGCCTGGGATCGGTATCATCTGTGAATGATATTCTGTTAAAAGTGTAAACTGTTTATTAAAACTCGCCGAAACATGTGTCACGAACTATGTTTAACAAGGTCAGGCTGCACTGAAGGCCCTGGAAAATGCGATGCAGACCCCAAAGATGTACGAAGAAGCTTGTTTCCGTCGCAAGACAAAACAGGCTTGTACAATATGGGTTCCAGGACCCTCAGGTGTTCAAGGAAACGAAATTGCCAATGAATTGGCCAACCGTAGATCAGCGGTTCCCCACAAGAGCCAAAGCCAATAATCAGAGTCAGTTCCGTAGGAATCATGAATTGAATCAGTTGTTATGTATGCAATCTAAATAAAGTTCGATGGTCTAGAAAATAAGAAACTTTGCCGAAGGAACCATACCTCTAAAACGAATTCTGATGTCCTCAATTTGAGTCGAACGAAAAATCCCACTTTGACCCATTTAGAGTGCTCCAATCGAGTCCAAATGTATGACCGACCCCCACTAACTTTGGACGGTCGCTCCACCCATACCAGTGGCACACCCCCTGGAACTCCCCTGGGGGGTTCCCCATACAATCATTTCAAAATATCACCATTTTTGGCCTTTACATGAGAAAAGAAACTAAAAAGTTCGACCCAAATTGGGGGACATCAGAATTCGTTTTAGAGGTATGGTTCCTTCGGCAAAGTTTCTTATTTTGATCCCTAGAATATGATTTTCACAGAGCAATGGCCGATTTTTTTGCCTCCCCACAAATCGACCCAATCCAAAAGTGGTGATTTTCACCAAAAATTGAACTGGAATTTGCTATGCCTGATGGATAAGATTAAAATTGGCATATCTTGGGAAAACATTATGCTAAAAATACGAGTTACTATCATTGAAAATTGATAGAAATCGAATTACTTCAACTGCAAAGCAAACTGGTGGAAAATTGGGTAGTTCAGGACTAGTAGGCCAGCAGTAGTAGTAATAGCACAGGGTGGCGAGTACTCGTACTTGCTTAGAGCTTTTCAAATATTTTGATGCACGATACATTAGTACATTTCCATCACCTTTCATACATATACATATACTAGCAAACCCGGCCCCCTTCGCTGGGCATACTAAAATAGAATAGATATGGTTTAGAACAGAAAATATATGGTTTTCATATTATTTATTTCTTTATTCTTTATTCAAGCGCTTTGGCATAAACAATATTTTTTGTTTTTCTATTTGTTTTTGAGTAAATATAAAATATAAATTGAAAATCAGGAAAAAAGAAGATTGTTTTTAAATTTCAAATCAACGCATATGAATAAACAATCGTCTTTTTTCCTGATCATCCATGAATTTTTCGTTTCAATTTATATGTTTTATTAAGCATTTTAGCTTTTTTAACCATTATCCATTTATATTTTTCAAAAAAAAAACCGAAAAAAATTGTTTTTTCCACGACCACATAATTTCATTCGGATTTCACATTAAATTCTCAATATTTCGTAAGAAATTATTCACTGTTCCAAAATCCACTCCAAAAAAATTCACAAACAATTTTTACATGTTGCACTTACGTTTTTTCCTTATGGCATCCAAATCAGAAAGAAATATTGACACATTGTTTGTTGTAAGTTTGTTTTAATTCGGTGCAAAGACACGGCGGGTCCACGTTTTGGCATATATTTCGAGACCCTAGTCATCAATAGGTATGAAAATTACCCCGTATTAAAGCACTTATCAACAGCTTTCATGTGATACCCATATTGTACATACACAACCAAAGGTTACCCGGGTCCACGTTTTGACCTACATCTCGAGACCCCAGTCACGTAGCGGCATGAAAAATACTCTGTATTTGTAAGGCATTCACCAACAGCTTCAATTTGATATCCATATTGTACATACACGTCCGAAGGTTACCGGGGTCCACGTTTTGACCTATATCTCGAGACCCTATCTACCAATAGGTATTCAAACTATACGGAAATCATCTTCAATACCTACTTAACAATGTGTGTAAGTTTGGTTTAATTCGGTTCAAAGACACGGTGGGTCCACGTTTTGGCATATATTTCGAGACCCTAGTCATCAATAGGTATGAAAATTACCCCGTATTAAAGCACTTATCAACAGCTTTCATTTGATATCCATATTGTACAAACACATTCTAGGGTCCACGTTTTGTACATACACAACCAAAGGTTACCCGGGTCCACGTTTTGACCTATATCTCGAGACCCCAGTCACGGAGCGGCATGAAAAATACTCTGTACTAAAGCATTCACCAACAGCTTTCATTTGATACCCATATTGTACATACACGTCCGAAGGTTACCCGGGTCCACGTTTCCACCTATATCTTGAGACCCTATCTACCAATAGGTATTCAAACTATACGGAAATCATCTTCAATACCTACTTAACAATGTGTGTAAGTTTGGTTTAATTCGGTTCAAAGACACGGTGGGTCCACGTTTTGGCATATATTTCGAGACCCTAGTCATCAATAGTTATGAAAATTACCCCGTATTAAAGCACTTATCAACAGCTTTCATTTGATATCCATATTGTACAAACACATTCTAGGGTCCACGTTTTGTACATACACAACCAAAGGTTACCCGGGCCCACGTTTTGACCTATATCTCGAGCCCTATCTACCAATAGGTATCCAAACTATACGAAAACCATCTTCAATACCTTCTTAACAATGTGTGTAAGTTTGGTTTAATTCGGTGCAGACACGGCCGGTTAGCGAACACACACAAAAAGTTGACTTTATTTTATATATAAGATTTTTTTCAGTTTGTGTCCGAAAAATCCAAATATCTTACGGAACCCTATTTTTTTCCAAAATAAAATGTAATCCATGTTACTCGTGGATAATGTGGTTTTCGAATGGTGAAAGAATTTTTAAAATCGGTCCAGTAGTTTTTGAGCCTATTCGTTACAAACAAACAAACAAACAAACAAACAAACAAACAAACAAAGTTTTCCTCTTTATAATATTAGTATAGATATAATATATATAATATGTACATCGACACGTACATACACACATACACACATATATACATACAGGCATATATAAAAATTGTTTTTCCGAATTTAACATTAACGCATTACCTCTATTGGATTGTGCTCTATTTTGCGCATAATTAAATTTATTGATTGCCCCAAATATTTACTCACATACTTACTCACATACTTACATATTAAATCGAAAGTGAGTTCGTAAATAGTACTTTAGTTGAACACCTGGTCAGAGAATTGACGACAAAATTATTTATTAGCTGATGCCCAAGCTTACCATATGTCGAGACAGAAGTTAATCAACATAAAATAGATTGACCAGGCAACGAGTAAATAAACCGGCGTATTGTATTTATAAAATATTTAATGTTTGTTAACAACACAAGTGTATATGCGAATATAAATACACACAGGGTGCATATGGCAGTTGAAGACACGCATATAAGAACGTGGCCATAACTTCCCAAAACTATTATTTTTCTTTTTGCGATTTTTCAGGTAAGACATTACAATTTAACTCAAGTAATGAAGAGACGTGCAGATATCGTCGCTATATAGGCAAATCACACCGATTCATAAATTTCTAATTTTCTCAATTGCGCCCGTTCATTTACTCATAAGCTGCGTCGTGAACTGGAAGCATCACGCAAATTAACTGTCACATCAGCAAAAGTATGAGGAAAATGAAGAAATCAATGAGGGCTCCTGCGAAGGAACTTAAGGTATCTAATAATCTTATCCGTCGAGTTAGTCTGATGATCTCTGGTATAAGTCCTATGTCATGCGTAGACAACAGTTTATGTCACAGCACGCGGAGTTGTCGGATCAAAACAATCAAAATGAAACACCCTGAACCGTTTGAGTGGTTATGGTACATTTCTGACGAAAAAAATGTTGACCAAGACCAAAAGACCAACCGCAGGAATGATCAGAATGACTGATTGCTATGTTCCAATCCTGTGGAGGTCCCTGTTGTGATGTACATGAAGTTTCCAGCCACTGTTATGGTATCAGGTATTTTAACCAACCACGGATATGTCGTGTGAATTCTGCTGCATATATAGAGGTTCTAGATACAGTAGTGAAACCCTGAATTGACTCGGTGACATCCCATACATCTTCCAGCAAAACTTTACACACGAAGCGATAGCAGCACAAGATTGAATGACTGGAAATGTCCATGACCACATAACAATGAACTTATGGCCGCCTAACTCCCAATACATCCATCCCCCAGTTAACACGCATAGGGAGTAGTTGCGCGTGACATAACATAACATAACATATATTATGTTGTAACATCATATCACCTTCAATGAGGGATTTGGACGTTTAAGAAGCATTTAATTCGGGCATAATGCAGCGCGAAGAAGGTTGAAACATCTCGACAATTTGCAGCCAGAAGAAAGGCACATACGCTCAGAATTAAAAAAAAAGTTAAATAAAAAGCCTAAAAAATTTAAATATCCAGCTTACAAAAAAAGTTGAGAATGATACAGTGCCTAAGCAGTTTATTCGTGTTTGGCAAAGTGCATGTCAGAGGCAGAGCAGGTGTGAAAGGGTTCCTCTCGCGTTGACTGCACTAGCTTCAGTTTGGCCGCGTACAATGGATCTTTCTTCTTTCCTTGGAAGAGATAAAATATAGTTTGTAGACCTGACATTGTGCCTGCGTAGCATGATTTTCGCGACCCTGCATGAGCTGGTTCTTTCACATCTTGAGTTCGCTTCTCGAATCATTGTTGCATCTACATACATATAGGGTTGCCCATATTCGACGGACCCATATGTTTTTGGGGCCCATTCCAATCGACGAGGCTTGTCCGCAGGCAACAATCTTTGCGTCAATGGAATCTTATACGGGAATAAATGCAAATCAATGCGGATAATTCGTTGTAAAGTGGTCCGAGCAATGTCCAACTGCTGAGAACTGCGATTTTGGGATGTCCTTGGCGACGTCTCAACACTGGCACGTACAAGAGCAATTTGGCCT
This sequence comes from Anastrepha obliqua, assembly GCF_027943255.1. Lineage (NCBI taxonomy): Eukaryota > Metazoa > Arthropoda > Insecta > Diptera > Tephritidae > Anastrepha > Anastrepha obliqua. The sequence goes on along the minus strand of NC_072892.1, from coordinate 156,219,001 downwards.
CTTTGGATTAGAAAGAGCGTCACCAGTCGAAAACCTTTCGTACAAACGTTTAATGGTGTTCTTAAAAGGCACACTTTTCACATTATTTAATTTTTTATACGCACGTTGAGTTTTCACAATTGACTTCTTTTGTTGAATTTGGGAGCGCTTACGTGGTATGTACTGTTCCATGGTAAAAATTCGCTTGGACTGACGCTTCCAACGCGGTATGTCATTAAGCAATCTGACGTCACTGTCAAAAGATACAGGGTTGCTGGATGGGTCCGTCGAATATTGGCAACCCTGTATATCCGTTGTTTGCAGAGAGGAGGTTATATACCGGCTAGTATATCCACTTTCTAGTTTCCTTCAAATACCTTGTTCCCTGGAACCCTGTAGTTGGTGGCTTGCTTCTTAGTTCCTAGCTCATCCATCCTGTTCCGCCATTGTCGTACGCAGAATGAGTTTGTCCATACAGCGGTTTTTGCTTTGATGGCAACTGGGCTGTCAATGTAAAAGTTTATTTGAGAGTTCGAAGGAGTGTTCTTTATGGCTAAGTCTACGTAAATCTCAGTTTAAAACAAACTGCAGTAGTCCGGTAAATTGTATAACGCTTCATAGCCTAATCCCGAACAGAATAGTGCGGCTCCAACGACGTAATAAAACTCGCCCTAACTTAGTATACGAACTGCTCCCTATTATTGAAATCGGATAAAAGCACGCCCACTTTTTTATATATTAAGGAGACCCAGTGGGCTAGAGCTCGAAAATTTCACCTATTTTAACATTTTTTTTTTTTTGCCATTAAAAATAAAAAAAACGATATTTCACGTTTATTACTACATCTATTAAGAACACAATTTTTTTTTTTTTTTTTGCATTTTAAAAACAATATTTATTATTATTATAAAATGCCGCCGAACATGACCCTTTCGAAAAACCGGACCCGGACGGCGTACGTGATTTCGAGACTTCTACTCATCTGAAACACAAAATCCAAGAGGATTTTTAATCAGAAAGAGTGCAGTTGTGGTCGGAACTGGAACAAATCGAAAAAATTAAAAACTGACAAAATGGCAGGATTTCAAATGAAAGTTCGAAAAATCGGGTATTTTTCACCAGTTTTTTAGTGTAAAAAATAGGAAATATTTAAATAAAATTATAATTCTAGTTCCGACGATAGCCATACATGTTTTGAACAACATATTCAAATTTCAAGTGATTCGGTTGATTTTTTTTCACCCCCGCCGTGCCAAAAAAAAAGTAATTTTGAGATAAATGAGTTTAAAGTTTGAGTTACAGGAGCGCGCGGACCGCTCTCTACCTCGTTAATGGGCTGTAGAAGCTATAATATTGGGAATTTCAGCATGAATTTCAGTATATTCTTAAGATACTATACTTTCGAAATTTCAAAAAAAAAGAGAAAATCGAGTTTTTGAAATTTCTAGACCACCGCGTCCCCTTAAGTCTAAATTCGTCCGTCCGTCCGTCGCTCTACCGTCATTTCTTTCTTTCGAGCATTAAATTTTGTGACTTGCTGAAATAATTGAAGCTTAAAAGAGATTTTTAGTAGACAAATAAGTACATGACAATTCAAAAACAATACAACAATAAAAACTCTCCGACAAACCTTAAATTCTTATTTAAAAAGCACAATACGGAAGCCTAAATCAGAATCTGCTCAAAGCCCACTAAAATGAAACTCGCAAAAAGCAAGCGTATTTATTTAAATTTGTTTGTATGCCTACTTTCATGGGCTATACTTTTGAATATCTTAAAACTCGTTGCGTTCATTCACAATTCACAATAACAACAATTCGGACAATACGAAAATCTTAGTTGCGCAGCCGTCGCTGCCTCGATAAGCCACGCAGAACGGCGTAGGTCAAAGCGATGGCATGTCAATTAGGCCACAAAGCTCATCCATCTCCCCACAAATGGGGGCAGAAGGCGTTCAGCCATGTCAGTAACTGTGACCGCAACAACAATACAAAGTGTGAACGGAGCAAGGCAAGCAGATTGGGCAGTTGACAGTTGACATTTTTTCACTTTTACGATGAGAACAAAAACGGGATAATTTTATTAAAATACACATTTTCACATTGGTTTTTTTCAGTTCGCCTTACATCAAAACAGTACTTCTAAATAAAAATACAAAAAAATTTCACATTGCTTTTTTTGTTTTTTTTTTTTGTTGTTTTTTTGACTCGCCCTACATCATAATAGTAGTTCTGAATAAAACTAAGGGCATATAATTTTTTGTCTAAATTGGTACTTGAATGCCAAATCACCTACCATGACTTATTTGTATAAGCGGCAGCCCAGAGTCGGCGTTGCAGCAGCCAATCCACAAAGCCAATACGGACAGCAATGCTTTTTCGGCCAACATGTTGACAGAAAATAATGTTTTTTTGGTAGTTAACCGAGGGAGCGGTGGAAGGTGAGACAACTCACCAGTGTTGTTATGGCGGTGTTGTTAAATAATTGACGAAATTTTAATGGTTTTCGGCGCTCGAAATTGACGTCACTTTGCGCAAATGGCGTTGCGCTGGCCGATGGCATACATTGTTGACAAGGAGCGCGGTAGTTTGGGGGTTGAAGAGGTGCACATGCAATGACACTTTGTTGTGTTTTTAACATTTTAATTGCATTTTCATTATTCTGTTTTGCATGGAATTTTTTCTTTCATGTTTGCTAGTATTTGAGGAAGTTTTTTTTTTTTACTTTTTGAAGCTTTACGGAATTTCACAAAATTTCTTAGTATTTCTGGCTTCTGATTTATAATATTTTCCTTCTAGTTACGTATGATGGAAGAAAATAGAGTACGATAATTTTTTAATGTAACTTTCCTTTTTTTGTTTTTTTTTTTCTTCAAAAAGTTTTGCTTCAAACACTCAAAAACGCGCACATTTTCCGTTCCTCAGCACTTTAGAATTTTCGCACTGTTAATTCGCTTTTGAGATTAACTCGCCTAAACAAACATTTCATATGAATTCACTTCAACAAAATTTCACTCCATGCATTTCCCACCTTCCACATGTAAATGCTTACATACACGCACACATATGTATGCATGCGTGAGGGTGTAGTAAATATAAGAAAGTGCTGTCTGCTTTTTATTTACATATATTTTTTGTTTTAACAAAATTCTCCACACTTTTCCGCTCTGTGCAATTTTTTGCCGCACGCAACGTTGAATGTCAGTTTAGAACTGAATCATTTAAGCTCACGTACGTGCCTACTCTGCCAGCCAATTCCGTTTCGTATGTGTTTATGATTGTTTGCATGTACAAGTATGTAGCAGCATGGGAGTATGCTTGCATATACATATGTGTGTATATGTTGGCGTCACACAGCTAACTATTACCCATTCATCAGTTTATTCTTTACTATAGTTCCGCTTTGATGCAATATTTGTTTTATTGCTGTTGCTATAATAGCTGCTGTTGTTGTTATTGTTATTGGGATTGTCGCTATTTGCTGCATATTGTTTGCTTTTGCTTTTGTTGTTATAATTGTATTTTTCTGTTTTCAAGTGCGCTCACCTGCTTGCGCTCTCTCAGCGCTCTCTGTTTTGGTCGCTTCAATGCCTGGTCAGTTACCTGTGGCAACAAAACAAAAATAAAAATGCACAGGTGCAGTAAAATATTTGTAAATATTGTTGAGATGAAAGGTGATGGGTGTTGATATGCTGGTGAACAATTTTTAAACGAAAAAATGGTTCACTAATTTAAACAAATTTTAGATAAATTTAAATAAATTTTAAATTAATTTAAAATTTTTACCGCAACTCTATAAAGGTGGAAAGAAAAAGTATTGCAAGCAAGTTTATTACGATAGAAATCGTAATGAAAGCAAAAAATTATGAGGCAAAACATAAAAACAATGTGCGCCCAATATAATGAAACTTGTGCTGTGCACGCAAAATCAGAAACTTCGTTAAGTCGAGTAACTTTTCTGCTAAGTGTATACTGTAATCCAAGTAGCCAAAAAACAGTAGTCATGTTTAATTCACAATTCGTTTGAACGTATTGATTAAGGCGAATCTATTAATGGTGGTATCGCTAGAATAGCTGAACTGTTTTTTTTCCTTCGTCGTGTCCATGTGGATGTCAGCCCAGAATGAAACAAGGCGAATTCTTTCTTTGTTTTCTTCTTTGCCAATACTTTGCTTTGACAATCAAAGGTACAAAACCATGTTGTTGGTCTAGTGACACCATCTTTAATGAATGCGGCTTAGTATTGATTGAAAACTTTCATTAAGTGTCATTAATTTTAACCCGAATGCATTTACTTTTCAGTTAAAATTAAAAATCAAATGTCGCGAAATTCGCATTTTCTGCAAAAGTACCAAGTTTACTGACTCGATGTTTTGTGTGACACGAATTTTCAAAACAAAATACAAACCGTCCACAGCTCAAACGACTTGTCTGCTTAATACGCGAAATCAAAACGTTTAAGTCTAGACGCAGTACCAACGCAATTTCTTGAAGGTGAGGAGTTTTACGAATAATTATTTTAATAACCAAAATTAGAGACGAGATTGAATGGTCATGGTTGGGCCAAAAGGGTGGAAATCAGATTAGAAAACCAAAGGCAGAATTTTTAAAGGATATACAAATATTGGAAAAATTAATTTCTAGAAATTAACAGAAATACGATTAACAGTAAAAAGAATTTATGCAATGTATTATTATCGAAAAAGCTCATTGCTCGGCACTTATCCCGAGTTTTAAAACCGCGCGAGTTTTTAAAAAATACTGTTCTAAAAGTGAAACACACCCTGGAACCCATTCATTAAATGCACCCGATCATAAAAAAGTTTTCAAAGGAAGAAGTAAAAGTATCAATAAAAATGCTGAAATCCAAGAAAATCGCCGAATATGATCCCATCTGTGAAGAAGTACTCGAGCAACTCCCAGCAGAAGAAGTATCTTTTCTCACGTGCATATATATGCAATCCTTTCATATTAACTGGTTTTGTTCCCCCCCCAATGGAAAGTCGTACAAATAAAAATGATCCTTAAACCCGGAAAAAGCGCCGAAAAAGTGGAATCTTATCGCCTCATCAGCGTATTGCCTATTACCTCAAAAGTCTCGGAGTCACTATTTCTCAAAAGAATGATGCCCATAATTCAAGAACAAAAGAACCCTCTGAACTCTGTGAAAGTTTAGCTGTGTACCTTATGGGCCCAATCCATAATTTACCTATCACAATACTTAATGATAAATCTGCTCTGGGTACCGGGTCACAGAAACATAGAAAGTAATTGCCAAGCAGATCAACTAGCGAAATTGGGTACTGCATTACCGAATTGGGTACGAACATACCTATACCTCTAGCAACTTGTAAGCTACCAAATAAAAAAAAACACACCATCAAATCTGGCAGGCATGCCAGCGCCCTATAACTGTTTTAAGAGGAGACTCTATAACACTTTCTATGCGGCTGCATGGCTCTGGGTAGAAGAAGGTTCAATATTCTAGGAAAACGTTTTTTGAATATTTGGCAGCCAATTTAAAACTAACAAAGATCGTTAGATACATTAAAACCACTTGTTGGTTCAATGGTGGTATCACAATTGGCATACAGCAGTCTTAGGGGTGTCAATTGGCAAGCACTATACCTACCTACCTACCTATCTAGCTTAAATAATATGTAGGTAGTTAAGGGTTCTAAAACCAATATTCATTTGGCCCTATTTGAAGTTTCTTTTTTGTCAATTATGCAAGGTGTTTTGTTAAATATGTATTATAAATTATTAAAACTTACATTTTGTGTTTGATTTCATGATAAAGGATACAAAAACTGTTGGGTCCAACTCCAACGTCATTCTTATTTTTATCTTGTGACCAAAAAAACTGTACTTTTTGATATAAAAGCCGGGTACATACGAAAATAGGTTTATTCGAAAGAAAATTAAATAATCTGCTAGATAACCTTCGGCCGCCGTAGCGAATGGATTGGTGCGTGACTACCATTCGGAATTCAGAGAGAGTAAGTTTAAATATCAGCGAAACACCAAAATGAAGAAAAACATTTTTGTAATAGCGGTCGCCCCTCGGCAGGCAATGGCAAACCTCCGAGTGTACTTCTGCCATGAAAAAGCTCCTCATTTGTGGAACAACATCAAAACGCATGCCATAAATAAGAGGAGGAGCTCGTCCAAACACCCAAAAAGGGTGTACGCACGAATAATATTTATAGATAACGTTCAAAATTGTTTTGTTTTTTTTAAAAGACACGATACAAGGCAAACGATAATGAAAATAAAATTACAAAAATGAAATAAATAAAGTCGTCTATTGAATCGCAAGAACCTTAAACGCTTGTTTCCCGAAAGTAGTTTTTTTCAATTTAGGCAGACAGATTACTTGAATACAATAATAAACAAAACATATAACAAAACATTGATTTGGAATTTTGCTATTATCTCCACAATTACATTTTATGTAGAAGTTCATCTATAGAAGTTGTAATACCGGTCGTTTTTTAGCTGCATTTGAACTATCGATATCGGTTCGACAGCTGATAATGGGAAACTGGATTGGCATTTCTGTTCAGTAAAGTTTGGAAAGTCATCATGAATCATTTAACGCTAGTACAAGGCCTTTAAATTGTGAAAATTTACTTTGAAGAAAATAAATATATTCGCGACGTTCATAGAGCACTTCGTTCATTTCACGGATGGCTTACACTCTGGCGGCATTCTCGGTCTTTATTTCTTTCGAAAAACTGAGGCAGGATCTTCCGATACGGTTAATGCCGAGCATTATTGAGCCATGCTGACTGAATTTTTCTTTCCATAAATTAATCAGCTTAACATCGATGACATTTGATTCCAACAAGATCGATTCATTGCAATATTCAAGCCACTATTGACGCCATACCGAACATCATAGCACCTGCTAAGGATTCACCAGAGCTTCCTGAATGAGTGTGAACTGCTGTACGACACACCAGATGGCCAGAAAACAAAAGCGATAACGTCTGGCGCAGTTCAAGGATCTATTCTCGGCCCCGATTTCTGGAATCTGAACCACGACGAGATAATGGGCCTAGGAATGCCAGAAAATACATATCTAGTGGGATACGCGGACGATATAGCGCGGGTCATACCAGCTCGGGACACAGAGGACGCTAGAAGGAAGCTGAAACAAGTTATGATAAAGACGCAAATATAGCTTGAGGACCACGGCCTGGAACTCGCCAAACATAAAACGGAAGTCATCCTTATGGCATGAGGTCACATCACACTCGAGGTTAGCATGCAATAGCATGCATAGGTGACACGTCCTTAGTGACCCAAAAAGTAGTGAAATACTTAGGTATTCAACTTGCAGGCTTACTTTCTCGGACCAGATACGTCATGCAGCTACCAAAACAGCAAAGGTCATGAGTATGCCAGGTAGATTAATGGCAAACATCGGTGGGCCAACACAGAGCAAAAAAAAACTAATTATGGCGGCCAGCCCAAAGCACTGGAGGCTGCGTAACGAACAGCGGCACTCAGAGTTGCCCCAGCCTACCGCACTGTGCCTGGCGCAGCAATTTTTGTGATCAGCGGGCAGACACCCGTCGACCTCATGGTCCGGGAACGAAAGGATGCGGGGGACTTCAAACCATGCTACGGTGGTAAGGCGGATGGGACACTGTCAGATTACATTGTAATAAAACAAAATTAATTCTTTTTTGAACACCTATATCTTTTTTTACACGAATTGTTTTGTTTTAAAACGATTTTCAATATTTTATGAATTTTTCTGGAATTTTAAGGGCATATTGACTGAGAAAGCAAGAAATAAATTCTTAAGGGGGGAGCCTGCTTTAGAGGCTTCAAAAAATCGATTTTTTCGTGGATTTTTTTGGGAAGGAAAGAAATATTCGATTGAAACGAAACTTTCAGGTTTTATTTTTATATATTTCAACAGTCTTCTCAAATTTTTTCATTAAAATATATGTCATATTATGCCTGGTACAAGCATTTTGCCGAGGCGCCTCGAGTGTGCATGTGTCGTGCGGCGGGAAAGATGCAGGTCGCAATTTTCATCAGAAACCAAAAACTCAAAAAAAATGTTATTTTAGTATAGTATAGCTTCTAGTTAAACCAAGAAAATTAAGCAAAAAGTGAGAAATTCAACAATTTTTCGTTAATTAAAAAAAGAAATCATTTTTTTGGAAAAACAAATTCACTTTAGATTGTTTAAAAAGTGGGTTAATCATAACTTTCTTAAGGTTTTCTAGGTTCCACTAGAAGACAGTTTAATTCCGAATACAATCAATCAAGAAATCGCACTTCGAGCGATCGGGCCGCTCGTATACCTGCTCGACGCTTGCTCACAATTTCTTCTGTAACTCCGAAAATATTTTGAATTTACTTCTGAAATTTTGAGGACACATTCTTGAATAGCTTGGGAAGACGTTTATGCAAAAACAAAATCGATTTTTTTAAGCCTCTAAAGCAGGCTCCCCCCTTAAATGAACTCAATAAACTATTTTTGAATATTGTTTTCAACTAATTCTCTTTTCACATGAATGTTTTTGCAACGTATCTATCGTGTAAAATGAGAATTAGGTGTATTATCATTTTAAGTGGGCAAGATCTTAAAAAAACACCCGATATATTCATCATTTGTTCGAACACATTTATCACAAACTTACACACTCATAGCAATTCACATTACGTTGTCAGTTGCGGATGTTTGCCTGTGCCATCTATCGGTTATTAGCAGTTGGTAAGGAATATTTGCACCACAGAATGTTAACAGAGAAATGTTAATGAATTAGCATTCTTAACATTCTCTGCTGTTGTTTCGGTGTTGAGCAAACATTTTATTAAGAGCAAAACTGTGCGTGGGGGAAATGGAATTTTGATTAATTTGCAAGGGTTTGTAATGAAATCGTCCTCCAGAATAAAATTATTGCTGTCATAAAATATTGAATATTTTTAACCAGTGTTTATCTAATTTTTGCTTTTCATTGTCAAGTTTTTTTTTATCATATTTTTGACTATTTTGTCGCTTTAATCCGTCAATGATATTAGAATTTTTTAGGAGAGATCGATACTCGCTACCGATTTTAAAAGTTTCCAATCCTTTCGATACTACACAATGGACGCAAAATAGCCACAAATAGAGAATAAATCAGTGCAATTTAGGAAATTTAGGAGGCCTCGCCTATAAAAAACAGGGCTGCAGTGGCTGAGAGCTGAGACTAATACTGATGAAAATGACGCAAAAACTTTGTATACAGGTTCTATGATAAAGAAAAGTCAATGACACATTTTTTGTGTGATATAAAATTTTATGTTCAGATTCTATAAAAGAGAAGAGTCAATTTCGCAATTAAAACAGTAAGAAATTTGTTTCTAAAACGAAAGGTTAAAAAATTGCCATATTAAAAATTATACAGATGCATAAATAAAGGGTTTTTCAAACAGAGGCGTTATTTTGATATTCAAAGAAAAATGTTATTTTTTAATATAAATGATCGGATGTTTATTTCATTATAAAGAGGAAGGCATGCCGTTAATAGTGGAAAATAAAATCAGGCAAATGTCCACCACGACCACGCTTACAGGACAATATCCTTTTCATGAAATTTTCCATAACCGAATTGCAATTTCCAAGTCTCACGAATTCCATCTTTGAGGTCTTGAATCGACCCTGGGCTGTTGGCGTAGACCTTCTCTTTCACGCGGCCCCAAAGAAAAAAATCACAAGGTGCTAAATCACAAGATCTCGATGGCCAATTGTGATCACCTTTTCGAAAGATAACACGGTCCGGAAACTTTCCCCGCAAAAGATCAACGAAACCGCTTGTGTGGCACGTAGCGCTGTCTTGTTGAAAATAAATGTTGTCCAGATCAATGCTATCTAAAAGCCATGAAAAATCGTTAATCATCTCTCGATAGCGCAACCCATACACCTGTTATTGGAAAACCCTTTGTACTTAAATTTTGAACTTTTCAAATGAATTTTGAGAAAATTTTCGGGTACTCATCAACATGGCACAGGAAATTTTATTAAAATGAAGCGGCTAATTCCATATAAAAATTAACTTCCTGCGGGAAAAAATGCGCGAGGCTTTTCGCAAAATATTAAAAAATTAAAAAGAATCAACGCCAGTTTTTAAAAATTGCAATTTTTATATAAAAAAATCGAAAGTGCAGTCACCGAAAACAAAAAACAAAAATTGTTTTTAATCACCGTTTGAACTTGCACTTCGTTATACCAGAATTCAATGGTCTATAAAGCTGTATACCAGAAATTTCTGCAAAAATTCAGTTTAAAAAGTTTAAAATTTGGATGTTTATTTGTTGAATATTTCAAATTTAGATGAGTTTCTAAAATTTAGACGAATTCTTTTAAATTTTTTTTTTAATTTAGATGAATTTCTAGAATTTAGCTGAAAATTTGTTGAACTATTCAAAATTTAGATGAAAATTTCTTGATTTTTTTTTTTCAAAAATTTGTATAAAGTTTGCTATGGTTAGTTTAATTTGATTGAAGAACTCACAACACAAAAAAATATAACCAAAAAATTAATAGGTCTATGGATAAGTTCGTGCGGTTTTACAACAGATGGCGTAACTTGATTATTATTCCATCGATCCACATTTCCAAACATTCATTGGAGAGCTACTGTCGTAAGGCACAAACGTCAGTATAAGTTTTTTATTTGAAGCGTAAACAACAATATTTTTACCACACTTGAAAATGTCGAATTTCGTGCCAAATAATGTGTTTTTGCGGGGAATTTTTTAATATGAAGAAAAAAGCAGCCGAAAGTCATCGTATCTTGGTGGAAGTTTATGGTGAGCATGCTCTAGCTGAGCGAACGTGCCAGAAGTGGTTTGCACGCTTTAAAAGTGGTGATTTTGGCTTGGAAGACGAAGAACGCGAGGGTGCGCCGCCAAAGTTCATGGATACCGAATTGGAGGAATTGCTCGATCAAGATCCGGCTCAAACGCAAGAAGAGGTTGCAAAAACTTTGGGAGTTGATCAATCAACCATTTCCAAACGTTTAAAAGCCATGGGAATGATCCGAAATTCAAATTTCGAAAAAAAACCGCACGAACTTATTCATAGTCCTATTATAATTCGGAAAACATTGCAAATATGAAAACAAATAGCAAGACTCTTTCATCGTACATGGTTCCGGGCTATTTTCTTTGCACTGTCCCATGAGATGTCGGCATCTGTTAGTTAGCGCAACATCGACCTTGTCCAAGTTTTTTTTGGTCGACCGCGTCCTCTGCTCCCTTGCGCGTTCCATCTAGAACCAGTGGTCTAGAATTTTCAAAATATCGACTGTCTTTGATATTTTGAAAGTATAGGCTTTTAAGAACATACTGCCAAATTTTTGAAAGGATATTCCCAGTATTTTCGATTCTATTTTTCACGCAGCGGTATCAAAACTTAAAGCTCAATTATCTCAAAACTACATTTTTCGGTTTGGTGTTGTCAAAAATCAAAAAACTATTCATCAGAGTCGTTTGAAATTTTAATTTGTTGTTCACAACATCAATGGCTATCACCCATACTAGAATCATATAATTATTTCTATTATTACGTTTTTTTTTAATAAAAAACTGAAAAAACCCGATTTTTAGAGTGTCAAATTCGAAACCGCGCCATTTCATCACACTTTTTTTTCTTTTTTTTTTTCTAGTACGGGACATAACTGCAGGTACAGTCATACTGATTTATAATTTTTTTGGTTTTTGTGTTTCAGATAAATAGAAGAGCCCAAATGGACAACACCGTCCAGGTCCAATATTTTTCGGTCAAATTCAGCGCCGTTTTTTTTAATTATTAAAATTAAACAAAAAACAAAATTTTTTAATTTTTGTAAAAGAAGTTGAATAAAAAGCCTAAAAAATATATCGTTTTTTTATTGCAAAAAAATTCCCGAAAATACCCTAAACTTTCGAGCTCTAGACCACCGGGACACCTTAATGCCGCTTGTTTCTTCCTTTGTAGTGCACTTTTCCGTACAGCCTCCGTACAGTTATTGCTATTTTGAGAGTGAATTTTCACAAGTTCTGTAATTTTTGATGACTCGTTCAAACATGGCAACAACCAAACAACATTCAACATGCGCTAAACTCAAGTTCATGCCCCTAACTGGACACCCTTTACATTGGTCATTGACCGAGAAGTGTTAGTATAAAAGCACACCCAGCTCAGCCGTCACCGAAAAAACATTTAGTTGCATAGTAAATAATCAAAAAGTGCATGAAGTATCTGGGGAAGTGGGTGTATCTCTACGCACATACATACGCACATATGACCAAATATGTGCTTGCTAACTAACATCAAGTTTATGGTATTTTCTTAGGTGTTCAAGTTGTAATATTTTAACAAAATTGTGACTGTTAATATTTACAATTCACCAAGAAAATATTTGCCACTGCAAGTTGTTCTGCGGTAAGCAAATCAAATTGACCGAGAAACGTAATGACAGCCGCACGCACAAGTTAAATGCAGACGTCACACAAAGTCACAAATTAGTTATTTACCTGTCACGCACAATGCCACTCAAGACATTTGCTAATGATTTTACTTAAGACAACCAACCAGTCGTAGACTGGGCTCAAGGTGCTGAAAATGATTCTTGAAATTTATGGCACTGCCACAGTGGGCACTGCCCCATTCAATGCAAGAATGTGTAAATTTTGTATTCGTTAGTGATTATAAATAAATCTATAGCTCTAACGTGCATTTTGGAGAAGAAAATATATGAATTAATAGAAAATGGCTTCATTATAAAGGGGCTAAACTACCGTCGGAAACTCTCACAGAAGAAGGCTGTTGAGCACTTTCTCTGTAAATTTGCGGGTCTGGCAGCTAGACGATGAAGGTTACTAGGGGCTCGTTTCTTCGACAGCCTGGGGCAGTGCGCTCACCTAAATCCCATCAATTTTCTCCGTTACTGTCATACTCCTAATGGTATCAAAATGGCGCTTTAGTGCTACTTGGGGAGTGCCAGAATAGTAATTCAATCATTTCCCCTACCTGCCTATAGTAGAAATTTCAAAAAGTCTACTTGTTCTTTTACTTAAAAAGTGATCTAATATGAAAGAATTATAAAGTCACGGATGTGACAAAATTCGTCCATGGTAATGATAATGGTTGTATGGGTTAGGCTAAGGCCTTTACGCACTGCGACTAGATTGATCTATTGGGCGCTCTTAAGTATTTAATTTTAATTATTTAATATTGCGAGGAATCAAACCAGCTCTTTAGGAGGGAGCATTTGCCTCCTCGTTTCTTTCGTGTCCCTCATGCCCTGGTACCCAAATCAGGGAGACCTGATAGAGGGTCGACAATTTGTTGAGTGAATTATTACACCCTATAAGGGCTTTTAAATTGAACGTAAAGCTATTTAAGCCTTTGAGAACTGATTGACTGTCCGAAAATATTTTAATTTTTATTTTTTGGACCCTCTTTTGGATATGATTTCCACTGCTTCCATTATGGCAAAGAGCTCCGCATGGAAAGTTGCGATATCTGTACTTAGTGGTGAGAATTTGTGTGCTCCAGGCTCCACTATTCCAGCTTCTACTCCTTGGAGCGTTTTGAAACCATCTGTGTATCATTTTTTAGAGTCATCATTTAGCCATGTTGGGTTAGTGTTCCAATCTTCCTTAGACGGGAAGATAACCTTGTATCTCTTTATAAAATTGAGCACGAGTTCCGTGTGGTCATTCGCTTGGGTTATGCATACTGCATGAATGAAGCCTCTTCAAGATATTGAGGTGTCCAGTAAAATCCCCTGGTGTAATTTTTTCTTTCATATGAAAAGAGAGTGTTTGCGTATTAGCTTTCTCTTGTATTGCTAAATGTAGCGGTGGTAAATTTAAAAGCGCTTCCATGCCAGCAGTTGGGGCAGTTCTCATGGCCCCTGTTATGCTTCGTCAAAACATTTTTATTCTGGCTAACGTTTTGTTGAAGATTGAGCAAAAATTTATCCGCTTTCAATAGATTACATGGCTGGTTTTGAGTTAAATATGGCACATGACAGAAATTAATTTCTCGTACCAAAAGGTTGGGTTAGGTTAGGTTTTGTGGCAGTCGGCTTACAGTAGCCAACTCACTTAGACCGTGTAGGTCCGTTGTGGTACCACTGTGTAACACGGGAGCGAGCATCAGTATTTATTAATCATGGAACCATTTAGACGCTCTTATGAAGCCTAGAATAAATTTTATTCCAAAACCAGATAGTTCCGTAAGAGAGTCGAACTGGTATTTTGCTAACAACTTTGCTCAACTCCTAGCTCTGGACAATTTCAGAGGAAGAAGTGTTCTACTGGCTCTTCCTTTTCCTAGTCTCTACAATTTCTGTAGCCTTCATGAGAAAATACTCCTAGCCTAGAAGTGTACCCACCTAACAGAAGATGACCGGTGACAGAAGCCACCGTTTCCACGACAGTCGCTTGTACGTTACCGAAATGACTCGTATTTATATCCGGCCAAGGACTGTAACTCCAGCAGCATTAACAGTATAGTATGTAAGTATGGGGAATGTTTATGCTGCTACAACAACAACAGCAACAGAAGTCACGACCTTCGAGTTGTTCAAAAAATAATGCAAAGTTTTCCAAAAACTATTTATTCATTCATTAATATCTATTTTGTCCCCTTCAATGAAATCCCCATGAGATATAAAATTATACACTTGTGCCAACGTTTTTTCCAATCTTCGAAGCACTTCAAAAAATTTTTTTTAAACCTGTTCAGCTCCTCCTTCGATGCCGTCTTTATCTCGTCAATCGTAGCGGAGCGTCGTCCTTTCATTGACCTCTTCAGTTTCGGGAACAAGAAAAAGTCACAGGGAGCCACATCTGGGGAATTCGGTGGCTGTAGCATCATTAGTGTGTTGTTTTTGGCCAAAAACTCGCACACAAGCAACAATGTGTGAGCAGAGGTGTTATCTTGATGCAAGAGCAAATTTTTGTTCTTCCACAAATCCGGGCGTTTCTGGCGGATTGCTTTGCGCAAATTTCAGTCTTGGTTCGTGCGGCAGCTTTCATTGAGATTATTGAGCTTTGGTTTCCATGCGTAATCATAAGCTTGCGATTCGTCACCAGTTATGACCCTCTGGAGCAAGTTTGGGTCGTCGCGGACATCTCATTAGCAATGTTCAGGCGATGCTGCTTTTGGTCGAAATTGAGCAGTTTTAAGCAGCAGTAAGAATTTTGCGGCGACCCGTTACATGCCCTAATCATTGAAAAAAATCGATATGCATAGGTCATCAGCAACTTCTCTAACGGTGATTCGACGATTGGCCAATACCTCACTTTACCAATTTTTTCGTCTATTGTTGCAGTGCTCGGGCGTCCGGCTTGCGATGGCGCTTTTCGTCGTTCCCATCTTCTCGGCCTTCTAAGAACATTTTGTACCACCGATAAATGTTGCTTTGGCCCAAAGTAGCTTCTCCGTATGACACAGTCAAGATTCGGAATGCATCCGCGCACTTAATTTCGTTTGTCACACAATATTTGATACAGGTTCTTTGATCCATCTGTTTGAATAGGTACTCCAGCCGAAACACGTGCAATTATTGAAATTGAAATTGAAACAATTAACTGAACATTCAAAATGGCCGAACTCGTCGGCATGAGTAAGAGACATGAGTACCAACATATCGCCACAAAAAAATCGAAGTTCTAATATACGTGACCTGCGAAAATTCCAAATTCGCGATACTTCTTGAACACACCTCGTATTCAGAAAATTCAAAATTCAAGTTAAATCCTCAAAAATGATATTATCGTCTTCAAAGTACTCCGCATTAACTCCAACGCAGTTATGCCAGCGTTTGATCCAGCTATCAAAAAATTTCTGGAACTCTATTTTGAGTATAGTCGTCATTATGAGGCCAAAGCTGGCACGATAGGCCGTAAGAATAATAATAATCAGCGCCGTCTTCGATTTTTCCATTACTTCCTCTCTTCTGTTTCGGCTATTAAAACGCATTCCCTGAAGTAGACTTTTGACTCGATCAAACAGAAAAAATAGCAGGTTGCCATATCAGTGGAATTATATTGTTGCTGGATGGTTTTCGTTTCGTTCCCGGTCAAAAATTCACGGATAATGGTGACACTGTAGTGGACGATAAGTTATCATGATACAAAATCCCCGAGTTGTTTTCTTATAAAACATATTTTTTGGCGAATTGCTTCACGTAAACGTCTGGTTACGCCGAAAAGCCATAAAAACCGTAAACCTAATAATTGTTTTGCACGAAAAATAAATCGACAGACGGCTCATGCCATTGTCGTTAAATTATTGCACTTTTTTTCTTAATATTACAATAAGTAAATTTATAATTTAATATATTTTACTTTTATTTGCTATAAATACTACTACTACACTACTACTAATATAATAAAACAAAAAACAATACACTTAGATTTTAGCAGCACAACGAATTCAGTAAAACGTCGCTACGCAAAAACAACTGAAAAGATGGAAGATCCACTTCATCAGTAAATTTTAGTGCAACGAAAATTTCATATTCCAGTTGATGCAATGGAGTTCAAAAGTAAACGTGCACGCGAGTTGCATAAGAACTTGCACAATTACGTGCGCACCCGCATCACGATTTTATTCACTACCATTTCATAAAAGTCTTACTTTTGCCTCGCTGGCCTCTCGCTACTTTATGTGATATGTGAGTATGTATGTTCCATTTTTCACTTTGTTTCTATTGTTTCTACCAAAACCACATTTCTAGTACAACAACTAGTTATTGCGATACCTTCACAGCAGCGCTGTTCATTTCGTAGGCACGAGTGTCAAATTTTTCTCTTCTGCTTTCACACATACACCAAAAAACCAGAGCCGCTTTCACACAAATATAATATTAGCGTAATCTGTGTATGAAGTAGTGAGGCCAACGCTTATTGTCTTGCTGCGGTGGTGCTAAGCAGTCAGCAGTCTGGCGCAGCTTTGTCGAATGAAGACTTACATATTTCTAAAGTATTAATGGATATCAACATGAACTGAATATTGAAGAATTAATTAATAATTAGAAAATCTATACCGTTTCATTTCCTTTATTTTATTTTAATACAATTTTGCATTAATAAAATATGTACACACATAAATATAAAAAACAAATTAATTTAAATACTCTAAAAATAAGTTCATTAATAATATAATTTCAACCTTTTATATTTACGGAGTTAAAAATGAGTTCTAGTATGAACATTTTAATTTAACTTTTGCGCTAATTCTATGCGAAATGTTAATTAAAAATCTGAGCAAGAAATCAAAGTGAATTTATGTATTGTATATCAAACGCTTAATCCTTCAACCAAAGGCTTAAACAAGCACGCGTTGTTTATTTCCTCTGCTACAAAGTATTTCGAAATCCGAAAGGCGGGCGTCATCAAGCTTTTACCGAAAAACGAATGCAAAAACTGGAGAAGCATCACATTGCTCAGCTTGGTGAACAAAATCATAGCCGACGCAATTAATAAAAGAGTGTCTGATGCTGTATGAGGAACGAACAGGCTGGTTTTCGACCACGATGCTCGTGTGTTGATCATAAAAACTCGCTTAGAGTGATCGTGGAACAGTCGCTTGAATGGCGTACGCCGCTTTAACTCTGCTTCATCGACTTCGAAAAAGTGTTTGATACCATCAACCACGACTTTATCTGGAAAGCACTCGTTTGCAAAGGTGTACCTGATAAAATGATCAATCTGGTAAAAGAACTGTACAGAGACGCCAGCTGTCGAGTTTGGCATGAAAATATCTTGAGCAGCGGTTTCCAAGTGCACACAGGTGTAAGGCAAGGTGCTGTGATGCCTCCACTCCAGGGTACTTGGACTTAATAATACGACAAAATTCCGCTGAGAGAAGAGACATTTCCTGGGATTAGACAGAATCACACACACATGCAATCCAAGTTGGAGGTGGTAAACGCATTTGCAGCTCAGGCAGGTCTAAAAATTAACATCGCCAAAACGACGATGATTTGCATCAATACCACAGGACCCCAAACTTTTCAAATATAAAGGGTGATTTTCTAAGAGCTATAGGAAAGTTTTTCAAAAAAACACACGTAAAATTCAGAAAAATGCTTGAAATTTGTATTTTAATCGATAGTACAGTCCATATATGCAAATGTTGACCGCGACTGCGCTTTAAATGGTCCATCCGCTTAGTCCAATTTTGGCATACTCTTTCCAATGTTTCGGCCGGTATCTCACATATAAATGCTTTAATGTTGTCTTCCAATGCGTTAATTGAAGCAGGCTTGTCTGAATAGACATGAGCTTTAACATAGCCCCACAAAAAATAATCTAGAGGCGTTATATCGCACGATCTGGGTGGCCAATTGACAGGTCCCGAACATGAAATAAAATGTTCACCGAACTCGCCTCTCAACAAGTCCATTGTTCCGCGTGCTGTGTGGCATGTGGCACCGTCTTGCTGAAACCACATCTCATGCAAGTCAAGCTCTTGCATTTTGGCCAAAAAAAGTTGGATATCATTTCACGGTAGCGCTCACCATTCACAGTTACGTTACGATTCGCAGCATCTTTGAAGAAGTACGGTCCAATGATACCTCCAGCCCATAAACCGCACCAAACTGTGACCTTTTCTGGATACATTGTCAGCTCTTGCAATTCTCCTGGCTGATCTTCACTCCAAAATCGACAATTCTGCTTATTTACATACCCATTGATCCAAAAATTAGCTTCGTCGCTGAAGACAATTTTTCGATAAAAAAGTGGATCTTCGGCCAACTTTCCAAGAGCCCATTCACCAAAAGTTCTGCGGTACGGTAGGCCGTTTGGCCTCAATTCCTGCACCAGCTGTATTTGGAAAGGCTTCACACCTAAATCCTTTCGCAAAATTTCGATTCATGGTTAAATTATAGACCAAATCGAAGATGTTTGACAGTGAAACAAAACACGAAACGTGCTGTTTTAACCAACTGTTTAAAAAGATAATAGCTAAAAAATCAGGCCGTGTAGTGTTTGGAATGCTGGGCGAGGTGTGGATGTCATCACATACCCGAGGTGTGTTCAAACAGTATCACTAATTTTGAATTTTCGCAGGTTACGCATATTCGAATCTCGATTTTTTTGTAGCGCTATTTTGGCCATTTTGAATGTTCAGTTAATTGTTCATAGCTGCTTTGCTTGCACGTGTTTCGGCTCGTCTTCGATTTTTACCTATTCAAAAAGATGGATCAAAGAACCTGTATCAAATTTTGTGTGAAAAACGAAATTGAGTGCGCGGATGCATTCCGAATGTTAACTGTGTCATACGGAGAAGCTATTTTAGACCAAAGCAACGATTATCGGTGGTACAAAATGTTCTCAGAAGGCCGACAAGATGTGAACAACGAAAAGCGCCGCCGAAAGCCGGACGCCCGAGCACTTCAACAACAAGCGAATAAATTGTTGAAGTGAAGAAAATGGTATTGGCCAATCGTCGAATCACCGTTAGAGAAGTTTCTGAGGGCCTAGACATATCGATTGGCTCGTGCCATTCGATTTTTTTCAATGATTTGGTCTTGAGACGGGTCGCCGCAAAATTCGTACCAAAACTAATCAATTTCGACTAGAAGCAGCATCGCATGAACATTGCTAATGAGATGTTGGACTCTGTCTGCGGCGACCCAAATTTGCTCCAGAGGGTCATAACTGGTGACGAATCGCAAGCTTATGATTATGCATGCTCACTCATTGTTGCTTGTGTGCGAGTTTTTGGCCAAAAACAACACACTAATGATGCCATAGCCACCGAATTCCCCAGATGTGGCTCCCTGTGACTTTTTCTTGTCCCGGAAACTGAAGAGGCCCATGAAAGGACGACGCTACGCTACGATTGACGCGATAAAGACGGCATCGAAGGAGGAGCTGAACAGGATAAAAATAAAGATTTTTTGAAGTGCTTCGAAGATTGGCAAAAACGTTGGCACAAGTGCATAATATCTCATGCCGATTACTTTGAAGGGGACAAGGGGGGAAAAAACACAGAATTCGCGGTACTTTTTGAACACACCTCGTATCTAGGCGCACGAAACTCGGAATATTCGAGTTCAATGTCAAGTCAGTTGCCTTATATGGATGCGAAACTTGACTGCGAACGAATTAGCATGACATCAACCGCAGCTTTTATAAGATCATTCAACAATCTCTGGGCTATGTCGAAAATGGAAATACGGAAACCCAATAAAGATGGCACCATAACAGTTTCATACTGGATCCCGCAAAGAAGTCGCAGATGTGGGAGACCATCGAATACGTGGAGGCGACTAGCCAAAGAAGAAGCAATACAAGCAAGCCCCTCTTGGCGGCAAATGAAAATCTTAGATTTAAACAAATATAATTTTAAATTGTTTAGTGAGACCCTAAGTTCCTCCCAGGAATACCGGAAAATATACAAGTATAAAAACTTTTTCAATTTCAAGTCAAGCTCATCCCGTTTTTTATTTTGACATGAGCTTTTCAGCGCAATTTGGCATCAAGTTCTGTGCCCATATATTTAGCTGCGCTTGGCCTATAAAACATAATGAAACTTTCACAAAAATATATTCTTAAAACACTTCAAACATTCCATTTAAAAGTTTTTGAGTTTTCTTTGACCAGTAAAAATGAATCGCGAATAAAATATTCTACGAAAACAATCCTTTTGAAGTTCTTCTTTAGAATATTTATAAACATATTTCTATGAGAAATCGATACGTATGCAATTTACGTAGTATAAATATTCCAATAACCAAAATTTGGAAACTTTAGCAGACAAGATTCGATTAAAATATTATATATTATATATTGATAATAAAGTAAGTAAATTCAATTCATTCTTAATAAAATATAAATTCATATGCATGTTAACATATGCGTGTTAAAACATATAAATATTCAAAATATCCATATATGTATGTACGTAAATTTGTGTTTTTTTTTTTTTCACTTAATTACCCACTGGCGATAATTGCATCATTTTAATTGTTGAAGCGGGGTGTGCAATTATGTGAGTTTCACTCGTACAGCAAACTAATGTTGCGAAACAGGTGCCAATCGAACGTGTAGATGGCAACAGGTTGACACAGGTATAAAAAAATAAGCTTAGAACTTTTATGACAGATTCATAAATGATGACAAATGAATAACTAAGAGAAATACATACGGGTACATACACACATCCATATGAATATGAATAAACCAAGCAAATAGGAACGAAAATCATAGTTTTCAATTACGTAAATCGAGAATACCTAGAATAGATATGTAAGTACAAGGGCGGTTGATAAGTTTGCGATTTACAGAGACACCTATGAAGATGAGACACGCAGAGATCACCCAGTTATGGTAGTCAATGAAAAACGAAATTGTGACAGAAAGCAGAAGAACTACAAAATAAATGGAAACAGATTGAATTGGAGATAATTTTTAATAAGTATGCCCAACTCGGCAAACCCTAATACTACTTGGAAGAATACTACTTGAAGAAGAAAATAAGATTGGATTGGTCATGTCCTTCGTAGGTAATGTGACGATTTAACAAGAGCCGCTATTGAGTGGAATCCCAAAGGCAGCTGTAGAGGAGGCTCGTAAGGCCGCAGATGAAGGCCATCGAACACGATTGTTGGATTTGGAAACGCGCACAGTGAATTTATCCTAGAATGAAGCTAAGGTCTGGCGCAGAACAGATTTGAATAGAAGAAATTTGTAGAGGCTCTTTTCTCCGCCCTGGAACCATAGGCAAAATAATAATGATAATTCACAAATTACAAAAAAAAAAAAAAAAATTGAAAAATTTTTAAAATTATTTATATATATATATAATATATATAATTATATATAAATATAATAATTATTAATATATAATTATATATATAAATAAATTAATATAGTTGATTGTAATTATAATTTAATTTATATATATAAATTTATTTTTTAACTTTTTTCCAATTTACTTCTAATTAAATATATATATATAATGGCGCGAACATCCTTTTTGGATCGATCTCCTCCTCCTATTTGTAATGTGCGTCTTGATGTTGTTCTACAAATAGAGGGACCTGCAGTTCTAAGCCGACTCCTAACGGCAGATATTTTTTATGAGGAGCTTTTTCATGGCAGAAATACACTCGGAGGTTTGTCATTGCCAGGCGAGGGTCGCTATTAGAAAACCTTCTTTTATACTCAAACTTCTTATTACTTCTTATTACAAACTTATCTCAAGCCTACAAATAAACCAACCGTGAATGCTCACATCGCTCGACAAGCAGCGATGATTGAATTCTTTTATAAAGTTATAGTCCGGGAGCCAGGGGTCATTTTGACCTCATCATATCATGCCGACTGATTTTACTACTGAAGGCAGATGCCATCCAATGGATGACGAAACCAACCGTCAGCTGGTCCGGTAGTCAGCTGCGCCGTAGAGAGGGGAAAATACGTCAGCTGAACAGGCATTCAGGCAGTTCAGCTGACGTATTTTCCCTCCTCTACCTCGCAGCTGATTATTTTTTTTTTTTATTCTACTAAATGTCAACAATACATGAAAAAAATTTCAGCCGGTATTAAATGAGTTGGTAGAATTTTTTTTCGACACGTTTCGTATCCTCTCACAATCACACCCACCGCCGGTGCGCCAGCTGATGGTCACTTTCGTTATTCATGAAAGCTAAATCACAAGTATAGTCAAGAATTTAACGGTATAAAAACGCAGTCCAAAATCGACCCCTGGCTCCCGGACTATTACGGAGTTATGTCAAAGAGATGTGGATTGTTGATGGAACCAGAACTTATCAAAATGATCCAGAGTCTACGCAAGAATCGATGCAGTGGATAAGAAGGGGAAAAAACTCTTGCTGGTCGAGTAAGTTTAAAGTGCAAGAGTCAGCAAAGAAGACTATGACTACCACTTTCTGGAATAGCGACGCGATTCTATAAATTGATTAGTGATGGGCGAGTGCAGGACAATTTGCACGATTATCTCGATTGTTCAAACATATCGATGGTTCTCGATATTTGCTCTCGTAGACTAACTGCCACCCACTTTTACCATTAGACAACGTTCGGCTAAAACATCTTGGACTAGCTTATGGCCTTTGGCAACTTTATTTGTTCATACAATATATTTTTATAAAGAAAAATGGAATATGGAGTATAATAATTAAGGAAACACAAAACAGCATACACTTGTTGATTAGTAAAAAGGTCGGTTAGGTTAGGATAAATGGTTGCGCAAGTGAGATCCCACAAAGAATCAAATTCGTTCATTGTGATGCTTTACAGAGGAAAAAAGAGAGGGGACGAGCAAGGAAAAACAAAACGAAATTAACAGGGGGGAAGAAGCAAAAAGGGACTTTGGATTGGAGGATGATGACCAAACAGTGACTTGTGTTAACCGTTTCAAGGGGCTGATAAAATTCACCAGGTGTGTAATTTTTAAATTCGCAATACCCGCAGGTATAGTAAAAATGAGAACCCAGATATCTGAATCTAAGCCAGACAAGAGTAGGGTAGCTGAGGAGAAGCTACTGAGAAAAGGTGCTAAAAAAGTAAATGAAGTCAATTATACGTATGCCGAAAGAGCGAAATGCTAGGAAAGTTTTTATTTTAACACCAATTGAAAGAAGAAAAAGAGGGTGCCCAGGGATGACGTCAAATCAAATCTTGGGGGACTGAGCGTATACAGGGTTGACCATATTCGACGGACCCGACGGATTTCGATGACTCTTTGGGTCCATTCCAATCGACGAGGCTTGTCCGCAGGCAACAATCTTTGCGTCAATTGAATCTTATACGGGAATAAATGCAAATCAATCCGGATAATTCGTTGTAAAGTGGTCCGAGCAATGCCCAACTGCTGAGAACGGCGATTTTGGGATGTCCTTGGTGACGCCTTGGTCGGTTTTGGTTTAGCCTCTTGGGATTAGAAAGAGCATCACCAGTCGAAAACCTTTCGTACAAACGTTTAATGGTGTTCTTAGAAGGCGCACTTTTCACATTATTTAATTTTTTATACGCACGTTGAGTTTTCACAATTGACTTCTTTTGTTGAATGTAAATTTCAACAATTTGGGAGCGCTTGCGTGGCGTGTACTGTTCCATGGTAAACATCTGCTTGGACTGACGCTTCCAACGCGGTATGTCATTAAGCGATCTGACGTCTTTGTCAAAAGATACAGGGTTGCCAGATGGGTCCGTCAAATATTGGAAACCCTGTACAACTGGAGAGATGAAGCCATGGGTAGAATAAAGTGGAAAAAATTGCTTTATGAAGCTAACCACGAGTTATGAAGCAAAGAAGAAGTATAGTAGAAGAAACGCCTCGAGTAATTTCAGAAAAATCATTACCTCCACTAAACTGTACTGTTTGAGCTGGTGGAATAATCGGTCAGTTTTACTTCGAAGAAGAAAATTAAGCAGCTGTTACTGTCAATGGGCATCGCTATAGACACCTGATTGAAGATTTTTTGTGGTCTGAGCTTTTAAGAATAGACATAGACGATCTTTATTTCACGCAACACTGGAATACATTGCATTATTGCGATCTAAGTTTCGCGGTCTATTAATTCCACTTTAATGGTGACATAAATCGGCCACCTAAGCCATGCGATCTAACTCCACTAGACTACTTTTTGTAAGGTTTTTTGAAAATTAAAGTCTATGTGAACAAGCCACCAATAATTCCCGAGCTGAAGCACAACATTCGGATCGAGTTGGCTACACTCAATGCGATAATGTGCGGACGAGTCCTTGAAAATTTTTATTTTCCTATGACAGCCTTAAGATGAGCTTATGGTTGACATTTAAGTCATGCCATTTTTCATAAATAATTTTGAATAAAAATAAAAAGTGAGAAGTGAAACTTGAAAGAATATAAATTTATAATGAAACCTGAAATATATACAAAAACCGTCTTTATAAACCGCTTCTATGGAATTCCCGTAAAATTTTCTTTTTGCAAAGAGAACATAAACGACATATTTTATGTTACAGAAAAACGATATATTCACTAAATTTTGCTTGGCCCCTGTACCCAACCATTATCTCAATTAGTATAAATAAAATAATATAAAAGTCAGTCGACTCGTAACAGTCGAAAAACAATGGGAGATTGAAGCTTCCCATAAAGGTTGTTCTTCCAGAGTTAGTTCCTCATCTAATTCTGTCTGCAAAACTCAAAGTAAGGGATATAAGTTCGACTAGGCATCCTAGGCTCGCCAACTCTCTCATTTTCCCCTATTCCCTTGTGGCCTGGTACGCACTAAATTGCGACCTGTCTATTCTCACAGAGCTCATCCATTTTGGATCTAGAATGTTGCACGCATTCCGAGCTAGTCAGTACAGCCATCATTATTGCTATAGAAGCAGCTTGACTATCGATGAAAATGTCTGTGCGCGTGTCGAGGGAAGTAAATTTCAATGCTAATTCAGCTACTTTGGTTACAGCCTGAAAGCATTTTGGAGATCAAACTGTGGGCAGAAGACAGCCGCTTCTACTCCTTCCGTAATTTTGGATCCTTCTGTAAAAACAAAAAAAGCCCTTCTTCCGGCCATTCTGTTCCATTACAAAATCAGGCCTCTTACCAAAGTCTACCTGTGGAATAACGTAGTCTGACCATCCATTTATGTCCTGTATGTTACTATGACCAAAAGACCTTTGTGATAATTGTCCGGTCAGCCTCAGTCTTAGTGGAGATTTTTTCGCTAAGTTTCTTGTTACTAATTTGATTGGATGCCAGATAAGAAGTCTTTCTTTTTCATTTTTGTTTTTTGATTTTAACATAAAAAAATAATGTTACGGGTATGAAGATTCTCGTACGATAGAGAAATGAAGAAGTTTGAAAGAAGTGTTGGAAAACCATTTTGAAACCAAAGAATCTAGGTGGCATATACATACATACATACATACATTGATGTACAAATTGGCGCTTACACCTTTTTTGGGTATTTGGCCTTGATACTTTTTAGAAATGGAGAGACCTACTATTTTTGCCGCCGAATGGCAGATCGTTTTTTTGATGGCTTTTTCTTCTCAAAAATACACTCGGTGGTTTGCCGAGGGGCGACCGTTACTACAAAAAATCTCATCTCTCATTTTATATTTCATTCCCGGAGTTGCAAACCTGTGCACTTATAAATATTAGTCACGTACCAACCCATTCGGCGGAGACGGTCTTAAGGGTATAATGGCATTAAATTCCCAATATAAATAGTGTATTTCTCTAAGACTCAATTATGTTGAAAAATAACAAATATAAAACCAAAATTTGCATTCATTAACTACCTTGGGCCACGAATTTTTCAACCGTCCCTCGTATATATGTATGTATTTGGACACATCCCACATAGTTTCACTTGTGCCACACAACGAAGAGAATCTGCACATTGCTAATAATGAAAACAATTAAATAATTATTGGGTCGACAGTAATAAGCAAATTACTTTTATGTCTTCCGACCACAAAGCCAATAGTTAGGGGTTTATAAAAGGCACTAAAAAAGCAATTTTCTAACTCCTAATGCAGCTACTTATTAATTTTATATACAATATTTGCATACACAAAGGTTGCGAATTCAAATAAAAACAAAGGTGTATGGCAAATCAGCATCAATCATCATTCCAACGAAGTGAAGCAAATCGGTCGAATAGTTGAAGTCAAACATTATAATACCAGAAGTTTGAGAAATACATTAACGACAGCGTTTAATTGAGACTACCAGATTCCTCTGTGTTTGCTTAGCCAAGCGAATCAGTTGCATGATTAATGATAATTCAAAATCCAATAAAAATTTGCTACACTTGGCAACAAAAAATTTATTTAAAATTACGTAAAAAGCTTTATTTCACACAAAAATGGCAGTTACTGAGCATTAATCGATATAAAATACTTTCGAAAAAAAAGACAACTCAAAACCAAATTTAAGTTAAATTCACAACCTGTCTTTTCACTTAATACTAATTTATCCAGCCGCCGATTTCAATGCGCTTGGGCTCAGTTTACGATTCTTGATCATATATCTTGGCTTGTAACCATCCTTGTCGGCGGTGTACATCGTCACCGTTTCGGTGTCGGTCTTCTCATCGTAAACCGTGTAGGTACCCATCACCACGAGCTGTTCATCCTTTGTACCGGGATTCATTACCACACCGATCTCCTCACGTTTGCTGCCATTTGGTTCTTCCAACCTGCTCACAAGTTAGTATATTGGTAACGGTAATAAAGAATTTTTAAAATGGAGTGCATGCGAAACTTACTTGAAACGGTAACCCTCCTTTGTGGGGGCCAGACTGTAGAACTCCGACATGACTGTGGGGTAAATGTAGTCCAGAAAACCGGCGTTCACGGAGAGGGAAAATGTGGCCAAAATGGCTACAGCAAGAAACTGAAAGGAGAGATAAGATGCAATATTATAAATTTATAAAAAGCTATTTGTGCTTGACGAGAGGGGCGGTGAATTGGGGAATTTGGTTAAATAGGAGAGGAAAAGAAAAGAAAAGGAAAGAAAAGAAAGCGGAAGTTCCTAATCAACTTTCTTATGTACTAAATTGCATTAAACCTATAAAAAAGGTGTATGGTGAGGACTATTTGGCTTATTAATTATAAATCAGACAGTCCAAAAGATTAACTTTGAGCTGTGTTGATAGTGATTGGGAGCGCCACTAAATTGAGGGGTCCTTTTAAGGCTCATTCATTCTTTTCTGTAAGCCATGTGCTGCTAACACAGTGTGACAAAACAAAAAAAAATAAATATACTTTTATGGAGACCTAGCACAACTTGTGGCTATAGAAAAACTAAAAAAAATGGTATAGAAGAAATTTCCAATACACCCCCAAAATCTTATTTTATGGCCATAAAACCGTTTTTCAGTAGGTTGATGTGAAGAATCACTCCTAACTTCGCCAATTTCCATACGATTTCAAATTTGTTTTTTTAGTTTGAAAGAACAAAAACATAACAAATTAGTAAAAAAAAATAAAATCTTAAAACTCACACAACTCCATTAATTTTAATTCGATTACAGTCAAATATATGTATCGGGTGCTGTTTTAAGATTTTGAGAACTTAAAATGATAATACAAAACAGAAATATTTTTGGAATGAGCTTTTTTTTATCATAACCCAGTAGATTATTATATGGGTCTACGGGTTACATGGCACATTCGAGCACTCCAAATTTTTACTACTCTGAATAATGAATCTAATTAAGGCCAATCAGCAAAAATGGGATGCAAACGACGGTAATTTGGCTTCAATTCTTGCACGAGCTGTAGTTGGAGCTGAGAACTGTAGCCAAGAGCCGTACGTGAGAATTTTCACGTAGTCGAAATTATATTTTGTAAAGTAAACTTAGAATAGAAAAATCCGTATGCCTTCCTAATTTCTGGCGGAAGTACTGGCAATAGCGAAAGCTGCCAAAGCAGCCCAGGACATTTGCGAAGTGTATGGAGAAGATGTAATAGGCGAGTCTACAGCACGAAAATGGTTTGCGAAGTACAAAAATGGCGGCTTTGATATCGATGACACCTCCCGCAGCGGAAGACCTTCTGAATTCGATGAAGAACTTCTCAAATCACTTTTGAAGTAGAACGGTGCGTTCATAAAACGATTCTCAATCACTTTCCTTCAATGGGATTTACCGCAAAATTGGGAGCCTGAGTGTCTCACTAGCTCAACGAAAATAACGAAGAAAGTCGCCTTCAAATTGCTTTTCATAAACAGCGTTTTTTGTACCGAATCCTCACGAGAGATGAGAAATGCTGCCTATAGTATATGCCAAAATGAAGCAAAGAAAGGAGTGAGTGACTGCAGGAGATACGCCAAAATTGAGAGTCAAGCCGGATTTTCATCCAAAGAAGATCATGATATGTGTCTGGGAGGATATGGTGCACTGAGAAATGCTCGAAAAGAATGCCACGGTCAACAAGGAGCTCCACATTGCCCAGCTACACCGCGTGAATGAGGCTATTCGACTGAAAATACCTGATCGACACGGTCAAACCATATTCCTTCACGACAACGTTGCATGCTGCACAAGTCATCAAAACTGCACTCCAAAAGCTCGAATTGGAGGTCCTTCAGTATTCGCCGTATTCTCCGGACCTTAAACTGACAGATAACCATCTTTTCCGCTCCTTGCCAAACTATATGAAAGGCGTTAGCATGGGGTAACAAAGAGGTTCTTAAAAACTGGCTCAACAACTTCTTTAACACCAGACCACGCACTTTTTGGCGAACGACAGCAACAAATAGGTTGAGTGGTGGGAAGAGGTTGAAAGCAGCAGCGGCGAAAATATAATTGATTAACTTATTGATACAATTATTGTTTTTTGCTTAAATAAAAATCTTCGGTAAAAACGCTACGAATTTATTCCCCAACCTAATAAATATTGAGGGGCTCCATCATCAGCTGCTTTTTGCTCATTACACAGGCCTGCGAAATTTAACTTTTTTCAGTTTCTAGAATGGCTGTACTTGTTTCTTGTAGTTTTTTATGCGCTGAAAACGAATCTGACCTTCAAAATGCTCCATCACGTCAGGATTTTTGGTAAATGAAGCCTAAAAGGTCAAAAAATGGCTATTTTAGTCATTTTTGATAATTTTTTTTGGGATAGAAAATTTTTTTTTTCAATTTTCGACGAAAAGGTCGCATAGTACAATTGAAATAGTATGACATTTTGAAATTAACAGTTTCAGTTACGCCAATAGACGTTATACCCAACGTATACGTAACTGAAACTGTTAATTTCAAAATGTCATAACTTTTTTTAAAAAAATCGTACAATAATTTAAAAAAATGGGTTTTAAAGCTAAAGAGTTGTACTATGCAACCTTTTCGTCGAAAATTGAAAAAAAAAATTTTCTATCCCAAAAAAAATTATCAAAAATGGCTAAAATGGCCATTTTTTGACCTTTTAGGCTTCATTTACCAAAAATCCTGACGTGATGGAGCATTTTGAAGGTCAGATTCGTTTTCAGCGCATAAAAAACTACAAGAAACAAGTACAGCCATTCTAGAAACTCACCCTCGCAGGACTGTGTTATCAACTAGGTCG
The DNA here is from genome assembly GCF_027943255.1 of Anastrepha obliqua. NCBI lineage: Eukaryota > Metazoa > Arthropoda > Insecta > Diptera > Tephritidae > Anastrepha > Anastrepha obliqua. The sequence goes on along the minus strand of NC_072892.1, from coordinate 156,188,968 downwards.
TTAACTAGTTTAGCGCTGAAGCTGAGGTTGAGTAGTTCAGAATTGTGTTATGGAGTTAGTGCAGAGGATGTGTGAACTAAAATGTGAACTGCAAATGCAAACTGCATTACGTAAGTGGGTGTGACTGCTAGTATTTTCTATGTTAAGTAAAAGTTCAAATTTTAGGCTTTGATAAATTTGAAGTGCTTTCCCGAAAGTGGGGTTCAAAACTATACAAAAAGTTGCCTAAGATCCAGACTCAAATTCAAGAGAGAACTTCTTTAAGTCAAATTAGAAAGCTGATAATGCAAGATAGCGCAACATTAATCACCCTATCGGAAAATTTATAATTTTTGGAAATGCGGCATACGTCAATCATATTTGACACTTGTAAACTGGACAGCTGCAGTGGAGCAATGGAGCGCGTAAAAGTAAAAAAAAAATTTTCAATCACTCAAACTAATCTTCTTTTATTCAAAAACTAAGTTGGATGAATAATTTTGTGCCTCCTTGTATAATACGTTCAAAGTGACACCAAGGGATTTCTCTATATTTCGAGATAATTTCACTTAACTTTTACTTAATTCGCCGTAGTCGAAAAGGTTGATGTGTGACTACCATGCGGGAGTGCCTGGGTTTGAATCTCCGTGAATGAAACATCAATATGGAAAAAAGTTGTTTCTAATAGCGGTCGGCCCTTGGTAGGCAGTGTGTATTTCTGTTATGAAAAAGCTCCTCATAAAAACCTTTTGCCGTTCGTAGTCGGCTTAAAACTGTAGGTTCCTCCATTTTTGGAACAACAACAAGACGTACACCACAGATAGGAGGAGGACCTCTGCCAAACATCTAACAGAACTGTACGCCCCAACTATTTATTTATTTTTTTATCTTCATCAAACTCATGCAAAAACCTCTCACTTTTTGATGACGGCAATCAGAATCAGCAACTTTGACCATCAATTTTATTTCAATGATTCACTAATTCGTATTTTACAATACTTTTTTCATTTAACGATAGCAAAATAAAGAAGTTTTTCTGGTTTCACCTCAATCCTTTGAAATTTTGTAGTCAAAAGTCAAGAATGCGAGAACGACGCAAATCAGCTTCAAATCATTAACATAGCCATGGCTACTCCGCTCCAAACACAAATAAAGATCTTAATGAGTGATGGACATCTTAGAAGTCATCATAAAAACAACAACATATTTACTTTGGAAAATGATGTAATTTAATTAAATTTTTGGCTCTTTTTGTTCACTCTTCCAAAATGTTTATTTACAAGTATTAGGCACAAGGTTTCATATCTATCCGCCAGCTACTTACACATACATACATACATAAGTACGCATGTAAATAAACATATTGGTAACTGCTAATAGGACTAGTCTGCCTGAAAATCGGCGCTGTCATCATTGAACTCCTAAATGTCAATATGACCTCCCATCGTCAGCCACAGCTTTTGATGAAGGCCACTTCATTTATCAATTTTCGAAAATTTTATGACCAAGAATTTAATTAAACGAGGGGGGGTTGTACAGATTCTTGTTTCGCTAATGGGCATGCATTTAGCTTACTTAGATAATTAGTATTAAAACCTGAAGCTCACTTTTTTATTTTGCCAAGTGATAAATTGGAAGACGCTTAAAAATTCTTACAAGTTTTTGAAACTTCTGCTACGTATAATAACGGCAACTTCAGGGAATCACTTTTAGCCTTCGAAATAACATAAATGTTGTATGAAAACCATAAAAAAAAATCAAACCGAGCCATTATTTTGTTCTTATGAAATTTGTCCAAGCCATGAAAGTAAATAAAACAAAAATTTGGATGGTAATCCTTTATTCATCAAAAATTTTTATATTATTATAATATTTTTTTCTGTTTATCGATTTTCAACTGAGGCAGCTAAATATAATATATACACTTGTGGTCATATAATCAAACCACTTCAGCTTTTATAATATTAACAATATTTTTCTTGCAAAAATTTTTTTTAATTTTTTATGAAAACTTAGTTTATATTCATTCCATATTGTGTTAAATAACTTTTTTACTGAATAGAAAAAATTATTTTGAGTGATGAGATCTTTATTTTGATCTTTACTCCATAATTTCCTTTTGAAGATCTGCAAGGTGGCGCAAAATTAGTCATCCATCTTTTTTAATAACGTTTTTATCAAATAAAAAAAATTATTTGAGTGCTGTAAATCTTCGTTTTGATCTTATGCGCTCCATTGATTCTCTGTTTGTATCTGAAGCTGTCTAGTTCACAAGTGTCAAATATGATTGACGTGTGACGGCATATGCAAAAATTATAACTCTTCCGTTAGGGTGATTAATTTTGCTCCATCTCTTACTTTTATAATTATGCAACAATTAATTTGATACACTTGGATAATAAATAATTTCTATGAAATTTCATAAAGAGGGGCAGCAATTCAATTTTTTTTTTTTTTTCAGTTTAAAGAAATGTCGAATTTCAATCAGTAATAATATATGTATATGTATAATATGTAAGTAGAACTTTTCGATCTATCTCAGTACCAACTACATCTAGTGATAAATAACAAACTAGCCTATAAACTGCTCTAAAAAGTTAGTGTCAGAATCTGTGAAAATTTCATCAAAATCTACTAAGCTGGTTCGGATATTAGCCCGGAGGAATAAACCGGCAAAAATCTTTCAAAGATAAAAAAAACATACAACCGAATAATTTAAAATCACAGACGGGATTTTTTGTTTTTTTGATGTTATATATCTATACAGTAGTGGTCACTGAAATCCGGCCACTCAAAACTGAATAAAATTTTTATCGTATTTTTGCACACCTGCATTTTTTTCGAAATTAATTTTAAGAATGTATATGAATTAGATATTTTAATATAGAAATTCAAGAAAAATATGGAGAATTACACAGTTTTTAATATAAGGTTGTCAAAAAAGTCTTGCGGTATTTTTATTGAATTTTCAATTGTTCATAAAATGGGTTATAATAATGCGATTTAAGTCAAATATGCGCCGTTTTGTTCGATGACGAGCTCCCAACGAGATGCCAACTTCATAATCCCCCTCTTATTGAAGCTCGCTTCCCTATTGTCACAAAACTCGAAGAGCCAATTTTCACAGGACTCTCTTGTGGACAACTTCCGACTACCAAGCTCGTTCGCCATGGACATAAATAGGTGGTAATCACTTGGTGCGAGATCCGGACTATACGGTGGATGCAAAAGAACCTCCCATCCGAGCTCCCGGAGCTTCTGGCGCGTCACCAAAGATGTGTGTGGCCTGGCGTTGTCCTGATGGAAGACAATTCGGCCTCTGTTGATCAAAGATGGCCTCTTCTGCATGAGTGCTGCATTCAAGCGGTCCAGTTGTTGGCAGTACAGGTCCGAATTGAGCGTTTGGCCATAGGGGAGCAGCTCATAGTGGATGATTCCCTGCCAATCCCACCAAACACACAGAAGAACCTTCCTGGCCGTCAATCCAGGCTTGGCCACCGTCTGGGCAGCTTCACCGCTTTTCGACCACGACCGTTTGCGCTTCACGTTGTCGTAAGTGACCCTCTTTTCATCGCCAGTCACCATCCGCTTCAAAAACGGGTCGATTTTGTTGCGATTCAGAAGCGATTCGCATGCATCCATACGGGCAAAAATGTTTTTTTGCGTCAAGTCGTGTGGCACCCATACATCGAGCTTCTTTTTGAATCCAAGCTTCTTCAAATGGTTTATAACGGTTTGATGACTCATCCCCAGCTCTTGGCCGATGCTACGGCTGCTACTATGCCGGTCTCTTTCGATCAATTCAGCGATTTTATCGCAATTTTCGACGACAGGCCTTCCGGACCGTGGCGCATCTTCGATCACCTCTGCACCAGAACGAAAACGTTGAAACCATCGTTGTGCGGTGGAAGTGGAAACTGTATCGGGTCCATAAACTGCGACGCTATAACTCACGAACGACTAAAAGCAAACAACAATTAATCAAACACGTGTTAGCACGTGAAAAGAGCTTTCCAAAAAGCTCTAGCGTGAACCGATGCGACGAATACAACTAGAACTACGCGCTTGCAAAGACAAGCTTGCGGAAATACCGACTTTTTTGACAACCTTGTATATACTTATATATAATTGGCGCTTACTCCTCCTCCTCCTCATGCTTGTGGTATGCGTCTTGATGTTGCTCCAAAAATGGAGAGGCCACAGTTTTAAGTCGACTCCGACCGGCAGATATTTTTATGAGGAGCTTTTTCATGGTATAAATATACCCGGAGATTTACCATTGCCTGTCGAGGGACCACCAGCAATAGAAAGAACTTTTCCTATCAATGTTTCGTGCCCGCGGTTTCGAGCCTGTGACTTCCAAATCACAGTCATTCAATTCGGCTTACAGTTTTAATAGCCTTAGCTAATATCTTTGCTGCTTTGTTGAAATTAGTTTCAAGAAAAATTATAACTCTGCTAAATCTAATTGCTAATTTAAGAACCATTTTCGCCAAGCCTATAGTTTTCGCAACGTAAAGTTAATATTTAAGGTTTGTCACATTCCCCCATTTTTTATATTTCGGCATTTTTCCACTTTTTTCACGACTTGCAAATCGCTTACTCAAATAGCCATGGTATGTGAACTAAGTTGCACAAAAACAAAAAGTTAATGCTTACTAGACTGCGTCGATATTCAACCGTAATTGACTTATTTTTTTTTTTATTTTGTGTGTTCATTATCTATACATAACATAAAAATATATCGGGTTTTCCTTCCTGACGCTATAACTCCAAAACGCACGAACCGATTTGCATTCGTTGGAAAGGTCTCGGGCTCCATGAGGTTTACTATATAGCATGTACTCTGCTCAGTTAATTTCATGTGACATTTATAATGCGCACGTTCTTTAAAATATTAGGATATATATAAAGGTGAATGTATTTTCACCCAATGAAGGTTATAGGCATGTTTTGATGATGGAACTCCCTTCCCACAGCCCACAACTGTTAGCTGTTGGAAATGGAAAAGTCCCAGTTAATGCGACTGCTGGATTAATTACTCTTACCAACGACTTTTGCCGATTTGTAGACTCTCAATTAGCTCTTATTGAAAATGTTTTCCCAAACATCAAAAGAAATGTATGTATTACTCGAGTACCAATGATTCCGACTGATCTTCCGTTTGACTTCAAACGATTGCAATTTCCGGCTCGCCTTGCGTTCGCAATGACAATTAACAAGTCGCAAGGCCAATCGTTTAGTGTTCGCGGGATAAATTTAGATAATCATTGTTTTTCGCATGGGTAGCTATACGTTGCGTGTTCATGAGTTGGGAAACCATCAGCTTTGTTTGTGTTAACGTCAGACCAAAGAACAAAAAATGTGGTTTACCAAAGAGCACTTCAATGAAACGGATAATTTGCGGGCACGTATAACGCTTCGATTCAGTATTTACTTTGGATTCACTTTCATTTTTTACTTAGAGAAGTTCAACTAAATTACACTTCATTTTTGTAATCGAAATGAATTCATTAATGTTGTGAAATAAAATAAAATTTTTCCTTTTCAAATATAAAATAATATAATAATAATAAAATAATAATAATATAAAATAAAAAAATAATTTTTCTTCATCTTTTAATCCCCAAACGAAATGTTACAAAAAACGAAGCGATCATGTGGCGAAACGGAGTTCGGCGGGTTTGCTAGTATTTTATAAAACTATAGCTTATTGCCCAACAAAAACTGTGAAAATCCAAATTTCAAATTATATACAAAAATTTAAAAAATGGGACACATTTTAATGAACACTTTGAACTTTTTAATCAGAATTTTCGGGAAAAATTTGGGTACGCAGTTTTATTGACATTCAATTTTGGTGTAATAAGCGGCAAGTTTTAGGTGATTTTTGTTAATTTTTTCCTCTGACGTGTTGTGCATTTTTTCAATATCAAAAAATGCATATTCGATGCACAGAGAAATTGCACAAGACCGCTAGGAAAAAGAATTCCAAAAAGTCTAAGAGAATTTGGAGCCACTTTGAATTTGTACTTCATTGCACAGGGTGGCACAAAATTAATCGTTCTGTCTGAAAATTGATCATTTATGCAAATGCCGCCATACGTCATCATTGACACTTGTGAACTAAGCAGCTGTAGTATACAAAAAGACGCTTGTATGCAGCGCGTAAAAGTTGAAATAAAGATTTCCATCACTCAAAATATTTTATTCATTTAGAAAAAAAAAATCTCAAAAGCAAAGCTGGAACTTTGTGCCATCTTGTGCTAGAATTTAATTACCTAATTATAATAATACCCAAATTTTTTCTGAAAATTCTGATTAAAAGGTTTGAAATTTCGATGAAAATTTGTCGAGTTCTGATAAATTTTTTACAAAGTTTTAAACTTATAAAAAATTCATGAGAATTGAAAAAACAACAGAAGAGTTGCCGAAATGTTGAGGAGCTATAGTTTTATCGCAGGTTGTTTGCATGAATAAATTATGATTTTGTTGATTTGCGCTTTCGTAAAATTTTTTTTCTCCCAAATAAAGCGAAAAAATTTGCACTTCGATACGAGAAAAAATACATCAGTATTCAAGAAAAATACTAATTATTACTTCCCGCCAAAATTCAATAAAAAAAAATATATATAAAAAATGTATAGCAAACCGGCGCGCGCCGTGAAAGGTGTTTAGGCTAAGTTTCCACTACAGTTTGCGTCGTGTATACACCTTCAAGTTGTCCCACAAATGGAAGGACCACAAACCCTACACATAATTACATTTATGTAATTATCGCTTACACTCTTTAATGGACATTTGGCTGAGCTCTTCCTTCTGTTTGTAGTGTACGACTTAATGATTTTTCACAAATGGAGATACCTACAATTTTAATGCCGCGCTTCGGAAGCTGGTTTTGTAAGAGAAGTTATTTTTTAATGGAGAAGAAGAATTTCGTTGGAGTGACAGTACTTAACCGGATACAAAATGTGAGTCCTCTCGAAAATGTAGAACTGACTGTCAAGGGACGACCGTCAGATTACCAGAAAAAATTATTTAATTTCAAGTATACCGTGAGCTCCAAGCCGAAGATTTGCTAATTGTATGTCACACACAAATACACCAGACCGCGATGGCCGCCAAAAAATAGCATACCTAAAGATATTTCATGGCACGCAAATACAAAGTTTCTGAAGTTTTTATGTATGCGCGAAGGCTTTAATATTTTTTTAAATATTTTTTTTATAAATATGTTGTAGTTAACTGTAATACTTCAGATGCACGCAACCAACATTATCAACCACCATAAATCTTAATCGTCACTTTGTTACCAAATTCACTGAGGTATCCGTTAAGTGCTCACTTACCAGCTTAGCGGATGCCATGATGAGGCTAGTTGAAGATCACAACACTAACTGAAATATGATAGCAATTTTATTAAACATTTCGCTTTCGTTTTGAATTGAATTTGCAAAATGACAATAATTAAACGGTTAAACTTAAAACTCTTGCTACACACACACATGCACGCATGCATACATATGAACACATCTATTATTTACTCGTATTATGCAAGTCAGAATACATGAAAGATGCCAGTGGGTATTCACATGCTTTTGCACACATACATATACACATATACACTCATAAATATTTAGTGATTTGTTTTTTGTTTTGGTTGACTTATTCAAAAATTTAATAGATTTCATAAAGTTTTAAATCTTCTACTAAACCGGTCCGTGCATAAAACTTGAAATGCGCTAATCAACAACTTAAAATCAACATAGCCACCAAGAATAATGATGATATATGAAAAGAAAAAGGGGAAAAAATAAAGCAAAACAAGTAAGGAAATGCTGAGTTCGGTCCAAACCGAACTTTTTATGCTCGCGCAAATTTCACTAAAATTCAATTACAAGTTAATTTTGTATATTAAGTACGCAACTAAATTCTCGCTGTTTGTCAATAGATGCCGCCAGCAGTGTGTGCTAGTCAATTCTAACATAACCTAAACATCATAAACCAAGCTTCGACATATGGTAAACAAACTGCTTCGACACATTAGTGATTTTGTTTTGGTATCATATACTTTTGGTTTTGTGAAAATGTCTGATTTTGTGCCGAATAATCGTCATTTGCGGTAAGTGTTGATTTTCCTCTTTCATTCGAAAAACCAAAAAAACGGCAGCTGAAGCGCATCGAGAGCTACAAAAAGTTTATGGAGATGCTGCTTTCAGTGAAACAGAAACAACGTGCCGAGATTGGTTCCGTCGCTTCAAAGACGGTGTTTTAATGTTGACGACCGTCCGCGTGAAGAAAGGCCAAAAATTTTCGAAGATGCCGAGTTGGAGGCATTGCTCAATGAGGATTCGTGTCAAACGCAAGAAGAGGTATAAACAAGGGGCACAGTGTTTATCCAAACTCAATAATATTTATGTCGGTTCTAAATAAGATGAGAAGATATCAACACGTGTACCAAGTTTGGTTGAGTCTTATTAAGTAAAGTGGGCGTGGCACCGCTCAAATAATTCCACTCCATTCTTTGATTACCAGCCATTTAGTACCGACGTGTCACAGTACATTCTACAAGGGAAAAAATAAAGTATCGTGCAGTGATTGAATTTTTATTTTTAGAAGATTTAAAAGCAAATGAAATTCTTGAACGAATGTTGAAAGTTCATAAGGACTTTTCACCATCAAATAGTACAGTCGAAAGACGAGTTAATAAATTTAAAGGTGGTGGTACAAGCCTCGAAGACGAACCACGCCAGGAACGTCCAAAAACAGCAACAATACCAAATATCGTAGAACAAATACAGGAATTCGTATTGGAAAATCGTCAAATGACTGAAAGAGTTTTAGTAGAAACCATAGGTACCTAATTGGGCAGTGTAAGCAATATTTCATATTGGGTTCCAGACAGCTGTGACCACAATGGATGCCGCATTCACAAATCCGCTAACAACGGAATGAAAACACACTCGAATGCAACTTTCTCAGCAGTATTTAAAGCGTTTTTAAAAGGATAAAGTGGATTTTTTGCATCGATTCATCAATATGAATGAGACTTCGGTCTATTACCATGATTATAAACCAAACCAAGAAGCTAAAGAGACGTGCAAACCTGGTTTTTCGGATCGAAACGAGTTCGTGTCCAGAAATCGGCTAAGAAGGTATTAGCATGAGTTTTTTGGGATGCGAAACGAATTTCGTGTGTGGGTTACTTGCAAACTGGTATAGTAATAAATTCTGAAAATTATTTTAACCTTTGAGGCCAGCTGAAGAAAAAAATTCGTCAAAGAGGACCCAGTATGCAAAAGAAAAAAAAATATTTTTCATCAGGACAATGCACCGTGTCACAAGAGCATTTTGTCAATGGCTAAAATCCATGAATTAAAGCCCAAATTGTTGAAGCATTCCCCCGTATTCACCAGATTTGGCCCCTAGCGACTTCCATCTGTTTCCAGACCTAAAAACATTCATGCGTGGAAAGCGTTTTTCATCAAATGGTGAGGTCATAACTTCTGTGGAGGTGTATTTTGGAGCTCTTTCAGATTCTCACTTCAGGGATAGAATTTGTAAGTTGGAATCGCGTGGGAGCAGCTGTGTAGGTGTTCAGACCGACTATACTGAATAATAAAGTGTATATAGAACCATAAAATTGTGTTTTTCTTACCGAACCACAAAACTTATTGAACTGGTATTTCTTTTACACCAAGTAACGACTCATCTAAATCACATAGAATATTTATTGAGCCTACTGTACTTGCGATCACGGAGTATGTCTTTAGGTCATCAGCATACAAAAGAAAATTTTCGTTATTAAAAAAGCTCGAGAAATCTTGTACATAAGCGGAAAGACTGACAAACGGGCAGACGGATGGATAAACATGGCTAAATCGATTGCTGTCATCATTCTGAGTAATTTAATGTGATGTAAAATTATCTATGAAACAATTTTATTTTCGAACAACTGTTATACTAAATAAAACAAATGATTTGTGATGGCAAAAATCTAAATTTCCAATTTTAAGCGCTCCAGACAAGCGTCTGTTTGTAAACCGCAGCTGATTAGTTGACAAGTGTCAAATATGATTGACGTACGACACCATTTGCTAAATTATAAATTTCCGATAGACTGATTAAATATGCGCCACCTTGTATATGTCTGCATCTATCTCCTATCTGTTACTCCTATTTCCTCCAGACTCCTTTATACTCTTACATATAACTGCTATGTGAAGAAAATTTTAATACCCTTGTGTACAAGTGCGCGGGTATAAAAAGCGAACAACACGAGAACGTACGCAGATGATCACGAAAAGCAATAAACGGCTAATAACATTAATGACGCTATTAGGAAGAACGTGAAAAGAGAGAGACAATTACGAAATTTCAAGAAATCACTAAATGGTTGTATATCTCAAACGCGTACGTCAGTCGCGAAAATGTAGAAAAACCCCAAACAGAAAAAAAAACAACTCAATAAGTGTTATGACAACAATAAACATTTCAGATTATAACAACAATACACTAAGAATTTTTCATTCATAAAAGCGTCACCAGTTGTACTTTGAATTTGAGGGAAAATCTCCGCTTAGGTAAAAACAGCATATAAAATATGTATGTATGTGTGTTTATATTGTACTATACGTGTAGTACGTCTATATGAATTAATAATTGTGTGTGTGTTTGGGGAGTTCGTCAGCGAGTAATAGGAAATCACAAATTTCGTTCACTTTTATCCGCATATTTGGAAGTCTAGTCATAGGCACATAAATTCATATAATTGCTTTAAACATTTATTGTTTTCTTATTCATTAGGAAGATTGGTATCTAAAATAGTCACTAGGGAAATACCATTGAACTTTGTGGCGCTACGAATAACTGCCAAGGAAGGCGAAGGTTAAACCCGGATCGTCACGCCACCGATGATGAGGACTAATAACTGCTATGGTTGGTGAGGTAAAATGCACATACTTTTAAGAATGAGTCATTAACTCATGGTAATACTTACATATAACAGGTGGCGCTAAAGTAATCCTCCTATCAGAAAATGCTATAAATTTTGCGATTGGCCCCTAATGTCAGTTCTGTTTTGACATTTGTGTAGTAAACACATGCGAAATACACGTTAATAAACAATGTTACGCTACACTGCTCCAGAACGCGGAATATTGCTGACTATTTATTTGACCAATAATCGGTCGGTGACTTTGGCACAACGAGAATTTCGTCGCAGATTTCCTCGACGTCCAACGCCTAGTGGTGAAACACTGCGACGCTTAGCCGCTCGCCTCGAAGAGACTGGCACAACACGAGATGCTGCCAGGCGTGGCAGACCCCGGAGTAGCCGTTCTGCAGAGAATATTGCTGCTGTAGCCGAGGATGTCATGGAAGCGCCGTCGACATTGACCAGACGACGTGCCACGCAAATGGGTATCAGTCGACGGTCTTTACAGCGAATTTTGGTACAAGATTTGAAGATGTTTCCGTACAAAGGCCAGATGGTGTATCAGCTGTTAGCTGCTGACCGCCAATCGCATCTAACATACGCTCAAGCCATCCTTAATCACCACCAAGAGGAAGATGATTTTTCATCAAAAATAATAATGAGTGATGAGGCCCATTTCTATCTTAGCGGGTACGTAAATAAGCAAAATTTACGCTTCTGGGGCACTAAAAATCCGCGTGTAACCCACGAAGAGCCATTACACCCACTCAAAGGCACTGTATGGTGTGCTGTTTTCGCTGGAGGAGTCATCGGACCTTTTTTCTTCGAAGACGCCGCGGGCCAAACGGTTACTGTGAATGGTGAGCGCTAAAAAGCAATGATCAACGAGTTCTTTTTGCCGCAACTTGATGAATTGGGATTGGAAAACATGTGGTTCCGTTCCAACAGGACGGTGCTACGGCACACATTGCACGTGCCACAACCGATATGCTGAAGGATGCATTTCCCGGGCGCCTAATCTCCCGTTTTGGCGATTTGCACTGGCCAGCAAGATCGCCTGATTTGACCGCTCCAGACTTCTTTTTGTGGGGCTTTTTGAAGTCGCGGGTTTATGTCAACAAGCCTCAGACTCTTGCAGCTCTTAAAGACAATATCCGTCAAGAATGTGAGGACCTATCGCCGGAAGTTTTGGCCAAAGTGATGGAAAATGCCATAAAAAGGGCTCAAATGGCAATCAACTGTGGCGGCGGCCATTTACATGACATCATAAAAAAACTTAAAAGACCAAATAAAAATAATCCACAAGAAGAATCAAAGTTTTTCATTTTTTTTTTTTAAATTACAGCCAAAAAACATCGCAAGGTTACTTTTGCGCCACCTTGTATATCTAGAATGTATCACGGATTATATTCAAAAACTTCAAAATACAAGTTTACTCCTCAAAAGTGATATTATCGCCTTGAACTTATGGGGAGTTGGCACTTATGCCAGCGTTTGATCCAGCTTTCGAAACATTTTTGCAACTCTATTTTCGGTAATGCCACCAGAGCTGTCACTGTGTGCCCAAAGCCGGCACGTAATAATAATAATAATCAGAGCCGTTTTCCATTTTCTATTACGTCCTTTCGGCTATTAACCAGTAGTGCTGGTTTGACTCGATCAAGTAGGAAAACATTGCAGGCAGACATATCAGGTGAATTCGATGGCTGTTGGCTGGCATTCGTTTCCTTCCTTGCCAAAAACTCACGGATAATGATGACACTGTGCGAGGGTGCGCTATCACCGAGCAAAATCCACGAGTTCTTTTCCCACAAATCCTTTTTTTTTTGGCGAATTGCTTCACGTAAATGTCTCATAACGCCCAAATAATAGTCCTTATTAACTGTCTGATCTTCGAGCAAAAATTTGTGGTGCACTTTAACGTTGCAATCCATAAAAGCCACGAGCATCGCTTTGGTTTTTGTCTCAAAAGTCTTTTTTTTTGGTCTAGGTTCATTAGGAGCCCTCCATTCACTCGCTTGATGCCTGAATTGTATCCGATACTCATAAACCCACGTCTCTTCTCCCGCAATGATGCGTTTGATGAATGTTGGGACGGATTAAGTCTTGGAAATCATGTCGTTAGCGATATCAACGCGACATTTTTTTTTTTGCATAGAATTCAAGTCGTTTGGGACCAACTTTCAGCAACACGACGCCGACCCAAATCATTTACTACATCGTTCTGAACGGATCCATAAGCAATGTTTAAGTTCTCTGTCAGCTCACTGATGGTTAATCTGCGGTTATTGATCAACTTTTCTTTCAATTTATTGATATTATCAACGGCCTGCCACTACATTTGCGACTGCGATGGATTTACGATATCTTCTGAAGTGTTCATGCGCTTTGTTTTCTTTAGAGCATCATTATCGAGACAGTTTCTGAACATTTCTAAGGTTTTCGCACCTTTGATTCCATTTTTGACACAAATTTTAATATAAACTCGTTGTATAACTCGTCACGTGCAGGGTTAGACTTACTTAAGACGCCGTAACTTTTACAAATGTCAAGAAATACGATGCCATTTTGGTAGGATGTGGTAACCAAATAAAAGAATCAGAACTTAAATCAATTGACTTAGAGCGACACCTGACGGCTGTTGCGGTAACTTTTTGTTTCAAGGCGGTATGCATAATTACGGAGCAGGCAGCCAAAATGCATCGTGCTAGGTTTTGTAGACGAAAGATTTGGAAATGGAAAGGGGTATTATCCCGAAATATAAATGAAATCTGGTTATAACTCTCTGCGGCTCAACTTCCCAGGAACGACATTAATAACGATCATCAATTTTAAGAGTGCATTCAGGATAGGACTATGAAATAAGCCAAACTGGAACGTATCTGCTTCAGTGATTATCACAAATGTATTTGAGAGAAAGAAGTTTGTTTATATCGCGATACTTATTTTTCTTGATTAGCGCGAATTCGAGTTTAATAAAGCGAGCCAGTCGTTTCTTTCTCGTACCAACCGGCGCTAGTTAGAAACACCAAGTAAAGCCATTTTCTTCTCCACCTGATCTTCCTAATAGAGGCAGGTATAACATCAAAATAGCAAAGTCTTAAAGAAGCCATTCTTAGCGCTGCAAATGAAACCTTTGGCCAAAAAGCTGTTATCTATTACCAACGAATGGTATGACGCAGAATGTAAGCAGCTCAATAAAGCAAAGAATGACGCCAGAAAAGCTTGCCTCGAAAAAAGTACTCAAAGAAACCTACAAAGATATAAAGAAAGAAGAAAATAATCCAACAAAATTATAAAAAAGTGAGCTAGAAATAAAAGAGAAAGATTTCCACAACAAACAAACAATATCTTTGTACCGCAGTATAAAGAAACACCCGAGCCAATGCCAGCCGAGATTGATGGCTTGCAAGAACAAAAATGGTGATTTAGTGAGTGATAGAAATGAAATGCCAAATATCTGAAAAGGACATGAGTTCTTTAATCTTAAATAATAATGAAGATGACGTGCCTATTGGTACTGTATACACAGTAGAAAATAAGCTAAGAGACCCCGATTTTAGTGACACGAAAAGAGCAATAAAGAAGCTGAAAAACTACGAGTCAGGTGGTGAAGACTGTATAAATGCAGACGCATTAAATAATACTTCAAATTTGGAGAGCAGAAAACATACCCAAGTAATGATGCACAAACCTAATAGTCCCAATTTATAAAAAAGGGGACTCATTAAATTGTGTAAAATATAGAGGGATAGCTCTTCTCAACGTAAGCTACAAAATTCTATCAAATATACTGTATGATAAACTAAATATGTATGCAGAAGAGATCGTGGGAGATCACTAAGGGGACAGATACCTGTAAACGGCCATATTTTCCCTGATTTTCATTAAAATTATTTAAAATGAAGAAGTCAATATATTTCTTTCAAAATTTGCATACAGTTCATTTATATGTACATTAAAATAGTATAAAAACTTCTTTTTTTATTTTAATCATTTAAAATGGCGGATGTACTTTCAATTCTTCCAGGAATGTCGCAGCGGCGCTTCTTAATCGGCGTCAGTGACCTGAATACAAAAAACCCAAAAACTATTTTGTTTATTAATGTCATAATTTCAATATGGATTTAAAAGAAAGGAAAAAAAAATTTCGCGGAATAAAATGCTTCAAAAAAAATGAATTTTGGTTCGAACTTCCCTACTATTTTTGCTTCGAAAAAATTATTTTTTCTAAAATTTTCGAATTGTAAATTCACATAGAAAGTAATATCATAGAAAAGGTGTGTACAAAATTTCAGGGAGATCGGTTAATAACTTTTTGAGTTTCCGTGCCATTTCGAAAAATATAGTTTTGAGAAAAACGCGTCTAAAGTTTGAATACAACGTAACTATACCTCTCCCAGCGCTCGAACGCAAAGAATAGAGTCGTCACGGTTGACAATTTATAATATACAATAAGAAATACTTAAATTTACGTTCTAAAATATTTTTGGCATATTCTTAAAGGATTTTATTAACAGTTTATGAAAAAAAAATTTTACAGGTATCTGCCCCCTTAATGCGGTTTTAAAATCGGACGCTCGACAGCAGATCAATGCTTTATCGTGACGCAGGTGTTCGAAAAACGTTATGAGTTCAACATTTATCTACATTATCTCTTTCAGAAAATATATCGACCATCACCTAAAAGTACTGGGTACACCACAAAAATACATAAATTTGATCAATATGACTCTTATACACTCAAACGCTAAAGTAATAATGAATGGCGAAATATCTGACGAATTCGAAATAAAATGCGGCGTGAGGAAAGGTGACTCACTATGAAGGCTTTTATTTAATTTAACACTGCATTCAGCAATAAATGAAATAGAACGTTTCCGAACGTTTTCATGCGCTTAGTATAAACTACAAGACGAGCGGCACTCAGTATAATTAAAAACGAAGTACAGGGTGGCTGATGAATTTTGCTACATTAAGAAACTCAAATAACTTTTTTTTTAGTGTATGAAATTCATTTATTTTTTTTTTCAAGTTGAAGGTCATTAAATTTTATTAAACGTAGCTTAACTAGTTTTAAAAATAATTGAATTTAAATGCCCCCCATGCTCGTTGACACAAGTGCGACATCTTAGTAAAAAGTTGTTCATTGGTGCTTTGAGAGTTGCGACAGGAATAGCCGCAATTGTTGCCCGAATGGATTGTTTTAGTTCATCCAAATTTGTTGGCTTTGTTTTATAAACTTCTTGTTTACATAAACCCCACAAGAAAAAGTCAGGTGCAGTAAGGTCAGGCGACCTGGGGGGCCAACGAAATTCGGAGTTTCTTGAAATCAGTTTATTGGGAAATTTTCGTCGCAACTCTGTCATAACAGTCTGGGCTATGTGAGACGTTGCCCCATCTTGTTGAAACCACACAAAGTTGAAAGGAATTCTCTTTCGGCGTAGTTCTGGATAGAAAAATTCTTTCAGCATTTTCAAATAACGGTCTCCAGTAACCGTAACGGTGTGACCATTTTCTTCAAAAAAATAAGGCCCGACAATACAGCGTGAAGAAACCGCGCACCACACTGTCACGCGAAGAGGATGCAATTTCGTCTCGTGGAGTATCTGTGGGTTAGAAGTACTCCATATTCGACAATTTTGTTTGTTCACATTGCCGTTTAAATCGAAATGGGCCTCATCAGACATGAAAAGGCAGTTTAACATGTTTTGGTCTTCTTCCACCATTTGCAGGATCTTCTGGCAAAATTCCAAGCGAATCGGCAAGTCTGCTGCATTCAGTTTGTTAACCATTTGAATTTTGTAGGGAAATAAGTCTAAATCTTTGTGCATTATTGTTTGCAAAGACTGTCGGCTGACACCAAATTGAGCAGATAAGCTTCTTGTTGGATTGCTTTGTATAGCTGCAGCTACAGCAGCGCTCGTTTCCTCCGTCCGAACTGGTGGGTTTCGATGATACGGCCTTCTTGCGACTGTTCCTTGCTCAGCAAAATTATTCACCAGTCTCATTATGGTCCATCTGCTCGGGGGATCGCCGCCAAACATCCGCCTGTACTCTCTCTGTACCAAAACTACGGACCTCAGTGCGTGATAGCGGCGGACTATCCAAATTCTTGTTTGCGTGTCCCAGTTATCCATTTTAATAAATTTTAAAGATCAATCTGCAAATTAAAACAAAAATGGAACAGATAACCTAAAAAGAAAAAAGTTATTCAATTTTTTTTTGGTAACGGCTTTCATCAGCCACCCTGTACATGTCACGATCCTTTCATGATAGTCACATCACAATCGAAAGTTATGTTTTTGAGTTCATTCAAGAGTTTAAATAATGGGTGATTTTTTAGCTATTATCTTTTAAGTTGGTTTAAACAGCTGACGTACGCGGCGTGTTTTGTTTCACAGTCAAACATCTTCAGTTTGGTCTATAATTTAACCATGAATCGTCTTACAAACGAACAACGCTTGCAAATCATTGAATTTTATTATACAAATGCGTGTTCTGTTAAGAAAGTTTAAGATCCACTTTTTTATCGAAAAATTGTGTTCAGCGACGAAGCTCAGTTTTGGATCAATGGGTGCGTAAATAAGCAGAATTGTCGATTTTGGAGTGAAGATCAGCCAGAAGAATTGTATCCAGAAAAGGTCACAGTTTGGTGCGGTTTATGGGCTGGAGGTATCATTGGACCGTACTTCTTCAAAGATGCTGCGAATCGTAACGTAACTGTGAATGGTGAGCGCTACCGTGAAATGATATCCAACTTTTTTTTGCCCAAAATGCAAGAGCTTGACTTGCATGACATGTGGTTTCAGCAAGACGGTGCTACATGCCACACAACACGCGTAACAATGGACTTGTGGAGAGGCGAGTTTGGTGAACATTTTATTTCACGTTCGGGACCTGTCAATTGGCCACCCAGATCGTGCGATATAACGGCTTTAGATAATTTTTTGAGGGGCTATGTTAAAGCTCATGTCTATTCAGACAAGCCTGCTTCAATTAACGCATTTGAAGACAACATTAAAGCATTTATATGTGAGATACCGGCCGAAACATTGGAAAGAGTATGCCAAAATTAGACTTAGCGGATGGACCATTTGAAGCCATTATGAAGTCGCGGTCAAATTTGCATGAAATAATCTTCAAACATTAAATTATATGGACTGTACTATCGATTTAAATAAAAATTTCATGCATTTTTTTGAATTTTTCGTGTGTTTTTTTGAAAAACTTTCCTATAGCTCTTAAAAAATCACCGTTCGTCGCGGCAAAGTTACGCCCTTTACTTAGGCGTAGCCCTCAGCATAAATGACGATACGTCCTTATCTATACAAGACCGTATTCAGGCAGCTAATA
This sequence comes from Anastrepha obliqua, assembly GCF_027943255.1. Lineage (NCBI taxonomy): Eukaryota > Metazoa > Arthropoda > Insecta > Diptera > Tephritidae > Anastrepha > Anastrepha obliqua. The sequence continues at coordinate 156,170,697 of NC_072892.1, read as the reverse complement.
GAGCACACTTTGGCCATATCAAACTTATGAGGTTTTTATTGATATCAAAGGAACAAAAACTCCAGATGTACAAAACTATAATAAGACCGATTTTTACCTATGCCTGTGAAAGATGGGTCCTTAAAGTTAATGACGTAAATTAACTGATGCGATTTTAAAGAAAAGTTCTTAAAGGAATATTCGGCCCTATACGATTACAATACTGCAATCGGTATAACTACGAGCTTTGAAGGAAATCCTGAAGGAGCAAAGACGATATACGAAAGATGAGAATCTCACAACATAGAGCGAAAGCGGGCTGTCGAGAATAATTGAGGCGTATTGAGGCAATGGTCCACCCCGGACTGTAATGCCAAGATTAATATTCCAATACCGAGGAGGCCCTCCTCTTCGTCTGCTACCACCAGCTGGTATCACATCGAATACTTTCAGAGCAGGAGCGTTTCTATCCATTCCGACGACATGACCCAGCGAACGACGCCGCTGCATCTTTATTCGCTGCGCTACTGCTGAGGCGTCGTAAAGCTCCTACGGCTCATTGTTCCATCGTCTGTGATACACACCGTTGCTAACTTGCAAAGATCCAAATCGCAGAATATTTCCGTCAAGCACTCCAAAGAACGTCTCATCAGATATTGTCAACGTCCAAGCTTCTGCGCCATACGTTAGGACGGGCATGATGAGAGCTTTATAAAGTATTAGTTTTATTCGTCAATAGAGGACTTAACGACTCAATTACATACTAAGTCCAAAGTAGCACTTGTTGGCAAGAGATGCCAGCACTCTGTAAATACCACTACAATACCGCTACAAGGTGGTATGTGTGACACCACTACACCCAGTGAATTTGACAGAATCAGGTATTGAGCTGACATAATTGTAAAGTTTTGTTTCGCATTTTTTTGTTTTGTTTACAAGCAACGGTTTTGTTTATATTATCAATTCTTCTCTATCATTCTTAATCAATTCCATTGCCTTCTTTGTTTACATTAACCTTCAGCATTCAGACGAAGGTTGCTCTTTGTAGTTCTCTTACAAAACTCATCTACACTTACGTCGCGGCCCTTACGCCCTTTTGTCCGCTTCAATCGGCATAATATCGCGTTTTATTACACGAGAGGAATTCGTACAAGATGGTTATACTAGAGCAGCTAATTTTATTTATTTTTTTTTTATCTATCTTTTTGACGGTTTAATGACAAAGTTTACACTCTGAATGAAATTCGAACTGATTTTGGTATTCAAACCACCAAATTCCAAAATACCTAAACCGTTTTTCTTCCAACACTGCTATCACTTTGAACGAATTTGTCTTGCTATCTTTTTTATAATCGGCACTGCTTAGACTACGAAGCACTCTTAGGTGATATCATAGGTGAGGAAGTTAAAAGTCACTTTGTGACTTTACTTATTGGTCACAAAGTTAACTTAAGTTTCGAATGTCCTAATTTGGCAATAGTTGCTCAACTTAAGAGAGTTGAGAGTTGTCGTCTAGACATATAGAAGACTAATTTTGAACGCGCCAACAAAAATCTCATGGCTCTAATTGCGGCTTGATGGTTGGAGTAAATGTTTACTTCGCTCACAGTAGTTACAAAAGTAATCAACCAATCCACTGCTTCTTTGATTGCGGCCACCTCCGCTTGGAAAACACTACAGTGATCTGGTAACCCGAATTTGAGTTTTTAGGGAAACTCTTATATTCTCCCAACCTCAGAATATTCTTCCAGCAACCTTTCTGTCCGACTTCGAGTCATCCGTAATCATATTTACCATAAGGTTCAGGCGACCAAAACCGACAAACTTTGTTGTGTTTTGCAACACTGTTCAGTTTTGTCTTACATTCACCGACTAGTTTCGAAGAGCTGCGTGAGTTAGCAAGGGTTTTTCATGCAGCTTGACTGTCACTACAAATTCCAATACTGCTACGCCACCACTTTTCCTAAATTTTTCTTATATCACCAATACAATTTCCGTTTTTGCCAAACTTTGTTGTAAACAAACAGCTGTCACAGCCCAGAAAATCAGCTGATCCCTTCAAAATCGCTGAGAGTAGCTCAATGCTCTGATGTTAGCTGTAATTATCGATACCTCGTAAAGTACCTATCGATCAAGCAATTTAAAATGTATGCTCGTTGTCAAGGTGACATTTTACACTAAAAAAATTCGTTTCCTGTTTTTTGTTTATTCCATTTAGCTGTGAGTTACAGGATATCAACAATGGAAGTCAACAAAGAGAATATTCGATGCATATTACCGTCTTTCTTTGATAAAAGCGAAAGTGCAAGCCAGGCCACTGAAATTGCGAATGGTGTTTATGAAGCCGATGCTGTACCAGCTAATTACGTGCAATTTCGGCTTCGTCGCTTCCGTTTAGGTATTTCATCTCCTTTACATTACAACTCAGAAGCATGAAAAATCAAAAATTTTCAAAAACTTACTTCACGAAGTATTCGAATGAAAGATATCAGAAAAGGTTATTAAATCTATCTTGACTTATATCCATCCCATGGCGTCTGGGGATTGGGACGGCCGGTCCAATACTGTGACGCCATTTTCTTGTTTTGTTCTTTCTCAATATTTTTTTTTTTGAGGGCAGTGGTTTTGATGATGTGGGAAGATAGGATATGTTCGCCTCCTTCAGTCGACGATCGATGGGGTTGATACTCACATCTATTCCCTTTTTAGCAAGAACTGATCGTGCTTGGCGTAGTTACAACGAAAGATCCCGTTTACAAAGTTGGCCGATCACTTTACCTGCTTTTTTGTCGTCACTCGCTTCAAGCCGCGCTCGGAAAAGTCATAAACATTTTTGTACAGTTTATACCGCTGATTTCACATCACAACAAACTTTTTTTGATTTTTTAATCACTTCTGCAGTCGCGGCGTAAGATAATTTCGGCAATTTCGAATGCGTGCATAAAAATACCGCCTCGAAACGCTTCGCGTACTTCGCACTCATTGTTTTTTTTTGTTGCGCTTACGGGAAAGTTTCGAACGACACTAACCTGAGTTAGCGCTGGCGTCATAGCCCTTGAGTGGGAATATAATGCAGCAAAAAGCAGAACGAAATACATCTTGAAGTTACAAGAAAAACACTGGTTCTCATGTTCTGGCACAGACTGTATATATGTACATTCAAAAATTAATTCGGTCATTCCCGATGGTGTGGGTGAAAATCTGAAGCCTGAAGAGGTGGTTTTGCGAATATCAGCCATTCACGCAGAACTGTGCTTCCTATTCCGAACAAAAGCAATTTTTCCCAAAAAGGCGAAAAGGCCTGAGGTTAAACTTTGTTAAAGCTTAATAACATCGCTTAACTTATTTGAAGAGCTTAACTCCACACTTCACTAGGTTCTTAAATAATTAATCAGTGAAAATTTTTGAACGCTTTCTGAGAGTTTTATATCCCTCAAGTCTAATTATATAAAATCTGTCTATTATAACTTAAAATTTTTGACGTGATAACGTCTTATAATTCGATTTAACAGGCTGCACGCACGAAAAAATGTGTCGTTACCTTGCTCATTAGTGTTACCTTGCTCATTGCCGTTACCTTGAATGAACTGCAAGCGAAAGCGCGGAACGAACGACAAAGCAAACAAAGCAAACGAACGGCAACGTTCGACATCTTGCTCTCTCCTACTTAAGTGAGCGTATATGTGTATGTATATGCGCATATGTACATATATAATATAAATTCACGTATTTGTATTTGCATATTTCTTCTTATTGATTATTATTAATTTGATTTACTTGAAGAATTTAAAATAAAACCAAGTTTGTTAATAATACCCGTTGTTTTAATGTTATTATTATTTTTTGACGTGATAATCTCTTATAATTCTATGTAGCCGGCTGCACGCACCAAAAAATGCCACGTTATCTTGCTCATGCGTCGTTCCTTGCTTGAACAGCATGTTATGTTATGATATGTTATGTTATGTTATGTTATGTTATGTTATGTTATGTTATGTTATGTTATGTTATGTTATGTTATGTTATGTTATGTTATGTTATGTTATGTTATGTTATGTTATGTTATGTTATGTTATGTTATGTTATGTTATGTTATGTTATGTTATGTTATGTTATGTTATGTTATGTTATGTTATGTTATGTTATGTTATGTTATGTTATGTTATGTTATGTTATGTTATGTTATGTTATGTTATGTTATGTTATGTTATGTTATGTTATGTTATGTTATGTTATGTTATGTTATGTTATGTTATGTTATGTTATGTTATGTTATGTTATGTTATGTTATGTTATGTTATGTTATGTTATGTTATGTTATGTTATGTTATGTTATGTTATGTTATGTTATGTTATGTTATGTTATGTTATGTTAATGTTAACTCATTCTCTATATCCATACAAAATATCTATCAAACAAATAAAATTAAAATTTTCTTTTGAAAAATGCAACCATTCAATCAGTATTTTCTTATGACGTTATCACGTTAAACTATCGTCAGTAAACCGACTTTACAGACAACCTCTTTTTTTATTATTAAAAGTGTATACAGTTCGTACAAGAAATTATGTAACCGAGGATTTTAGCGCTTTTAGACTTAATTTACGGTTCTTCAACATATATCTTGGCTTATATCCATTCTTGTCGGCTGTGTACATCGTCACCGTTTCGGTGTCGGTCTTCTCGTCGTAAACCGTGTAGGAGCCCATTACCACACGTTGCTCATCTTTTGTGCCGGGATTCATTACCATACTAATCTCCTCACGTTTGCTGCCATTGGGTTCTTCTATGCTGCAATGATTTTTTATTATTCAATTTTTCATAGTTTATTAAAAAATACTCTCTTACTTCACACGATATCCTTCCTTTGTGGGTGCTGCGCTGTAAAATTTCTTAACGAAGGATGGATATAAGGAATCCAGCAAACCGGCATTTATGGTCATGGCGAAAGTTGCCAAAAGGGCAGCAACGAAAAACTGGAAAATAAATATACTGATATTAGGCACAATTTTTTCGATATTTGCGATTCCGAAATTTACGCGATTACTTTACTACAATTCCTGCATTAGTTACGGCATTAGATATTCTTCATTTCGCAAGAACTTAACTCGAAAAAAATTGCGTCAATATTGTTCGAGAATCTCTCCCATCACATAATAAAAGTTAATAAATAAAAAAAAAACCTTTATATAAAAGCGGATTTTTTCAATTGCTTCCCAGAAAATTACAAATACTGAAATTTTCGACACTTAAGAAAAAACCTATTCATTAGCTCTTGAGTTATTGTGCTTAGAGTGACGCTTTTTTTATTATTTTCAAAAAAAAAGAATCAAAACGAATTTCGTGATTTATGGTGTAGGAGCAGGAGTAGTGGGGCCCAGAATCCACAAATCATTCACACTCACCAGGGACACCACCATCTTCCAAGCGGAATTATACGCAATAATGGAAGCAGCAAACATCATGCAACGTAGAAACCACAAGAGAGTAAAGATTAGAATACTCTCGGACAGCCAATCAGTTCTAAAAGCTTTAGATAGCTATGCCTACAACTCAAAAACTCTCTTAAAATGCCTCAAGGATCTCAATTACCTGGCATCCAAAAACAATGTCTCATTAATTTGGGTACCAGGACATGAGGGATATGACGGCAACGAAAAGGCAAACTTTCAAGCCAAAAAAGGGGTAGACGTAAATTTCATCGGACCTAGTCCCATGTTTGGATTTAACAAAAACAGCCTAAAACAAAAAGTAAAATACTGGGTCCAAACTCTAATAAATCAGCACTGGAACAACGTAGCGGGTCTTATACACTCCAAAAAGTTCCTAAGTTTCAACGCTAAAAGAGCTAACATGACCCTCACGTTAAACAAATAGAGCATTCGCACTCTCACAGGCGCCCTCACGGGTCACTTCACCTGCAATAAACACTTACATAAATTAGGCATAACTAACACCAGCACCTGCAGATTTTGCTGCGAAGATGAGGAGTCTATAGAACATCTCATCATCGAATGTCCGGGGTTGACGCATAGAAGGAAAAAGTTTTTAAACAAGTTCATGCTTATAGATGAAGACCTACAATCACTCCCTCAGAAGGAGCTGGTACAATTCATAAGCATACTTAACAGTCAATAAACAGCATAGGGTGCACAATAGATCAATATGGTCGCAGTGCTAAAGGCCCATACCTTAACCCTTTACTACCATTAACCATTAATTAACCATTCGTGATTTAATTTTACACTGCTTCTTGATGGGGAAAACACCGTTTAAGCGAAACAATGGCTTGAAAGTCGTTATGGGGGAGCCCTCATTCAGAAACAACAATAAAACGGTGGTTCGCTGACTTCAAGCGTGGTCGTAGAGCACCAATGATGCATAACGCAGTGGACGTCCAAATGAGGCGGTAACAGCAGAAAACATTAAAAAATCCACAAAATTGTTTTGCATGATCGAAAAGTGCAGTTGCATAAGTTATATGACATCGCAACGATATCAAAAGATCGTATGGCTTCATATTGCATGAGCCTTTGACTATGAAAAAGCTCTGTTCAAAGTGGGTGTCGCCGTTGCTCACTGTTGGCCAAAATCAAGAACGTGTTGATGATTTTGAACAATGGCAAAACTAAATGAATTTAACTTGAAATTGCTTCCACATCTATAGAATGAAGAGATCATCGCTGAAACGGAGGCCTATTTTGAGGCAAAAGATAATTCGTTCTACAAAAGTGATATGTATTGAAATGTTACCATTTTTGTTGTTGTTTATGGAAGTTACGTGGATGAGTAAAGCTAATTTTGAACAACAAAAAAAGCTAAAACTGTTTTTCGAACGACTGCTCCTTTTAGGAGAACGCTGGGTTCTACAATAACGGACGTTATACTGAATACCCCGCTATTTCGGTAGATGTCACTTTTGAAGCTGTCATTTTTTGATATTTGGCAAGTAGAAATTATTATTAACAAAAATGGAACGATTCATGCTTAAACCACGCATTGAAATTATTAAAATTCACTATAAAAATAGTGAAAATTTGGCAGAGACGGTTCGTAAAACTCGAACATTTCTGGGTCATCGTGAAGCGCCTTATCGGACCGCAATACAGAAGTTGGTGAAAAAATTCGAGCTGTTGGAACAAGTTAGTGGTGTGAAGAATAAAACCCGTGCACGTCGCTCAATAACAGCCGAAAATATTGCTGTTGTAGCCGGAAGTGTTGAAGAAAACCCAGGTTTGTCCATTCTTCGTCGTTCTTTGGAATTAGGCATTCCACAAATGTCATTACACCGTATTTTGCATAAAGATTTGGGCTTTAAGGCTTATAAAGTCCAGTTAACACAAGAACTCAAGCCGGCCGATCATCAACAACGTCGTGTCTGAAAAATGATCCAAAATTCCATCGAAAAATCATCTTGAGTGATGAGGCCCATTTTCACCTCGGTGGCTTCGTCAACAAGAAAAATTGTCGGATCTGGGGCTCAGAAAATCCAAAAGTTATTGTTGAAAAGCCTCTCTATCCTCAACATGTGACTGTTTGGTGCGGTTTATGGTCCGGCAGAGGCATTGGATCTTACTTTTTCGACATTGAAGCTGAAGCAACAGTTACGGTGAATGGATTGCGCTATGGAGAGATGGTTAACGATTTTTTTATGGCCGGAATTGGATGACATTGATCTGGACAACGTTTATTTTCAACAAGACGGCGCTACGTGCCACACAAGCAACGAAACCATTTATCTTTTATCAAAATAACATCTCTTATTGGAAAACCCTATCCATCTATCTATCTTATGTAAGCATCCTGTTGATTAATAAATAAATAAATAAACAAAAGGGGATTTTTCTGTCACCATTTCACTGCTTACTAAAAAATTACAAAATCCGAAAATCCCGAAATTGCTGAATTTTTTATTTTTTTTTATTTTTTAAGTATATTTTATCCTACAAATTTTGAAAAAAAAAATTATAAATTTTTTTTAAAGAAACCAAATATATAATATTTCATTTGAAAAAAGTCTATACCAAAATTGAATAAAACTCGAAATTATTACATTTTTTCCAGAAACCTGATAGCGTAGTTAACATTAACTCAACTACCGGGAAAACTTCCAAGGAATCTTTTGGTTAGCTTCGATTGAAGTGTGGCCGCCTGCATGGTCACATGTCAATGAAAACCGCTACAGGCTGGACCGCAATTAATGCTCCTCGAATGGAATAAACCATTTGTAAAAATGTGAAGGTGTACAATAACTTTTTTTTCATTTTTTCAATCAATTATCATCATCATATAATTTTTCAAAGAAACAGTTGAACATAAATATTGAAAATGCCATTTGATGTTGGCTTTTTTATTGAATTACTAATAGACAGCGGTTTCCAGTTTAGCAGCGTCAAACCAAAACAAAAAAGTTTGCTTAATCTGTTTTCAAGTTTCACAACATTTCAAATAGCCAATATACAAACATAAATAAATATGTGTGTATGTACATATGTGTACAGAGGCATTTGTATTCAAAATTCAAGATCGCGAAGATGGTTAAAATGGCCTTCTGGATGTCCAACTAGTTTTATTTGATTATCATGTATGTGTATGTATGTATGTATGTACGTATATGTGTGTAATATGAAATCATATTGACAAATTGTATAATTATAACTAAATTTTGTTGGTAGAGCGACTAACGCGAAATTGGATTTTTTTTCGATAGCAATTAATTGGCACTAAAATCAATTACCCGAAATCGGTGTTCTATGTAAACATAGCGCATAAAATAACTCAGCACAGAGTAGATACAATTATTTCATTTATCCACCAAAAAAACTGAAATTCAAGGATACTTATTTACCCTTTTTAAATGTCTACTCACATCTTTAGTCAGTTTTTCTATTCGCTTATGTTTTCAATTAAAACTTACCAATTTTGGAGATGCCATGATGAACCTCGCAGAAGATCACAAAACTAACTGAAACATAATAATTTTATGTTCGAACATTTCGCACCGGTCTGCTTTCGCATGAATTAAAATATTCATATTTTTGCGTATGAAACCACTCTTGGTGAGAAGAGAAGATCGAGGTCACAAAATCGTAAACGTCACGCCATTGATTGTAGATTTGTCTATGTTAAGTGAAACAGTGTGGAGAGCAGGCGCATAACTATAGTAAATTTATTTATAAACTATAGCTTCCATAGATGGTAGGTAGCCTTAATGATTCGCATTAAGACAGAGCAGAGCTGTCGCAGTTTATTGGTGACTCACTTTGGTAAATTTTAAATAAAAAATCTAAAATTTATAAAACTGAGTTTAGTTTTGCTAAGCAACCGCTTACAAATTATTAAAATTGATGCATTCTTGTCTTGTTAATTTATAGCGATTTATTTCCACTTATTTGCCGAGGTGAATTTTTAAAGCCGCTGCAAACAGTATTAATATGGCTCACTCCTCAAAACGTTCTGAGTGCGTTTATGGTAAAATATGGCAAATTTTCCATTAGGTCATTTTGACTTCTTCTCCAAACAACCTCACAAAAATAAAATTTGAAAGACTTTGGAGGATTAAAATTTTCTAGAAATGTATTCTTCGAAAAACTTTATTAGTCCAGGGTCTTCTCGCGCAAAACTTTCAAGTAACCAACATAAAATAAAATAATACGTTTTACAAAAATAAGAGTTTGAAAAGTTGATGCCTTGATTTTAACACTAGGTTTACGGGCGTTTCCGTATATAGCTATGAAATAAGATTTTCAGCTATTAGTCCATAGATGTCGCTAGAAGTATTTTTAAACCTTTCCAAGTGTCTTATTTTTTTCGTCTGTCATCTGTCAACAATATTCAGTTCATTGTTTGTTACGTTTCATACAACAATGCGTTTTTGTCACTCTTAAAAATGTCGAATTTCGTGCCTTCCAACTACGATTGGCGGACATCGTTGATTTTCTATTATCAATTGAAGAAAAACGCTTCTCAAGCTCATCAATTGCTTATAGAAGCTTATGGTGGACATACTCTAAGTAGAGCACAGTGCTTCGGGTGGTTTGAAAAATTCCGAAGTGGTGATTTTAGCGTGGAGAACGAGGACCGTGGCCGGCCACCGAAAAAGTTTGAGCACACCGAATTGCAAGCATTGTTGGATGAAGATGATGGTCAAACGCAAGAAATGATGGCAGAGCAGTTGGGAGTGACCCAAAAAACCATTTCCCAACGTTTGAAAGACATGGACATGATTTTAAAGGTCGGAAAATGGGTGCCGCATGAACTGGCTTGATGACAATGCACCGCCACATCGAACAAGAGCGACCTGCGAATTGGTGGAGACGAACGATTGGGAACCACTGGTGCATGCGGCTTACTCACCAGACTTAACGCCTTCCGATTATCATTTATTTGCATCGATCGGCCACGCACTTTCCGAGCAGCGCTTCAATTCTCACGAAGAAGCCAAAAAATGGCTCGATGATTGGTTTGCGGCCAAAGATGGCCAATTTTTTTGGCGCTGCATCCACAAATTGCCTAAGAGATGGGAAAAATGGGTCGCTAGCGATGGCTATTATTTTGAAGATTAAATTTGTAACAATTTTTTGTTAATAAACGTTTGAAATTGAAAAACGAGCATCGTCAAATTGACGCTTAGATGAAAATACGTATTTACTTAAAAAAAAAAATCAATTTACTTAAACTAAATCTGAGGTTGACACTATAAGGCTTCACGTAAAAATAAAATATTAATAAGCCAACGTTTTTTTTTAAGTTCCGGTGCACCCTTGGTAAAATATTGTAAAATACTTGGAGGGGGTCGAAAACACTCGGCTTTCACACTATATTTGCGTGCCATCTAGTCTGCGACATCGACACCAAACATTGTTTTATAATAAAACGTAATAGTTTCTGGAACACATTTTTTATTGTCTTCTATCTGTATAATTCTATGCTTGGTGCTTAGAAGAAGGCATCTTGTCCGTTGTTCCTTTCGCTGGTTTTGGTAGTTCTCTCTTGTTGGAACGGATGATCCCAATCAAGGTTGTCTTTAGTTCAAGCAATTTTTTCGTCTGCGGGATGCTTCTAAAAAAATTGTCGGTCGTGATATTTCTTCCTCGATGTAAATAAGGTTTGGCTAATATAAACTGGCCCAACGAATTTGAGCATCGAGTGTCATCTTTTCCCATGTCAGAACTAGAAATAATCCGCGCCCTTTTCTTGTTACGACGTATATTGAAGAAGTTTTCCTCTTTACTATCCGAAGACCCTTTTATTTCTGCAGTTTCGGTGAATTTCGAATCTTCACTGTAATCATCACTTACACCTAATTCATATTGATCTTTTTCGGAGGACACCTCAGAACAATCCTCATTGGTGTTGGTAATTTTGGTAAATTTCTTATAATATCTCGTGTTGTTACTCATGATAATCGGTGAAAGTAAAAAAATTGTACACAAATTCAATTACCTTTTTGTAAATACCTACAATAAGCGGAGACTGTCTACAATAAGTGAAACTTTTGCACACTACTTTGAAAAACGTCCATACATTGACACTACACCGATCATTCTGGAGATCGTTTCTTGTTCTAAAGGTTTCGGCGATACGCATACGCACATAATCCATTGCAGTTTCCGTTATCAGGGCGCGATTGAGATAATGGAATCATCTTAGTGAAAATTTTCTTTTATTCTAATATTTATTACTGGAGTAATGATTTTACGAACAAAACAAATATATAAGGATTAAAGTGGTGCACAAATGACTTGCTTATTACAAAGCAACAAGTCACACATTGCATGTGACACTGTTTGTGATGACAAAAAGCAATGTAGGCACACAACTTGAACAGCAACGAAGAAAAACTGTCTTCAACAAGCAATACTACTTCGGCTCTATCGGCAGTGCACGAATTGCACGACGCTGCTTATATGCTTGCATGGCAATGGTAGAAAAACATTCTCATACAAGCTTTGCCGAAAGACATCAAGTACAATGTGTGAATTGGTGTCATATGTATGTATGTACGTAGTGTGTATTAGCACACCTTCGAGATGTATGAAAATTGCAAACATACACATTTCTTCGTTCCCCGCGCACTTTTGTGTATTAAGGGCAGAATATTAATAAATAACGGTAAACTTTCGATGAATAATTTTTAAAGCTATTGAAGTTATGAAATAAGACAGCTTTTAGTAAATTTAAAAGCCAATAAAGTGCGCAGAAGAATATTTGCAGGCAAAGTGTAAGTTGTATTCAAATATTAATCAGAATTTAATTTTTATTCTACAAAACCATCATACCAAACATTAACTGCCTATTTGATTTTAAAATAACAGGAATTCATGTAAGTAAATAATCCACATTTGACACAATTCACTTGTTTGAATTGAATTGTTTTTCATTGCCTTTCAGGGTCATTGCTTTTCTTGCTATCTTGCCGAAATATGTGTGTAGTGACAATGCTGAGAGAGAAACAAGTCATGCAAAAGCATGATTTGGTTTTCTCTCTAGCTGCTATTGCCTGTTACTGTTAGTTGAGAACAGAACACTGCATTGTTGTGTGAATTTAGCAAATGACTTGAAAGCACATATATGTCGACTTGTGCACCACTTTAATAAGGATTATTTATGAGATTGGGTAGCCCGTCAATTTCTCGAGAAATTGTGTAAATAAATTCCTTGGATTAAAAAACTAATTTACAGTACAAAATGGTGAAAATTAATGCTATGGTTTCTTCGATATTTTTTTTTTTTTTTTTTTTGAAATTTGGAATCCGTCAAATTGGCGGGTTCCGTAAACCTAGTGTTAAACATAAATAGTGTTAAAAAAGAAGCTGAGGCTATGAGAGCACAAAGCTTAGCTTTGGTTATAACTTTAATATTCGCTTCCACAAGAGAACTGGTAGAGAGTCTAATATCGTTCTGATGGCGAGATTTCAATCTTCACAGGTGGTTCAAAATCGACATAGAAACTGAATCTGACTTTTTTAACAGCAAAACTTAACAAAGAAAATTACAATTACTGCAGTATATTTTAAGCTAAGACCTATGCCGTTGACTCTTCGGTACCTCAATATAATTCTGAATGTATGCATAAGAATGCCAAGCACTCCTTATAATCTCTTCGGCAGCAAAGTATCACTATGTATGTCTGGCATCTGAGGACAGAACTGCCGGAAAATGAGGAAGCAATTGAATGTCCCATAAAGGGGTATAAAACAAGATTCGCAGTAACCAGTCCAGACGCACTAGTCTCTCTGAGTATCCTTTTTTCACAAGTTTCAGCAGCAGTTGGACTAATCAGAACACCTGCGGAGTCGCACATTCCATTTGGCCAGTATTCGATAAACGAAGAACATGAAATTCACCAAGCTCCCAAAAACAAATATGTGACTGCTAATACTGAAGGTCACTGGAATATCTGACTTATGGGCACTAGATTCAGAGAAGCATATAACGATTTCTGTAGAAAGTTTATTAATAAAGAAGGGCGGAATCCATTCAGCACTTCCGGTGAGGATTTTCTGAAAATATCATTCAATTTGAGAGAACGAATTTTACTCGACCTCATGATATCGAAACCTGAAATTCCTAGCCTTGCTCTTGCAAAGGCAGGCCACTCACAAAGAAAACTCTCAGTGTTATCCGGCTCCTCTAAGCAAGACAGGCAAATCGGGCCCTCAATGATTCCAATGGTAGTCATATGCTGACCTCATGGATTGTGCCCTGTAGTAATACCGACCCTCAACCGAACCCCTTTTTTACGAAGTTTCAGAAGAAATTCGACAATTTTTTTTCAGACTTATCACAAAACACTTTGTAGTGCTGCAGCGCTCTTTATGTAAATTGCGTCGATAAGCACTGATCCAATTCATGATTTCTGTAGAACTGATTCCGATTATTGGCTTTGTTCTCTCTGGGGTAATCATTGATTCGCAGTTGGCCAATTCATCGGAAATTTCATTTACTTGCAACAGAATTAAGCTTCTTCTTGCATTCTTGAACAATCTTTGAGGTTCTCCAGGCCCTTGAGTGCAGCCTGACTGTTACTAAGGACTCCAATCTGTTTCCCGCTCCATCTCCTCTCAATTAACTATTCTGCTACTTTCAGAATGGCACAAATTTCCATTTGGAGAACGATTCCCATTCTTCCTATAGCGTAATGATACTTATTACTACCGTTTAAGTACCATCCGACTCGGTAAAGAAAATATGCCTCAAATTTTTTGAATGCATTCTAGATTGCTCCAATTTGGCATCAAATATCCTTCCGAACGAAACTATTCGCATAAGAACGTCCTTAGGTGCAAAAATCAAAGGATACTGCTCAGATAGCATCTTAAAGATTTCTCTATATCCCGAAGTTCCATTTTCATGCCAGCAACCATATTTAGGGAATCTGCACATTGCTTCTATTGCTTACTGTTGTATCTTAAGTTCCGAGGGGAGCAAATCAAGCATAGCATTTAGACCATCGTTGGAGGTTGTACTCATAGCACACATGACGCATAAATATATGTTTTTGAAGTCTATATAATTCTTGGCGTGTGGACTTGGTATTGTTTGACGGATCACCAAATTCATTAAGACCCATCTATCCTTTTTTTTTGAACCTCATCTCCAATTTATGCAATATTAAAACCATTTTACAACCTCAAATTAGTTTTGCAACAAATTGAATTTATTTGAAAGTACTTGAAATGTAGTGTATGAATATATATGTACATATGTATGTATGTCTTTGTATGCTTTTAACAATCAGAATTTGCAATGGAATAACTTAAATAAATGAAAAATAAATGAAATTTTATTTCGCCTAAAAAGCCAATGTACTTAAGTATGCATGTGTAATTCTACGCCTGCCCAGACTTATTGGATAATCAGTTACATTATCAGTTAACCCGCACCGGACATTAAAGCTTTCGCACTTATTTTACGATTCTTGATCATATATCTTGGCTTGTAACCATCCTTATCGGCTGTGTACATCGTCACCGTTTCGGTATCGGTCTTCTCGTCGTACACTGTGTACATACCCATTATCACAAGTTGCTCGTCCGGCGTGTCTGGGTTCATGACCACGCCAATCTCCTCACGTTTGCTGCCATTTGGCTCCTCCAAGCTGCATAAAAGGATTTAAAATATTAATTATTTATACAAGTAAATAAAGAGAAAGGTATTTTTGCGGTTACTCTACGTACTTGAAACGATATCCCAACTTGGTGGGCACTTGACTATAAAACTCCGTCATAAGGGCAGGATAAATATAGTCCAGAAGGCCGGCATTTACGGATAAAGACAGGGTAGCCAGAATGGATACAAAAAGTAACTGAAAGTAAAAAATTAATTATGAAATATAGTGAATGTGGAAATAGTTTGACGATAAAACGCTATTCGAATGGCAGCGATAAAATGTTGATCAGATCAAATTATCAAACATGATCAGATCAAACATTTTTAATAGTTTGCCTCGTTTACTTATATGTATAACCTCGACTTGCGGCTGGCGGCCGCCGTAGCCGAATGGGTTGGTGCGTGACTATCATTCGGAAGTCACAGAGAAAACGTAGGTTCGAATCTCGGTGAAACACCAAAATTAATAAAAACATTTTTCTAATAGCGGTCGCCCCTCAGCAGGCAATGGCAAACCTCCGAGTGTATTTCTGCCATGAAAAAACTCCTCATAAAAAATATCTTTCGTTCGGAGTCGGCTTAAAACTGTAGGTCCCTCCATTCATGGATCAACATCAAGACGCATATCACAAATAGGAGGAGGAGCTCGGCCAAATACCCAGAAAGGGTGTACGCGCCAATGATATATATATGTAACTCCGACTTACGTACTGTACTCATAATTCGACGTTAGGATTTTTCATTTGAATGAATTAAAGTTAGATAAAAAAAACATGCTGATTATTTCTGTTATCTTATTTTGGATTATCCGATTCAGATCAATTAAACGTCGTTTTGTCTGATAACTTTTCACTTATTCCATTTTGAGGCCAATTTCGAGAAGAGAGCAGCTTTCACTATTGATAAAAAAAAATTTACCAGTTCATTTTTCCAAGTGCTTGCTCGCTCAATCATTAAATCGCTCCTATTGATATGGCGCCCATACATCGACCTTTTTCTTGAGATCATTCCTATGCAAATGATTCCTAGTAGTTTTCTTTTTTCCAGCTAATGCTGCTTTCCTGATTCGAATCAATGATTTCTATGATTTTATCGACATTTTCGACAATTGGCCTCTAAAAATATACCTCATCTTCTACGTTCATATTACCGATTTTCCGTCGTTGCGATACTGTATTGGGTAGCACCTTTTTTTTTTTGTGTCCTTGCTCAATCGGGAGCATAGAACCTCGACAAGATTCTTCCATTGTACATAGTTCTTGGGTGCTATTTTTGCGTCGTCCCATTTGATGTCGGCATCTGCTAGCTCGCGCAATATCGACCTTCTCCAAGTATTCTTTGGCCAATCGCGACTCCTGGTCTCTTGCGGGTTCCAGTCCAGTCTCATTCTCGTCATGGCTTTTGATGGTTTGGTAGCACACAAGCAACACAAATTAGTTAAGCTCTATGTTCCGAATTTTCACTTTCTGTTTGAAGAGGTTTTGCAGAATGTATCGAGTTTTCTCTTTCTTTACCTCCGTTTTAGAACGCCATAGCTCATTAAACTCAAAAGACCGGTTTTGAAGCTAAATGTCACGCTTAAGTCTTTGTATAGTATGGCGCTATCCAATGTGCACATCGTAAGATCAGACTCACCAAATCTAACAACTTTTTTTAACTTGCCATTAAATTCAAGAAATGTGCTCCAAAAATGCTTCTAGAGTCCTTTCAATTTTCTTATAAGTTCATATATGGCATGCACGATTTTTTTTCATATGAAGAAAATGTGCAGCACCAAACTCCTCCTCCAATTTGTGGTGTGAGTCTTGATGTTTTTCCATAAATGGAGGGACCTGTAGTTTTACACCGCTTCCGAGATGGTGTTTTTTGAGGATGTTTCTTCATGGCAGAAATACACTCCGAGGCTTGCTATTGCCTTCCAAGGGCTAACTGTTATTTGAAAAAATTGTTTGCTGTTTCGAACCCGTGCACTTCTGAATGGTAAATGAAATGGAAAATATTGTACAAGGCAAAAAATACAAAAGCATATATTTCTACTTTCTTCTTATTAACATTTAAGATCAGGGCGCTGATGTGCTAAAGCGTATTTAAGAATAATTCTGATTTTAAAAATAAATTTCGAGTTTGAAAAGACTGAAATATTTTAAATAATCTTGCAAAACTTCGTTTTCGTTTTCATTTATTATAAGTCTAAACATAACTATTATTTTTACAGACCACTTAGATCTAATATGAACTTAAATTACTAATATATTACTATAATTATTAAATAAATTAGAAAAAAGAGTTTAGAAATTTATAAAATTCATTCTTTGAAACCGAAAAGTCAAGCGGAATAGAACTCGAGATCTCATTGAATTCTCTTAAAGCGCGGGCAATAGGAGCATTACGCGCATAATTCGTATTAAGAAATTTAAGATGAAATGGATAAATAATGCGTAACGGTCTAGTAGGAATATGAAAGTAAATGCAACGTAATAGGGATGAACTGTCCACTTCTCCTTTAATGACACTAAAAACAAAAGACAGTGAGAGTATAGACCTTCTACCCTCTAGAGACTTTAAGTTAATTAAAATCAAACGGGAATGAAAGGAAGGGATAGGATTTGGGAATTTTAACAATTTTAATTTCACCCACTCCCATTGTTGATATACAACCCCAAACCATTACTGACAGTTTTCCAAACCTTACGGTAGGGATAATATTTTTGTTTTGTAAGACTGTGAGAGGCTTACGCCAAACTTTGTGGGGTCCATCATGGTAGTAGAGCGTCATTTTCGTCTCATTTGAGAAAATAACGTCATTCCAGTACTCTGTGGGAAGTATATGTGCTCGGTGGCAAATCGAAATCTTTTATCAACGTTTTGTGATGATAACAGGGGTTTTTTCCTAACCACTCTTCAAAAATATTTGTGTTTTGGCAACGCTCTTCGCGTTTCATGAGAAACTCTTAGCCCGTAGCATTTTTCCTTTTGAAGAGCTAATCCTCTTGTACTGCTTTGCGGGCTATTATAAATAGTTTTAATAATTTTACGTTCAATTCGCTGCGTCACTTTTTTTGGTTTGCCCAACTCGAGTCTTTCTTCATTTTCAGCACGGTTTATTATATTATAATATATACAGTTCTAATATTAAGAGAGAACATATCGGCGATTTCTCTGGCTGATTTGCGGTTGTAGTGATTGAAATACACTAATTGAATACTATTTTTTGAAACTCGTTTTCCTGGAATTTTTTTTATTCAAATCTGAGATCACTTGTAGCACTGAAGACAATCACTTTATAACTAAATAATTTCTTACCCCTTTCACATTCCATACCATTTGCAAAAAAACCCAAGTGAATGAAATTCGCGGAAAATAACTGCATTTTTTGTTGTTTTCATCAGTTATGCAAAGATTTTTTAGACACTTTTTAAATAGAGTAAACATCTTTTTTTGTTGTTGTTTTTGTAATGTGTGTGTTTATTTAATAACTGTTGGCGTCTAATAGTCATAGACAAGTACAGTAATGGAATGTGTGTATAAATTTTTTGTTTGCTTTTTTATTTGTTGTTGAAATTCTCGATCAAAGCTAAAATTTTAAATTTTTCTTTACTATACAAAGATATTCTTGACGAGCTGTGTATCTTTCGTCGTGCACAAATAACCATTTTATATGGGCGTTTGGGTGTTTGGCCGAGCTCGTCCTCCTAATTCGTGGAGTGCGTCTTGATGTTGTTCCACAAATGGAGGAACCTACAGTTTTAAGCCGACTCCGAACGGCAGATATTTTTATGAGGAGCTTTTTCATGGCAGAAATACACTCGGAGGTTTGCCATTGCCTAACGAGGGGCGACCGCTATTAGAAAAAACTTTTTCTTAATTTTGATCTTTCACCGAGATTCGAACCGACGTCCTCTCTCTGAATTCCGAATGGTAGTCACGCACCAACCCATTCGGCAACGGCGGCCGCCATTTTATACTAACTTAATAGAGTTCAGTTCGAAGCTGCAAATACTGATAATTTTTCTCAAGCCATTGTGCTATTAAAAAAAATAAAGGAATTGAAATATTGAAAAGCACTTGCAATTTCTTTAGAAAATCCTGCGCAAAAACAAACTACAACGACTATACTGTTTCAGAGCTTTGAAATACGCACCCATTATTAAATCTGTGCATGCCGACCGCAAATTTTCTACGCAACAAATCTTTTTCGCGAAAGTAGACACTCCTTTTTCTTCGATAATATAGCAGCATATTTTATTATTTACTGCATTATTTCACTATTATTGCTTACTAATTAATATTGAATTGAAATTTTTTCTAAGTAATTTTAATTTTTTTCAGCATATTAAAAGCATTTTTTAAGTTTTATAAAGCATTTATAAGCGCTTAAAAGTTGATTTCTTGTGCATGTCTGGCCTTGCCCTAGTAATTAAACACTTCGAAAGGGAAACATCACTCATACGCCATGTCGCATTTTTGACTACAATTGCAGCACTGATTTTGAATAGGCTTTCACTGATAAGTAAAGAACTTTTTAGATAATTTTATACTTAAATACTTTGGAAATTAAGCTCAATCTACTATTCACGTATATTTTTGATCTCAGAATAAGGTTTTTGTATTCCATTTTTCTCTTTCACTTAAGTAATCTCGTTGCTTTAGTTAAATAAGCACAAATAATAAAAATATGTTTTAACTTCTAGCAAAAAACAACTATTACGTATAGTATATCTAGCAAAAGAATAAAATGCAGGTATTTTCCACACATTTGCTGCTGATGACTGCTTTTCTTGTTGCTTTTTTAATGCAAAGATGTAATGGTAAACGCGAGCTTCCCGCACTTGCATTCCATCGGAAATTTGCATTGACTTGTTGCCTCCGGTAGCCTTTAAACTAGTTTTTACGTGATTCCAACACGAGATAAATATATTAAAATTTATTAACAAAATCCGTGCTCTTAAACTTATATTTAAAAAACCTTAACTGAAGGAATATTTATTGATGATTGCAAGCTGACGTCAGTCACTCCAATTTACAAAAGTGGCAATAAGAACGATATTGCAAATTACAGACCACATTTCCAAATTATCTGCTGTGTATAAACTATTTGAATGTGTTGTCAAAGACAAGTTATATTTTAGCGTAAAACGCCTGACTAGTCTCAGACAGCTTGGTTTTGTAGTTGCACGATCTATGGCATCTATCTAACTCATCAGTTTTTCCTGAAGATTGCGATGCAGGTTCGAGGGTCGTGCTGGGGCAATCTTTCCAAATAGGCAGGATTGGATCGAGGGGAAAATCTGCACCGAAGCTTACACCTCTGTCCTTACTGACGGTTCCAAGATGGAATCGGAGCAGGGGTTTTCTCGAAATCAGCCAATTTATCTTCCTCCTTTAAACTGCCGAACACTGCTAGTGTTTTTCAAGCAGAAGTCTTTGCGATCCTGCAGTCATGCAAAATGCTTAGGAAACGCGGGAGCGAGGAAGATATCAACATTTTCTCCGATAATCAAGCTGCGATTAAGGCTCAGACGACAGTGCAGAACGAAACTAGTAAATTTCTGTAAGGAGGACATTAAATCTCTTTAGAGTACAGGTAACATTTCTCTCATCAGGATTCTAGGGCATAGGAACATAGAGGGATATGAAATGGCTTATGAGCTTGCCAGGAAGGGGTAAACTGAATTAGCCTCAGAGACCTCCTTCCCGGCCATCACGCAAATTATTTCTCAGGAAAGCGCAGAAAAGATGGAGCTCTATTTCTTCATGTGCTGTTTCGAAAACCCTTTGGCCCCAATAAAATACACGAAGGACTCAGAAAGTCCTTTGGACTCCTCTCCATTCAATTTCCGAACTCCTAGCTGTGTTTACCGGTCACTGGGCGATCGGCACGCACTCGGAAAAGCTAAGGTTATCATTTAACCCCCATTGCAGAAGCTGTGGGAACTTTTCAGAGAAGGAGACTGTTTAGCATTTTCTCCATGAATGTCCGGGTTGACAGCTAGAAGACTAAGGTCACTGGATGCTCACAGCTTTGGCTAATTGTAGATATCTGCCTGTTGGAGGTCTCATATTGTATCAAAACGGCGCTTTGTTGCTACTTGAGGAGTGCCAGACCGGCACTTCAACCATTTCACCTACCTACCTATCAGGCTATGCAGAATGGATATACACAGACTTCTCTAAAGCCTTCGATAAAATCTTCTATATGATCTTAGTAACTAATTTGGCATATGGCAGTTTTCAATCGACTCTCCTTGATTAAATTCAATGCAATTTAATAAAAAGGTGCAGTATTGCAGTTACCCATGGGGTTTCTTCAAAACAGTTTATTGCCACCTGTGGTGTACCTCAGGGTGCTATTTTAGGACTTTTGTTATTTGTTTTGTTTATTATGGTATCTGTTCGTGTTTTTCCTTTGCTAATTTTCTTCTCTGTCCTGATGATTCAAAACTTTATGCTGAAATAAAAAGTTCTAGTGATTCAGCCGTCGTGCATTCTGAGAGTTCAAAAAATTTGTGTGAGTTTCGCACTACATTCACTCAATTCATTTCTCTGGGCAAAAATCATCATATCTTGCTGTCGATTGATTAGTATTTTCCCATTAAATAACAGATGTACTCTTCAGGCAGCATCAGTCATCTTTGATCTCGTTAATGGCGCAACCCGACAAGAAAGAATAAAGTTTAATTTTCCAAGCAGAAATTTTCGTCGTTTTAGGATTTTTCGCGTTGGCTTAAGTAAGATTGGCTTTAGTGCTAATGCACCACTCATTGGAACGTTGTGTGACTTTATTATTTCTCAACCGTTTTCAATTTGAAACTTTCTGGGGCCAAACAAGTATTTCCATATAACAAATCAAAATAATACCTCTCAAATATTTATTACTTCAGTTTCATAGTTATCAGTTGCTTTAAAATTCAATTTTAACTCTATATAAAGGGTGGTTAAATTGCAAGGGCCGATGTTGAATGTGAACCACACCTAAACGTCAACGACACCGTTGGACTTCTTTGGGGTTATTTGAAAAAAAAGGTGTACGTCGATAAGCCAGCAACAATTCAAGAGCTAAAGGATGAGATAATTCGGCACATTAACGGCATAGAACCTCAATTATGCCTCAGCGTCATCGAAAATTTGGACCATCGGATGGAGGTGTGCCGCCGAAGCCGCGGCGGTCATTTGGTCAATATTTTATTCCATACGTAATTGAGCCATATCAATATTATCATAATAAAGAGAAATGACAATAATTTCCCACCCTTTATATTTTTAACAATTTAATGGTTTCTTAGGTGATAATCTAATTGTACTACACTTTTTAATATTAAATAGAGTCAAATTTATATTTTAGTTTGGAATTAATATCTTAAATGTATGTTCTGAATTTTGTTATACAATCTGTGCCAAAAGAAAAGAACCGGTTGTTTACTTGTAACTTCAAGATATATTTTGCACTGCTTTTTGCTGCGTAGTAGTCCCACTCAAGCGCTACGACGCCAGTGCTAACTCAGGTTAGTGCCGTTTCCCGTAAGCGCAACCAAACAAAAATGAGTGAGAAGTACGCGAAGCGTTTTGAGGCGGTATTTTTATGCACGCATTCGAAAGAGCCGAAACTATTTTACGCCACGGCTGCAAAAGCAATTAAAAAATCAAAAAAAGTTTGTTGTGAAGTGGAATCAGCGGTATGAGGTGTACAAAAATGTTTATGACTTTTTCGAGCGCGGCTTGAAGTGAGTGTCGACAAAAAGGCAGGATAAAGTGATCGTCCAATTTTTAGGCGGGGCCCTTCTTTGTTCCTACGCCAAGCACGATCAGTTCTTCCTGAGAAGGGAATAGATGTGAGTATCAACACCATCGAAAGTCGACTGAAGGAGGCGAACATGTCCTACCGTTCCACATTATCAAAACCACTGCTCTCAGAAAAACACATTGAAACAACAAATCAAGAAAAAGGCGTCACAGTATTGGACTGGACTTCCTAGTCCCCAGACGCCAACCCCATTGAAAATGTGTGGGGTACTTTGAAAACGCATCTTACCCGAAGGCCAGTTCATGATTCAAAGCAACTCGTGCGTGAAGTTCACAAAATCTAGTCCTGTCCTGTCGACGAGCTACGCAGAAAAGCTGGTTCAAAGCATGAAGAAGATACTAGGTTATATTCGACAACGATGAAGACTACACGGATTATTGAGTAATTGCGACTCGTAGTTTTGTACATATTTTCATGTACAAAGGTTTTAAATATGTACAGGGTGAACGATATGAAGTGTTTATAAACCATCAAAAGCATTTGCGTCTCAGTTTTGTAGAATTTTTTTTTGCTGTGATGGAATTCAAACGTAATAGTGTGATTGCGTTATAATTGGCTGGAAAATCACAACCAGCCATTGTTCGTGAGCTCAGTCACCTCAAAGTGAATAAAATGTTTGTATATCGCACAATAAAACGTTACAATGATACTGGTAACATTGCAAAACGCTATAGAGGTGGACCAAAACAAACCGCAGCAATGCCAAAAATGGTTCGGAAAGTGAAGGCTCGACTTGAATGAAATCCACGTCGAAGTGGAAGAAAAAGGGCGAAAGATCTGAAAATATCGCAAGGCAGCATTTTGAAAAATGAGCTCAAGGTCAAGCCTTACAAGTTTCAAAAAGCACACGATCTTTCAACCCAGCAAAAAAAAGTTCGGTGCGAAAGAACAAAGGAGTTGTTGCGCTTGCACGAACGTAGCGACTTATTATCGGGAAAATATGTTGGAAGCTGCTTTAGAGCCATGGACACGCAAACAATTCGGTCGTAGACCATGGACGTTCCAACAGGACTCGCCACCGTCTCATAAAGCTCGTGTGAACCAAGAATGGTTAAAAAATCATGTTCCACACTTCATTTCGTCCACACAATGGTTTTCGAATTCGCCAGACGCAAATCCGATGGACTATTCCACCTGGTCCATTTTGGAGAGCAAGGTGAGGACTAAAAAATATGTCAGTATGGATGCGCTGAAAAAAGCGATTATACGAGAATGGGCCAAAATACCTCAAAATCATATTTGTGCAGCATGCAACTCATTTTTTGACCGTTTTAAGGTTATAGTCAAGGCAAAAGGTGGTCATATCGAGCTAAAGTGAATATATGTTAAAATTGTAATCATTTTTGAACAATTTTGTCTTTGAAATCAATAAAAACTAATTTCACACGAAAAAGTTATGGTGTTTTGAATAGGTAACACCTTATATCGTTCGTTATGTATCTTTTATACTTCATGAATAATCGCGGTTCCTTTTTTCTGACACAGACTGTACATTAATGAATTAATAAATATTTTTTTTATTTTTTATTTATTTATTTTTTATTTTATTTTATTTTATTTTTTTTTATTTATTTGTTCTCAGCCACACAACCGAAAGTTATTTTACAGCTTTTAGTTAAAAGTAGATTTAATTTTTATTTAATTAATTTTTTTTTATATTTACTTTTTAATTTATTTTATTTACTTATTAAATTTATAAACTAAAAGTTTTATTTTAGCTTACATGTTTTTATGTGGATTTATTTTATATGTAAATTTGTTGTTAATTTTTTTTTAGTAATTTTTGTTTTTAATATTAATTAATATGTTAATTAATTTTATGGATTACGAAACCAAAACTAACTGAATTGCCTTAAGTATTAATCCATATTTTCAACAGCCTTCACTTTCGCAATTCAAACCAAAATTCATTTATCTAAAATCCACGCTAAAAAGCTTGACTCTGTTCAGTTCATGCTTATAATTTTTTTATAATTTTTAAATATAATTTATGTCTATGAATAAGTTCGTGCGGTTTTTTTTCGAAATTTGAATTTCGGATCATTCCCATGGCTTTTAAACGTTTGGAAATGGTTGATTGATCAACTCCCAAAGTTTTTGCAACCTCTTCTTGCGTTTGAGCCGGATCTTGATCGAGCAATTCCTCCAATTCGGTATCCATGAACTTTGGCGGCGCGGCCAAAATCACCACTTTTAAAGCGTGCAAACCACTTCTGGCACGTTCGCTCAGCTAGAGCATGCTCACCATAAACTTCCACCAAGATACGATGACTTTCGGCTGCTTTTTTCTTCATATTAAAATAATGAAGAAGAATTCCCCGCAAAAACACATTATTTGGCACGAAATTCGACATTTTCAAGTGTGGTAAAAATATTGTTGTTTACGCTTCAAATAAAAAACTTATACTGACGTTTGTGCCTTACGACAGTAGCTCTCCAATGAATGTTTGGAAATGTGGATCGATGGAATAATAATCAAGTTACGCCATCTGTTGTAAAACCGCACGAACTTATCCATAGACCATTAATTAAATTTTTATCAATTAAATTTCACTACATACATATTTAAATTTAAAATTAATACTTATCAATTTAATTCATAGCAACTTAATTTTTGTGCTGTCCATGAGCTTTCAGAAGAAACAAATGTGATTTTACTTTCCTCACAAAAGCCTCTATTAACACAATTTATGGAACAATATTTTATCAGTAAGCACTAAGCATCGATCACAAAGCAATAAAAATCAAATAAAATTAAACTTTCATTCCACATTTTTTTTTGTTTTTGTTTTAATAATTTTTTTTTTTTTGTCTTTGCAAATTTTTGCCGCAGTTACACTGAATCAAACTATAAAAATCACAATTAAAATTTGCATCCTTCGTCTGATAAATCTATCGCTAGTGCGTGACGTTGTTGGTAGGCTACTAACCAGCTTTACAGCAGCCATGGCGCGTTGCAAAGTGTTCAAGAACAAAATATCGACTGATCCATTGTAATCACAAGAGCTTCGCTTGACGGTTTGGTTTCACATCTATCAAGAGATGTAATATGACTAGAAGAGACATAGCATAGCATAACATAGGCATACATATGTGTGTATATGTATGTATGTATGGGTATGGCTGCACACATATTTCCACAAACAAATTTGCTGGTATAACATATAATTAAGAATACACAATGGATAGGCATACATACCTACATACATACACACATACATATGCAAAACTAAATAGTAAGAGTTTAGCAACTAATCAACTATTTGTAAATTTTCTTATATATACTAACTTATAATAATAATTTTTGTAATTTTAATTATTCTTATCACAACAAATAAACAATGGAACAATCGACAGTCGTATGAGTAGTATTTTCCACATTGCACTATTATACTCAGGTACTTCACTATCGACAGGTGCATTTTTTTTCTACTATTTACATAAATGTTTTCAGTCTCTTGCGGTGAAACCAGTCTTAGTAACTAAGCGAAGCATGATTTTGTAGTAAATTGCTTAACGAACATCGAGCGCATGACCTACGAGATGAGAAAGATGCAAGAGATATGGTAACCACTGCATGAGTAATTAAAATACCTTTAGAGAGGTATGAAGGAATAATAAAATAATTCAAATAATTTAATGTTTGCACAGATTAGAATTACTTCTAGACATAAATGGCTTGCGGGTTATTTTTTAATGTTTCTTGTGGTATAATTGATTTAAATATAGGGGTTTTCAATAGAAACATAATTTATTGGGTATGCAACTTTGCTTGCGCCACTTAAGGTAAGGCTAAGGCCTTTATGCACGGCGACCAGATTGATACATTGTGCGCCCCTAACTGCTTAATTATAATTATTTAGTATACCGATGAATCGAACCAGCTTTTTAGGAGGGAGCATTTATAGGTCTTCCTCCTTTAGTAGGTAAGGTCTTCCTCCTTTAGTAAGTAGTAGTTTCTCCTGTGACCTAATGTCTCACAGTTGGTGATTAAGTCTTCCATAGACTCCACTTCATCACAGCAGAAGCTGCATAAACTAGTGCTAGATGTCCTTGTGTATTGAAATGTTTATTGCAGGCAAAGTAACCTGTAACTGCTCCACAGAGTAATCTGAGGCCCTTTTTATCTATGGTTAGAGCAGATTTTGCTCTGTTGGCATTGAAGTTCAAAAACTTTTTGGAGTGATTAAGGCCGCTTGTGCCATTCCAGTGTTCCCTGATTTTATTTTGGATCCACTTTTTGGTGTCCTGTTTTATACTATTTTAGTTACAGCCGAAAAATGGGGTGGGTCCAATAAATAGCCCTTCTGCCCCTTTTTTTTGGTATAAAAGTCTGCCCTCTCGTTTCCTTCGTGTTCCTCATGTCCTGGTACCCAAATCAGTGAGACCTGATTATGAGTGGCCAGTTTGTTGGCAAACTTTCAGGCAGAATTTTCTAAAAGTAATTAAGATTTATGTTTCGTACTATCTGATGTTTGCTACTACTTTTTCTCAGCTTTTGGGTAGCGCACAAATTACGCACTAGAAAAACTCCTCTGAGGCATGAAACTAAAAAACATCCCATGGCTCATGGGAAGATGATCAGCTCTAACTATGAAGTTATGATGCGCAGCTATGGACCTTTAAATAAACACCGTCAACCCTTAAATCGCAAAATTTGCAGTGGCCCATAAAGAAAGATTAATAAACCACAACAATGAAAAAATACATAATTTAATTAAAACCGACGACGGGGACGGAGCCGCTCGGCGGGCGAGCGCCGCTGAGAATGAGAGGTATAGGAGTGCGCAGTAAAGAAAATAAATACGTTGAACGTTATAAAAACTAAGGTTTTATTTAACACAGAAAACATTTTCATAAAATAAAAAAATAATTATAAGCACACAATTTGAAAAATAAAACAACAACAAAAAGTTGTATGTATACGTTTTATGTTCTGGCATTGTGTAGTATCCTTCAAATTGACTAAGTAATGCCGTCATCTTCCATCTTATAAAACTCAAAGTAATATTCGTCAGAACTGTCACAATTTAACGTATCATCTCTAGCTCGCTTAGACATCGTGCGTAGGATAAAATATAAAACATATAAAAACCCTGCTGGTTCCTCTGTCAGTGACCCTGAGAGAATGAATACAAGAACTGAAATTCGTTCTGACTCTACCGTCGTCTCACTTCGAAAGTTTACATTACATATAAGGAAGATAGGACTTCATCGCTAATGACCGCTAATGTCTTTGAATGAAAACTTGACTCTTTTACTATACCTATACGTATCTTATCGTTCAGAATGATAGACGTCGTGAGCCTTACAGCTACGAACTAATTTTGGGGGCTAAATGTCGACACGCGTCCGGAGCGGTAAAACGGCTTAGGCAGCCATATGCCGACACTCGTCCTCAAAGGTTTAATTTTCAATAAAAATGTTTTATGTTATGTAGAGTGAAAATTGTGTAATGTTGTCATATTTAAGTTGCTTGTTGGTCATTTGTAAATACTTATGAAATATAAAAAATTAAAAAAAAACCAGAGCATGGCGACTGGGACGAATAAGTTGAGTTCTCTGATTTTAGTATATCTAAGTATGAATTCTTCTCACTTGCGACATGAGGCCAAACGCTATCATGCAGGAGTATAACTTTGTCGTGTCTCTCGTGATACAGTGGTCGCTTTTCTCTCAGTGCTTGACTTAACCGCGCTAGCCTGTGATGAGCAATGCCGATCTATTAAAGGTGGTATTGGTAAAAGAGCTTTTACTGACTAAAAGCGGTTTCATTCGTAATATCGTCGAAATACAGAAATGCTCCCAGAAACTTGTCATTACTTGCCGAAGGGCGGCCGCTATTAGGAAACAACTTTTTCTATCAATTGGTGTTTTCTGGCACCTTCCGGATGGTACCCACGTACCAACTTAATCGGCTATAGCGGCCGCTAGGGTGAGTGTGGGGGTGGATGGATGATGAAAAATTGAAATTGTAAAATGCACGACTAGAAAGGCTGTTACATCGAATTACTTATACTCGTAGTTTAGCGCAAATTCTATGCTGCTAACAACCTGTACGAGGTTGTCTCAGTCGGTTTATCCTTTGCGAAAACCATTTTGTTTATTGCTGAAATAATTGACAGTAAGACAGTGCATAATCTGTAAACACACCAGCCTCTACAGCACTTTAAAGAGAAACGAGGAGAAACTGAATGTTCGACAGTTGCACGCAGTCCTGTGCCTCATCTGTCATGTTTTGGGTACGCAGATAACTTTGACTAACCACTAACCAGCGTACAAGACTATGCCTGGAATTTGAATCGTTGCCACGACAGTCGGTTCTATGTTACCGGAGCGAACGGATGTAAAGGGTTTTCCAATAATAGGTATTATTTTGAATGGGATTGCGCTATCGAAAGATGATTAACGATTTTTTATCGCCGGAATTGGATGGTATTGATCTGGACAACAAGACGGCGCTACATGCCACACAAGCAACGAAAACATTGATATTTTACGGAAAAAGGTTCCGGACCGTGTTAACTCTCGAAGAGGTGATCACAATGGGCCACCGAGATCTTGTGATTTAGCACCTTGTGATTTTTTTTTTGGGGCCACGTAAAAGAGAAGGTATACGTCAACGGCCCAGGGTCGATTTAAGACCTCAAAGATGGAGTTCGAGAGGCTATCGAGGACCTAGGGCAGCCACTTTGCAATTCGGTTATGGAAAATTTCATGAAAAGGATATTGTCCTGTAAGCGTGGCCGTAGTGGTCATTTGCCAGATGTTGTTTTCCACTATTAACGGCATACCTTCCTCCTTATTATGAAATAAACATCCGATCGTTTATATTAAAAAATATCATTTTTCTTTGAATATCAAAATAGCACCTCTTATTCAGCCAAGAACTGACACTCCAGCAGTGTTCTCCGTACATGTGTTCAGAATGTTTATGCTGTTGCAATAACAACAACACCTAACCCTACAATGACGTTCTGACCCTGTCAAGATTATGCAAAATAATATAATGCCTATTGAAACCCCCTATACTTACTTATCCAAATGTCTAATTTAAACTGACCATCTAACTCAACTGAGCTCCATAACTTGAATAAATAATTATGTAAACCTCAAACCTACCTCAAATATGCATACCTCAAACCTATTAGTCTTCTTTCATTGTAATATTTGTTGTCCTATAAAATATGAATACAAATTAATGCAAAATATTACTATAATAAATAGTACACTGGAACAAAAAGTGAGATCACCCACGCGAGACATAAAATTGTATTCCTTTTGACTGGATTATAAAGTAATAAACAAGATTGGCTGGTTTTATATTCACTTGATCTTGTTATTGGAACAGAAACGGACATAGAGGTAGATTACATCCCAAGTGAATCGCGATCAGTAAATTTTCTCACTTGCATAGTCTTCTACAAATGGAACCATCCTCCCTTCACGAGCTTTACCTGTATGAAAATTCACCAACGGGTGCTTTCCTGCAGCAGAAAGGTGGCTTTGAATTAGAGATCTTCCGTAGAATTAGACGTAATTAATGAAAAACGTTATTGATTTGTAAAATAATTGGTTTTTAAATTCTAAAACATATTCGAATATTTGCAGTCAGACAACGACTACCGACGAATTTATTATTATAAAGTAAAGCGTAAAAATGATAACAGTTGTGCCGAACGTATAATTTGCATCAATCGCTTTTACTACATTACGAAAACCTTTACCGGAGCCCAAACACGTCCTTTGTTATAAAGCGGTGGGAAAGTAGAAAATATTGATTTCCGTGTCATTCCCGAACTGTTTTGTGGTTAAACATATTTTGGATTTTTTGACGTGATAACGCCTTATAATTCGATTTAGCCGGCTGCACGCACGAAAAAATGTGGCGTTATCTTGCTCAATCGTCATTACCTTGCTTATACTGCAAGCGAAAGCGCGGAACGAACGACAAAGAGCACAATCGGCCCCCGCTTTCGGCAACGTTCGACATCTGGTCTCTCCTACTTGAGTGAGCACATATATGTATGTACATATATGCGCATATGTATATAAATTCTCATATTTGTATTTGCATATGTCTTCTTCCTGTGTGCATGGTAATGAACCATTTCTCTGTTGAGAATAGGACGATGAGAGGAAAAATAGGAAATGAAAGGGAGTTTCGAGTGTAATGTGTCTTGAAAAAGGCAAATCGATGATGTTGCCTCTTAGTGTTGTTGACTTATTAACGTCTGATGCACAATCGAAATTGAACATACCTTTCATGAATTTGATAAATGTTCCGCCATTTTTCACGTTTGTGTAAATGTAACTTGACCTATTCCATTGGGATTTCATTTACCTCCTCCTCTTTATCCATACAAAATATCTATCAAACAAATAAAATTTAAATTTTGTTTTGAAAATTGCGACGTTGTCACGTTAAACTATCGTCAGTAAACCGACTTTACAGATAACCTCTTTTTTTTTTATATGTCGCACGCTTTTGTACAACGGTCGAAAATGTGTGACACAATAGTTGTTTTTTTTTGTTTTTTGCTGTTTTGTTGAAGTATTTGTTTTGATTTTTCCTTCACTTCGTTTTTTTTTTTTTATGTTTCTTTACTTTATTTAAATTTTTCAGATTTACTTGCACTAGTAAGTGAAATATTTCAAGTTTTGGAAGTGAGTGCTGATGATTTTTTTAACGCTGACTATTTTAAGATACTGAATCTACTGATGTTAGAATAGGTATTTATGATACTGAAGACAATTGAGACATATACAAGGTGGGTCAAATTAATCACCTAATTTTGTTTTAGAATAACTTTTTACAAAATAAAAGAAATGGTTTTAATTACTGAAAATATTTGAAATTTGAAATGTCTGTTTTTACTGTACTGCAGCTCTCTAGCTCACAAGTATCAAATATGATTGACGTACCACCCCATTTTCAAAAACCATAAATCTTCCGATGGGTTCATTAACTTTGCGACGCACGGTCGTTCATTTAGCATGTCTCTGTTTTTTCCAGTGGCTGAAAGTTTCTTAATTTTAGTCAAAGAAATTACAGTCATAATATTACAGAATTAAGGCAGCTGGTAGTAAAATCTTTCAATCTTTTTTGGGAAAAGGCAAAAAAAAATACTTTTGAATAAGACATTTAAGGATGGAAGAAGTATACTTTATAGTTTTATAAGGCGGTTATACGATTAATTTTATCGTGTGGCTCGGCAGGCAGGCAGGAGTTTCCTCAGCCTACCGCACTGTCTCACACGCTGCAATTTTCATGATCAGCGGTCAGATACCCATCGGCCTCATGGTCCGGGAACGAATGGATGCATGGGACTCCAAGAAGAAACACGCTATTACTAGCTTCCCAGAAGGGAGACGCCAAACCATGCTGCGGTGGCAAAGCCGATGGAACACTGAACCGAGTGGCAGATGGACGGCGAAACTTATTCCATCAATAGACAAATGGGTTCAAAGGAACTTCGGAGAAGTGAACTACTTCTTAACTCAGTTCCTCTCGGGCCACGGATACTTCCGGAGTTACCTTTACCGTATGGGCAAGGTAACCGATTCCAAGTGCAAATACCGGGAAGCGCTGAGCGACGACGCTGGACATACGTTTTTAGTTGTGACAGATGGCTCGCGGAAAGAAATGCTCTGAGGGAGCAGATTGGCGAGATCGCACCGAGCAACATAATCAGCAAAATGCTCGAACGTGGGAACAGCTGGAACGCGGGAAAGAAATACATCGAGAACGTACTACGAAAAAAAACGATTTTCCTCGACACAGTGCAACAAAGTGAAGCCGCACAGATAGAGACACAAGAAGACGAGCCTATAGCATGAAATATATATATATATATTTATTCCTTTTACTCCATAGTGAAGCATAGGGCTACAACAAAACTCTTAAATCTGTCCCTGTCCAATGACATTCTTTTAATTTCATTCCAGTTCATTTCACTTAATGTTATCTCCTTCTCTAGCTGTCTTCTCCAAGTATGCGCTGGGCGTCCCCTTCTGCGTGATCCCTGTGGGTTCCATTCAATGGCTTGCCTCGTGATATCTTGTGCGGGTTTTCTGAGCGTATGGCCGATCCAGTTCCACTTTCTTTTCAGAATATTTGTTTTGATGAGCGTATGGTTCGTCAGCTCCCACAGTCTGTCGTTGGTTATAGTTTCTGGCCACCTTATCTTTAGTATACGCCTAAGGCAGCGATTTGTAAAAGATTGCATGCGTTGTATTAGCCGTGGCGCAGCATTCCATGTTTCACATCCGTATAGTAAAACGGATATGACGTTGGAATTAAATATTTTTAGTTTGGTGCCACGCGACAAGAATGAGGAGCTCCAGATGTTTTTCAATTGACCGAATGCTTGCAGCGACTTATTTATTCTGTTTTCGATGTCTTCCGCACAGCCGCCAGAGGTTGAGATAATGCATCCTAGGTAGCAGAAACTTTGAACTTCCTCTAAAGGTGTTGAGTTTAGTAGGAATGGGCGCGTGTTGTTTGCATTTATGCGCATGGCCTTGGTTTTAGAGACATTGATGTTGAGTCCCACTTTCGATGCCAGTGTCGATATCGATTTGAGTTTTCGTGCCATGTCGTCGTAGTTGTGCGCAAGGATGCAAATATCGTCGGCGTAATCGAGGTCGTTTAAGGATCCACGAAGACCCCATGTGATGCCTCTCTGATTAGCAAGAGCCTGACCTAAAATGGCGTCAAGGACAATGTTAAAGAGAGTTGGAGAGAGCGGGCAACCTTGTTTTACTCCAGCTTTAACAATTATTGGCTCGCTTAGCTGTCCTTCATGTAGGATTCGGCAGCGTGCGTCCGTATATAAGTTTATAATGAGATTAATCATTCTTTCGGGAATGCCTTTACATCGGAGCGCGGCCCAAATAGCGTCGTGACGAAGAGTATCGAATGCCTTAGCAAAGTCGATAAATATTAAATAAAGCGGTGACCGATATTCCACGCTTTGCTCCACTATTACCCGAAGGCTGTTTACGTGGTCAATACATGATCGGCGTGGCCTGAAGCCCGCTTGTTCTTCACGAAATATTGATGTCGAGTAAGCTTCGTGGATTCGTTTATTTATAATATGGGCAATGATTTTATTAACGCTGCATATAAGTCTAATTCCTCTCCAATTAGTACATTGCGAGAGATCGCCTTTTTTTGGAATTTTTATTATAACTCCTTCCTTAAGCTCGCCTGGAAGGTGCCCGTCTGACCAGAAGCGTTCGATGATAGGTTGAACGAGCTTAGCGCTAGTAATTGGGTCTGCCTTTAATAGTTCTGGTGCGACGTTATCAATGCCAGGCGCCTTATTGGCTTTTAATGTTGTTATTGCATCTGCAATTTCTTTCATGGAGGGGCATTGCGTCCGAACGCTATCGTTATCAGCGTGTCTAGCGCAATTGCATTGTAAATTGCTGCTTCCATCAGTGTTGGAGAGTAGATTTTTGTAAAAGTTTTCCCAGACTTTGAGTTGGTCGTTACTTGAGCTGGCAAGCGAACCATTCTCGTCTCGGATTGGCTTACTAGTGGTAGACGGGCGGTTCGCTAGCTGCTTCACTGTTTTATACAAGTCCCTGCTGCGGTGTGTCTCGCTTGCGGCCTGTGCTTCTTTAGCAATGTTTTCGATTCGTCTTCTTTTGTCGCAACGCGCGCTTCTTTTAACCATGCGATTTAGTAAGTTGTGTTTTCTCTGCGAATCAAGCTTCGCGCTTCGAGTTCTAGCGGTATTCTTTACATCGAGCAGTGAGCCTCTCCATTTTTTGCTGATCAGAATATGGTCAATTTGGTTTTCCGTGTGCGAGTCCGGCGACACCCAAGTCACTTTGTGTATGTACTTATGGGGAAATAACGTGCCACCAATAACCAGATTATTAGTAGCGCACATTTCGGTGAGCATACGGCCATTTTCAGTTATTCTGCCAATGCCGTGAACTCCCATGACATTTTGTAGCGATGTGTTGTCGTTTCCAACTTGGGCATTGAAGTCGCCTAGAATAATGACGATGTCGCCTTTTCGGACACTTGACAGCACAGAGCTTAAGTTGTTGTAAAAATCTTCTTTAATTGACATCTCAGATAGTTCAGTGGGCGCGTAACATTGGATGCATGTTATGTTTCTAGCTCTGGAGCGAAACCTAGCTTCTATAATACGATCGGAGTGTGGTTTCCAGTCCAACAGAGCGTCACGTGCGTATCTTGACAGAAGGAAACCGACGCCGCCTGTCCGCGGTTCGTTATTTTTTTCCCCCGAGTAGAGGAATGTGAAGTTGTCGGTTGTTTTGAGCTCACCAATGTCAGCCCATCTCGTTTCCGATAAGCCAAGGATATGTAATTTATAATTTGAGCACTCCTTGCACAATTGTGCTAGTTTCGAGGTTCCCAATAGAGTTCTGACGTTCCAAGTTCCAATTCGTGTCCTTAATTTCATTCCAAAGTTCGTCATCGAAAATTCCGGTCGATTTCTTTGTATTGTTGTGGTTTCAGTAATCAATAAGTTTTAAGATAGGCAACTGATTAGGCTACGCATCCGAGTTCGCCGCTGGGGCTGCCAGCTTAGGTCTGCGAACAGGCCGTAAGGTTTTAAAGGCCGCTCCTAACTTGGAGGCAGACGCCTACCTGGGGGCTTTTTGGCTGCCAGAAAGGCTCCAGGATTTAAAGTTGTCGCAGTTTTTGAAGGTTACACCGTTGGCCTGTTGGTTCGTCCGCTGCGATCCTTGTTGCACAATCCTGCTCCACCAATCGTACAATTTCTCTGTCTGACCCAAGAACACAGATAAGTTGTGGTGGCTTAGAACAGATACCCTCCGCCAGGTTTAGCCCATGAGTCGACATGGTTTACCAGGGTGTGGCGCTTGGAGCCAGAGGCGGAGAATTAGGCTTTGGATGAGAACCAGGTCCTTTCAGCGACCGCGTGCACTACAAGGTCCGACTGCTTACGGGATAAGGTGCTATCTCTATCCTCTACCATACACACCTATAGCATGAAAGCTGGCTACAAATATGGTGGACCCAAACGTGGGTGAATAGAATTGGGCATTTATGGATGCCGTTCTGAGCCCTTCCGAAGTAATATAGAAAACAGTAACGGGAAGGGTGTCTCCCCAGAAGAAGAGGAGGGATCGTTTTAGTGGCCACATCACACGACGCAGTAGACGACGGTCGCTGTAAGTGCGAAGGCATTTTGAACCCTTTCTCACCCACCACAAAAAAAAAAACAAAACATCGTATGGCTCGGTGGTCTGGTAGAAAGCTCTAGAGAGAGAATACAACAAAAATTACTTGGCAGAAAACAAAGACCAGGTTGTGCAATAATAGTCGGTGCAATAAGACCATGTCTTAGGGAAGCTCTGAACTCACTGGCACACGTTATTCAGGTAGATCTACATATCAAGAAGATGGCAACCATGAGTGCATTTAGGTTATATGAAGCGGGTCACTGGAATGAAATACGTATCGTCATCCCAGTCTATTAATGCGACGAACTCAGTACACCTCGGAGAGGACTGACTACATCGTCCCAACGGTAACATTCAATAGGAATTTCGCCACTCTCTTTCCATCTAGGAAAGAATGGAATTAGGAATTCTCTCTAAACAACTTCGACACTACAGTCTATACAGATGGCAGTAAAATGGACTGTGATGTTGAAGCTGGTATATATTCTCACAGACTTAAAATTGAGAAATCTGGGCGTCTCCCTAATACCAGCAGTGTCTTGCAAGCGGAAGAATAGCAGATTTCTCAGATTTCTTTTTTAAGGGCAATATCTTTATTCCTTCGTTTATGCAAGCTGCAATCCAGGCACTGGATTCGGCTACAACAACCTGTAAAGTGGTGGAGCAAAGTAGGAATAGTGTAAACCATAAAGTTGCCTTAATCTGGGACCCAGGACATCGGAAGGTAATGAAAAATCAGATAAATTGCAAGAGGGCATCTACCATGAATAATGCTCTTGCAGAATCGGTATTCACACCACTAGGTGCAGTCATGAATGCAATTTCCCTAAAATACCTCCGAATCGCGAATTGTAGATGGAGAGACCAGACGAAATACAAAATTAGCAAAACGGTATGACTCACCTACAACCTTAAACAAACGTCAACATTGATAAACATGAAACGACGGAACGTCTGGAGACTCCCGGCAGTCATAACTAGCTTTTGGCCTGTCGAAGAACAAGCAGCCAAAATGGGCATCACTCACAATACCCACTGTCACATATGTAAAGTACCAGAGGAAAAGGAAACAATTTTCCTACTGCTCTACACATTCATACATACAAAAATATTCAAAGAACAACGAAAGCAAAAACCTTTTTTTAATTTTAGATCTACAAAAATATATGAATTTAAAATTTATATATTTACATGCATGAGCACATTTTAACCTCTAAGCCCGCATCAAAAACAGTAGCACATAAACATACTCAAGCAAGTCGTTAATTAAATTAAAATAAAATAAGAAGAGAAGATGGTGAAATACGCGGAATAGGCATAATATTAAAAATTTATTTTATGGAATATTTCTGGTTTTATTATGGTATTTATGACTAGTAGTATTTTATTATTATAAAACAACAAAAACATTTTCACAGCCCACGAAAACTTAAACATAATTAGATTTCTTCTTAATATAAACAAACAAATCGTTAATTTCAAAGAAAACCAGATGTTAATTAAAATATGAAAAATAAACTAAATGAGCACAAATTGCTTACAATATCAAAACAATACCCCAGTTAGTAGTCTTAAGGGGGTTTATTGCCTTTATTGGCGCTTGACTGTCAACGCATATATTTATGTTGGAGTTGCTCGATGTCCTTGCTAGTGCTATTTCTGCAGCCTTTCCTACCGCACAGACTTCTGCTTGAAAAATACTGCACTGATCAGGGAGCTTATTTGGCCACCTGATGTGCAGCTCTGCGCAATAAGTCCCTGCACATACTACGTCCATCATTTTCGAGCCGTCAGTATTGGAGTTAGGTTTCATATCTCTTTTCCACCCCCCTTCTACTATTGTTGTTTGGAGTCTCTTCACCCAAGTAGGTGTAGTAGGTTAAGTTCCTACCTATCCAGAATGGACCCCAAGATACTCAACATGTATCCGGCATGTGAAACCACGCACGATACTAAATACCTATTCACATGCTTCTTTAAACACACTCACCTAATGGATCTCTCCCTTTGGAGGCAACACTTCGAAACAACTTGTTTCCTGTCCCTACCGTTGGATGAGATCGATGGTGATGACGAGTGACTGCGCCGAACTGGCAGGGCTTGAAGAACTGCTACAACAACAACAGCAATCAATGCGCGTTTAAGGTTAAACATTTATGTTTATAAAGGGCGATTTTTTAAGAGCTATCGGAAAGTTTTTCAAAAAACACTCGTAAAATTCAGAAAAATGCATGACATTTTTATTTAAATCGATACTACAGTCCATATAATTTAATGTTTGAAGATTATTTCATGCAAATGTTGACCGCGACTGCGCTTCAAATGGTCCATCCGCTTAGTCCAGTTTTGGCATACTTTTTCCAATGTTTAGGCCGGTATCTCACATATAAGTGCTAAATGTTGTCTTCCAATGCGTTAATTGAAGCAGGATTGTCTGAATAGACATGAGCTTTAACATAGCCCCACAAAAACTAATCTAAAGCCGTTATATCGCACGATCTGGGTGGCCAATTGACAGGCCCCGAACGTGAAATAAAATGTTTACCGAACTCGCCTCTCAACAAGTCCATTGTTAAGCGTGCTGTGTGGCATGTGGCACCGTCTCGCTGAAACCACATGTCATGCAAGTCAAGCTCTTGCATTTTGGGCAAAAAAAGTTGGATATCATTTTACGGTAGCGTTCACCATTCACAGTTACGTTGCGATTCGCAGCATCTTTGAAGAACTACGG
This sequence comes from Anastrepha obliqua, assembly GCF_027943255.1. NCBI lineage: Eukaryota > Metazoa > Arthropoda > Insecta > Diptera > Tephritidae > Anastrepha > Anastrepha obliqua. The sequence goes on along the minus strand of NC_072892.1, from coordinate 156,131,877 downwards.
TCCAATGATACTTCCAGCCCATAAACCGCACCAAACTGTGACCTTTTCTGGATACATTGGTAGTTCTTGCAATTCTTCCAGCTGATCTTCACTCTAAAATCGACAATTCTGCTTATTTGCGTACCCATTGATCCAAGAATGAGCGTCGTCACTGAACACAATTTTTCGATAAAAAAGTGGATCTTCGGCCAACTTTCCAAGAGCCCATTCACCAAAAATTTTGCGTTGCGGTAGGTTGTTCGGCTTCATTTCTTGCACCAGCTATATTTTGAAAGGCTTCACATCTAAATCCTTTCGCAAAATTGATGGTTATCATTAACACTGGCCGATACAGCCGCGATATTTTCTTTAGTTCGCACTCTACGTAAGCGTGTTGGTGGTTTGATGCCCAATAATGTAAATTTGGTTCTAAATTTAGTCACAATAGCTCGAATAGCCGCTTCAGTGGGTCGATTAAACTGACCATAAAATGGAAGAAGCGCGCCATAAACTTTCTTAACAAAACACGCATTTTTGTAATAAAATTCAATGATTTGCCAACGTTGTTCGTTTGTAAGACGATTCATGGTTAAATTATAGATCAAACTGAAGATGTTTGACAGTGAAATAAAACACGAAACGTGCGTCAGCTGTTGAAAAGATAATAGCTAAAAAACCCCCCTCATAACAACGCAAAACATTTATATGAACATTTTTTCGAAGTGAAACTTCTTTACGCGCGCCAGAGTATAATTTCAAGGCCGCGACACACGAGCTAGCGTTATGAAAAACCGTCACGAAATGTATTATATAAGCCTACGGCATACAAGCTATTCTCTTTCTCCACTTTGTGCGATGCTTCGTAGTCGTTCGTAAAACAGCAATACCGATAGCAAGACGATCAGCTACAATACCATTAAATCACAATAAAACTATAAATGCAAAACGTACACATTTTCCTGTACCATACACAAATCTGAGGGCGGTACGTATTCTGAAATAGTCTATGAATACGATAAAAAGTAGTCACAATCGCTAGTGTATGTCGCACTGTCACGTGCTACTTCCATTGATGGATTGTTTATAATTACACGCAATGATGATTTGAGATTCTACCATAGCCGGAAACCATCAACAACAATGGCATCATTGCAAGCAGAATTTCGAAGACTGTCGATGAATTGTTTGGAAACTCTTGCTCAACAAATGATTCAATTTATACAACACAGAGAAGGAGTGTCGATGAACTCTTTTAATTGTCAAAGTCTACATGCTCATGCTACTGACGTATTGAATCCAGTTATGGAAAAACGCAATGTGGTTGTTTTTCATGAGACTTGGTTGCATGAAGACGAGGAAATCAGTTTACTGAATTTTTAACACCTACGATTTACCGCTGTACAGTCAACATCAAATGCTGCTATAGCAGAAGATGTTGGTGATGTTTGTATTTCTGTATGCCGTGCTATAAATGGACAAAACATAGGGATTGTGGGTGCCTACATAACTCCGAATTCACATATCAAAGACATTATCGCATTTTTACATGATTCATTATTAAGATACACTCGTGATGGTGGTAAACTTCTTCCTCAACGCGACGATCAGAAACCTCTCATATTAACTGGAGATTTCAATATAAATTTTGCATCGGGCACTTCCATGAAATTTCAATGGAATTTTTAGAACAGCAACTGAATTTCCAAATGAGTAATGACCGCTATATTTCAATAACAAAATCAGTAGCAACGATAGATGCCGTATTTTCTCGCTATATCGACACAATCGAGAACATTATATCATATTTCAGTTACCACAAACCGATTGTATCCACTGCTGCTATTGCACCATCAATACAAAATTACAGGCTATTGAAGCACCGACTAATGTACAAATTTCAGAAATTAATGAATAATAATATTATCCACTATTATTGTATGTAATTTTATAAAACATCATTTCAATCCTCATTAAAATATTTTAATTTAATCCAGAAATTAAGAAGTTTCACTTCAAATATGCGGACATAGCTCGGCTGGCCTTTTTTGTTTTTTTTTGAGTATCATAAATGACATTTCCTCGTTGGCGTTCATAAATTAATACACAAATATGTCAAATTTTGTGTGATATTTTTTTTTTGTTTTTGATGATTTATTATTTACTTTCTAGTTTAGTGTTTTATTTATTATTTGATTTAAGTTTTTGCTTGGAATTTCTCTACAGCACTAATTAGCATTTTACTAATTTAAAGAACCAGATTTTTGTTTCCTTTCCTTGGAAGAACCAGTTTGTGTGTTGTGCTTAAGAACAAATCAATGATAATTTTTAATCTTCGCAATTACCTTTCTTGCAAAAGTCGTTTGATGTCTAATTTGGATTTTTTCCTATTTATTTATGTATTTTTTTTTCTATGGCATACCCAGCCAAGCCTGATTATTTTATTGCCAATAGATTTTATTATACCATATTTTACCATACACCGTTACTAGGTTTGTTTTTATTTTTATTTTTTTGTTTTAATAGAACAAAATTTATGACTGCTATAACTTCGCACTTGTTGCGTTCATTTTTCATAAATTCCTGTTTGCTTTTGGATGCCTGTTACGTAATTTCTTAAAATTTAGCTACAATGCAGAAAATTATTCCTAAATTCAAGGGTACTGAAAAAGAATATCGTTGTCTAGTTCTTAATTGACTATGCGCGTAAAAATGTATAAAATGATTACAACAGATTTTTGAGTATACAATTAAATGCTACATAAGTTTTGCTAAAGTATGTGCGATGCTCCCTCTGGTAGCGGAATATGAAAATGGAAACAAAATTCAGTTTTGCAGAGCTAAATGAGCTCTCTTGTGGTTATTCTTGGCAGACATTCTCCATTAGGCATTCATGCGGTGAGACTTTGTATTACTTCGAGTCCTTTCTGTAGCAGTTGTCTGGTAGATGAGGGGAAATTATCTCAGCACCTTCCTTCAGCCGTACTACTCTCGCCAGGCTAAGCTACAGACATCTTAGCTCTCACATTTTTGCTATACTTGCGGATATAGCAGGTTTAGATATTATATGTTATTATCAGCACCACCACCAATAGCACCACCACTAATTTTTTAGTGGTAGTTAAAATAAGCGTTTCATTATCACTAAATCTTCAAATCACTAAACCCGCTTATTCCACTTATTATTTAGGACATTATGCCTTACCCTGGTTATTATACACTTCATGAATTTCATAAGTAGCTTGAAGTGGTTAACGCAATTGCAATTATTATTATTTTTTTTTTAATCAACAAACAGGATGCTTACAGACTGTAAGATAAATACATATATATGTAAAATAGATGTAAGCAAATACCTTATGGCAAGAGTCTTATAAGCAATTGCTTGAAAGTAAACTCAGAGTAAGAAAAATAAAAGTCTAAAGAAGAAGAATAAGCATTAAATTGAGCTAACGTCCTCCTAAAAGTAGTAATCATTTCATAAAAAGTTTTAGCAATACCCACAAAAAACAATTCATTTTGACGGAAAATATATGAGTGAGCATTAAAATGAATTTTTTTGAGCAGATACGGACAATCTATTGGGCCCGCACAAATATCATAGACAAAAAACATCGACAACAGGCACGCCCAGACTCTATCGACATGAGATTTATTATCATAGTAAGCAACAAGAGCAATGGGACGGAACGGAAAATAAAAACCCAGGTCTATTAATTCAAAAGACATTTACAAATGTTAAGGAACAAACGATTACGCACACACCAACTATATATATAAGTTGTTCAACTCACATTGGAGAGTGGATGAATTTTCGGGGCATTTAATCTCATAATAAATTTTTAGATGATCCGCTTATAGATGAAGATTACGCATTGAAAAACAGAAGAAAATATAGTTAATTACGAGTATAAAGGACACTTGAGACTCTGCGGGACACCAGATGAGGCAACAAAAGAATAAGACAATACATTATCGAGTCGAACAACATAGAGTCTGTGTTATTAAGATAAGAAATTAATCACTCAATAAATTGAGAGTGAAAGCCGCAACCTCTAAATGGCTAAACTTGATTTATATTGGGTGAGATACCGCCGGTAAGTGGTTATCTATCTTTAACTCACAACTCCCTCTTGGTTTTTAGCCTCTGTTCAGTTCTTTCCTCCCTGTTTTCCTCTCTATGGTATGACCTAACTTATTTTATGCTTTATATAGAGAACCCACCCATCTTACACAAATAAAAAAATATATAAAACTAGCATTACCCAGTGGGCTTCGCACCACCATACATAAAATATTTTTTTTTTTATATCGCAAGAAATTTTTCATATTAAGTTTTCTTTATAGAACTCGTAAAATGTTTAAACAGTTGAATTAGTTGATTTTTTTCATTCAACTTACTTTCTAAAGATGTCACAATAGCCTTTTCTGTACTTTTTTAAAATTTGATTGTGGTGGTCACCTATATACAGGTAAGGTGAAAGAGCCGATAAAAACTTGTAATTAAATTTTGATTCTTTAATTTCCATTTCAATTTTTTACGCTAAATAAATTATACTAAAATAAATAAAGTTAAAAATGTTTTTCCAGTTCCTCCTGGAGCATTCAATTTTTTATTATATTTTGCCACTTTGAACAATTTCACCAATTCATTGTGTTGATGGAACATTGTTTGCAATTCATTCACGATTGATCTTCTCGTATTCGTCGAAATTGCACAGGGCTGATCTAATTCACGATTCTCATCACCAATAAAATATATTTGCAAAAATTGATGGTCACCATCTGGGAATGGTAGCAAAGACCGAGCTCTATGGTATATTTGACCTTGACCTCTGTAAAGTTCGAGAAATATATGTAGATAACGGATCTGAATTTTTAAAAACATCGAACACAGGGACGGCACATAAATTAAATATGATATTGTTTATTCCAAACAAAGTAATAACCTTAAACGTCGGCATAAATCCATCTCTTATAATATTTGTAGCTCCAAAAGATGTCATTTGAAAGCATGAATTGTATTTTTTAATGTTTAAGAGGAAATGCTTCGACGTTGGTGAATTGCCAAAAACCAATGAATGCAAAGGTTCTGGCGGAAGTTCTAGCACCGGCAATTTGACTTTCCCACCAGCACAGCACATACCAGGCGTTTCGTTTCTGAATTTAATTGCTTTGCAATGTATGCATTCTATATTCATTTGGCCAATGTAGGCATGCATGCTGTAATCAATGGTGGCATCGTAATTGAAAGCCAATTATATTAGTAATTGAATGTAAAAGCAAAACATTGAAAATTATTTCAAGTCATTTTGGACGAAAATATATAAAAATAAATTTAATTCAAAGTTCAATGTGTGTACGTGGTTTAAACAAACACATGGTTAACACTTACCAAAAGTATATCTGTTCGCAATGAGAGCACGATATAAAAGAACTCAAAGCACATAAGAGAACTGTCAACTGAATTCCAACTACAGCAAACTAATATTAACCTTCCTACGGTCTTCGGGTCATTTTTGACCCATTTCAGGAAAAAAATTAAGTTTTTTCAAGAACCAAATTTTTTCTGGACTTGATGTGTCGTGACTTTTTCTAATTTATTATATTTTATATAATAAGCGTAAACTAAAAAAAAAATAATTTAGGCTCTGTCGCGTAGTAATTTTTATACATCTACGACCCTCGGGTCAAATTTGACCCAACGTATAAATCAGACGTTATTTGAATTAAATTTATTTGCTAATTGCAAATTTTCGGCTCAGCGGTTGCATTGTATTATTTAATCTGCTTTTATTGAGTTCACAGTGAACATAAATTTAAAAGCACGTGCTTTGTTTGGTTATTTGACTATTTATTTCGTAACGATGAGTGATAGTGAAAGTGAATTCTCTTTGGCCGCGTTTTCGGATGATGAGGAATCATGTTCCGAATTCGAAGATCATGTTGAGGTTGCAGATTCTTCCGACAGTGATTTTAGTGATGACGAAAATTCTCTTGTGTCTTCTGAAATGATGTCATCAAAAAATGGTCAAATCAAATTTTCAAAAACCCCTCTTGTAACAAGTGCCGGAAGAGCTTCAAGAGAAAATATTATCAGCTTGATTCCTGGACTAACGCGTTACTCGTGCTCACGAATTACCGAAAAAGAAATTTCTAGCTTTGAACTATTTTTTCCACCTCCTTTGATACGTACAATATTGACCTACACAAACATTGAGGGAAAATGAATATACGGTGATGAATGGCTGGATATTGAAAACATAGAACTATTCGCATTTATTGGATTGCTAATATTAGCTGGCGTTTTTCGATCAAATAACGAAAACTGTGAAAGTCTTTGGAACCCTGAAACCGGAAGACCAATATTCGCTGCAATTATGCCTTTGAAGACTTTCAAAAAAATATCGAGAGTGATAAGGTTCGACAACAGGGAAACTCGAAGTGAACGAAGATCGTTGGATAAATTTGCTCCTATACGTGATTTATAGAATCAATGGGTTGAGATATTACCTAAGCTTTACAATCCAGCGGAAAACGTGACCATCGATGAACAATTAGTAGCTTTCAGAGGAAGATGTCCATTCCGCCAGTACATGCCAGCAAAGCCTGCAAAGTATGGAATCAAATTTTGGGTACTTTGTGATTCAACAACGAGCTATGGTTGGAACATCCAACCTTACACTGGCAAGGCAATCGGAAGAACGCCCGAAAAAAAATCAAGGCATGCGTGTTGTTCTTGATTTGATTGAAGGGCTAAAAGGACATAACCTCACAACCGACAATTTTTTCACGTCTTATCAATTGGCACAAAAATTATTGGAGAAACGTATTACGATAGTAGGAACAATACGCAAAAACAAGCCCGAACTACCACCAGACTTAGTGAACATAAAAAGAATACAACTAAATTCATCAATCTTCGCTTTTACCGAACAAACAACTCTCGTTTCGTACATACCTAAGAAGAATAGAGCTGTGATTCTACTTAGCACTCTACACCATGATTCAAAAATTAGTAATCGTCGGGATAAAAAGCCAGAAATAATACTGGACTACAATAAATGTAAAGGCGGTGTAGACACATTGGACAAAGCTGTAAGCGGTTACACTTGCAAACGAATGACAAAACGGTGGCCTCAAGTAGTGTTTAGTAACATAATCGACATTTCAGCTTATAACGCTTTCGTTTTATTCAAATCCGCCAACCACACCTGGAAAGAGGGCTGTCTTACAAAGCGCCGTTTTTACTTGGAAAACCTTGGTATGCAGCTCGTAACACCCTATATAAAAATGCGACAAACTTTACCACGAGCACATTTTTCACTTGAAATTGCCAAAAAAATACGAAATGATTCTCAACTGGATGCACAACCATCATCATCAGGTCAATTTGGAAACACGTCGGAAAAGAAAATAACTAAAAGAAGTCGATGTCAACTATGCCCAAAAACTGATAACAAAACAGGATTAGTTTGCGACATTTGTAATAAATATATATGTAAACAACATTCTAAAACTATTACTTTGTGTACAAACTGTCTGAAATAATTTATTTCTTTTTTCTTTCATTATTAAATACACTTTTTATTTCAAGTTTTCGTTATTCATGAATATCTTTTAGTTATTGAATAAACGTTTTTGTTAAAGTTTGTATTATTCACATAAAAATAAAATAAAAGTTTTCATAAATATATTTATAAAAAAATATGATAATGGAATAAATATATTTGGATTTTCATTTTTATTTAAGATACCCATTTAATGGAAAAAAACCTAACAGTAAAAATAATCAAAAACCAAGTATAAACCTTGAAAATATAGTATTGGGTCAAATTTGACCCGAAGTCCGAGCGTGTCAGTTAATTTGAAGACCGTAGGAAGGTTAACGTAATACACTTACGACCACAACAGTACAACAGAAACGCTCATAAGCGGCTGTGTATTTGTTGTTGTTTTTCCCATACAGGCATTTCGTATGAGAGGAAACCATTACTCACATAAAATGTCATAACTCTGGAACGGCTGCACCGATTTCAATCAAACTTCACACAAACCATCTCCTCAAAGATAGAAAAGAACTCTAAAAATTTTATGTGAATCGGTTTGGCGGTTCTTGAGTTATAAGATTACCAAGGAAATGTAACTTCTTTTTATATATATAGATATCTAACTTTATGTATGACGCTTACACCCTTTTAAACGCAGTGCACTATAAAACTGCATACCAAGAAAAATTCTAAAAATGCTGGAATTTTGAAAATTGTTTGAAAATTTTAAAAAATGTTGAAGAAGTGAAACAAGTTACCTGTATAAAAAACAAACTCTACCAAACAACTCATTGAGAATTTTATTTATTGAAAGCAGAATAAAGTTGAGCGATTCATATCCGTTTTTGGTTTTTTTTAACAGTCAATATTTTCGCACAACTATTTCGAAGAGTTTACATATGTATGTAAAAAGATAAACTCTATAAAATCAGCTGGACAACGCTCACCCTCACTCATTGTAAAAGCTTGAGAAAAAAACACGAAAATTTGACAAAGATAGAATAAATGCGGCATTACTGCGAAAAAAAACCATTAATCACGTTTGAACTCAAGAGTCCGAAACTACTTTTTACTGAATATTTTATAAGACAGAAATGCGCTCAGAGGTCGCTGCTATTTTGAAGAGCTTCCTTTACCATTTAGGTTAAAAAACTCAGCCTCGGCTATTACAGTGCATTTGTTTTCCTTCCCACTGTAAATAGTGTTTTATGCAGTGGAACGTTGCCTACATTTAGGCTAGGCTATTTTAAGTAGTGTTTGAAAAAACTTACTTAATTATCACCATCAAAAAAATAGCAGTCATATATGACAAAATGAAAAGCTATATAAAGGGTGGTTAAGTTTCAAGGGCCGGTGTTGATTTTGAATAAAATACAATTTTTTTTGGAAATTATAGTAATTTCTCTTTATTATGATAATACTGGTATAGCTCAATTACGTATGGAACAAAATATCAGCCAAATAGCCGCCGCGACCTCGGCGGAATACCTCCATCCGATGGTCCAAATTTTCGATGACGCTAAGGCATAATTCAGGTTCAATGCCGTTAATGTGCCGAATTATCTCATTTTTTAGGCCTTGAATTGTTGCTGGCTTATCGACGTACACCTTTTCTTTCAAATAACCCCAAAGAAAGAAGTCCAACCGGTGTCATTGACGTTTAGGTGTGGTTCACATTCAACATCGGCCCTTGAAATTTAACCACCCTTAGAAGACAGAAGATTCTAAGTAAAGTTCAACGATGGCTCTGGCATACCGCCATGAACGCGGGAGTTCCTCAAGGAAGCGTATTAGGTCTAATGTAATGCCTTATATATATTTAGATCAGACATACCGACTCAAACTACAAGAAACACCATGATTGCTACATTCGCTGACGATGCAGTTCTGTTGGTATCGGGCAGTACCGAAGGACATGCCACTCAGAAACTCTAATCAAAGCTAAACTAATTACTTGACTAGTTTTAAAAAAGTAAGAAAAAAGAAGAAAACGGTTCAAGTTATCTGTAATAATAAAAAATAAAAATAAAATTAAAAATATTTGATATCGTAAGATGTGTTATAAATAATTATAAGAATGTGATGTGTAATACTGACGTGCGTATAGTCTGATAGCTGGGAATCACTATCCAAGGAAAGCTGAATTGGAAAGTTCATATTATTAAAATAATGAGATTATGATCGAAATGGGTATTTTATTATCACTAAATAATAAACTGCTAATGTATTATACTAAAATGAAGAAAATATGGTACAGAAATTTGAGGTACTCCGTCCAAATCTAATCTACTGATATTACAAAGAACCCAGTCTAAAATTCTTCGGGCAGTAACTAATACTACATGGTATTTAACGAACGTCGATATGCATCGTTACTCAAGCATTGACTCTGCTGAAGAAGTGATATTATACATAACGTGAGCACAAAATATATCAATCGACTATTGTCACACAAATTCCTTGATGAGGTTGCTGCCCTTACAGGAAGGCTGAAACGTATTGCTTCATCGCAATTAAGAAATATTTAGATATTCTTTTCTTTTTTAAAGGAAACTTCTCAGTGTATTTAATTTATATTTTGTAGTTCGATTCTTTGATTTGTATCTTTAGTAAAATATTGTACTCGTTGCAGGCATTTAATGTCGGTAATATTTACATTTATATTTCTTCGAATTCTTTAAACCAAAATTGTGGGGCAATGGTCCTAAATTTGTAGCGATCTTCCATGCACCTTAATAATAATTACTTGATGTCTCAAGAGAAACGAAACTGAGCTAGCAATTTCGGCCTTTATATCACTATGTACTCGGCAGAATTCTGCTCGCTCATTTCCCACGTTTTGACACACTCGTCCAATCAGCAATATGAACGGAGACTGTGTTAATTTTTTCCGCATATCACAGACACAATCTCTTTGACCGCGGTAGCGCCAGCCAATCAGCTCATTCCTTCACATTTGCAGAGAGCCCGTTAACGGTCTGATATTGGCTACCCCTTCTGAGTTCTTTTCACCATGAGCTCCTTCACACTGAGTTAACTACACCGAGGTAATGAACACTACAGCTCTGCGAGAAGAAAACGAAAAAAAACCGAACAGATGCGAAGCTTTGATAAAGGGGTTAACGAAAACTAGTACCTTCTATATAAAAATGGAAGTGGCGACACTGCTGCGGTGGAATTTCTCCCGTGTGAGCGAAGCTAGTGTTGCATGCAGGCACCGACATTTTATCTGGTGTATTAGTCATTGGAAACTGAAAATGATCAAATCTAGAACAGCGTTGGACAGAGTGTATCATATAAGCCTAAAAGGAAGCTTTGTAAAAAAATAAGAAAAAGTTTACCCGAAACAATTAAGTAGTTTTATGTTTTGCATGGATTTTACAAATGCTTCGTTAATTTTAGTAAACATCTAAGTGACGCTGGGGCTGGAAGAAAAGTAGTAGTTCTATTTACCCACCAAAAATCGTTGGCTAAACAATATATCATGTGCATCTCATGGATAATGCTGTGAAAACTATTCAATGGGCAAAAAATCAAGGAAAAAATTTATAAAATTCTTTACTATTTTTGTTTTACTTTTCACTTAAAGTGCTAAAAAGTAAAGTGTTTAAATGCATATTTCCAAATTTTAGATATGCATGTATATGTTCTATTAATTTTCAGGTTTTCGTGTCCCTAAAAACTGCAATATATCAGAGAAAATATGAAAACTAAATTAATTATAGAGCAACACAAATATTAAACATTTTTTGACGTGATAACGTCTTATAATTCGATGTAGCCAGCTGCACGCACCAAAAAATGCCTCCTTTCCATCAGTAGTTTCTTATGACATTGTCACGTTAAACATCGTTCACAGACAACCTCATTGGCATTTTATTTTTGTAAATATTTCCAATTTTTTAGTGCATAAAAATTCGGCCCTAGCGATCACTTATTTGCTACAAAAAATTAAATTATAATATTCTTTGTACAATCTTCAGTAAACTTTAACCTATCCATCGCCACAGGGTGACTGCAAGTTGAATACAATCATTTTCTTCGACTTATATCAGCATTGCTTTTCTTCGCCTAAAAGTATGCAATAAAACTATGAGACAAATTCAGCATGCCTGTAGGAAATTAGAAACAAAGCTTAATACATACAAATACAGTACAAAGGAACGATGGAAGCTAAGCCATCACATTTTTTTCCAGTGCGCGATATTCAATACAAAAACGATTGTCAGATCTAAGAATATTAAAAGTTGCGTTTGTATTTTAATACCAAAGTAATTTATACGTATGGAAAACTCCATTAGCGCATATGCCACACTGATTCCTTTTGCTGTTGTGTCTGAATTACAACTTTAGTAAACTGGAAAATTTTTTGTATGAAATCATTATTTTACACCGTCAACTCCAAAACTCAACTTTTAAGTGCACACATGAGAAAGACCTACAAAGCACGAACATATTCTGCACGTTTACTTTAAATCAATTAGTTTACGCTTTTTGGACCCAAAATTTTTCTAACCTCATATTATTAATCCGACTTTTTCTAGTAAAAACAAAACGCTTTTGTGTAAAACAGGTAGATATTCGAATGTAAAACTGACTTCTGAATCCAAATATGATAAAATAAAATGAATACAAATGTTTTACAACAACCCTTTTGTTGTTATCTCGACTAATGGGAAAAGCGAATGGAGAAGCTCCGTGGGCTGTGGAAGAACGCAGTTGTAATTGATCTCGTAAAAACAAGATTGCCGATTCTATAATAACGGAAAAGTTATTGATTGGAACAAAGCTTATTTAAGTTTCATTTATTAGCATCCACAACGACCTATGAGTTTCATTTATTTTAAATATTTCTAATGCTGCAAGAAGGAATAGCTGCTGCCTCCTTAAACTGTGCAAGATTAGCGAGTTATCCATCGTTTTTTCTCAACAAAGCCAAGGATGTTTTCGTCTCTCTACTTTCAATAATATCTCCTACCTGTGTGTTATTTTTGACTCAAAATTTTTATTCTTACCATTACAAAATCCTGTGCTGTGCTAGCTTTCATTCGCACTTTTGCTTTGGCTTTAGTGATCCGTGTACCCTGAAGCTCTGGTTTACGTCCCTAGCTCGATCCAAACTTTTTAATGCGGTCCCTATTTGGAGATCTTATTTTGATAGCCATATTAAAAGACTTCAGTATATCTAAAAGGTGTTTGTTCGCTTTGCCCTACCATCTCTAAACTTTGTGAACCTAATCCCACCGTATAGTTATGCTACCAACGCTCTAATTTATGAAGCCTCAAGAGGACCGAATTACTTCAAAAATTCTTTAGCCTTTGATTTATTTTCTTGTAAGTGTAAATTAACAAATATTTTGAAACAAATTTTACAGTTAATTTGAATCCGATATATTCAGTCTGTAAAACGGCCGCCGTAGCCGAATGGGTTGGTGCCCGATTACCATTCGGAATTCAGAGAGAGAACGTTGGTTCGAATCTCGGTGAAACACCAAAATTAATAAAAACATTTTTCTAATAGCGGTCGTCCCTCGGCAGGCAATGGCAAACCTCCGAGTGTATTTCTGCCATGAAAAAACTTCTCATAAAAATATCTGAGTTCGGAGTCGGCTTGAAACTGTAGGTCCCTCCATTTTGTGGAACAACATCAGTACACACACCACAAATAGGAGGAAGTGAGCAATTAGTGCATGAGGCTTAAATACAAAAACACTATTAATTGCGTAAGCTAAATAGCGCTCTCAATGACGCTATTTAAACATTTACTGTCTCAGCTAATTAGTCTAACGGAAAACATTTAGCGCTACAATAATTGACGCTTTCACCCTATTTGGGTGTTTGGCCGAGCACTTAGCATTATTTGCGAGAAGCGCTAAGCGATTTTGGCAAAGTTTAGCAAAGCGGGCCAGTCTTTTCTTTCTCGTGCTAAACGGTGACAGTTGAAGACACCAAGTGAAGCCAAGTCCTTCTCCCCCAGATCTTGCCAACGCAGAGGAGGCTTTCCTCTTCCTCTCCTACCACCAGCTGGTACCGCATCGAATACTTTCAGAGCCGGAGCGTTTGTATCCATTCGGATGACTTGACCCAGCCAGCGTAGCCGCTGGATCTTTATTCGCTGCGCTATGTAACGGGTGATCAATCATGAGGTGCTCTTTTCAATAGTTAAAAAAAAACAAAAATGTAAATTATGTTCAAAACCTTTATTTATCATTTGAAAGGGCATTCTTTGACATTTACTTTTTGAATATGACTTCATTCAAATGTTGGCCGCAACTACGCTTAAGGTGGTCCATTCTGAAGGTCCAATTTTCAATCACTCGTTCGAGCATTTCGACTGGTATGTCGTGAATAACACGCGTAATGTTGGCTTCCAGAGCTTCAATCGTAGCTGGTTTATCAGCATAGACCTTGGACTTCACGAATCCCCAAAGAAAAAAGTCCAAAGGTGTGATATCACAAGATCTTGGTGGCCAACTCACAGGTCCTAAACGTGAAATCAGCTGCTCTCCGAAATGACTTCTCAATAAAGTCATTGTTTCAGGAGCTGTATGGCAAGTGGCTCCGTCTTGTTGAAACCAAATGTCGTAAAGATCATTAGATTCAATTTCAGGTAGCAAAAAGTCCGATATCATGGTAAGGTAGCGAGCACCATTCACAGTTACGTTGCGGCCATCATCATTTTTGAAAAAATATGGACCGATGATTCCACCAGCCCATAAACCACACCAGACCGTTGTTTTCTCTGGGTGTAAAGGTAGCTCTTGAACTTGTTCTGGTTGCTCTTCATCCCAAATACGGCAATTTTGCTTATTGACGTAACCATTGAGCCAGAAATGCGCCTCATCGCTGAACAAAATTTTGCTCGAAAACAGCGGATCTTCTTCAATCTTTTCAAGAGCCCAATCAGCAAAACGGTGACGTGCAGGAAGGTCATTTGGCTTTAGTTGTTGTACGAGCTGTATTTTGTATGCTTTTAAATGAAGATCCTTCCGTAAAATTGACCAAGTTGTTCCATACGACAGTCCAAGTTCCATACGACAGTCCAACGGTGCCGAATTGATTCATCGCGGTTTTCACGTGCACTCTCTGCTACTGCCGCTATATTCTCATTGCTTCTTGCTGGACGTGGTCTATTCGGTCGAGAATTATCCACCAATGAATATTCGGATTCAAATTTGTTGATGGTATGTCGAATAGTGTTTAAAGCAGGCCGATTATGTTGACCATAATGCGGTCCAAGCGCACGAAAAACATTTGTCACAGAACGCTGATTTTCATAATACAGTTGAACAATTTGTAGACGTTGTTGCGGTGTGAGTCTTTCCATGATGAAATGCCAAACGCTGTTCAACAAATCCACGATGACAGTTTGCCACAACTCGCGCGCGATCTGTAAAGAAAACGCAAATGAAAAAAACTCCTCTTAATTGATCACCCGTTATATGTCGTTGTAAAGCTTATACATACATCCATTTCATCACCTGCGATATTCCCGTTGCCAACTTGCAATGGTCCAAAAATCGTCCACAGAATCTTTCTCTCAAATAATTAAAGGACATGATGAGATAAAGTGTTAGTTTTGTTCGTCGAGAAAGGACTTTACTACTCACTTGCCTACTTAGTCCAAAGTAGTACTTGTTGGCAAGAAAGATTCTACATTGGATTTTGAGGCTGACACTGTTATCGGTGTAAATTCTGGTTCCTAAATAAACGAAGTCTCTCATACTATGATACTTCAAAGCCATAACCGCCAGTGGCGTGGGTGCTGATACGCGAATGCGTCGACTGTTTGTTTGATGACAGGAGATACTTCGTATTGTCATCGTAATAACAAAGCTCAGTTATAAGCTTTGAGTTGTATGAGTTTTAAAGTGCTTTTCCAAAAAATTGCTTTACTCAAGACTTCGGATGCTCTTTGCTGTTATATGAAAATGATATTGAAAACACACACGCATTTATAATTTTATTCTGATTTATTTATATATTTAAAATTTTCCATATTTACAAGTAGCATTTAATCATAATCATTATTAGCAATCAGCATTAGTACGCATAACTCAAGCATCCTTCAAAGGTGTACATACATACGTACGCATGTATGTATGTGTGAAATTATATTTATTTTCCCTTTGCAATTTATTATTTTATATTATTTGCTTACTATATTATTTGTATATGCGTGTATATACAGTTAGAAATATAATAAAGTACAATTTTTATTTAAATTTAGCTTACAACTTCGCCGTTTCAAAATATAATAGAAGAACATCAAATCAAATAAAAGAAATGCTCCATCAGAGATGTCGAGCCATAGAAGTATGTATATATGTATGTGTATGTGTATGTATATTTATATGTTTATTACAAAAGTGTATAGCTTATGAGATTTTTAGAGTTTCGTAAGCGAAAAAACAGCCGAATCATTAATGTATGTAAGTATGTAAGTTTATATGTATGTATATATGTATGTATGTGTGTATGTATGGATGCTTTTATTTATTTATTTTATATGCATGCGGTTTATGCACCACACACACACGCGCATACATACATTTTATACATACATATGCACATACGTAAGCCTAAGTGATGGACAGCCTAGCTACTGCTAACCATCGAGAGACCCATTGCAGCAAATTACAACTACTCGTACATATCACTAATTAAATTTATTACCATACATGCGGTTTCATATTGCTTTTTTTTTTGCATTTCCTGCTTTTATTGTTGTTTGATTTTTTAATCACCTAATTTTCACACACAAAATGCTTCAATGCCTATAATCACCGCCTAATTTCTTTAATTTCAAACTTAAATTTAATTATTTGACAAAGCAGAGATGTTTTAGACTTTCTTTGCAGTATTTTTGTTTTTTTGTTTTCCTTTGTTCTTTCTTTTCAGATGATCATTACTCCCGCTTTCGCGCACTATTCTAATTCCATATTTTTATTAAATTCAGACGAAATTCCTCGCCCACACCAGCAACTGCAAACATTTCCCCTTCAGTTTCTCCATCTGCTTAACTTCCTCTCTCTCTCTCTCTGTCGCTCGCGCGCAATTTCTCTCAATGCTTCAGTCCTGTTATCGCATCACTGCAGTTGTTACTGTTGTTGCTTACAATTGCTTTGCACATGACCATCTTGACGCTGGCGAGGAAGTCCGTTAGGTAGCATCATGTGGGGCGCGGCGGTGCTGCCGATTTGCGACTAACGGGCGGTGGTGGTGGTGCGCTACGCATACGCGGCACTGGTCGCATATCGAGCGGTTTGGGCGGTGATGGTCGTTGTGGTGGTGCGCCATTACCACTACCACTATTTGTTCGTTCCGCTGATGAATTCGAGCGTTGAGTTAATTTTGGTTGTGTTGTAATAATTTTTGGTTTGTTGATATCAATTGATTTGCTCTTTTTGTTGTTTGTGGTGGTGTCGTCCTCAGCATCGCTTGAGACCGAATCATAGGAGGAAGGCGTCGGTGAGTGTGGTGAATAGGAGTCTGGCTCGAGTTCCTGTGACTCCAGCATTGTACGAAATTCTTGTATCGAGTCGTTCAAAGCCCACAGCTGAGAGAGTAATGAGAGGTCCAACTGGCGTAGGCCATACTGTAAATGAAAGAAAAGAAAGTTTATTAATTAGTGAAAGAGAATAACAAAATTTGTTGCAAAAATTTAAATATTGAGATTTTCTGATAGGAATAGATTGCAAATTATTCTAAGTTCGATATTTTATAGGCAACAATAAAAAAAGGTTCAGATTTTCATAAATCGCTGCTTTGAGCCATTCTGCGCTCTATTAAGCATTGAGCGCATCCCAGTTATCGGGGTCTCAAGTGATGAGCTCTTCACCCGAGGTAGGCAAAAGCCAGTTGCAATTGAGATTCGTGAGCGTAAATGCAGATGGATTGGTCACACTATGCGTGGTCACAAAGCATGTCCACAGACTGGAATCCACAAGTCTCGTACCATAAAGGACGACCCGAAGAATCTTGGAAGCGAAGCCTGCATTACAAATTCACAACAGTTGACCACTTCCTGGCATGGCCGCAAATAAAGCTTAAAGCCAGAAACCGATAAACATAGAATTTATGTGTTTCGGCACTTTCCATCCCCAGCCGTAGCGCTCTTAAGTAATAAAAATATTTTGTAAAAAGTATGGAGGCTTATCCAATTTTTTTTTTTTACAATAGAAAGCCTAGCATCTGCCAAGCGGCGATTGTTGTTAGAAATATTTCTTTTTTACCAGTTGATGTTTTACGCTTACCGTGAGCAATAAACTCCGGGGCAGTAGTGGCAATTACGCACACATCCCCCCACGTAAGTGGGGAAAGCCATCATATGAATACCCTAAGAGAAACATCTAAGTGATAATCCAAAAACATATGACGTGCTGAAATCCAGAAATTTAGGTCTCATATTAAAGGTTCAGCCAAAGACTGGACTATAGACTTTGCAGAGGTTTTCACTACTTTTGTTTTGTTTTTTCTTTTTTTTTTCATTTAAAAATTTTTTTGTTAAAAATTAAATTTTTTATTGTAATTTAAAAATAAATATTTTTTCTGTAATTGTTTTTTTTTTGTAATTTTAAAATTATTTTTTTTCTATAATTTAAAAATTATTTGTTTTTGTAATTTTAATATAATTTTTTTTTTTGTATTTAAAATTGTTTTTTTTTTTTGTGATTTAAAAATTTTTTTTTTTTTTTTGTAATTTAAATTTTTTCTTTTTTTGTAGTTTAAGGGGGGCCTCTTATTAGTCGGCTTCAAAAAATCGATTTTTTTTACTGCAATCCATAGATATATTATAGGAGAATATGCCCTCAAAATTTTACAGTGCAATTCAAAGTGATTTCGGAGTTACAGGCCTGTGTACCGTCCCTCGTGTGAGTATACTGTCTACCTTCTGAAAACTTTGAAACACGTTTTCTCAAAACCATGTTTTTTTTCATTTTTTAATGTTATTTAACACCTTTTTTGAAAAAAGCGAAAAAAACACTTTTTTTCAATAATTAATTGTGTGTACATTTTTTCATATTTTTATACAAGAGTAGTCTATTATATGCGGGAAAGCCTTCTGAATAAGACAATATTCTTCATTTGTGTTTCAGGTGAAAACTACGACCGCAATCTTACGCGCCGTTTTACTACCGCGCAACGAGAAGCTGTGCGAGATCCCTCATATGTCCGCCATTTTGTTTTTTTATTAATGTTAAAAAATTGTTTATTACTCTTCAATCATGCTTTCAAATAAATGCAAAAGATTATTCCTGTGTGTCGCTTTTTTCGCCTTAAAAAAAAATTGAGAAAAATACCTTTTTTTGAAGCCACTGATAAGAGGCCCCCTTAAAAATAAAATTTTTGTTGTAATTTAAAATTTAAATTTTTGTTGTAATTTAAAAATTACATTTTTTTTATAATTAAAAATTCTTTTTTTGTAATTTAAAAATTTATTCTTTTTTTCTAATTAAATTTCTTTTTTTTGTAATTTAAAATTTTTCTTTTTTGTAATTTAATTTTCTTTTTTTTGTAACTTAAAAATTATTATTTTTGTTTTTGTAATTAAAAAATAATTTTTTGTAATTTAAATTTTTTTGTTTTTTGTCATTTAAAAATTATATTTTTTGTAATTAAAAATTTTTTTTGCCGTAATTTAAAATTTAATTTTTTTTTTGTAATTTAAAAATAATTTTTTTTTTTGTAATTCAAAATTAAAATTGTTTTATAATTTAAAAATTATTTTGTTTTGGAATCTAAAAATAATTTTTGTTTTTTCTTTGTAATTTAAAAATTCTTTTTTTTTGTAATTTAAGCATCGTTTTTTATTTGTTTTTTGTAATTTAAAAATTAAGTTTTTTTTTGTAATTTAAAAACTTAATTTTTTTTTAGTTCATTCTACAAAAAATATAATATAAATCAAGATCGGTTTTAATTTTTGAGCCCATTTCGACCACCAAGCCATATAAATATACCCTTCTTTCATTGAAATAAGCGTTGCAAATAACTTTCAATAGAAAAAAAATTTTTTAAAATTCACTTCATAGGAAAAAAGAAAAATATGTAAACATTACATTCGAGGTTTGTTCAAGAAAAGGCGACTTTTAAATTTTTTCAGGCAACGTAGACTCGACTGTTTTTTTTTATTACATATGTTTGAGTATTTTTTTCACAATTTTTTTTTTTTTTTAATATAGTTTATTTGAATCGAATTAATCAGAATTAACAAAAAATGGATAGGCAGCTTCGTAACCTATTAAATTTTAATATAATAAAGTGCATATAAAAAGTTGAGCAAAATTCTCCATATTAAAAAAATGTTATACATTCGCTTTATGGAGAAATTGCACAAGGCCGTCAGAAAAAAGTTCAATATTTTTGTTGTAAAAAGTTACTTAGATTTTCTTGACTGATGACGTAATTGGATATATATTAAAGTCTACCCCTTTCTTATCATTCCGCCTAAATTGTACGAGATTCAAAAATTTAGGAACATCTTTCAATGACAAATTACAAATTATGTACAATACATTCAATTACAAATATTTGTGGCTAGCATTTTAAATGTCCAATTAAGAAGGCTTCTTAGACTTTTCGTAAAAAACGGGTCAAATTGGCCCGAAAGAGGTGGTTATAGGGTTAAGCTGTTTCGCTAAAATGATCATCGTGACTACTATAGAGCTTTCACAATAATATTTGCATCAAAAATCCACATGCAACACTTATTACAATCAAAATATAGATTTCTATAACCAAAATTTAGAAATTTTAACCTACTCTAAAAAAATGGGCATGCACTGGACTAAGACTTTATTTCACAAAAAATTCGCCAGCCATGTTGTACTTTCAGAATTTATGATAGCCTTGCTATTTTAATTAATACATGTAATTTTATTTTTTTTTTTTTTTATTTTTTATAATTTCTTAGCGCTTACAATCTTTCATTTCCTCCACTTAATTATATAAAAAAAAGCACCCAAGGCAAATGACTTTAATTCACTCAACTTACTGTCAGCTCAACACAACATCGCTTCCTTTCGAGCAGCTCATCGCTCGTTATGTGGAAAATCAAAGCGTAATAAGTTTCTTTTCTTAAACTCGTCACTTTAGTTAGTAAAAGCTTTATAAATCCGACGCTGCAGACGCCAGGCATTAATCGCTCATTGGACTATGCTACCGTATCGGATTGCTAATGTTGCAGCAATATTTTATGCTGCCATCGGGCAACAGGCAAGTAAACAAATGTTTGCGCACCTACACACATACACATTTTAGTACTTTGGGTGCAGAAAGTTGGAAATTCATTTGAGATGCCATGCGGTGATATTAATTGACAAATGAGGTTTTTCCTTCCCACTCCTCGAAATCACTTTCATTTCGATAACCTCAGCTCCAGTAATACAATAGCAAGAAAATAGCAAAATAACAAAAAAAAAACAACAGAAAACAGAAAACGTAACAACAATAACAGCTGAATGCTGTTGTGTGTGACGCATGCGCCCCACAATGACGGTCCACATTTGCTGCACCATTATTCGCATTCGTTTTCGCATTTGAATGAATTTTATGATTACGAAACGAGTTGCAAAAGTTCGAAAAGTATTTTGTTACTTTTAATAATTTCTATTGTGTCGCTTGAACAACACACACACACCCATATACTCATTATAGTTATATACATATTATATATATAAAATAACATTCACTCATGCAGTGCAAACGCCAGATGTAGATTTGTTTGTACGTGCCGAAACATAGTGGGGGAAAAGCAAAAATGTCACTAACCGCCCGATTGGCCGGCAGATCGAGCGTGCAAATTTCAGCAGCTTCAATCCCAGCTGCTGCCATAATTATTCAATATCTGCTGCTGCATGCAGTCATGTGGACTGGCGAATAGGCGTACAAAATGCTGATTGCTTTTATATCTTTGCAAGTTCCGCCAGGGCCTGTGAACGAGAGCACAGTGGGCAAAAGTGATAATGTGGTAACCAGGCGTTGTTACAAATATTTTTTTATACTCATACTCGCGTTATTGACAAAATTAATTTCAATATAGCAGCGCTTCGATAGAGCAATTTTTGAGTATAACTAAAAAAGTAAAGGGAGTCACATCATGAAACTTGGAGGGATTACTGAGCAAAGTCTAGTAATTACAATATTAAAACCAAACTTGGCAAAATATCGGGGAGCGGATGTTTTTCTTACAAAAAAAACTTTTCAGAAAAATATGTTCACACAAAAGTATAGATTTTTTTAAGCATATTTTGTACTAAAAAGTTAAACCAAAAAAATATATATATAACAATTTTGAAAGGAACCGAAGATATTTCACTTCAATAAATTCTATAAAGTAATTTTCAACATTGAACAACATTTTTTTCCAAAATAAAAATATTAAAAAAAAAAAATTTTTAAATAATCACTAAATTAAATTTAAAAAATGTAATATTATATTAAAATTTTCACTCAATTCCATTTTTTGTCAAAATCATTATTTTTAATTTTCCAAAATTACCTGATTTTTTTTTTTTGAATAAAAGTGTATTTTATTCCAAAAAGTTTGGAATTAAAAAAAAATGTTAAAAATATATAATAAAAAAATTATTTGAAAAAAAATTAATATTAAATTAAAAAAACTTATTTACTTATACTTAATGTTATATTTTCTTATTATAATATATATTTTCAACATTAAAATTAAAAATTTTTTTTCCAAATAATATTATATTTTGTTTTATATATTTTTGACAATTTTTTTAAGTTTTAAATTTTTACATTTCTAAAATTAAAATTTTTTCAATAATTTTGTTTTTTACAAATTTTAAAATGAATAATATAATAAAAATAAATATTTTAATTTTTTTTCAAATAATTTTTTTTTTAATTTTTATCCAATTTCTTTTTTACCCAATTTCTTTCTAAATAAATTTTTTTTATAAAGCAATCGCTATTCCAAAAAAATTAAAAACTTTTATAAAAGTGTTAAAAATAAATAATAAAAATAATTTTTATGTTTTGAAATAAGTTTTTTTAAAAAGTATGTTAAATTCCAAAAAAGTTAAACAATTTTATAAACATGATAAAAATAAATAACACACATTTTTTTTTAAATAAATTTTTTTTAAATTATATGTTATTCCAAAAAAAATTTTAATTTTTTATAAAAATATTAAAAATTACCGAAAATATTTCAATTTAAAAAGTGTTGCACAAAATTTTCAAAATTAAACAGATCTCAAGTTTTCTCCAAAATAATTATTATTACATTTTCTAAAATTACCTAATTTTCCCATATGAGTTTGTTTAAGTATGTTTTATTCCAAAAAATTAAAACTTTTTTATGAAAATGTTAAATTTAATCAAAGATATTTTACTTAAAATAATTCTGTACCAAAATTTTCATTCTCAATTTCATCAAATTTTATAAAATTACCAACTTTTCTCTCGAGCCATAATCAACCTGCCAGCCGAAAGCCTCTGATGCTAGCGCTGCACTACTTTCAGTTTGTATAATAATTTTATTGTTATGTAAATCTTTATAAAATAAAATAAAATAAATAAATAAAATTTTTTTTAAGGAATATTTTATCCTAAAAAATTAAAAAAATTTATAAACATATTGGAAATAATCAAAGATTCTATTTTAAAGTACTTCAAATATTTCTATACAGAAATTTTCAACGTTGAGTAGATCTAAAATTTTTTCCCAAAAACTATTATTACGAGATTTTCTAAAAATACTTGATTTTTTTCTAAAATTTTTTAAGTATATTTTATCCAAAAAAACTTAAAAGTTTTATACAATAATAATGTTAAAAATAACCGAAGATATTTTACTTTAAAAATTAAAAATAATTTTTATGTTTTCAAATAATTTTTCTTTTAAGTATATTATATTCCAAAAAAGTTTAACTATTTTAGAAACATGTTAAAAATATATAATAGATTTTTTTTAAGTATATTTTATCCAAACCCACTTAACAGTTATATAAAAATGTTAAAAATAACCCAGATATTTTTCTTTAAAAAATGCTATACCAAAACTTTCAACATTGAATAGATCTAAGTTTTTGTTCTCATAATTACTATTATTAATATAAGTTTTCTAAAATTAACTAATTCTTTTCTCAAATATTGTTTTTAAGATTTTATTCTAAACAATTAATAAAAATATTAAAAGTAGTCAAAGATATTTCACTTTAAAAAGTTCTATACCAAAATTTTCGGCAGGGAATAGGTCTCAAGATTATAATTTTTTTTTTGATATTTTTTGGGTAACTCTTGGGTCAATTGTACCTGTTTTTACTATATTTATTTTGCTTTAAGCAATTATTTTGGTTTTTGGTTGAAATAATAGAGCGTTTTCGCATAGCAGATGTCGCAAATTTAACCTACTGTGCACTGCCATGAAACGCGCTGCTTCAGAAAATACCGCTCGTTGTATCGTCATTTTCACAGTGAACTTTCGACTTTTGCCGCATTGTGATTGTGATTTTCACATTGTTCGCTGATGATTTCTAGTTATTGTAAAGCAAACACACAAAGTCCCCTAATAGTTGTTGTCTTTGGTGTGAAGTGCAATTTCTTCCCATACAAATTATGATTGAACGCCCCACGCACTACGACGTTTCCAATGCATTTCAAATGCACCAAATGGCAAATGCCAGAGCTTCATACCGAGCCAAGTATTCGCAGTTGTGGTTTCACTATCACAATTTCACAATAGAAATGGAATGAATGCTCGTACTTAGGCCGCTCCCTTACACTCTATTGCAATAAATGCGGATATGTAGTGTGCAAAAGTGTACATATGTACATACATTCGTGCATATGTATTTGTGTAGACTTGTGTGGACTTTTGCGTGTGCCTAGCAAATTCTTCAACTGATTGCCAATGACACTTAAACTCGTTCGCTCGTAAATCGTTGCAAATCGAGGCACTCGGTAATTGAAAGTTGCAAAGATTTATGTGCGACTAGCTTTAGAACAGTATTGCATACCAAGTAAAACATTTTATATGGAAATTAATTGCTTGTAAGCAATTGTCAACACTCATTTTCATATATAATAATATTAGCACAGGCATATGTAAGTATGTAAGTACAAATGAATGTAGGTGAAAAATGCAAGACAGGTAGGTTGGAGTGCTCGCTGCTGGGGCGCAGCGGTACACTTAAGGGGAAAATGAGAGAGAGAGATACTTGAGTTAAGTTGCATTTATTCTCTTCGTTGAACCAATTAGTAATTCTGATATATTTCATTTGGCACCTTATGATATAATATAATATATACATACACCAAACAAACATCAAATCATGTAAGGACCAATTATATAGGGTGTTTTGTTAAGTGCTTGACAATTTGAAATGGTAATACAAAAAATATTGGTGGACATGGTCCATTCCATCAGTCCAATTTTTGACTACTTTTTGCAATAAATCTGTATAAGAAATATAAATGAGCCCAATGAAGAAAAATGCAACCCAAACGATGGTCATTTGGCTTTAATTCTTGCACGAGCTGTATATCATAGGCACGAAAGGCCAAATCCTTACGTAAAATTTTCCACGTAGTCGTAGGGCAAAGTCTAAAAAGTTGAGAACGACGACAAATCGACATTTCGGCGTCTTCTGCAACAATTCGCTCTATGAACTTCGCAAGCAGATTTGTTTTTTTTTTTTTTTTAATAAATTCCACAATTTGGAAGCGGTGATCTGGCGTTAAACAATTCATGATGACTTACTGAACAGAAATGTCAACCCAGTTTTTTTTTAATGAAAATATAGTTTATCTAAAATAAAAACTATATAATTTAAAGTTTCAAACTTCGAAAGAAATTAAAAACATGCATACAATTTTCAATTTTTTTGATCGGAATCTTAAGAAAAATGTCTAGTCACGAATTTTGTAACCAATTAAATTTTGGAGCAACAGAGGGTAATTTTGAAACGACTCAAGCATCGCGGTTGATTTTTTTTGCTGACGCTCGTGGGGCAGAAAAAGCAATACATCGTCACAAAAAAAATTGACCAAATCAATATTTCATAGGTATTTTATAGTCACTTAGAACTTGCACTTTGATATACTAAAACCTAAAAGCTGTAATTCTGCATATGCAAAAAATTTCTACAAATTCTGGTTAAAAAATTGAAAGTTTTGATGTAATTTTGAAAATTGTACGCAAACTTTGCACTTTTTGCTGTAGTATGAATTTTATTTTTATAGACAAGAAAATAATGATGCGTTGATACGAGAATAAATCGCACGGGTAGCAGCTAACAATGAATAGGGCAAGTATATACAGGGTGGCGCTAAATTGGCATTAGAAATTTAAAGAGCCTAGGCCATTGTAGTAGCAGAAAAACTAAATCTATTTTGAAGTTTTTTTTTCAGCGGGGCAATAAAATAAATTGGCGTCCATTATTGTACTTAGTCTTGCCATAAATCCTGTGATAAATTTTACAATGCATGCGGCGAGAACAAATTCACAGAAAAAAGTTCCTTCATTTTTGCTTTTGTTCATATGCTTTGACTACTCATAAATTATTCCCAGTCTCGTGACAAATTTCGCTTGTTAACAATGGAGTGGTGAGCTAAGGAAAATCGCCTTGCAGTCATTACATTACAGAACTGTGGTAAAGGTGCAAGTGGGATTTACGAATTTCTGAAAAAACTTAATATTTCGAGAATGTTTGCTTACCGCACGATCAGTCGTTTTTCCCAAACGTCTGAAGTGGCAGACAAAAAAAGAAATAGTCATCCTCGCGCGATTCGAACCAGTGCAGCCAAAAAAGCCGTTCGCGAACGAATTCGCAGAAATCCCTTAGAACTCAGAAAATCATGTCCAGGGAAATGAATGTATCAACCAGATCCATGTCAAGACTGATCTCCACAGAACTGATCTCCACATGAAACCCTTTCGACGCTCAACTGGTCATCTTTTGACAACGCACTTGAAGAAAATTAGAATCGACAGATGCAAGCAGATTCTTCGGTAGCATGCGGTCAACGGTCATGAAAGTATTCCTTTCATAGTTGAGAAAATGTTCACTGTTGAATAAGTTTTTAATAAGCAGAACGAGAAAATCTATGCTAAAACTATGCTAAAAAAAGGGTTCAGCGTGGCCACCATTCAGCTTCCCTCATGGTTTGGTGGGTAGTGTCTTGTAAAGGCGTTACATCTCTTCATTTCTACGAAAAATTGGTTAAGACTGGGGCAAAAGTGTACCTGGAGGATGTCTCAGAAGGCGTGGTGAAGCAATTGAGCAGTACTCTCTTCGATGGAGAGTGTTGGGTCTTCCAGCAAGATTCCGCTACATTTCACAAGGCAAAAACCACCAAGCAGTGGCTAAAACACAATATTCCTGGGTTCATAGCCACAGAAGATTAGCCGTCTGGAAGTCCAAATCTGAATCCATTGGGCTACAGTTTGTAGTCAGAATCTGAAAGCATGGCTGTTGAATACCTCACAGAAAGTGGTTCGAGCAGCGACGTCAATATCCATCTAAGCCGTGCGTGTTGCAATAGCTGAATGGCCTAATCGTTTGTTGGCTTGGGTAAAAGCAATGGTGAGCATTTCGTAATTATAAACATTTCATATCTATAGCGGACTTAACTTGTAACAGCACTTATGGCAGGACTAAGTACATATATTCAGAATTATAAACTATAATCAAAAAGTAACGGGAAGGTGATGTTGACTGTTTTCTTCGATTGCTAAGGCGTAGTGCACCATGAGTACCTTCCATCGGGCGATACAGTCAATAAAGACTATTATTTATCCATTGGAGAGATGCTGTACGTCGCAAACGGCTGGAAATTCTTGGATTCTGCATGATGATAACGCGCCATCGCACCGAGCCCAAATTGTGCTGGGTAATTTGACCAAACACCAAGTAAATACCATCGTGCAAGCACCGCATTCACCTCATATGACTCAGTGCGACTTCTATTTGTTTCCCAAGTTGAAGTTACCACTTCATGGAAGGAGATTTTAGTCGATAGAGAGATCAAAGAGAATGCGACGAAGGAGCTGAAGGCCATCCCTTCGTCGGCCTACCAGGGCTGCATGGAGGACTGGGTTAAACGTTGGCACATGTGTGTCGCTTCAGACGGGTAATATTTTGAAGGAGATCAAATAAATTCGCCTGAGATTAAACTCTGTTTGGTTTTATTTAAACATTCCCGATACTTTCTGGTCATTTCTATTATTTCTATCATTTCTATATGAATGAAAAATATCTACACTTGTTCTTATGCATCATTAACCAATAGCTTAAACAAGTTAATATTCAAAAAAGTGGTGCGAAAACCCAAAACAAGAGAGCAAATCTAAAAAACTTAACTGCAACTAATCCATTCGTTTCATATTCAGTGTATTAAAATTATTGATTGCCATTTAAAGAAATCAGTGACTTCATAGCCTTCAAATAAATTCTATGCGCATGCGCAAGCCATTTGCAAATATAACAGAAAACAGCGAGTTAAATCTACCTACAAATTCCTGAAAACAGCGCAAACAAAAATCAAATAATCTAAGAAATCGAGCAATCACCAAAAGTAGGTGTGCCAGCGTACTAAATTTTACACATACCCTCATTGTTCTTTTCTATATGTGTGTGTGTGTGTAAGTACAAACGCATACATTCTCACAACAGCAGAAGTTAATCGCCATTGCCACAGTTAGCGCAGCAAGTAAATGCTTTAGGAAGCCACGAATAAGCCACATAGTCGGTAATTATAAGAGCCGCAGAAAATACAACAAAAAAACCAAAAATAGAAACGTAAAAACTAAAAAACTATAAAATCAAAAGTTCACCACAGAAGACAACCGATACGGTGGTGGTGGAGCGCAAACTGGAACATTGGAATTGGCCTCGACCCAAACGTAAGCGGTCGCATTGTCGGCGAAATATGGACGTGCATACATACATACATGACTACGTGGTGGCATGCAACATACAAATTGTAAAAACACTTGCCAACCATACACGAAAACACACAAAAAAATGGAATATAACGAAAGGTAGAATCAACAGAGAACTGGTGGAATTGGTGAACGCATTACATAATCCATTGGCATGTTGACGAGCGGCATGTTTGAGCGTCAGTCGATTGACTAGTGACGATTGAAAAAAAAACGAGTCGTGAAGGTATGTCTGTTACAATGAAAACAAAAATAAAAACAAAAGCGAACACTTTAAATTCGCGAGTGTGAGAGCATCTTTTGGATTATGGTTTGCTGGTTTAACGCCACAAACTGACCTGACCTGCATTCGCTGCTTAATCTAAATTCGCTAGCTGTAGATCGAGTTCAGTTCACGCGGTTTCGACCGCAGTATTCCATACAAATATTTGTGACTTATTCAAGAGGGAAATAAGTGTGCGCACATATGTACTTATATATATACAAACACACACACACTTGTGCGCTCATAATTAAGTCATTTTCATTTTGTATAAAAATCCGATAAAGTTCGACGTTCTGACATTAATAAAAACTTCACTAAAATTTAACAAATTAAAAAAAATGATTAGTTTTGGAATTATTCAACTTAAAACACTTCTGAGGAAGCAGTTTTATAGCCCACTCAGTTTTAATGCAATTCATTCTAAGTTTTAACTCAGTCAAAAATGCGTTGATTTTTGAAATTTTTTTTACTTAGATGTTGAAAATTTTTTCCATGTTTAGAATCCCTAGGAAAATTTCGAGTATGAAGTTTTAACTCCCATTGAATTTTGGTATAATAAAATATAAGTGTTGAGTGGCTTCAAAATCGACTTGGCTTATGATTTATTTTTTATTTCTTTCTATTATTATTGTTTTTTTTTTGGGAATATTCTTCGAACCGGCTTGAAAGCCCACCGTCGCTCAACTGGTCATCTTTCGACAACGCACTTGAAGAAAATTAGAGTCGACAGATGCAAGCAACTTCTTGGGTGGCACGCTGTCAACGGCCATGAAAATATTCGCTTCACAGATGAGAAAATTTTCACGGTTGAAAAAGTTTTTAATAAGCAAACCGACAAAATCTATGCTAAAACTTTTAAAGACGCAAACAAATTTCGTTTCAAGGGTTCAGCGATTTCGCTCCAGTCCATAAGGCAAAAACCACCCAGCAGTGGCTAAAAAACAATATTCCTGGGTTCACAGCCGCAGCAGATTGTCCTGTCCGAAAATCTTTTATATGGAAAAAAATGTTTTTTCGTAAAAGATTTTTACCATTGTTGTCTCTTATAGCGGGTATTTTTGACTCTTTATTTGACGAGAACCTAGAATGTCATGCCTAACAAGGAGTTGGAAGGGTAAAAGGTTCTACAAAAGTATTTATTAGAAAATTTCACTATGGGCCTTCTCATACAAAAACTTCATACCATTACCATGTCCTTGGATAAGCTTTTCGGGTTCAGATCCCTCTTACTTTTGCAGAAAATCTACTACTCGAAAGTACCTGGGCACCTCAGCCTCAGAATAACTGCCACGAAATCAGTGAGAAACTCAAAACTTCTAGATACAAAGCTGCTTGATACAAAACACTAACGTCGGAAAGACTGTTCTTGGTACATGTGAATGGGCTATGCAATTCTCTTCCAAAAAAATTTAGTATCTCTAAGCAGCGTGAACACATTTACATATATACGAACTTCAGCAAAATATATTAGTACTAAGAGAGATAATTTTACTTTTAATCATAAGTAATTCTTAAGTAATGTCAACTTGATTTGTTTTTCTTCAAAAATTAAAACGTCTTTCTAAATTTTACCATGGAAATTGTAACCTATTGTGACTAGCACTAATAATTATAAGGTTCATTCATGCTGTGTTAGGATCGAATCATTAAATAAATAAAATAAAATAATAAAACTTTCCATAAATTAAAAAAATTCTGGGCAACAATGTACCGTCACGTGATTCAGTTACCGCCGTATACATAAATGAGTATACAACTGGACATGAAAATAGCAGCGCCTTTAAAAAATTATTTTGCAGTTATTCGTTTTTTTTTCCTATAAAGCATACAAAAAAGATTTCAATACCAAATATCTACGAATGGTTAAGGGAATTCAGATGTGTAGAGTTTATTTGAATAAATCTGGCAACTACGTCGAGAACTGTTCTTTATTGGCGTCGATAAACAATATAATTTTTTTTGGCACTGCTATTTTTGTGTTCGCAACTGTATATCTAGAAATATTTTGTTAAAGAACCAAAATCAAATATTAAAATGTGGCTGGTAAGGGAAAAATACTCAAATTGATATAATTTTGGTATACTTTTGGAAAGGGTTGACACCTATTTTTAACATAAACCAATTAGTTAAAACACACGACTCAAATATTACAATTTGGGAATCCAATTAAATGTAATTAATGCTACTTTTGATCTAAAATCTGAGCTGTGTTGCCACCTGATTAAGTGATTTCTTTATACTATTAAATTACTTAGTTAAGAAGTCAAAATAAAATATTAGAATTATATAACACACGAAAGTTTTTTAAATGAGCTTTAATTAAATATATAATTTAGGATAGGGTTGCCACCTATTTTTTAAGATTAACTAAAGAATAAGCTAAAAGAAGCAACTTTTGTATTACAATATTTATATCAAATTAAATGTAATTAATACAACTTTAATCTAAAAATATGTCTGAGCTGTGTGGCCAGCTGATTAAGCGATTTCTTTACCCTATATAAATGTGATATTTAATTAAAGAGTAAAACTAAATTATTACAATTTACAATATTATATTAATATACAAACGAAATTTGTTTAAAAAACATTAATTAGAGTATAATTTTGGGCAGGGTTGCCACATATTTTTAAGACTAACGAATTATTTTGTTAAAAAAAACTACTTTAATAGTACAATAAGTGCATCCAATTGAATGTAATTCATAAATCTTTTGTCTAGAAATATGTCCGAGCTGTGTTACCACCTGATTTAATGATTTATTTTCTCTTAAAACTTTGTTAAAACGGCAAAATAAAATATTGCCATTTAGGTAGCAAATTTAGCATGTTTAAAAAGGCTTCAATTGGAGTGTAATTGGACGGAGTTGCCAGCTATTTTTTATACTTTATAAAATTCTTTATATATATTTGTTTAAAAGGTCAGAATGAAAAACTACAATTTAGGTAACGAACGAAATTAAAAACAAAACTTTAACTAGAGTATAATAGGAGACAGGTTTGCCACATATTTTTATTACTCGACGATATGTAAGTTAAAATATTAACTATATAAGTACAAGGTGGCGCAGAATTACTCACCCTATCGGTAGATTTATAATTTTTGCAAATGCCGCTGTACGTCAATTAAGCTTGACACTGGTGAAGTAGGCAGCTGCAGTATGCAAACAGGCAAGCAATGGAGCGCGTAAATATAAGACTAAAGATTTCCATCCCTCAAGATCTTTTTTTTTCATTTAGCAGAAAAATTTGAATATCAAAATTGGATGACTAATTTTGCGCCACCTTTATATATTATAATAGTGCACCTAATTAAATGCAATTATTACAACTTAAGTCTAGAAATATGTCTGAGCTGTATTGCCACCTAATTTAATAATTTCTTTATATATAATTATTTTATTAAAGAGTCAAAAAAATTATTACAATAAAGGTTAGAAGCGAACTACGTTAGAAATGTCTTCAATAAGATAATGATTAAAAAAAGGATTGCCACCTCTTTTTAAAACTAGCATATAAAATTTAAGAATTTTTGACAGGCAATTAAACAGTATTTAAATTGTTTAAAAACTCCAAATAGAATATACTTTTGAACAGAGTTGCCACCTTTTTCTAAATAATATAGATACTTTTTTTTGAGAAGTGGAATGCAGTAAAGATGGTATTAGACTAGGGGCATAGGAATGTCACCTAGGTTTTAATATGAAATAATAAATTAAATAAAGAGTGAAGAAACTTATATGCATATAGTAGTACAGTAAATATGTGTATGTATGTGGGTACTAAGGGAAATTGTATCGGTATCAAAGACTGGCCAGTTTCATTATTTGCAAATGTGACTATCGAAATTTTCCAAAACGAAGCGATACGAATATTTTACTTGACGATTAAATTTAAAAAATATTGTCATCTATTTTTTGTATAAAAGTGGAAATTAACTAAAATGCTAGGTGGAGTATTACAATGAAAAAGCTAAATTAACTATTATGTGACCATCTTAATTGAAACTACACACTTGAACTCGAAAACAATTAAAATCAGACTGGTCATATAGAAACATATGTACATTTTCAGGACTTGTAACAATTTCCATGAACCTGTTAAAAAATGTGCTTTTACCATTTTCTTAAGTTGCGTCTAATATTCAACTACCTGATTTTCGTAGAATTTTAGAACTAATACCTAAAAAGCTTTTCCCCAACAGAAGCAAAACAACGCAACATGCGAATTGGCTATTGACAAACATTTTTCAAAAATTCCAGTAAATTTGTTTACCTAAAAAATCATGCGAAAAATCCACCTCACAGTTAACTTCTATGTGAAAATTCCACTTCAGTTGCTTAAGTTTTGGCGCACAGCAATTGGCTTGTTGCTATTGTTGTTG